>NW_026126408.1:9615000-10815000 GCF_943737965.1 Phodopus roborovskii | reverse complement strand
TAAGTAATGTCACATACAGCGCCTACAACCAATAACCACAAATGGCTTCATTCTCAAGACCATTTGTGAGAAGGCACAGAGACAGGGACATACATGGACTAAGCTCCACATCTTGAAGGACGTCTTCACAAATATTTAAGAACCACATAACATGTTTCCTGAGTATAATGTGGTGAAGGTAAAAACAACAAAATTTTTCTAGGTTATTTTCAGAAAGGGTCTCACTACCTAGCCTTGGCTGGCCTAAAACTGGCTGGATAGACCAGGTTGGTCTTGAACTCAGAGGTCCTCTGCCTATGGCTGGGATTAAAGACATGTGAGGCCACACCCAACATTTGTTTTTTTAATGTTTGAAATTTTAAAAACATGCTTTTGATCATTCAACCCTAAGAAGCTCATGTACAGGGAGCATGGAAGGGTTGCCTGCTGCCCCACAGGCATGTGTACCTTAACAAAAATTAAAATTAATGCACTAACTATAGGGATTAGAAAAGGAATGGCATTGTTAGACAGTAGGAGAGACAATAAAGAAATGACAGAAATCAATCCTATGAAAATCAGACACTGTGACAATGCAGATCTTTGACAAAACTGAGGGACCTTATTTTTACCTATTTTTAGACACTCTTGTATACTTTAAGTATATAAAATAATTTTAATTGGTGATGTCTAAGATTCAACAAATATAGTAGATCAGCCTGGGATAAGTTTGGTACAAGATAAAAAAACAAAAACAAGAGGATGTTCAAGTAAACAATGTTGTAAAGAAAACAAACAAAACAACCTTAGTTATAATAACAATAAAAATTCTTTCATTGATATAACATATATGCACATATTTACACACAAAGTTTAATATCTAACTTCAGGAGCAAAAAATAAACTAGACCTATGATCATAAGCAAAACTGGAATGACGGTTAAATCTATCACAAAGATAACACAAGGCTCGTGATTTTACAGTCAAGTTCATTTCCAGAAAAATGAACTTAAAAATGGAAAATTCATTTTATGAAACTAATATATTCCCAACACTCAAACAAGGCAATGACTATACAAGAAAGGAAAATATAAATCAATCATGGTCAAAACCATAAATGTATAAAGAAAAAGTCCTAAACAATTCAAATCCAGCTATGTGAGGGCTTTTTAATCAAGCCAAATTGGAATTATCATGCAATGATTAATTACCAGAAGGAAAAAATTCTGTAATTTCATCACAACACATTAATAAAAGAAGCAAGTCATGTGATCTTCTCCGAGAATACAGGAAAAGCTTTCAATAAAATTTAACAACCATTCATGATTTTAGAAAACACAAAACTTTTAGCTAGATGGGAAGAAACAGACTTTCCTGAGCCTAGGAGTGGGGATATATACTCAATAGTCAAATGTTAGAAGCATTTTTAAATTCAGAAAGGGTGGACATTATTATAACATCCAGTTAACTGTGTCCTGAAAACCTAAAATATGTAATATCCTCACAGGATCAAAACTATCATAGCATGGTAACCAGTTGTTTAAAATTAAAATCCCCTGGATTATTAGACCACCATGGTTGCCATTTCAGAGACTGATTTTGGTGTTTTTTCTGGCTCTCTGGCCTGTGGTTTAGTCTTTTGCTATGTCTTGAAACCTTTTGTTGAAAGCCAGACATTATATATAGTGGATTCAGGAAACTGAAGTAAATGGGTCACTCGTCTGAGGATTTATATTATCTGGTCAGGGGTTAGCTACTATTTACTGTTGGCTGTGGCTGTATGTATTAGAAACTAAAATTTCCTCTTGTGTCCTTGTTTCTGCCTCCCGTTGGCTTTAGGTTTCTCTAATATAGGTTCTCTTCAAAAATGTCTGAGACATACAATCCCTTCAGTTATAGTCTCTAATCTTACAAAGAGATCCAAATAACATAGTATTAAAGTATAGTTAGATTTATGATTAACGGGCAGACAAAATGGCTCAGCAGGTAAAGAGCTTGCCACCAAGCCTGAGGAAGGAAGGAAGGAAGGAAGGAAGGAAGGAAGGAAGGAAGGAAGGGAAAACTGATAATCATCTGGGTGGTGGTGACGCACGCCTTTAATCCCAGCACTCAGCAGGCACAGGCAGGTGGATCTCTGTGTTCAAGGTCAGCCTGGTCTATACAGTGATTTCCAGGACGACCAAGACTACACAGAGTAACTCTGTCTTGAAGAAGAAGAAGAAAAAAAAGCAAATGAAAAGTGTAGTTAATTAAATATTCTATTAACTATAGAAAGAAACGTCTAAGGTACCAATCTAACAAAAGACCAAAAGTGTGTTATGAAAAATACAAAGGTGGTTTTTAATATTTCTATTTATGCATCAAGGATTTCCTATGCACATGCAAACTATTTTATCATCTCTTCCCCCACTGCTTTTCCAGCTCCCCCAATTCCACTCAACATATCCCCTCCCTAACTTAGTCTTCTTAAAAAAAAAAAAAAAAAAAAAAAAAAAAAATCAGCCATCCAGTTAGCCGAGTCTGGTGGGGCACTCCTGTAATCCCTGCAGCTAGGAGTGCTAGGAGTTTATGGCAGGAGAGTTGCAAATCTGTGGCCAGCATAGGTAACCTAGTAAACTCAAGGCCAGCCTGAGCTACACAGTCAGGTGCAAAAAAAAAAAAAAAAAAAAAAAAAAGGTCAGGAAATATAAGAGTAATTACAATCACCTACCCCATGCATGCAAAGGACCCTGGCCTCAATCCCCAACACTACTGAAAATCTCTGTAAATGCATATACCTCCTGTGTCACAACAATTATACATCATAATATTTGCTTTGTTTTGTGTTTCAAGACAGGGTTTATCTGTGTAGCTTCAGAGCCTGTCCTGGAACTAGCTCTGTAGACCAGGCTGGCCTTGAACTCACAGAGATCTGCCTGCCTTTAGGATTACAGGCATATGCCACCACCGCTTGGCTAATATTTGTCCTTATCAATGTGCTTTTCAGCTGTTCTTCCAATGCAAAAGAAAGAGTGGCTAACACCGTTAGTACTTGAGAATAAAGCAAGGCCATGCTACTAATTGTTCTCTTCATTCGTCTATCTTTACCGTCTGGCACTGAAAGCAAAATAACAGCAGCAACAACAATAATAATTCAGTTTTATAAATGAAGCAATAAAAATGTTAACAAATATTATTAAATCTCGGGCGTTGTCTTGAGTGTGCATCTTTTTAGTATTAGGGTTAATGAAATGGGAAACATGCATAGAACTTCTGCCTGCCAAGGCTTGATAGTGGTCTTTCAAAGAAAAACGTTCGAGAGTTGTTTTGAACTATGAGTTGAAGTTGCCACAATTTTTTTTTTTTCAGGGCATACCATTTTCACTTGAAAGAAAGACTCACAAACCATGGTTATTCAGACTTGGGAATTTGGCAGGCATATTCTTAAAAAAAAAAAAAATGAACAAAGTGAGCCCTGTTACTCAGGATGGAGACCAGCTGCATCTGCTGCCAAGGATGAATGTTGAGCTTTCAGGCAAAACCCAGAATTCTGGGGAAGTTACATTCATCACCACAATCTTCACAATTTTTTTTAAAAAGCTTTAATTATCAAGTCAGAAGTGATATATAAATAAGTGTGCATTTTGACACTGATGAAACCTGTCAGCATCCTAAGGGACACGTAGACCAACAAACTAATGTTTTCAAATGAGCAAGAAGGACCAACAGGTTTATGTGACAAACACATGGGACATTTGTGTAATTCCAGAGGCTGCAAAAAGTAACCATTAGAAACTATCATTTGTTGAATTCATATTTAGATTCTTTGATGAAGGATTTCTCTGATGATCTGAGACTAGTAGGGTTTGCTTCCCTTTTACAGCTACACATCTGCGTGATGCCTGTTTCTTCATATACTCCAGCCAGACAACATATTGCAACAGCCTGGATGCAGAGGCAGATATGCAAAATTTCAGACTCTGGTATGAGGAGACTTGTAAAGATGTAAAACAATGCACCTCTTCTCATTTTATATTTTGATATGGAAAATAGCTCTTTTTCATTAAAAAAGTGCAATTTCTTCTTGTTATTTGGTAATGAATTTTAAAATAGTTCTGTTTCTCAGTTTTAATTTTGAGTCAACAGACACAATCTATATAGACAAAAACTATTTGGACTCTAATAATTTTGACAGTGTGAAAGGGTCTCAAAAGAAAAACTTTAAGACACTTTACCCTAGAGATAAAGAAAATAATACCCAAGAGAAAAGGGAATAAACAAAACTGTTTTTCATGGCAGCAATGTTGGTGATTTCTCTTCAAGAACATACTACTGAGTGTATGTCAAACAGAGAATGGGTAAATACCTTAAGTCATATGATAAAACTATCTTTTGAGGTTCAAATGAATGTGCTAAGTTTGCTTGGATTAATGTGGTTAATTCTGAGAAATAAAAACTTGTTACAAAAGGAGAGGAACAGAATATTACCACATGTACACATTTCCAAACCTAAGTCTAACATTATCACTTGTGGATAAACCCATAAATACTAAGAATACATACATTTCCTTGCAAATACCTGAAAAGATCCAAACCAACCTGGCCTGGGGAGATGGGTAAACCACTTGCCTCACACTTGTGAGAACTCAATCAGATCCCCAGAACCCTCAGAAACTGGGTGGGAGTGGCTCCCACCTATAACCCAAGCTCAGAGGAAATAGAGGCATACTTGTGGGTCAGATTAGTCAACTGTGAGCTCCTGTTTCAACAAGAGATGCTGCCTCGATTAAAAAACTGGAGAGCTATTGAGGAAGACACTTGGTGTCATCTTCCAGTCTCCACAAGCACTCATACACCACCCACATATGTGTAAACATGCATACACACAGAAACACATGCATACAACAACAAAAGTCCAAACCAACCACCTCAGCATGGGTGTGGCGACTGGGGCCAGGGGGAGGAGGAGACATTTCAAATGTATTCATGTAAATTCCTAAGAAAAATACATTATATAAATGTAGCACAAAGTTAACATTAACTGATCTGAGGCCAAAGGTATTGTTCTGCACGTTGTTGTTTATTTGAAATACTCTAGCTTTAAAGCGAATTAATTTTAAATGTTGTGCAGTTGCTCTCACTTAGTAAAGAAAAGCCAGCTAGCTAGATCCCAGTGAAATACACTTTTTCCGCATTCAGGTCCAAAGGGCCAGCTGTCCGGCATTTTGCCTGTTGTTTGTTGAGCCTAACAAACTAGTTGGGATGGGGGTAGGGAGGGTGGTAATGTCTTTTCTGTCTGCAAAGCTCTTGATCCTGGGTTCTCAGTCACGGCTGCAAAGGATATTCTCCCCCAGCTTTCTGACAGGACCCCTGCAGCTGTCAGGCAGGGCACAAAGCCAGAATACCCAGGGAGCAACTCGAACAGGCACCAATATAGTTCCTGCTCAATGCAGAACTCCCAACACAAAGTATCCTGTTCCCGGTCCTTTTGAAGCCAGAGAGAACCCTTTGATTTGTGTAGTGATGATATCATGTAGCCTGCTGGGTGTAGCTGGGCTCTGGGCGCAGAGCTGAGAGGTAACTAATTCCCCCAGCTCTCTCCAAGTCCCCTGGGCCCATTGTATAATTTCAGAATAAAGCAAAGATTATTACATATGTTTTTTGTCTTAAAATCCATGCACTCCACCCAGAAGCCCCTCTGCTTCCTGTTTGCTGAGGTTTCTTTTCTTTTCTTTTTTTAATTGCAAATACCCTGAGCAATAATTTTCAGACTTCATGGACTCTGATAAGGAAGAAAGAGCCTGATATTCTGGTTTTGTTTCTGTTTGAGGAGTCTATGCCCAGAGGAATTGTATGTGTCCCAGATTCAACACAGCTGTTAATTAGAGCTGAGAACACTTGGTTGACCCCTATGTGGCTAATTGCTAGAATTGAGAAGCGTCTCTAAGGGCCTCGTATGATAACAACTGAAAATTGTACTGAGCCTCACCTAAGGCTTCTGGAGCCAGTTCAGAACGGGAAGCAATAGGCTCCCTGCAGTTCCTGGCACCGGAGAGGCAGCCCTGTGCTGGAGGAGCGCTATTAAGGATTCTCTTCAGTGATTGAAACACCCACATTTCACTTTAGATGTGCGGCTTGAGGCGCTGTGGTAGGAAAGGCTGGTGGGAGTGCTCAGAACTGTGCAGTGAAGCATGTGTGGCCTACTTTGGGGGGCTTCGGCTGCTCCCTAATACTGGAGCCAACACCAGCACCAGCAGCCCTTTCCAGGCTATTTCTGTGGGATGTTCCTGTCAGGACCCTGCACTTCTAAATGAGTGGCTTGATGTAAGTCTTCCGTTTCCCACACTTTATGGTTGTAATATTGCCCAGGTCTCAAAACCATGGGGGTGGGGGAACGTATAGAAAACACCTATCTTGCCACCAGGGTTACAAGAGTGACAATCACCCCTGTTCCCTGTCTGATCTCCGACAAGAGAACTAAAAAGGAAATAACCAGAATCAGAAAGGTGAGTAAGAGCTAGAGCAGGGTGGGCAAGAAGAGGAGGGACTAACAGAGGGAGGAAAAGTAAAGCTGACTGACCACAGGCTGCCAGGGAGTCTGGACAGGAGAGGAGAATGTGGACAGCGGGGGGAGGGGGAGTGGAAGTGGGCAGATGGGAGCTGCCAAACAGAACTGCAAGAAAGGCAAAATTTGCTTGCTTCTTTTCCCTCCGTTTCTGGGGGAGGGGGGCAGAGAAGCAACAGGGACTGTTTGGACCTTCTCAGCCAAGAGGCCCAGAATATACCCCAGACAGTACTCTGGCCGACTTCACTACCCGTGCCTGGCCAGAGGAAGGAGTGCTGGAGCCAGCATGTAAGGAGATTCATGATCTCTTTTCCAGGACAGGTTCAAACCATGAGTCCAGTTCCAGAAAGTGATAGCAACAGAAATACAACCCAGAGTCAGCCTTGCCCAGGGCCAGGTTGGGGAGAGACCCAAGGGAGTTGGAGGAAAAGGAATCAATTTCTTCGTCTATTAGAACCAAGATAGGTTATGAAGAGCACCCTGTTCCAGAGACAAGTGGGGACTTCTACTGGTGTTTTGTGGTTGTGGGGAATCAAACTCAGGGCCTCCTGCGTGCGAGATAAACACTGTTACTGAGCTCTGTCCTATTCTACAAGGCCTCACATCTTTAACTGGACCTTTCACCCTCCTCCCAACAAAGCTTCTCACTAAAATGTGTGTGTGGAGCCCCCTTGAGTGATTGGGGAATCTATAAAGCAAGCATAGCTGCAGACCACAGGCAAATACTCTGGAGAAGGAAGTCAAGTATGCAAAGAATTACAGTGTGCAGCCGGGAGAGCATGAACTTACTAGGTAAATGGTGCAACGTGGGCTCAGTCTGCAGAAATGAAACAGGATCGATGAGGGCTCATGTAGTCAAGGAGACTACATGCAAGCTGCAAGTTTCCAGAAGTGGAGACTGGAGGCAAATCCGCAGATGTGCATTCCTTGGATAAACTGGTGAGGCTGATCTCATTTCTTTGGAGGGTCACATTGGAGAATAAGCCAAAGTCCTTTACCATTGTTGAAACTGTTCATAGACATTCTCTTAATTGCTCTATGAGCATCCATCCTGTCAACCCCCACGGCCCCAGGGCCTTGTATATGATAAGCAGGTGCTCTATCTATCACTGAACTGCATCCCCAGTCCAGTCAAAATGCTTGGAAGGAAGGATTTTTATTCTCAGAATAGGAAAACATTTAATTTTATTTATTGTTGGCTCCTGAGTTACACTTGAACAAAAAAAAAAAAAAAAAAAAAAAAAAAAGAGTCCCAAAGAGATCAGATAACCAACAGAGGTCAGCTATAAATCAAGACTAAGATTCAGGCCCCACTACTCACTCTCCAGTGGAGTTGCAGTTCTCATTGACATGGAATCATTACTTCCTATAATAGATACCTACATTTTTAAATACTTTTTTTTTTACTTGGATTTTTTGGGGGGAATTTTTGGAGGCCAGCCTTGACAGGGTCTTTTTGTAGCCAAGGCTGTCCTCAAATTAACCATGTAGATGGGGATGACCTTGAATTCCTGATCCTCACAGCCATGTGCATCTGGTGTTAAAAAGAATAATTTTATTTCTATTTTTTCATTTCTGTGTGTGTGCACTCATGCGTGCATGTAAATGTGGTCGTTATAGGTTGATGTTGGGATCATTCTTGATCACTCTTCCATTCCATTCACTGAAGCAAGGTCTTCCAATCAAACCCAGAGCTCACTGATATGGCTATTCTTGTTAGCCAACTTACCCAGGAGGTCACTCATGGGGGCTACTGATGGGGTTTGTCCTTCTGTATATGTTTCTCTTATTGGTTGAGTAATAAAACACTGATTGGCCAGTAGCCAGGAAGGACAGGTGGGGCTACCAGAGCAGGAGAATGTGTGGGAGAGAAGGCAGCTAAGAGACACCATGCTGCTAAAAGATTATCATACCAGATTACAGGTAAGACACAGCCTCGTAGCAATACATAGATTAACAGAAATAGGTTAATAATCAAGAGAGAACTAGCCAATGAGAAGTCTAAGCCATCAACCAGTTTAATAATAGATCTCAGCGTGCTTATTTGGAGCTAGTCGGCAGCGGACCAGGCAGGAAAGGAAGTCTGTCTTCAGGCTACTATGCTCATCTGACACTGTGTCTGGGTTCAGGGGATTTAAACTCTGGCCCTCATGATTGTGTGGCAAACATTTTAACCATTTAGTCATGAACCCAGCCAAAAATAACAATTTTGAAGATTTTGTTTCCCTTTTTTTTTAAGATTTTGTTTCCTTATAATAAATATTTGATCAGAAATATGTGAAATACAGATAAACCTTCAAATGAAAATCGTTCATAATCCCAAATTCAGAGACATTTTGATAATCATTGGACATCTCTGTGATTTCCATTTGGTCTTCTCACACACATAGCTTTACTTCAGGAGCAAATATATCACATCTCCTTTAAGGAGAAGTATTTTAGGCAGAAAAATGTATAATATGAATTCTAATTGGTCTTGATAATAAAAACTCAGGGTCAGCTATCAAGCAGGGGGTGAAAGCTGAAGGATCAGCAGCCACAAGAGACCTCTGACCTCTACTGAATCCTCAGACTAAAGGGGTGATCCTGTCCTCACACTGCATCCTCAGACTGACTGCCTCATAATGCAGCTCCTCGGACTGCATTGAGCTCCTGTCTCCTCCAACATTATATCCTCCTCTCTGCCTAGCCTTAGCACTCCTGTCTCCAACTCCCTAGTGCTGGGATTAAAGGCATGGGATCCCAAGTGCTGGAATCACCTTTGTGTGAGCTCTGATTCTCTTTTAGACTGGATCAGTTCTGCTTAGCCCAGGGTGGCCTTGAACTAACGGAGATCTGTCTGCCTCTGTCTCCTGAGTGCTGGGATTAAAGCTGTGTGCCACCATTGCCTGGCTTCTATGGCTAACTAATGTGGCTAGCTCTGCACTCTGATCCTTAGGCAAGCTTTATTTGTTACATCATAAACAAATTATCACGACAAAACACGGTAGGAGAACCATGACAGTTGAAGGGCAAAGATTTCAGATCAAGCTCTGTCCAGTACTGTTTAGGTGAGTCAATTAACTTCCCTAGGCTTTTATGTCTGAATTTGCAAAGTGATCAAGATCCAGTGATCACTTCAAATGTCTGTTCTGAGTCTGAGCTTAAAAAAAAAAATCAAACATTGTAAACTTGGAACAGTTAATTAAAACAAAACAGTATCTGATGTTTTTAAAGGAATGTAGTGGCGTGTTAAAATAGGCCTCTTCCTTTCTTGGGAGTTTTGGCCCAAGCTCCAAAGCTCAAAACAATAGGTTGAAGTACTCTCCTTCACCCCACCTCCACATCCCAAATGGGGTGCAAGACTGCCTAGGCAGGACCTCCAGCCATGCAGACATTGTCATAATTAGAGTTGCACAGAGCTCCAAGCTTGTATAAGAAAAGTTAAGCAAGGACCCAGTCACTGCCTTCGGACTTCATCAGAAAAAAAAAAAAAAAAATTGGCTGAAGATGTTTTGGGCAGGAAAGTAAAGCCTGGGGCCCTAACAGAACACAATGAACTCATAAACCATAGGAAGGCTAATAGGTAGCCATGTAGAAGGGAGTTAGACATCAGTCATCTTATGGACCCCTCTCTAAGAGGCCGTTCTAGATGAGCCCAACACAAGAAACACTATGTGAGAAGGGTCTGCTGGCATCTAGGTTAACAAGGAGGAAATGTTAACAGCCTAACTAAAATGACTGTGGTCCACCCCAGGACTGATATGAAGGGAGGTCCAAGAGGGGAAAAGGTATTTACATCCTTAAAACTAGAGAAACAGCTGTAGATCTGCTATTCTGGGATTACAAAGGCATGAACCACTGAAGTCCAGACTTCTTGTTCACTGATTCTGTCTGTCTTGGACCCAACTACTGCAGAAACAAGGCAGAGAAGAAAATAACCACAACATCCATCTTCGGCACATTTGTGAGTCTGGATGTGGTCCACACTAATAAAGAAAAGTACTTCATTTGGGCAAGAAAGTGTTGGCATCAAATCAGATTGAACTTTTTAACATCTGAAGGTAGTAAGAAAACCAAGAGTAGAGAAGAAAGGTTTGCAAGAGCATTTTAAGAAAGTGGGAGCACTGCGTGGAAAGGCTATCATAAATGCCCTTCCCGGAGAGTGAGATCAACAACTAACTTCTCCATGGAGTCCTCAACTAATGCCTGTTGAAAACAGGAGCAAACACCCATACATAAACACTGAGTCGAACTAGAACCCAGAAGCAAATGGAGAGGACAAGACCATGCGGTAGAAGTACATAGAGACAGCTTACCTGAACAAGGAGGAGCTAAGGGCCACTAGACTGATAGCTGGGAAGCCAACAGGGGACTGACTCGGACCCCCCTGAATATGGGTCTCAGCCAGAAGGTCTGAGCAGTCTAAGAGACCTCAGACAGTGGAGCCAGGATGTATCCCTGGTGCACAAAAGGACTTTGCAAACATATGCCCCATGGAGGGATAACTGCCTTATTCTAGAGATAGGAGAGAAGCCCTAGTCCCTACTTCACAGGACCTGTCAGATCTACATGACCCCAACTGGATGGCATTCCCCTACATATGGTATTGTGGTGGGGGGTTGGGAGGGGAGGGTGTTTAGAGTGCATGTGAGAGGGCAGAGAGGGCAAAAGGGAGGGAAGAAGGGAGGGAGGGAGAGGGAACTGGGATCGACATGTAAAATAATAAATTAAAAAAAAAAAAAAACGCTTTGACTCCAAAATTTAAGTTGAAGAACAAGTTACTGGGGAAAAGGATTTCTATTTTTGTTTCCACAGAAAATGAAAAGATGTGGATTCCTTCCAGACTAATGTGGTTTGATCACGCCAGACTGCCTGAAACAGAGTACAAGCTAATCATACATTCCAAACAGCTGGACAAAACAGCCCTACAGACTACAGCTAGGATATCTGAATCTTCTTCAAATCCCCCAAGACAGCGCCCCTTACCAGCAGGAAGTAGTTTGGAAAGAACGACGCCCAAATTCCCAAATATTGTGTATAAATGTTTGTTTTCATTTAATTGGACTTTGTTATATAAAATTAAATTAAAAAACATTCCTATATTAATAATAAAAAAAAAAGAAAGTGGGAGCACTGACTCAGTTGGTAACGTGCCTACTACATGAACAGGGCCTGAGTTCAAATCCCCAGCAGCCCGTGGAAAGTTAAGTGTGACACTGCACTTACCTGTGGTCCCAGTACTAGGGAGACAAATCTCTGAGGATTGCTGCGGCCCCACCCCCTGCAAAACCGAGCCAAATGGGAGGGCTCTGGGGTCAGTGAGAGAATCTGTCCCCAAAAAATAAGGTGGAGAAGAATTGAGAAAGACACTTGATGTTGACCTCTGGCCTCCACATACACGTGCACATATGTACAAATGAACCCCCCCCCCCACACACACACACGCACACAAATATACAAAGGACTGTCATAAGATAGAACAGATTGCTTTCTGTCTGGGCCCTCTCATGTCCATCTTGTCAAATATATTAGTTACAAGAGAAATATTTTGATGACCTGGGGGAGCATGGATTGCAAAGAGGAGAAAGGCCGGTAGCTGTGTTCTGAAAATTAGACAATAAGGCAATGGGGACTAAGGCTATTGCTGATGTAAACTTGGCAGGAGTTCTAATGACTGCTTAGACGAGGAAGGGAATAGAGTGGGTGACTCATGTGAGCTTTTAAAGTTTCTTGCTTGAGTCTCTGGCAGACGGTGACTTGATGGATAGCAGTGCCACTTGTACAGCTAAATGTGACCACACACTTGGGTCAACGATGTTGCATTTTTTTAAATAAGCTCTTCAGTTGAGCATCTTCTTAGCCAATTTATGAGTCATATAGAAGAATTGATCTCATTGCTTTTCCTCTCCCCCAATTTAATTCATCATTTAGCATTTTGGATAGGTATCCCCTATACATTTTGTGTTCTGTCAGTGACTGTAAAGAAAGGTCAGCAGGACCCAGGATCTGTCCCCAAAGGATCTCAGTCTATCTGCTCTGCCTGTTCCAGTAAAATAACTAGGGTAGCTCAAGTTTTTGTGGCCTTATCTCTCTTAAGTCCTTTATTCCATTGTTCTTCATACAAAAAGGACAGAGCATTGGATAACACACTATTCTAAGCACATGACCTTGTCACAATTTGTCCAAGTTGTTTTCTGTTGTGCAGAATTTAAACTGTATGACAACATGAGCTAGAAATTTGATCTTTGTCAAAATTGTACTTTATAAATGTAAGCTGACATTTGAAACCAGCCTAAAAATCATTGGAAAAGAAAAAGAAAGTCCTACCAAAACATAATATCAAGGCTTTGTGTTAAAATTAGGAAATTATGAAAATTAGACCAAATTGTGAAAAGTTAGAAACATGGTTGTTTCTTTCTCAGTGTTCATAGCTGGGTATAAAAGCAGACACATTTATAAATAGGCATGTGAAGGCTGAACAGACACAACTAAGTGGGCAAATTACAAGGGGAAAAAGGTTATGAAGAATCTCACATGTCTACTCTTGTTCCCATCTGAAACCTCATGAGCAGTCTTCACTACCCATGTTTCTACTGACATTCTGGTCTTCCAAATTCCAATCTTAATGGCCCAATAAGCTCTGCTTGCAGCATCCCAGGTCCCAGGGCTTCTTGAGCTCACATCTGCAAATTCTTCCACATTCCTCCTTCAAACTAGTTCCAAAGGCCTAAGAATCATATGATCAGGTTTAATAAGAGAAACTAACCCACCCTTGTTAGCAACATGCTGTATTGGTTGCTTTTGCCGATCTGTGACCAAAATGACTGCTACAGATAACTTAAGCAAGATTTCTTTTGGCTCCAGTTCAAGGGGGCTCAGTCCATCATAGCAGAGAAGGTGTGGTGAAGGTGCTGCTCAGTCTGTGATGGCAGAAGTGTGAAGCCACACTATTCACATCATAGTAGACTAGGAAGCAGCTTTGTCAAAGGCTTCTCCCTAGAGACCTACTTCTGCCATCTAAGCCTCACTTCCAAAAGGCTCCACAGCTCCTCTGCCATAATTCTACAGCCAGGAAACCAACATTCAAAATGTGAGCCTGTGGGGACACTTAATATTCAAACCATAACAATAGTGAGTATTCAGATTTCTCTTCAGCAGAGAAGTCAGAGAAACATTCTCCAGTTGTGTGACATTTTTTATTAAGACCCCAAGAAAGGATGTGTCACATAGACTAGAGAATCCAAAGGAAGGCACAAGTGTCTGGAACCCTGGGAACTGCAGGGAGAGTGGAATTAGAGGAGGGTAGAGGTGGGCAACAATGACATAACCCAGGGACAGATTTGAAAACAATACAAAGTTTGGATGATCCTTGTGCACGTTCTTGTCTATGTGGTCCTCCCTCCCTCCCTCTCTCTGTGTCTCTGCCTCTCTCTCTGTCTCTGTCTCTCCCCCCTCTCTCTCACACACACACAGTAGGTCAGTAGGTGTTTCAACATTGGCAGAACAGCCAGACTCCTTTGTGAGAAATAACATTAGTTTTCATGTGGTTTTAAAATTCATCATGTTCACATTTAATATTTCAATTTAACTAGGAAAACCTAAAGGACAAATGGATATTTGCAGACTATATGAAAATATTAAGCTTTGTCGCTGGTATTGCTGGACAGAGCACAGGAAAACCCAGGAACCCCCAATGCACACTTTGCTAAGAAATCCATAATAGCAACCATGACGAGTGACATAATCCCAGCTCAGGTTTTGCTCCTCTTTAGACTAGAGGTGATTATGCCACATTCTCATTATTAGGCCCGGATGATGCCACAGTCCTATGCCATATCACTATGGTTACCAGTCTTCACCTCCCAGGTATCTTTTCTAGTATGTTTCGAATCTGTCCTCAGACAGAGGAATACGTGGGTTGTTTTCATGACTGGGATTTTAATTGTCCTGTATGGCATTGTTCTGTGTCTCCACTGTTTAATCAAGACCATGAGTCTATGTGTGAGACTCGTCATGTAGCCAATCTGACTTATAATTCATGATCTTCATGCCTCAGCCTTCTGGGTTCTGGGGATTGCCAGCATGCACTACTATGTCATTTTAAGTGTGCATCCATATTGTTCTTATGTCTCAGTGCCTCACACCTATCTGCTGCAAAGTATTTTATGATAGAGATATTTTGCATTGCACCGGGGAGATAGCTCAGTCAGTGAAATGCTTTCCATACAGACCTAACTGTGGATCCTCTGCATCCATGTAAAAAGTCAGGCATGCTCAATCCCACACAAAGAACTATAGTCAACTGAGGAATGCTTGGAGCAGAAGAGGTGGTGTTCTCCCAGGAAGAGCACAACAATATGTTGTAAGTGCCAAACAGTCAGCCATGAAAACTGCAAATAACATTATACAAACTCAACAGGTTATATTTAGGAATATATGCATCCAATGACAATTAATGAAAAGAGGCCATGTGTCCGAAGGAGAGTGGGGAAGAGTATATGAGAGGGGTTTGGAAGGAGAAAAGGGAAGGGAGAAATGTTGTAATTAAACTGCAATCTCAAAAATTAAAATAATAAATAATTCAAGCTTAATAGCTTAAAAAAAAAAAAAAAAAAAAAAAGCCAGACCTGGTGGTACGTGCTCCCAGTGCTGGGAGAATCCCTTGACACAAGAGCATCTCTGGAAGGAATCAACAAGTCCCCAGTTCAGAGAGAGACCCTGATTCAAAAAATATGATGGAGGGGTAGGAGAAGACACCCTGGCCTCCATATACACATGGGTATACTTGTATGTGTACACACACACACACACACACACACACACACACACACTTAAAATAAAGTTTAAAATGTAATTCATCTTTCATCCACCAAAGATGCAAACTACAAGCATCTTCAGAAAGATGACCTTATGGACCTGCACTGCGTTTCTTTTTGAGGTATTACAAGCCCATTACTCTTAAAAAAAAAAAAAGACTAGCTCGCTCTGTGGAATGAACACACTAGTCTAGTCCACAGGCCAATCATGTTTCCATAGATGACTTATTCAAAACACGGACTCTAGGAGACATATGGTGACATATTCAAAGTCAAACTGAAGTCTCAAAATCAAGGTCTTGGCCTTCCAATTCCATTCTAAGCTTTCACCACTGCAAAAGCCGTTTTTCTGAGGAAGCTGACATTTAGCCAAATGGGTGTGTATAAAGCACAAACGCAAAGTTAAGCTGGATTACTCTTTAAGGGCCATACGATAATTATTTATTGAGTGACAATTATAGTGAGCACTGGTGGTTTTTCATCTCCACGATGTCCAGTTTTAATTCTTTTTTCATCAAAGCACCTGTACCAAGCATTTTGTGCTGAGAATCGGCTACTTCCAGTCCTGAAGAAATTTAATCTAATTTCTTTTTGCAACCATACAGACATGGGGGGCAGATTTTCTAAATCTTTTCTATAGTTCTGTTTTCTTGCAGTTGTATATCATGGCCCCAAGTCCCTCAAAATTAACAACATTTACCAAGTTCCTCTTCCTTTTTTCCCGAGGGCTAAAGACTCCCTCACACAGCAAGTCACACTTGCCAGTCACCCAGGAAGACACACTGGAGATGGCGGCCAGTGTGCACCACAGTGGGTCTGTTGAGAGCACAGTGCGTTGTTAGAGATACACACAACCATAAACTGGATCCGTTTTAGCTATGGTATATCATTCCCATGGGTTCGAAATAATCACTTCCCTAGACATGTGGCTCCCAGATGAAACTCAAGCTGTGATTCCATTTTTCAAATACAAAAAAAAAAAAAAAAATACTTAAGCAGAAATCCATCACCGGCATGTTAAGAGTTTGATGACTAAAAATAATCTTTCTGCAGAGTGCATTAATACGGCGCACATTTGGGGAAAGGATGGGCACTCCAGGGGATCTGGCCAAGAGAATGACATCAGAAACCAACTGGGGTCTACCTTTTGATTTGACTAACATCAAACAGCTGTCCCACATGTGCAAAAATACATTTGACACTATTAAATAATAAATGATTTAAAATACTGTGGGCACCAGCCTTTGATCCTTCTGTCAACTGTCTAACTCAGCAATGTCCAACAGAAATCCAATATAGTCAAGTATGAAATTTTTATATCCTATGATAATAATACAGAACAGGTAAAATTAATTTCAATGCTATATTTTATTTAACCAAAAGTGTTAAAATATTGTCATTTCAATGTGTGCCACTAGCTACATGTCAAGGCCTCATGTGGCCAGAGTTTACCATATTGAGCAGTGCAACCTGGTGTCACAGAACCACCTTCCTAAAGCCCCCTTGGGCTCCCAGGACCCTCTCTGTGACAATGACAGTGACTTCCCATGAACATGGGTTCTTCTATCATAAATGTCTACCTCATCTAACCAGACCACAACCCAAGTTGCTTTTTTTTTTTTCTTTTCTTTTTTTTAAGATTTATTTTTATTTATGTGTATGAGTGTATCTCTGTGTGTGGTTATTACGTGTGAGTGAAGTTGTCCGCAGAGGCCAGAAGAGGGCAGTGGATCCCCTAGAGCTGGAGTTACAGGAAGTTGTGAGCCACCAGACATAGGTGCTAGGAACCAGACCTAGGTCCTTTGCAAAAGCAATGCGTGTTCTTAACCGCCGAGTAGCTCTCCAGTTTCTCACTTGCTTTGTTGTTCTTTTGTTGGTTTCATTCTCCTTGTTTTCTCTGCAGCCCCAGAACAATATTTGATGTCAGCAATGCGTTCATTTCACCTTCTTTGGTGAGAGACACAGAACTGTTTCACCTTTCCTGTTTCACCTTTGGACCCCTGGGACTTAGTACACTATCTAGTGCAATGAACTGCTTCATACAGGGGTGGTTTGGAGAGGACCTGGGCGGGAGAGAGGCTCAGAGGGGCCCTGTGAGGGTCAAATCATGAGTGCTACATTACTTGCCTTTTGAGTTTGTCTCTAGTTTTTGGACAAGCTCTTACCTTTCATGTTTTCACCCACTTCAAGTTGGCTTTGCATGTCCAACAGACATATTTGTTGACTGCGGGACATAAGCCTCCCATATGGATGGGACATAGCAATGTCTAGGAAACACAACCGATCAAGCAGAAAAGCACTCTGCTGTGGGATAATCTGTTTGTACAATGTAAATATGTATTACGCTCTTAATAAAAGCAGATTGATTGGCCAATAGCTAGGCAGTATTTAGGGGGCAGAGAGAATGCTGGGAAGAATAAGGGCAGGTCTGAGGAGGCACAAGAAGATGCAGACAGAGTAGTGAGACTATTGCCATGTTGAAAAAAGGTACCACCATGTGGCAAAGCGTAGATAAGAAATGGGTTAATTTAAATTATAGGAGCTAGTTCAAAACAAGTCTAAGCTATTGGCTGAGCATTTATAATGACTATTAAATCTCTGAGTGGTTATTTGGGAATGGCTGCTGGGACACAGAGAAACCCCCACCAACTAAAGCATTCAACTGGAAGTGCTGGCTTGAGATCAAGGCAGGGATACCAGCTAGGAGGTAGCCCAGAGAGGAAGCTGGGAACAGTGTGGGAGCTGAGCAACCTGGTTAGACATTTCTGCAATGGGAGGTAGCAGCTCTTAGCTGAGAGGATGCAGCTCACCAGGCCAGTTCTACAGTGTGGGTCTGATGGTCATAACCAGAGCTTAGCCTGGAGCCTGTTCTTCTGGCTTCTGTGCTTCTATGAGCTACTTAATAAACCCCTCCTATCTCAGCTAGTTAGTATGGGTTTTATTATTGAAACCAAGAACCTTTACTCAATTTGTAGGTTACAGTATCAGCCAAGGGTTCCTCTAGCTCTATTAAGTATATGTATACCTCTGTTATCTGATTTATTTCCTTTAAATGAATTTTTTGGACCCCTAACCATCAAGGTGTAAGATTTGCACATATTTATCTCTTTCAATTTTGATTACACAACTTCTTTCTGGTACCAAAGTCCCCGAATTCTGTATAGCTGATGTCCTTTGATAATTTCTGTAGTTATAATCATAAACCACATGGAGACTTTGTGGTACAGACAGTTTGATTATCCTCCCACAGGTTGTTTTATGGCAGTTGTGTAAAAAGGAAGAGTGAGGAGGAGAGAGAACTCACCCACTAAATCCACACCTACCCTGTATCCAGTTGATTGCCTAGGTCCTGGTATGTGCCTGTGTGGGATGAGAGCATGAGACTCCTATGAGACTCCTTCCCCCATCTCCTCTTACTTGACCCAAGCTTGCACGCTAGGTCAATACAAGCTGATCTGAACACTGTACTCAAGATACTGAGGAATTCATTCTATTCCTTATTCTGTCATGAACAAAGGCCATAAAGACCCCCTTGCATTACACAGGTGTGTTCCTCATAAAACCGAGGGACACAGCAGAGCAGCAGCCACTCCGAGCAAAGTCAAAAGGCCAGTGACAAAATATTTGCATTTCATATCACAAATGGCTGTTGTGCTGATCAATAAGGTAAAGACCAAAGCTACTCCCAGAGAGAAACAGGCCAACAGGGAGGCAATTTATAGAAAGGAAATAGAAGAGATACGCTAAGCCAGACAGCACTTCAACATAAGCAAAGGAAAAAGATGTGGTTTTCAAAGACTATGCTGACATTCCATTTTTTAACCTCTTAGAATGCTACAGACCAAAATGTAGGCCAAACCATGGTACTGGCAAGGGTTGGGGAGATGGATATACTTACTAGTGAAAGTATAAATTGTAACTTCTAGAAGGCAAGTTACAATTACACTGACTCTTAACTGGTGTTCCAATGCTGAAAATTTAGTCTACAGACACACACATACACGAATCAGATTATGGACAATTGCAGTATGTGTGTGACAGCAAAATAAGTACTTGTATATCATCTGAAAGTAAGGAAAATGGAAAGCAGCCTTCATCCTGGCCTCCCTGTGTATGAAGGAAGTCTGTCTTCTCAAGAGTGGTCCTTATTAGGATAAGAAAGAAATTCCTACAGAGTGGAAACTGCAAAAGACATGCAGAGCTTCTAAGAATACACACACACACACACACACACACACACACACACACACACACACACAGTGATGCTGAGATGCAGAGTGGGGCTGACAAGATAGAACCAGGGCAAGATCTCAGGTTGCCTGACCCAATGGTCTGAGTCCTATCCCAGGCCCCACAAGGTGGGAGAAGAGGAACAATTTCCACATGTTGTCCATGCAGCTCCCCTGTGCCTCTCCTCCTCACCACACACAAATATAATAAAAATCTGAAGGGGTTTGTGCAGTTCTGCCATCCAAGCTCCTCTGGGCCCCATCTGAAACTAAAGAGGGGCAGGGGAAGAACCTTTAGACCTACTCACTGCCTTGCCACAGGGATATGAGTGCAGGAAGAGCTGCCATTGATGAGCAACCCCACAGTGGTAGAGCCTTTTCTCTGCAGAGAAGGGAAGGTGAAACCGGCCGACACAGGCACATGTGACCCCTGTAGGGATCAGGGTGCTTCAGGCATAAGTGGGGTGTACTGCTCAGGTACCTTCCCCACAAGAGTTCCAGCTAACCATTGTCTGGGCAGCAGGTCCCCAGAAAACACTACTCACGATTACATTCCACATGAATAGCACCCCTTGAAGAGAGAATAATTCAGATGTTGTCCACTGGAAATGAGAGTGTGTCAGCCCTGCAGGAAAGCGTGTCCTCATTCAAAGGTGAGAAGGAATGGAAAAGGAAACAGCATGCATCTTTACAAAAATACTCAAATCAATGGGGCCAAGCCAGGGCAACTAGCAGACAACACACAGAAGGATCTTACCACAAAACTGGTGGAAACCATGACCAAAATTCATTTCTGTGAACTCTAGGACCCAAAGAAATATCATCTGCATCTAATAGGCACTCAAAGCAGAGATGGAAAGTTTCAAGGGGAAAAAAAAAGTGTCAAGGCAACCGAAGATGAAAGATGAGTCGGCATTTTCCCCCCTTTGGGGGAGAGTAGTGCACAATGAAACCTTAAATATATACTGTGGTGATTTTTTTTAAAGAAACCACGGTCATGTAACTAGCCCTCAGACACAGATATGGAACAGTACCCACACCCAAGAAAGCTCCTTCGTGCTCCCTCAGTCAAATGTCTTTTGGTAGAAGCAAGCATTCACTTCTGTTGGAAATACATAAGAGTAGTTTTTATTTTATTTTATTTTTAGGTTAGCTTGCAACGTAGTGGGTCTCATTCTAGCACCCTCAAACATACATCTTTAGAATTTGTCCTCGTTTGTTTCCTGCCCCCACTGCCTTCTCCTGTGCTCTCCTCTAGCTAGTTCCCTTCCTTCCCAACTTCTGCTCTCTCATAGAATATCTTATTTCATTAATGTTCCCTTGTTCCTTACGGTCTTTCTTCCTTTGTCCTGATTCCCTTTCTAATTTAGTGTCCTACATATATATGCGAAAACACACATAATATATGCATATATTTTTATCTAAATTTTGCATATGAAAAAAAGTCATATAACATGTCTGCCTGGGTCTGGCTTATTTCACTTACAGAGATTTCAAGTTGCATTTGTTTTCTTAAAAAAGTCATGACTTCATTCTTTTTTAGGACTCTATAAAATCCCATTGTTTAGATGTACCATGATTTCTTTATCCATTCATATGTTGGTGTATAACTAGGCTGGCTCCAGTTGTTGGCTATTGTCCATAGTGCAGCTACACACATGGATATGTAAATATCTCTGTGGAGTGTTCACTCAGAGCACCTGGTCATATGGTAGTTCTATTTTCTGTTTTTGTTTTGTTTTGTTTGGTTTTGGTTTTCAAGACAGGGTTTCTCTGTGTAGCCCTGGCTGTCCTAGAATTCTCTCTGTAGGCCAGGCTGGCCTTGAACTCATAGAAATCCACCTGCTTCTACCTCCAGAGTGCTGACATTAAAGGCATACATCACCACTGCCCATTCTATTTTCCATCTTTTTAAGGAACTTCTATATAGATTTCCACAGTGGCTACACAAGTTTATATCCCTGCCTGCAGTAAATAAAGGGTTCTCACCAATGAAGGCAATGGTGATGCATGCCTTTAATCCCAGCACTTGGGAGATACAGGCAGGCAGATCTCTGAGTGCAAGGCCAACCTGGACTATACAGTAAGTTCCAGGATAGCCAGGGCTCCACAGAGAAATCTTGTCTTGAAAAACATAAACAAATAAATAGAAAGGATCCTCTACATCCTCAGCAGCATCTGTTGTCCCTTATGTTTTATTGGAGATAGCCATTCTGTCTGGGATCAAATGAACTCTCAAAGTAATTTTAATTTGCATTTCCCAGATGGTTAAGGATGTTGACTACTTTAAGTATGTATCACACACACACACACACACACACACACACACACACACACACACACGTCTTTTGGTTGCTAGTTAGTCCATAAGCCCATGTATTGATTGAGCAATTTGGTTTTGTGCTGTTTAATTTCTGCAGTTCTTTACCCCAAATATTAACGATCCATTTGATGTGTAGTTGTTTTTCTCATCCCATAAGCTGTCTCTTCTCTTGGTAGCTGTTTCCTTTGCTTTCTTTTTTTTTTTTTTTTTTTTTTTTTCACTTTCATTTTTTTTCTGTTTATGAGTTTATATATTTTGTGTGGTGTATATGTGCAGGTAGGCAAGTTAGTGCCAGAGGAGGGTGTCAAGTGTTCTATGTTCTATTCTAAGTCGGTCTCTCACTGGGTCTGGGGCTAGGATGGCAACCAGCAAGGCCACAAAGCCTACTGTCTCCACCTCCCCCTGCAGTGCTGGTATTCCAGGCACATACACGGCCACACCCACATTTTTACAAGGATGCTGGGGATTTAAACTCAGGTCCTCATGCCTGTACATCAAACTTTAAAAAAAAAAAAAAAGAATATGGATGTTTGCCTGAATACATGCCTGTATACCGCCTGCCATAAGAGGGTGTCAGAAAATGTAATTACAGATGGTTAGAGCCACCATATGGGTACTGGGAATCGTACCCGATCCTCTGGAAGATTGGCCATTGATCTTAACTACCAAGCTATCCTTTCAATTAAAAACTAGAAGCTTTTTAATTTCATGTAATCTTGTTTGCCAATTCTTGGAATTGTTTCCTATCTCCTTAGTGTCCTGTTCAGGAAGCCCTTACCTATACTGATATCTTGAAGTGCTCTATCTGTATTCCATGACAACAATTCTGACTGGAAGTGTGAGCCGAATGGGTTAATTTTATAGTTCACTCTTCTACATGAGGAAATCCTGTTTTCCTAGCACCATTTTTCAGAGACTGTTTCTTCCCCAGTGTGTGTTTTGACAACGTTATCAACAATAGAGCATTGTTTCTGAGTGATCTGCCTGTTTTCGGGGCCAGTGTCATGCTGTTTTGCAACTATAGCTCTGTAATGTAATTTGAGATCGGGTATTACTTGAGCATTACTCTTTCTTCTGAAGGTTACTTGAGCTGTTTAGGGCCTTTTGTGCTTCCATATGAATTTTAGGATTTGTTTTTGTTTTTTATTTTTGGCTACTTCTGTGAAGAATGCCATTGGGATTTTAGGAACTACTTTTTAGGTTACACAGTATATGTTTATTTAGCTTTGGCATCATTAATAAATTCTCAGGCTTAACAGAGTTGCACATATCTGTAATCTGGGCACTAGGGAGGCTGAAGGGGGCAGGCATGAGTTGTGATGCCAGCCTAGGTTCCATGTTGAGATCTTGAAGGAGCAGGTGGAGTTGTAGGGTCTACACCAGGAACGAGTCCTCACATTTTGGCCTTGCTTGGTATTCTTAACCCTTTCCATTGTAGCTGTTTCTGAGAGTCTCAGCTCACTGTGACCTCGCTGTAATTTGTATTTGTATCTCCCTGATGTTTAGGAATTATCAGTGTTGCTGTTTTTCCACCTTTTGGCTAAGATCAAGTGTGAAAATCATGATAGTGTTTATCTTTTGTAATGTGCAAAGCTTGCAATGTTTTAGTTGGATTGTCTATCTTTTCCTCTCTGAAATGAAGGTTCTTTATATGTACTATAGGGGAGTCTTTTGCCATATATATATATATATATTCAATAACATCTGTAGCCTTTTAAGAAACCTCTGCTCACCTCAGAGTTATGAAAAATTTTTCCATTGTAAAAATGCTCTATTTACTTCACTTTCACAGTTCTATAATGTGAGTGCACAGAGTACTGTAGGAGATCACGGTTACTATTTTTTCTAGTTGTATTGGCTCAGCATTGCTGCTAACTGGACTACAACAGTCCCTTGTAAACAAGGAGTCTCCCTCTACCTGTGGGGTCTGTCTCCTGAGCCAGAGTGGGAAGCCATCTGAGGCCAGCTAAGTAAACTCCTCTTGTGAGTCCCCTTCTCCTCTGCTTTCTGCTATGCAGACTTCTGCTCTGGCTCCTGGCAGATCCTCAAGCAGAGAGGCTGCCTGAAAGGAGGTGGTCAAGTTCAGTTTCTGTTGCTGTGATAAAACACTGGCCCAAAGGCAACTTGTTGGACAAAAAGGGTTTATTTCAGCTTCTACTTCCAGGTAACAGCCCATCACTCAGGGAAGTCAGGGCAGGATCTGAAGAGCAGACTATAGAGGGAGCAGGGTCACTCTCCAGCTCGCTCACTGACTCTTGCTCAGATGGATTTTTTACATAACCCAGACTGCTGCCTAGGGATGGCACTGCACACAAGTGGGCTGGGTCCTCTGACATCAAGGTAGCAATCAAGAAAATGGTCTGCAGACATGCCCACAGGTCAACCTGATGGAGGCAGTTCCTCAGTTGAGGTTCCCTCTTCCCAGGGGACTCTAGGTTGCGTTGAGAATAAAAATTAATTGACATGGAAGGTGAGGGTTAGGGAAGGTGGAAGAGAGAGGGGAAAGAGAGGAACAGGGAAAGGGAGGGAGAAGAGGGGAAGGAGGGGAGAGAGAGGATTGAGAGATCACTCCTCCTACCTTTCCTGACCTTAGACCCTTACCTGCATAGACCCCTACCTGCAGCAGACTCCAGCTGAAGGAAAGTGGCCACCTTAAACACCAGAGTTAGGCTGTGTTAATGGTGTCAAACCAATATGAGGGCTTCTATTCCTCCAAATGGCCAGCAATGTGATGGTGGTACTTGAGTTATCATCCAGAGGGGAGAGCAAAGGCTTCCTCAACTGAATGACCAACTCTAAAGGATTAGCTGGAGATATAGGTACAGTTGCCTCTGTGATTGCAAGACATAAGTCCTACTTGTTCAAGGAGCCAGTAATGCAAGAGGATTCATTTACTCTTATAAATGAGAAGATTTAAATTTTAGCACACAAATTTCCCATCCTCTCCCTACTGCTTATCATTGACAATTAGGGAGTACAGGTCACCTACATTAAGGCTAGAGTTGGTGATACATGTAGAGATAAAAAAAAAAGTAATAATAAAAGGATGCAAGCATGTGTGGCTTCTATCAACTGCTCATGCTTGAGGAAAGCAATATATGACAGGAAAGTGCATGACGTGTTTAATATCAAGAACAAACAAATGAAAATCAAAGAAAGCCAGTGGCCAGTGCTCAGCAGGATCACGCTCATAACAGGTAAGGTAATTATAGTCTTGAATCCATTATTCCATCCATTGTTGCACATGTAAGAAGCAGTCACACAGCTCCCCACCCCACCCATCAATGAAGATGTCTCTTAAATATCCTATAATGATCTAGTCAATCAAGCCAAGTTTTCTGTGCCATTTTTAGTCCCCAAGCTGTTTTCCTCTGTGCTGTGGACCAAACAGCACAGCTTATTTCCTCAGATCACATGCAAACATGGATTTTATTTTCTTAAATCCTGATCCTTCTTCTTTATAACCTTGAGTTATAAATGCCTTTGTTAAACATCAGATCTTCAGGCTAGAGACAGCACAGCAGAGCTGTGAATTTATTCTTTGCTTTGGTGTGATACAATCACCTTGGGAAGATATGGCAGGAAGCATGGAGAGGTGACTTTCATCTTTCCAGATGCCTGGGCCATTTTCAGGTGTTTTAATTAGAAATTTGTTTGTTACATTGCACATAAAACATTAACTTTAAGCCAGGCATAGAGGCACAGGCCTCCGATCCCAGCACTTGGGAGACAGGGGCAGGCAGATCTCTGTGAGTTCGAGGCCAGCCTGATCTACATAGTGAGTTCCAGGACAGACAGGGCTACGTAGTGAGACTCTATCTTGAAAAAGCAAAAATCAAACCAAAGTAACCAACCAACAAAACAAACAAAATCTATATCCTCTAACTATCATTTACATCAACCAATCATAACTTACAAAGGAGCTACTAGAGAAGATTTCCCAAATTTTTTTCCAATTACTCTTGCTGGCCTGGTACTCAGTATGTAGATCAGGTTGATCTCAAACTCGCATAAATTTGCCAACACCCACCTTCTGAGTGTGGGTACCAACGGTGTGTCCAGCAAGCCTAGCTAGGGAGTACAGTTCTTACATGGTAAACACTGCTGTGTGAGTAAGCCTGACAACCTGAGTTAGAGCCGAAGGCCCCTCGTGGAAGTTGAAGGAGAGCGCCAGTGCCCCCGTGGTGCTCTCTGACCTCCACATAAGCACTGTGGCACGGAGCGCGCACACACCATGCACAGTCACATAGAATAGTAACAAATGCATTGTTTTCTTTTGGAAACAGGGTCTCCCTGTATGGCCCTGGCTGGGTGTGATGGCACAGGCCTTGAGAAGTGAAGAAAGTAGGATTTGGAGTTCAAGGCCAGACTGGGCTACATAGGGAGATCCTGCACCCCCCCAACCCCCACCCCTGTCACACACACACAGGTGACGTTTTAAATGAGAATGCATCATTACATATACCTATAGTTGATGGCATTGAATTTGACAAGGCTGCATGCAGGAAGAGAGCTTCATACACTACTGGTACAAGTGTGAACTGGTACAACTTCCTGAGGGGATAATTGGAAAAAACATTAAAATGACAGACAGGGTTCGGGGTGGAGCTGAATGGTAAAGTACTTGCCTAACATGGGTGAAGCCGGAATTAAAGTCCTAGCAAATAATAATAGGGCATACAAGTTTGTTTAAATGCATACTAAAAAATTATGTTTTATGCAAGTTATACCTTGATTTAAAAAAAAAAAACTAGAAAGTTAATGCTGGTGTCATTGAAATAAATGCCATTCTGACTCTAAAGAGATTGTTTGGCTTACTAGTAATATGCTATGTGATGAATGTTAAGATATAGTAAATTAAAAAGTGGGGGTACAGATCTGGATATAGTGGCACATGTCTGTGATCACTAAGGCAAGAGGATCATGAGTTCAAGGGCAACCTAGACCACCCAGCAAATTCCAGGTCAGCTTGGTTTTATAGTGAGATCCTGTCACAAAACTACTAACTAAATAAACAATGAAAACTTGAGGGTATAGAATGGTATATTAGGTGTGTTCCTTTTAAGCAAAACCAAATGTTGTCATATGTTTAGTCATATGCACAAGTCTGTATACATGTATTAAGTGTGTAATTATGCACACAGTGACAACCTTTGGGGAGGAAGTCTAGAAGATGAGGGGTCAGGGGATGGACTTCCCCATACATATTTTTATTCTGTTTGGAATGTTTATTACAGTATGCATTATTTTTCAATAATAAATAAAGCTTTAAACCTGGGGAGAGGCCAGGTGTGGTGGTTCATGCCTTTAATCCCAGCACTCAGTAAGCAAAGGCAGGTGGATGTCTGTGAGTTTGAACCTAGCCTGTTCTACATAACAAGATCCAGACCAGCCAAGGCTACATAATGAGACCCTATCTCAACAAAACAAACATCCTGGAGAGAAATGTCAAGCACATATACTCCTGGTACAAGAAAACAAACTCCACTTCTAGGAATTCGTTTCAGAAATACACTCAAGGGCTAGAATGTAGCTGAGTGGTAGAGCACTTACTTAGCATGCAGGAGGTCTGAGGTTCCAAACTCAACAACGAAGGAAAAGTAAATAAAAAAGATAACACATCCAAGGTCAGGTTGAAATAAGTCCAGTTTTGTTTATGATAGCAATGCTTATAATGGCCAAAATTTGGAGTCAATCAGAATACACACAGTAGAACGCTGTTGAAACCCTGTATTATGAAACTATGACATCCTGAGAGGCTGTCAAAAGGAAGGAGGAAGCTCTGGCAGCCTGAAGATGCAAGTCTATGACTCCTTCAGTGGGCCTGGGGAAATGAATGGCTCAGTAGGATTTCACTTGCTGTGCAGGTATGTGTAAGGACCAGACTTTGGCTCCCCAGAACCCACCTAAAAGCTGGGCAGGGGTGGCAGCCACCTAGAATCCTAGCATCAAGAGGTGACACAGGATCCTTGGGGCAAGCTGTCAAGGAGACTCTGCTTCAAAAATTAAAAGGGGTGAGCAAGTGAGCGTTAACATCCAGCTTCCTCATGCACATTCATGCACACTCACATGGGAGAGCACACATACATACACACATGCATACACACACAGGAACAAAACAACAGAGACATCTTCAATGAAGAGTAAGGTGTCCTGTTGCTGAGGTAAGGGGGAATGTAACATTTACTCAGATTTGATTGAATACAGAAACTTGTTCTGGGAGGATGCATCAAAAATTAAAAATGAGCAGGGCATGGTGGCATGCACCTCTAATTCTAGCACCTGGAAGGCAGAGTCCAGCAGATCTTGGAGAGTTCAAGAGCAGCCTGGCCTACAAAGTGAGAGCCTGTATCTTAGTTGCTTGTCTATCCCAGTGACAGAACACTATGAGCAAGGCAATTTAGAAAAGCCTTTACTTTAAAAAGCATTTAATTTAGGAAGCATTTAATTTGGGGCTCATGATTCTAGAGAGTTACAGCCCATGGCCATCATGTCAGGGAGCATGGCAGCTGGAGACAGGCATGGCACGAGGTGATGAGGTGGGGGCGGGGGGAGAGCACTAACTGGGAATAGGAATGGCAGGTCTTTTGAAACCTCAAAGCCCCACCTCAGTAACACACCTCCAACAAGGCCACACCAGTCCTTCCCCCAAAGTTGCTTTTGATCATTATTCTGGCTAGTTTTATGTCAACTTGACATAAGGTAGAGCCATCTGAAAAGAGGGAACCTCAACCGAGCAAAAGCCTCCATAAGATCTGGCTGTAGGACACTTTCTTAATTAATGATTGATGGGGGAGGGCCTGGCCCATGGTGGGTGGGGCCATCCCTGGGCTGCTGGTCCTGAGTTCTATAAGAAAGCAGGCTGAGCAAGCCATGAGGAGCAAGCCAGTGAGCAGCACCCTTCCATGGCCTCTGCATCAGCTTCTACCTCCAGGCTTCATCCCTGTTTGAGTTCCTGCCCTGTCGTCCTTGGTGATGGACCGTGTCTTAGAGTTTCTATTTCTGTGAAGAGACACCACGGTCACAGCAACTTTTATAAAGGAAAACGCATAAATGGGCCTGGCTTACAGTTCAGAGGTTTAGTCCATTTTCATCATGGTAGGAAGCATGTTCATCCAGTTCAGCAAACAGCAGTAAGAGAAAGCCACTCTGGGCCTGGCTGATACCTCAATAATGCCACACCTACTCCAACGAGGCCACACCTCCTAATAGTGCCACTCCCTATGAGCCTTTGAGAGTCATTTTCATCCAATCCACCACAGTCCACAGGTGGAAGTGTAAGCCAAACAGACCCTTCTCCCCCCTCCCCCCAACTTGCTTTCCATCATGGTTTTTTCATCACAGCAACAGAACCCTTATTAAGACAAATCCCCTCTGGGGAGAAGAACTGGACATACAGAGGATAGAAATAAAAAGGAAACTTTGTACCTTTGACTTTAGAGGCTTGCGAACTATTATCTATTAAAAATAAAACCCAGGGTCCTGATGTAGCACCACTAACGTAGTTGTATGATACTCAACAGGGGAGTTGCTTTAACTTTAAATCAATAGCACAATCAATGTGTCCTTCAGCTGCAAAAAGAGACAGAAGTTGTCATATGTTTCCCACTATGCCTAAAACTAAAGTGGAAACGGGGCTAGAGAGGGGGCTCAGCAACCGAGAGCATTGGCCGATCTCCTAGAGGACCCAGGTTCAATTCCCAGCTCCCACATCATGGTTCACCACTGTCCATAACTCCAGTTCCAGGGAACCTGACACCTCTTCTGACCTCCAAGGCACTGCATGCTTGCCGGGCACAGCAAACATACAGGCAAAGCACACATGCATATAACAAATTAAAAACATAAACAAACTGGGCCTGTTTCTGGAGCTCCTTCCAGGTCAATAAACTGGTTAGCCACCCTGTGTCATCATGGCACATCACAAAAGGTTTCTTACAGTTTGCCAGGGTTGGGGCCCCTCAGGTAGAGAGTGACAAAAGTCACCAAGGGAGTTGTTGGAGATTTAGTTCAGTGGTAGTGTTTTATTAGCAAGCAAAAGGCCCTGGGTTCAGTCTGAGCTCCAATGCAGTTGGGGGGACCAAGGGAAAGCTGGCAATATTGACTTGGGAACTTTTCTGCAGAGAAAAATTTATTCACAATGCTCTTCATCTCCAGACTTAAATGGCCTTCAGCCAGGCACAGAGTGTGGTCACACCAGCTGTGTCAGGCTGCTGTGTCTGTTTCCTACAAGGGTGCTGCTGGAGCGAAGGAATGGTAGGGAAACGTGAGAATTACACACTCAGATCACTTCAGAAAGGGAGGTTTATGTATACCAATAATTTATCAGTATTCCTAGACGTGGCCAACATTATCTTATTCCATGGTATTGCAAAACTATTATGATTCAAAAAAGGAAACCAATATGTATGCCCAGCCTGCTCCTAGGGTGTATCGTCATTGAAGACATTAGGTTGCATTAAACATATACCACAGAGAGTACTAACTTAAACTCTTCTCTGACAAGGGGGCATTATTATTTAGTGGGGTAGACTAAAATTTTTGGATATTAGTTATAAATGTATTTGTTCCCTACATGCTTTCTATATTAGTTTTGGAAATATTCAGTGTCTGAGACTTTTCTTGTATAAGTTAGAACTCTTTTGGTCATATGCAAGAAAATACATGAGCCAAACAGAGGCTTAAGCAAAACATGAGTTTTCTGGGTTACGTAACAAACAAAAGCCAGGACTTCCTCCCCTGCTTCCTCGCTCAGCTTTGCTCACACACTGGTTCCCACTCAAACCATCAATATTGCAATAGCAATTCCCAGGTTCACATCCCCTTCAGAAGAAAGACCTAGCAGGACAGACTGTCTGGTGCAGGTCCCGCGCAGTCATTCTCACTGGCTCCACACGCAACTGTCCAATAGTCACTCTGAACAGATGAACTGCTCCCATTACAAGCTCTGTACCCAAGCCGGGGATGGGGTGGGGTGGGGTGGGGTGGGGGATGAGGTGGGGTGGGTGGGGTGGGGGAGTGGGGGGTGCTCAGCATCGTAGCCACACCAGGGAGGCAAGGGTTCCCACAGAAGTGGAGGCTTCATGGAGGGCAATGAGAACAGCTGTCCATGGCAGCTGTAGCTTGGGATAATTGGTGTGCAATGGAAATCTAGTAGGACTAAGGGTCTGCCAAAACAAGCAAGGGACGCTGAAGGAAAATGGGAAGGATACAAGACAGATTTACCCCAATCACTCCATGTTAATATTTTAAAGAAATCGATGCTTCTGGACTTGACATGCAATTTCAAAAAGAAAGAATAATTGCTTTATTCTTCAGGAAAAAAAAAAGCTCCATAAAATGAGCTTTGAGAAGAAAATTTTATTCTGAGAGTCATGATTACTCTTCTAAAAGCATGTCAGACATAAAAGACGTGCTGGGAACCAACTACTGTCAGTTCTAGATGGATTGTCTAGTTTGAAAATGATTTATTCATGCAAGTCTCTCTTCTATCATATGTAAATTGGAGGTGTTTCATACAACTAACTCAGTGAGAGCTAGAGTAAGAAGTTTGGGTTAGAAGGAGTGACTTTTTAAATGTTTTAATATTAAACTCTATATTCATCAAGTCTCTGGCGGCAGGGAATTTAGTTCAATCGGTTTTCTAAGTCACTGCAGAGAATAAGTCATTATCAATGCAAGAAAAACCATTTCTGAATCGGTCTTGGCTCACACGTTGACATGAGGCAGGGAATCTGGCGCTTGCGATTTCTCCTGAGCCCCTCTGGCAGGCGCTATCCCTAGTCTTTCCAAGAGCTCTTTCTTGATTAAAACAACAACAAACAAAGACGTTAAATATGTAAATAAAAGCCCCATTTGCTCCGGTACAAACCGAGGAGCTCAGCTGCACGGTCTCTGTAAGCCAGGGCGCTCTGTTTTCTCTGTTCCTAAAAAGTGTGATGAAGTTGCCCAAGAATTCTGCAAAGAGCCTCCATTTTTCTTTTTACTTAGGGAGACTTAGAACGAAGAGAGAGCCCCTTTGCTCGCCTTTCTTCCTTCGCATGGCTCTCTGAAGCGATATTTTGAGCGTTGGCGCCATCTTGTGGTCATACCGAGAAAGCCACTAGAAGAGCCAGCCACCCCCAGAGCTGCTAGACATCTTAAAGGGCACGTTATGGGTGGGGCAGAGCCACCTTTTAACAGCGTATCTTTTACTTCCAACCCAAATAGTCCCGAAATGACATCTTCTCAAATTTTTTCTATTTGAGGTTGACATTAAAAAACGAAAAATCTGTGGTTATATACACTTCCTTGTAAAAGCTAAAACAAAGGACCAACTCATTCTGGAAGAACAGGCATTTCTTTTTAGGATTATTCCTGATAATTTCATGGATGTATATAATGTATTTTATTTCATTGTCTTCTCTTGTTCCTCCTCTCACTCAGTGTACCCTTTCTTTTTAACTAGGGCCCCTTCACTTTGATGTGTGTCCCACTGAGTTTAACTAGGGTTGCATGAATGAGCATAGGGCTTATTCACCAGGCAGCTTACTAGTGGCTACTCCACAGACGAAAACATCCCTCTTACACCATAAACTACAACTAGCTCTTCAAGGGGGGGTTGAATAAGTCCTTCCCCTCCCCATGCTGGAACATTGACAAGCCTAATCTTGCACAGGTCTTTCACAGGTTACTGATGCTGGGAGTGTGTGAGTGTGGTGGTCCTATGGAACCCAGAAGACTGGGTTGCATTCTTTCGGTCTGATGTTCTCTCAGCTTTGTTTAGGGCTGATGACTCACCACACACTGACTCTGCATTTTGACCAGTCTCTGAAGTCAACTGTCGCCCACTGCAAGAACAAACATCTCTGACCAGGGCTGAGGCTAACACTAGTATATGACATGAATGTTAATATTTAAGAGGCAGTTTGGTGGGCACAACAGGTCCATTTAGTAAATCAACTTTGGTAACCAAGATGCTTAGGGCCTATGGTCTCCCCCACCATAGTCTATTGATTAGATTTATATTAATCCATCCAAAATGCAGGCAGAAAGTTGATTAGTCGCCCTCAAAACAATCACACCACTATTACAACATTGACTACATTTTGCATGGTAAGTTGTAGCTTGCAGGCTCTACAGCTGGGTAAGATTGGTTAAGATTTTTCTTTCCCACTTACACAATTTTTTTTTCTTTTGCACTATGAAAGCTAGCTGGCAGAGAACAAGCCTCCATCTTAGCTCTAACTTGCTTTCTCTCCATCCTACTGGCAGAGAGAGTATGTGTGCTCTTGGTAGTATGGTGTTACTACCTAGTTCATGGGGGTCACCAAGAATAATGTCAATAGCTGTATTGTTTTGGGGGCCAAGTCTCCTTGACCGACAGCCCATCCCTAACCTGGAATTTTCATTTAAAGCCTATGGCTTTCTGGAAACAATGTTACCCACCCACGCAGGGCACCTCCACACCAACACCTTTTAAAATTAGTTTGCAAAGCAATAGATTAAGGCTTTTGTTTAGCTCTCTCCTGCTCCCTCCTCTCTCCTAGTCTCCTGCCCCCACCCCAACAGCTGTTTTTCCACTGTCCTGTTCTTTTAAATTTGATCTCAGGGTCTAAAAAATAATCCAGTTAGACCCTTTCTATCATTTCCTTTAGAATGCCATTAAATAGGTTTATTAGTAAGAGGACACTCCCTCACAGCTGACACCTGTCCTCCTGCCTCAACTGCGGCAGTCAGTGAAATCTGAGGGAGCTGAGCCTGTGGTAAAAAAGGACTTTCACTGAAATGTAATCTAATTTATTTTTTACTTATATATGAAATCGTGATACCATTCAACACATTTAATGCACTGAGTGATATTTCAATCAGATTGAACAAGCTTATTTTCTTTAGAGTGAATACTTTCATAAATACTTCTAGATTTTTGGAATGTGGAGTTCATTGTTTGCTAGCTATTACACATGGGAAGAAAATGTAACTATCAGATGAAATTCAGACAGGGTCTCTGTCTCACCTTCAACTTTAAAATTTAAAAGTCGAAGATATATAAGTTTACAAATCTTAAAAACTGAATTTTTTTTCATTAAGCTACCATCCACTCTGCTTAAATGTTTTCCCTTCCTCCCGACTCCTCATCCTCCATTCCAAGCGCCCAAATACTATCCTCACCTTTGTGGGGTAGGGTTCTTAGTTTACTACTGACAGGAGACTCAAGCCAAACCCAGCACACTTTTCTTGCCCTGTACCGTCCATGGACCCTGTTCCAGAGTGTGCTTTCCAGACAGCATCCCCTGACTTCCACAGCATCCTAAGCACTGTGCTTGGTTTCCTCTCCTTCACTTTGCAATTTTAAAGCACAATGAACCCTTACAGGGGTGAGAGACTTTTAAAAATTCTACACATCCGAGCTCCACTACAAGAATTCTGACTAGGCAGATCAAGAGTGGGGTGTCTTTGGCCAAACAACCTATGATTTTAGGATTGATCTTTGGAAAGAAGAGGGAAATGGATGCTGGCTAAACCACAGATTTTATTTTTTACTGTGGCGGTAGGCCATCAGCAGCAGGGGCTGGTGTTTCAGAGCACGGGGAAGAGGACAACTTGTAAGAGTGGGTTCTCCCCTTCCACCATGTGGGTTCTGAGGGTTAACTCAGATTGTAGGCTTGCTTTTATCCACCGGGCTACCTCAGTGGATCCTAGACCTAGATTTTAAGTAATGAGAAATGTGTGGCATCCTGGACCAGACACACACACACACACACACACACACACACACACACACACACAATTTGTACCTACAGCAGATCCCACCAGGAGCTCATTTAATTACTGAAACGAGGCTGGTTCCAGTGTTTGAGTGGATTCTCACTGAACATATAGTTCCAAGCTCACAGATACTCACATCAACATGGAAAGGGCCATTGCTTAGGATTCTGGCTCCCACAATTGCTACTACTCAGAAGTTGGCAATCGAACTATTCCTTCCACAAAGGTAAATATTTTGCCTCTGGTTGCCCTCGGTATTTTCCAAAAGCCTTGGATTTGCTGCCCTGCGGTGTTTCTATGTGGCTCCCTTCTTACGCATCTTACCTATTCACTTGTCTCCTTGCATTTGTGAGCCAACCGCTAGAGCTGAAGAGTGCCTGAAGTGTGCCTGAATGTATGTATGTGCACCACATGCATGTGGGAGCCTGTGGAGTACAGAAGAGTAGTCTGATCCCCTGCAACTAAAGTACAATGGGCTGTGAGCTTGGTTCCTTGGATTTGAACCCTGATCCTCTGGAAGATCAATCAGTGCTTTTAACCACCGAGCCATCTCCCCAGCCCCATTAGTTTTTTGTTTGTTTAATCTATGTCTCTCATTTCTATGGTTAGAATTTCTAAACGATTCTTTTAACCTCTGTTGGGCATTTATTTGCTTAGCTATGGGGGTGAGGTACTGGGGATGAAACCCAGGTCTTCATGTATGAAAGATAAGAACTCTAGCACTGAGCTATACCCTTTCTCCTCTGTGGGTGTGGGACTACATGGGCTTAATACTTGACAGTTAGTCCTCTGCTAAAATAGCCATGCTTGGCTAGGAGTAGTGGCACATGCCGTTAAGTGCCAGCATTGGAAACAGAGACAGGCTGGAGGCAGAGGCAGGTGGATCTTTGACTTCCAGGCCAGCCTGATCTACAGAGTGATTCTAGGACAGCCAGGGTGACAGAGAAACCCCGCCTTAAAATAAAACAAACAAACAAAAACCAACACAATAAAACAAATAAATAAAATTACCATTCTTCACTTTAACCTACCTGAGCTTGACTCAAATAATGGCTTTATAGCCTAATTCTGAAATCATTGCAGGCTCATTTCTGTAGTCTCTTTTACTTATTTTATTCTTTTTATGTTTTAATTTTTTATATGCTTGATTACTTTTCCCTATATTCTGACAATTGTATTTTTAATGGTTTGTAAAAAAATATCTGGAAGTCTACAATGATGGTCTCTTTCTCCAAAGATGGTTTGTCTCTGCCAGGCACTTGGGGACATGGACTACAATCCAGCTGCATGGCTGCTCTATCCACTCCTTACTCGTATCCTGTGCATGCCCCTTTAATCCCAACTCAAGGTGCATGGGCACTAGATGCTAACTTTTGTTCCCTGCACCCCCAAAGCCCTGACCAGGGTTACTGGACATTCTCAAGACAAAAATGGCACCAGTCCATCAGCTGGTGGCAGCCGAACGCTTTCTCCATGATGGTAGACTGGTGATTCCTCAGTGCTGTGCACTCTTTCCTGTAAGACAGCTTTTCACCCTGGTCCAGCTCTCTCTAGTTTCCCCCAATGGGAACACCTAATTACTTAATATCATCCTTGGAAGTGATTTCCAAGCAATTTCAACTTCCCCATCTCCTCCTCTGATGCGGCCTTTCTCTCTCAGACAAAAGTCAGTGTTGGTTGCTACAGATTTTTAGTGTATATTGTAGAGCAAGTTATCTCACTTTTTATTTTCAGTTCGGTAGCAACAAATTAAAATTGATCCATTGCCTTTGAAAAAGTTAAAAGAAGCTTAGTGAAAGGAAATAAATGGGAAATATAAGGTAAGTCACTTGGTCCTGAAAACAAAACATTGTGTTGTTCCCCATACTGTCTTAGTCTATGTGACAAGGAAAATGGATTTATAGCTTTTAAACTAGACAAATGTTTCCCAGTCATTTAGATGGAGTCAGGATCTTAAGACTAAATTTGAGTGAACCCTGTGTCAACCATAGCATATGTAGTTTTCTTTGGACTCTTTTCTCACTGAAGATGTAAACAAACAAGAATTCCTTTGCAACTAAAAATTTAACAAAAGCTATTTTACCTATAGACACATTACTGTTCACAGTCTGTGTGCATGCCTAAGGTCACAGACATGGTGACTATAAGGGACAGTGCTGTCAAATATTAGCAGGGATAGGCTAGTTTTGTTATGGTAGTAAATGACCTTCCCACTTCCTACTTTGCTCACTGGGGCTTACTTTTCACTCACTCAAAGTTAGCTGCGGGTGCCCTGCCTCATCCTCCAGACACATCTCTCTATCTCAACATCTGGCTTCTGTGGTTGCCATGGCGAGGGAAAGAAGCCTTCAAAGAACCAGAGAGTGCTTTGTCCCAGAAGTGACAAATGTCACTTCCACTCTTGGCTCATGTGTCATAACTCCTCACACTGAGCCACCTAGGAGCAAGGGAGCTGGGAAATGTGGGGGAGTGCATGGGTAATTCACCGACTAATAAATTATAATACATTATTTTGCTTCAGATGTAATTGAACTTACAATGAACCCCCTGAAGTTTTTCTAACTAAAAGTTATTTCCCAAACAACATAACAAACAGCCTTGGTGTGCACTCTGCTATTTGGAGAAGCAGCCTCTATGCTGCTTGTATCCTGCAGCGGCTAATTTTTAATGGGACTCTTACAGCTTCAAAACATAAAGCCCAGCGTGGAACCTCCCTTTCTCCTTGGATAGTGGCCTTACATTCAAACTGAGGGAACTGGGCTGAAGATTTTAATGCCACTTAAAAATGCTTAAAATTAACTACCCAAACTAGTTATTTTGTATTTTAACTGAAAAATGCTTTTGTTGTTATTGTTCAGGATTTGAAGTTTTAAACCAAAACTGAAATTATGCACTACAAGTTCCAGCCCTTAAAGAAAACTACTGAGGGTTGGGGGGCTTGTGGAAATGTGTGAGGTCCTGAGTCCAGATCCTTAGCACTCACATAGTATCCAGGCACAGCAGGACACATCTGTAGTCTCAGCTCTCAGGGGGCAGAGGAGGTGATTCCAGAGCTTGCTGGTCAGATCTAGCCTCCAGACATGTCCTGGAGTGGGTGTGCGCATGTGAATGTGTGCGCGTGCATGCGCAAGCATGCACACACACACGTGCACACGCACACGCACACGCACGCACACGCACACGCACGCACACGCACACGCACGCACACGCACACACATGCACACAATTAAGAATAAATAAAAAAGTAAATAAATGAGGAAGCTGTATCTATAGTTATAAAGATATAGTCTATCTTGGTAAGAAGATACCTTACTATTGAACAGACAAATAAAACTATGTATGATTCAGAGCATATCTGTGTATATATTCCTCAATTAAAAATAAAGACTATTAATATCACATGAAAGGCTCTCTCTGGTCCAACTCACTAACTTATTTACTCCCTCTTTTCCTTTCTCTTTCTTAAAAAATAAAATACCAAAACTATGAGATGTAGGGAATCACTCAGCAGTGAAGAGCACTTGCTACCCTTGCAGAGGAGCAGGGTTCAGTTCCTAGCACCCAAATGATTGTTCACAACCACCCATAACTCCAGTTCCAGGGGATCCAAAGCCTTCTTCCAAACTCCCTGGGTACCAGCCACACATGTGGTGTGTGTGTGTGTGTGTGTGTGTGTGTGTGTGTGTGTGTGTGTCTTACTCATGCAGGCAAACACACATAAGATAAATAAATTTAAAATGGAATTTTAAGAGAAATAAACACCATTCTAAATTTTATGTTATCTTTGAATTCTTAGGGCTTCAAGATCTATACAATATATTTTTAGTTTTGCATCCTTTAAATTCCTTTTGAATAAAATAATATACTATGCATTCTGTGACTTACCTTTTCTCATTCAAAATTACATTCCAGACATTTGCCCATGCTATTGTAGTTTCACTGTTAAATAATATTCCATTCTATGAATTATGCTGTAATTCACCATTCAGCTACGGCTGGACACTGATGCTGCTTCTAATAGTATGCTATTATAATTAGTGCCACAGTCAGTGGGGATACAGCTTAGTGATAAAAACTTGCTTAGCATGAAAAAAGGTCCTTGGGTTGATATCCCCAACACCACAAAAGAAAACAGATAGGTAAAAGATAGACCAGATACATACATACATACATACATACATACATACATACATACAAACATAGATAATAGATATATAGATAGAAACATAGATAGCTATATAGATACATACATAGGTAAATACATAGATGATACATAAATAGATACAGAGATAGATAATACATAGATACACAGACAGACAGACAGATAGATGAATAAATAAACTTAATAACAGTTCCACTATGAATCAGTTTGTTCTCCTGACACACAATTTTGAGTTTTTTTTAGGATGCTAACTAGTCAATGCTGTCTTTCAAGTTATTGTCTCATTTTATACTGCAACTGGCAAAGTATTAAGAGTTTGTATTTCCCATTCAATTGTCAAAATTCAGTATTATTGCTAGCTTGGTTAATATAAAATTGTGTCTATTTTATTCACTTTTTTAAAAAAAATAAGGTCTCACTATGGTGGTACACAAGCTGGCCAAGAATTTACAATCCCCACATCTCAGTCTTCCAAGTAGCTAGAATCACAGTTTACAATTATGTCTTAATGAATCATTTCTTTAACGTTAAATATGGCTGAGTATTTTTCCTTGTGTTAATTATACAATTAAGTTTGTTTTTGTTTTAAGTTTGTTAGTAAGCGTCTGGTAATGTGATAAAATACCTTCAGTGATAAATTTAGAAAGAGGGAGGGGCTATTTTGTCTCAGTTTGGATGTTTCAATCCATGGCCGACTGGCCCTGTTGTTCTGTGTCTGTGGTGACACAGTGGCAGGAACCAGAGAAGACGCCCATTCACATCATAGCAAGAGAGCAAAGGGAAAGGAAGTCAGCTCCCCACAGCCGCTTTGGAGGGCATGCCCCAGTCACCCAAAGACACTCTATGTCCACACCACAGCACCAAGTGTTCTGTTCCAATCTTTGCTGCTTTTCTACTGTTTTGGTTTCGTAATTCTTTTTTCTTTTTCTTTTGGTTTTTCGAGACAGGGTTTCTCTGTGTAGCTTTGAAGCCTGTCCTGGAACTAGCTCTGTAGACCAGGCTGGCCTCGAACTCTCAAGAGATCCACCTGTCTATGTTTCCTGAGTGCTGGGATGAAAGGTGTGCACCACCACTGCCTGACCATAATTCTTATTTTAATTTTTACATTAATTTATTCATTCAGTGAGTGTGTGTCTATGCATGCATGTGTATGTGTGCACACATACATGAATATGTGCTTATACTACTGTTCATGAGTGATGATCAGAGGATCATTTGCAGGACCCATTTCTCTCCTTCCACCATGTGGGCTCTGGGAATGGAACTTTGATTGTCAGGTTTCATAGCAAGCACCTTTACCTAATGAACTATCTGGCTGGCCTTGAGTTATTACTTTAAATATACTGAACTTGTAAGTTCAGTCAGGATATAAGAAAATGACCCAAACAACTGGTATTGTCAGAGCTTCATGAGTCTTCCATTCCCAGTCTCCTTGAGCTCCACTCTTCTGGGAAGACACCACAGTGGGATCCCGGGCACAACTTCGTGTTCACAGTGGGACTCAAGAAATGCTTCTGACAAAAACCAAACATGGAGGGGACAGGTGAAACTCTGACTAGCAAACAACCTTCCTAATGGAGTGTTCTCTATGTGCCTGCCTTCCTGCCAGGGGAGGGTAAAGGTCAAGGACAGGCAAATGAACAAGGCAAACAAAAACTAGAAGGTATCTGAATATATCTAACAATGACCTTAGCCTTGTAGTCCAATCCTGGTACAAACATATCATAGTTTTATGAATATGGACAGCTGGCACCACAATTTATGGAATGGGCAAAGAACCAAAATATCTAAACCAGGGGAACAGCTCATCAGTTAAGTGCACTGACTGCTCTTGCAAAGGATCTAGATTTGGTTCCCAGCACTCACATGGTGGCTCATCAACATCTGTAGCTCCAGTTCCAGGAGACCTGGTGCCTTCTTGTGGCCTCCATGAGCACCACACATACATGATGCACAGATATATAAGTAAGGAAAGCATTCATACACATAAATGAAAAACATTAAAAAGTAATTAAACAAACCAAATTTTAAAATCAGGAAACAAATAAATGGCAATGGCCCATACCTGTAATCTCAACTCTCAGGAGGTAGAGGCAGAAAGATTAGGGGTTCATCCTTAACTATATAGCAAGTTTGAGGGCAGCATGGGCTACAAAAGAAAACAAAACAAAAAGCACCCCTACCCACAGAAAGAAGAAAAATGAAGCAATCACAGTATCAAGCACTGGTAGTTTGTTTGTTTGTTTTTCTATGACAGGGTCTCACCATGTAGCCTGGATGGCCTAGAATTCTCTATGTAGACAAGGCTAGCCTTGAACTCTTAGAGATCTGCCTGCCTCTGCCCCGAGTATGGCTTCAAAGGAGTGGACCACCCTACTTGGCTCTACTACTTAATTTTCAGGCCTATTATAAAAAGCCAGAGTAGCCAATATAGCTACCATAAACTTAGTCCTGAGTCCCAAGATAAAAGACAAAGTTATTTTGTTTTGTTGTGATTTTTTGTTTCTTTGAGACAGGGTTTCTCTGTGTAGCCCTGGCTGTCCTGGAACTCACTCTGTAGACCAGGCTGGCCTCCCTCTCACAGAGATCTGCCTGCCTCTGCCTCCCAAATGTTGGGATTAAAGGTGACATCGCCACCACAACCACTCAACAAAGGCAAAGTTTAAGATAAAAAGAAATTGTATCATTTATTCATTCAATTATGTACATATTGACCCGCCTCATTTCAAAATACAAAAGAAGTCATCTTACTGAAAGAAGTGCAGTGTTGAAGGAATGAAAACTAGGAGTAAAATAATTAAGTCCTAAACTTGTACTTGGAGTTTTCTTTGGGCCACCAACCCGCTCCCAAATAAAGACAGGGAGACTTATTAATTATGAATGGTTGACTTAGCTTCAACTTGTCCCACTAGCTCTTATAACTTACTTTAACCTGTTTTTATTCATCTACATTTTCCTTGGGGCTTTTACCTTTCTTTCATTCTGTATGTCCTACTTTCCTACTTCCTCCATGTCTGTCTGTCTATCTGTCTGTCTATCTGACCCTTCATGTCTCCCTGGTGTCTCTTTTCCTTCTTCTCTGGAGCCCAATTTCCTTTCCTATTTACTCTCCCTGGCCAGCAGTTCTGCCTATACTTCTTCCCTTGCTATTAGATGATCAGCTTTTATTGGACCAATCAGGTACCTTAGGCAGGCAAGATAAAACAGCAACATATCTTTACATATTTGAACAAATGCAACACATCTTTGTAAAGTTAAACAAATATTCTGCAACAAAAACTAATATATAGGCATACAAACCATGAGACCCCCTAATAGCCTCATGGCAACTTTAACCTACATCCCAATAGTCTTTGAACCTGTAGGCATAGCAACAGTTAAAATTGTTTTAAGTTGTGTTGCAGCCTGGCAATGGGCTCCAACTCCAACCAGCAGCCCCCAGAAGCCATCTTTATTACCTCCCTGAATTGTCCTGAATATAGGATTTGCTGGTATTGAACAGATCTTCACGGTCTCTTGTGTCATAAGTATCTGGTCCTTTGCCTTTTCTTTGCACACATACTGGCTGAGCCTGGCTGGTCTTTTCCTTGGGCTTATCTCTGGGGGGGGGACTGACAGTCTACTGAGGGGATTAGTAAAATGCTTTTTATTATTATCATTATTATTATTATCTACTTTTGCAATTGTGGGTGGGAGCTGCATCAGGACCTAGAACTTCACCCTCTCCTGCAGGATTGGGATCTGCATAGGTATCTGCTGGTGCCAAACCTTTTTTCTCCTGAGAAGGTCTTGAAGGCCATTCTCGATTTCTTCATCAGTAAGTTTTGACATGGCTTCTTTATTGGAGCAATAAGTATGAAATGTACTATCTGTCTTTCTCTTCTTCATGGCAGCTTTATGAAGATTTGGAATGTTTCTAGGAGCCACCGCCTCACAGCCAGCAAACCTTAGTACTTTTATGCTGAGCTCCCATGTATTTTCAGCTGCCTTATGTTCACAGAAAAAGAGGTCTCTGCACCTTCACGTGGGAGCATGGCTCCACAAACCAGTCTGTTCTCAATGAATGATTCAATAACTATGAAAGAAGTCATCCCAGTATATGCTGCAATCATTCAGGGATGAACTATAAAAGCACAATCAGCAGGGACCAATGTATCATCTCACCCATAGGCAGGGAGTCTATCAAGAAAGACTGTCAAGTTCACAGTGAGACAACCACTGAGCGGCAGATCTGACCGCCTCGGTGAACGCTGGATCAGTAGGTGGAGGTTGAACTCCTGGTTTTACAGTGAGTACAGCATGTTCAGCTGGCAAGAAATCTTTGCACTGCATTCTACTGTGGTCATCTAACTGTGTGATACGTGACTCTTAAAGCTATCTTAATTACAAGACACCTATGTTGAGGTATGGTTTCAAAATTTCCCCAGGGTACAGGGTTTCCAGTTCTGGAGTATAGTGTGTTGGTTTGTAGAGATGATGCAGTGTAGGTCTGCCCTTGCTCTATCACATTGCTGAGGAAACCTGATAAGTTATAAAGCACTATGTCGCCCCACCTCATGTTGGCTTGGCAACAGTGGCCAGCTGTTTGACAAAATGCAGCACATTTTGAGTGTTTGTTCTTGTGGTGGGATGGCTATAATGACAGCAGATGAGTTGTCTAACTCAAGTGGTAGTGCCATATCATCTGTATTTTAATCACTCAAGAACTTAGGAATGAGCTTCTAAGAACTCTTTCACTAGAAGAGCTTTAGACAACCAACCTAGGAATGGAACCGATGAGCAGTGTTGCTGTTGAACTACAGCCAGAAGGAAGGGTGGACAAGGGTCACTCTTCCAAAGCATGCTCTTAGAGATTTTCTCACCTTTTCCTGGACAGTCCACACTCTGGGCTGGTGTGGATTCAGCGTGTGTAGCTATTTTCTTGGAATGGAAACATGTCTTGCTGGAAGGAAGAGAGTGAGGGGCTTGTGAGACTCAAGTAAAGGAACCTCACAAATCCAGGAAAGCTGAAATTTGTAAGATGCACAAGACTCCTCCCAAAGCATAAAAGCAGCAAAAGATTGCTGGGCACACTCCAATTTTGCCATCGGCCAAGCTGCCTGCAGGAGACTCACTGACCTGCAAGGGGCCTGGGAGTTTTGCAGCAGCTCCAGGGATGCCGCTTCAGGAACCATCCATGCTGGGGAGGGCTTTTAGATGCTATAGCTGTCTTTGAGTCACCCATGCCCCTTGTAAGTAACCCTCCCCTATGTTCTTGTAAGCAACACTAACACAGTCTTTGATGCTCCAAGTTGGATTTTGATGGAATTGTTACTTTGGTCTGGTAGGTTATATTCACACAAGCAAGACCAAATTTGAATCAGTGTCCTGTGAGGATGTGCCAGGGGCTTCTAGGAAAAGTTCCTTCATTCTTAAGAGTGCCTTAGGATAGACTGGCAAGATGGCTCAGTGGGTAAAGACACTTGACCCAAAGCCTGATGATTTGTGTTCAATACCAGGACCCAGATGATGGAAGATGAGAACTGAGAACTAATTCCTACAAGTTGTAGTTTGACCTGGGAATGTGTATACGCATGCACACGGCATGTACACACATACACACACACACACACACACACACACACACACACACAATGCAGGTTCAGAATACATGTACACACATGTACAGAATGCATGCACACATGTACTCATGCATGCACATGAATAGAGGATGGGAGAAGTGCTGTTTTCCTGTCTGATACTATGTGGAGTGATGATGACTAGCTGCAGTCAGGGGCTTGATTCAACATACAGAGGAGACAAAAGTTACAGATGAGTGAGGAGGAGACAGAGCCAGAGTCCCTGCATTAAGTAAATCTCCAATCCTACCCTGGATCTTTATTTCTAATTCTCCATGCTAATACTATGCTGTTTAAGTCAGAGTTTGGAAGTTTATTTGAAGAAAAACAAAACAAAGCAAAATCTAAAATAACAGTTCTTTGATGGCCTCTTTCAAACTGATTGCAGCTGTTACCAGTGTCCTAGGTCAAGACCTGGTTCTGGGGTCCCAACAGTTTGGCCTAGTCACTCACTCATCCCCCCTCTCCCCCGTGCTAAAAGCCCTGAAGGATTCATTTTTGGTGTAGACATACCAAGAAGAATAAAGAGTCTAGAGACCTAAAATCTGTCTTTGAGGAGTCAGCGACAGCTTTGTGGCTATATATAGAGAAGGGCCAATGTCGAGGGGATTTGCATAGCTAGTAATCCTGGGGAGACTGTGGTCTGGTTGATTATTATCTTGAGGCTGGTTGTGTGGAGATTTGTCAGGGTCAAGGACATCACTGCTGCTTGGGGAGTAGTTTTTTCGTATCTGTGATTTAAGATAAACCAGCTCAGAGAACAGCTCAGAAAGGGGAGACACAGGCACTCCAGGCCAGGGGCTGGGTCTTCCTCACACCTACCCCCAGCAGAATCTCCTCCAGGTCTGTTAAAGAAGGAGGGTACCCTCATTCATGTGGTTAGCCTTTTGTTTTGAAAGCATGACTTTAATGTGGGAATTACAGGCTCCAATCTTATTTTTACTGTAGTTTGAGACAGAGGCCTGGGCTTCACACATGCCAGGTAAGTCCTCTTCCACTGTGTCATATAAAAGTCTTTAATGCTTATACATTAAATCCCTCACTTATCCCTTTATTATTTCTCTGTTTATCATTTATTGTCCAAATGCTATGGAAAAATCCACCTGTACTTATTTGTATATTATTTGGGGCCTGGAAGGGACAGAGTCCTAGGTACTCCAGAATGGCCTTGAACTCTCCAATCCCCTGGCTTCCACCTCTGAAGTGTTGGTACTATATGTGTATTCTACCATACCTGGCTCTTTGTAATTGTTTTTTATGTCTTCAACTCAGAATTTAAAAGCATTTGCCCCTGCAGATGAGTAATGAATGTTTAGGGTAAGAAGACAACTTTCTTTATACCGATTACTTGTATGTAGCTTAAATTATTTATATGAGTACACATATCTTAAAATTTTTGTATATGTATATGTGTACATGTTAGTGTATATGTGCACATATGTGTGCAGGCCAAGGGTCAACATCAGGGGTCTTTCTCAATTGTTCTGCATTTTTTTAATCTCTCACTGAACCTAGAACTCCATAATTCAGCTAGACTGGCCAGCCAATAAACCCCAAGGATCTGCCTGCTTCTGTCTACCAGTCCTGGGATTACAGGCATAAAATTGTGCTTGGATTTTCCTTGTAAATTCTGGGGGATCAGACTTAGGTCTTCATGGCAAGCAGACTTCCAAATGAGCCATCTCCCCAGCCATTATGAGTTAATAAAAATTTAATTTAAAACACTAATACACAAATAATTCCCACATGAAATTTTAATTATTTCCCCCCCAAAATACTTAGCCACTTGGTACAGCAATGTTCCTGGTGCCCTGTAGTTACAGTGGTGGGCTATAGATAATCAATTCAGATGTTTTACCACCCTGATGAAGATGAAATATTAATCTTTATTTCTCCTAATCAAGAATCTCCAATGGGGGTTGGGTGGTAGTGGCACATGCCTTTCATCCCAGCACTAGGGAGGCAAAGACAGACAGACCTCTGTGAGTTTGAGGCCAGTCTGGTCTACAAGAGCTAGTTCCAGGAAAGGCTCCAAAGACACAAAGAAACCCTGTCTCAAAACAAAACAACAAAAAACAAAAACAAAACAAAATTCTCCAGTGGGCCCCTTCTCATGGATCAGTTCCCAAACTACTGAGAGTGGCTATTTGCCTGGCATGCACCAAGCCCTGTATCCCATCCTCATTACCACATAAAACTGGGTGTGGTGGTACAGCCCTGTAATTCCAGCACTTAGGAGGTAGGAGCAGGAAAATCAGAATTCAAGGTCATCCTTGAGTTCAAGGCCAGCCTGGGTTCCATGAGATGCTACCTCAAACAAAACAAAGGCCAGAAAAAAACCTCTTGTCACCTGTATCCAAACCATCAAGTTGGAATGCTTGATAAAATACATATTTTTCACTCCAATCAAATCTACCAAACCAGAATGTTTGGGGATGAGTTCTGTAATTGGGCCATTTAAACAATATTTCCAAAGAGAAATCCACTTAAAATTTTCAGTGGTGGTGTTTGTGTACAATTGGTTCAATGGCACAGACTTCTAAAGAATGGACTGTTGTGGGGAGGGGAGTATGGCTCAGCAGGTTTGAGCAGTGGCTGATCTTCCAGAAGACCTTAGTTTCTATTCCCAGCACCCACATGGTAGCTAACCTCCATCTGCAACTCCAGTTCCAGGGGACCCAACACTCTCTGACCTCTATGTGCACTGCACACATGTGGTGCACAGACATACATGCAGGCAAAACACCCATACATGTAAAATAAAATATAAGTAAATCTTTTTTTTAAAAAGGAACTTTTCCCACTGGCTTCCTAGAATCAGTAAGAGACTGGCATTAGGTGAACCCACCTTGAGAGTAGCAGGCACAAATAATACACCTCTATCTGGACAGGACCCAGTACCTTAAAGAAGGAAGGTATTTAAAGCACCTTAAAGGATCTAGATTCAAAGTTTTAAATACAGAATGGTGTTTGCTAGGTTTATGGTCAGGGTGAAGGACTGGCTGGTGTATGGGGCTTGTTGTGGATAAAATCCTGCCTGATGAATTTGATCACACCACTGTCCTGCAGAATTTTAAATGAGACATAGATTGGAATAATGTCTTCAAGTGGTTCTCAACCCCTAATCTGTGTAAGAACTGCATCTTCACCCTCAAGGGCTCTTCACTTAGAAGGTTCTGGGTCAGGGCCCAGAAATCTTCAATTCAAACTAACACAGTAGGGTGTTTTCTGCAAGTGGTGCACAGAACACTTGGAGAAGAACCACTTGAGCTTGCTTATTTATTTATTTATTTATTTTCTTGACAGAATGTCCTGTTGGATTCTTTGGCTCTCTGGGTATAACATCAAAGGTTACTTCAAAAAAAAAAAAAAAAAGACAAGCAAAACAAAACTAACAATGGGCTGAACTGCCCATCTAAGCAAGAACTGAGAAAACAGGGCTTGGAGGCACAGACATTTCTAACTCTCTGCTGAGTTTTCCTGGAGACACACACTTGGTTCGGTATGCATTCTAACCTCTAGAGGGCGTGCAAGGGTTTCCTTACACAAAATTCTCTGCTGAGCGGTGCGGGTGGGAAGGGATGGGGAGGTGCCTTATTCAGGTCAAGGGCACACTGGGGTTTTATTGCTAAGGGAGAAGCTAAGTATGGAAGGTGCTAAGTAGTAAGAAGCATTTGATTAGCCATAGACTGTCTTTTCCAGCTGGCACCTACTTAAGTCTTCAGATTTTAAAAAATGGCTCTCTGTGGTAACTTGGACTGGGTTTGTTAAGATTCTCAAAGGGAAAAAAAAAATCATTCTGATACTTGTTTTAAAAATAGGTATATTTGTTCTGAGGGGCTATCACAGTGTTGTCTGAGGATGAGTGAAGCAATCCATCGAAGTCTGAACACAATAAGACAGGCAGGCAGCGGCAGGCTCTGAGAAGGTGGTGTACAGGTGGATAGAAAATTCCAACCCTTACTAAGAAAAGACAGCTCTGGCTGTCCTGGAAGTCACTATGTAGACAAGGCTGGCCTCAAACTCAGAGATCTGCCTGCCTCTCCTCTGGTGTGTTCTACTACACCCAACTTTTTGTTGTTGTGTTTGCTAAATGGATTTGATAGGATTCCTACACAAGGAAGCTAAGGGCTTAAACACAAAGCTGTAGTATAAAGAATTTGATCATTACAAAGGGCTGAGGATTCTCTCAACTGATTTAGTAAGATTCCTGCTAACCTGGGCTAGTCAGGCCTAAGCAAGGACAGACACCAAGGTCAAGACTTTCTGTAGACAGGGCAAAAAAGTCAAAGTTTGGTGAGGCAGATAGTCCTGCTAGTGCTGAAGGAGATAGTGATCTTTTCCCTTTGGTCCTATTTACTGTTCCTCCCCATAATAAAATTAAAGTGTAGCCCAAGGGCAAAGGACCTGGGGGGACCTGTTTCTATACAGACCTTGGTCTTTAACTCTGCTTAAACTTGAAGATCTGCTTATTTTAGCAGATTGTTGAGGATAAGGGTCATATTCCTGGGGGGGGGGAGTAGAAAATGATATCCATGCCCCTATTTATAGGCTAGTGAGTCCACCTAGGTGGAAAGTGAAATATTTAGAGGTTCAGTATCCAAATTCTTTTTCACACATATGACAACCTAAATGATACAAACATTCCTGGATTTACAATGGGGCTATGTGCCAACAAACTCTTAACAGTCTGGAAATATTGTGTCAAAATGTATTTAATATGATTATCATAGCTTCCCAAATATCTAGAAGATTGCCTGCTCGTCCTTGAGGTTCTGCGGCTCGCTGAGAGCTGTGGTTTCCTGCCACTGCCTAGTATTGGGAGACAGTACCACACTGCACATATCTAGCCTGAGAAAACCTGAGGTACAGTTTCTGTTGAATGTTTATGGCTGTTACACCTTGTAAAGCAAGAAAATCCCATGTCAAATCATTGTAAGTTGGGAGCTACTGTAAAGTGTAAGTGTGGACACCCACACATATTCTGATTTAGAAGGTATGTGTCTAAACACCAACCCTTCAGTTTATTATTTCAGACCTAGGAAATGAGTTCAATAACGCCCAAATTTAGCAAGACTCCCTAAAAGGGTCACAAACAAACTAAATCTGAAATGCCTATAAGACTTCCCTGTGGGTACATTCCCCCTCAGTGTATGAGTAGAACAGGCCCGAGTTGCCCATGGAGTGCTTAGCTACTTCAGTATTTGAAATAAAGTTACAAAGGAGAATGTAGGGCTCCTTTAGGAATGAGAAAGACTCAGAAAAGTGAAATAACTTATCTAAGACAAAAAAAAAAAAAAAAAAAAAAAACTGTTGGAAAGGCAGAGCCAAGAGTATAAATGAGGTCAAAAGGTGAAACTTCAAAATTATTCCTATCATTTTAAAGTGATACACTTTAAACTTAAATGCAATCAGAGCAATGTGTTATAATTCATTCCCCCCAAAGATATGTGTTGAACTTATCAAAAGAATCTCCAAAGTCACTTTTAAAACTAAAGATCTTATACTTCTATTTCAGGCCTGGAAACATCCTGACTGATTGGCCAGTACCAAAGTTCCCCACGAGTCATGCCACAATAAAAATCACTTTGTCTGTGCTGCCTACCGAATAAGTATGACCATCTCACCTTTGACAATTCAGGGCTGGCACCTGGGCCCTGCTACTTTGGGGCCAGGTCTGGCACAAGGAAAAGGTGCTCCTCTCACCATTTTGTGCCTTATAGAATTATTGAAGGGCATTGTCTTCTGGACCTTCCCATTGTGGAGGATTGGGTTTTACATGGGGTACCTGTTGTGGTTTGAAAGAAGATGGCTTCTATAGGGAGTGGCACTATTAGGAGATTTGGCTTTATTGGAGTAGGTGTGGCCTTGATGAAGGAAGTGTGTCCCTCGGGGGTGGGGGGGTTCAAGTTCTCCTAAGCTCAAGCTATTCTCAAGTTATGCTCAGTGTGGCACAAAGTTGCTTCTGCTGCCTTCGAATACAGATGTAGAACTCTCGGCTCCTTCTCCAGCATCATGTCTGACTGCATGCTACCAAACCACCCTCTGTGACAATAACAGATTACACCTCTAAACTGTAAACTAGCCCTCATTAAATATTTTCCTTTATAAGAGTTGTCACGGTCATGGCGTCTCTTCACAGCAATAGAAACGCTAAGACAGTGCCCACTCTACCACTGCAATTTCCCTGAGCTTTAAAATCCCTTTATCAATACTAAGTCAAGTGATATCAGGTGTCTCCAGCTCCTTTTGATTAGAACATCTTTTGACAAATGCTTTGGCCAACCATTCAAAGACTTTTGACACCTTTTTAAACTGTGTCAGCTTCCATACTGAACCTAGACTCTGCACTCGGTACACCAATATTAATAAACTCAGACCGATCCAGTTTTATGTTCCTTCCATTATCTGACACTCCTAAAATCCATTCTCACACATTTCCCAAATTTGTGCTTGAATGAATTAGCAAATTCATTAAGCTATTTAGTGGTACACATACAAACATACATACATGCAGGCAAAATACTCATACACATAAAATAAAGTAAATAAATCTAAAAAGAATGTTTTAAAAGGACAAAATTAAGATTAGAACATGCTTGTTCAGTCTGGACCCATTCTAAGGCAGGCAGTATCTCCAAAAGTGTAATGGACTCTGAGTAAAATACACGGCTAGTGACTGGAAGGTGTAAGAATATAGGCAAAACCAAACTCAGTTTCTCTGCCTGCATTCTCACAGTGCAAAACAGTTGTGCCGCCCTGTACACACCACAACAAATGATTCCTGCAGTAGATTCTCCAGGCACCAGCAGCAGCAGAGCCTCTGACTCCACTCTGTTCTGGGTGGTCTGGGTGGTATGCCTGGAAATAGTGTTGGGTTCCACAGGCAAGGCTCTGCTCCATATCAGATGTCCTCCGGCGTCCCCCAACCCCACCGACTCCGGGTGCCAGTCTGCACTTAAGATCAACTGTGATTATAAATGAAGATTCCAAAGACTCCCTCCTCCAAGTGGCTCCAAGAACTCAAAACAGACACGTTTTACAGTTACCCATTTTTAAATATAGGATATAAAAAAGGTTACAGAGCTGGACTGGTGGCCCACGCCTTTAATCCCAGCACATGGAGGCAGAGGCAGTCGGATCTCTGAAGCCAGTCTTGTCTACAGAGAGGGTTCCAGGACAACCAGAGCTACATAGTAAGACCCTGCCTTGAAGTATGTTCATAGGAAGGGTGGCGGTGGAGCACAAGTAGAGGCTGTCTTTGAACTCACAGAAATCTGTTCCCAAGTGCTCGGATTAAAGGCAGCAGTGAATGGTTTAAAGAAGCTCATTGGCCAAGAGCTGAACAGGATAAGGTTAGAGGGGAGAACAAACAGAGATCGCTGGGAGGGAGGCAAGATGGGCAAGATACCAAGCCATGTGGCAAAGCATAGATAAGAAATATGGGTTAATTTAAACGTAAGAGTTAGCTAGAAGCTAGCCTGAGCTATTGGCCAAGCATTTACAATTAATATAAGCCACAGTGTGTTTACTTGGGAGCTGCTGGTGAGACAAAAACCTGTGCCTATGGCATACAACTCCTGGCTTGAATATCCTAAGAGTATTAGAAACTGTATGTCAGGGAAAGGAGAAGGCCAAGTATATATTTCCCATAACCTCACAAACATACTGCTGAACTATATTATGGAGGGTATGCTTTTAGAAAGGGCATCCAAACTAATAAACTTCTATTTCCTTTAGATTACACCCTTAATATTCACATCAGTTTGCTCTGACCTGAAGCTGTTGCATTTCTTTAATATATTTTTTACCATTTTTTTTATTCTGCAATTTTGAATTTGGATAGTTTAATTTTGAAGATGATTTTATTTTTGTTTCTATTTTTAAGAAGCTGGGTGTAGTAATGCATGCCTTTAATCCCAGAACTCAGGAGGTAGAGGCAGATGAATCTCTGTGATTTTGAAGCCAGCCTGGTCTACAGAGTGAGTTCCAGAATAACCAGAGCTGTTTGTTATACAGAGAAACCCTGTTTATCCCTAGTGTACAGATGGACTTTGGGAGCCCATTCCACATAGAGGGATACTCTCTCGGCCTAGACTCTCCAGAGAGGGCCTAGACCCTGTTTCAAATGATGTGACAGACTTTGAAGTTCCCCCATGAAAAGCCTCACTCTCCCTGGGGCACAGAAAAAGGATGGGATGGGGGTTAGTGGGGGTCAGGGGAGGAGGGAAGGGAGAGGGAACTGGGATGGATATGTAAAACAAGCTTGTTTCTCACTAAAATTTTAAAAATATAGAAAAAAAGAAACCCTGTCTCTAAAACCCCAACACACACACACACACACACACACACACACACACACACACAGAGAGAGAGAGAGAGAGAGAGAGAGAGAGAGAGAGAGAGAGAGAGAGACCTCAAACCCAGACTTTACTATATAGTGAGCTAATAGTGGCCTACATGAAGTTGTATCCCAGAAAAAGTCCCAAACATCTTCCATTCTCAAAGGGCATCTTATTCATGCACTCACATAGAACACATACTTGGGCAAGTGATGCAATCTTCAGAAATTAGAAACGGTATTTCAACTGCAGGTGGGTAAATGATTAAATCTGGGGCAGAGTTGAAGAAGTCAGGAATGTCACACAGGACCTGAAATTTCTCATTTAGAGAGCATCACACTTGGGGAAATGCCATGCTCTTTTTCAAAGCTGAGCCCCAAGCTACAGGGCAGGAGACCCTAAGCACAGCTCACTCTCTGGAAGTAGTCACAGAAAAGCTGATGTCTGGGTTGCTTCTTCTGTGGCTATCTTTTCTACCCAAAGTGTTCCCTCTTGGAGCCAGAGTCCACACTTTCCTCAACACTCTAAGCTCTGAAGAACATGGTACAGACTATCCAAGAGGCAAACTAAAGATGCTTCTACGGCAATAGGAAAGCAAAGTGTATCTGCATGTGTACACACATGCCTGCATATATGTACATCAACAGTTATTTACAAGTTATTTAACACCAGTTTTATTTGAACGTAAAAACTGGTGTTGAAATAGTCATAAGGCAAAGTTATGAAACAAACAAATTATAGAACTTACTAGATTTACTGATAATCATTTTAAGATCTAATATATTTCAAGATTTTGCTTTTTAAAACTATAAAATGGGTGCTTTAAGTGTTTAGAGACTCTAGACACTTAATCTGACTATTATGAGGTTAGTTCTAGAATTTCTACTGTACTTCCATTAAAACCACATGGAGTTCATGTTCATCAGGCAATTCTACTTATATATTATATATTTCAACACATCTCAAGCACATGATATATTTCTGACTTCTATGAAGATATAAAGCATTTTGAATCTCACTTTCAACAAATACCAAAATAGCTCTTATAGTTAATTATACTTAGAGTCAGGGTTTTGTGCCAAACACCCAATGCCTAACCATTAATTATTATTTTCCAAGAACTAAAAGTACAGTAGAAGCTGTTAAGTACATGTTAAAACCTGGTCTCTGCCCCAAGGCTTATCCTATAAAACCAAATCAATTTAGATTGCACAGTACATCAAATTAAAAGCAAGACTAAACTTGAAAGGTACAAAGTTCATGGGCCTTTCTGTAAATCTCTAAAGAGTTATAAAAAGTCTCACCAAAGCTTGTTGGTATGAAAGTATAATTTTGTGTTTCTGTTTAAATCTTTTAGCAATCCTACTGCTCCTATTCTAGGGCAGAACACCAAATTCAAGAGAAAGCCACAGGAAACAGCTATCCCCTCTGGAGAGAGGGACAAAGGAAATGAAGTCAGAGTACAAAACCCGTGTATCCATGTGTACTGGGGTCCCATTCTAGTCACAACACCTAAGATGCAGACTCAACCTCTATGCCCATCAGCAGATGAGTAGACAAAGAAAATGAGCAGTGTATGTACACAATGGAGTGTTATTTGTTCACAAAGAATGAAAGTTTGTCATTTGCAGCAAGATGGATGGATAACTCTGGAGGACATATGTTAAGCAAATTAAACTAGTCACAGAGTGACAATTATCACACATTCTCTATCATATGTGGAAATTTTAAAAAAAATAAAAGTTGGGACTGAAAGATGGCTCAGTGAGTAAAAGCTCTTGGTGCTTAAGCCTGGCAACCTGAGTTTAAACCCCAGAACCCACAATGGAAGAGAACCAACTCCCCAAACTTATTCCCTACACACACACTAATAATACTTACAAATATTTAAGGTGGCCTGAAAATATAACATTTCTAGGGACCAGAAAGGGTTCTAAGGAGAGGAGAGGATAGAAAGATGCTGGATATGATCAATGGGTCTGTAATGACTGGTTTTGTGTATCAACTTGACACAAGCTAGAGTCATCAGAGAGGAAGGAGACTCAGCTGAGGAAATGCCTCCATGAGATCCAGCAGTAAGGCATTTTCTCAATTAGTGATCAATGTGGGAGGGCCTGGCCCTTGGTAGAAAGTGCCATCCCTGGCTGCTGGTCCTGGGTTTTATCAGAAGGAGGGTTGAGCAAGCCAGTAAGCAGCTCTGTCTCCAGGATCCTGCCCTGTTTGACTTCCTGTCCTGATTTCCTTCAGTGATGAACAGCAATGCTGAAGTGTAAGTCTAATAACTCCTTTCCTCCCCAACTTGCTTTTTGGTTATGAGTGTTTGGTCACAGTAATAGAAACCATAACTCTAAGAAAGGGTCTGCAGACATTTATGGAAAAATCGTGATTTATCCTATTAAATTTTAAATTGATATGTTTTTATAATGACAGAGTTAAGCATGGCAGTGCACATCTATAATCCCAGACTCAGAGTAATGATACTGGTGTTTACAGAAAATAGAACTTGTTAAAACAAAAACAAAACAAAACAGCAGCAACAACAAAAAAAAAAACCTAAGTGTTATTTGGACCTGATAAGAAAATCTTAGAAACTTACTTAGGGCCACCAGTCAACTATTAACTAATGTTGCTGAACTATAGATAAATTTATCTTCTATCACAATGCTTATTTTTTTCAGTGTTTAGTGACATTTACTAAACACCTAATGGAGTCAGGACCCATATTATTGTGATTATTGCCATAGCCTCTTCACTGAACAAATCGCCAGAACAAAAGAGGCTATTACCAATTAAATTGTTTTAGATGAAAAAATGGATTTCAAAGGAAAACCAATCCATGTTTCTTGTGAGTAGATAATAACATAATCTGTAAATTGAAAGGCAGTAGACAAGCACTACAGGATGATTTTTTAAAATTATGTATTATGTATACAGTATTTTGTCAGCATGTATGTCTGCATACCAGAAGAGGGCACCAGATCTTATTACAGATGGGTGTGAGCCACCATGTGGTTGATGGGAATTGAACTCAGGACCTCTGGAAAAACAGCCAATGCTCTTAATTGCTGAGCCATCTCTCCAGCCCTATATGGTGATTTTAAAAAACACCCTTCTGGAGGATGAAGAGCTGGTTCCATGGTTAAAAGCCTATTCTGCTCTTCCAAAGGACTGGAGCTCACCTCCCTGCACCAGTGTCAGGTGGTTCCCAACTGCATACAACTCCAGCTCTAGGTATCTAAATGCCTTCTTCTGGCCTCCATGATCCCCCCAATAAATACAAATAAATGAGTAAATTAATTTAAAAGTAAAACAATCCTTCATTGAGTATATAATATAAAGTTCATGTGAAATAGAAGTATTATAATAAAGGGAAAGAGAGATGGCTTAGTGGTTAAGAGCGAATGCTATCTTCCAGCAAACCTAAGACTCTGATTCCCAGGATCCACATTTAATGGTTCACAGCTGCCAGCAATGCCAGCTCCAGGTATCCAATACCTGTGGCTTCTGTGGGCACTTGCATTCAGATACAGGTACACATATATGCACCATAAATTATACTAATAAATCTTTAAAAAATAAATACAATAATATGTATTAACCTGTCTTGGGTTGCCATAGTGAAATACCACAAACTCGTCAGTTTAAAGAGCACAGGAATTTCTCAGTTCTGGGTTGGGAAGTCCAAGATCAAGGTGCTTGCAGATTTAGTACATGGTGATCTTGCTTAACAGTTTGCTCTAGATTGAAACATTCTTACAGGAAAACTCCTTAAGCAGGAAGGTAAACAACTCAAAAGAGCTTCAGGAAGTCCCTGAAACCAATCACAGTCACAACTCCCTCCAAAAACAAAAACAAACAAACAAAAAACCCAATGAATTTTGACAGTCCCTCTCAGACTGAGCACAACTAAGCTGCAAAAAAAAGACTCAGAGAAGTCATGCTACAAAGAAGATTCCGATACTGTAGCAGCCACCTGGAAGAAGCAGAGACCAACTGAGTTGCCTGGAAGAAGAGTTTTGGCCAGCAGAGACAACGGGGAAGGGCACTCTCCAGTCCCTTGAGCTGTTACAGTGTGCTTCAGGGACTCAGCTTGGTGAGCTGTCACCTATGCTGGTGTGTGCTGTGATGATGCAGCTGTCTTTGAGTTATTTCTGCTCACCCATATTCCTGTAAGTAACCCCAATAAAACTTATGGTTCACCAAGTTGGACTGTGGTGGTATCTTTACTTCAGTCTCCTGGGGTGAGTAGACACTTATGTTGCTTCTCTCCAGAAAAACCTTTTGTCACACAACAGGTGAGAACTCACTTTCTGGTACACAGGCACTATGGTCCAGCTGAGTCATTACAAGGTCTTTAAGCCCTGAGGACTCCTTATAAAGACACTAATCTCATTTGTGGTTACATTATTTTAATCATCTCAAAAACCTTACTTCCTAAGACTATCACCTAGGGGCTTAGATTTCAGCACACAAATTTTGAAGGAATACAAAACTCAGACCAGAGCAGAGAGAGGATATGAATAGCTCATTGAAGAAAGTTATTACTAAAGTGTAATTTTGTTATCTAACAAAAGTAATAAAATACTGATCATCAGTGAATAGAAGAAAGACAAGTGACATTTTAAGATAATTTTAATTAGGAAAAAGTTTAAGTGCAAATGAAATATTATTGAGGAAGGCACAGTGGAAGTGGTGTCTTCCAATATTGCTATGGTGATTAATATATCTTTATAGAAACAATAATTATTTTCATCCAGTGATTACAGTTTTGAAAATTAATTCTGAAAAGGTGGTAATTAGTTTTCCATCTCTGGGGTATCAGAAGTAATCAGCTTTAAGAGGCAGGTTTTAATTATTGATTATTAACTTTTAAGGTAATACACAAAGTAAAGGGTTTTATTAGGGCAGCTTCCTACATATGGGAAGGTTCATTTTGGCTCATGGTCGAGGGGCCTAGTGGCAACACAAGAATATCATGTGACAAGGGAGATCTGCTCACCTAGAGATGACTGGGAACCAAAGGAAGACAGGATAAGGTGGGATCCCAAATCCCCTCTGAGGGCATGCCCCCAGTGACCTAACTTCCTGCCACTTCATTCTAAGTTGTTTTTATTTTTGTTTTGTTTTGTTTTGTTTTAAGAGGATAGCTAGCTCCCAACTATCCTCAAACTCATCATATAGTCATGAAAACCCTTGAACTCTTAATTCTCCTGCCTCCGTGGTAAATCTTCCCAAAGTACTGGGATTACATGGGTGGCCACTGTGCCCACCTTCCACCTGATAGCAGTCCCATAAACTAGGGCCTAAGCCTCTAAAATAAGTGCCTTTTGGGGACATTTTATAGTTAAACTTGAGTAAAAGGGAAACACGAAAATACTTACTGTGGAATGTTTATAACCTGTATGTGCATATTTAGAAATGAAATGCTTATTGTTTATAATAAAAAGTTAGAACCAGCTACTAACAAGAGATTCATTAACTGAGTTACGATGTTCCATTCAAAAGATAGTAAGATATATCTATAATTTTGTAGGAATGTTGAAAATACACTATGGCTAAAAACAATCAATGTGTTTTTTAAGGGGAAAAAACAGAGAAAAGCAGAAGAAAGTACCTTTATTGAAAATGAGTATGAAACATAAATAAATGCTTTCCTAAAACTAAAAAAAGGAAAAAAAAGAGCTAAAAACAAAATTGTAACAGACTATAATTACAGTACATTATTGTTCAAATGATGGAGTTTCTTTGACATTCATGCTTCCCAATTATGAGAATAACAAAAGTTCACCAATTGAGGAATGGCTTCTGAGGCTAATCATTTTATAAGTAGCTCACTTCTGCTTTCTTTTTTCCTTCGTTGGTCTACTGAATTAGGCAGTTCTAAATCGAAATGACTAGAAAAGACTATCAATTGGGTGTATTCAACACAAGAGGGAGAAATGAGAATTGGACACACCACCCAACACCCACATCATAATCACCACCAGAGTCCCAGGGCAGAAAACTCCTGAGCCAGCTGCCCCTCCCAGACTGGGTGAGGGTGTTGACCAACTTCACAGTGCTGATTCTACTTCAGGCTCTGATTTCATAGCCTAGATTTTGTTTTCATAGGTGAAGTCAAGACAGGGCAAGTCTAAAGGTATATCACTTTTCAAACTATCAAAACGCACCCTCACATTTCCCTGTGTTTCCCTGCTGTGGTGTTAGTGTTAGGGCTACTCTGTGCCTGCTCTCCACCATTCCCTGTGTGGTTTCAATCCCCTCATTTCCTCTCCTTTCTTCCCAATAGTGTCTTGCTGTGTAGCCAAGGCTGGCCCTAAACTTGTGACCTTCTCGCCCCAGTCTTCAAAGAGCCAGTAAGAACACAGAATATTTTTCACCATTCTTCCCTTTCTTCTTTTCTCCTTTCTTTCTTTTCTTCCCTTCTTTCCCTATTTCCTTCTGAGACACAGTCTTGCTGCATTACTCAGGCTAGCTTGTCTCCACTGTGTAACCCAAACTAACCTTAAAATTGTGAGTCTTCTGCTTCAGCTTCCCAGGCATGTTACAGCAATTATCTTTCTTAAGATTCATCTCAAGACATTGTTTTATTTTGAAAGAAAAAAAAAGTTAACACTGTAAACAAACACTGGCCATTCTGGGTCAAGCAGTACCAAAGGACCTGATCTCCTGCATGCTTTAAAGCAAACTTGCAAGGCTTATGTCTTTCTCGGGTAAAGGGACAAAAGAAAATCAAAACTAGGCATGAGAAAATCCCCAGACAGAAGGTGAAGTCTGTTTTTTGTTTTGTTTTTTCCTCTCCTCTTTTCATTTCAATCAAGGCAGAAATTCAATTTTCAAGTTTGTTGCAAGAACTAAGAAAAAAAAATTTAAAACTAGGAGCTGGGAGTACAGCTCAGTGACACAACACATGTTTAATATGTGTAAGACCATGGGCTCCATTTGCAGCACCACAAAAATTAAAAAAAAGAAAAGGGTACAAAATAAAAGCCCTCTGCCTAGTGCAAAAGACTGTATTATTAGTTAGATCACTACAAAAGGTGAACTGTATCTGGTTTGTCTGAAGACAGTAACAATGACATAAGCAGACAGGTGGGGATACATGCCAGGCGGGAAGCACGGGAAGCACGTCTGACTCTTGAATGCAGACTGACTGGAAGCTCCTGGTGATTCAGTCAGGAATGAGCACATCCTGTTCAGGGCTTTCTAGCCATAGGAAGCAGGCCTTTGGCTCCACCCTGCAGTGCTGGCACAGAACCAAGTCTGGGCTGACTTCCCTCCCCAGCTTGCCTGGCACTGCCTTTCTTTTCCAGTACCATCCACCTTCAAGCCAGAGTCTCCTGTGGCCTGAAAGTGGTACTACCCCTCCCATGCTAGAACAGGAGAGCTCCCTTCCCACCTCTTTCCCCAAGTCACTCCTATTCCCACTTTCCTGTTTCTACTCTGCACCATACTCTGGAAAAGAAAGGGTCTTTAAGGTTGAAGAGTAGAGAAGAAAACCCTAGGATCAGTTTGTCCTGTTGATCATGATTCTGAACTAAAAACATGTGAGGCTCTTAATAATTTTAACTTTGTGAGGGGCTGGAGAGATGGCTCAAAGCTTAAAAGCACTGGCCAATCTTCCAGAGGACACAGGTTCAATTCCCAGAACCTACATGGCAGCCCACACCTGTCTATAATGCCAGTTCCAGGGGATCTGATACCTTCACACCAATACACATAAAATAAAGTTAAATAATTTTTTAAAAATACAGAATAATTCTAACTTTGTGAAAGGAAACCAGTCAGTAAGTAACTTTGACGAATCTATATCATATGAAGGCCTAGACCTTTCTTTGGGCCTTGAACCCCTTTGCTGACCTACTTTTCATCAGTATATGATCCTGATGATAAAATACTGGGGCAACCTCACACTGGTTTCCCAGAGTGACTTGACTTTAGGTCTCCAGGCATTAATCACTATTGTCGGTAGTTCATTCTAAGTATTGATAGAAGAAACCATGAAAGGGAAAATTTCAATTTTCATCTACTTCTCAGAAACAGAGAAAGAGAATGAGAGTATAGGAGTGAGAAATTATGATGTTCCATTTTTTCTTCTTGTCAGACACAGAATAGATGCCTTGTCTGACAGTAGACACAAACAAGCTCTTACCAAAAAAAGGTCAAAGAAGCAAAACTTTAAAAAGGGCATTTCCCAATAGTCCTAGCTCCACATGTCCTGTGTGGAGGGGAGGGTAGAGCCAGGGCTTTGGTATTCCATAGTGGAACACTGTTACACTGTTGGGGTATACCTAACAGGAACTCCTATCAAACAGGTGTGCATGTGTGTGTGTGTGTGTGTGTGTGTGTGTGTGTGTGTGTGTGTGAAGGACAGTGGAGCAGAAAAAAATTTTGAAGGAATGATGACTGCTATTTTAAAAATTTCAATGAAAGACATATTTGTGAACATGAGATTCATGAAGCTGAGAAGCAGAAAAGTCCATGTCGGTGTATGTCATAGTCAAATTGCTGAAAGCAATGGTACAATGCAAGTCTTGAAAGCTGTGAAGAAAAGCCATGTAAGATTATAATAGACATATCTGATCAACAGCTCACTTTTCAAGAGAAGCTATGAGACTAGAAAAGAATGGAAAAATACCATTAAATATTGAAAGAAATATATCTTATTTTGCATGTGCTTTTTATATTCAGGTATGCACATGCCACAGCACATGTGTAGAAGTTAGAGGACAACTTGTGAGAGTCGATTTTCTCCTTCCACCTCTGTTGGTCCCAGAGAGCAAACTCAAGTCATCAGGCATGGGGGCCTTTATCCACTGAGCTATCTCACTTTCATAACTTAGTATTTTGTATCCACTGAATGTAAATTTACATTCAAATGTGAATGCAACTAACATTTAAGTTTTCATATAAAATGTAAGAACTTGTGACTAACAGACATGCACTCTAGCTTTAAACACTAAAGGAAGTTATTTAAAGGGGATTAAACAGACACTCTGGTCCTCAGGAAAGAATGAAGGACACAAGAAGTAACAAACTGAGTAAATCAGGATGGTTTCTGTTGGCCATAGCCTCTTAATTCCCTTATAAATTATTTGTTTACAGTCTATTAGTGGTAAATGTCTTATGTAAAAGACAAATATTTCATGGGCTTCCTATGTGATAACATTTATCTTATGGGATGGTTGAAATCAGGACTTTGTACTATTTGTGTCTATTCTAGCCTGTTCTCACCATGATAGATTTGTTTTGAGGATAGAATGAGTAGGATTTTGGATGAAGAATGGGACCTTTGAAAACCACAAAAGGGAAAATTGAGAGGATCTATGTGTTTGGCAGGAGCATGGATACAAGGAAGGAAAAGAATGTATGATTAGATATCTCCATGGCAAAACTTTAGTTTACAGTAACAGGTCTAATAACCTATTTGAGATTTTGGCAGAAAGGGAGAAATAAATATGATATGCATAGCCTACTCCCTGTCTGCTTTAACTTTCCTTTCTACAGTGATTGTTAATCTTTTATAGAATTGACAAGAATGTCTCTGACTTAGGCAGGACCTGCTATTTCATCTTCAGTTCACTCTAGAGGTGAACAGAAGATAGGTTTTGGAGATTGGGAGATTCTGAGGGAATTTACAGTTTGGAGACCTGCCCATGAGTGGAGGAAGATAATGACGTGGGAGGGTAGCTGCATCACCTACCTGAATCATGAATGCCTGAAGACTAAGGACAATGAGAGTTCTGGGTGGACCTCGAGGACTGACTGAGTACCTCAGGTGCTGACATTCTTGATGAATAGTGAGTGCCCTGAAATCTGGCAAAAGAAGACACAAGGAGAGAAGAAGGGTGTTGCTGGTGTTGCAAACCTCAAAGGAAAAGGACATGTTTTTTGTTCTGTTTTTTTTGTTTTTGTTTTGTTTTGTTTTTCTTATGAGTGGAGAAAGATCTAGAAGTAGCAAGAACATTTCTTGGATAGCTTCTGTGTTTCCCTCCCAAGTTCCATTCTTTAGCTTGTTGAACAGAACTGCTGTTAGCAAGGTCTACCTAGGAATCTGAGAATTCCTCACTCCTTTGCTTTCCTCATTATTTATACCTAACCACTAAATGTTTAACAGCATTAATTTATTCCCAAGTCACATATGTATGTATGAGAGAAGTGCGGTTATTGGAGATCCTTATACTCTATTGTGACAGGATAGACAGGTTGGTCTAAAGTTCTGAATATAAACCTGAATTGTTGTTTGGTGCTTGGGATACTGCAGGCAGGCATACAGAACCCCAATTCAACTCAGAGACTATTAGCTTTGTAGTTTATTTTAGGGAGACTTTTAAATGCTCCCCCTTCCCTATCCTCCTCCTCCCAAAGATCTGGCAGCTTCTTCAACAGAAAGAAGACAAGGTAAATGTTACCAGGTCCAGAACATTAAAACTCAAGTGACACCAGCCAGTGATGGGAAGAAGTAGATATTAAGTATCTTCCCATTAGGAATAAATAAAATCAGTTTTACCTTGCAGGCCAACTCTTTGCAGTATTGTGGTGAGGGTTCTGATGCTTAGGGGCTTAGATGTGGGGATGGGATGGTAGCACTGTGATGGATATGGTAACAGGTGCTTAAGGGTGCTTTTCTTAACCGATGCAGCTTGTTTATAGAGGGAGAAGCCTCATTAACTGGTCCCAGGAAGTGAGGGACCTCCTAGACTGATACCAAGGAGTCAGGTGTCTCTGTGTCACCGGAGCTCAGGGCCTGTCTGTCAGGTCTTGGCCAAGTCCTAATCGAAGAGTTAAGAAAAACACTGTGAGAGCAAGAAAAGCCTGTTTGTCACCATTAGTATTTGCTAATTCCTCCTGAGAGTTGGTTGTCCAGCTCAGTCAGGCCTGAGCATTGCAGCCATCTCATTCAGGTCAGACTTGATTCCTTCACCTGCTCCAACAGGTAAAAACTGAGGCCCTAGGGGCATCTATCTACACAGATCTCTTACATTTCAACAGAAATCATAAGGATATGAATGCTTAAGAAACATCCATTTATTTATGGGATTTTTGAGACAGTTTATATATAGCCATGACTGGCCTCAAACTCACGATCTTTCCAACTCAGCCTCTGAGTACAAGGATTCCACACACACCAGTTCAGGTTATTCGTTTTGAATATTAGCACAGTCCTCTCAAAATCTTGAGTCTTAGACCCCTCCATTTTGCTCATTAAGAACCATCACTTCTTCACCCTAATCTAAAGAAAGCATTTTGGTTGAGGGAATGCTGTCTTTTCAAATGGCTAGTCCTAGATATAGAATGGTGAGGAGTCCGGTCTTTGTGAGGGGCCCACATAACAGAAAGGGCGATAGAGTGAAATTCTGAATGAGTTTCTCCTATCAGACTGGTAAGAATTCTAGGTTCTGCAGGAGGAAACTGGGGCAGTCTTCCTGTAAGGAGAGTGCTCTTGCATGAGAATAGGGATAGGGATGCTCCTTGTTGGGTGTGTGTGTGTGTGTGTGTGTGTGTGTGTGTGTGTGTCTGTGTCTGTGTCTGTGTCTGTGTGTCTGTGTAAGATGGTGAATGGATGACTGACTCTTGGGGAACCCCTGAGTGCTCTTGCATGAGAATAGGGATAGGGGTGCTCCTTGTTGGACATGTGTGTGTCTGTGTAAGATGGTGAATGGATGGCTGACTCTCGGGGAATCCCTGAGAAGGGTCTGCCTCAAAGGTGGAGGCAACTCCTTTGCACCTCTAATTTCTCCATTCGCAGGAAATCGTAGCCTTCAGCAAAATAAGAAAGTTCCAGAGTGAGAGACAGCATGTTCCATGTGTGGTCCACCAGGGACCTGGACATCTCTGTGCCCTTTCCAAAAACCTTGGGGTCCAGTTTGGCAGGAAACGTCCCACCCAGCCTCAGCATGTCACCTCGAAGAGGAGGAGCCAGGTGGGTCGCAGCGGCTCCTGGAAGGGCTGTCAGCTCCATTACTTCGGGACGTGGTGGCCAGAGAAGTGCTTCGGCTCACGCCCTCACGGTCCAGGGCTCCTCGGTTCCCGGGGTGAGGAGAAACGCCTCGCGGCGTCGCGCTCCCCCACGGTGGGGAGTTGGTGCCCCGCGGCCGGGCGAGCGGGCGGGCGGGCGGGCCGTCACTGCCCGCCCGTCGCTCGCCTCCCCGCCCCCCGGCTTCCTGCGGAGGCCGCGGCCGCCATGTTGTTGTGGGGCTGAGGCGGCGCCGGCGGAGCCCAGCGGCCGTGACAGGCTGCGCAACAGGTTCGCTGCGGCCGACCTGACGACTGACCCGGCGGCGGCGGCGGCGGCGGCGGCGGCGGCGGCGGCCGCACAGCAGGGTCTACCCCGGCGCCTGGCCGCGCCCGTGCGCGGGTGCCGAGGAGCGCGCGGGGTGGCTCGCGCGGTGACGTGCGCGAGGCGCCAGGTGGGTGAAGCCTCCCGTCAGCGCTGCTACGGGGCGCGGGGCGCGCGGCGCGGGGCAGGTGCGGGCGCCGCCGGCCCGGGGCTCCACGCACGGGCCGCGCCGAGGGGCCCGCGCGCCGCAGAGCGCCCGGGCTCGTCCTCGGAAGCGCGTGCGGCCCCCGCCCTAGGCCCCGGCCGAGCGGCCGCACCGGGCGGAAACCTTGGGCCCCAGGTTCCTGCCCCCGCCGCGGGGCCGGAGGGCCTGGCGGGCCACTGCTCTCGGAGGCCGGGGCACCGGGCCCCTGGCCACGGCCTCGTTTGGCAGGTGACGGCCGCCGCCTATTGCTGGGGGCGACGCGGTCCCCGGCTTTCCTTAGGGGCACCCGGGTGCGCGTTGTCTTGGAGACGCGTTTTATTTTGGCTTAGTTGATTTTTTTCCCCCCTTCTTCTTGGTCGGCGTTGGTGCAGAGTGTCAGGTGAACCGCATCCCGGTGCGTCAAAGTAGCCCGAGTCACGAGAGGACAGTGGGCGGATGCTGGCGTCCGGGGCTGGCTCGCGTTATAACAGCTAAAGTTGGGAAACGTGAAGCTTTGACTTCTGATCCGCATTATGCACTTCCAGGGTGTCTATAGAGCACGGTGAGAAGGAACCTCGCTAGCCACAGTGAAGTGCGTTGCTTATTTAAGGGAGGGAGAAAAAACGCCTGCAAGTGCACAGTAGCTGGGTAAACTGAGGCTGCAAGTGCAGGTGCCTTTTATTCTGCAGATAGACGCAGTTTGCATATATTGATCATGGGCTGTGTGGTTCTGCGATTGCCGGTGCCAGTATGTTTATTTGAAACTTGGACTCCGTAATGAATAGGAACGTTTTTGGATAGAGCCAGCTACTTCATAATGGGAATTGAAGTTAGAACAGGAATTACTGCTCTGCTACATAGCTTTTTGTCTGTTTCACGGGTGTTCATTACTTACGCAGGGGAGGCAAGTTGTCACTTGGAATTTTGTGTTGTTAGCTTAATTTAGGTAGCACAGACTGGAGGCCAAGCTGCTTAAGCCCTGAGAAATTGCTAAGTTTCCTTTGAAGGTTTGCTATATTGTCAATCACGGATAAAAACTAAAAGCAATCGAGAAACATTGCCTACAGCCTTTATGTGAGTTGATGGGAGGACTGAAAAATTCAGTTATCAACGGTAGAAACTGATGTGATACCTTTCAGTTAGGGATTATTCCTATGATTGCCTCGTAATTAAGCAAGAACAGTGAAAATATTTCCTTTTCTTAAAAGATGCAGAAAAATGTGTGTTGCTACTGTTTGATGTAATATGGATATGCAATTGAAAAATCTGCATGCTTTTAAACATTGAGTGCATTTAAGTATTCCCTTTGTTCACCTTTATAATGAAAGGTAGAATGGATAGTGAAAATTTGACCAGTATTAAATTATTGAGTAGAAAGTTACCATTGCTCAACACATCTCAAGGCTCAAATCCTGGTTTCTCCTGAATATGAAGAAAAAAATGTACGTTCAGGGGATTAAATTTGTACTTAAAAAAGTAATGTGTTTTTACAAAAATAGAATAGCATGCACTCATTGCTCAAACTTAGAAGCTTTCAAGATTTTCTTTATCTTTATCATTTTAACCTGTAGTTATCTTGTATCTCTTATTACAAGGTGGAAAATTTCCTATATAATCTTGGAACTTTTAGGTGGATGTGTATATGTAAAAATGTGTGTGTGTATTAGGGAGTGAACCAACTGTTTCATACATTCTGAGCACGCTGTCTGCTGCCAGGGTACATGCAGCCTCAGGCTTTTTTAGTTTTAATTCATCTTTAATATAGGTTCACAGGGCTCCATGATTTTAATAAAAGGGCATGTATGGCTTATTACCAGCTAAACATCCTTTAGCATTACAGCATATCTCCCATGGTGGTCATTTGTAGGGCACCTACTGGTATTAGAGCCTCTGCTCAGTGTTTATATAATTATTTAAAGTGTATGAAGGCCTTGTAAGTAATTAATGTCCTCCCATCAGATAGATAAGTGAAATGTTAAATTAGAGTTTAACTGCTCTAGGTATCAGAGTTAATAAGTATGAGCATCCCACTGCAGGTTAGGATTCTTTTAACTTCAGCACCTATGTTCTTGTACATAACACCTCGGTTCAGGTTTTTAAAAAGAATACATGGGCATTAGGAGAAGATGAGCTATGTTTGTCAGCTCCAGAAAGGGGCTGCCAGGACTGAGGTTTGCAGGCTTCCCTGGGAGGACAGATGCAGCACCATGGAGATGCATTGGAGTCCCCCTTTTACACTGTCAGAGTCGCGTTATTTGGCACAGACAGGCCTTGAACTTATCCTGCCATTCTGCCCACTGCTGGTATCACATGTGCAACTTCACACCTTGCACACAAGTTTTACATGTTCATTTGTAAAATATTTACATTGGGCTCGATACATTATTCAGGATATGATAATTATCTTACTAAAATATGATAGAGTTTTTGTCTAACAACCTGTTTGGCGTTTATTTTTCGTATTTTAAGAAATTCCATACTTAGGGAAAATTTTGGGAAAAGCTATTTTGCAAAAAAAAAAAAGTCTAAACAAAGGAAGACTTTTGGGATATGCCAATTGTTAAAAGAAGATGTCAATTGTGAAATAGAAAAACAAGAATATTTCAATTACTTCTGCAGCTGCATAGATCTAAAACTGAACATACATTAGAATGTATTTCCACTTCTTGGCTCTTTTTTGTAAAGTTTGTGCCATCCTACAGCTGTTGCACACAGACAAATGCTAGCATTCTCTTGGGTACAGTGTATGTGTAAGGTATTCTTAAGAAAGAGGAACTGAACTGGCTTTAAAGGATGTTAGGCAGAGAGGAAATGGGGGAGGAAGGGAGGAAACTGAGCAGAAATAGGACAGTGAATAGCCTGAAAAATAATGTATTTTTATAGCTCCGAGAGTGTAATGTATTTCATTTGAAGTATCTTGAGAGATTCAATTAAAACGTTAAATTTACAGGCAACCAAGACACTGAATAACTTTGTTATTTATCATACAGCTATTCAGCTGTGATTATAGCAGACACTTAGGGGGTCTACTGCCAGATGGTAGACATTTAACTTGTTGTATTTAACCATTTGTTTTGTTTTCTGGATCCTTTTCTTTGTGAATGAATGCATATTCATTTGAGGAAGAGTCTGGTTTAATAAAAATTGCATGTATATTTATAACTGTGTTGGATAAAAGTATAGGTTCTTTAGTTAGACCTCTTATCCCAGCTACAAATAGTTGTATGACTTTAAGCAAAGTTTTTTTTTATTCTTTAATTTCTATTTTTCTCTTCATCTATAAAACAGGGATAATGATAGTACCCATGTCATAGTCTTTTGTGTATATAATATAAAGTGCCCAGTGATTGTGCTTAGTATAAGTACCCAATAAATGTCACATCTTATCATTTCAACTTGCTTCAATGAGAAATTTCAAGCTAATTAGTCTTTCCTTCTGCCTATGTCTCTGTCTCTCTCTGGTTTGTGATTTATTCTATAACTACAAAAGAAATTAATTGTTTCTTTTGGCTCAGTTTCTAATCAGCATCAAAATGAACCATATGAGAAGGCTGAAAATAGATTACAAGATCTGACCTTCAGTTCAGTCTAAGACTCTGCCCCTTGAGTCTCCTTAGTTTCTACTGCTTTAGATTATCAGTTCAGAGCCTTTGCCTTCAAGTGGTTAAATTCTCCCCTGCAGTGTGAACAGACTTGACCAGGAAGAGGCTGGTGTTGAGAGAGAATAGTGCCAAGTGAGAGATCAATCACCTAAGGTGCCTGCAAGGTTCATACTGGTCTTTAGGACAGGAGCAGCTGCTGCCTTGCCATTTTCTTACGCTGTTTGGAGTCTCTCCATCTTCTCCCCTTTCTCCATCTTCTGTCTAATAAGCTTTGGTAGCACTTGTCAAATGACTGCTTTAATATAAGTACCAGGTAGGCCGAGCTAATAAATCTTATAATTTATGTAACATTTGGTGGCATGATTTTTAGTAATCATGAAATAATCCTTAGGGATTATAAGTAATCCATTCAAAGATTAGTGACATTTTCTGTTTGTTACTTTTCTTCTTGCCATTACAAAACACTTAACAAGAAGTAACTTGAGGAAGGGAAAGTTTATTTGGACACATGGTTTTTAGGGTATAGTCTACCACAGCAAAAGAATGAAACAGATGTCACCACATCTACAGTCAGGAAGCAGAGAGAGAGGTGAATGCCATGCTCCACATCTGTGTCAGGAAGCAGAGAGATGACTGCCCCTGCTCTGTATCTGTAGCAGGAAGCAGAGAGAAAGAGAGATAAATAAATACCCATGCTCCAGTGTCTTTCTCCTTTGTATGCAGGGAGCACCCCAGCCTATGGAATAGCAGTCCACATTTAACCTAATCTAGATAATCCTTTGCAGGCATGGCTAGAGATTTATCTCCTAGGTAGTTGTAGATCCTGTCAAGTTGACCCTCAGTACTAACCACTGTATTGGCCAAGAGTTGTGAGGGTCAAACAGAAATGCAAAGTAGTGTTGCTCCTCTAGCCCATTTTCATTAAGATCTGAAACCCCAAGTGGTAGAAGAGAAACCTTCTCACTAGAGCATTTTAGGTTTTCTCTGCTAAATTTTTAGTAAAATGCTTATAAACTGACTTTTGTCTTGCTGCAGAGACAACCTGTTTTGGAGTTTTTCTTGCCCTTTCTTCATTCATTCCAGTAATTGTGGCTTGGAGTTACTATTTCCCCTTTTTTCCAACATCTTGGTTCCTACAGGGTTGCACTGGGGTTCTGAGAACTGAGTAACTTGGATGATTGAGATGTAAAGAGCCATTGGGTTGGATTCCAGTAAGCACACGCCTTTTCTGACAGTACTCTCCAGGACCTGGACTTTTTAATTTTTGTAGCATGATGGCAACCCCTCTCTTAAAACAGCAGAGTTTTGCAGCTCACTTTTAATTTTTTTTTCTTATTTTACATATCCATACCATTTCCCTCTCTCTCCCCCCTCTTATCCCCCCCCCCCTTCTCAGTCCCATTCCTCATCCACTCCCCAGGGAGGGTGAGGCCTTCCAGGAGGGATCATCAAAATCTGTCAAGTCGATTGGGGTAGGGCCTAGGCCCTCCCTTCTGTCTCTAGGATAAGGGAGTATCCCTCTATGGGGAATGTGCTCCCAAAGTCCTTTCATGCACCAGGGATACATCCTGGTTCCATTATCAGAGGTTCCATAGACTGCCCAGGCCTTCTAACTGAGACCCATGTTCAGGGGGGGTCTGGGTAGGTCCTATGCTGGTTTCCCAGTTATCAGTCTAGGGTCCATGTGCAGCTCACTCTTAAGTCTCTTCACTAGTGTAACTTTTCTTCATCTTTGTCTTTCTCCATTTTGTGTATTAGCTTTCTTTCTCTATTCTCTCTTTGAAAGGAAAAACAACAGAAGTTACTCATAATTCATAGCATGGAATTCATTCTTTCACTCCATCATTTCTTAAATGAACAATTTCTTGCAAGAAATGACTGTGTAATGATTTTATAACCAGTGAACAAAATATACAATCTTGTCCTGCTGAAGTGGCGTTTAAATTCAGGAAAAGAGAAGAAAGACAGTGACAGGTCTTGAATTTAGAATTTGCCAAGTATTGTGGAGAAAGTTAAGGCAGAAAATAGGTGTATGGTGTGTGTGTGTGTGTGTGTGTGTGTGTGTGTGTGTGTGTGTGTGTGTGTGTATGTGTGTGTGTATGTGATGTGTGGAGTAATTGGAAGAAGTAAATTTGCTACCTTCAAAATGATCAAGGAACTCCAGACTAAAGAAACTCTGTAGTGTACATTTACAAGTAAATAAGTGGTAGCCTTCATATAAATAAGTTTATTTGTATTTCAAGATACCATATTTAAGATGGTTTATTATTATTTATTTGATTGGTATCTGGCCGACCTCTTGATATTCTAGTTACTGAAACCAGAAAAACCTTTCCTCCACATCGTGTACACTTAAAGCAAAGATTTGCCAAATAATTTAGGATGGGCATTTAATTTGATTTTTCCTAAAAGCACTGTATTGTTTGATTTTAAATTTTATTGACTTTTTATGTGTGCTATTTTTATTATAATGAATAATAAATGTTCTGTGTAGAAAATGGGAATGCTATAGGGAAACACAAAAACCATGATACTTTCCAGACATAGCCATCACTCACATTTCGGTAGATCTCCTAGACCTTCAACTACTTCAACTTTTCTTCCTCTAAGTGTTAGTATCAAATTGTTCTTGTCCCACTTATCTTGAAAAACGTTCATTTCTGCTTCTTTTCCATTTCGTTGGCCTGTTTACTTTGTTCATGTGTTCCTCCCTTTCCTCTTCTTTTTTCCCTCCCCTCCCCCTTCTTCCTTTTTTCTAATCTCTTTTGACAGTCTCTTGTGGCCCAGACTGGCCTCAAATTTACTGTGTGGCCAAGGAGAACTTTGAACTTCTGATCCACCTACCTCCATCTCCTTCATGCTGGAATTATAGGCCTGTGCCTCTCCCCCTGGTTTATTTGGTGTTGGGGATCAAGCCTGAAGCTTTGTGCATGGTAGAAGACCATTTTACTGGCTGAATCATATAACCAGCCCTCTTGTTTATTCTAAGAATTCTTTGTAGTGTATCTTCCACATAGCTGTACATTTTCCCAAAATTGTTTTTGGATTTAAGAAAGATGATAATGAAGGTAGTTAATACCTGCATAGCACTTCTTAAGTAAGTATATGCTGTGTATGCTAAGTGTTTTACATTTAATAATTCATTTAGTTTTATAGCATCCTCTAGGAGGATTAGCTCCTTTGACTTTTTTTTTTTTTTTTTTTTTTTTTTTTTTGAGACAAGGTCTCATTATGTAGCCCTGGCTGTCCTGGAGCTCTGTATGTAGACCAGGCTAGCCTTGAGCTCATAGAAATCCACGTTTCTCCCAAGTGCTGGGATGAAAGGAATGTGACTTGATGTTGTCTTTTAAAGTCTTATATTTTTCCTCTGTGCCTTTGCCTATTTCTGTTCCTAAAAAAAAATCACAGTACCCTGCTGTCTGAAACCTATTGTTTAGTGCTCATTACTCAATTTAGGAGTCATTTCCTCTGAGATCACTCATCTAATGACGTTTCAGTTTCTCATGGCAGAGTGAGGTATCATCTGCTGCCCTTGTCATCCCATAGCACTTACATGGAATTCTAACTTTTAGTGCATTCTTCCTTTCCATTTCCTTTTCTTACATATCTAATGACTGGGCAGAAACACCGATTTGGATCAGAGGTGCTCATGGTGATGCTGGTGGTGATGCTGGCTCAAGAAGAGAAAGGCTAGGAGATAACCCAGTAGATAAAGGGCTTGCCCCACATGCATGAGGATCGGAGTGTGACCCCAGCACCCACATAGAAAGCTAAGTACCTGTACACTCACTTAAATGCCCTCCCCAACAAGCACTAAAAAGTGATTCTCCTTCCAAAGCATGTGAAGTAGAAACCTGGACTCAGGAAGTAACATTGAAACTGGTCTGAAAGCTAGCAGGACAAGAGTACAAGTCCAGAGACAAAAATTGAGTGAAAACACAACTGGTGCTTTCCTATGATGTGTGCAGTGAGTTGTTTGGGATGATTTTGAGAATTATAACCTTGTTTCTGGAGAGCCAAGGAGTAAAGAAAGTCTGCTCGTCCCAGTATGTGCTTGTGGGTATGGATGTAGGTTTTTTCTCTTTTGGTTTTATGGGTTTGTTGTTGTTTGTTTTGTTTTGTTCTGTTTACTTTTTTAAAAGGGTGGAATTGTGTTGTTCAAACTCCTGGCTACAAGTGAGTTGTTCCCCACTCCCTCCCTCCATCCTACTTGACACCTTCCCAGTAGCTGGGATTACAAGCACATACTGCTCCAGCCAAAAGACCCCAGCATACTTCTTATAGTGTTCAGAATGATGTCTTCCTTATAGGGTGTACATCTCTACTCCTATAGAACACAAGTTGACTTATCTTCTTAGACCTTTTACTAATATAGTGGAGAACTCAAAAGTCCTGACATTACCTTGCTAAGATTCTGAAACACACAGGGAAGTTTGGTGAACTGGAAACCTTTGGGGAAAGTCCCAGAGAAAAACCCAAGCTCGTTGGAGCCTTGGTTGCAGTCACAATTCTCCTAGGTTAGAGCTTTTACATAGACTTCAGCTCTTTCTCACCAGCCTTGATTATGCTCTGATTTCTGTTTTGCTATCTTTGATAAGAGACATTGTACTCTTAATTTATTAGTTTTGAGCTGATGGCTGGTCTTGAAGGAGGGCGATATAGTGTATGTCATTTAATATCCTTTTCCTAGTCTTTAAACTTCTTAAATTTGGCTTTTCTTTTCACCTTATATTTTGTTTTTGGTTTTGTTTTTTGAGATAGGCCAACGAGTTGTGTAGACCAGGCTAGCCTCAAATTTGCTATGATCCTCCTGCCCCTGCCTCTCAAATGCATGGGTTACAGGCATGCATAACACCTGGCCAATATTTTTTTCTTTATGAAAGTATTACATTCCAATTGATGAAACTTAGTAAGATAAAAATATATTTCAAGTTTATGATTCCAAGTTTATCATATTTTAATGTCTGCTTCAAGTGCATGAGTGTGTGTGTGTGTGTACCTCTCACATTGAAATCAAGAACATAGATTTTGTTGTTTAGCATTTAGACTGGTAGCTTTGTAAATGTAATTAAAGAAATCAAAACAAGCTCCAGAAGTTGATTTATCTTGGGCCAGCATCATGATTGGTGAGTATATGTGAGCCTGAGACTCTCCTACTGTCGTCCTTGAAATGGTGGCATCATTGATAACAAGGTAACCATGGTAACATGTAGTCTAAGGTTTGGCATCTTCATTATATTTTTAAAATTATCTTTTAGTTGAAATACAAAGTAGTGAATTTTATCATAAGGTTTTCATTCCTATCATATATTGTTTTCCTTCGCTTCCTTCCACTGTCCTCCTGTGTCCCTACTTCCTTCGTCCCCTCCCCCCTTCCTTCCTTCCCTTTTTCCTTCTAGCTGATTGTCTTTCATCACCCACTGTCCCCTCTTCTGCTTTTCTGTTTCATGTATTCCTTCACCTGCTTTCTACCTCCTTTAAGATATTTTCTTTCAGTCTAGCTTTGTGACCATAAACACACATATAAATATACAAACACATGTAAATATACATTATAATGTTTTCCCGTATGTGAAAGAAACTTGCAGTATGAGTCTGGCTTATTTTACTTCATATCATGATTTCATGTTATATCTGTTTGCCTGCATATGATTTTGATTTTGAGTGGCTGCATGATACTTGACTCCATGTTATACTGTTATATTGTTATTGTTATTGTGATACTATTTTCATGTTGGCTAATGCTTCTGTAAGTTTCTTTATAAAGAAGGCAGTTTTTACTCTTCGTGTTGTTTTCTATGACAGGCAGTGAAATTACTGACATGTAGGGTACAGATGGATAGATGTATCCTACATGTCATGTAGGATTTCTGATGTATGTTTTTAGGTGCCGTGTGAAAAGTTGTATCATTTGTACTCCCAGAGGCTATGCCTGCACCCAGTTCTTAGGTTTTGTAGCTCAGGTGTTGGCCGGGGTGAAGGTTGGGATTTTGTTTTTGTTTGGTAACTTTATTATGAGTGGAAACAATGCAAAATGTAAATTTTGTTTTCTTTCCAGTGCCTGAGTGTGTACAAATGGTTTTTGAGACAGGGTTTCTCTGTGTAGCCCTGGCTGTTCTAGAACATTCTCTGTAGATCACGTGGCTGACCTCGAACTAAGAGATCCACCTGCCTCTACTCTGGAAGGCTGAGATTAAAGACATGTGCTACTGCACTGGGCTAATTTTTATTTTCTTAATTATTAGTGATAGTAACATTTATTAGTAAGGTTTTTTGTAAATTAATTGAAGCTTTAGCATTTTCATTATCCATTTTAATAATTTCTTATACATTAAAAGTATTTACTGGCTATCTTCTCTATGTTATTTCTCCCATATAATTACCTTTACTTAAAAAAAAAAAAATTCCTTCTGGGAGGTGGTGGTGCATACCTTAATCCCAGCAGTTGAGACCTTAATCCCAGCAGTTGAGACAGAGGCAGGTAGATTTCTGTGAACTTGAGGTCAGTTTGGTCTACAGGTTGAGTTCCAGTACACCCAGGGCTACACAGAGAAACTCTGCCTCAAAAAAAAAAAAAAAAAAAAAAAAAAAAAACAGGACAACCCCCCCCCCCACACACACAACTTTCAAATAGTTACATAGGTGAATCTGTTTACTCTTTCCTTTGTGTTTTCTTATAAAGGTTAAAGGTTTAAAACTTTGAAAATTAAATTGTTTCAAAGAAGTCACATTTTACTTGAAAGTGGAGCATATTATTTAAGTTTTTCCCTGCATGCATTTTATTCAGCCCAAGTAAATAGTCTTGTTTAAATATTTGCTATTTATGAGACAATTGAGAATAGGCTCCAGAGTGCCTGGTCCTCACCCTCCTTTCTGGGCAGAGGTTGAGTCACAAGCTATTTTAGGTGTGTTTTCCCCATTATGTGGGTGAATTGTCTTGTTCAGGACTTTTGACTGACTCTCTGTAACTGGCTTAAAGCTTCAGCATGAATTTGAGTACTAACTCAGTACATCATTTCTGTTTTTTATGCCCTCTTGACTTCTTGTTGGTTTATTAGTTAAACTTAATGTTTATAACATTTATAAACATTTATAAGATGTGTTTAAACATCTTAAACTGAAGAGAGTAAGTTCCAGAAGTATAATTAGAGTTTGTATTTAGAAGCTTTTAAGAGAACGATATGCTTTGAGTATTTGGGGTCAAAAGCATAATCTTTTTATTTGTTGATACCCTCTGTACAACTAGTTTGCTTCAATTAAATAAAGATGATGAATATCTATTAGAAAATAATATGAATATAGAATTTTAATATCTAATATATATGAACATCCTGTATGCCAAGTCTTTTATAGATATGGTGTATTACCCTTAAAGTAACCTTGCATTTTGGTCCCATTACCCACATGGATTAGGAAATTCTATGTGTGTTGTGGGTAAGACCATAAACCTGTACAGTACGTGTACTGGGATTCAACTCGAGTTAGGTGATCTGTTTTCAAAGTAATTGTAGCCTGCTTGTCCTCTGTGCAACTGAAAGTATGGTAATCTCTTGGGGGTTCATGCTTAGAGAATATTTTAGGATCTATCTTATGGCTGACAGCTGGACATTAGGTATATGAGAGTGATGAGACAGTCGCAGGCATTAGCAGTCTTATAGAGATGAACAAATATGAAAACAGAAGTTAGAATACTAGATGTTATGTACAATGAGAAATGGAAGTGAAAGGAAGCTTTCATAAGTAGAAATGTCACCAACAAGGTAGACAGCTCTTCAGACACAGAGGAGAAAAGCAGTGGGGGAGGGTATGGGTTATATATCTGTCACAGCTGTTTGTTTTTCATTTGTCTTTGAAGCTATTGTGAATAGTGTATTTTCAGGTGATTCGCTGCTTAATTCTACCAAATTTTGAAGGGAAATCTAATACCAACATGTCTCAAACTATTCACAAAGTAGAAAAGGAAAGAGTACCACCAAACTAATTACAAAGCCAATATTGCCCTGACCCCAAAGCTAGACAAAGTCATAACAACAAAAGAAATATATAGACAGATTATCTTGATGAGGACATGGTAAGAAGATTATATATCATAGCCAACTTGGTTTCATCCCAGGGATGCAAGGATGGTTCAATGTGTTCAAATCAACAAATGTATTATATAAATGAACTTAAGGACAAAAATCACACGATCAGCTTCATTGATAAAGATACAAGCATTTGACAGAGTTCAGTATGCCTTCATCATAAAAATTCTGTGGAAAATGGAAATAAATGAAACATATCTAGATATCATAAGAACTATAGATGACAAACTTATAGCCAACATTACACAAATTGGGGAAACCCAAGCCGTTCTCACTCTTCTCTACTCTTGTTCAGTACAGTACTTAGAGTCTTAGCCAGAGCAATAAAACAAGAGGAGAATATTGAAGGAACACAAATGGGGGAGGAGAAAAACATATTATTCCTATTCTCAGATTCTTTACTACAGACCCCTCTAGAAAACTTGATAAACCTAATAAACACTTTTAGTAAAGTTGTAGGATATAAAATCAAAATACAAAACTTAGTAGCTTTTATATATATATATCAATATCTTAGGTTCTTCCCCCCCTATTGTGACAAAATATCCTGACCACAACAACCTAAGGGAGAAAGGTTTTATTCTTGCTCACAGTCCTAAGGCTAATGGTTCCATCTTGCTGGGGAAGTCCAAGTAGAACAAGCTTGGGAAGCATCTGATCATGTGACAGCCACAGTCTGGAAGCAGAGAACGATAACTTCATGCTGCTTCTCAGTCCCTTTTCATCACTTTTAGTTCGGAATCCTGACAAGGGAATGGTACCATCCACAGTGGGTGGGTCTTTGCACCTCAATTACTGAAATCAAGATAATCCTCCATAGTCATGCTCAGAGACTGGTCTCTCAGATGATTCTACACTCTGTCAAGTTGACAACTTATAAAACTTGCTGGGAAAGAAAGAAAAAGATCTAATTTCGTTCCTTTTAATGCCTAAATAGTCTTTTATTATATGTGTAGATTACATTTGTTTATTCATTGTTTGATAGCTATTTGGGATGTTTGTACCTTCTTAACTAATGTGAATAATAGTACTATAAGTTGTGTACAGGTTTTGTGTGGACATGTTTGTTTCATTTCTTTTAAGCTTATCCTTAGAATTGAATTGCTAATTTCTATGACAACCTATGTTTAACATTTGAAGGATCTTCCATGTTGTTTTCTAAAGCAGTGGAAACATATGTTGTACTCTGGGTAAGCCACTACACAGTATCACAGTGAAAATTATTGGATTAGATATAGGTTTCTATTATGGTCCAAGATACCAACCCATGAGCCTTTTTCTGGTAGGTAATAAACTAAATATTCAATTTATCTCAGAATTCTCAGGGCTGTTATTCTTCCATTCCCAGTCTTTAATATTTGTGTGTTACTACTTATTAAGAATCTAACTTACCAAGAATCATTGAAATTTAGGGTTAATAAACTAAAATCACTTAGGTCATACTGAGGACTAATTAAAAAAAATCTCATCTGTAAAATGTTTTGCTGGCATTGAAAAATTCCTACTATACATACCCATAGGTGAACACTGCATCATTGATATTGTCTTGAGTTGGCTGTTTCCCATTGCTCTTGAACTAAAATAATTATAAAATATTATATACTGGATTATAAAGATAATTCAAAAATGTAAAAGGCCTCATATTTTAAACTGATTGTATACTGAAATTATAATGTATAGAGATGAATTAAAATATTAACACCAAACTCTGTTGTTCCTCTTTTTAAAAAGAGATTAGTAAAAAGAAAAGACCTTTTTCATTTATCCCATAGACTAATATGTACCAGATGAATATGTGAAGGATGTGTAGGTTAGGGCCCAGTGAAGCTGACCTGTAATCTCAGCTCTCGGGAAGAAGATCCTGAGCCAAAGTAAACCCTTTCTTAAGTTGCCTTAAAATGCCCTTACATTCAGGGCCTTTATCACAACAACAGTAAAATTAAGACAAGGGTCTTCACGTCACCCCATTTTCTGCTTAATACAAACAATGTCATGTTTTAGATTATGTGAGGCAGTGTATGTATTGCACATAATAGTGTCTTCCTCTGTGTCCATCTTCTCTTTTGAGACAGGATCTCCTACTGAACCCAGAGATTGTCACTTCAGATTCTTGGGATGTATTTCCCCAACCCTGCCATTTCCCTGGGGTTACAGGCTACACTGCTATGCCTGGCACATATGTGGGTGGAGGATGTGTAACTCATGTCCTCATGTTTGTGCACCATTTTACCCACTAAATTATCTCCCCAGCTCCGTATAGCATGTTCCTGCAGTTACATTAGTTGGGATGGGAGGTTTAGTTAAGAAACAAAAGCTTAGAGCATCTAAATGTCTTTCTAATATTTTGTATTTAAGTCTCATCTTATTGGTATTATGCTATCAAACTTTATTGGGGGGGCTTTATAAATGAAGTCCAATTTAAGCTATTTGGTAATATCTATGAAAATTTCAGTGTTCTTACACTCTAACCCAGTTTCCATGTGTAGGGTTCATCTATGGAAACATGTAACATAAATGTATACTTTATTTACTTATTTATTTATTTTTGGTTGGTTGTTTTTTTTTTTTTTTTTTTTTTTTTTTTTTGAGACAGGTTTCTCTGTGTAGCTTTGAAGCCTATTCTGGAGCATAGACCAGGTTGGCCTCAGACTCACAGGATCCTTCTGCCTCTGCTTCCTGAGTGCTGGGATTAAAGATGAGTGCCACCACTGCTGGGCTTTCTTCTTCCTCTTCGTCTTCTTTTTAATGTTTCCTAGTATATAAATAAGAAAATATTTAAACCTATTTATGATTGCTGACTGACTAAATCTGTGTGAGAAGATGTGTGGTTGTTACGTTTTTTTTTTAAAACATAAAGCTGTGTTTGTTTGCATTTCTATTAGTAGGTGTTATGGTTCCATGTGCTATTACTATCAAATTTGAATAAGTCATCATTTATTTTTCAGACTACAGAAATCTTACGTTTTTGAGGTATTGCTTACGTTTGTCTACACTGTAGGACAAAGGTTGATTGGAATGTATACAGGTTTGCTGATTCTTGGGAACTGACCTGCCTGTGGCCCTCCCCTTTTCTGTCTCAGAAAAGAAACTTACATTTAGACACTGGAGAGATCAAGGAATTGGTCTGTCTTCAACCTTGCCCTTTAAAGAGAGGGAAAGAAAAAAGAATGGCAGAAAGAAATTTGTTCTTTTTCTCTGTTCTTATTTCCCTGCTCCTATACTTGTGAATGTGTGTATTTATTCCTGTTGCTATATTTGAACTTTATTCCCAGAGCCAGAAATTCTGCCCCATAGTGTAACTTTATGCCCAAGAGCTGTCTAGTTCCATTTATGTAGATATTTTTCTTCATATCTTTTGAAGATTTTCATTTTCTCTAGGAAAAGAGTTTAGTTGCCCTGTCTAAAAAGTAAATACAATAATCCTCCTTAATCCTCCACCCCCACCCATGCCCCAAGACAGAACCTGTCCTGGTACTTACTCTATATATATGAGGCTGGCCTCAAAACTCCGGGAGGTCTGCCTGCCTCTGCTTCCCAAGTGCACCACCACCATCCAGCCCCACCTTCCCTTCCTTAAAAACTCAATACTGCTCTTCCCACCCTCTTCTTTAACAACATTTCATTTTGTTGTTGCTTTCTGTTTGTTTTATTTTGTTTTAAACCAGTATTTCTTTCTGTAGCCCTGGCTGTCTTGAAACTCACTATGTAGACCAAGGCTGACCTCAAACTCACAGAGATACTCCTGCCTCTGCCTCCTGAATTCTGCCACCATGCCCATGCCCAGCAACTAAGTATTTCCTTCCTTCCTTCCTTTCTTCTTTCTTTCTTTTCTTTCTTTCTCTCTTTCTCAACCCCCCCCCTCTTCAAAACAGGGTTTCTCTGTATTGCTTTAGAGCCTATCCTGGAACTCCCTCTGTAGACCATGCTGGCCTCGAACTCACAGAGATCCTCCTGCCTCTGCCTCCTGAGTTCTGGGATTAAAGGCCACTAGTGCCCAGCTGCAATAAATTATTTCTTGAATCACCTACATGTCACTTCCCTTTACTGCATAATCCACATGGGTTTGACTTTTGAAGCTACTGGAATTGTACTGGACAGGTTGCTAAGACTAATAGCTTAGCCACCACCCTCCGCTTTTCTTTCTTTCTTTTTCTTTTTTCTTTTTTGGTACCATTTGTCAGTGATAACTCCTTGAAACGCATTTTCTCTGTTTTTTTTTTTTTTTTTTTTTTTTTTTTTTTTGAGACATGGTCTCACCATATAGACCTGGCTGGCCCTGAAACTCCACTAGGTAGACCAGGCTGGCTTATAATTCACAGAAATCCACCTGCCACCGCTTTCTGGGTGCTGGAATTAAAGTCATGTGCCATCATGGCTGGCTTCTTTTGTTGATTGTAACTATACCCAGTCCCCTGTGACTACCAAATATGGGTCTGTAGCTCAAACAGAGCTCCATCTTCTTCATCCCTCCCAACAATTAGGTATGCTTACATTTGAAGTTTGTTGTTGTTTCAACTTGTCTCCCAAATTTAATAACCACATCTCTATTTTCCTAGAGCTTCTCTCTAGTTGGTGTTACTGCATCAGGTGGTATCTTACAGGCTTGGAGGCTAAGACTAAGAAGGGATCATGAGTTCTAGTCCAACCTGTGATGCATATCAAAACCTTGTCTCAAAACACAAAACAGCCTAGGTTGAGAAGTTGGCTCAGTGGATGAAGGCATCCATTTCCAAACCTGACAACTTGAGTTTGTTCTCCCCAGACCCACATAGTAGAAGAAGAAAATTGACTCCATGGAGTTGTTCTCTGACTTCTGAATAACTGCTACTGTGTGTGAACACCCATATTCATACACACAGACACACATGCACACAAAATAAATGACAATGTAATAACAAAATTAAAATATGTGCCAGGTCTATAGTCAAATTTATTTAAATTATTAAGTATTGTGAGTCAAAGTAGAACTAAAGAATCCAAGCTTTCCTCTGCACTCAGAATTTAAAATGCCTCAGAATTTAATGAGAAATATTTTTTTTTTCGAGATAGGATTTCTCTGTTTAATAGCCTTGGCTGTCCTGAAACTCATTTGGTAGACCAGGCTGGCCTTGAACTCATGGAGATCTGCCTACCTCTGACTCCAAAGTACAACTACTGTCTGGCCTGAGAAAGAAATTAATTTATTTTATTTTGGTTTTTCGAGACAGGTTTTCTCTGTGTTGCTTTGGAGGCTTATCCTGGAACTAGCTGTGTAGACCAGACTGGCCTCTGCCTCTCAAGTGGTGGGATTAAAGGCGTGTGTGTACCACCAATGCCTGGCAAGAAATAAAAAATTTTATCTCTAAAGGTATACTTAAAAGAAGAAAAGATCCACCACAGTTATAGAAGAGCCATGTTACAGGGGCCTGTATGGTGGATATCCAGAGCTCTGATTTCTGGAGGACTTTAAGAAGGCAGTTTGGATCCTCTTCTTTCCTATGAGCTCTCCTCTATGTATTCAATCTTTAAAAATCCTATTTTATTACTAATGTGTAGTGCATGTATGTGTGCACATGGGTATGTATAATGTGTGGGTGTGTGGGTGTGGGTGTGGGTGCCAGGGTAGGCTTATCAACATCAGATGACAACTTTTGTAGAGTTGGTTCTCTCCTGTGATGGATTCTGGGGTTGAGCATACAAGTTTCTGGCTTACACGGAAAATGCTTTCACCTGCTGACATATTCAAGTTGACATTGCTTTTCTTGCTTCCTTTGGTTTGTTTCTTTGTTAATGATGATGTTATTGTTCATTTGTTTCTATGTGAGCCATATATTTTATTTACCAAATTAACTTGTTCAGCAAATATTTAAAAGTATTTCTGTGACATACCCAACTAAACAGAAATGACCTCTGCCCAGGGCTTGTGACACAGGCTAAAAGGGTAATGGGAAATTGAAATGCAGTATGATAAATGAGATTATTTTGGTTGAACAAGTGTTATACGTAGGAGAGGGTAATTAACTACCAAGGAGGATAGAATTCTTTTAAAGGAAAGATGCCATTTGAATTGGAAATTAAAGGCTGAGAAGCCAGCATGGTGACTGTGAAGAGGCAACACTTCCTTAGGAAGGAACAAGGTAGAGAAAAAGGCATCCCTGTTTCAAAAAAGTTTGATGTCCACAGCCAGCAAGGGGAAGTAGTAGGTAAAGTAGATTGGAGTGAGGTTCTGAAAAGCACCATCTTTCAACCATGAACTTAGACCTAACTTGTAATTACTGGGGAGAGTTTACGCAGGAGTGGAACACCAGTGAGATTTTGGTGGGGGGGAGATCAAAACTAGTAGCTATGTGAGAACATTCCAGTGGTGGAAAACTATTCTAGAAGGTTGTCTGTAGACGGAGTTTCTGTCCCAACTGGTCCCATAGCCGTTTAGCCCTAAATAAATACACAAGGGGCTTATATTAATTATAAACTGGTTGATCTCATAGGCTTCTTACTGGTTAGCTCTCTCTTAATTATTAACCCATATCTATTAATCTATGTATTTTCACATGGTCTTGGGCTTACCAGTGATGCCCGGTCCCCTTTCTTCCTCAGCAGCTCTGCAGCATCTCTGCTGTAGTTCACTCTCTGCATCTTTTCCCCAAAATTCTCCTGGTCTCATAGCCCTGCCTATAATTCCTGCCTGGCTACTGGCCAATCAGTGTTTTATTCATCAACCAATAAGAGAAACATATACAGAAGGACATCCCCTGTCAGTTCTCCTGATTTACATAATGACCTCCTACTGACTCAATCTCAAGTGCTGATCCTGGTTATCTATAGAATTGTTAAAGTTCCAGGTGACCTGATTGGCCAGATTGGGGCACCATTTACAAGCAATCTTCTGGACTGGAGATGTGTGGTTTCTAAGTCCATTTTTGCTCACTAACTTATGGGCTACTTTAAAACTCTTTTAGTCTTCCTATCTTGAAAATGGTGGGCTTTTGACTAAATGGCTGTAATTCTTCCTTTCTATAATTGTGTGCTTCTAAACAAACAAAACCCCTACCTTGTACTGAGCCACTTTTAATTTTAAATGGCCATCGTTTTTTCCTGGGTCATTAAAACCCATTGTAGAAAGGTCTCTGAGTTTAGGTGGAGCAGTTCCACTTTTCTCTCTTGTCAGGAACACATACTTTCTCAATCCCCAAATTATATTTGGTGACTCCTCTAGATTGCATTTGGATTAAATTCAGTCAAAGAGTATACCTGTTTTCCACCAAGTAGGGTTTCTTCAAAGGAGTCTTGCCAGTTCTCCATGGTATTTAACAGTTCAGATCATGACCACAATGTGCCGTCATTGCACATTGTCCTCTCTACACAGCAGAACAGGGTGATTGTTGAACACCCATGAAGAGTGTAACCGAGGTGAAGCTGATTTTACTCTTCTCCTCAGAGTTTTATGCCAAGAGGCCAGAAACAATCAGCATTCCTCATGTATTTGAGGCAGCCTTCAATGTTGCACAGCCAGGGCAGGCTCTTCTTTTCCCTTAAAGTGTTTTAACATTAAGTTCACCTGCTGCTTGTGTGAACATAGGACCTTTTCATCACCCTTATATTCATTTAAGAGAGGGAGAGGCACCATAAAACCTACACGGAGAAGTTCATAAGCTCTAGAATAAGATAGGCTTGGAATCTCCACAATGTCTCATGACACTGAATTTGGGCAAGTAATTTAACCTCTCCATTTCTTTGTCTGTGAAATGAGTAAGATATCTGCCTTGTAAGGATTTTGCAGGAATGTATTACAGGGTACCTAGCACCTGGGTATCTGAAGCTTTATGTGCAGAACTGGAATATTGGATTCTTAGTGAATATTAGTTGATCATTATACATGGTAGGTTATTAATAGAGGTGTGTTATCTTAATATAAATCATTAAGCAAATGTTAGCAATTATTTAAAAAAATGTAAAACAGACTTATATGATCTATCATGTTTTTCAAAATTTCAGTTATATTTTTTTTTTTCTCATGAAACACTGGGGATTGAACCCAAGACATTGTACATGCTAGGCAAGTGCCCTGTCTCTGAGCTCCATCTCCAGCCCCAATTATAATTTTTTTCCAAGTCTTCTAATAAGCTAGGAAACTTGTTAAACATGGTACAATTAAATGATCCTAAAATGGGACAGAAAATTAATGTAATTAAAACAGATGCAGGGGTATGCTTTAAAGGCTTACTGATTCCAACAAATTGTAATACCATAATCAGATGTATTGCGGTAAATAAGGATCAGGATAAACAAATAGGCCGAATAGATGTTTATTCAGGGAGAAATAACTTACAACCTAGACAGATGAACACCAGGAAATTCAACCCAATCCTCTCCTGTCCGAGTCATGCCAGAAAGAGAGCGCCTTCCTGGCCCCCTCCGACCTCCTTCCACAGGTCACTTCCGCCCATGGCTCCACCCCCCAATGGGCGTGGTCAGTGCCACAGAAGGAGACAAAGTGAATATCCCACTACACAGATGCTACTGAAGTCAGCAAATGCTTTATACATGTATAAATGCCGATGTATGGTGCTCGCATGCATGAATGAATAGCTAAATTGTGCATACAAGGTGGAAAAGATTCTGTAATACCAGTAGCCTTGCCTTCCCTGTCCATTGTATTATTTGATTATTCTCTAATTTTATTTCAGGATCATTACTCTGATAGTTGTATATCAACCATATGGCCTTTTGTTATCTCCATGGCGTACATGATACCCATCCAAAAGTTCTATATAGATGGTTTGTAGGTTTACCAATTAAAGGCTTTCTGTCCATGGATTCTGTTCCTGGTTTGTCTGTTGTTTTAGTTGTCACTGACACTGTGTTTAGTACTTTAGAAGGCTACATAGTAGGTTATATGTAATGCTTTGGACAAGCTTTCTCCCATGCCTAAAACTTGTATATTACAGGAAACTGTAAGTGTTTGGTGCACATCTGAGTAGATAGTTACTTTGTGGTAGACATCTTATTTTTCTCTTATATTGCTTATGCATGGAGGAAGTAAAATGTATTTGTAGAATTGTCCCGTGTTTAAGGAAGTTGTACTCATGAGTAGTTGAGCTTCCTTTGGTGTTGACTTTTTTAGCTAGTTATGCCACCATTTTCCCAACCTCAAAGACTATAATTCTGGGAGTTGTCTCTTTGTTTCTGATTATTATATCGTCACTCATTTCCAGAGAGTCAGTGAGTTCTGCTTCTTTTGAATACTACTGTTTTTCTAGCTCTTCTGTCTCTTCCCACGGCCCCTATTGTAGATTAGTGCCAGGTTCTGTTCTCAGCTTGCCCTAGTTCAGCTCCTTGCTTCCGCCTTTTCTTCACAATTGTTTGTCTATCTTAAATGAAATGTTTGTTCTCTCTATAAAACCCTTTACAACACCTGTCTGCTTCAGTTAAATTCAAGATTTTAACCTTCTAACTATAACTGATTCTTACTCATCCCATAAGGCTCAACACAGTACTTTCTGTAGGAATTCCAGGGACCCACCAGAGTTTTGGCATTATTTTTTTGTAAACAACTCCAATACTTGGAGTTTATCTTGTAAGAAAGGAATAAAGAAAACCAACATGTTCATGGTTGCTCCTACCCAGAAAGAGTAAAAGCATGAGAAATGACAATAACTCCACTGCCATAAAGCTTGTTGTCAGCTAAGAAAGGATGTGTGTTTTGATGGGAGGTAATGTAGGGTGAAATTGCCATGTGAGCCTTTGTGGAGGTTTGCCATCCCTCCGGCTCAGTTCTGTCTTTGGATGCTTTTTGCCATTAGCCACTCTAATCACTTCTCCTATTGCTCACCACATGTAATAGATAAATTAGTTTGCTCTGTAGGAGGAAAATAAGCTGTCAATTCCCTTTGTCAATAAATTAATTGGATTTATGGTACCAGGGTTTTGTTTTTGTTTTGTTTTTTTTTTTTGTTACCAGGAATCACTAAATGAATATGAAATATAACCATATATATCTAAGTCACTAGAGGACTTGATCCTTATCATAGGGTGCTAGCATACTGAATTCACTAGTGTTCTGGTTCCTTGGAACTGTACTTTTGACAGCCAGTTTTTCTGGTGATAGCTTCATGTGAACCTTTCTTGGATGCTTTGTTTAACCCAAGTATTTTGGGGGGGGGGAAATCCTAAAACTATTAATATTTAAATTATTTGGTTAGATAGCTAGGTGAGGAATGAGTGACATTTTAAACTGTCTCTGACTAGTCCTATTTTCAAGATTCTTGGAGAAAATTTTGAATTTTGTGTTTATTTATAGTTAAATAGTGAATGGGGGTGTCATAATGATACTTTCTCTGGATGTGTACAGAGTAGCAGTCATTTAGTGAATACACACTGTATGTCAGGCAGTGTATTGATTAGATGGTATAATACTTAAAACAAATATTGATCCAAAGTATTTTTGTAGACAAGGAATCTAAGGCTTTTCTATGGTCACAGTTAGTAATAGAGCAAAGTAGGTCTGAACCTAGGACTGTTAGCTACAAAGACCCTTTTCTTACCAATTCACTTGTATAAATGAACATAAATGTATTTTAATAATTACGGTGGCTTTTGCTAATTACTTTTTTTTTCTTGTTTTGGTTTTTTTGAGACAGAGTTTCTCTGTGTAGCTCTGGCTGTCCTTGAACTCACTCTGTAGTCCAGGCTGGCCTCACACTCACAGAGATCTTTCTGTCTCTGCCTACTCAGTGCACTACCAGAACCCAGCTTGATAATTACTTCTAAATTGTACCTCTATGTTGTCTGTGTGCTTTGCTATGTATGCCATTCTTTTTAGACTATTTTTAAACCTGTAGAGCTTAATTAAAAAGCAGTATTACATTTATTTTAGATATATTTCTTGCTAGGGATTAAAGCAACATTATGGATTTCTATGATTTTCTTTTTCTTTTCTTTTCTTTTTTTTTTTTTATGAGGCAGGGTTTCTGGCTATACTGGAACTTGCTCCGTAGACCAGGCTGGCCTTAAACTCAGAGATCCACCTGCCTCTGCCTCCCAAGTGCTGGTATCAAAGGTGTGAGCCACCATTGTCCAACCTCCATGTTATTATATACTTAATTTATACAGTTGATTTCCTTATATCAATTCTTACCTAATCATAACAGCCTTTTGTCTCTCCTGAATTTATTTCTATAGATATAGTGATTAATGCCCAGAGTTTCTTTATTCTGCATTTGCTGTTGCATATACTGTTTCTTTTAAATGGTTGCATACCAAAGGCAGCACCATTGCCCTCAGAATCCCCTCCTCATCCCCAGCTGTGAATTCTGCCTGTTCAGCAGCAACAGGAACTGTGTTGTTTTTGTGGGACTTGTGAGCTAAAGGGGACAGACAGTCCTACAGCTTAACACTAAGCTGTGATCTGTCTTTGTTACACCAATGGCACCATGTTTTCATGTTGCAGATGGCTGAGAGCTGCAAGAGAAATTCAGGACCATGATGGCTCAGTTTCCCACAGCTATGAATGGTAAGTGACTTTGTGCTAATGGTAGGATGAGAGGATGTGGTGGGCTTTTGTTGTGGTTGTGAATCTGTTGTTTAAAACATTTTTGTACTTATTTTTCCTTGACTTTTAAAATGTAAAACTTGAAGTATTCTGGTTGAAAACACTGAGCATTTCAGAGCAGTACATGTGTTTTCTTATTAGTATTACGTATAAATTCCACATTTCTATTGAAGCATTTTTGGTAGTATCTGGAATATGTGCTTCCCACTGAACAGTTGAGAATAGCCTAAAGGTATATTCTGCTTAATGTGTGAGACTGGAGGACAAAAAGCAGAGTGCCCTTAGGTGTATTGTAAGGGGGATTGCCGGGTCCTGTGGTAAACTAATTCCCATTTTTCTGAGGAACCCCCATACTGATCTCCAAAATGGCTGTATGATTTTGCACTCCCACCAGCAGTGGAGGAGTGTTCCCCTTTCTCCATATCCTCTCCAGCATGAGTTGTCATTGGTTTCTAATTTTAGCCATTCTGGCAGGAGTAAGATGGTATCTCAAAGTTGTTTTGATTTGCATTTCCCTGATAGCTAAGGATGTGGAGCACTTTCTTAAGTGTCTTTCAGCCTTTTTGATTTCCTCTATTGAGAATTCTTTCTTCAGTTCTGTACCCCATTTTTTAATAGGGTTGTTTGGTGTTTTGTTGACTAGTTTCTTGAGTTCTTTGTATATTTTGCAGATCAGCCCTTTGTCAGATGTAGGATTGGTGAAAATCTATTCCCAGTCTGTGGGCTGCCGTTTGGTCTTGTCGACTGTGTCCTTTGCCTTACAGAAGCTTTCTCAGTTTGAGGAGGTCCCATTTATTAATTGTTGACCTCAGTGTCTGTGCTCCTGGAGTTATGCTCAGGAAGCGGTCTCCTATACCAATTTGTTTAAGGGTACCTTCTACTTTCTCTTCTAAGAGGTTAAGTGTGGCTGGATTTATGTTGAGGTCTTTGATCCATTTGGACTTGAGTTTTGTGCATGGCGATAGACATGGGTCTATCTGCAGTCTTCTGTACACCATCATCCAATTGTGTCATAAAATTTTGTTTTTATTGTATATAAATATAGCTTGTTTGACATACTTACATTTAGAATTGTAATCCTGACATGCTACCTAGCTGTGTTCTTTATGTCTGCTTTTTATTTATAGATGTGTATGTGTATCGACACACATGAAGACAGGGATGGTATTACTGACTAGCATATAGTTAGTTCTCTATAATGAAGGACTTGTCCTTCTTCCTGGGTTTTATGACTGTGTTTCACAGAGCTGATAACAAGAAGAACATAAACAAGAGAAATCTTTCTGAAAATCCATCTTTAGTTTAGTGATGAGTTGGGGTATGGGTGGAATTTTGATGGATTCCTAACACAATTATCAGACAGTGTAAGTGGTCATTAGCTTTTCATAGAAATATTGGACATCAACCCCCATCTTGTTATTCAGCCTTTCAATAAAGCTTACAAAAATAGGCTAAATTTGGGAGATTTTCTTCCTTCCAGGTGCAGAATATCAAATAGTTAGCGCTTTGAAAGATTATGTTAGTGATACATTCTAAGTAAGAAAATTAGAATTGTATCAACTGTTTAAAAATTGGCTTTGAATCACAGACATTGCTGAATTTTTTCATTTTGAAATTACCTCATTTCTAGAAAATTCTTGATACATCAATATTTAAGTTTAATATTTTAAAGCGAACATGTTTAAAAGTTATTCCATGTCCTGACAAACTTACTGAGCATTTCATTTCTACAGAGTTTGTTAATCATAATAATAGTAATTATTGTTTGTGGTCTTTTTGGTGGTGGGGTCTTAAATATTAAGAAGGCTGTGACTTTTAAAGAGGGTTCATGTATTCATCATTGTTTATTGAATGAGTAAATATGAAGGGATCATGGTTGTTGCTTAGAGTCATGAGAAATTAAGCAGCAAATATTAACAGGCTGCTTGAGCCTCCTATTATGAAGACAAGCATCCAAGAAAAGTTGAAAAGATAATTGTATATAAAAGAGTACCATAGCCAGAAATGGTGGCACATGTGTTAATCACAGGCAGAGACGAGACGTGGATCTCTGTTTAATCTGAGGCTGTCTGATCTTCTTAGCAAGTTCCTGGCCAAGCAGGGCTATACAATGAGACTTTTTTTTTTTTTTTTTTTTTTTTTTTGCCCATTTTCATTTTTTAATTCATTTTTTAGGTTAGTATACAAAAGTAGTGAGTTTTTTAAATGGAATTTTCATAATGTCAGTCATTATACTTTGTTCTGTCATTCCTGCCATTATCTTATCATACATAGGTTTATTGCATATTCAATATGGATTAGGTGGTATTCCTAGGCTACAGAGGTGGCACTTACAGTTGAGAGCATATTGTCATGTGTACTGGGAGATCATACAGTTCAGGGAGTTCAGGCTGCCCTAGTTCTAGCCTCAGTTTCCATTTTGTCTGTCTCATGCTGGGGACCAAACCCATAGCCTTGTGTTTGCTCAGCACACGCTCTACCACTCAAGTAATCCTCAACTACCCAAGTTCTAAACCCAGCTACTTATTGTATTATCTAAGCAAGTTACTCCTCCACCATTGCTCTTAGTTTCCTTATCCATAATAGTACCCTAACTTGCAGTGTCCTGTGGTGGAGTTAGTGAGTGACTTTATCAGGTCTCATGGCTGTTTTCATCCTTTGTTGTCATTTTCATCTTTTTTTTTCCAAAGTCATACACAGTAAATAAGTTCTATGATATACAGTTTCTTTCCCATCACGACTTCTTTTAATGGAATTTTTACATGAGTATGTCATTATACTTTGTTTTTAGGTCATCCTCACAAACTAACCTCCTGGTTTATTTGGCTAATCTTAATAGGTGAAAGATTATGTTCAGTGTTATTTTATTGTAGGTATATTGCATATTGTATGGATAATATGCTCAATCTATGATAAATAAGCTGATATGGCAAAGGAAGTTTTACTACACATGTGGTGTTTGTTTCACAAGTGTGAGGGTTTATCTGCTTTAGATCCTTAGTTTTTCAACAGATTTCTTTATTTTTAACTCCACCTCTTAAACTTCTTTTTTTTAAAGAGAGATATTAATATATTTTGATATTTGCTCAAATTACAAAGTGAAACAAAAGTTATAAAAGTATAGGAGAATAATTGATAAGAAAGAAAAATCAACATATGATCAAGGCATTAAACTTCTTTTTATAGTTTTTTTATTCAGTCATTTAGAGCTAAGAAAAATGTGTTAAATCAATTTTAGCATTTAAAATGTAGAATAGGCCTTTGGTTTTCTTGAAAATTGCCTTTCCAACACAGCTGTTTTTACTATGTGGACAGCAGATATATATATGAGTTTGTGTGTCTAAATACATGTGGTTCCTTGTTGACAGATGTTGAGTAAACTGAAAGTGATGTATAGGTGCTTATTAGCCAAGGTGAACATATTAAGCTTTCAAAGACTCCTTCAGAAGGCTTCTGATCAGTATATGTGGAAGGTAGAGGGAAAAGTGGTGTGAGTGTTCCCTTTCCTCCAGTCCTGACCTATGTAGGAAACACCTCCCCGCCTGCTCCCTCTTTGATTGATTTAGACATCTATTCAGGAATCATTCTTAAGGTTTGCTCTTTGCTGGTACTCAGCTGGTTCTTGGAATAGAAAGATAAATGCACAAAGCTCCTGCTCCCAGGCCTTAGAGTCTGCTGAAGCAGATGGATCTCAGAAAGCTTCCACATCTTTCTGAGTGCCCTGCAGAAGCATGAATCTATCTTGAGAATATGGAAGAGGAAACAATTGTTGTCACCTAGTGATGTCAGTCAGTATCCTCCTGAAGGAAGTAACATCTGCCCTGACCTTGTGAGGGAGTCTGAAAGAGAGGGTTAGTGTTAGAGCTTGGTGGTAGACAGTGTCCTAGTACAGGGAAGCCTTAAGTTAAGTCCCCAGTGGTGAGGAAAAAAGAATGACTCTTTGGGTTAATTCAGGCTAGTTCTTTCTTGCCACTTTCCATGCTCATACTCACATTATCTTAGCTAGTGGCCTCTTTAGTGTACTTAGAGCATTTTGCATATTCACTTTCTCAAACCATGTACTTTTTGTGTGAACAAAGTGTTCTTATGCCACCTGGGCACATGGTGAGGTACTGAAGATTCCAACCTCTGCTTAGGGCTTAATCTTTCCTATTTCTTACTTCTGATGCTTCTAACTTAGAATCAATCCCACAGCTGTTGTCAAACTTCTTTTCAGAATCCTTCACAGTTAGCACAGTACATGGTGGTACTTATTTTCTAGGTATGAATTCTTTGAGAATGAGAATAATACATTAATCATTTTTTGTTGTTGTTGTTTTAAGACTGAGTATCTCTGTAACTCTGACTGTCCTTACTTTGTAGACCAGGCTGGCCTCAAACTCTGTGATCCACATGCCTGTGCCTCCCAAGTGCTGAGATTAAAGGAGTACACCACCACTGCCCAGCTTTAATCTTTTTATTGCCAAGTAATACCTCATTCTTGTGAGTGGTATATAGTTATTATTCAATAAATGTCAACTGACTGAATGACTGAAAAGCCGTAGGGTTGCTGTATATAGTTGATTAGATTCGAATCTGTATGTTAGGATTTTGCATTCTTGTAGATAAACTGTTTTGAGTAGGCTCTTTTACATACTGTAATGTCTTGGCCTTTCATTATGTTTTAGGAGGGCCAAATATGTGGGCTATCACCTCTGAAGAGCGTACTAAGCATGACAAACAGTTTGATAACCTCAAACCCTCAGGAGGTTACATAACAGGTTTGTGTTTATCCTTTGATATATTATTTATTGTAAATTATGTTATTGTTCATGTGTCTTACACTTAGTTTTAATATCTATTACTAAATATTTGTTAAGTAATAAGGTATATATCTATCAAAACTCTAGAATTTAAAAAAATTTATTTTTCCTGAAACTATCCTAATTGTTGATTGAATTTGGCATAGGGGAGCTCTTGCCATGAGTTGTAAATGATGGTCAGAAATCTGTTTAATTATGTATTAATACTATTTCAAGAAGTTTTTTCTTTCTTTTTGAAATGTATTTTTACTTTATGAGCATTGGTGTTTTGCCTGCATGTATGTCTGTGTGAGGTGTCAGATCCCCTGGAACTGGAGTTAACAGGCATGTGTGAGCTGCCATATGGGTCTAAGAATAGAACCCAGGTCCTCTGGAAGAGCAACCAGTGCTTTCAACTGCTGAGCCCTCTCTCCAAATCCTCCCCAACTTATTTTTTCTATCTGATATATTTCCCAGAGACCTCCCCCTAGAAATCTACATATTAATTGTGCAGCAATTCAGGAGGCCAGCTCCCAAGTCTACACCCAGAGTTGTATAAAGAATGCCTTCAAATCAGTGAAAATTCAGAAAAAAATTCTTCTCTATCTTTGTGCTAGATTTTTTCTATCTGAGGATGATAAGGAACAAGCACAGTCTGTCCTGATGGTAACCTTCTCTCTTACTTATCTTGAATAATTTCTCTTTATTGACAATCTCCCTACACAGTTATATCTCTTTACATACATATATCTCTTTCCTGCACAGCCACACGTCTCTGAACATAGTTGCATCTCTTTTCACATAGTTACATTCTCCACACAGCCACACACCTTTATACTTCTTTACACAGCCACATCTCTCTCCGCACACTTACATCCTCCACACAACTGTATATACTTCTTCCTTCATGTACATCTCTCCTCTGTGCATATCTCTCTTCTGTATAGCTGCATCTTCTGTATCTCTACCCACTCGGCTACATCTCTCCATACTTCTCTCACATTTCTTCTTAATCTCTCATACTTCTCTGACTACACATTCAGCTACATCTCCCTGCATCAGCATGCATGCACACGCATACACACATGCACGCATGCACGCACACACACACACACACACACACACACTTCTCACATCTCTCCTCACTTCTTCATCTTTCACACTTCTCTCTCCAACTGTAGCAATGCCTCTGAACAAAACATTTTCAGGGTCACACAGTACTTCTTGAGTAAACAATAAGAAACAGAGCCAAACACAGTTTCTGTCAGGCTAGGGAGGTCTTGCTGATCAGGCAGTGAGTAAAGTAAGCATGTAGCTCTGAGTGGTCAGGGTTCCCAGACAGAAAGTGACATTGAAATTTGGGACTTAAATAATAAACAGTTGGCTGAACGTTGAGGTTGGGGAGTACATGTAGAAAGTCTGTTGCTGAGAAAGTTAATGTCTACTAAAGTTGTTCTGTGTCTGACTGTAAATCAGCAGTAAACACCTGGGAAATTGTCCTTCTGTGTTTGTCTTTAGGGGCAACCAGATATTTGTCTCCAGGGACAACCAGTTTCCTTTGAATTTGTTTTGAAGTCTAAAATTAGCTCTTTGTGACTAAGAATACCATTACTTTCCTATGGTAGTCTGAGTAATGAAAAATATCCAGCCAGGCAGTGTGGTGTATGCCTTTAATCCCAGCACTGGGGAGGCACTGGGGAGGCAGAGGCAGGCGGATCTCTGTGCGTTTGGGCCAGCCTATTCTATAGAGCAAGTTCCAGGACAGACAGGGCTACACAAAGAAACCCTGTCTCAAAAAACAAAAGAGAAGAAAAATATCCTAGTATTATCTCTATTCATCAGAATTATACAACTTAACCAGAAATCATCTTCCTGGCCATCCACAGCTATATGTGTGCCTACTAGCTAGTATATATTCGCTAGATAAACACACAAGCAGTGGGAAAAATATCCATAGCTATTATTAGAGAAGGAATGTTTTGGCCATGAAAAAAAATTACAGACACAAGCAACCAGTCATTTATAGTCAGTGACCCCACGTCTTTGTCAAGTAAGTCTCCCCATCAGAGAGTGATTCATCTGGTAGGTTAACCTGTTGGATACTAGCTATCATCTGCTGTATTTATGTCACAATCTATTACACACTTGTTTTTAGAAAGACCACCAGAACAAAAAAAAAAATAATGGATTTGGGTGTGGTTCTCTTTCCTTCCCTAAAAATTGTGTGCCGCTTCATCTTAGTGCTTTATCTATAATTGTCACAGTAAGGTCACTATGCTGTTCATGGGCTTTGCACTGTACATTACTGCATTTCACCTTCACAGCATCCCTGTGGGGCAGATACTGTATGTGTCTGTATTCACACAGGGTAAAGCCTTGACTGAGGCATGTTGTGGAGTTTGCCTAAGGCTATCAAGATGACTACTGCTGATAGTCTTTAGTCTGACTTAAGAATCCATCCTCCTATTCGTTATAGTCTGATGTCATTTGTATTCCTGCTATACCATACCTGTTGTCAGAGTTTGATTACTCTGCTTACAAATAATTAATAATAGCCACTCACAGTTACTAGAAGATCTGAGATTCCTGAATCAAAACTTTGTGACTAACAGCACAGCTAGCAGTGTGCACATGGCTGTGTTTCTCTTGGTTTCCTTTGTTCCCGGGCCTGACACGGGTGATACAGAGTGTTGGAAACATACCCTGCATGCTGTGGGTGCCGCAGGAGAACACTGAGCTCAGAAAAGCCATCATTCAATAGCAAGTTTGTTCCATGTTCTAGTGGGAGGCATTATTATTTCATTCTTCAAGACTTAACATTTACAAACTTCGTTCTGGAAACCCAAGCAAAGAGGAATTGGGTTTTGTGTTGTTATAAATACATCAAGCATACATAGAAGGATGGGGAAGTTAATGGAGATATGTTTCCCTGGCACTTGGTAGTTTTAATTATAGAACTCAAAGATGAATAACATACTCTTTCTTCACTGATTAATAGAATGTTAGTAGTAACTTACATTGTTCTAAAATGCAAATAACTTCATATATACATCTGTATAACTCACATATGCTTTAATGACAGGAATTAAGTCAACATCTTGTACTAGCTGTTATTATTCATAAGTATTAGGATAATTCCGTTTACTAATGTACCACTTGGCTTTTGTGTTTATTACTTTCAGGTGATCAAGCCCGTACTTTTTTCTTACAGTCAGGTCTGCCAGCCCCAGTTTTAGCTGAAATATGGTAAGATGCTTTCTTTATAAGTGCACTTAAATTTCTGATAGGCTATTGTTTAAAATAATATGAAGCTGACATCAAATTGTTATCATTTGTACTCTATTGCTAAATAAGAATATTAATTAAGAATAAATGACTGAAAATAATTTGAAGTTTTATTCTATAGGAAAAAATTTTAATTTCATTATAATTAAAAATATATGAATTATCATTAAAAATATTTCTGTACAATTTGACAAAATCTCAAATTCCTCTTTCTGTTATCTTTTTATAGTTTCATTTATTTTCATCATCTGTGATCCCCTAAGTAGTCATCCCTTTCTTTGCTCCTACTTAAAAATATTCTAGAGGGGCTGGAGAGATGCTCAGTGGCTAAGAGCATTAGATTCGATTCCCAGCACCCACATGGCAGCTCACAAATATCTGTAACTCAAGTTCCAGGGGATCTGACACCCTCTTCTGACCTCTGTGGATACTAGGCACATATGTTATACAAATATGTACATGTAGGCAAGACATACATATAAAAAATAATATTTTTAAAATATTTTAGAACATCTGGAATTGTGTTTTTAATGTATTATAATACATAAGATCTTCTACCTCATTCTTTTTCCTTATGGAACATTTGTGTGCCAGACAAAATGCTAGTCTCAAACGTGTTTTCAATTATTTGAACAAGTGAATACTTAAGAATTTATGTACCTATATAAAATATACATACTATGTAGACTTGGATGTCCTAAACTCATTCTGTAGACCAATCCTTTTACCTCAGTCTCCATAATGACTGAGATTTCAGGCTTAGAATTACAGTAGTCTTGACTAATTACTTACTGTTTACATTGTTGTAAATCCTCTGTGAACTCTAGATTCTGTATGGTCTGTGAGCATTTTGTTAGATACTATCTCTAGCTAATATTTCTTACTATTATTCATATATATGTATACTTAATTAAGTGATGTCTACATGTGAGTGCTTTGTCATTGTTTTCATTTTCTCAACCTCAGCAGTAATTTTTGTTTCCTTGTTACTCACCTCATCTTTCTTAGGGCCTTATCAGATCTGAACAAGGATGGGAAAATGGATCAGCAAGAGTTCTCCATAGCTATGAAACTCATCAAATTAAAGCTTCAAGGCCAACAGTTGCCTGTAGTTCTCCCTCCTATCATGAAGCAACCCCCTATGTTCTCCCCACTAATCTCTGCTCGCTTTGGTATGTATTTATTAATTTATCAGCCTTATTTGGTTGTTAAGCTTGATTCCTTGGAGACCAGGAAAGGATTTATTAGCACAAAAGGACAGTTCTCAGATATCCAAGTTAAGCTTCAATGCCTTTAAGAGAAGAGATCTTAAATGTACTGCCGTAGGTAAATGTACATGTCTGGTCTTGCCAGAATCCTCTGTCACAGCTCCTACTTGTGACATAAATGATCTGCCTCCTTAGTTACAACTGGCTCTAAATACTGTTCCCAATTAGTGTCTCCTGTCTCTCCTGGAAGGAGAAAGCAGGATGCTAAATCCTAGAGGCTACAGAAGGGAAGTGATGGGGGTGGGGTCAAGGAGAAATGGTCAGTGGATACGAAATTACAGTTAGAATATATCCATGTGCCAGAACACCATATTGAACCTCAGAAATAGGTACAATGTGTGTCCTTAATATTAAATAAATAAAACACGATGACTGAATAAATGTAAATGCACCTGAAGGGGTTTAATTTATGTGGTAATTTAAAATCATACATGAGTAGAATTTCATTAATTTAAAGATTAATTAGCCATCTAAATTGAGACCAAAAATTGTAGACTTTGTCCTAGTTAATTTACGCACTCTTCAGAAATTACTTGTTGGTATACTTTCCATATAATTTTGATTAGCCAATTTCTTATTAATTATATGTGAAACACTCATTTGAATGGAACATTCAATAAGGTGTCTGTGTTGAGAAATGTCTCTGCATTCCTTTGTACCAGAAAGTAGATTTTAAAACACTGTATTCTTCCATGCTTGTACTCAGCTATAGAAACAAACACCAATCACTGGGTGGCCATATTGTTATGTTGTATTTAGAAAATAAAAGTCATCACTTATTTTAAAGATTTGCCTTTGAATTCGTAGATGTATAACTTAAAAGAAAAGTGAGATACATGGCACTTTGCCAATAATACATATACATAAACATGTCTACCACAGTACCTACTAATAATTGACAAAGATTGCTTAGTCTTTCTCAAGTGATGCCTGGACTCCTCTGTAGCTCCATGGCAGATGTAAACCATGGCAGATGATTTACACTCAGAACACAAGCTTACCTCCTTCACTTCAGGTTCAAAGCCGCTTCAGGGAATATGTTAGGGATTGTTTGCCCATGGTGTTTCTATGAACATTGGGCCTGCTTCTTGTGCTGTAACTTGCTTTTTATATTTTATAGTTTTTTATATTTTATATAAAAATGTGTATTTTATAGTTGACTTGGTACCATTGAAAAATGTGTTCTCTTTTATCTTTAGGGATGGGAAGCATGCCCAATCTGTCCATTCCTCAGCCATTACCTCCAGTTGCACCTATAACAACACCCTTGTCTTCTGCAACTTCAGGGACCAGTGTTCCTCCCTTAATGATGCCTGCCCCCCTAGTGCCTTCTGTTAGTACATCATCATTACCAAATGGAACTGCCAGTCTCATTCAGCCTTTATCCATTCCTTATTCTTCTTCAAGTAAGTGTCTAATGATTCAGACACATGAAGGAAGAGACTATCATGTTTGTTGTTCAGAGATTGTCTTGTTTGTGGAATTGCCTAGGACAGGTTTTTCCCTTTTATCTCTCTCTCTTTTCCCCACAGCATTGCCTCATGCGTCATCTTACAGTCTGATGATGGGAGGATTTGGTGGTGCTAGTATCCAGAAAGCCCAGTCTCTGATTGATTTAGGATCTAGTAGGTATGAGTACTTAACACAGACGACTTTGTCTGCTTTCAATGTGGATTTTAATTTAATAAGCCCTGCTTATTAAATGCAGGTTGTTCTTTATAATGAAAAAGTATAAATAATTAAGATAAGCTTTCTCCTTTGTTGTTGGTTTTCTTGTTTTTCAAAACAGGGTCTCACTGTGTAGCCCTGGCTGTCCTGGAACTCACTCTGTAGACCAGGCTGGCCTGGAACTCAGAGATCTGCCTGCCTCTGCCTTCCAAGTGCTGGGACCAAAGCTGTGCTTCACCACACCTGGCTGAGGTAGTATTTTTAAAATTTGAGAAAACACATGTACCATTTATTACCTGTCAGAGAAATCATCATAGTTCCCAACAGTTATGAAGAGTTGCCTTTCACCCAGAAAAATACTGTCTTGTAGCTTAAGTAATCGTTGACTTTTGTGACCTTATTTTTCTTGACATCACTGAATCATATTTTAAACAAAGTAAGAAATATGGGCAATAATATAGTTTAAGTGTGTTTGGAAGATAGGAAATGCCATCTTAAAAGGCCCTGGACAGTAAAATGCCTGGAATTATAGGTTCTTAATAGGTGAAGTTGTGTGTGTCTATTGCCATTATATTGTAAAAGGAATGATTCTTAATGTCTTTGTCTTATAAGGTTTAATTAAATGTATTTTATTTGGTAACATAAATTTTTCAATACATTTCATTGTAGCTCAACTTCCTCAACTGCTTCCCTCTCAGGGAACTCGCCCAAGACTGGGACCTCGGAGTGGGCAGTTCCTCAGCCCTCAAGATTAAAGTATCGGCAAAAATTTAATAGTCTAGACAAAAGCATGAGTGGATACCTCTCAGGTAACTGGAGTATAATAGTTATGAGACCAGTAATCTTTTATGTAAACTTCTTTTGAAAAACTGTTACTTGAATTTATGCTTTGTGTCTTATCTAAAATTCTAACATTCAAGACATTTAGAAGGTGTTTTTATACATAAGAATATTATAAATGTATGATTATTGAAAGATGATTCAACTTGATTGCCTTCTTCACATACTTATGCCAAATTTGGGAAGGCATCTGTCAGGAAGATTGACTTCATCTTGTAAACTTTGAAATAAATGAAAACCCCAAACCACAGGGCTTGGTAGTGGTAGCAACTAGCCTTAGCTCCCTTTGAAAGTGCATTTTCTCCACTTGCACTTTTCATTGCTCACTCTTGGTACTCTGACTCAGATGTGTTTGTAGAACATTTGAGTTCAGTTTAGACTATTAAGTACATTTACAGAGGATGCTGAAGTGGCAATACACAAGGTATATACTTACAACAGGCAAGTATGTTCCCCCACCTTCTAAGGCTCACATCCCCTCTTCTCTCAGCAAATAATTCTTATGTTGGATAAAGGAATGATGATAAAGGAAGGGGCATCAGAGAAAACTGATTTCTGTCTCAAGTTATGGCATGGACAGTAATGCAATTCAGAGAAGAGAGAGCAATTTGGAGTGAAGTTGGGGAGAGGGATATGATGAGGACAGAAGTTTTAGATGTAATTTTTTTTTTTTTTTGGAGATGCTTGTGAAGCATATATGTAGGTTTTTGATTGGATATAGGAACGTAAGTATAGAGGCGAGGTTTTGGCTGAGGATGCCATGTAGGAGTCATCAGGTTTTCAGTGCTTGTTGAAAACAAAAGAAGCGTGTGTTCAGGAGTCTTGGGAGGAATGACAGCCTTTGTAGATCATGTGGGAGGAGAGGCAGTGAAGACAAAGGGACAAGGGCAGAGCATGCAGGGAGAGCCGTGTGTGTTGAGGTCAAGGCTGGAGATTTCATCTCCATGCCAGTGGCTTGACCCTTGCTCTCAGAACTGTGGTAGCACTGTTTTGCTAGAAGAACATGGAGGAGCACTTTATCCTCACTAATTCTAGACTCTGAACTCTTTGGAGCAGTGCTATTTTTGATTGCTGCAGAATGCTCAATACCTGGCCCCTGGTGCAAAATTTTGACAGTTAATGTTCCAAGAAAGCAGCAACATTATTGGCATGTTGTAAAAGAGGCTGAAGAGGCCTCTCTTTGTGGTTTTCTCTCTCAATCAGGTTTTCAAGCTAGAAATGCCCTTCTTCAGTCAAATCTGTCCCAGACTCAGCTGGCTACTATTTGGTAAGTCTGTCCATTAATGATTTCAGCCATAGATTCTCCATTATCAGAAATCCTTCTGGAAGATCGTTTCTGAAAAAAGAGACAGAAAAAGTAATTGTTTGTGTGTTAATTTGCATGCTTCATAGAGATGGGCATTGGAAAGTTAATATTCTCTTGAAGTATACCTTCTTATTTTATAGGTGACACTGTAGTTTTCTTTTATATAATGACTTATGTTGTGATCCAGAGATGATTTCATTTTTAACATAGTGAATTGAAATATGATAAACCACCTTTTCAGAATGGGCATTTGCCATAATGAGTCAGTGTTTTCCCTCTTTGAGGGACTATGGAAATTAAGGGTGAAAATGACTAGTTTTCTGTATATGTTTATATTTTACTAAAATATGTTAACCTAGCATTTACACTGCCATTATTATTACTCATGAAAACAAAAGCTATACTCTTAAGGTACTCAGTAAGAACTATCAGTGGCTTTTGTAAATTGTGAATTTTCACATTTCCTGTAGGACTCTGGCTGACATTGATGGTGATGGACAGCTGAAAGCTGAAGAGTTTATCCTGGCAATGCACCTCACTGACATGGCCAAAGCTGGACAGCCCCTGCCACTGACTTTACCTCCGGAGCTTGTCCCTCCATCTTTTAGGTAAGTGTCTCAAGCTGCAGAGCTGTGGTTCTCATCACTTAAGGGGGATTTCACTTCAGACTTCATTGAAGCCTGTGGTTTAGTTCAGAGGAGAGTTAAGTATTTATTCTGTTCTTTGATTTTCATACTCAATGAGTCACTCTGGGAAGGAGTAGATAACAGGAGGAGCTGTTTTCACCTTGGCATAGAGAAGGAACTCATCAGTTTAGCTAGAGCTTAAGAAAAACTTGCCCAAGAATAGCAATCAGCTGAATCTAACATCCAAGTCTTTGTACATTATAACAAAAGGCCATACTGTGTTTTAAATATCCTTGGGACTATATTTTAAGTGTTGGTAACCTGTATTTTTAGTCTGAAAATTCTCAAACTATGTGATGCTTTTTGTTGTTTATTTTTCTTAGAGGGGGGAAGCAAATTGATTCCATTAATGGAACTCTGCCTTCATATCAGAAAACACAAGAAGAAGAGCCTCAGAAGAAATTGCCAGGTTTTAATTTTGCACTTTTAATTAGTTTATGTATTTTACAATTAAAATTAATTGAGTTTACTTTAAATTTTATTGAAGTACAAACAAATATTTAGTGTTTATAGACTTAGATAAATGTTATATGAAAAACTAATGGTTGGAATTTGTGTCTGTGTGTGTATTACTGGAGATTGAATCTACCCAAGCATATCTGTTGCCAAACTATGTCACCAGCTCATTGGGGTGTTTTAATTATTTATTCATTTTAGTGATGAGTAAAACTGAAAATGATGAAAGAAGAGGGGTGAGAGATATATTTGGAAAATCTGTGTTTCTTCCACATTAGGGAGATGAAATCAGATCAAGCTTTGTAATGGAATCTTTAGCTTTGAAAAAAGTTTTAAATATTCATTGAAAGAGTGTACATATAATTATTTTAAATTATTAAAAAGTTATGAAAGACTGGGGTTCTAGATCAGTAGTAGAATGTTTGCCAGCATATGCAAGGCCCTGAGTTTGATACCCAGCACTGCAAACCAAATCAAATAAGAAAACTACCTTCTTCAAAAAGTTAATGACATGTAGCAGATAAAGCATAGCCTCGGTTATTTGAAAAGGGCACCGAGAAAAGGTAAGCCAATATTTTATTAGATAGTCAAAGTATGTTTGAATAGATTCAAATGCTTAAAATTTGGGGTTTTTTAAATTAATGTTTGTGCAGGAAAGTAAATTCTTTCTATTTACATTTTAGTTAAAAAGTATTCTTAGGGGAAATAGTTGGAGAGCAAAAGCATTCAGTGACTGCTAGGCCAGAATGTATTTAAGTAGATGAGAGGTTCTGTGGGCTGTGGGTGTGGGAGAAAGCATAGTCTTTTTTCTCCCTTTTTTTTTTTTTTTTTTTTTTTTTTTTTTTGAGACAGGGTTTCTCTGTGTAGCTTTGGAGCCTGTCCTGGAACTAGCTCTGTAGACCAGGCTGGCCTTGAAATCACAGAGATCCTCTTACCTCTGCCTCCAAGTGCTGGGACTAAAGGTGTTTCTGCCAACTGCTGGCTTCTTCCTTCCTTTCTTTCCCTTTAGTTACTTTTGAGGACAAAAGGAAAGCCAACTATGAGCGAGGAAACGTGGAACTGGAGAAGCGACGGCAGGCCTTGATGGACCAGCAGCAGAGGGAGGCCGAGCGTAAAGCCCAGAAAGAGAAGGAAGAGTGGGAGCGGAAACAGAGAGAACTACAAGAACAAGAATGGAAGAAGCAGCTGGAACTGGAAAAACGCTTGGAGAAACAGAGAGAACTGGAGAGACAGCGGGAGGAAGAGAGGAGAAAAGAGATAGAAAGACGAGAGGTCATTTTCAAGTTCTTTCCTCTGAGAGTCACTGATTTCATCAATGAACACATTCCATCCACTAAGAATAGGCTGACCTTTTCACTCTTGTGCCTTTCCATCCTTATCCTGGACAAAACCCGGTTTCCCTTCCCTGGGTGAGGGGACCTTTGTATGTAAGGACTTGAAGGGTGTCATGGTAGAGGTTTGCGGAATTCTTATCGTGTGCACGTGAGGCCCCATCAGAGGAGGCCTGGTATACAGCTGAGCTGAGTGAGGAGCTACAGTTAATTTGACAGCAGGAAGTCACTGGAAGGCTAGCTCAGGACTCAGAATCAGTCAGAAGACTTGAAGCATAGGGAGGTGAAGCTACTGAGAGGAATCCAGAAGCAGGCCTAGTATTACAGGTTCCAAAAACATTGGTTGTGCTTTAATGGGCCAAGAATAGAACACCATAAATTACAGTGCTTTGAAAATTGTAAATGGAATTATTTCTTCTCTGATACAAGAATAAAGACATAATTATTTCTCTTTTTATACTTATGAAGCCATCCTTTAGCTTATAAAAAAAAAAAAAAAAAAGAATGACAGTACCAAAAAGATGGTTCTGTGATGAATAAAAGCCACTTTTGTAGATACCTTAGGGTCCATTGAAAAAAATAAATTTCCTCACCTACCCTTAGGCCACTCTGTCCTAAAGACTGTCATCCCATGAGCTTTTGAATAGTGCAAATTTTTTAAATTAATAAGTTAACAATAATTTGATATTTTTAGGCAGCAAAACAGGAACTTGAAAGACAACGTCGTTTAGAATGGGAACGAATCCGTCGACAGGAGCTTCTCAATCAAAAGAACAGAGAACAAGAAGAAATTGTCAGGCTGAACTCGAAAAAGAAGAGTCTCCATCTTGAGTTGGAAGCAGTGGTATGGCTAAATAAATAAATGTGGACATTATCTGAACAGTGCTGGCATTACCGGTCCAGGGTTTGTGAAAATAAAAAAGGTTCAGTTACTTAAAAGGGGGGAAAACAAGCTGCTCACCTATGCGATCTCGGGAGGCAGAGGCAGGTGAATCTTTTATTTTGAGACCAGATAAAGGCACTTGCTGCCAGACCTGGGAAGCTAAGGTCAATCTGCAGAACCTATATGGTACAAGAAGAAAACTGACTCCCACAGATTTTTCTCTGACCTCTGTGCACACTCACACGTACATACACAAAGTAAATAAATATAAAAATAATGTAAAGAAAGACCTTACTTAACATTGCCTGTTTTTCCTTTAAGGTTTAGGGTGATGCACCAGCACAATAGCATGGGTCGGTGTCTGGAGAGGTTCAGTCTGTACTTACACATGTTAAAGATAATAAGCTCTAGAGTTTATATAACATGTTCCTTTTACTATGTATGTTTCAAATATAAGACATGTTATCTAGACACATGTTAAAGATCATAAGCTCTAGAGTTTATATAACATGTTTCTTTTACTTTGTATGTTTCAAATATAAGACATGTTATTTAGTCAAACATTCATCAGTGATAACTCATTTTTCCTTACCTTACTGTTACTGCTAGAGCTATAATAACAAAATGCCATGGGCTAAGAAGCCTAAACAGTAGAGATTTGGCAGTACCAGAAGCCAGGGGTCAGGGTGTGGTTCCTGATAAGTCCTCACTTTGTCCTTGTATGTCTTTCTCTGTGCACGGGCATTTCTGGTGCACTTTCTGTCTTCTGGTCTTCTTAAAATTATACTGCTTAGACTGGAGTAGGGCCCATCCAAAGACATTTCTTGACCCTGATTGCCTTTTTAAAGTGTGTTTCTCGAAATATTAGACAAATGCGTCTTGAAGGGTGAGGTGACAATTCACTCTTACACCACACCTTTCATCTTAGACCTTATTGAAAACTTTTGCTCTATGTTTTTTCCCCTTCCCAGGAAGGGAGAATAAACTCTTCTTTGGATAAGGAAAAGAACATTAGTGTAGGAGAAAAGCATTGAAACCCAAGAGTTTCTTCTGGACCCTTTAACTAAAGGAGATTAGAAGATAGCATTGAAAGTAGAAATAGGAGCCAGAGAACATTTAAAGAATAAATTAAATGTACTTTGAGATTGTTTATGATAGTTATAAAGACTTAATTCAGAAAATATTCAGTGTGTTGTATTTGTGCCTTTTCACGTAACATATGGGATCTTGCATTGAGAATGGTTTGTTTCTTGATAATAACTCTTCATATAAATTAATGTAAAACAGATCCCACTGGATTATAGACCTTTTTTTTCTAAGACTGACTATGAATCATAAGTGTTATTTGAAATTTAACTAAAAGTATTTTTCTTCTGAAGCTCTAATGTCCTGTTAGCACTTTTTTTTAAACTGTATATATGCATTTGATGTTCCTATAGAATGGAAAACACCAGCAGATCTCAGGCAGACTTCAAGACGTTAGAATCAGAAAGCAAACACAAAAAACTGAGTTAGAAGTTTTGGATAAGCAGTGTGACCTGGAAATTATGGAAATCAAACAACTTCAACAAGAACTTCAGGTAGGTCTTCTGCAGCTGAATGGTCCTTAAGCACAAGGACTCATCAGCAGTTCTTCATAATAGGTAGTTGCTTTGGGAGTCATGAGCCCCTGGCTTCCTAGTAGACTTATGATGGAAAAGATCAGAAAGTTCATAGGTTAGATGTGAGCTAAGTTCTGCTTAAATTTATATATAAACATCCATCACTTTGAACTTTAATAAAAAATCTTTATATACTGTTTAGTCCAATTGCAAATCAAGGCATTAACACTGTCTGACATGGGTCTACTGTACTCTCACAGGGCCAATGAGCAAGACAGGACACTAATTCCTGTAATAAGGGAAAGTCCTCATGGTTTGATCATTTCCCACAGCCTTACCCCTTATCAGTATTGCATTAGGAGTCATGTGTCAGCACTGCAATTATGGAAGGACACCCATATTCATACCATATCATATAGGAATTTCTGATTTGAACTTACTCATTTCAGAACTGTTGTGAGAGGATGTTAAATGTTTCTCACAGAGACTGGGACTTCTTTGTTTGTGGAGTCTGGTTCAGTTATTGCTATTTGAAAATCAGGACACTAGAAGTATTCTCCACCTGGAGTCCTCTCACAGAACATTTTACTGCAAGGATGTATAATCGGCCTCCCCATCACAGCAGAGCCATTTCTTACCTGGTCTAAACTTACCTCCCCATTTCTCCCCAAGGTTTCGATTCCTCTTTGATATGTACTTAAGCAATATGGAGTGTCATGGCAGTTTACACGAGCTGTTTAGAACATAGAAACCCCTGTCATTCTTTGCCAACTGTCCCCCATTATACTGCAGGAAAGTTAGATCTCCGGACACTCCATTACCTTTACATTTCAGCTGGCCCTTCATATGAATTTGTTTAACATTTTCTTATTATATGCTATATAATTCTACATGTATTATTTCTACTCCAAGTCTCAAAAAATCATGTTTTAAATTTTTCAAAATATTCTTAGACTTTTACATTGTTTTAATCAGAGTCTAATTTTCTTTTCTAAAGGAATATCAAAATAAGCTGATCTATCTGGTACCTGAAAAACAACTACTAAATGAAAGAATAAAAAACATGCAGCTCAGTAACACACCTGGTGAGTCTCTAAGTTTTTTTTTTTTTTGTTTCCTTCCTGAATAATTGTTTTACTATATTGTTATTTCAAAATAGCATTATTCCATTAAAATGATATTTCCCTGTAAGTTAAAAATTTCAAAATGTGAAAAATATTATCATAAGTTGTATTAGCTACTTATCTTGTAGCTATGAGCAGATACCTGACAAAAAATAACTAAAGAAAGGAAAGGTTTCTTTTCACTCACAGTATGGACAAATATACCAAGTAATCATGGGAAAGCATGATCCGATATATGAACAGTTTAGGGGAAATAGATAACCAAATGCAAAGAGTGAAACTGACCCTTATTTTTCCCACACTTAAGAATGAATTACGGACCTAAGCTTGGCATAGGAACTCAGGCCTGTCCCAGAGTTTTGTAGACTGAGGCAAGGGGATGTCATAAATTTGAGACCAGTCTGGGCTACACAGCAAAGTCCATGTCAGCCTAGGCTAAAGAATGAGACCCTATCTCAAAGCCAACAACAAATATAAATTAAAACCTAAATATAAATATAAGCCATAAAACTCCTGGAAGAGGACAGACAAAGGTACCTTGATATCCGCTGCAGCCATTTTAATATAATATTTTTACTAATTCTTTGAGAATTTCATATAATGTATCTTGGTTATATTCACTCTATTTCTCCCTCCATCTCCTCTCAGACCCATCTCTACCTCTTCATCTCACCTCCAACTTCACATCCTCTTTTTTTGTTTTAGCAGGGTTTTTTGTTTGTTTTATCTTCATGTATATCTGGGCAGTACATGTGCGTAGTGCTTGAAGTGGCCATAAGAAGGCATTGGACCCAATAAAATTGAAATTTCAGCTGTGAGCCACCATGTAGGTGCTGGGACTCAAACTCTAGAGGTCTGGAAAAGCAGCCAATACTCTTAACTACTGAGCCATCTCTTCAGTCTCATTAACAGTTTAGGAAAATCATCAAAAATAAATAATTAGAAATTGGGAATTGTCATAAAAATAGTTTTATATTATCAAAAAGCTCAAGATATATGAAACAAGTCATTCTACATCAAACAAAGAATCCTACCCCAAATGACTTGACAGATTTTGATGATCTCTCCTAGAAGGCCTCACCCTCCCTGGAGAGTAGGTGGGGAATGAGATGGGGGGGTGTCAGGGAGGAGCATGGGAGGATGGGAGGGAAAGGGAACTGGGATCAATATGTAAAATAAGAAATAATAATAATAATAAATGCTAGAAAATTATAAATACAGAAGGAAAATTTACACTCAATAGTTCACCTAAATTACAAAAAGAAAAAACCAAACTTAATAAAAAATTCTAAACATACTCATTATGAAGATTGTAAACACAGGCAAATAAATATACAAATGCACATGCATGCACGTGTGCATGTATGTAAAAAACACATGCACACACATATCTACTTGAACAAACAAAGGATCCTCACAAATTTCTGAGAGAAATAAAACGCCTGCATGAGATATTGGTTGAATAATTCATAAAATAGTTATTTAAAAGAACAAAATAGCATATAAGACATTCTGTTTCTCCAGTCATTACAAAATGCAAATTAGATAAACAATAAAAGATTCCTTATATGTATAAGAAAAAAATTCTGCGTAGCCAAAAAACACCCAAGATGAAAAGGCAGTCCACAGACTGAGAGAAAACATCTGTGAATCATATATCTATAGGGGTTTGATATCCAAAATATGTAAGGAATTCATACAACCCAATTACACAAAGAATCCTCAAAACAAACAGAAAAACCCCATATGGCCCAACTTAAAAATGGGCAGAAGACTTGATGAGTAAACATTTCCCCCAAAGAAGAGATAAAAATGACTAGTCAGTATTAAAAGGTGGTCACCATTGCTAACCATTGAATTATCCCCTCAGACCTGTTAGGATAGATGTCATCAGAAGGGTATGAAATACGAGTTGGTGAGAAAGGAAAATCTGGCACACCATTAGTGGGAATGTAAATCAGTACAGATACTATAGAAAATAGTAAGGCAAATCCTTAAATCACTAAAAATTAAACTGCCGTATGACCCACATCTGAATGTGGGTCTGAGAGAAGGAAATCACTGACTCAAAGGTATATGTGTGCTCTCATGTATGCTCACTGTAGCGCCTGCACAATAGCCAAGGGTGAGAGCAGATGTCCATCAACAGGAAAGCAGGTAGAGAAAAATGTGTGTCTACACGCATACACACAAAATGGAATATTCTACCTTAAAAAGAGGGAAACAGCACCATATGTCACAGCATGGGTAATCTGGAGGCTCAGTTAAATAAGTAAGCTATGGAAATAAAAAAGTGCATGTTCTCACATGTGAAATCTAAAATCATTCAGAAAAAGAGTAGAATGGTGCTTACCATCAAAGTGGACTTTACCACAAAAAGGGATTAGTTAAATTAAAATGGAATAGCCATAAGGTAGACTACTATGGAAACAGAATTAGGTCTGCACTTCCTAATTGATAAGATATATTTTTAAATTTTAAAAACTCAAGACGGGGTATGTGGCTCAGTGATAGAGTGCTCACCTAGCATGACTGTATGAGGCCCTGGTTCAATCTCCACTATTACAAAAATTTAAGTGAATAAATAAATAAATGTATGTTACAGAGTGCTGTAGTTAGTAATACGCCTATTAAGGGGAAGTTGAAAGATTACACACATATCTAAGTACAAATGCTTAAAAGGAGAAGTTAGGGTTTCAGATGAAGGAAGACTTTTTACTGTATGTTTAATTTCATTAAAATTCTATACTTGATTTTTATACCTTAAAAATGCAAACTTTTAGAATATGTATTTAGATAGTAATGTTACTATTTCATTTTAATAGGAAACACTATATTTATACCTAGTTTCTCTATCCTTGTGTAAATTTTCTTAAGTCATGTACAGTGAAACCCTCTCTTCTCACCCCTTAAAATGTTCTATGAAATAGTCCTGTTAGTGACACGTGTTGGGTCCTTGCTGTGAGTACTCCTCTGTTCTTGAGATCATTATGAGTAAGTACAAAGCAACCTTAGCAGCATACTCTGTCGACTGAGTATGCACTGTAAGTCACACTTGAGAGTCACACTGTCTGCCACGGCCTTATATTCACCTCATTTAGTAAGGCAGGTGGTACTGTGCCTATTGTGTTTGGTCAAACACCTTTTCTAATGTGGAGTATTATTTCAAGTCCCAATCCTTGCAGTAGAGAACCAATACTTCTACCCATTTCCTTCGAGGACCTTCATTTACAAGATATAATAATAATACTGCATTATTATAAGAGACAATTAAAGGTATTGTCTTCTCTACTCACCTGTGTGTCTTTGTATGCCCTTTGCATTTCTCTAGTTACATCATTTTGAGCAGCAGAAAAGAAATGACAAGAGCTTCTCCCAAATGTAAACTGACTTGATATTTTTGTACTTCAGATTCAGGGATCAGTTTACTTCATAAAAAATCATTAGAAAAGGAAGAACTATGCCAAAGACTTAAAGAACAATTAGATGCTCTTGAAAAGGAAACTGCATCTAAGCTCTCAGAAATGGATTCATTTAACAATCAACTGAAGGTATTTATCTTCTATTATCTTCATGTCTTTGTAGCTGCTTCTTGTATTCTAGTGTATTACATTTTCAGAATTGACTATCACTTACTTCATCTACTAGAATCATATTGTTTTTAATGTTCTCTAAAGTTTAGTAAATATTGTGTTATAAGACTAAGTATTTTTTCCAGAGTGTCCAGGTTTTGATGACTATGTGTTCTTTTTATTGGCATGCCTGAATTTCAAAAACAATTGTCTTTGTCAGTCCTTCAGAACTAAAGTAGAAAACAGGCTGGGCCTGGTGTTTCACACCTGTAAATCCCAGAAGTTAGGCTGATGCAAAAGGATTGGAATTCAAGGCCATTCCTCAGCAACCTAGAGAGTTTAAGTCTAGCCTGGGCTACATGAGACCCTGTCTCAAAACAGGAAGGAGGAGTGGACAAGGAAATTTCAAAATTGCTCTGATGGGAGATCTTCTTTTAACACACTAAATTTTTTTTTTTTTTTGGTCTCTTCATTCTAATATAATTAACCTTTATGAAACAATAAAATACTTAGGGAAATCTAAAGTAGAATCTGATACTATAAACTTCATATAGTTCATGATTCATTGATATTTTGTTTGCTACTGTGGCAGAGCATTACTTTTAGGATTATGGTAATTGGATACTGAAGCCGTGTGAGTGAAGTATTAAAAACTTAGTTAGCTACTGAAACTGTGACTGGAATGCTAAAAACTAGACTAATGGTATTTCACTCCACTTTGGGAGTAGTCTCAGTTCATCTCTGTTAACTAAGCATAAAGTTATGAAAGCATACAATGTTACATAGTAATTCTTTAAGAAAGCTATCTCTTCATATGGTTTTTATCTTGTTGACTTATGTAGAGTAACATTAGCAGCTCTGGAATAAACAACTTGATAAAAATAAAAAGACATCATGGTGGCTTCAGTTAAGGACAGAAAATTGAGGTGAATAATGCTGATAATGTGCTTTACACAAAGATATATTCTTTAGAAAAATTAAAACATGATCATTGGTCACTGTTGATCAAACAAGCCAGTCAAGTTGTCTTCCTTAAATTATTTTTTAAATCTGAACATAGTTTAACTGGCCTTTTATCTGCCTTATCTTACAGTGTGGGAATATGGATGACTCTGTTCTTCAGTGCCTTTTGTCTCTGCTAAGCTGTCTCAACAACCTCTTCCTCTTACTTAAGGTTATTTTCTAATATCTAGCTTCCTTTTTTTTTTTTAAGTTACTTTACTGTTTTCTTTTTTAAACTGGACTATTCTTTGCCTTTATCTGATTATCTTTGTTTGGAATAACATATACAATAAAACCTTTTCCCCCATTTCTGTTTGCTCTAATACCCTTCTGCTGTCTAATTACCTGTTTGAGTTTAATGCCAGCAATCAGGAAGGCTGCCCACAGGATCCTCCTTCGGGAGGAATCCCACAGGTTCCCTTACAGTATCTCTGTGGATTGGGGTAACTAGTGGGGTGAGTCAAGGGAAAACTAAGAGAATGTGAGAATAAACCACTCATATCCCTGAAAGCTTGAGTTTCTTCTTCCTGCGGTCTACAGCAGGGTCATGTCTTGTGTGTACCAGGCTGCATCCTAATTCTACATAAGGAAAAATATAAAGAACCAGTAATACAAGGGCATCATTACTTATCAGACCTTGTATTCTGACACACTTAGACTTGAGGTAAAAATAAATAGATGTAAATCATGTGCTTTGCTGTTTCTAATACACAGACTATTCAAAGTAGTAAGTGAAATCCTCCTTTAATGTAGTTTAAAGGGAGGTGATTTATATTAACCACTTGCCTACCCTTGTAGACTCTTATTCCACATTCTACTCAGTGGTAAAATGTATGGCAGTAGGCCGTTCCATATACATCCTACAGTAATTATACCTCAGCTCTTACTTTCAGAGAGGTAGGGCAGCAGCTGAGCCCCAAATGTTGATGGATCTATAGGATTGGATCATGACTAACCAGGTTATCTGGTCTTAGAAGTTTTGCCACAGATCGTGTAGAAACTTAAGTGTGAAACTTCATTGTAAAATGAGGTTCAGTGCAGATTTGTGGACTATACTCATTCATAGAATACTGTCTGATTATTCCGGTTAGCATTGATTCTCTACAGGACAGCCAATTATTCTGTCTTGCTTTACTTTCTTCCTTCTGCTTCCTGGCTTCTAGTTTTTTACTGCTTATTGATGCTTTCATCAGAGGCAAAGGGTGTGATGTCTGTAAGTCAATGAATAGGAAACTTGAGTATAGCTACAGAAAGCAAGAAAAGAAACCTCTGTAGTGGTCACTGTAACATGATGCCAGGGAATCACTATGCACAGTGCTGAGGACTTGCCCTGGCTCCCTCTGAGGACTGCACAGAAAGCTCCATTCAGCTGAATAGTAAGCAGAAGCTGGATGCTATGGGTCAGCAATGGATGGCAGTGAAGACTGTTAAATGTGTATGAGCAACTCTGAAGAGAGTAAGAAAGTGTGAGGCTGAAGGGTGTTACTTGAAAGAACAGAGAAAACTATGAGGAGACAAGAAAGGATCATATACTCATATATATATATATATATATGTATATATATATATATATATATATATATCATATCAGTATTATAATTGATAAAGCCTGGTCCCTGAAGAAGGAGGTTAGGAACAATTGGTTATATGTTTGCCATGAAAGGGGCCTATGTAAAAAAGCCGCTTGTGGCACACCTTCCTGTGGTCCCAGTGCTGGAGAGAGACTTGGCGGTGAGAGACCCTGTCTCAAAAAAATAAGGTGGCTATATGAGTCATATTCCAGAGAACAGGGCAGGCCCCATGCCTAGGAGTAGTCAGCCAACACAAACTGTACTCCATAGTTTTGTTTGTTTGTTTGTTTTTAAAGAAAGAACATGAAGTTGGGCAGGAAGGGAGATGGAAAGGAGTTACAAAGAGTTGGGGAATGGGATGAATATATTGTATGAAATTCTCAAAGAATAAGTAAGAGGATTATTAAAAATAAGGCAGAAAACAATTGAGGAAGACATCTGATGTTGAACTCTGGCCTATACACACACATGAACACACACACACACACACACACACACACACACACACACACACACACACACTTATACCCTCAAAAAAAAAAAAAGCGAAAATAAAGAGTGGAAAGAAAAGAAAAAGAAAAAAATCCAGAGCAGAGATTAAAGGGTTTCTTTAAGAAGAATACTTCCACATGCTGGAGGATAGATAAACAGGAAAAGTCTCTTGCTACCAAGCCTGATGACCCTTGTGGTGGAGGAAGGGAATATAACACACTGTGGCATATCACATATATAAGTTTTCACACACCCAAATTAAATAAATAAGTAAATAAATGTAATTGTTAAGGAAAGAATTCTTCTAGTGTGACATATGGGAAAAGATCATTCAGTTCTAACCGTCCCGGTTAGAACAACTTCCAGGACAGCTAGTGCTGTTACACAGAGAAATACTGTCTTGAAAAAAACCAAAAGAGTACACACCTTTAATCCCAGTACTTGGGAGGCAGAGGCAGGCAGATCTCTGTGAGTTTGAGGCCAGCCTTGTCTACAAGAACTATTTCCAGGCAGGCTCCAAAGCCACACAGGGAAACCCTTTCTGAAGAAAAAAAAAAAAAAAAAGATGAGTTCAGTTACATTTGTTAGTAGAAAACAGGAAGTTAGAAGCTTCAAGACTTGGAATGTACTGGATCATTACAAAGACTCACCCTGGGTAGGTGAGAGCATGGAATAACCACTCCGGGTCAGAAAAAGACTGATGCAAGAAGTTTTACTAGGTTTGAAATAGAAAGATAAAGGAGATCAAATCTGATGGGTTCTGGGTAAGGTTTTTAGGAAAGAGTAGATGGAGGATTAGTAAATTTATAGAGAGAAGTCAGCCTAAAATAGATGCCTTGGTAGTTGGGAGCAGGTGAGTACAAGCTTGAGAGAAGAAACAATGTGTGGAGCAATGTTAAATGCCTGTCTAATTACAGGTCATGAGTGTAATTTGAAGGCTAGATGCCTGATTATATGACTTTCCTCCACTAATGTACAGCTTGCTTAGAAATAAGCATAGAGATGGCTAGTGAAATGGGTTCATACAGGTTTGAGATTTTAGCAGACATTAGCCAAGATGAAAGGGAAAGGGAGTTAGAGGTCTTAACACAAGAATTAGGATAAAGATGAACTCTGAAGTAGGACCTGGATGTGAAAAGGTCATAGAGAAGGAGGGGCTGATTAAGAAAGAGAAGAAGAAAGCCAACTAACACCCCTTTGGAGTGGCTGTACTGGGTATAAGGAAGGCTCAGAGGCTTGAGAGTTTATGTGTAAAGAATAGGGTATTTTGCCAGTGGCAGTTGCTTTTGATAATAATAGAACCCAAGTACTAGTAGGAATGGCCCATTAAGAAGCATTTAAAAAATCTGACCTCATCTTTACTATAATAAACTGCTTCTCTAAGATCATAAAAACAAACATAAATATATAAAATATTTAAGCAAAGATATTTTCTACTACACATTTATATAAGGATAAAGAAGTTATTTACTGGAGCTTTATATGTATTCAATGTAAGAGATCAGAGAATGCTACCACTTGATAAACAGTTTTCTAACCACATCCGATCAAATTTTCCTACACTGATGTGAAATGGAGTAATGAATCATGTTCACTTGCATCAGTCATGTTGTATTATGTTATTATGTCCTATTCAAAAATAAATGCATCCTATGAAATTGAGCATGGCACAAGGAAAAAGAACAACCAGGAAATTTAAAAGCATTGCAATGAGAAATACAAGGCAATAGAATCAGAGTCCATTGGGAATGGAGTTTATCTAGTTTCTCTGAAGAAAACTTTACTTTCCACACATCATGGAGAAGTATAAATTGCAATATAGAAGAAAATTGAAAGAGTCAGAATTGTTTGCTTAGACAGTAAATATTGACATAAATAGAAACTAAATATTTGCTATGAACCTGCAGTGGTCCAATATTTATGATCTTTATTTGTTGAATATCATTTTAATTTTTTTGAATTTTTTTTTAGTACACCAAGTAATAGCCAAGGGAAAATGTTAAAATGACAGCAACCCAAGCACCATAGATATCAAAACAAATAATCCATAACTTACTTTTGGAATAAATTATTTTCTCATTCACTGTCTTTTTTTTTGTCATGAGATTTCAATAGACAGTTTTGATAGAGTATATACATTTATATACATTGAATGTCAAGAGACTATTTTATGGTCATGAAATAAATGCCATTGTTTGTTTATGTGTAAAAAGCTAGCCATAAAAGAATATTATTTGTATTTCCACCAAATAATTATCTGGTAAATAGCACATTTTTGTTTATTAGATGTGTGTAGGGGAGATATTGAAGGGAGGAAACATGCAAGTGTGTATGAATATGTATAAGCATATACATAAAAACTAGAGGGAAAAAAAAGATCTGACCTCAGAATTGGGTTTTTATTGGACCATTAATGCAGAGATCAGATGTGAATAAATGAGAATCAGTGACCAGGTGATCAATAGGTGACAGCCAAATAGCATGCACACATACACACATACAGACAGACACAGGGAGAACCCTCATGTGCTATACAAATACTTTTGTTGTTCTTATTAAGGAAAGAGTTGCACAGAATCTCTTAAATTCCTAGTGTGATTAAAAAAAAAAAAATCTGCTGCTATTGACTCGGAATAGTAACTGAGGAAGTACTTTTCCATAGAGGAAAAATAGAATTTGCCAACATCACAATTTTTAGTGGTACCCTCCTGGTGCCAAGGGGTGATTTGGGTGTCACGTGTACCTTTGGAGCATCTGTGTCCAAGGTGAGGTACAATAGTAGGAAGTATGGACCTGAAGGACTGCTGTGAGGCATGGGGTGGGAACCTTGGTTGCTGAAGTAAAGCATCTTAAACATGTTTATGCTGTGGACGCCTTTCTAGATCTTATCTCATAATATTTTAAATGAGGGGCTGAGGGTGTAACTCAGTGTTAGTGCACCTGCCTAGCATGCACTTAGCCCCAGGCCCAATCCCCAACAGTGTCAAAAGTGTGTATGTATTATATATTTTTTAAAATATTATCAAATGTAAAAGTTCAAGCATATATGATTCTATGTTTATGAATTAAATAAGATCTAGTGACAGACATACCATTTTTAAAGTCATGACAGTAAGTAATCTGTAATTATAAGGGCATCTTCAGTTTCTGTTTGTGAAAATGTCATAAATGTGAGTAATATGGTGGTTTATTGCTGCATCTGACATTGATGGAGGTGTTGGATTTCAGATAGGAGTTAGTAAAAGTAAGAACTAATTTTGTCCCTAGCCACATTCATAAACTTCTAAACTCTACTAGAAATAACTTTAAAACCTTAGAAATGTATTGGCTGCCAGATTACAAGCTATTGCCCTCCAGTGAAGACAAAGTGGTTTGAAGTGCCGACTGTGTTGTCTCAGTTTTAGAGACTGGAATGGTAAAATGGAGGCTGTTGTTAGTGTGAGTAGATGTAAAACCGTTGTAGTTTACTGTGATGGTCCATTTATCATGATGTGTTCTCTAGGGAGGCTTCTTGCCTTAGGACTAGTTCTTCTGCCTACAGTCCCAGCACTGGGAGGCAAAGGCAGACTACCCTGGCCCACAGGTGCCTTTGAGCCCAGTGTGAATACAGTCTGTACATGGAAAGAGCCTGTCTCCAAAGAAAAGAAAAGAAAAGAAAAGAAAAGAAAAGAAAAGAAAAGAAGAGAAAAAGTGGAGTGGGTGAACTGGGGAGATAGCTCACTTGGCACAGTGCTCATGAGACCCCAAATTCACTCCCATCTATTCTCAGAGAAATCTGGGCACAGTGATATGCTTAAAACACAGTGCAGGAAGTGACAGATGCAGTGTGGGCCGGAAGCAGAGACAGGTTCTCCCTGGGGCTTTTTGGCTAGCCTGCCTATCCTAATTGGTGAGCCCCAGGTCTCATCAAGAGGCCCTGTCTCAAAAACAAGATCGAGAGTCCTGAGGAAAGATACTTAAGATTGACTTCAATCCTATAAACATATGTACATGCATATGCACTTATACACACATAAACATGCATGCAACACATACATACATAGTTTTTTTTTTTTCAAGAATAACATTTCCTGATATATTAGTCTAACTGTGCCAGCTTTCTTTTGTCCTGTTGGGAAAAAATAGTTTCCATGTCTATAAATCATTATATATTTCATTAACAGTTTATCTTTTAAGTAACATAGTTTATAATTTCAGTTTTATATTTAAATGGAGTAGTGGGTATGTTTAATATACTTATTGACAAATTTGGACTGTGAATGTCATTTCCTTTTCTTCTGTTATTTATTTTGCCTCATTTATTTTGTGTTTTCTCGCCTTGCCCTTTTTTTTTTTAAGTACATTTACTTTTATTTCTTTCTTTCCTCCCTCCCTCCTTCCCTCCCTCCATCTCTCCTTCTCTTCACAGCTTTATTCACATATATAATGCACTTTGAACACAGTCCACCATTATCCTTATCTTCTTACCCCTCCCACTAACACCTTCTTCTTCCTAAAAAGGGGGGCTCCTTGCATTTTTTTGGAAACCTACTTCATTTAGTTAGAATTCTGCCTGAGCATGGGTGGTAAGTTATTTACTTAGGCTTTGGCAGCTTAATGGCTACCTTCCCCCAGCAACCATTAATGTCTCTAGTTCCTTCAAAAGGAGGGATAGGAACTGAGTGTTGTTTTTGTTGAACTCTCCTCCTTCCTTCTTTATAGCTAGCTGTACCTTCTTCTACTTTTCTGGTAGCAGATACCCTGGAGATTACAGTTTACATACTTGATTTACTTAGTGTCATTATTAATTTGCCTGCTTGTTTGTCTGTATACCATGTGGATACCCAGTGCCTGCAGAGGCCAGAAGAGGGCATCAGATCCTCTGAAACTGGAGTTACAGATGGTTGTGAGCTGCAGTGTAGGTGCTGGGAACAAAACCTGAGTCTTCTGGAAGAGCAGTACTACCTGCTGAGCCATCTGTCTGGCCCTCTTCCTTATTTCTTGATGCATGGCATTGACCTCTGGTAATTTTCAGAAAAAAAAAAAAAAAAAAAAAAAAAAAAGTTGTTGAATTCTATCCAGGCTTTTATATGAAAAAAAAATCACAGAAATAATTTGGATATTCATTTGTAATTTGATAATTGCCTTTCCAGAGACAATTTGCTTTTGCTTCTGGCAAACAAAATGGGATAAATCACCTTTATTCAGTTACTGACGAGCTGGTTCAAAGCAGGACTGGCGGGGTTCTGTGGTGGTTTAAATGAGAATGGCCCTCATAGGTTCATATTTTTGAGTACTTGGTAGAATGGTTTAGGAAGGATTGGGAGGTGTGGCCATGTTGGAGGAGGTATGTCACTTGGGGGTGGGTTTGGGGTTTCAAAAGCCTAGATGATTCTCAGTTAGCTTTCTGCCCCATACTTGTGGATCAGGGTTAGTTCTCAGCTACAGCTCCAGTTTCTCAGGTGGGCAAGTGCCTGGAATAGAAGAGTGCTGGGTGTCAGATGGGTGTCCTTCACCTCCCTCAGGTGTCTTGAGAGTGTTCCAAACAAATAGTTTTTATATCATATTCAACTTTCTAGCTTTTGGCACAACTTGAAACTACAAAAAATTACTCAGACTTTGCTGGGAGAGGTCCCAGCTATTAGACTTTTTGTTCTTAGTCGGCCATTGGAAGAAGGCCCATTTGAAGAACTCAAGGCTTGAAGTCAAACCTCCTTGGAAAGTGACTGTAGCTCAATCTTAAAGGATAAGTTGGAAGGCTAATGCTACACAGGCTAAGATCAGACAAAAATCTGATTTCTCTTTACATTCCCTCAAAATGTAGTATTCTCCTTAGTTCTGGCTCCTGCCACGAATAGCCTGTAATACTATAAGAGCTTTACCTAGATTAACCCATTTATCCTTCCAGCAGCTCTGTGAGACACACTCAGGAGACGTAAAACTTTCCTGAGTTAATACACGTCATTATGACAGAACCTGACTCAAATTTTGGTGGACTTCTCGAAGCATACTTCTTAACACTAAATCATCCTGCTTCTCCTTGTAATCATCATGGTCTTTGCTCTTAAGTAGAATTTAGAGGCAAAAATAACAACTACAACCATGGAAGCTAAGAGCTGGGCGAGACTTAACCCAAACACAGCATTTGTATTGTTGCTGTGTAAGTCCCAGACACTTGGACAATGTCAGTCACCATACCACCCTTAGGCCAGACCTATAGAACAGTCAGTTTACCTCCAGCATAGCTTGTTTCTAAAAGTATATAGGTTGGCCTGGTTTTGGTTTGGAGTTTTCTGACTGGGAGGGTGTGGGGACACCATACACTTTTTAAAAAGAAAGCTAAAATGTATACAAATATTGTCTACCTCCATCCTTTGCCCTAAGTGTCTTTTGATTATTTTAGGGTTTTTTTTTTTTGTTGTTGTTGTTGTTGTTGTTCTCTTTCTGTTTTTTGTTGTTGTTGTTTGTATGTTTTGTTTTGTTGCTGTTATTTGGTTGGTTGTTGTTAGGTTTCTCTTTCTTTCAGCTCTCCCCCATGACACACACACACACACACACACACACACACACACACACACACACACACACACACATTTAGTATTCTATAGATTCCAAGGGAAAGAAAACCAATTCAAAATGGTGGCTATTGAAAGAATACCAGGAAGAATGAGTGGGCAGAACAGCTGCTGCAAAGGTGGTTCCTACAACGTGGAGCCATGGAGTTGAAGATCGGTTTCCCCTAGTTCTCTTCCCCACCTGTCTAATCTTTACCTCTATTTTATGTCCTGGTATCACTGGGTAAAGGAGCCAGATTTAGTTTATCTCAGTTTAGTGAACCAGGAAAGTTTCTCTTTATAACATTTAACCTAGGTGACTATATACCTGGAAAAGACTCTGACCCAGCTTGGATCATGTCCTTTTGACAAGTTATTCTGAGCAGGGAAATGCAATGTTTGGTCATTTAGACCCAGAGTAAATGATTGCTTCTGAATGGAAATACTAGGAACACTGAGCCTTTCCAAAACCACATGTAAAAATCCATTGTGATCCCAGCACTGGGAAGGTAGACACAGACAGGTCCTTGAGGCTAGCCAGCCAGTCTAGAGTACTAGACAAGTTTCAGGCAGTGAGAGAGAGTCTGCCTCAAGAAATAAGGAGTTTGGTACCTGAGAAAAGACACTCAAGGTTGACCTTTGATCTTGACCTCTGGTCTATACACACATACCACACAAAAGTTTTCTTTAAACGTTATTAGAAACAAATTGCTTTCCATACTTAGTTAATTTCATTTTCTACTGAAAATAACACTTCAAATATTTGGTTTATTATTCTTTGTCTTTTATAGATGAACTGATGTGGGAATAGGTGAATTTAGCATGTATTTGTCTTTGTAGGTATATGAAGTCCTATTGTATTAAAGATTGTATATCATTTAAATAGATATTTCTAAACCTTTAAATTTAATTAGATTTGTCTTAGTAATTTGTTTTAATGCAAATGCTACATTATTAAATATGATTAAAATATTTAAGTATTGACTTATTTATATTTTATCCTTAGGAACTGAGAGAAAGCTATAATACACAGCAGTTAGCCCTTGAACAACTTCATAAAATCAAACGTGACAAATTGAAGGAAATTGAAAGAAAAAGATTAGAGCAAATACAGAAAAAGAAACTAGAAGATGAAGCTGCAAGGTAATTAATGTAACTGATGAATGTATTGTACTATGTTACTATTAAAATTCTACTAGACCATGGTGGTAAATGCCTTTAATCCCAGTACTCTGGAGGCAGATGCAGTTGGATCACTTTGAGTTCTAGGCCAGCCTGATCTACAGAGAAACCCTGTCTTAAAAAATAAAATCTAGCTTTGTTGCACATTGCTTTTGTTTATGAAAATTTGAGGGGAATTAAAGGATTATTTTAGGTACTAATTAAATTCTAAATTTTATAAATTCAATTCTCCTATCAGGTATCAAGTTTTCATTAACCAGTTTTATGGCCTATTAGTGAAAGCTAAGGACATGGGAGCCAGACCAGGATTGGGTTCTTTGTCTTCCATTGTTTCTATGATATATGACAATAAAGTATCAGAAATAATGTGTATTACAGTTCTCTCACATCTATTTTTTACCTCATTCAGAGAAAAAGTTACCACTACTACATCTACTCTATCAGAGTAGCAGAGATTGTGGCTAGATATATCTCTGGGATTGTACTCCTGGTTCATTATCCTGATACACATATTTCACCACGAAGCTTCTAGAGAAAGCGTATTGTGATAGGATAGAGGCTGAAGGGTTTGAAACTATTGAAAGAAAGCTAGGCCCAGGGATCTGTCTGGCCACATCCTCTGCTGGTCTTGATAATGCTGAGGCCACAAGGAGTACTTGTGTGGAGTCCAGACAGGAAGAAGGTTTACATTTGCTGACTGGATCCCTTTCTGCATTCTTCTTGGGTTTAGAGGGAGTTTGAAGTCTGAAGAGCTGTCAGTTGTGTTCCCCAGATCACCTTAGCCAATCATTTCTCATTGGCTGACTGTTTCCCCTTCAGTCCTAGGCCCCCACTTTCCCTCCCTCAGCCCCCACTTTCTCCTCCTTCAGTCTGCCTTCCCCCATCACTCAACACCTCTGACTAGTTCTCCAGCCAGATCTTCCAGCATGCATGTCGGTTTGTTTTGGTTTGTGTGTGCCACATAATAGGACATTGTGTAAACTCTTCATTTCTCTTAAAGGAAAGCAAAACAAGGAAAAGAAAACTTGTGGAGAGAAAGTATTAGAAAGGAAGAAGAAGAAAAACAAAAGCGACTTCAGGAAGAAAAATCACAGGAGAAAACTCAAGAAGAGGAGCGAAAAGCTGAGGCAAAACAAAGTAAGGGTAACAGTAGATCTGCTGAGGGCAGCACAATACAATAACAACAGCAGACAGAAACGCTCATCTTAGGGTAGGAAAACCTTTTCAATTAAATGTGAGTGAAAAGTGTGCAGACAAGAAAAAATGGTAATTTCATTGATGAAATGAAATGCCACAGTTTTCAGAATGGATGTAACCTTAAATGTTTAAGTCTTTCACATTGAACTTTTCTCAGAAGGCATGCTTCCTTATACAGCTCGGAGTCCATTCCTATCATATACTTCAGCAGTACGTCTACTTTTAGATGAGTGAACTTTGGGATTCATAATAGTGATACAGTGTGTTCAAATTTTTTAACAAAATATTTTTAAACTTATCAAGTCCAATATATTTGTGAGTCCTTCTAGTTTCCCTTTAGAACAAATGAGTAAATCTATAGATGTTTCTTCATCTAATCCCTTTTCCTCACTCGTCTAATTTGTGACTTCCTTGTGCACATTACTTTCTGTCATTGTCTCACCTCCACAGATCTAGCCATGTCTCGCCCCTGCTTAGATGCCTTCCACTGTACACAGCTTGATCTGCGCGACTCCCACACCCTCCCCTAGATCCAGGTGCATGTCTCAGCCTGTGAGGCATCACTTTGTTTAGCTGCCTCCTACCTCACTTAAGATGAGTGCTTTACATTTGCTTTCCATCTACTCTATGACTAGTCAAGACATTTAAACCCTAACAAATCTAAGGCAAGCAAATTTTCATTATACTGTTCGATGCTCATTTTTTTTCTTTTAGATTTTAAGAGCTCTTTGTTGAGTCATAGTAAAGATGTTTATGCTCAAAAGTAGCAAATGATGGGAATTATCTTTTCTTCAGGTGAGACAGCTAGTGTTTTGGTGAATTATAGAGCATTGTACCCCTTTGAAGCAAGGAACCATGATGAGATGAGTTTTAATTCTGGGGATATAATTCAGGTAAGAAATGAAGCTTTTTCTGCCCATGAGTAAGCTAATTACAGTACACTGTACTATGTTTTCTGTAATATTAACTTTGATTTTTACATACTTCTAAAGATATTTTTAAAACATTATCTCACTTAGCCCTTTTATCTCTCGGAGCCACTCAGGGTAGTTATTAGTACCAAAAAAGAAAATTCACACTCAGACAAATTATAACTGTCAGCATTGCAGTGACAGAGTAGAATGAAAGTATGTCTTTTGGTTGTGAGTCCAGTGTTCTTTCCACCATGTCATATCAGTTCACATCATAAAAGATGCCACCACTTGCAGTGTTTTAATAAATGAACAGTAGAATTTTGAGAGGTTGATTATTTTCTAGTAACTGTTAAAGGGGGTAAAATTAAGTTCTGCAATCCTGACTGGATTTGGCCATTTGTTCCTTGCAACAAATGGTCTTTGTTGTATTATCATAACCCATGTGAGATATGTGATAAGAAAATACATATAGAATCATGTTGACAAAGGCAATATATATTGGAAAGTTACCAACTTGGATTTTAGTCTCTGATATCAAGATAATACTCAATAAGCCATTATTTAAAAAAAAAAAAAGCTAAATATGCATCTACTGTGACCTGGTCATTCTACTCTCTTAAGTGTCTACCTCAGAGAGTAGAAAGCACATGTCCATGTGAACAGATGTTCATAGCATCTTTGTTTATAATAGCTAAACACTTGAAACAACCCAGATGTCCATCAGTAGGAAAATCATGAACAAATTATGATATATACAAGTAACTGCCAGTAAAGAGGAATGGCATTCATATTCCAACATAGATGGATCCAAAAACAGTTATTTTACATGTAAGGGGGCAAACAAAACAAGGAAAATATTAAACGATTTTATTCATAGAACCTGCAAACTAATATATAGTAACATAAAACAGGCCATTGTTTCCCAGGAGGTATGGTGAGGGGTATATAAATATACCAAAACATACACTAACACATTTAATATAAAATTCGTGTTAATTACATCTCAGAAAGCTGTTTTTAAAAGTTGTGGAGGAAAAAAAGGAACCAGTAGAGTTGGGCGGAGCACGGGGGGGATGGAAAATGAATTAGAATGCAGTAAATGACATATATGCATGGCAATGCCATGATACAGCCCACTTTGTATGTTAATTTTTAAAATAAATTTTAAAGTTCTGTTGATCCTGTATGGTTTGATTACTATAACATTGTCAACAGAAAAGTATGTTGTAGACAGGTATAGAAAATAGAGATGAAGCCAGATGGTGGTGGTACATGCCTTTAATCCTAGCACTTGAGAGACAGAGGCCAGCCTGGTCTAGAGAGGAAATAGAATGAGAGATGGTTGGCATAATCATTTATTCATTAAAGTAAGCAGATGTGTACTGTGCCAAATGGAATTGATAAAGAGTCACAGACAACTAGAAGAGATAAATGTAATACAGTAATGCTGATTATGACAGTATTAGGGAAAATATATGTACAGAAATAATACAGTATGATCATGTAAATTTTAGCAGTATCTATTAGAGAACAAAATCTGACTGTGAGTAAAGATGATAATGATTGATGTTATACCAAAAAATAAATAATAAAAATTTAAAAAAAAAAAAAAAAGGCTGCTATTGCTTATGGAGGACGGAATAGAAAGAATAAGAACTGTTTTAGTGACAAAGTCAGCAGTTTTCCTATCAACATATTATAGAGATAGGAGCCACAGACTTCTGTTTAGGGGCTTAAGTCTTTGATGTTGACAATAATAGCAATAGAAGATGGTGCCAAAGGTGAAGAAGGAAGCTCCTGTTAAAACCAAAGCAAAGGCCTTGAAAGCCAAGAAGGCAGTGCCGACAGGCATCCACGGCCACAAAAAGAAAACCTACCTTACAGGGCACAAGACCCTGCTTCTGTGGAGGTAGCTGACATACCCTCAGAAGAGTGCTTAGGAGAAACAAGCTTGACACTATGCCATCATCAGATTCCCCCTGACCACTGAGTCAGCCATGAAGAAGACAAGACAACACACTTGTGTTCATTGTGGATGTCAAGGCCAACAAGCACCAGATCACACAGACTGTGAAGACACTCTATATGACACTGATGTGGCCAAAGTCAACACCCTCACAAGGCTTAATGGAGAGAAGGAAGCCTGTGTTAGCCAGTTCCTCGTGGTGATGCTCTGGATGTATCAACAAACTGGGATATCTAAACTGAGTACAGCTGGCACATTCTAAATGTACACTGCTTTTCACCATTAAAAAAAAGAAAAGTAGCAGCCCAAGAGTTTGTGCCTAGGACTGGGGAGAGAGGCTCAATCTTAGACTGGAGTTGGATGGTCCCATTGGGTGTCTGGTTGAAGACCTTGTGCTCAGAGTTGAAAGTGTAAAATTGTTCTTTTGGAAAAAAAAGTCCCTCCTGAGAGGAGGGCTTTAGGACTGTGTTCTGTAAGCACTGGCCAAATCCAGGAAGAAGGGTGGGAGATGTGTTGAGGCTGGAGGGCTGTTGTACTATAATGAAAAAAGTGTTTAGGGGAAAAAAGAAATTGGTTTTACTGCTTAGAAAATAGTACCCAGAGGTTTTCCTGTTCAGCTAAGCCCCCCAAAAATGACTAACTATAGAATATTGAAAGTTTATAAGAAAGGAAATATGTAAGTCAGATGTGAGAGATTGACATAGGTATAACATAAATGTTAATTTTACTCTAATAAAAATTATATAATAATATGGATAGAGTAAGAACATACAATGAAAGAGAGAGATGAATCTTTTTTTTATAACCAAAACCCAACAGATAATGTCTAAAAACTGAAAACAAATCCAAGAAGCAGCATTGTAAATATACTTGCAGCTAAGTCTGGTGGCTCAGAACTGTGACCCCAGCACAGCCACAAGTATAAGGCCAACCAGGCCTTTGTGAGATGTGTGTGTGTGTGTGTGTGTGTGTGTGTGTGTGTGTGTGTGTGTAGAGAGAGATAGTATACTGTATATAATGCTGTTTTGTTGTAACTTATTTTCATGTATTAACTTTGTGTTATTTTTGTAGTAGTTGTTGTTTCTTTGTTTTGAGATAGTGTTTCATTGTGTAACTCTGGCTGGCCTGGAACTTACTATGTAGACCAGGCTGGCTTCAAACTCACAGAGATCTACCTGCCTCTGCCTCCTGTGTATTGGGATTAAAGGTGTGCACCACCATACCTGGCCTCATATATTAACTTCGATAAAAATTTAAAAGATAATTTGTCTATGTCAAGAAATAGTAATCTAATAATTTGTAGGAAATACCTTTTTATTTCAGATGGATTTAATTCTGGATCTGAGAATAAGCACTGAACTTTTTTTTTTCTCTCTCTCTCCCATAGGTTGATGAAAAGACAGTAGGAGAGCCTGGTTGGCTTTATGGCAGCTTTCAGGGAAAGTTTGGCTGGTTTCCATGCAACTATGTAGAAAAGATGTTGTGTGGTGAAAAAGCTCCCTCTCCTAAGAAGGCCTTGCTTCCTCCTACAGGATCTCTATCTGCTACCTCAACTTCTCCCCAGTGAGTTGTGAGATGACAGTGGGATTCACATAGCCCTCCAGTGTGTGAATACTACTGCATAGCTATGCCAGCCTGACTCTTGGTCACAGTTTCAATCTGAGCTGGCTCTTCCAACAGTGCCTTTTGTTTCCACTTTAATACTGAAATTTAGTAAATGACCTCATAGTGCATAAGTTCATTTTACCCACAAATCCTGTTTATATACAGTGTGTATTAGACATGTGGGAAAACTGGTAGTACTCTGTTAGGTTCTAAACAACTAAGTATACTTATATTAAAGTTTTGCATTTGCAGACCACTTTGTTCAAATCAACCAGCATCAGTGACTGATTATCAAAATGTATCTTTCTCAAACCTTACTGTCAACACATCATGGCAAAAAAAGTCAGCTTTTACTCGCACTGTGTCTCCAGGATCTGTGTCCCCCATTCATGGACAGGTATGTTATCTGTAGTTCTCTTTATTCTTGATTTTGCTCTGGATTCCATACAGAGGCATCCATCTTTCCATCATTTAAGCAGGGCCTGTAGCATTCAGTTACATTCTAAGTATTTGCTTAACAACTCAGTCCCATAAGGATTGGGCTAGGGAGGGCCATTGTTTTTCTTGTCTGGGAACCCTGGTACTTTGGTATATGTACTTAGATACATTAAAATTACTAAAAAGAAATACAAAATCTGAAATACAGATGTTGTCTTCACTTAGAAATCCTTAGTATATGGTTATAATTTCCAGCATTTTATTATGTGCTAAAAATTCAAGAGAACATATGTTGACAAAAATTCCACCACTAAGTAGTTTAAAACCTAATAAAGGAATCATGCATACATGTAACTGTGAAACATGAGAAATGTAATAAATACAGCTGCAAAGTTCTGAGGGCTCAGGAAGGAGAGAACATCTCGTGATCTGTGAGAATTAGCGCATACTTCCTGAAGGAAAGGTATTTGAGTTGGATCCTCAAACAGAAGCAAGGCTTCACCAAACCTAGAAGTTTCTCTAGTGAAATAGCAATGTGAGTAAGGTCACTAAGGCACATCAATTAGAGGTGTTGGAAGAAATGAGGCTTGTGTGTAGTGTAGTTAGATTACACAGCTCTTGAGGAAAGTGTGAAGAAGCATAGTATTGTTGTACAGCATCAGCACTTAGAAGGCTGAGCTAGAAAGACTGAGATTTTCAAGTCATCCTTGGCTACATAAACCATTTAAGGCTAGCCTGAGCTGCACAAGCAAGACTGTCTCAATCAGTAAATACCAACCAACAAATACCATTTTAAGATAAGCAGCTATAGAGGTTAGGGGTAATTAGTAAAGTAGTTAATAGAGTACTAGACAATTCAGCAGTGAAAAAACAAACATAACACCGTTAACTGCTCACTGGGGAAAGCACCTGGTGCATAAGCTCAACCACCTATGTTCATGAAAGCTTGATGCAATGGCATGCAGTTACTGCTGTGCCAAAGTGGGAGGTGGGAACAGGTAAGTCCGCTGGAGAGGGACTCAGTGTTACTACCTGTGGGGAGTAAGAGGGCAGTGCGTCCACTGTGAGTGAGGAGCTCACCTGTGAAGGGAGAGGGGCCATAGTTGTTAAGAGGGAACAGCAAGGGGGATGCTAAGCACGACCAGGACTCCATTCCTTGGGGATCAGGGAGAGCCAACAGCAGCTAGAAGCCTTTGGAAGCTGGAGGAGAGAAGAAAATTGCAGTAAGTCCTTTTTAAATTTCACTTGATGGATTTATGAATGCTTGCTTGAGTGTGTGCTCATCAGTATCCATGATGATGTGTCCTTGAATGGTGGGATGCTCAAGAAAGCTCCTCACAGGGCTGTGTATTGTGTGTTACTTTAAGTTCATAGACTGACCAAGTTGATATGCTAGGAATTAGAAATCACAGTTACCATGATCTGTTTTTAAATTCTGGTGGCTTTGTATCCTAGGGGCAAGCTGTAGAAAACCTGAAAGCCCAGGCCCTTTGTTCTTGGACGGCAAAGAAAGAGAACCACTTGAACTTCTCAAAACACGATGTCATTACTGTCCTGGAGCAACAAGAAAATTGGTGGTTTGGGGAGGTGCATGGAGGAAGAGGATGGTTCCCCAAATCTTATGTCAAGATCATTCCTGGGAGTGAAGTAAAGCGAGAAGAGTAAGCACTTCTGTGTATCTCCTTCAGGCATGGATGTTGGCATCTTTGCCACATAAGCAGGGGTTTGAATTCCAGAGGGAAATTTCAGACATGGAAAAAATTACTCCACGTGTTTTTATCTGTTTTAGATTCTTTTCTTCTAGCCATTTCAAATTTGTGAAGTTTTCAGAATACTCAATTTCTAGGTTTGTTTTCTTTTTACCATAAGACCAGTTAGAAAGAAAATTTGCTTTTCATTACATTTGAAGCATTTCTCCATTGTTTACTGAAATTTTTCAGTATTTAAAGGATCCTTACTGAGGTCTTGCCCTTTCAAATTGAGCATTCACATGCCTGGACTTCCAGAGCTCTTTAAACATAACCTCTCTGTTGTTCATACTATATGTCTTTATAGTTATTGGCTCTTTTGACCCATATTCCTAATTAAGTCATAAGCTCATGAAGCTATAATTTGTCTCTTTTGATCCATTTTTTCCTAGCTACTTTAATACATAGTAGCTGGTAACCAGCTTAATGAATGAGGGCAGGAGAGAATGAGTGGACAATTGAATGAAATTGCAAATATACAAAAACCAAAACCTAGCTTGACCGAGATCTTATGTCTGTGGAGGTGTCATGTTACCAGCTGGCTCTAATATGGGAGTAAGCACCACTGTTAGCTGTGGGTAACTGTTCCTTGCATCCCATCTGAAAGGGGTCTGAATAGAAGCAGTGTAATACATGAGCATCCTGGTCTTGGAAATCAAGCTTATGTCCTCGTTCCACTATGTTCAGATTTCTGATTAGATGAAAAAGTTAAACTTCAAAAGCTGTAAGACTCTTCATTGTTGCACATCTACTTATTAGCCTTTAGTTCAGATGTAGACATTAGCTTCTCAGGTTGACCTGGAATTGTGGAAGCATGAAGTAGTAAGCATCACAATTCATGCCTAGCATCTCCATGCTAGACCCTTTAGTGCAATGATTGTATTATTTCTATACAAGAAAATGTAAACAAAAAACAGATTAAGTTTAAATGTTTTAGAGGCCATTTCCCCCTAAATTTCTGTTCAATTACTGATCCTTTCTAAGAGATGGGTCAGCTGCCATAAAGCTGGGTATGAGTATACATGTCAGTAGGTTTGGCAACTTAGGAAGTCAAAGCAGGAAGATTTCTTGGATCTTACAAGTTCAAAACCCAGCATGGGCAACATAGAAGACCCTGTCCCAAAACAAAAAAGCACAAGCCACAAAGAAAACTAGCAAAGCCTGCATTGATGGAGACATTAGCATTAAACAAGGCAGTCCCGTTGTGAGGGTTTAGTAGTGATTTCTCTGTGCCATTCCATAATTCAGATGCAGGGCCTGGGGATCCTCGGCATTCCCTGGGTATCTGTATCTACAACTTGATAGTTCTTTCAAACTTTTGAAACCAGCACCCTGGATTAACATGGAAATTACTATTTACCCATTATGAAAATTTTTAAGTCTGCTTTTTTATATTTTTAGATGTAATAAATTCTAATCAGATAATAACATTTGTATATTTACCTTGTTTATCTGTAAGTCAAGCCAGTCTCTGTATGTGCTGTCCACTGACTAGTGTACAGATGTCTGTTAAGTTCCATGTAAAGGTGAAACCTATGTTCTGTTGAAGTTATTTTAAAATGTAGTGGTTTATAGTTAGGCAGTTCTTGGTCTCAGAGGATTTTGTATATAAGAATATTCCTACTGTGTGCACAGAGATGTTATTTAGTTGAGGGGACACTAGACACTGATAACCCTGTCACAGTCTTCAGTTCACTTTTTCTGGAGTTTCTATCTTCTGTGTTCATGTGTCTTATTTCTCCACTTTATTTTCTAGGCCAGAAGCTTTGTATGCGGCTGTAAATAAGAAACCTACCTCCGCAGCTTATCCAGCTGGAGAAGGTAAGCTTTGGGCAATTTGCATTAAATGGGAATTAGCTTAGTTATTATTTGAATACATTGTTCTTTTCTCTATTTCAAGTTGTTCAATGTTTGTAAGATTAACGTGCTTCTGTTTACCTCATATAAATATTGACGATACAGAAAACACATGGCTGAAAATCCTTAGCATATTTAGAGTTGGTGCTACAGAAATTCAGCACAGGGGCTGGGATGATGGCTCGGTGGTTAAGACCACTTACTTACCTTGCAGAAAGACTACTCACAACTCCCTGTAACTACAGCTCAGTGCCCTTTCTGGCCTCTGCAGATCTGCACACACACACACACACACACACACACACACACACACACACACACACACACACACACGCACGCACGCACACACGTGATGGTGCATGTCTTTAGTCCCAGCACCATGACAAAGGATGAGAAAGGGCTTCTCACAGAAAAAAGAGAATGAATCAAGCATGACCATGCACCTTAGGAAACAAGGTCAACAGAGAGGCTGGCACCATATTGACACTGAAGACTGCGTGCGCAGATGAATGTAGGAAAGCAGCAAGGAGAGCTCGGGCGCTCTTACTTACTGTGATTTTCTTACCTTGTAAGTACCTATAGTTGTAGTAAATCAATGAGGTAGAGTGACTCTGGGTAAGTAGGCTACAAAGTATGTTTCTGATAAAAAATCAGATTCTGTGTTGACAAATATACATAAAAATAGAAAAATAAAAAGACTTCTAAAACACAGTTGCTGTTCCTTCAAAGTAGTAACCATAGGAACGAGATTCAAGGACAATATAAAACTGCAGACTTACAACATGAGATCATTCAGCATCTGCTTGCGCCAAGCACTGTGCTAAGAGCTGAAACCTTGTGGCAGAACTTGATGTTTCCGTGACTGTGTACAGAACAGTCAAAAAACAGCATTAACACATTAGGGTATGTTTTACATTAAAGATTTATGTAAGGTTTAAAAGATTGTTTTGATGCCATTGTCAACAAGTAGCACTCGCCATTAAGCCTCAGTTCCATTATTTGTAGAGCTACTGTATGTTTGTAGTTTAGGATAATTCTTTGTTACCAAAAAAAAAAAAAAAAAAAAAAATGATTGACAAAGTGGGCACACCTTTCATCTCAGCCCTGGAGAAGCAGAATCAGGTGATCTCTGCTTCCAAGCCAGCCAAGGCTAGCTATACAGTGAGTCTATATCTCAAACAAAACAAACAAAAGTAAAAGATTGACTATTGCTACTCTTGTTGCCACAGAGCCCACTGTCCTTGAAGCCTAAGCAATAATCTTTCTTTTCGTTAACAAAATAATAGCAATTGAAAAAAAAAAAGTAAATCCCTTGGTAAAGTTTGTTAGCCTTTACCTAGACAATTATTAGGTAATTGCTTTGTTTCTGTTTTCTACCGGAAGACCTTGTTTGAAGTTGTAAGGCTCAATGTCTTTTTTCTGTAAACCTCTACATCTTAGAGATTGGCCCATTTTCTTTTCTACATCTGTAGTCTTAAAATCCAGAATATTTGCCTTTCCTTGTTCCCTACAGAGTACATTGCACTTTATCCATACTCAAGTGTAGAGCCTGGAGATTTGACTTTCAATGAAGGTGAAGAAATATTGGTGACCCAGAAAGATGGAGAGTGGTGGACAGGAAGTATTGGAGAGAGAACTGGAATCTTCCCATCCAACTACGTCAAACCTAAAGATCAAGAGGTAGTATCCTTTGCATTAAAACTAAGGCATTCTGTTGTTGCCAATCAAGATTCATGCTGATACAGAGATCTGTGATTTATGTCAGGCTTCATTCATACAACAAAACTGCTCGAAGTAGCTCCCATCACATAGGTTTTATTTTGGGGCCCCAATTAAAAGATAAGGGGCACAGGATTCATAGACTAAATAGAGCATGAGCCATTGATAGGACTGAGCCTCATGGTCACTGACACTAAGGACTGGTTCTAGAGTCTGCAGAAGTTACCTAGAGCTGCTGACAGGAGTCTGTACCAGCACCAACTCCACAGGTCCACATTCTGGAGTTCACTCCCTCCCCCACACCACCATTCTGCTGTAATGTGGAAACCTGCAGGCTTTCTCTGTGCTATGAAAAACTGCAGAGGATCGGGGTCCCCTTCAGAGGGTTATTGTGTGAAAGCACAAGAAGCTTTTGTGAAAAATAACTCATGTTTTAAAGAGGAAGTAAAAAGATGGTGTATTTTTTTATTTCTACAAACCTTTTATGCTGCTGGTGTAAATGCAGACAGACCTCATTTCTATCTCTAGATTAAGTCTAGAAAACTTTCAGTGTTTTTCTTTTTATCATGGGGATAGGCACAGGGTCTTACATAGCTCAGGCTGTCTTCATATTTGGTATAAATCTGAGACCTTGAACTCCTAATCTTCATGTATATAAGGCCTCCCACGTGAAGATATTACAAGTGTCCATCACCAAGCTCTATTTCATATCTTCTTTTGGTTGAAATACATGAAGAACATACAACCTCATACAGATATGGGGGTAAAAAAGTATTTTAATATTTGCAGATGTCTCTTAGTAGTCTGATTCTACTACATTAAAATTTGATGCAGGGCAAATTGTTATAGATTAGTTGTAGCTCTAGTAATTTAAAGTCATACTGGTGAATGCTTTTATATTAAATTTTGTCAATATTTACTTACTATTAATAAATAAATTAACAATTAAAATTGTTTATTTAATTTAATACTTGAATATATCAATTAATTCAATAAACTAATTTATAAATTCATTAGATAAGTTTATTATCTATTTGAATAATCTATTTTAAAATAAAATTAATGTGTATTTAATTTATATTAAAATTCTTTTAATTTAATATAAAATTATTTTATATTAAAACTCACTGATTTGTTTTGCATTGTTAATATAGCCTTTACTTGTGTGAAAAATTATAACATCATTCACTATATTTAGAAACTAGTGGCTCACTGAAGTGTACAGATATTCCTTATATAATATAATACACTTTATTATATAATATCAAGACAATAACATCTGTAAATATCATCACATGTCTAACAGGCATGACTGATCTGTGGCCCATAATAGCACATGTGGCATTGTATAACTATCAATAAGGTCCAACATGCTAGTAGATGACTGTGTTGAAAGGGTGGATTTTTAGAACAATGTTCTCTCTGTGACTTCTGTTTGGCTTTTAAAGGGTAAATTAGGGATGGGATCTGGCTCAGGGATTAAGCTCTTGCCTCCAGGTATAAGACCTAGGGTTCAATCCCCAGTTCCCAGTCCTGTATAAGGAATTAATTGGGAGAGGGGAGCTTGAATTTTAACACTGTCAACAAACCCTGTCATCTGTTTTCCTTAATGTGACAGGCATACTTAAATTCATTTTTGAAAAAATGTTTACTAAACCCTACATCTAAATATTTGTCAGTTTTTTAAGGTAAAAATGTAGTTTGATGCTACCAAGTTATTGGCATTTTACCCACCATTGTAACTAACCATCGGCACAGTAAAAGGACAGTTGCTTGTATTACCTTGAAAATTGTTTTCACTCTACAGGGCACCCAAGGACTATAGGGATCTGTGAACCACACACTGAGGACCAGGCTGCTGGAGTTGAACCTGCCTCCCCCACTTGAAGCTAGATAACTCTGAACAGTTGCCTTGCTTGTCAATTCCTCAGATTCATTCTCTGTGAAATAGGGACAATCCTAATTACTTAACAACGTTATTATAAAACTGACTAGCTGAGTATCTGTAACTGTATAGAGCACACATGCTGCGTACTCACAAATGTTAGCTTTGACTTCAGACCTTCAATGTAGTTGTGTATCCTAATAGAAAAGAAAATCCCCCTTAACTCCTCCCCTTTTTACTCAAGCTCCTAATAATAACAAATATGATCAGTTCAATTTATTCCTTGTTATTTTGCGGTACTGGAGATTGAATCCAGGGCCTCACAAATAACAGGCAAACAAGCAACAACTGAGCTACTCCATCCCCAGTTTATCCTTTAAAGTCAACAGAAGTTACAGCTGCTACCCATAATAGGAATTTCCTGTTCTTAAATCAAATTCAATCATTTTAGGAAGAATATAATAAATAAATAAAGATTGCCTCCTACTCAGCAAGAGCTACAGATGAGCCAGGGTCCCTTACAGAAAATAAGATCAAAACTCATACATGCCTTCACATATCCTTAATATACACATTTTATATACTTAGCATTCATGTTCACCCTATTCATGAATAGGATAACCCATGAGCTGGCTAGTTAGTCATCTAAGAGAGGTAGCGTCAATTGAGAAAATGCCCCAGTCAGATCAGCCTATAGTCAAGCTTGTTGGGTATTTTTTTTAAATTAATGACTAGGGGGCAGGCCACTGTGGACTGGGCTGCCCCTATGCTGGTGTCCTGGAGCAGGATAAGCAGGCTACAAGAAGCAAGCCAGTAAACAGCATCCTTCCATGGCCTCTCCAAGTTCCTGCCCTGTTTCAGTTTCTGTCCTGACTTTCCTCAGTGATGGGCTGTTATCTGGAAGAGTAAGATGCAGTATCCTTCCATGGCCTCTCCAAGTTCCTGCCCTGTTTCAGTTTCTGTCCTGACTTTCCTCAGTGATGGGCTGTTATCTGGAAGAGTAAGATGCAGTATCCTTCCATGGCCTCTCCAAGTTCCTGCCCTGTTTCAGTTTCTGTCCTGACTTTCCTCAGTGATGGGCTGTTATCTGGAAGAGTAAGATGCAGTAAACCCTTTCCTCCCCAAGTTGCTTTTGGTCATGGTGGTTTCATCACAGCAATCAAAACCAAACTAATTCCAGCCAGCCATGTTTAATGTCAGGAAAGTTATGTAAAATGAGCTCTTTCTGCCATATAAGTGTGTGACAATGTCAGCTGCTTGCTTATAAAATACTCTGGTAGCAGATCAAACCTCTTTGTCAGTGTTGAATTCTTCAGTTATTTGATTAATATTAAGTCCGTTGTCATTTTGGTGTTCATTTAAAGAAACGAGTCCTGGGCATTAGAAATCTTTAATTCTTAGTAAACCTGGACTGTTTGTTGTATCTGGATTGCTGACAATGAGTTTTTAAATATTTTTTTCCTTGTAGAATTTTGGAAATGCTGGCAAATCTGGAACATCAAGCAAAAAGCCAGGTATGTGTAACAGTAACCTTGAAAACTGACCGGCATTGGCTGTGCCGTAGTCTTGGATCCTCAGTTCCAATTTCTTCTTTCAGAGATCGCTCAAGTAACTTCTGCATATGCCGCTTCCGGTGCTGAACAGCTCAGCCTTGCACCAGGGCAGTTAATATTAATCTTAAAGAAAAACACAAGTGGGTGGTGGCAAGGAGAGCTACAGGTAATGTTCTTTTCCAGGTAAAAAGTCAGGCTCTTAAAAACAGTCACCCCCAGTCATAACACTTAGAGGCCATCAGTCAACACTTAAATATATTTCCCTTGAATCTTCTGCTTTACCTCTTCCTGGAAGCTACTTTATTTAACCTAGGAAATTTGACCCTCTTGAAATGCTTTAATGACTTCCTGATTATTGACAAAGCTCCAGGGTGTGCTTTAAGTGAGCTATACCTTTAACAGTTGACTTGAACTTGCAAGGAGCTCTGGGATGATCTCTTTAAACTGTAAATGTTATTTGGGAAGAATATCAGAGAACTGTTAGCTTAGAAGTTCTCTAGAGACTTCCAAGGCTGGCATTTTTAGCAGTATGTTGAGATGCATATTGTAGTGAATCTTCCAGTTGTTTAATGTTGACCTGAAAGACCAATGATGAGTTCAGGAGTTCTATGACTAGTCCCTAAGACTGCTTCAAATTTGGTAATTTACTAGAAGAATTCTTAGAGCTCACTGAGCTGTTACCCTCATTGTTTGCCATTATGAAACTACAGATTCAAATCAGCCAATGGATTAGGTACAAGGGGTTCCCAGCAGAGCAAGAGACAGCATTACCTCTTCCTGGAAGAAATTTGTAACAGCACAGTTATTGCCAGCCAGAGAAGTCTGTGGGAGCCCTAGAGTTGGAAGTTTTAGCTAGGGCTTTCTCACATAGGTATGATTGATTGTTCATATGATGAGCATATGACTCCAGCCCTGTCATCAGAGTGAGCTGATATACATGACACAGAGCACCAACCATAAGTCACAATGCTAGATTTGGTGTTGCCCAAGCCTTGCAGGTAAACTGAGACACTTGCTAGTAGTGATATTCCACAAGTATTTAGATTCTGTCCGAGGGGCCAAGTGCAAAGGCCAGTATGTGGGCAAGGTTAACTTGTCATTATAGAAAGCCTAGATTTTTTAATTTTGAGTTGTAGCTCAATGGTTACTTTTAATTTCATATTTTAATTATACATTTCTTTTGCTAATTTTATAGGCCAGAGGGAAAAAACGGCAGAAGGGGTGGTTTCCTGCCAGCCATGTGAGGCTATTGGGTCCAAGCAGTGAGAGATCCACACCTGCCTTTCACGCTGGTATGAAGTGGTTACCCTGTGGTTTGTCTAGAAGATGGGAGTCTCTTAGGTCAGCCAGCTCTTTGAAAGACATGGAAAGCTCACCTTTCCTGTCCTCTGCTTCTGAGCAGCCTGCTATTGGGGAAGTCTCCTGCAGAGTCAGTCCTGTTATCCTTTAAGAAATGGAAAAGTGACAGGTGCTTTCCTCTCCTCCCCTTCTCTTTCTCCTACTTCTCTCTCCATTCACTGCCTCCCCCACTTCCCCTGTGCTCTGTCCTTCTGTGAGGGGCTTTATAGGAATCTCTTAGAATACACCTTGTATGCTAGTTCCTCTGGTGGTATGAATTATAGTACATGCAACTAGGAGGAGAGAGGGGGAGGCCATTATTGGATTGAAGAAAAAACTGAATCTAAAGAAAGGTCTAGAGACCTACAAGACTGCCGCCAACTAACAATTTGAGCAACCGTGGAAAGACTACCATAAATCCCTTTCCCGGATAGTGACATCAATGAGAGCCCTCATCTAATACCTGTTAGACACTGAAGCAAACACCCATACATAAACACCGAGTCGAACTAAAACCTAGGTGCAGATGGAGAGGACAAGACCAGGTTGCAGAAACACATAGAGACAGCTGACTTGAACAAGGAGGAGCTAACGGGCCTCCAGACTGATAGCTGGGAATCCAGCATGGGACTGACTCAGGCCCCCCTGAATATGGGTCTCAGCCAGAAGGACTGGGCAGTCTAAGGGACCTCAGACAGTGGAGCCAGGATGTATCCCTGGTTCACAAAAGGACCTTGCGGACACATCCCCCAAGGAGGGATAACTGCCTTAACCTAGAAACAGGAGAGAAGTCCTAGTCCCTACTTCAAATGACTTGACAGATTTACATGACCCCACCTGGATGACATTGCCCTACATGTGGAATTGGGGTGGGGGGATGGGAGGAGAGGGTGGTCAGGGTGCATGTGAGGGGGGAGAGAGGGTAAGAGGGAGGAAAGAAGAGAGGGAGGGAGAGGGAACTGGGATCGACATGTAAAATAATAAAATAAATTTTAAAAAAAGGAAGTGTTGTTGTTAATTTAAAAAGAAGTGGTTCACTTGGATTTGTACCTAGAGTTGCTTCTGTGAGACAGACTAGGAAAGAGGAGTGGGGGAGAGAGCACATAAAACAAATTTTTAGCCTAATTTTAGAATTTAGTAATAATCTAAGTTCTAGGGACAGGGTTGATCCTTATAGGAATTCTTAACTTATTCTTTTGCTGTTCTTTTGATAGTATGTCAAGTGATCGCCATGTATGACTATGTAGCGAGTAATGAAGATGAGCTCAATTTCTCTAAGGGACAGCTGATTAATGTCATAAACAAAGATGACCCTGACTGGTGGCAAGGAGAAATCAACGGGGTGACTGGTCTCTTTCCTTCAAACTATGTTAAGATGACAACAGACTCAGACCCAAGTCAACAGTGTGAGTAACATCAAATTAATTACTTCTCACCTGATATGAAATCTTTACTATGCTGTATTGCATTTATTGCTATTCTGGGTCAGATCTTAAACTTAACACTCACAGCAGATGTAATTAATATTTCAAATAAGAAAAACCAAAGTAACAGTTTACAAGCTTGAAAGTTGTCCTGCTTTCTCATAAATGCTTTCTGCTAGCTTCAGACTTTAGTGTTAGTTTTTGTCTTTTTAAAATGTGTACTTTCTCATGTGGGGTCTTTGGTGTGATAGCATCTCTAAGGCTTCGCCCCTTCCCCACCACCCACCACCACATTACAGCACCTACTGTTCTTTATCAGATTAGTAAAAAGTAGCTGGTGCTGTAGTATTCCTATACTGTAACGTATCCTTTTAGTCTATAGATGCCATTAATTTTGGAATCCTTTCATTTATTTTCTATGTGTTTAAATACCAACCGGTTTGGAAAAATTAAATAACCCATTTTAAATGCTTGCAAAATTCCTCTCACCAGGTAATTCTTTAGAGAGCCATCTCTTGCCACAAAGTATGTGTCAATCAAGACAGTTTCTCAGTTGCCAGACACATACAAAGGAGAGAGAGAGAGACTGAGAGACAGAGACTGAGAGACAGAAACAGGGTGGGGGGAGGGAAAGGAAAAGAAAGGAAGCCATTACTCTGGAGAAATCTACCTCAAATATAAAAACCTCCTAGAAAAGTAACAGCTTTTTAAAAGATATGCTGGTCTAATGTTGCCAGGGTTGGCATCACACTGTCTCTGTGCCTGAGGATGACCTTGAATTCCTGAGTCTCCTGCTTTCAGTTTCTGGTTCTGAGTACCTAGATTATAGGCCTACACTACTGTGCTCAAGTAAAACTCTCTCTCTTCCTACTCCCTTCTGTCTTTTTCCTCTCCCTCTCTCTTCCCTCCAGTAGTGATGGGAGGCACTGGGGAGTCAATGGAACCTACCTAGAGCCTCATGAACTGTGGGTAGGTGTCTACCACTGAGCCATGTCCCCAGTTTGTAATTCATAAGAGAAATGAGCTATGATTTTTTTTTGGTGCACAAATTATACAGAAAGTATGAATTAGTTACCAAAGGACACCTGTAATTTTTTGGCAAGCCAGGCATGGTATACTCCTAGAATCCCAGTATTCAGGAGGACCAAAAGCTGGACTCCAGTTTAAAACCAGTCATTGTACCTAGTGGCTGCTGTGTTAGCACAGCCCTCCCAAAATAATAAAATGAAATTAGAGTAAACAAATAAGAGGAGGGAAATCTTTCATTTATTATTATTCTACACAATTTTAAAGAAATGAAGTTCTCATTTGCTTCAGTCAATTTTATTCATTTCATAAATACTCTTTTAAGTGTCCACCACATGTTTACAGGCATTAGAATCCAAACATTCAATAATAATACTTGCTCTAAAGTAGCTTTGAATTTCAGTTGGGAGCAGTCAGATAAATGCAACACTTGTCATAGTGATTATTTATACGAATATGTACCTGGGAAAGATTCCAAAGTCTGTGTGGGAAAGAAGGCAGGCCATTGCAGGCTTCTCAGAGAACATTTGACTGGAACCGAGAAGAGAAGGAGTTACAGTTTGGTAGAAAGGCAAATGGGGATGGGAGGAGGTGCCAGTTCCTTTCTTGATTGTCTTACCTGTTTAGAAATGAGAGCATAGAACAGTGAAGGAGCTGCATCAAGAGAGGATAGTTTCAGTGTTCTTTATTATAAAGTAACTCTATAGCTTATCTACTACTGCCCTGCTTTGAGCTAAAATATCTGGGGTTTTGTGGTTCAGATACGTCTAAAAATAATGCCTTTTTCCTAAACGAATGGCACCGGTTTGTCACCTAACTTGAAATAAAGAGCTGTCAGGGAACAGTTTTCAAATAGATCCTCTGAAAAGTTTGTTTCCCATAAAACAACTGTTTAACCCACCTAGTAAACTGTGGAGTGTCTGTTAGATTTGCTCAAAATAGCTGTTTATTAGCAACTTGAGAGTCATAATTCCTTTTCAGCAGTGACCATAATTCATTTCTTCGGTAGCTATGATGTCATTATATGTAAGTTGATGTAAGCCTACAGTTAGTTTCCTTAGGACATGTTCTAGAAATGCTCCACGCTTAAAGTCAGGAGTTCACTTGAGAATTTACTGTAGCTACTCAGACATTGAGACGTGAATCAGTTATTAATAGTCTTGGAGGCATTGGTGCTGGTTAAACTGTAGATTACCATTTGGGTTTCTCTAGCCCTTGTAAACACAGTTTTCATTTTATTTTACAATTGGGACGTTTTAAGGTTGAGGATTTTAGTGGTTCAAATTTATTTAGTTGATGTTGCTTGTGACTATTAGTCAGATTTTTTTCTCACCCACCTAATTTACATTATGTTCATTTTATTCCTCATTTTTCTTTTTTTAGGACTCAATGTTGTCTTCCAGTTGTGAAAGCACCCCAGAGACCCACTATCCAAGTTTGACTCTAGCGTGAAGGCAGGGCAGGCAGCCCTGATCAAATATCTCCTACACAATTCGTTTACTTCGTTTGAATGTTAGAGCCACTTGTGACTATTTCTTTGTGTTTCTAATTTACGGTTAAAATTTATTTGTAACAATTTCAAGGATAGTGGGTCTTTGTGTGGCTTTCCCTGCTGTTCACTCTGGCATCCTTTAGCATTTTTCTTCCTTTTTAATTTGGCAATTGTAGGTCATTAGCATGCATATTCAGTTTGCCCTTATATGGTGGGAGTACAAACACACAAAGACCCACTATTTGCACAAACTGTTCTGTCTAGTTTGGAATGGGCTGCCTTGCTTTTCCAATGCTACTGCAATTGTATATTCATTATAGAATTCAGGTGATGTTTGCTTATGTTCTGCGATTATATTTGATCTAATCCTAATCACAAGAGCCCATAATTGGCTCAGTCTGTGATTTGTCCTCAAATAAGTACTATTTATTATTTTCTAATATGCCATTATGTGTACCAATAGTTAGGTTTGTTTGAAGGCTGAGAGTGGAAATAGGCTTTTCTATGTTTCTGTGTGATCTGATTAGGAGCAATAACATTGGAGGAACTTCCCTTGTCTCACAGAAGGTGAGAGTGGTATGCTTTGGCCAGTGTGTGCGCAGAGTAATGTCTATCTAGTCTGTCTCCACTGCCCGAGGATGAGCACGGGGCTCAGGCAGCCCCTTTAGGGTCTTAGGTGCTCCAGCACACCTTTACTGCTTTACTGATGACAATTAGATTGCTTTCAGGAATGAAACGTGTCCATCATTGACTGGAGTGAGAAACCTCCCCTGACTTAGAGCACTTATATCTATAATATATTCTGAAGTAGAATTTATGTTATCTCTTGTAGTCAGATGATGACTCACCCTAGTATACAAAATGACTGCTGGCATTCATAATACATTTAGTAAAATTCATAAAGAACCCTTGAAGGGTTTGTGCCATACCTGAAGCAGGTATGCAGACTCTAGCCAAGGACCCATAGTGGTAAGGGGAGAGCACATGAGAGCTGGCATTCCTCTCTGCCCATATTGACATTGCTATCCACACTTTCTGGCTAATATTCTTCTCCCACATTGGCTGTTTTGACATAGGATTTTACCTCTTCCCTCAAATGGAAAGCACTCTAAACACAATAGACATTATTATAAAATAATATATATGAGAGCACTTAGCTGAAATGAAAAGGAATTTTAATGCAGTATTAAACCATATTTGAAAATCAATGAGCAGTTTATGCAATTTAAAATGTTTACAAATTGCAGTGCAATCTACTATTTATGAAATATCAGATAAGTGTATATAAAGTCAGAAGTCTTATTCCTCATAGAGTTCTTTAAGAAAATGAAACATGCTTTTATACCTCTCACTTTAATTTAAAGTCATATTTTGTGCAATATTTATGTTAATGTGCCTATATATTATGAATGAATTATTACAATTATACATTGCCTAAATCATGACTTGAGAAAGAACCAGTAGTTTAGTTGCAACTTCACAATGCTCAAATATCTTTATTGGAAAAACTTCACAGTGTTGAGCAATGTGTATGTGTGCTCCCTGGGGTAGGGATTTCTGTTAAAGTTTTTGGATCACCTCCATTTTAGCATTTGCCATCATGACATTATTTTAAATGACATTCATAGGAAAGCAATAATATCAATTTGTAGACAGAGAAGAGAATTGCCTGCAGTCACTAAGAGACAGTGCAAATACTTAATTCCAAACTGACTTTTCCACAGTATATAGATTACCCAATCTTGCTTTTTATCTCCTCAACATTCTGCCTTTACCTCCTTGAGTTCAGTGTATGGACAACTGCTGTATAAACCAATGTTAGAAATCCGAGCACTGCTAATTAACTGCATTGTTCCACAAAGCACTTTTGTCTTTATCATTTTTATTTTGGGCTTTCTACTATGCTGATAAATTATTCCATCACTAAAAGTAGATTACTAGAAATGGCACTCAGGTTGAGCTCAGCATCTATAATCAATCTGAAAATAATAGTTCATCAGGTACCTGTGGCTTAAGTCACACACTGGCCCAGATTCAAAGTAAATGTCAGTCTAGAAAATAAACTTACTGTGTTAACCAGATACTTCTTGGGTAGGTATTTTGTCATATATTCAATAGAAAGCTGTAAGAAGGAAATTATATGAAATATAATCATTTGGATTGTTCTTATAAGTGCATGCAATCTGTTGCAATACCTCATCCAGCTGTGTGTTTGCTCTCTTCCTGATTTAATACAAGGCAGCTTTCTGTTGCTTAAAAGGAAAGAGTTTTATCGGAGGCATAATTTAAAAATTGGAATACAATGGAATCAATAGGAAGGTCACACTGTGTGGCAGGCATTTCTAAAACATGTGTTTGAAATTGATGGTGGGTGGGGGAGCTACAACCCAAACTGTTATTTTAGAAAATCGAAAACTAAAATTAACCCTATCAATTATATAGTTTCTCTGAATCGTTGAGTATTTTGAAATAATGCAACACTTAAAACAGTAAGCTTTAAAATACAATATAGAACTAGAATTCAAAAGAAAGAAAGTAGGAGGAAGAAAGGCAGGGAAAGAAATGCCAAGTCCAGGCCAAAGCTTTATTTGCCAAGTGTTCTTAGAATGAATTTTACCAGTTATAAATTCATGTAAATAACTAATGGAATTCTGAGAACCCTTTGCCTAGAGTGGCATTATTACATGCTGCTGTGATGCTACTGTAATGTAATAAATTATTAAATTGTTGCAAAGTGATGTATTTGCCTTAAATTTTTATTTTATGTGTCTTGAAAACTATAGTATTAAAGGTATTGAGATTGTGCAAATGCTGGGCACGCTTGGCATGAAATAATCTGTTTTTATTTTTACACAATTGTAATATAACTATGCAAGTGTGTTTATTAAAAGAACACAAACTCTATTACTTGTATTGTGTATTTCTTTTGAAGTATCCTTTTAAAGCTTATTTTAATTGCTTAGCTATAAATGTGATTAAATGTCTTTGGGATTTTTCTTTTCTCTTAGTGTAATCTCGGGGTTCAGACCAGTGGTCAAAATTTGTATAATTTGAGATAATCACATATACCTCAAAAACAAAAGATACTTTTGTTATGCTGTTGCATAGAGAAGTAAGATAACCATAATTGATGATTATAGAATATTTTTTCTTTTTGGAGATGGGATTTCTCTGTGTAGCCCTGACTATCTTAGAACTCATTTTGTAGACCAGCCTAGCCTCGAACTCACAGAGATTCACCTGCCTCTGCTGCCTAAGTGCTGGGATAAAGGCATGTGCCGCCACACCTGGTGAAATATTTTATTTACAGTTTTTTTTTTCCACAGTCTTTTTCTAAAAATATTGAAAGAGTCTTAGAAGAATTTTAGTACAAAGTAAGAGACCAATGGGAGAACCTGCAGCAGTTCATGTACACGACCTCAGAATTGAGCAGAGAAAATAAAAATAATGGATCCAAATATAATTAAGCATAAACACCATCTTTCCCAAATCTCTTCTCTGCAAAGTTATCCAGCTAGTATGTGTTGAGTATTTATTTGCATGAGGCCAAGCAGAATACCAGGTGCAGCTGGCAGCTCAATGAGAGTGAGCATGTCCTAGTGTGCCATTGTCATGGAGTGGGGGCAGAAGTTTGAGCACAGTGGCTTTTTTTCTTGCATATCAAGGAGAGCAGAGGATGAATACCTACTTTGACCCAAGATTGTTGGGTAGAGATTTGTTGGATGGAGGCAGCAGCTAGCAGACCCGAGATAAGTATGAGTAAGCCAGACTGGAGGCATGTAGGGAGTATACTACACGGGGTAAAGTGCTGGGGTGGGCAGGTGTGATCAGGGACATTGAACATTTTGGGGGATTGTAAGGCTGGATCTCACTAAGTAGCCCTGGCTGGCCTTGAGCTCACAGAGATTCACCAGACTCTGCTTCCTGGCTGTCAGGGTAAAGGTGTGTGCCATCATGTCCTGGCTATAGCATCTCTTGGTGCATTTATTTGCATCTATGTATCTTCTTTGGTGAGGTGTTAATGTCTATGGCCCATTCTTTAAGTCCAGTGTTTTTATTTATTGTTGAGTTAGTTGTACACTTTGGGTAATGATCCTGTATCAGATGTAGGTTTTGTAAATATTTTCTCCCAATCTACAACTTGTCTTTTTTTCTCTTAACCCTGTCTTACATAAAACAAAACATTTAAATTTTAGTGAAGTTCAGTTAATTTTTTTCATGAATTATGCCTTTTGTGTCATATTTTAAGTCATATGAGAACTCAAGGTCTCAAATTTTTCTCTCTTCTGGGACTTCTATATTTTGTGGCTCACATTTGGGACTTGAGTATGGTGTGTTCGGGTTAACATTGTGGAGGAATAGGCTCGTCCAGAGTCTTTCTTATACCTGTAGCTGTCACATGTCCCCTGCCCGGTCTCTATTGTGTCATCTGTTGCTGCCTGCACTCCTTTGGCACAGATCAGTTAGCTGTCTTCTGAGTTGTTTCCGGGTTTCCTTGGGTTTCATTGGTCAGTTCATCTGTCTGTTGTCTTGCTGTCTTGGTCCCTGCAGGTCACTGTTGAGTCTTTTCCCTTTTCCATACTGTGGTGGCTGTGCCGGGCCTTTTGCCTCTCCACATAAAATTCAGAATTAATTCAGGGGTCACTTTCGTCTTAAACAAGAGCAAGAAATAATGAAATAGCCTTAAGAGACTTCATGCTATTGTCAAAAGGCAACAATCACTCAGTGTCTGTTCACTTCATAGCAAGTGAACAAACAGAGCTGCCCTGGATTCCACGCCTTGTCTGTCACTCAGGATGAGAGCCATGCCATACATTCAGCATTTAGGAAGCACTCGTTCACTGCATAGTAAGTCCTAGAAATAATAGCTGACATTTGTGAACATTTTCTGTGCAGCACGCAGTGAACCTGGCATTACGGTTGACAGTTTGGAGCTCAAGTCCATCTTGACTCTGGAACTCATGTTCCTATCAACCCCACTTACTTTTCCTTCACCAGAGGCTGCTATTCCTCCAAACCAGAAAAGTAGAGCAATCACCCATTAATCTGGGGTGAGGTGAAATGGGTGGGGTGGGGTGGGGTAGGTGGGGTTGGTGAGGCGATTTGTGAAACGCCTCTGCCCACGGACAGTGCTGTGTGACTGTTGATGCAAAGTGCCACAGCTAGCTGCAAGGCTCCAGTTGTGTGACAGGGTAGAGGGTGTATAAAGGACCGATTATGTCACTAAGACACAAAGTTAAAGGGAAGGGAAGGTCATGTTGGTTTTGTTTGCAGTGCCTGGTGATACATCGGAGTATTTATTCTAAGTTCTTTTTCCTCCAGAAATCAATTCAGGGTCACACCAGGTCAGGTGTATAGTCTTCACCCAGCATCCAGTGAGTGCCATGTAAACACACCTTACTCTCCACCCAGCTACAGCTACAGAATCTCCATTCTCTCTTCAAGGGGTTCACAGTTACATTAGTCAGAGATCAGTCACATATTGTTAAACTCGAAACTTCTGGACTAGGTGTAAGGAAGGAGCTGCTTCCTCTTGTTCCATCTCTTGCCTGAGGTCTGGATCTGAAAAGCATGTCACTTCAGTCCATGATGAAATAGGCAGATTAGGAAGCACACAGATCCTAGCCAGAAGTAACTGCCGAGGACAGAGCCAGCACCCTGGTCCTTGGGGTGATGGACAAGTATGAGGATTCAGTTCAGATCCCTGGCACCACTTAAGAACTAACCCAATCACTCAGGAGGCAGAGACGAGGATTTCCCTAGAATGATCTGGCTAGGTACACTAAACTCTACAGGCACCAGGTTCAGCAAAGACCCCACCTCGCTTAAGTGGAGGGTTATCAAGGAAGAGGCCTAAAGTCAACCTCTGGCTCCACACATCCTCACATACATACATGTGCACCTAGACGTGTGAACATGCATTCACAAACCTCACATATATGCACATACACTAAGACAAAAGTTCTCTGTGGTCTTAGGCTTATGATCCCCCACAGCAGATTAAGAAATACAAACAAATTGATAAGCCTATCCCTTTGCACATATCAACAAGGTTGCTTTGGGGACATTCTAGAATACTGTTATTATGTGGTAGCTTCCTGACATTCTAAACCATTTCAGTACAATTGCATTTAAATAAATACATCATAAATGTACCTGTGGCTTGATGTACAACTTGGTAGGCTTCAGAAAAATATAGGAGCCCAAAATAGTGGAGCCCATGGCACATGCCTTTAATCAGGCAGAGTACTTGGGAGGTAAGGCAGAGGAACGGGACTCCGGGGGTCATCCTGAACAACACAGCTAGCCTATGTCTCAGAAAGAAAAAAAAAATGAGAAAGAACTTTTAAATTGTTTTAAAAGGACTAGGATATAGCTTAGTGGCAGAGCACTTGCCTAGCATGCATGAAGCTGCAGGTTTGATACTTAGCAACACCAGCAAATAAAAAAAAAATTAAGTAATTGTTTAAATTCCCCAAAAATATGTTTACCTATCACTTTATGGTAGAAATATACTTAATACATTTTTTGTTCTTAGTATGTATTTACTAAGTAGATAAAAAATAGTCTTACAAAATAGTGGTTTTCTAAAGTTGCAGTAAGGGTTGGGGATAAAGGCAGTCTGTGGAGAGTTGCACACTTTAGTCTTCTGGATTTACTGTTGGGAGCTTGTCTCCTCACAGAGCTTCCACACAGTGCGACTGACAACTGTTATTCGATACTCAGACTGGCTCACAGAGAACGGCTTTGTTCAGTGGCCTCACTCTCCTCAGAATGGGCAAGGACTTTTCTGGTATTTATGACCTAATCTGAACAAACACGGCCTGTATCAGCCAGCACAGCCTGTCCTTTGTCCTCTGCCCTGGGATCTTCCCAGATCTTTCTCATCTCCCTTCTAAGCATCTCTCTTTTGCTTCTTGTTTGCCCAGGGTTCAGAGCCATGATAGTGGGATAGAGTCTTTGTTAACTGTGACTCATAATTTGTCCCCCACATTTTCTCACACTGGGAGGGGCTGCAGTCCAGCTTGCTCTGTCTGTCCAGGAACTTTGATCTGACATCTCTTCTCTGTCCATTCTTTCTGTCTATCAGGGCCTACAAGGACATTTTTGTCATTTTTTTGTGACCTGTAGGTCCAGGTACATCTCTCACATTTACCAGTCCTTGAGGAAAACCTACTAGGGTGACACGCACTTCGGGTAAAGCAGATTAGAAAACACACAAAAGTACTACCCTCTACAAGATGAGGTGAAACTGAGCAAATGAGATTAACAAAGTGTGCTGTATCTCAGGGAAATAAAGTAGGAAGGAGAGTGACAGTGCTGGTGTGGTGTAAAGGGACTCTTATAAACAGGACTCCAGATTGGTGGTGTGGGAGAAAGGCCCGAAGGGCATCGGGGATATCTGGGGAAAGAACCATTATAGGAAGAGGGGACAGCACATCAGAGGCCATGCCATGGAGGTGTGCCTGTGATGCTCAGGAAACAGGGTGGTGCCAGTGGGCCTGGGACACCAGGGTGTCCTGGCCAAGGAGACGGAGTGCTAGTTGAGATTCTTTGGGACTCTCTTAAAATAACTTTGGCTTTTGTGGGGAGCAAGAAAACCCCTTTAGATGGTTTTAATCAAAAGAGGGGCATGATCTGATGTGTTTTAACAGGATTACTCTGCTAGATTAAAGTGAGCAGAAGGGACCAGAAGCAAGGAGGTCCACTAGGAACTTGCTCAGTGATCCAAGCAGAAGAGACAGTAGCTTGGATCCAGATAGTAATGGAGGATGTGGTGCAAACTGGTCAAATTATGGATGTGTTTTGACATTAGAACCAGTGAAAGGATTGAATATGGAGGGTAAGAAGGAAGGTCTACATCCAAAGATGCAGCGTGAGCTGGGGAGAAATAGTACTGGCACTAACTGAATTAGAAAATGATGGAAGAGAAGCCAATTAGGCAGTGATGGGAAGAAAATGACTTTTGGTGCCCCTGTTAATGAGGGAGATCCTACATAGGCAAGAATAAGACAGACAGTAGAAATGTGGAGTGGTCGGGCTGACACATCCTTAACCAGGTCACTGGGTCCACAGAGACCCCTAAGGAAGGCCTGAAGCAAAGGACTCACATTAGGAATGTGGGTGGCTGTGGAGGAATGAGGAAGGGGGACCTAGAGAGGCTGGGCAAGAATGGTTATGTGAAGAAAGATGCTGATGAGAGAAAAGAGGAAATAGAGTGTAGCCTGGTGTGGGACTCTTGCCTGGCCCTGGGTAGATTTCCAAAACCTGAAAAAGAAAAGAGTTAGTGGTGGGTCAGGCAAAATGGGTCCCTGTTACTAAAAGGATAACCATCTGGGACACCAGGAAGCTTCTTTAAGCAAAAATATTTGGGGACAGTAAGGCAGCTCAGCAGGTAAAGGCACACACAGCACAGTTCTGTTAACCTGAGTTCAAAGGAAGGAAACCAAATGCACAAAGCTGCTGTCCGTCCTCCACACACGCACCATGAACATATGCCCATACACAATCACCATGTACATACACGCACACACTCACTATGGCACATGTGCCCAGCACAAACATCATGCACATACATGCACAGATACACACACCATGCACATGTGCCCACTCACAATCACCATGCACATACATACACAATTACAATAAAGCCATTTGAAGGACTGAAGAGATGGATCAATGATAAGGCACTTGCCACACTGGCCTGATGACCTAAGTTTGATCCCTGGAGGTCACATAAAAGTGGAAGAAGAGAATGACTCCCCAGAACTGTCCCCTGCCCACAGACATGCCACAGTGCACATATCACATCATACACAGAATATGATAGTTTTTACTATTCCTGTTGTGTGGGGGGGATATATGCACATGAGTGCAGGTGCCTGTGAAGGTCAGAGACTGCTGAGAACCCGGGAGTTACAGGCACTATGAGCAGCCACATTGATGTGGATACTGGGAACCCAAGCTAGGTTCTCTGCAAGAGCAGGAAGTGCTCTTGGATCCTGAGTCATCTCTCCAGCTTCAAAAATAATTTTAAAAAGAAGCAATTGAAAGCAGTGTTTAATTCAGGCATTTCCTGCTATGTTCAGCAAATGTTCCCTCACAGACATGATATTTGTAGAAACAGGTATTCTCTTATATGTGTTCATATGTCATACCTGTTAACTATTCAAACTGTGCATTATGATAATTTTCATTTAAAAGTATCAACTAAACTACCGACAAAGTTGCCTTCCTTCTTCTCTCCTTTTTAATCTCTTTTTTTTTTTTTTTTGAAAGGAGGTGTATTTATTTTAAGAAAAGTTCCGTCATTTTATTTCACATTTTGAGGCTCTTTTGTTTGCTGCAGATAAGCACAGTATCACCCTGTTGTCCAGGTGCTTGCTGGCAGCATCTCCTGCAGACCCTTTGGGATTTGTTTTATTTTGTTTTGTTGATTTATTTGGTTGATTCTTGTTTTCCAAAATACGCTTTTGCAGTTTCAAACTAGCCTGAAACTCACTCTATAGCCAGGCGACCTCCAGTTGATCCCAGTGTTCCTTAGTCTGCTGAATGCTGGGATTCCAGCCATGAGCTGCCACACAGCCTGGTGATGACGCTTTAGCTATAACATTAACGATGCGATCCATGAAAGAGATAACTGTTGTCATCTCAACACTGCCTGCCATTAGTTTACCCTCCCTGCCTCAACTACTATGCAGTGTGTGCTGGCCTTGTTATTCCATGTCCTATGCAGAGTTTGCTGGCTTGTCATTGTCACTCTGTGTCCTATATAGTGTATGCTGGCCTTGTCATTGTCATTCTGGGTCTATACAGTGTTTTCTGGCTTGTCCTTATCATTCTGTATCCTATGCAGGATGTGCTGGCCTTATCATTAGTTTGTGCTTTCTACTAATTCTTAGATGTGTTTAATTTGGTATTATCCATCAATATACTGTTTTCATTACAGTATTTACTCTTTGCCTTTACTTTTTTTTCAAATATATGTATTTTTGTGTATTGTGTGTAGTATGTGTTTATTTATGTGTGTTTATTTGTAGGTGCACATGTGGGTATGGAAACAAGGGGTCAGTGTCAGAGGTCAGGTGTCTTCTATTGCTTCCCACCTTAGTTTTGAGGTAGGGTCTCATTAAACTCAGAGCTCACTGAATGGCTGTTGAGCTTGAGGGATTCACCTGTCTCTACTCCTAGTCCCTCCCTGGCCTGTCTCCTCTCCCCAGTGTAGATGTGTGCCACCACTCTGACTGATGTGAACACTGTGAATCCAAACTCAAGTGTGCATGCTCTCCTGGCAGGTAGCTGTGCTGACTAAGCCGTCCCCCAGACTCTCCAATGAGCCTGTTCTTTTTGTGAACTGTATGGGGGTTTATTCACTTCCTACATGTTTTCAGTTATATGTATTTTACATCTCCTTTTTTATTTTATTCTATCATCTTAGGTTCTTGGGATTTTCATCCTCACTTTTAAATTTATGGTTCAATTTTTACCCTGGGGTGTGTGTGTGTGTGTGTGTGTGTGTGTGTGTGTGTGTGTGTGTGTGTGTGGTGTGTATGTTTGGTAAGTGTGTATGTATGTAGTATGTGGTGGTGGGGTGTGGTGTGGTGTGTGTGTGTGGTGTGTATGTGTGTTTGATATGTGTGTATGTATGTGGTATGTGTGAGTGTGAGAGTGTGTGTGTGTGTGTGTGTGTGTGTGGTTTCCTGATTGTAAGAGCAGTCCTCTAACAGATTGTATAGTTTCTTTGCTGAGTATCCTCTGAAGTTATCACCGGCTGTGGGCCAATTTTTGTTTTAAATACTTAGTCCATCAACTTAGTATGCCCATGTATTCTCATGTCTGTGTCTAACATGCCTAAATAACAAACTGGATACAGTGCTCTGACCCCTAGGGACCAGTCCATATTTGGTAAGTGGTGAAAACACGGTATTGGCCCTGGGCTGCTTGTCTCCAGATACACTTTTCCTCTTCCTGGCTTTGACCAGGGCCATAGGGAGGCAAGGCCCATAGGGTGCTCACTTTCTCCATGCTCTTGACGTGGATTCTGTCAGGTCTGGCAGGGGACCCAAAATGGCAGGATAATTCCCTCTACCAGAACAAGGAATAAGAAGCCTCTTTTTCCCTGATAAGAGAAGAAGGGAAATGTTGGGCTTAAAATATCACCAAAACTTGGATTTTAAGAATTCTGAAATAGGGGACTGGAGAGATGGCTCAGAGATTAAGAGCACTGACTGTTCTTCTAAAGGTCCTGAGTTCAATTCCCAGCAACCACATGGTGGCTCACAGCCATCTGTAATGAGATCTGGTGCCCTCTTCTGCCTGAAGGCATACATGCAGACAGAACACTGTGTACATAATAAATAAATCTTTTAAAAAAAAAAAAAAAAAAGTTCTTCTGTAATGTTCCATCTTCAGCCTATAGGCCATGGAGTGTCTGACAGACTCCTCCAGGAAACTCTAAACTGTCACCTGTATTGGCAGCTTGTCAGTCACTTTTCTCTGTGTCCTGCAGACTGTCTGGCAGACTCTTCCACGAAGCAGGAACCCTAAAGCAATGTCCATCTTGTTTCAGTAGTCACTTTTCTGTGGGTCCTGCATGTCCAGTTTATACAGCATAAAGCCAAACAGTCCAGACAAGAGCAGTTTCATGTCCAAATGGCTAGTTTTAACATATTGGAAGTAAACTCCATAACAAGTTTCTTCTGTTTATAAGACTTTAGAATCACAAAGATAGGATAGATGAAAGATAGGATAGATGATGGAATATTTTCTTTAAATCTTGCTAAATGTTAATGGACTAAATATTGATAACTATAGTTCTTATTTGATAACTGTTTTGTTATACATACATATTTTACTGTGTTAAAGTTTAAAACCCTTCTTTTTGGTTTAGACAGAAAAGAGGAGATGATGGGAAGATGTCATTCAGTAAATATGTTTCTCTTATTAGTTAATGAATAAAGCACTGTTGGCAAATAGGAAGACAAGATAGGTGGGACTAGGAGGCAAGAAGGATTCTGGGAGATGTAGTAGAAGAGATTCAAGATGTAGGGACTTGAGGAAGAAGTCCGGACCCTCTCTCTGGTAAGATAAGACAAGTAAAACACTTCGATTAATAGAAATGGGTAAGATTTAAAACAGAGCTAGCCAATAAGAAATGCTAGTAACAGGCCAACAGCTCTATATCTAAAAAAGGAAAAAGAATTCTTTAAATCCCAACACTCAGGAGGCAGAGGCAGGCGGATCTCTGTGAGTTCAAGGCCAGCCTGGTCTATAGAGTAAGTTTCAGGACAGCTAGGGCTGTACAGAGAAAACCTGTCTTGAAAAACAAACAAAAAAGAATATGAGTTAGTTTATGTGTCATATTAAAATACAGAATCAGGGGCCAGAAGTATAGCTCCATGACAGAACATGCTGCCAACACCCACAGCTGCCACTGAATATTGACACAGACTAGTCACAAGAAGAAGCAAGTCTGAATGTGAGGCCAAGGATGGGGAGTGCTTTCTCCCCACAGCGGTGTCCCTCGAGCTGCACCGTTATGTTGGAACCAGGCTGTAAATAGGAAGGAAAGGCAGAACTCAGCAAAGCTGAGGGAAGAGTGCTACCATGTTGTAAAGACCAAGCCTGGGCTCAGATGGGAGTGGGGTGGGGGAGAGGGCAAAGCAGTCGGTGCAGAGCTGGGAAGTAGGATGGAGATCAACCATGGCGACCCTGGGGCCGTGCTGCTGAGTTCGGATTGCATTCTGAAATCAGTGGAAGCCATTTAACATTTTGTGAGGAAAGGAACATAAAAAATACAGTTGTTAGCTTGAACTGTTCATAGAAATATGTGAATAACTATGGCAGCCCCATATATAATTTTAAGTTTTTCTAGCAGCCACATTTTAAGTCAAAATATATAAAATTTCAATACTATTTAATCCAGTATATACAAAATATTCCAATATACAACAAGTTTGAGTGATTGATCACTGGCTGGCTGGGTGGCTGATTGGTTGCTTAGATGGTTGATAGGTTGGTTGGTTGCTGGTTGGTTGGCTGGCTGGCTGGCTGGCTGGTTGACTGGTTGTTTTTGAGAGTCTTGCTGTGTAGCCCAGGTGGCCTCTAACTCCAGTTCCTCTGTTCTCGATCTTCTGAATGTTGAAATCACAGGTATATCCCACCAGCATCTGGCCAATATAGTATTGTAGTAGTATTTTACATTTCACATTTAAATATGTCTTCAAAACCCAGTGTGTATTTTATATCTGCAGCACATCTCTATTGGACAAGATACATTGGAAGGGTTTAGTCACATGCCTCTCTGTCAAGTATAGGGACAGTCAGGTATCAAGGATGACAAAGTATGTATATTCACTCCATGAAAACTCAAGTCCTCAGGTCATCCAGAGATTCCACTCTCCTTTCCCTCTGTTGTTGGGTCTACTGTTAGCAACTGTGGGTTCCTCGAGTTGTATATGTCTGTAGTTCAGTGTTCCTTAGAATTAAATAGGCCAATGTGCACTGTGGCCCGAGAAGAGCAATACACAGCCTTCAGTGTGGCCAGATCCCTGTGACCTTACAGGACAGGAATGCCATATCCTATTTTGGCATTTGCTGGTTTGGGAGAAGCAGAGAGCTTGGCAGCAGGCAGAGGGAGACATTCAGAAGGAGGCACCAGGAAGAGGAACATTACAAAGGCTGGGAAGGGGCAGCACTTCTGAGGTAACAGTGCAGGGGCAGGTGGAGGAGGCTGGGAGCTGGGAGAGGGCACTGAACCCAGCAATATTGGGGCCCTTCTCACCTTCCTGAGAGCGGGGTACCCAGCTAGGGAAATGAAAGGGACCTTCTCGTGACTGTGTTAGTAACATGAAAAAGAGGGATGCTGAAGACAGAATGGGGCTGAAGGAAGTGTGCTGGTGTGTTGTCTTAACTAATGAGTAGCGGGGACATCTGACCCTGCTTGTGGACTAAAATGAAGCAGTGAAAACTGAATATAGTGGGGGCCTGGGCAGGGTGGGGGACATTGGAAGGGAAGGCCAGTTAAGGGTGCTGGCTATAGAGAGAGCTAGGACCCCTAGTACCTTAGCAGGAATGAAATAGGAATGAGGGAGTAGGCAGATAAAGGGCAGAAGGTTTAGGGGGCCTTGTGCCTTTATTTTGCCCCTGATCCCATAGGTAAGAACATCTGAAGTGAGGGGTTGGAAACTGAACCAAGGACAGAAGTATAAGGGCCATTGGAATGAAATGCAAGGGGTCAGCATGGCATAGTGATGAGTCGTCCCCACGCTCATCCCAATGAGGCATAAGTCATGTGTATCCCACTTGAGCTACTTGAGGCTCTTCTATGGGTCTAAGCTGTTTTAGGTAGACCAGTGTTGGTGCATTTGAAGGAAGTCGCTGAGAATGTGATATGAGCAAAGTGACACATGATGCAGTGGTACATAAAATGTGTCTGGGCGCAGGGCTGAGGATGTGGCTCAGTGGGCGAGCATTTGTGTGTGTACAGCAGTCTGCATTTGAGCCTCAGCACCACAAACTCATGCAGGCTCATTTAACGGTTATGTCTTCATTGCAGTGACTTACAGAAAAACCACATGTACATTCATCTTTAAATATGAGTAAATCCAGCCAAGTGCTAAGGGGGCTGGTGAGGTGGCTCAGAGGGTCAAGGTGCCTGCCACCTGAGCCCACTCCCCAGTGGAAGGAAGACCAACTCTGAAAGTTGTCCTCTGACCTCCACTCTCATGCTGATGCACATGCATACACTTACAATAAGAAAATTTACAATGTAACTTAAAATTTTGAAATAAAAAGTACTAAACAATCATAGATATGGAAAGCAGATATTTCTAAAATCCAAACAAAGATCATGAATGGTTGAGGTTATCAAACTCTGGGTAAAGGGCTGGCGATGGCTCAGTGGTTAAGAACACTCAGGTGGTGGCTCACAGCCTTCTGTGATCGAGCTCCAGGGCACCTGATGGCCTCTTCTGGCTTTGTGACTTCCAGGCACTCACCTGGTGCACAGTCACACATGCAGGCAAAATACCACATGCATAAAGTTAAATCTGTTTCTTTAAGTAAGAGGTACAGTTGCCTCAGCAAAGGTTCTGATTACTTCCAGCAGTCATCTGGACATGACCAGTGTCGCTGATGATGTTATGAGCAGTCTGTTCACAAGCTATCTGCCACACATCTGTCCTCCATGCCACGTACACAGCCCAGTCAAACCTGCATCCAGTTGGTCTTCCCGATTCACTGTGTACCTGCTGCTCTGCAGTTCTCCCTGGCAGACAGGATAGAATTCAGTGCTCCAAAGTTGGCAGTTTGAGTATGGCAGTAGTGCTCTGATTGCTGGTTGGCTAGCACCCCTTGTCATCTGCCTAAATTCAGTATTCTTAATTTATAAGCCTGTTATCCATGCCTGCAGAATTAGAAAAAAAAATCATTAAAACTGTACGTTAGCCCAAATCTGTACAACACAAACACACACACACACACACACACACACACACACACACACGTAGTAGTTTTTGTTTGTTTTTCAAGACAGGGATTCTCTATGTAGCTTTGGAATCTGTCCTGGAACTAGCTCTGTAGACCAGGCTGGCCTCGAACTCACAGAGATCTGCCTGCCTCTGTCTCCCAAGTGCTGAGATTAAAGACGTGTGTTGCTACTTCTAGCCTACAAATATATATTTTTAAATTCTAGCTCAGTGGTAGTTTGCCTAACATATACAAGATCCTAAGTTCAGCCTCTAGGTCTGAAGTGGAAAAAGGGTTAGAAAAGGTTAAAGCATCTGGGCTATCCCAGAGCTCCCTGATAGTGTTTGCCTAGTGTCTCCCCCAGCAAGCACTCCCTCTGGTATCTTGCTCTTTTCCTATTGCTTTGGGGCTGCCCTGCGAGGGAACTCTACATCCTCTACTGTCTTCTTCCCCAAGCCTGTGCTAGGGACAGCTCCCTACTGCTTCAGGTGAAGTGACATCCATACCTCATTTCTAGCTCAGCTTTTGTTTAAAAGAGAAAAAAACAAAACAAAACACATTTGTGTCTGTCTGTGAGTGTACGTGTCTCTGTCTCTCTCTGTCTCTCTCTCTCTCCTTATGTGTGTATGTAGGACAACTTGTGGGAGTCAGTTTTCTCCTTCTGTCTATGAGTCCAAGAGATCAAACTTGGGTCATGGAGGTCATCAGTGAGTGCCTTCACCTGCTGAGACATCTCACTGACTCACTGATTTTCAAAAATTTACTATTTTGCTGAATTACAGAGAATTATTTTCCATTATGACTTGAGATCCTCTGCCTGTCACCCTATGTGGTAGCTTCCTGGATACCATTCAGAGGGAAATTTCCTAGACCAATTACATTTAGTAGATTTACTTGAGTAAATAAACGCAAACCAAAAACAATTCCTGAGTAGTAGTTACCAGAACAACTGAGAATTTAACGGTCAGTGTTATCCAATAGCACTTATCAAAAACCAGAATGAGGGCTACAGAAAACAGCTACAGCTGCCATGTGGTTACAGCTTAATTGGTGATTGGGCTGATAAAATGGCTCAGTTGTTAAGACTGTGTATTCTTACAGACAGCCTGCATTCAAATCCCAGCATCCATATTAGGCAGCTCCCCACTACCTGTGACTCAAGTTCCAGGGAACCTTACACCTCTCTGACCTCACTGTGTACATACACAGAAATAATAAAATATTAAAATAATAATAATCGTAAGTTAATTGACCACAGGGCCTCCTGTAACCAGTCAGAACCCAGTTAGTGTAATTAAGCTCTACACTGATTTGATCTATTGGCTGCCCCCATCCAATCACACAGCCTCCTACACATTTGGCTTTGCAATACCTGTCTGCTTCCACTTTTAGCATGAGGAGGGGATTCCTGGGGTAGTTCCCCACGTCACGGTGCACAGGCAGACCCTGGCAGTGATGTCAGGCTCCGTTGTGCCTGTAAACAGATGCAGAGTGAATGCAGTACAGCTCATCCTGCTGTGACCTGCTCGTGACTCCTCTGAGTGGCTGTGTCTGCATCCTGTGGTGTGTCCCTCTCCACCGCTTTCTTTCAGTGGTTTGTTGAGATTTTCTAACCTTAGAACTTTCCTTTCAAAATTCTAGAGACACATTTCTCAGGCCTTTTGTTGTTGTTTTCTTAACAGTAATTCAAAATGAGTTATGGTATTTTCTATAAGTTTATAACTAAATAAATGTATTGCCAAAGCTTTCACAGTATTGAACAGTGCTGCGTGCATGGTAGACCGTATTTCTTTTGTAAATGTCAGGCCTAAGTTGATGATGACCCGGTGATAGCTCTTGATCTTTAGTTTGGAAAACAACGATATCAAGTACCAATTTATTTAGTCAATTCAATAATTTCCGAAAGCTGTGAGATGGTGATGTTCTGGTCTCTTTGAGGCCATTCCTAGAATCCTTATTCTCTCCTTGGTGCTCAGAAATAAGGAGCTCTCTGTAACTTCACAGATGCAGTAAATTCACCTCGAGGAACACTGACTGGGGCCTCACATCAGCTCTCTCTCTGCAAATGTATGACATTCTGTTACAAATGTTCTTTCGAAGCAGTATTTGTGAAGCCAGCACATCCGCTGAGAAATGTCCATGTTCCGTGAGGGACTGAAGGAGTGTGTGTTGTTAAGCTCTGCCCTGTCTCTGCAGGGTGTGCCGATCTCCAAGCCCTGGACACGATGCAGCCCATGGAGAGGAAGAGACAAGGCTACATCCACGAGCTCATTCAGACAGAGGAGCGCTACATGGACGATCTGCAGCTGGTCATCGAGGTGAGGCCTGTTGCTTACTGTCTCCTAGAGCAGGCGGAGGGTGGTGTCTCTGCCACTCTCACTTGAAAGCATTGTGAGCCATCTCATTTTTTTGACACTGGGGATGCAGCCCGGGGCCTCTCACATGCCACGCACGGATTTTACCACCGAACTGTGTCCCCTGGCTGGGCACCACTTCCATGTGAGGGCTCATAGACAGTGACAGAAGCTGCCTCTGCTCACTGGTAAGGCGGAAAGCTAAAGGTCCCTGATGAAAGAACCCGCTCTTCCTAGGCTAAGCCCACTCAGTGGGGGCAGGAGGGCAGGGGGACCTAGGAATGTCCTAGTTGAACATGCAAAGGACAGGGCGTAGAGAGAGCGTGAAGGCCTCTGTATGGACTTGCCTCCAGTTCTTGCCTAATTTTGTTTACGATGCTGTTTGGAAACCTGGCATTGTCATGGGCTTCAATACCTCTACTTAATGTGTATGTCAGCTTAGGAAACCAAACAGGCGCAGTTGCAAAATGGTTTCCCAAGTCATGTGTTTACTGTCTGCACCTGTCCATGTTGCCAGTGGCACCTAAGCTGAGGACAGTGTCTTCCTGAGAGGAACACTTTACAATGGCTTGTGAAAACGCGAAAGGAGACTTTATACTTCTATTTCTGTTTCCATGGCTTTTGGTTGCCAGGAAATGTACCAAGGTCATCAGATGAAAAGAGCCATTCAGTCAACCACCTAGAGAATACAAGCCCCCCATCCTCCCCCCCAGGCAGATGGGTGCGTCCCCTGCCATAACCCGAATAGCAGAGTGGAGCCCTCAGTCAACTGCAGCACCTGTCCTCCTGCCGCCCTCACTTCTCCACGGGAATGCCCGCTCCCCTCACACCTGTACACTCCCTGTATTCTCTTTCTTGTTTGTTCTTGAGACGGGCTCTCATGTAGTCCAAACTGGGCTTGAACTTGCTATGGAACCAAAGATGACCTTGAAATCTTATCCTCCTGCCTCTGTCTTCAAGCATTGGGGTTACAAGCATCTGCCAACATACCCAATGTATGTGTGCTGGGGACTGAGCCCCAGACATCATGCCTGCTAGGCAGGCATCCTCCCAACTGAGTTAAACCCCTCACTCTCGCTGTCTGTTCTTCATCCTTCATCCCCCAGACTTAGCCTGGCCCTGGTCAGCCTTCAAATAAGCATCGAATGCATGAGATTCATTTATCTGTACTTCCCTATACCTGGACAGATGGCCTAGGAGAAAAGCCCCTGTTCCCAACCAACCTCCCAAGAGTGTCAGCACACATCTGTAATCTATGGCAAGACAGGTGGCAGACAGGAGAATCGCCCAGAAGCTTGTGAGCCAGGTAGCCTGTAGGCACTGCACCACTCAGTGAGACCCTGCTGCCTCAAAGCCCGGAAAGTTGTCCTCCACACTGTGCCACACTGTGCCATTGTACCCCCCAATTCTGTCTCTCTCCGTTTCCATCTGTTCCCCCTCCTATGCACACATGTACACAATAAATAACCTTTTTAAAAGTCTAGCAGTCATAAATATGCTTACTGCGAGGTGCCACTGCCTTGCTGTCAGAGTTCAGAAAGGCACACAGTGCTGTGGACCAGCCTCAAACTAAACTGTATCCATGTTTTGAATTTAGGTTTTCCAGAAACGGATGGCAGAGTCGGGCTTCCTCACTGAAGCAGAAATGGCCTTGATCTTTGTCAACTGGAAGGAACTCATCATGTCCAATACAAAGCTGTTGAAGTAAGTGTGGGTGTCACCTGGCATTGTCACTGTAGCCCTTCAGGGACTGCTCAGTAAGGGGACTTTGAACTCTATTCTGCTCCCTTAGGCTTTGTATCCTCTAGTGTTTTAGGGAGTGCCCTGTGACTTAATTACATAACTGTTGAGAAAAAGTAAAGCACTCTAATGCAGAACTACTTTGATTGAACAAGAAAAGCTGTGTTGGTGTGTGGTCCCCAAACAGGTGCAACATGTAGCTCAGCAGGAGGGAGTGGCAGGCAGAAGAGTGACAGCCACAGCCAGACAAGGACAGCACAGTGCTCATGTGCAGTTCCTGTCCTGGGGGGGGGGGGCTTTCTGTCTGTTTTACGTACAAGAGCAGAGTTCTAGGCCAGCTGGAACCCCTCCATGGCTGCAGCCCACCATGAAGATACCAGCTCTTCAATTCCAACCCCTGGCCACCATGGCTCCCTGGTCACCAAGGTTCCCAAGCCACATTGCCATGTGTCCTCAAATGAGGAAAAACAAATTGATTTGTGAAGAAACTGGGGTGAATTGAAGACTCTTCTAAAGGCCTAGAAAGCATCTAAATGTGTAGACTTCAGTACCCTTTTCTTCTTTGCTAGTGCTCCCTCAGACTAGCTCAGCCAGCAGAGCTTTGGGCCCTGCGAGCCATTCCTTCCCAGTGTCCAAGGATGCTAGGTCCTGACTGGGTGCCATCACTATTGGTGTCTGTGGCATTTGCCCTTTAGCTGCCAAGGAAGGAGATTTTTGGAGAATGGAGTGACCATCAGTTACTTTCAGGGCCTTGCGGGTGAGGAAGAAGACTGGAGGTGAGAAGATGCCTGTTCAGATGATCGGGGACATCCTGGCAGCAGAGCTGTCTCACATGCAAGCCTACATCCGGTTCTGCAGCTGTCAGCTCAATGGAGCAACTCTGCTACAGCAGAAGACAGATGAGGACACTGACTTCAAGGAATTTCTAAAGGTATGCCCAGCCTGGGACTCCCGGAGGCAGTGACAGTGTTCCTCCCACTGTAGTCTCTGCAGTTGAGAGGTGTGTCCCCATCAGTCTCCAAAGCCAGCGGCTTCTGATTGCATAGTGTTGTTCTAGGTAGAGCCTATTTTTCTTGGCACTAGATCCATAATTTCATATCCTAGCTGTGTAACTACAATAGTAGTGTTTTTGTTTTATTTTTAACAACCTTATGTATCAGGTGTTTTGTTTTTCCAAAGAAACATCCATAATGCTACTTCTTTTTTAATTACTTGTGTATATGGGTGTTGGCCCACATTTATATCTGTGGGCCATGTGCATGCCTGGCACCTTCAAAGGTCAGAAGGGGGCATTGGATTCCCTGGAACTAGAGTTACAGGTGGTTGTGAGCTGCCATATGGGTGCTGGCAGGTCCCCAGCAAGAGCAACCAATGCTCTTAACCACTGAGCCTTCTCTCCAGCCCCACTATACTGTCATGTTAGGAGTAAGGTTTTTCCTGCCGGCCTGGACCCACTGAGGTGTCAGCCCCAATTAACACACAGAGACTCTGTATTTGATATAATTCTGTTGGCCAGTTACTAGTTTCTTATCAGCTAGCTCTATCTTAATTATTAACCCATTTCTACTAATCTGAGTATTTCCACGTGGTCTCATCTTACTGGAGAGTGGGCCCGGACCTCTGTTCTCTCTAGTCTCTACATGCTGACTCCTCTCTACTACTTCCTCTTTCCTTCTTGTCTCCTAGTTCCTCCTATCTTCCTTTCCTATTGGCCAACGCTTCTCAATTTTATAAATTATATTTATTTAATAATCATCTTATTCCAGAAAGAAAATAAAAGAGCTTACTTAAATGAATAAAATACAGCAAAATGAAATTTTATTTTTAGTTGTGAGCCTAGCCTTTAACAACTGAGCCATTTCTGCAGCCCACAAAATAAAATTTTAAATAATAAGGCGAGTACCTTGTGACTGAAGGCAATGAAAGTAGGAGGAAATGAGTTATCAGGGAGACGGATAATTCCTCCAGGGGTAACTGTGCTGTACCAGCAGTGTGCACAGATGTCTGTAAAGCTCCCGGGAACCAGTGAGTGGAGGAGGAAAGGATTGGTTCCATGCTGTGGTTGTAAAGTGAACATGAAGAGAAAAGCTGCAAGTGTGATAACAACTGAAATTCTTAGGTTTTCAAGTTCCACAGCTGACTTCATACGACTGGTTACTACACTGCAATGCCATGTTTTGAAGCTAGGAATGCTAGTATATGCCTATAATTCCTGCACTTGAGAGGCTGAGGCACAAAAAACGTAAACTCAAGGCCAGCCTGGGTTATATATAAAGGATCTGTTTTAAAATTAATGATCAGGCTGCAGAGGGGGCTTTGCAGTTAGGAACACTGGATGCTCTTCCAGGGGACCCAAGTTCAGCTCCAGCACCCACATGGTGGCTCACAACTGCTTGCAGCACCATAGGACCTGACACCTCTCTGGCCTCTACAGTGACCCACATATATGTGGCTTAAAAACAGACATACACATTACAAATAAATACATAAATAAGTAAATGCTTCATTTTTTGTTTGGTTTGGTTTCTTATTATTCTCTATGTAGACCAGGCTATCCTGACACTCATTCTATAGACCAGGATGGCCTCGAACTCAGAGATCTGCCTGCCTCTGCTAAGTGCTGGGGTGTGTACCACCACCACCCAGCTACCATTTTTTAAAATGTAAAGCAACATCTAGGGCTAGAGCTATAACTCATCAGGAGGTTGATTTCCTGACATGCACAAGGCCCTGGGTTGCATTCCTAGTACTTCAAAGAAAAATGAAATCAAAGTACATTTTACCAGTACATTGTATCTCAAAGTATTACTTTTAAATTTTTGTCTTTTTCTTTCTTAATGCTGGCTCAAACCAGGGTCTTGAATTCTTCCCGAGCTACAACCATTATAGCAAAATAGATAGGTACGGATCTACCTAAAAATAAAAAGGACAGTCTTCTTGTCCATAACTGCAGTAAACCACTCCTCAGCCATTAAAGGTGCTCACCCTGGAATGTTAGCCTGGAACACCCAGGTGTTCACCCTAGAGTGCTAATGACCCAGATAGGCGCTCACTCTGGAGTACAGGTGACCCCTTCAGGTGCTCATCCCAGAGTGCTGGTGACCATCTTCAGCTGATGGAGATACCTAAAGCAAAGCATGGTGTGTGTGTGTGTGTGTGTGTGTGTGTGTGTGTGTCGTGTGTCCTGGTGCGCAGAGGCACTAGTTACCCAGAGGAGAGTCACAGAGAGGAAGGTATCCCAGGGGAAAGTGGCCACAGAGAAGCATGACTGGGTCTTGAGAAGTGAATGTGAATCAGGAACATGAAAAAAAAAACAGCAGTAGAGATGGTGCTGGCAACGGTTCGTACAGTCATTGCCTGGCACACAGTAGGTCCTCAACAAGCCGATGTAGTTGTTTCTGATGAAGCAGGCATGGTAGACATGCTGACATGGGGAAATAAGAGCTGTCCTTCAGACAGATGGGTGTGTGTGTGACTCAGAGATGGGGGTAGGAAAGACGGCTCTTGTGAGGGAAGTTGAGGTGCCTTTGGGACATCTGATGAGAAGTGTGATGTCACGATGATAGAACTCCAGAGAATGACTGCTTACAGATCCTGGGCCTCGGCCTGGGGCAGTAGCCATACTGAGAGAAGAAGGAGAAGATGGAGACGGACCCCAGTGGACTCAGGGAGAAGCGGCCAGGTGGGAGCAGTTCTAGCAGCAAAAGAATGAGCTGCACTGCACAAGAAAGTTAAGAAGCAGGGTGGGGCTGGACTCATGAGCTGACAGATTCCTGTTGCTAAAGTGACATGTGCCATTTCAGATCCTGTCATTGAAACAAGCCTGAAATCTAGACAGTGGCCTGGCAGAAGTTTTGCCCAGTGTTTCCGTTGTTTCATCTGGAGTCTCTCTGTTTTGCAGAAGCTGGCATCAGACCCACGGTGTAAAGGAATGCCGCTGTCCAGCTTCCTGCTGAAGCCCATGCAGAGGATCACTCGCTACCCCCTGCTCATCAGAAGTGTGAGTCCTGGGGTGGGCTGACTCAGGAGCAGGGCCCACCTGACTGGACAGAGGCCAGACACCCAGGGAGTGGTGATCCCTCTGCCCCTTGCCTCAGACACCTATGTGTGAAGTCTAAAGGCAGATGTCCTAAAGTGGGCAGATAGAAGCAGGATCTAATGTCATCCACCTCCCCCAGAACTGTCCCAGCATCCCATGGTTACAGCATGCTGGTAAAGACCCTCTTCTGGCTGTGCAGCCATCCTCAACCCAGAGAGAACATGGAGTCACCATTAGCAGGACCATGCTGCCAGCCTTTCTTCTTCAGGCAGAATGTTTTTAAGGAGAGTACAGGTTTTATAAAGCAACATAGTGAAATTTTCTGCCAGCTTGGACTTCAGAGACATTAACTCAAAAAACCAGCCACCCAAACAAAAAACGCATGGCTTAAAGTTATCAGGGAGACCCGAGAAGACAGCTGTTAGCCTGTGGCCTATTATCAAGACTCAGATTCATACTGTTCCTGTGCCCGCCTCCCCCACACCATCTATGTAGTTACCAGACCCTGATCCCACAAGGACTGTGGGGCTCTGCTTCCCAGGGCAGATGCCATTACCTCTCCTCTCGTGGGGGTTGGGAGTTCATAAAGCAACAAGGCAGGGTGAACAGGAGTCAGTAGACCCCTTGGGGGCAGGCTGATAGTGTGACCTACATGACACTGCCCACTGCCCCCCAGATCCTGGAGAACACGCCACAGACTCACGTTGACCACTCCTCCCTGAAACTGGCCCTTGAACGAGCCGAGGAGCTGTGCTCCCAGGTGAACGAGGGAGTTCGAGAGAAGGAAAATTCAGACCGGCTGGAGTGGGTCCAGGCACATGTGCAGTGCGAAGGCTTGGCAGAGGTGAGGCTGAGGCTGTGAGCTGAGCTGAATGCACCCGGCAGGTTCTAGGTAGGGAACTGCACCACACCTCCCATGCACTGACCACGGGGGCTCACTGTCCTGCCCTTCAGGACACCCCTTGAATTGCTTTCCTGCCTGAGAAGAGCAGCGAAGTGAGGTCTCTGTTGAGAGTTCTCTGACTTTACTGGTAGGAAGTGGTAGAATCTACTATTGATTTTTCACAGGACAGGAGGGGATTGTAAAAAGTGATAAATAGGAAGATTTTGTTTGTATTTTTTTCTAGAAAGGTGAATAATTCTAACTACATTGACACCTAGAAAATCTTACCACATACCCTTGGGTGCTGGACACTGGCCTTTCCTGGGCAGTGGAGTTATTTGTTCTCAGAATTACAAAGTGCCATTTTCTTCTCTTTAAGCAACTTATCTTCAACTCCCTCACCAACTGCCTGGGTCCCCGGAAGCTTTTGCACAGTGGGAAGTTATATAAGACCAAGAGCAATAAGGAACTGCATGGGTTTCTCTTCAACGACTTCCTGCTGCTCACCTACATGGTCAGGCAGTTTGCAGCTTCCTCGGCCTCTGAGAAACTCTTCAGCTCCAAGTCCAGTGCTCAGTTCAAAATGTATAAAACGGTGAGCCCCAACACCTGCCACACATGGAGCCTAAAGAGGCTCCATCCTGACCTAAGCGCACACACACAGACCTTCCACCTGGTCCTGCCCTGTCATGGACTCATCCTGCTTCAGGTGGCTTTCAGTGTCCTTTGCCACTTCCCAGGGGAAGGAACACTGTGTGCCAGACCTCACCTGTCTGCTGCTGTGACAGCAGGAGCCTCCTCCTGGCAAACAGGACACCTCTGTGCCACAGGCAGCATTCATGTCTGTAACTCAAGACATCAAACCAGGTGACAGTGTACAGAGCCTGTCACGTCAGCAGCACAGGCACTCAGAGCTCCTAGCCTGAGGGACAACATCCTTGGCTTTCTTCCTGGGTAAAAGACCCTGGGTGCGAGCCCTGTAGACACAGTGGGTGGAGCGCTGGGGCCATCTCATTTTTCTCACGTATTCTGGCCCTAATTCTTTCAGCCCATTTTCCTTAACGAAGTGTTGGTGAAACTGCCCACAGACCCTTCCAGCGATGAGCCTGTCTTCCACATTTCCCACATTGATCGGGTATACACCCTCCGAACAGACAACATTAATGAGAGGTCAGTCCCAATCACGTGTGACCTGTCCTGAACTCTAGGAGGAAGCACAGACACATCCCTGTGCCGTAAGCCCATGTCCACTCATGATGAATTCCAATCAACGCTTAACCTAGCCTAGCCTCTCGCGTGTCCCTGCACTCCAGCCCCACAGTAGGCCCTGGCTTAGTCACTAGTAACACAGCTGCCTACCAGTGGTTACCTGCTTCCTGACTCCTCACCAGCTCCCAAATGGTAGATCCGAGCCTCAGTCCCCACTAAAATCTCCCGGGGGGGGGGGACTGCAGACTTGCACTTGCCGCATGGCTGCCCTCGCTGCCACATGCTCACCAGCCATGCTTCTCTCCAGTGTAGCTCCCAGGGTAAGTGCCTCTGATGACAATCCCAGGGGTGCACAGTCTTGTCCTCTAGCTCAGGACTCCCTCACAGAGCTATCTTTAGTGAGTCTCTGCTCTTTAATTAGCAGTCCAGTCTATCACTTGGACTAAGATTAGGTGTATGACCAGAGAGCTGCTAAACACGCTTAAAGCCAAGGTTAGCAACAGCGTGGAGCTGGAGGCTGGACATGAGTCCAGGAGGTGCCTAGCTGTTCTCATAGCCACCACTCTGCTTTTCCTCCAGGACAGCCTGGGTCCAGAAGATCAAGGCTGCCTCAGAGCAGTACATTGACACTGAGAAGAAGAAACGGGAAAAGGCTTATCAAGGTACCTGCTGTGCTCTGGTGGGTGGAAACAGCTACCAAGGTGTGCGGGAGACTGAGTCTAGCTCATGAGGCACCAGCTGCTGTTGTACATTGAGACCTGGAAATGGATTCAGATGACAGCAGAAGAGCCCTGGTACCCCTCCCACTGCAGGGGTTCCAAACTGCCCTGAGCTCCGCCACGTGCTATGGGACCCAATGCAAGGCCTGCCTTCTCTCTGCAGCCTGTACCCATTTCCTCCCCTGCACTTGATGGCCAACCTCACCCTGGTGGGGCCTGTCTTGTCCCACTTGAGTCCATTTGCAGGGTATGTCACTCTGCTCCTGTCCTCTCAGCCCCAGCCCCCTCCATCCTGGCCTCCCGCACCTGAGCCCTCCACTCTTTGGCACACATCTTTCCCCCATTGCTGTGTAGATGGCACTTCCAAGGACACCAGTAACTTCACTATCCCTTGCCCGGGCTTCCTGTACTTAACGCCCTCCCCACCTCCTCATATCCTGCGTGTCCTCTGCACAGCTACATCTGACTTCTTAGCTCTCTTCCCTCCCCCTTTTCCTGGGAATCTACCCTTCTCCTAGCATGACACCCCACAGACAACCCTCCCATGGGTTCAGCCCTCCTGCCAACTCAGCAGTGGTTTGTGAGTACTCCCCACAATCCCAGCATTCCAGATAAGCCCTCTCCAGCAACTCCACTGCCCCTGCCCTAGGCCTGTCTTTTGCATAGACTCCATCAGCCTCCTCTCTTGACAGAGCTGCTCTCCCTTTCTATGTGCCAGCCCCTGCCTCAGCATCTTCTTTCCTGTGTGCCAGCCCCCTGCCTCAGCATCTTCCCTTTGACAGTTTCTCACCCCAAACTCCCCATCACCTGTCCCCATTTCCCACTGTCTCTCCCATTGCCACGTCACAGCCTGCTGCCAGGCCTTCCCCATAGGGTCCTTCCCATTCTTTAAGGCCCAAGTGAAACTCTAGCTCCTCCATGGTACCTCTTAGCAGCCCTGCTGGGCTAAGTCTACACTGTTCTTCAGATTTTGCTTCTCTGAAGTCACCACTGACTCCTAAGGGGGAGAGGATCTGTTTGCCACAGTATCCTCTGTTCATAGGACAGTTTGGCCACCAGCTCAGTGTCCTAAAGAACCTTTGGAAAGCATCCTTGGCAAACCTCCATGGGAATGTCAGGCCCTGTCTCCCCTTAGCCTCTACCCAGTGGAGGCCTGCCTCCCCTCTCCTGCCCTCCTTCCTTCCAGTGCGCCCACTCAGGCCCCTGCTGCTGAAGCCAAAGCTCTTTATGTATTTTTTATTCAGGTTCCCCCTATTTTGTTCTGTGCTCTTGAAGGTATGTGTAAATTGCCTTTCCCAAAATGAATGCTATTTTAAAATCTTGCTATTGAAAAATCAATGATTGAATCATTTCATAAAATACATAATGGTCTCTTAATTTGTTAAAAGTGCAAATCAAGGGTTTTCCTGAGTTTCTTGTTGTCTATTAGATTGTTCTGCATTCTCTGTGGGTATAATCCTTTGGATATGGTTATTTGCTGTGTGCCAGGCCCTGTAGTGTGCACAATGGGGCCTGTAGAGACCATCAGGCCAGGCTCTGCCATCGGGAACAAGGGCGTGCTTGATGATAGAGACATGGGGACATCAGGAAGCAGGCCATTGCTTACAGACAAGGCTACATAGCACTGAAGCTGGAGCAAGATACCCTCAAGGCTGAGGCCAGGCAGCCTGGAATACCTAGCAATAACTTGTCAAAACGACAAACCTGAAGGGGAAAAGGTGGGAAGGGCGCCAATGCCCAGAGACACCGAGCATCCTTTCTGCTTTCAAATCTTTGGTCTGCTTGGCTGAACCTCACATCTGCCAGCAGTGTGATCACATGACTCACTTCTATCACATTAGAATAGCTTCAGAACCTCTCTAAGTAGATCAAATCTGAAACAAAGCTGCTCACCAAGACAAAGTTCTTACATGTAATTGAAGTTTTGATGAGTGGTTCACACTTTGTTGTCTGATGTTTACCTTTTAACCTTGCCATTTAAAAACTCTGAGCCAGGTGTGATGGCACATACATGTAGTCCCACCACTCTGGAGGCAGAGGCAGGCAGATCTCTCTAAGTCCAACAAGGTCCAGGCCAGTCAGGGCTCCTCAGTGAGTCTCTGTCTCAGAATAAACAACAGGGAGGAAACTGTTGAGTTGAACAGTCAGGTTGCTGAAACAGAAGGATTCTAAGTTCAAGGCCAGCAGCTTGGGCTAGAATTAAACCCTGTCTTTTAAAAACCTATAAATTGAGCATATGGTCCTTCCTCAGTTTTCCTTATCCATAAAATAGGAGCTACCTTGTAAGGCAATTATGGAATTAAATGTAATCCATGTAAAGCTCTAGCACATGCCTAACACAAAGTAACCAGTAAATGTTATTTGCCAGAAATACTGAACAAACAGTATGCATTTTAAAATTAGTATTACTATTCATATGCATTTATGTGATTACTAAGCCTAGATAAGCAATCCATGTGGCAGAGGAGACTGGTGAGGTACAGAATTTCAGGCCCAGCACACTGTGGGGTGCCCCTCAGTCAAGGCTGGTGGTACACAGAGGGGAGGAAGCTGAGGTGACCGGGGATGAGCAAAGATAGCCATAAAGGCATCCCTAGCAGATGACATAGCCTGGAGAAGCAAGCAAATGCTAAACTGCTAACGCTAGAGCAATGGCAGATAGCAATAGCATCAGCTGAGGGCTAATGGTCATGTTCATTAGAATGACACAGAGACAGGGCTGGAAGCTTTAGCCGCTGCAGAATGTGCCCTTAACATGGAGTTCCTTCTCCAGGATCAGAGAGAGTGTGTGAGAACACAGCACAGCCCTCCAGCATTGCTTCTTTACTGTGGTGCTATCTCCATTCTCAGAGGAGGAATTAACATGACTCACTTCCTCTTTTGTAGCCCGTTCTCAAAAGACCTCAGGCATTGGGCGTCTGATGGTACATGTCATCGAAGCTACAGAGTTAAAAGCCTGCAAGCCAAATGGTAAATGCTGCTTTATTCAACACATGTGGGAACACCCTGCTTCTTACTGGTACCTCTTTTAAATATGGAATGATGGATAATTTTTAAAAGGCAGTGTTTCTGGTGTTGAGGATAAGCTATTTATTGGGCCCATATCACTCACTGTTTCCCAATAAGAACCAGCACCCCCCATCTTGATTGCTACTGCATGAAAATACACAAAGCTTGCCACATGGGCACCTTCCAGGGCTTATGGGGAGCAGCCCTGCTGTTGGAACACACACTTGCTCCAAGGATTATGGCATCATTGGAAACATGGGGCCATATGACTACTAGACTCAAAGGTAAATGTGTCCCGCCAGGCAGTGGTGCTTCCTGACATGGTCTCTAGTGAAGCACTCTACAGACCCTGCCCTGGTCACCCTCTTTACTTACCACACTGTATGTGTCCTTGGCTTGTCTCTGAGCAGGGAAGAGCAATCCATACTGTGAAATCAGCATGGGCTCCCAAAGCTATACCACTAGGACCCTCCAAGACACACTGAATCCCAAATGGAACTTCAATTGCCAGTTCTTCATCAAGGACCTTTACCAGGATGTGCTGTGTCTCACTATGTTTGACAGGGACCAGTTCTCTCCAGATGGTAAGTATGACTTGGCAGGTGCCTAAGGTATCCCCACTTTTCTGGGATCTGGAGGCTGTTCCCAGGGTCCTAAACTATGCTATACCCCATGTCCGCTGCAGGAATGGCACAAGCCCCATACCAGCTCACTTTGGCAGGAGGTGGGTGTCTTGGGGAGGGCATGGCCTCTCCATACAGGCTCTACCTGCACGCATAAGGGAAACACTAGTGATTAGTGGATGGTAGAACACTGTCATCAGTAGACTTCCAAATACACAGCTGTTGTAGTACATCTGTCCAGGGTCAGTATCAAAGATCCATGAGCAAACAAGCTGCTCAGCCAGTTTGAAAGTTTTCTGAATCCTGTGCCAGACTTTCCTGCTTGATAATTTTTAAATCTTAGAAGGTACAAAGACAATTGATCCTCACACACTGTTTACTCCCCAGATTTCCTGGGTCGTACTGAAGTTCCAGTGGCAAAAATTCGAACAGAACAGGAAAGCAAAGGCCCTACGACCCGCCGACTGCTGCTGCATGAAGTCCCCACTGGAGAAGTCTGGGTCCGCTTTGATCTGCAACTTTTTGAACAAAAAACTCTCCTCTGAGGGCCTGGAGAAGCCAGCACCAGAGAAGCTGCCCACAAGGCTGGGTCTAAAGAAAGAAAGACTATCTTCTCTTGGGGCCGAGGAGCATCATATGGCTCATCCATCACAAAGCCACACGCTGGGTCTGTATGTTATCGCACACTAAATTGCTAGGAATCTATGCAAACATGATCTTTCCTATAAACAGACACCACAGCACAGTGCCTTGTACTAGTGTTAACATGGTCGGCTGTGTTAGATGCCAGGATTTCCATTATCAGGGCTATAAAAGTATTATGTGGAAATGAGGCATCAGACCACCAGATGTTACCACTTGGCGAATGTGTCCACTGTGGAGATGGTGATGTTGGAACCATTCCACACATGTGACCTCTGCTGGTCACAGCACTCAGGAGGTGAAGGGCTGGGAAGAGGTGCTGCAGCCTGGCCTGAGGACTTGTGCAGCCTGATACTGAGATAGCATCCACTTGTGCACTGAATAAACAGAAACTTGATTGTTTTATTCTGATTAGATTTTATCCTTCTCTGCTCAGACAATACAGTTTGAAATATAAGGAGGGAAGCTTGATGTACTTTAACTATACTGTGAACTCTAATAATGTGGGAATATTTTTCAACTTTAATTTTCTGAAGTATAAATTATTTATGTAAATTCCTTGTTTTGCATATTTCATAGAACATGCATCTTTGAGCTTTTTATCATTGCCAACATGTACAGAAAGAGAATAAAAGTATTAGTTTATGAATGTAACTCCTCTCAAAGCTTGACTCTGTGTGTGAAAGGCTTTTAACAATTACTTTCAGAAGTTGCTTATAATGAAGCCTGAAAGATGAATTGGGACAGGGCCAGATCTGCTTAACTCTACTGCTAGTTTGCCCGGAGCCTTTTGTGCAGAGCCTCTGTTAGGTCTTTGGGCTTGATCTCACTGATGACTATTGTGGGTGGGAGCTATGCTTGCCCTGACGGGGGTGACCTACAAGATGATGAGGACTATCTGCAGATCTGTTGCCCTGCAGCTCCAGTAGCCCCAACACTACCTGTCCCCTGTTCTGCTACAGCCACAGCCACAACCACGCTGCTTATTTGGCTCAGGGCTTGTCCACTCTCCCCAGTTTTGTTAAATAAACCAGGCTGAATTACAGTACAGTCCCATGTACTGAAATGTTGAAGACATCCCTTATTGACTCCAGATACTGAGCCCACACACCCACTAGTTAAAACAGAAAAGAGCTGTTACTTGGTGCATAAAACTGAAGTACCCAGCATCCCGCTTGTCTCCAGGAAGCTTCTAAGGACCAGGCACAGCCTGCTGAGCAAGCCCACTGCAAGCTGGCTCTCCTGGGCTTGGGGAGCATGTCTTGTTGGCGCTGAAGCAAGATGGAGGGGATGTCAGGAAGAGTTGTGGCTGACAGCCCATGTGTGGGGCATGACACTCCCTGGCAATCTGGCAAGTGTAAAGCTGAGGCTACCTGTAACTATAGCTACACAACAACCCTACTCTTCCCAGGACTATGGGGATTTTAAACCTCACTACAGTGAGTGTCCCTAGCTCTCAACAGTAATGAAACTATGGGTCAAATTTGGAACCCAGGTGCCCTCAGGATCTGAGTCATGTGACTTTGATGTCTAGAGATGTTACAGCCAGCAACTCCAGTTGCCTTCTGTACCTAGTGACCCAGAACTGCCCCTGAGGGAGTCAAGTTGTCTTCCCCACTGAATGTGAGCCCAAGTTTTTAGAGGATGACAGGAGAGTCCCCCACCCACCAGGAAGCAGGTAGCCCTTACACAAGTAGTAGTCCACCCTTGGTGAGGAGTCCCCCTTTGCATCCCCAGAGGCAGCCTGCAGTTTGACCCCCACTGCCATGCCTGGAGTGTGGGCAGGACTGAACTTGAATAAAGCCCTGATACCCTTGACTCAGGACTGGCCCCAAGCCAAGCACAGAGCCCCGCTGAGCACCAAGTTCAGAGGAGATGATAAAGGGGTCTTGCTGCCAAATGTTTCAGTGAAACGAAAACACCACACACACTTCCTAGTTCACAGCCAGAGCTTAGAAAACTAACTGCTGTAGTTCTCGAAACCACTTCTTACTTAGAGAGAAGCTGCTGTCGGTGTTTTAAGCATGTGTACAGTGTGAAGGCAGGTAGCTCTATGACCACTGGAGCCCTGACCTGGCTGCCCCCTGCAGGGAGGCCAGATGCTTCCCCAGGAGCTCTGCTGTCATCACCCTTCTTCCCACAGCAGCTGGCCTCTGTAATTGGCGGCTATCTGATGCTGCCCAGGAGCGTGGTCTCGGAGGTCGGGTCCCTAAAGCCTGTTCATAAAAGAAAAGGACAGATTAAGCAGGCTCCCACGAGAGGAAGGACCCCACATGCCTTGACCCACACCCAAGCCCTCTATCCTTTCAGACAGGCTCCCAGCCAATCTGCTTGCTGCCCTTCTCTGTTGGTTTCTGCAGTTCTCAGATGAGCCTTCCCATGCCTTCAACTCCACCTATCTTTTGCTATGGCAGAGGTGACTAGCTGTCCCCTGAGCACTGCCCTCCACTATGTTCAGACTCTCCAGGCTCCTTTCCTCAGCACCTTTGCACCCTACAGTTAGTCCTGAAGTGAACAATTTGCTGACCTGCCAACCCACCAACAGAAAATAGACTGTTGTGTTTAGAAACACTCTTTCAGCTTTTTTAACTCTTATGGTGACAGCAGGGTGCCTCCCCTACCACATCCACATTAGGACCTAAGACAAGTAGACAGTATCAAACTAAAAAGCTATGAGGCAAAGGAGAGAGGACTGAGTGAAGAAAGACATGGACAGACAGACAGGAGGATGTGTATAAGTAAGCTTCCATCCCAGCAGGCATGTCTAACCTAAGGCTTGAGGACCACAGTGACTGGGAATTGCAAGGAACAAAGCCCAATACAAAAACTATAAACTAACTTAAACATTTGCTGTTTCTATGTAACTGGATAGCACAGTTGTTGAGTGTGAGCTCTGTAGATGACAATGTCCTACCTTAATATCAAAAGTTTAGGTCTGCCTGGAGGGAGAATTTGCTTCTAAAGAGACTGAGTAGGAGTTAGGTCACAAAACATCTGATTGAGTGCTGAGACTTGAGTGCCCAGCCCTAAAAGGTCATCATTCTCAATAACCTTGCAACCACCATCAAGGTTCAGGAGACACTGAGGAAGAGGAGGTAGAAAGAATTTAAGAGTAGGACTTAGAAGCACAGCCCCGGGAGGCTGAGGCAGGAGGATCTCTATGAGTTCAAGGCCAGTCTGGTCTACAGAGTGAGTTCTAGGACAGTCAGAACTATATAGTGAGTCTCTCAAAATTTATATAAAGTGTTCCGTGTGTGTGTGTGTGTGTGTGTGTGTATGTGCACATGTGGGCATGCGTGCGTGCGTGCCTATGTGTGTGTGTGCCTGTGTGTGTGTGTGCCTGTGTGTGTGTGTGCCTGTGTGTGTGTATGTGTGCACCTGATTGATGTTTGGGAGGAGTGCTGTGAACTTAGCATGGCTTTTGCCCTCATGAGCTCACAGTAGCTGTGGTACTTATCAATCCAGCCAGAATTCTGGCATTGATGGGGTGTGGTCTCCAGACCCCAGGTCTTACTGAGGAGCTATTGGCAGTTTATCTCTGCTAAGGGAGAAAGAATCTTTTTCTTTGCTTTAATGTGTTGCCAGTGATAGGTTCCCCACACATTGTGGATGGGCCCACAACCATGCACATACAGGCAGCACGAATTGCTCTCAGTGGATTATCAAGATGGAGGATGAGATGGTGACGATGACAACACAAATTTTGGAAGTTTTGAGAGTCATTTGGAGGGAGTTGGGAGAAATAGGAATATATATGATGTTTCGTTGTACATGTGTGTGAAATTCTCAAGAATAAAGACAGTCCATAACAACTTCTGAGTTTTCAGACTGGAAAGACCTGTTTGGCTCTCAGCACATGGTGGGGTAAGGGGAGCACCCATGTGCTGTGTGCTGCAGTCACAAGGGCTCTAAGCTCTGTGAGTTGTAAATGGAGTTCTTAATTGGTCTAAGTAATGAAAACCCAGAATCACATATAGAAGAAAATGCTGAGAGATCAGAGAAAAGGAGCAAGCCACAGCCACACCTTACCTCCTTAGCAACGCAGTAGACAAGAGAATGAATTCCTGTTTCTCCCTGCTTATATCCTGTTTCTGCCAGCTATCTCACTTCCTGTCTGTCTATACAGACTTCCAGACCTTTATGGTTGGCTAGTGGCAAGCTCCATTCTCTAACCTTCAGACAGGCTTTATTTGTACAAGCAAGAGATCACCACAGTGACTTAAGCCTCAAGGGGGGGATAAAGGGGAGACAGAGGCCAGAAGCCCATAAATCCTTAGCCCTGTATGAAAAAAATATGTACTGGAAAAATTCCCTTTAAATATATAAAAGCTCATTTTACCCTCTATCTCTTTTTTTATGTTTCATTGTTTAAAATTTCTCATAACTGAATTAACAATTTTTGAGCTGGGCAGTGGTGGTGCATGTTTTTAATCCCAGCACTCAGGAAGCAGAAGCAGGCAGATCTCTGTGAGTTCGATCCAGCCTGGTCTACAGAGCTAATTCCAGGACAGGCTCCAAAGCAATACAGAGAAACACTGTCTCAAAAACAAACAAACAAACAAACAAACAAAAAAGAACATTTTTTGTTGGTGGTGGTGGTAATATTTTGAGACAGGTCTTGCTGTGTGGCCAGGCTGGCCTCAAATTCTTTTTAATTTTTAAAAATGTTATATGAGTATGAGTGTTTTGTCTGTATGTGTCTGTGTACATGGGGGGGCTGGAAGAGGGAAGCAGATCCCTTGGAACTGAAAGGTTGTTAGTCTCTGTGGGTGCTGGGAAGTAAACCTGGGTCCTCCGGAAGAGCAGTCAGGACTCTTAACAGCTGATCTATCTCTCCAGTTCCTGGTCTAGAATTTTTCCCTACTGCCCTTACAAGTGTGAGCCTCCATGCTGGACTTAAAAAAAAAAAATGTCTGATCCTATCCTGTTCAATCCGGTTTCAATGAATAGTAAAGGTAGAAAACTGTCAGAGGTATGAAAGTTCAAAGAGAAGTGACTGGTGAACCAGCAGGCTCTGGCCTTCTTGGCCCTCACCTTATAAAGACAGATCTGCACTTGTATTCAAGGACCCACATACACTGTGTTTCTGAGTCCCTTCCCTGCTCAGCGCCTGTCCACGTTCCCGCTCCCGTTAGACCTGAGCACCAGGCCACTAAGCATCTCCCTGCAGGAGTGAACGCTCCCAGCGCCTCTCCTTTTTCTTTTTCACTCCTTCTCTGCCGGCGAGAGCTCTTGCACCAGGGCTCGCTACACTGTGCAGTGGGTATTGCAAAAGTAGTCGACCCAGCCCCACTCCCAGACCGCAACTTACCGGACTCTTCTTCTCAGCATCCTTCTTCTCCTGGCTGAGTTTCCAGGAACGGAACTGCCTTTCAAAAGCAAGCTGGCTTAGGTTGGAGGCCTCTTCTTCCTGGGGCAGATGTGGCTTTGCCGTACAGACAAGCTTTTCAGAACTGAGAAGAAATGACAGATGAAAATCTCAACCCAGCCCGAACAATTCTACCATTCAAAAGTTACCAAATGAATTCGATATTCCTTTTGTGAAAAGGAAGGGCTGAATAGACATAGCCGCTGTCTGTCCACCTGCTCAGGTTAGGATAATGTTCCCTAAAGGTCAAGGGAAGGTTTGGGCCCAAGGGTGATGGTATTGGGAGCACCTCGGGCCTTTAAAGGATGAAGTTAGAGGTCTGGGGGGTGAAAGGGACTGTGGAACCCTGGTCTCTTCCTTCCTCTTTCTCCCCACTTCCTGAGCAGTTTACCTTACAGAAGTTCCTGCCGTGGTGTTGCCACCCTATCAGAAGCCCCAAGCAACTGAAGCTACTTGATTGCAAACATTACCCTTCCAAACTAGGAGCTAAATAAATAAACCTTTCCTAAGCCAAAAGCCTCAGATGAAGCTGGCTAACACAACTGTCAGGTGAGAGAGTCAGGGGACCTTTCTCCAGCTGTGGCTGAGACAGTCCCTCAGTTCTCTGATCTGGGATCGGAATGGAAGGGCCACCAGGCAGACATGTACTCAGGCCAGGAAGCCAGGGAGCTGCACATATACTTGTCAGAACATGCACAAAACTGAGAAAGCAGACATGAAGCAACTTCTCAAGGAGAAGAGATGCTGAGAACCACGAAGTCTCAGAGGAGAGGACTGCACTACAGTGGTCCCTCATCAGCCTGCCGCTCTTGCTGGTTATATAATATAAGGGGACTTTGCAATGTATCGAGCCCTCTCCCTTTTTCACTTGAGGAAAAACTCTGCTTTTTCCAATCATCTGCCCCTGGCTAATCTAGCATATTGCTCTCTTCCGTTCTTCCCTTCATTAAACAGGGCACCCTCTGGACATGTCCTCACGGAGAGTCACTGCCATTGCTGCCTATCCCTCACCCTCATGCCAGCTCTTGCAGCCAGCCATTGGGAGGTTATACTCGCCTGGGTTAGAATAGCAGGCAACAGGCAAACAATACATGACAGCCTGGCTGATTGGGGAACTGTACACAGCTAGTTTAACCCAGATGTTTTTGTGGCTAGTATGTGTTTCTTTGTCTTAAGGAAAAGGAATTTTTCTAGCCTTTTAGCCAGGCTGGTAGCAGCAGTCAGGCAGTAAGGAACCAGACTCCACTGAGAGGGTTACAGGAAACTACTGTTGTGTTTTCCATTGGAAAGTGATCACTCAAGCTGTTGGGTGATAAAGGCCAGACTAAAGGGAGGCTAGCGGAGCTGTGGCTGTACAGGCCATGGAGCTGAAAGGGAGGATGAAGAGTGGAGAGCAAGACAAGGCTTCTCACTCATTGAGAAGTTATGTACTTGTGTTTAAATAAAAAGGTCTAAGAAGTGAAAGAAACTCCCTCTGGGCAGTGGTGGCTCACGCCTTTGATCCCAGCACTCGGGAGGTAGAGGTGGGTGGATCTCTATAAGTTTGAGGCCATCTGGTTTACAAAACAAGTTCCAGTACAGTTAGGGCTGTTACACAAACAAACCCTGTCTTGAAAAGCCAAAAAAAAAAAAAAAAAAGTGAAAGAAACTGTAGAACAGGAGTGGAAAACACCACAAACAGACGGGAGAAATAAGTGAAGCAGCATTGATTTTTCCAGTGACTCAGGCAAAATCAGTCCTGACTGACTACTTTAAGAGGAACAAAATGAGAACCAAATTGGCTGGGTGATGGCGCACACCTTTAATCCCAGCTCTTGGGAGGCAGAGGCAGACAGATCTCTGAGTTCATGGCCAGCCTGGTCTCCTGGTCTACAAAGCAAGTTCCAGAACAGCCAAGACTACACAGGGAAACCCTGTCTCACAAAAGCAATTTGTATTATGTATATGTACGTGTGCTTGTATATTGTATATGCACCTATACATGTGTGTGTATATATTCTGAATCTACCACCCAGGTTCAGTAATGAACAGCTTCCACACCCTTCCCTCATATATGCTCCCTTTTTGTTCTCTTTTCTGGGAGAGTCCCTAGAGCTCATGCTAGCTGACTTCTCTGGTTACCCTGTACCTGTATGCGCCACTGGGTTTATTCAGCACAGACTGAGCAGAGGTTCTCTGCCTCTCTTTGGGAACAATGACATGGGAGGTGAGCATGAATGGAGGCGATCTGCTGAAGAGGGGAGCCTTCCCGGTTCCTTTAGGTTCTTTTTGTGTGTCATTCTGTTTCCCTAAAGGAAGACACACGAGCAAAATCAGACTCTGAAAATGATTCCTGCCCTTTTGGGGGTGGGGATGTTTGACACTTAGTCTATGATGACTTCTGGTTGCAAAGCACCTGTGCCATGCTGGTAACTGGTTCCCTTTGCTTCTCGGAGTTCTTGCTGTCTTCGAAACAGACACTCACACAATGGAGAGGCTTTCGTCTACAGGAGAAAACGAGAGTCTCTGAGGTCTCCATGCCATTGACTGCAAGCTGTTCAAAGCTGGCCTTAAGTACAGCAGTGAGGCCTTACTCTACCAAAGCCAAGGTCAAGACTCACAAATGATGTCAGCCCACAGTGCCATGGGGGAACTGCTGCCCATGGGGATGTCTCACAGACTGTAAATACTGATAGGAGGAAGAAGGGAGGCCTGCCCACATGGAAGACGCAGCTTCTATTTGTAGTTTGCTAAATCATTACATCAGTTAGTGATATTTGCTCAGTCATTCCATGCTACACCAAGGCCAAGTTCTGTCCTCATGGGTTTCTCAGACTAGAACACACAAATCACACAAGTGAGAGGCACCAGCTCAGGGCTTTAGGAGCATAGACAGAGTTCCTAACCAGTCCTGGGAGGAGAAGTTCTCCTTGGAACACTGCCCACTGCTCTTAAAATGGAGAGAGGAATGTGGCTAAGGAAGATAAGACTGTGTGATGGTGCAGGAGGTACTGAGGCTGGCCAGCAGTTAGGCAGAATGTCCTCCCCTAACCATAAGCCTTAGGGAAAAGGCCCTCTTTTGCTTTTCTCCACTTCTTCTGCCATCCTGAAAGATCACACTCTGATTCCAGCACACTGAAATTACATCTTGAGTTCCAGCTCTTAGTTTATTTAGGAATTAATATTTAATGCACATTTTCTGAAATACTGTTCATAAGCATACTTGATGATACCCAGTGTATCTAACATTCTATCTAAACTTTCCTATATCTCTAGCAAATAACTGGGGTAGAGAGACCCAAGAAACCAAACAGCAAAGATCCCAAAGGACACCAAAGCCAGCAGACTTCAATTTGGTACTGCAATGAAGGAGGATAAAAATCCCTGAAGAGGTTCCTGACCTGAGAGTGAAAGTGTCTTCAAAATAAGACACTGTAATGTTGCTATCCTATAAAGACTGCACAAAGAAAAGAGCTGTCTGTCCCTAAGTTTAACAGTTCCTGACTGTATTGCCATGCAGTCCCCTTCTCCCTTGCCCATTTCCTACCAGAGACTAGAATTCTCTTTCCTCAACATTTGACCCAGTCCTGGTAAGGAGAGCTGAAAGGTCGGCCTAGGGAATGCCGGAGATCAAAGGAGTGGGTACAGAGAGTCCCCAGCACTGACCCTCCCTCCTCTACCTGGAGCTGTGATCAGCAACAAGCAGACGTGACAATGACAGATTGACCGGACACATTAGGAGAGCAGAAGAAAACAACAGGAGAGAAAGGAAACCAATGACATCATAGTTAAGTAAAGAAATAATAAAACCCAGTACCGGTTTCTTTGGGTGCTTTAAGCAGTATTCATATTTCTCTTGGCTTTTTCCAGGTCTATATGAAATTACTTTCTCTATAATTCTCTGCTGTAGAGGCTGTGCCACATTTTCAACCCATTTTTTATGTAATATCTCTTTTCTTCTTTCCTTAAAAACAGCCTGGTGCTGAAAATATGTATCCATTCTCTGACAAAGTAATAGAAACAAGACAAATTTCAAGTTTTTCCACTTATTAGCATTTTCGTAGTGAGAAAACACTCATTCCTACTCTCTCCATTCATGCTACCCGGTCCTCACACCAAATAAGTGGAACACAGAATGAACTTCAGGGAGAGAACTTGAGAACACTGGGCAGGAGGTGCATAATAAACAATTCTAAATCATCCTGCACCTTCGGATTAAACTGTTACCCAACCCAATTAAGCCTTTCCTAACCCACCAAACTCTTATTTCTTTTTAAATGTTACCCAGTCATGCATGCTGCGTCTAGGCTTCACCATCACAAAGTATGTGCCTGAATTGGAAGAACACAGACACTAGGCTTGCTTTGATGCTGCTCTCTGACCTATGAAAGGAGGCTAACCCCATGGCTGCTTCTGATTCTCAAAAGAGAATTTATGGGTAAGGAATGTAGTTACTGCCTAGGCATTGATCTCTTACAGTGTACTCAATAAACATTTTGAGAGAGAGAGAACAAATGTCTATTTACTTTGTAAATTCAAATCACAATAAAAATGTCAACTTATTGTTATACTATCTTTCAGAGGGAAATTAACTCCTTTAAAGCTTGTTAACCCATAATGATTATTAGTAACTTAATTGGTCATTACCCTTTAAATACTAATAAATTTCTGGTGATTTTTATGTAACCCAATGTAGTATAGGAAAATAGAAAAAAACAGGCAAGTTTTGTTAGAAAAAGAAATTCCATTTACTACAAGTCAAGGAGAGGAGCAGTTAAAACAATCCCTGGGATTCCTTGGGACAGATTCAGACAAGCTGTGGGAAGCTTTAGTGATCCTTAGGGAGCCACACCATTTCAGAGTTATACAGCTTAAAGGTGAAAATGAGGAGCACCTCACTCTGCTTGCCAATGAGTCTCTCTGAGTGTTGTTTGTGTTTCCTGCTGATGGGCCACAGTGGTGGTGGAAACTTCAGAAGGCAGGGTGGGTAGAGCACACCTTTGAAGAAAATACTGACTCTCTGGCCCATTCATTCCTTCTCATTTTGTTTCCCAAACACCCAGAGGTGAGCAGCTCAGTCTGTGTCCTGTCATTATGCCCTACTCGACCATAGACTCAAATGAAGGAGTGAAATGACTGTGGACAGAGTCCCTGAATCCCGAGCCAACACACATCTTTGCTCTCATAAGCTTTTTTGTCTTCACAGCAGCAGGGCATGACAATAGCAACTCTTGCTCCTCCAGAACACAATATGCACATAGCCACTTACCTTCACGATGTAGTTTTCTCTGAATAATATTGCATGCACAGCTTCATCAATGTCTTCTCTAGCTAAAACCTTAAAACAAAATTGGATGATAGGTCAAAAATTCTGAATAGACAATCAGAATGAAAAATCCTAGGGCACTATTCCAGTATCGCTAGTGTAAATATAATGCTTGTGTCTCACAGCATAGTCTTAACTCTTTATGATGGGAAACTGCAAATACTGTTCTCCATGAACCCATAACCTAGTTTTAAGAAGTAGCAACTCAGTCTCATTTCACATCACCCCTACTCCGTTTTTCATCATCCACCTAGACTCTTTTGAAACATATCCCTGACATTACACCATGAAATCATATTTTGTGACAGTTTCAAGAAGCTGGGACTGGAGAGCTGCCTCAGCAGCTACAAATACATACTGCTCTTGCAGAGGACGAGGTCTGATTTGGCTGCACCTATCTATGTCCAGCAGTTCAGGTCACAGCTGCCTGTAACTCTAACTCCAGAGGATCCAATGCCTCTGGCCTCTTTGAGCACCTGTACTAAAGTACACATGCCCACATAAGGGACACAGTTAAAAATAAAAAATAAAGTTCCAAGAATCTTACCAATAATTTTTATATAAAATGAACTCCCTTTTCATATAACCATATTTTAGGAGCCCCCTGAAGCTTTTTGTCTTCTGCTAGCTCCCCTCATACATCAAAACCTCAAGGATTGGGGGTGTGGTTCAGTAGGTAGAGTACTTGCCTGGCAGACATGAAGCCCTCTAAATTCTCAGTTCAAGCCCCACATGGCAGGAAGTAGGTGAGGTGGTACCTAAAGGCCACCCTGGGTTGCACGAGACCCATCTCAAAAAACAAGCAGCAAAGCTCAGAAAGTTCAATTTAATACAATAGGACTCAAGAAGCATAAAACTCAATTTAGTGAAACGGGCCCAGAGTCCCGGAGCTGGAGCAGAAACTCTAACCCCTCACTCTTGTGCCTTTTTAGCTGCATGGGTGTGAACAGATCACCAGCTTTTATTCCTAAATGACTAAGGCCATGTAAAGCCTGTGTCTGCAAGAGACACTCTATTACCAAAGGAGTGGCCTCTAATGAAAACTCTTATGGTTTCTTAGAACTTGTTACTCACTCAGGCCCTTCGTTCTGTTCTACCACACTGGACCAGCTGAGACCAACTAAATTCTAAACTCAAATGCCATATCTATGAATAAAAGAAGTCTCACAAGAAGAGCTGTATTTTCCACCCACAATTTAATATGCTCACATGAAATCCAAAGTTGTATCTGAATGGCTGACTGGATCTTCTCTAATATGAATTCTAAAATATGCACTATCTTACTTTTAAAGCCTGCTCAATTTATTTCAAGATGCCAACCAAAAAAAAGTATGCACACACAGAAAAAGTTTCCCCTGACACTACACTATAAAAGAATAATCACTATTTATTTAGAGAAATAGAAGCATATATGCTAATAAATATCACTACAAAAATTTTTTTAGCCTTCTTAGTAATGTTTTAAGCAAATTATCAGATGTTATATATACTCTTGGTCAACAAACTTCTTTATTTTAAAAAAATCCAGACAGGTGGGGTGGCACACACCTTTAGTCCTACCACTCTGGAGATGAGCCAGGATCTCTGTATGTTCCAGGCCAGCCTGGTCTACATAACAAATTCCAACAATGATAATGATGATAATAATAGGCTGTCAAGGTAGCTCAGCTGGTAAAGGTGCTTGTCACCGTACCTGACCACATGTGTTCAGTCTAGGGGACCCACATTGTAGAAAGAGAGGGCCCATTCCTGAAAATTGTCCTTTGTCACCTATGTTTGCCTTCTGCATGCACACACATATAAATCAGTGTAAATTAATTTTTTAAAAACATATCTCTATATAGTCTTTGCCATTGATAAGGCATTCTTTGCTTTTTCTTTCAGAAAATATAAAATGTTAGATTCCTAGCAGCTCCTCTGAAATCCACTGTTCACAAACACAAAAATAGTAAACACATTTCACAACTCTTATTGCCACCGTGGCAAAGAGGGCAATATAAGTTCTCAAGAGCTTTCCTTATAATGAAGCAAACCATAGGCTCCTATAAACCTGTAGCTTCATGAACAAATCATCATCAGACACAGAAGGGCAAGCTCTGGCCTGTTGCATTTACCTCCCCAGGTTACCTACCTGGCAGCCAGATGGTGCGCTCCATCCATCCTTCCTTCCTTCAGATAGCAGATTTGAACCCAGGCACTCCCACTCACAGAACCCTTCTGCACATCTAATCTAAGCCAAGAACAATGCTCTAATACTGGAAACATATGCCTGATCAAGGCCAAACTGGTCCTAAACTCAAGGGATTTTGTGTTTCATGGAAGGACAACATCTCAAAAAAAAAAAAAAAAAAAAAAAAGCCTTAAGTCCTCTCACTCAAGTGACCCTTGTAAGTCTTGACAGTGAATCTACAATCTATCACTTGGCTCCGAATAAAATTATCTTGCTTCTTATGAAAAAGGAGAAAGAAAAAAAAAGAAAAAGAAAAAGGAGGAAGAAAGGAAGGAAGGAGGGAGGGGGAAGAGAAAGGGAGGAAGGAACGGAGGAAGAGAGGAAGGGAGGAAGGGAGGAAGGGAGGAAGGAAGGAAGGAGGAAATAGGGAGAAAAAAAGCCATGCTATGTTACCTCCATTAAAGAAACTGACTCCGGCTCTGGCCATTGCTTTAGTTTGTCCACACTGAAATGTTCATCACAGTTCGAAGTTTTTGTGGCAGCCATAAATAACAGAATTCCTGAGCAAGAAAAACTGAGGAACTTAAATGAATCAGTGTCAATGTCACCCAGGAACTTTGAACTTGGTTTAGATGCTCCTCTTTTTTGTGTCCTAGAGACCCAGGTGTGCTTCACTGCGCTTTGCAAATGTAGCTATCAATTCCCTTTCCCATACTGTCCTGGGGAGAGCAGGTATCAACACTAGCAGCCTAGCCCCAGACTGAGGGTGATGGCTCCTCAGCAGGGATGGGTGGCTGCCTCTCAGAAGTAAGCTCCTGAGCTGATGGCACCTTGAGTGGGGAATGGTGGCTACCTCAGGCCTCAGATGGACGTTCCTGCCACAGATGGCTGTTCACCTCAGACCCGCAGGCCTCCCAGGCTGCCTCGGGGCTGGTTGCTACCTTGGGCACACTGCAGCCTGCCTCAGTCAGTTCCGGTGGGTGGTGTCTCTGCCCCAGTCCGAGCGCGAAGCAAGGCCACGCGGTCTGGCAAGCCTGCGACACCAACGTCCCTGAAAAGGAAAAATGGCGTGCTCACAGAAAATTAGAACAGTCTTTAATCCTAGCCTCTCCTCTTGCCTTTTGGAGGAGTTTCTCCTCAGCTTGTGGGTGTGTGGGGATGTCAGAGTCCCTGGTTGAAGACTGTTAGTAGTTTTATATGAAAAATAAAAAATTATAAATACAAATGTAGTGTTTAATTATGATAGTAAATCAGAAACATGTGATGAATATTAAATACTGTGAAAACATGCAATATAACAGTATCTGAAACCTTTCATATTTCATCTTAAGCCTTGCTATGTACCGGGTGTGACCTGGAACTTGGGATCCTCCTGTGTTAGCTTCCAGAGGAAAGGATTACAGGCATGCAGCACAGCATGATTGAGGCTCTTTCTGAGGACTTGTGAAGTGTTTGGAATTGCCATTCCTATACAAGGACAGGGAAAGAAGAGGAGTGGTCTCTACCACCTGGAAAGGCAATTTTTGGAAACGTGTAGGAATTGCTTCCACATTCGGCTGTGGTTGAAAAGTAGGTGTGGCATAGATGAAGACAGACCATGAAGTTTTCATTATTGAAATTGGATGAGGGTCTCTTCTACAATTATCTCTATTTGTATATACTCTTTTGAAATTTCCCACAACATAAACTTTTAAGTTTTTTAATTGAGTTTTCCCCTGGAACCATGTATAGATTAAAGGCAAAATTCTAAGAGCCTAGATAACTACATCCCTGAAATATGGGTTGAGGCAGTACACTTGCTACCTTAAAGCTCAATTTCAATGGTGCCAAGGCAGAAAGAACAGCTTAGTCACAAGCCAGCTGAGACAGGCATTCAGTAAGATGGCTCTCTTTATTGGGCCCTCCATGCATGTTTAACTTCACAGGAAAATACACTTTGGAGGAAATGTATTGTCATTTCTCTTTTTGTTTTGTTTTTTCCAAGACAGGGTTTCTCTGTGTAGTTCTGGCTGTCCTGGAACTCACTCAGTGCTGGAACTAAATAAAGGTGTGTGCCACCATGCCCATTTGTTTGTTCAGGGTTTTTTTGTTTTGTTTTGTTTTGTTTTTCTTTTTTGTATTGTCATTTCTTAATCATCACAGACACTGAACTCTCAATTAAAGGAAGTTTATTACAGAAAACAGGAAAACAGAGTTATTCTTCAGTGTGTTCCTTGGTCCCTCTCAGAAGGATTCCTGCCAGGAGGAAACTCATCTAAAGCAGCCTTCTTTTGTGGGTCCTTGCACAGATCAGTCATCAGGATTTGTGGTTGTCGTAACCTTTAGAAAGTGACAAAAGAGTTGAGTGTTGATGGGGGATGACCTTCTGTATATGTGTTTCTCTTAATGGTTGATGAGTAAAACACTGTTGGCCAATAAGCCAGGAAGATAGTTGGGACTAGGAGACTTCTGGGAAAGGTAGGCAGAGGGAGCCTGCCAGAACAGTCAACATGTAAGGACCAGGAAGAAAGGAGGCACCAGACGTCCTCTGGTGAAAGACCATGTGGAATTACATAGATTTATAGAAATGGATTAATAATTAAGACAGAGATAGCCAATAAGAAGCCCTAGTCATCGACCAACAGTTTAATAACTAATATAGTATCCCTGTGTTTATTTGGGGTTGAGGTGGCTACAGAACCAGCTGTTGGGAAAGAACCTCCATCAACAGAGTGTGCCATAGGGATAAAGGGCTTTTAGGATCAGAAAGTTCCTTGGCTATGGGAATTGATCCCTGAAGCCTCTCTAGCCAGAGTTGATGCCTCTCACAGAATCTACCCTCAGTCCTTTTGACAGTCCCTCTCAGATCATTTCATGACTTCAAATTACATAATATCAGATGACTCAAACATGCATGTCAAACCTAGTATCTCCTCTGACTTCCAAGCTACATCCACCTGCCTACTTCACAGATCCTCTGGGGGTTGAGTTAAAAGATAACTGTTGCTAAATATAGCTGAATTTTACGAACATATACTTGATTTTTAGTCTTGGTATCTTTTAAGGAACAAAAGCTATGTTCTAAATGTGTGAAGCTAAGTCTTACAGGATTTACAAAAGAATCAAGAAGGTATGTGTGTGTGAGAGAGAGAGAGAAAGAGAGAGAGAGAGAATCTTCATTTAATCCTAGTACTCCAGAGGCAGAAGCTATCAGAGATCTGTGAATTTGAGGCCTACCTGGTCTATACAGCAAATTCTAGGCTTGGAAGAGCAACACTGTCTTTATGTCACTTAGTCATGCTAACTACAGAAGGGAAGACTTTGTAATCAGAAGCACTTAGCATCTGCAACTACCTAGGGTGTGGAAAACTACCTTGAACAGAACATGCTCACTGCCTCCTTACTATTCATCTATTTTGTTGTGGTTGTTGTTTTCTTTTTGTGTGTGTGTGTGTGTGTGAGAGAGAGAGAGAGAGAGAGAGAGAGAGAGAGAGAGAGAGAGAGAGAGAGAGAGAGACTTCTGGAGACTGAATTCTGCACATGCTAGGTAAGTACTCTCTACTGGGCTATATCCCTACCCCCAACATGTTTAAATGAATAGCAAGAGGAAAGGCTAACTTACTTGATAAACATACCCTATAAATGTATGTTGTAATGGTAAACAGTATCTTTCATTTAGCTTCAGAAAGCATTATCTTTTTTTCTGTACTTCTTCATCTCTGCAAGTTCCACTCACACTTCTGTAGTCATGAATAGGACCAGCATCCATCCAGGCCCCTCAGGACAAAAACCTCAACAACACAGCTGTTTTGGTTTTTTGCTTGTACTCATTTCTCATATCAAACACTGTATTAACAAGTCCAACTGTCAGCTTGCTCACTCCTCAGGTCCCATGACCACACAGCCATCACTAGACTTCAGGTCATTAGGCTGCAGACCTAGTGCCCTAACCTACCAGCTAGAGTGTGTGGCTTGTGTGTAACTGGCTACAAAGCTGCCATGTTCTTCATTTTATAATGTTATTTTGTCAGGTGTAGCAGTGCACACCTGTAATCCTATCATATGGAACGTGGAGGCAACAGGATAAATAATTCAAGATCACTCTCATCTATACAAGACCAGCTTAGACTACATGAGCTCATGAAACCCTGTCTCTGAGAAACTAGACAACAACCAATTTAAAAATAAAATAAAATACAAAAAAAAAAAAAAAAAAAAAAAAAACAAACCTTCCCCCAAAAGTTACTTAGGTGTGTCTCACTACTCAAAACTTCTGAATGGCTTCTATATGAGTGGTATCTACCTCTTCTCCAATCTCCTCTTGTCAACCTCACCCCTTCCTCACTCAATGAATGTCAATCATTCCTGGATTCTCTTTCCCTAAAATTCTCCATGGTCCATCCTTACCCTCAGCTTCTTTTCTTTCTTCCTTCCTTCCTTCCTTCCTTCCTTCCTTCCTTCCTTTCTTTCTTTCTCCTTTCCTCCCTTTCTTTTTGTTTTTGTTTTTAGAGATAAGGTTTCACTGTGTAGCTCTGGCTGTCCTGGAACTCACTTTGCAGGCCAGGCTGGCCTCTTTCAGAGATCTGTCTGCCTCCCAAGTGCTGGGATTGAAGGCCTACCCTCAGCTTCTGAGGTCACTGTACAATGTCATCTTTTTCAGGAAGCATTTCCTGATTTCTCCATTTAAAATAATGTCCTTATTCATCCCCTTCCTTGCTGCCCTTATCTATTGTCTTCTCCTTATTTCATTACCTCACCTGTTTGTTACATACTTATTTTGTTTTCTATCTTTACCATCAAAATGGTAGCTCCATAAGAGCAGAGATTTACCTATTTACCTATTGCTCACCATATGGCTTCAGCCCCTTAGACACTGCCTGATTCAGAGTAGGTATTTGTTTAAATGTAGGAGATCATGGAAAAACACTAAACAATGGCAAGTAAAGAAGGTAAAACAGTGCTGCCAGGTTTAGTAAACTTTCATGAGTGAGTTTTTAAAAATCCTTTATAGTATGGGACACAGCAATGGGAAAGGAAATTGAAGTGTACCCTCTAGACCTAGATGTGTCCAACTTTGTGCCAGACTAGGTCTGTCAAATGACATCACAATATTGTAGTTACCTTGGGGTGGGAGGTCTCTATGAACACCTCTGTCTCTAGATATTTTACTGCTTACTGCTTTTAGTTTTGGCCCTTTTGAAAGCTAATTCTTAACTGAATTAAAAGAAAAAATTTTGGGGCCTTGCTTAACTACAGGTAAATGGGAGAGAGAAGGCAGAGGTTATAGAAAGGTTACCCAATCAGGAGTCAACTCAGGAGACAGGGAACTACTAGACAGTTTTGACCCACCAATGGGCATGTCCACACTATGTGGCTCTACCAGGCTACAATAACATTCTCTGCACTGCCTCTGAATGACACCTGTCTTAGTTCCTTCTACTCTATTACCCACTAGAGTTCTCAACTGCATCCTGGCTTTTAAAAAGACTACCATATCAAGTCAAGCTTGGACTGGTGTCAGCAAGTGCTGCCCTGTGTATCACAAAATGGGACTAACTGTTTCAGCTCTCATGGCATCCTGGTTAGCACTCACCACATCATGGTTCCCATCCCTTTCTACTTCCTGGCAGAGGTCTGCAGAATGGTGACCTTCAGAATTGATCCCTTTAGAACTTGGGTTCTTTCCCTCCTGGAGACACAGAGCTTCACTGTCCAGAGAGGAGAGCCCTTTGTTTCTGTAGGAAGAACCCAGTGCAATCCTTTTAACATTTAACTCAGATGAAGAGCTTAAAATTTTCACTTAAAATCTATGCTTATGAGATCTGTATGAACACATATTTTTACAAAAACTAAAAAGGAACCACCTTGATATGCCATCAAACAGCTGAGTGATGGTCCTTTGTCCTGAACACCCTCAGCGCTGTGCATTTGTTATCCCTGAGGTCCAAATGGACCTAAAACAAGCCAGATCTAGCAGAATTGGCCCTCCAAATCCTGGTCAGAGTGAATCTGTCTTTGCAGCAGGCTGCTGTTAAGTTGTTCTTATGCCAGACTGTAGCTAAACAAGTCATCCTTCCCATGTCTGCACAGTGTTTGCCAAGACTAGCTGAGCCTCTAAGAACAAGGATGGAACACACATAAATGTATCTTTCTTTCCCAGAGTCAGTTTCCCACGCCTTATACTGTCTAAGCCTATAGTTACCTATGCTGCTTTAATACTAGGTAGCACTCTAAACCCAAGTTTTCATGAGTTATGCTTAAGGCATAAAGTCATACATAGGACGTGGCTGCTATGTAGCCCAGGCTATACCTAAAATTAAGATCTTCCTGCTTCGGCATCCCAAGTACTGGGAATGCAGTTCTTTTGTATGTGTGAAACCTTATTTCTAACTCAGTACTTAATAACTGATTTCCCATATTGCACGCATAGGTCTGTAAACTACTTCCCTGCTGTACCTTTTCACTTCAGTACAATATTTTTCTAACTCTATCTACCAAAACTAGTCTCAATCTAAAACTCTCATAACTTTAGTACAGTTGTAAACCTTTGCCCTCAGCCCCATTTTTGCACTTGCTGTTTCTATACTATTTGTTTGTTCAAGCAATAAAAAAACAAAGAAAACTTCTCTTACCCTGACATGGTGTTGAGGCCTTGGCACTAACTCAACAATCTGAAAGAATGGATCTTAAACAAAAGGAGAACAAAGTCATAAAATAACAGGCTTACTTGTGACTGACCGTCTTTTCTTCCTCCTGGGATTCCAGAAAAGTAGGTACCCTTTTCAGTGGATTCAGATCCAAAGTACTGGCATTAAAATTCGCCTTCACTTTGACCCTTTAACAGGAGAACATGTGTCAGGATGCTGCAAAGCAATGCTCATTTGCATTTAAGCACAAATTAGTGTTAGAAACTGACTGCTATAAATATGGCCCAAAATACGATTACCCAACACTGCTATGCCTTCTCAATGATATTTTGTTTAAAAGTTTCTGAAACCATAATGGAGACTGACATGCTATTCATTGAGAACCAAGATTAGGCCAGCAAAGTTGAAGTCTTCCTTCTATCCCTTGGGAGCACATACTCTAAAAAGAAGCCAGATGTAGTAGAACAGAACTGTATTCTCAGCTGTCGAGAGGCAGAGGCAAGAAGACTGCCACAAGTATGGCAGCCATAGAAGATGAACACATTTGATGACAGCTCTTAAACACCAGGCTGGAGACCAGGCTCAGTGTTAGAGAGCTTGCCCAACAAGCATGAAGCCCTGCGTTCAGCATATTTGCTACAACTTAGAATTTTTCTCTGACTTTCTTTCCGGCCCTCCAAGTCATGAAACTGTATAAATCTTTTCTTTTATCACATCAATCTCTTTATTTTATCTGTCTGCCATCATCCTGAGTCCCTCACACAGCATGATTCCTATTAAAAAACAAACAAAAACAAAAATCTCAGGACTAGCAACATGGCTAAACTGTAAAAGCTGCTTTTAGAAATGACCTGTGTTTGGTTCCCAGCACCCACTGTGACAGCTAGCTCACAATAACCTGTAACTCCAGCACCAGGACACCCAGCACTCTCTTCTGGACTCTGCAGACACCTACACTAGTTCACATACCCACACACAGGCTCGCTCATATACACATAAATTTAAAATGAAAACTTAAGAAAAACAAACAAACAAAAATCTCCTTAAGGGTCTGGAGAGATGGCTCAGCTGTTAAGAGTACTAACTGTTCTTCCAGAGGACCCAGGTTCTATTCCCAGCACCCACATGGATAGTTCACAACTGCCTGAAACTCCAGTTCCAGGAGATCTGACACTTCTGGCTTCTGTGAAATGCACACATGTGGCATACTTTGTTTTTTAAGGTCTACAGAATGCTAAAGGCAACAACTACAATAACCAAACTTAAATCAACTTCTAATAAACCAATTCTCCCAATACTAATGGGTAGCAGAAGAGGTATATTAGTTTATACAGAAAAGTACTCCATCTGCACTATTTTTTCATCTCAAATGTCTGATACACAATCAAAAAATATATAATTAAGGTCAGTTGTGGTGGTACATGCCCTTAAATCCAGCACTTAGGCAGCAGAGGCAGGAGGATCTCTAGAGATGAGTTTGAGACTAACCTGATGCACATGGGGAGTTCTAGGCCAGCTGGGGACACAGTAGGAACCTGTCTCAAAAAAACAAAAACAAAACTGTTCTTCCAGAGGACCCAGGTTCAATGCCTAGTACCCACAGGGTGGCTCACTTTAACTCCAGTCTCAGGGTATTCAATACCCTCTTCTGATCCCTGCAGGCACCATCATATGTAAATAGACATGCAGGCAAACCCTCTTACACACAAAAGTCAGTAAGTCTTTTTTAAATTATAAAGCATGCAAAAATAGGCAAAATAAAATGCCTAGTCAAGACATAAAGCAATCAAGAGAACTAGACTGAACTAAACTCAGAAATGATCCTAATGTTGGATCTATCAGTTGGAAATTTAAAGTGACCATGACTAGTATGGCTTTTGAAAAAATCTGGTTGAAAATGTGGACAATGTTCACTAAAAGATGAAGACTTTCAGAAAATGTGAAAATATAAAAAGCCAAATGGGAATTCTAAAAATCATGATATCACAGTTGGTGTGTTTAATGGGTTCATCAATAAGATAGCATACAACAAGGACACGTGAACTTACAGACAGCTCAACAGGAATCATCGAACGAAAATACACAAAGTAAACCCAACCACTATCAAGGTTTACAGAGCTGTGGATGTTATCCATGGTAAAACATACACAGAATCTCAAAAAAGGGAAGACAAACGGTACATGAGTAATATTTGAAGTAATAATGGTCTAAGTTTTTCCCCAAATTAAAGAAATGTATATAACAATAAATATGAAAATGTCAGAGAACTTTAAGAGGAAAATAAGTTTAGATACCTCATAGTCTACCTGATGAATACCAAATTTGGAGATTCTTGATAGTATTCAAGAAAAATATCACATACAGAGGAACATTTTTAAAATCATGTCACTGTTTCAAGAAAGATTTTCAAAGTTCAAAACTTTCATTACATCAATTATTACCTGCTCTTTTTACAAAATTCACTTTCTATATATCTCATGGGCACTTTAAGCCATTCATTTGGAGTCATGCATTGCCTTGAATTAGAAATACTCGGGAACCTGGAATGCAATTGGGCCTTCTCGATCTCTTTAAATTCTTTCATTGTATAGATTTTGCCTGCAAGAAAATTAGTAATCTAAATCAGCATGCTCAAATGCAACGGCACTGCCCTAAGGGAAGAAAATCAGGAAAAAATTGAGTACCAGTCTCACACTGAAGAAGAGTTCTCTTTTCATTATCCTTGTCATATTGTGCTTTTTTCAGAGGATCACGAAATGGTGGCATGATAACCTACAAGAGAAGCACTTTTTTGAAGACTGGTCTGCAGGTTTGAGTATTAACATTCAGTCCATCCTAGGCACACATGTGTGCTCTTTTGCCAGAGAGTCAAGAATATGGGACCTGTGGACTCTATGTAACACATTACAAAGAGATGGGGGCACTCTGACATTTTTCTTATGAGCCAAGAGGAAAGGTTAGCTCTGTGTGTAAGGTGGTGATGCATGAGTGCATGTTAATGTGTGTGTGTGTGTATGCATGTATATATGTGTGTATATGTATATGTATGTGGGTATATATATATGTGCATGCATATGGGTGTATGTGCCTGTGGAGAGCAGAGGTTGATGTCAGCTGACTCCCTCTGTCATTTTCCACCTTATTTTTTTGTGACAGGGCCTCTCTCACTGAACCAGAAGCTCACTCTTTTTGATGAGACTGGCTGGCAGTGAGCTTCAGGGGTCCATCTGTTACCATCTGTCATCTGTCTCTGTGTCACCAGTAATAGGAAACAGGTCTGTGCCATGACATCTGCCTTTCATAGGAGGTTAGGAACCCAAACTAGGGTCCTGTACTTGTGCAAGCAGGTATTATACTAACTAAACTATCTACCCAGTCCAAGGCAAGGTTAGTTTGTATTTCAAAGTTTGGATTCAATCTTCAAAAACTCTCCTGTCATTATCATATATCCCTAAATTTAAATTTTCACTTTTCTTTAATTAATGGAAATATATAACCATATGTTCATCTTCATCTAACACCCCCAATAAACATAATAATTATATAAAACTAACTATATGTATTCAAAATGCAGATTATCTGTGAAACTTTAAATCACAAAATGTCTTTTTCTGGCCAACATTACTAAAATTAAAAATCAACACAAGACCACAGCATTCAGAAACAGTTACAGTCATGGCCTAGATTGCTCCTATAAAGTTCTAGCACACCTGAATAGGTTACCTATGTGTCTTCCTGGTAATAGTTAGACTTGCTTTCTTGGGTAATTTTAACATGAACATGCCTATCCAGATCTGTGAACAGACAGACCTCTACAGTTTCACTTCTACATAAGTTAAGGAGCATTACTTACAGGACAAGCAAGCATTAACTTGCTGTGAAGAGACAATAATAGTGTTATCATCTCATTATTTGTGACTTTTTCAGAAATAAAAACAAATTTATAAACTCTAAAGAGAGGAATAACAATCTAAAGTTTAATTAACAACTATATCACATTTCCCTATCTGTGGTAATATATTATTTATGATTTATTAAACCTTGCCTGAAGATACAGAAAGCAAAGCTAGCCACAAGCCAAGCCATAGAGCCAGGCAATGGTGATATACACACCTTTAATCCCAGAAGCCATACTAGCTAGCCATAGAGTCAGGCAGTAGGGGCACACACCTTTAATCCCCGGACTCAAGAGATGAGCAAATAGATGGATCTCTGTTAGTTCAAGGCTACATGAAATTGATCCAGTCTTAAAGAGAAACAGCACTTGGGATTACACATATTTAATCCCAGGATTTGAGAGGTATAAAAGGAAGAGGCAGCAGTCTGGGATTGCAGTCTGAGGCTTGGTGGAGACAGGATTGCAGTCTGAGGTTTGGTGGGGAGATTTATTCACCAGCCATGATGAGGACAGGACAGCCCTTTCAGTCTGAGGTAGACATAAGAGCTAGTTGCCAGCTGCTTTGATTTTCTGATATTCATCTTGAAGCTTGAACCCCAAAATCTGTCTCTAGGTTTTTATTATTCATGTTACACCTATCTACTGAAATTTTACATTTTGGGATATTTAGTAGTAACTTAAGTTTTTAACTTGTGGATCACAGAACCTAAATGAAAATAATGCAACCTAGTAATTATTTTTTAAAAAATCACTTTAAAATTTCTTATACTCAATTTGGCAGCACATATACTAAAAGTGAAACAATATAGAAAATATTAGCATGTGTAAAGGAGACAAAGTTATGTAGTACTTTACATATCTAGTTGACATTGGGACTCAAATAGCCCAGGCTGGCCTGGAACGAAGTATGTGTCACCATGCCCAGCTCTGCATTCCATATTTTTAAGAAACAAACCATAATGACTTGTTAATAGCTCCAAAGAACTCTTCCTAGTGAGCCAGAAGAACTAGAATTACAGTCAAGCACAAACACACACACACACACACACAACAACAACAACAACAACAACAACTTCCTTAATAAATCAGTATTACTAAAATTACTTGAATGTAACATTTTTTTTTAGACAGTGCTGGATGTGATGCTGCAGATAGAGGCCAATGGTTCTCTGTGAGTTCAAGGCCAGCCTGGTCTACATAGTAAATTCCAGGGCAGCCAGGGCTATACAGAAAAACCCTGTCTTAGGGGAAAAAAAAGAAATTCACTTTCCCTGCAAGTGCCAGGATATAGTGGCCCCTTGGGTCGTCGCTGTGTGCTTGTAGACCTCAGCTTCTTGCATGGTTCAGCTCTTCCATGTTGCACACCAGACAGATGTTTTAAGGGTCTGCCTGCAATCTCCTGGCCTCCTCTGCTCTAAATGCCTCCTTTAGAAGCCTCGTTCACTCATCTCTGTCTGTGCTGGTTGGTTGTCTTGTCAACTTGAGACAAGTAGGGTCATTAGGAAAGAGGGAACCCAGTTGAGAAAAAGCTTCCTTTTCCCTTTGGCTTGCATGTTACTGATGCTCCTGTCTGTGGAGAATGTTGGAACTAAAGCTTGTCTGCCCTCTGAAGTCCTGCTGCTTCTGTCTGAGACACATGGCTCTTGTTCTACCCTTTGCCATGGCTGCTCATGCATGTGCTGTCACTTTAAGGCCACAGAACTGATACCTGTTTCTTTTCACCCTCACCAGTATCGAATGTCCTTAATGCCTTTAGGTTGCATACACGTGTAAAGGAATAGATAAAATGACTTCTGGGTCACTAATCATCTGCAGAGATAAGCACCATAAAATCATTTATAAGAGCAATACTCAGTCTGTGGGAAAATAACAGCATAGCAAGGTATGGTAAATGACTGGAGACTCATTTATGCTCTGCTGCTCACAGATGGGTGACTCTGACAAATAACCTATCTGTGTTGTATTGCCTCATCTTGAATTACCTCACACAGCAGCAGTGGAGATGAATTTCTTTAACAGACAGCAGGGCTAGAGTTATAGCTCAGTGGTAGTTATGTTTACTATATAGAAAGAAAAGCAAATATTTGGTTAACACCAACTAGTTTTAAATAGATTTAAAAAAAAAAGAAGTCCAGAAAGATATATATAAAAAAAAGTCAGTTTTAGATAGTGGGATTTTTAATTTTTTTAAGTCTGAATTTAAAATCAGTTTTCTCATTTACTATAAAAACATCAAACTGGGTGTAGTAGCCCCATCTTTAATCCCAGCACTAGAGAGGCAGAGGCAGGTAGATCTCTGTAAGACCAGCCAAGTCTACACAGTGAGTTTTAGGATAACCAATGCTACATAGAAAGACCCTGTCTCAAAATATAAACAAAACAAAAGAATGTATTACTTCTGTAACAAAATTCAAAGTCTTTGAAAAATGTTTATGTATTTCCTATTATTCAATTATTATACAACATTTTCATATTTTCCGAGATTAACTTAATTTTGGCTTTGGTTATTTATTCCTTTCTAAAATACTAGATAGGAAACCACTCTAGCAACAGTACTGAACCTCAAGGGCCAGCAGCACATATGTTAAGGCTGCTCAGAACAACCAGACACATAATACCATAGTTAAGAAACCTGCCTACCTTCAGAAAATTGGGGTCCTCCTTGCTCATATAAAATGGATCATACTCTTTTGGATCATAATGCTCTATAAATGCAGTTTCCTATAGAAAGGAAATAAAACAGCACATAAGAAAGAGTACACAATTAATTTTGAGGATATCAGAACGCAAAAGTTCGACAATTTGTACCCCTTGCCCTCAGTCATATGGGAAAAACCTGAGGCACTGAGCTACAGTCGCAGCCCTACACAGCTCCAGCCTTATGCTTCAGGACAGCACCAATAATCGATGCCACCCTTCCTATATAAGACACCTCAGTAGGTAAAGGCCCTGACACCAGACTGATGGCTTCAGTGCAATGCTCAGAACTAACACAGTGGAAAAAGAACTCTGACCTCTCTGAGAGCTCATAACACACACACACACACACACACACACACATGCACACACACACACACACACGCACGCACGCACATGCACACATACATGAATACACACAATTTAATGTTTTAGAAGAATATATTGTCAAACCGGGCATTGGTGTTGCAGGCCTTCAATCCCAACACTTGGGAGGCAGAGGCAGGTGAATTTCTGTGAGTTTGAGGCCAACCTAGTCTACAGAGCGAGTTCCAGGACAGGCTCCAAACAATAAAGAAAAGAAAAGAAAAAAGAATATATTGTCTATATCAGAGTATAGATTGTACATAAGTAGAAGAAGAAGAGGCAAGACTGGATGACTAAACAGCAAGTGGACAGAGAACCATGAATTTTGAACACTATAAAAGTATAACATGACCTCTTAGTACCTTCTTATTTACGTATCTCAAAAAATTGTCTAATTCTTGTCGTCTCCTCTTTTTAATCTTCTTATGTGAACAAACTTTTTCTATAATTTTCTTCTGTAGAGGATCTGCCACACACTCAACCCACTTTTTATACAACATCTCTTTTCTTCTTGCATTTAAGAAGTCATGATGATATAAATATTTATCTAGTTCCTAGTAAACAGTGATAGAAAGACAAAAATATTATTCTGAAGCTTTTATGTCCTAACATTTTGTAAAATTTAAAATTTCATAAGTTTAAATTATTCTTAATAACCCACTATTGGGGACTGGAGAGATGGCTCAGTGGTTAATAGCATTGGCTGTTCTTGCAGAGGTCATGAGTCCAGTTCCCAACAACCATACAACATGCAGAACACTCATACCAAGGGGCGGGGTGGAGAATAACCCATCGTTCAATCATTTAGTTCTTTATTTGTCTTCCACCACTTGGCACACACTGCAAAAAAAAAGGATACATGGACAATGGAGGCAACGTGCCACCCTTCCTGATAATCAAAACCACTGAGCCAATGAGATGCCTCAGCAGGTGAAGCAGCTTGTCACTCAAGCCTGGCAACCTGAGTGTGACGCCAGGAACCCATATAAAGGTGAAAAAGAGATCCAATTCCATAAAGTTGTCCTCTGACTTCCATGTGTGTGCCATGGCATGTGTGTTCACACATATCATATATACACACATATATGCAACAATAATAAAAAATAAAATTTTATTTATGCATGGCAGTGGTGGTGCACATCTTTCAGATCTCTGAGTTCATGGCCAGTATGGACTACAGATTGAGTTCCAGGACAGTCAGAACTATACAGAGAAACCCTGTCTCAAAAAACAAACAAACAATATTTATTTAAGTAAGTAAATCAAATATACCACATATACCACACAGTGGGAGAAGAGACAATATAACAACATTGAATACATTATAAGTCATACTAGGAAAATTATTTTCTGTGTATGCGTCTGAGGCGTGCATATATGTGTGGAGGCAGGTACACTCACCTTTACAGTGTTGAAGGAAGGCCCCCAAAGCACAGGAGATTGGCAGTCATTAAAACACTCTCAGAAATGTGTCCTACTTAATCCCAATTGCTAATGAGTATTTTTAAAGCTATATTTTCTATACTATCTAAAACTTTTGAGTTTTACTCAAAGTTGTTAAGTAGCTACTACATTGAAAATGAAAATATTTAAGATGCATTTCACAGCCAATTCTTACCTTCATTACATAATTTTCTCTATATAATATTGACTGAACAGCTGCATCAGTGTCTTCTTTAGCTAAAGCCTAGAAGAACAGAATTAGTCCAAAAGTCAAACCTTGAAAAATCTGTGCTTATTATATCCTTATGTAAAAGGCATATCCCTGAAGCATTCTCTGTAAATCCAATTTTTCTGTATCACTAAGTGCTTTTTCAAAGACTATTTTGATCTTTCTGCTCTTGGTTACAGCTCATTGTAGGGCTAGAAATCATTCATCTTACAGGCATGTTGAGTCCCAGGACAGTTAAATGACTTGCCCAAAGCCATGTCATAGTTAGAGCCATCTTTACCCACACCTGGTAAATTGGTTTTACCTTTTTACCTTTCTGGTTAAGATAGACATGCACAGGCCTCTATTTGACAGACTAATATCTCTGTGCATCTAATGTAAGACTATGAGTGTAGCAATACCTTAGGCAAACCTATACATAGAAAAAAGCCATCAAAGTAAAAACAACACAAGGTCTAAGAAAGGGCTGCATTCAACTTCCTGATCCTATTCTTACTCTTTTATAATAAATTTACCTATTGATTTGTTTTTGAAAATTGCTTTTTAAAAACTAAAATGTAGAGCCTAGCATGGTGATCATGCCTTTATGCATGCCTTTAATCCTAGCACTCAGAATAGCAGAGGCAGGCAGATCCCTGTGAGTTTAAGGCCAGTCTGGTCTACAGAGTGAGTTCCAGGACAGTCAGGCTGCTACACAGAGAAACCCTGTCTCAAATAATAATAATAATAATAATAATAATAATAATAATAATAATAATAATAAATAAGAACTAAAAAGTAAAGACTGTGGATAATATGAACCATGAATTATATTTTTACCACAAACTTACAAATATACATGAAATATCAAAGTATAATCAAATAGATGGCTGGATCTTTATAAAATATAAGAATGGTGTATTGAAATAAAAGACATTTACTCTTAAAGTCTTACATTGTTCTAAGACAGGATCTTAGAATGTAGCCCAGGCTGACCAAGACTTACTATACAGCCCTGGCTGTCCTCAAACTAATGCCAAACTATTCCTTGTCTTAGTCTCCCAAGTGGTGGGATTATAGGCCTGTATATGTTCCTTTAACTAATTTTCTGTGACAATTGCCTGATAGACTGAAACATTTTTTTCTCAAAGGAAATAGGGACATAAATATAATTAAAATAAATACATTTATCATGAATAAAGACCTTATAACTTTCTAATAAATTTATGTATTTTCATGTGGGTTTGATGGGCTTTTTTTGTTTTTGAGACAGGCTTTTCGCTATATAGCCCTGGCTATCCTAAAAGATCACTGTGTAGAACAGGCTGTCCTCAAATTCACAGAGATCTACTTGCCTCTGCCTTCTGAGTACTGAGATTAAAGTTGTGTACCACCAAGCCCAACTGAACTATAATTCAAACTCAAATGTGTTTCTACTATTTTTTAGGGAACAGTGGGTCAGGCTATGTGTAACCAGCCTAGCCTAAAACTTGCTCAAGAGTCTTAGACTTGAGATCCTCCTGCCTCAACCTATCCTTAGCTTCAAAATTCATTTTCTTTCCTCCTTTTGTACAGAGAGTTGCTGATTCTGACAAGACCACTCTCCTCAACTGAGATGAATGGTGAAATTTTCTAGCTCCAGACTAAAATATGAAAAAAGCAATCTGAAGACACTGGAGAGCGTCCCAAAGTGCCCACACAGCCCCATCCTCTTATGCCTGACTAGTTTCAATCAGAGCTAATGGAGGTAAGTCATGTGCATGTGGTCTCACTGGTTGAGGAATTAGAAGGCAAAGTTCATGGCAATTATGGAAGACTTTTAAATGCCATAACAGTGCTGGAGATTAAGCCTTGTGCTAGGCAAGTGCTCTACCACTGAACCATATCCTCAGGCCCAACCATTAAGACATGAGAGATGACAGGAGACATCTCTAAGGGAGCCATAAAAAGGGTGCCACAGATTCCACAAATGAACTGGCACTTGAACTTGAACTTGTGGACAGGGCTCATGCAGCTCAGCCAAAGCTCAAGAAAAGCAGAGTGTCTTCACCTGTTGCCAACTGGTGTACAAAATTTGGAGCCTGAACTCAGCAAAGCTAATTGATAAGTTCAATGCTCTTCATAATGACATAAAAGAATCAAGGACCTCTATAATGCATCATTCATAATGCCTAAAATAGACATGAGGAAAAGGAAAATGTGACCTATACTTAAGAAGAAATACCAGCAGAACTGGGACGTTCCCTATGTTGTAACTGAAATATAAAGCCTTTGGGGGCGTAGCCATGATCCGTATGCTCTAACTCCTGTAGCAGGAAAATAAAGAGTTGAAGGTACTATCTAATGAGGTACTATCTAAAAGAAAAAAAGGTAGGGGGGATGAAATGGCTAAAAATATGCTAACAATGAATGGACAGGCCTAGAAAGAAAATAACTAGTGGGAAAATCCAGTTCTCACATTTTAAAAAGACACAAACTTCAGTGAATTTAACAGAAGACTGATGATAACATAACCAAGAATCAATAAATGTGAAGGTACAGCATTAGAATTAATTCACTTCAGACTCAGGCTGAGTGGCGCATGCCTAGAAACCCAGGAGGCTGGGGCAGGAGGACTAAAGTCTGAGGACAGCATGGACAACACAGAGACTTGTCAGAGAGAGAGAAGTGGTGTGCAGAGAGAGGGAGGAAAGTAACACCTGAAAGAGGAAGGGGGTTGTCAAAAACTTTAAGCCCACAGATACAAGAGGTTCAATAAACCCCAAGTATTGAAGAAACTGGAGCCTTCATGCATCGCTGAGAATACAAAATAGTACAGTTGCTGTGGGAATCTCTTTGCTGGTTTCAAAAACAAAAACACATAAGTTCTCACTGCATAAAAAAAAATTTAAGAATTATCAAAACCATAATGACAAGAGTGGTTTCAGGAAATGAAGAAAATGTGAGGGGGTACTGCAAAAGGACATGATTAGAAAACTGGGAATATTGAATATATTCATTATCCTGATGTGTAATAATGGCTTCAGGAGCAAATACATGTCAAAACTTATCAAATTATGCACTTTTTAAGGGTATGTATTTATTGCATACCAACTATACCTTAATAAAACTGTTTGGAAAAAATTATAACATATCCAAGTTTAAGTAGGTTTTTTACAACAATGACAACAAAAAAGCTCTCCAATGAAGAGCAAAGGGGATAGAGTAGAAAAGAAAAAAGCCGAAACTTAGTACAAGGCACCTCTTGTACAAGGTCCTCTAAGCAAGGACCGCAAAAGCCATACAATTATACCTCCATAAAAGAAAGCGACTGTGGTTCCAGCCATTCTTTCGAGCTCTTGCGCTTATGAAGCGTGCCGGTTACCAGATCATCTTGGCTTCCATTTTTCATTGTGGCCATCAACTAACAGAGCCCCTAGAAAAGCTAAAATGGCATTTATTTTATAATTAAAATTCATAGTAATTTTCTCTTCTGCTTAATAATCAACACTCATGACCTTGGACACCTATGGGATGAGACTTCAGAAACTGGCCCTCCATATTTCCCCTCCAGTTGCCAGGAAGCAGGGCACTTTTAGAACCCTCATGGCTACAAGGTGCTATTCAAGCCATGTAGTCATAGGAATCTAATTCCCTGTAGTTGCTTAGATTTGATAGCCCAAGAATGTTAGAGTAGTGACTTTCAAGCTACTGCGGCACAAATGAGCTCTTGAAGAAGGGAAATTTGGGCAAAATTCTGCCCGTCAAGCTCCAAGAGGCCCAAGGGTCTGCATGTGAGGGGAAGGGGGCTTCTGAGTCTGCGCCCACGGTGGCTCAGGGGCATCAGGCCCGCTCACCAGGGAGTAGGACCCGCCAGACCGCTCCCCCTCTGCTTCGCCCGCCTCTGACGCAGAACGGGTGCGCGGGGCCACCAGGCCAAGCAGGCCTCGACCAGGCCTTTCAGCCCCCTCTGGCAGCGCACAGAGCTTTAGGCTCTCCCGCACCACCGTGCGCCCGCGACCTCAGCCCAAGACCGTGGCTTCAGAACGCCCGAAAGTTCGGGGCTCCATCTCCTGGATGCGGACCCACGCGGCCCCCAGCCACTGGGGAGAAGGGAGCGACTAGAACGCACCAAGGAGTGTCTCCAGGCTCCGCCCATATGAGGGCGGATGCCGGTCTCGTTCTAACAGGCATCTGCCACAGCCAATCAGCTTCGCTCGTGTCCCCAGGCTCCGCCCATGCCCGCCCCTGGCGGAGCGTTGACTCCCCAGTAACCCTGGTACCCGGTATTTAGCTCCCAATTCCCAAGACTTCAGGTTGAGTTAGGTTGCCCGCCGGCCCTCAGTCACTACTCAGAGGGGAGCAGCTCAAGAGGGACGTTCGCCCTGTTAGGTCCCCGTGGTGAAGGAGCGTTCGTGGCGGTTGACTCTATGAGGGTCGTCCAAGATGGCTGCCATGGGCCTCCAAGGTGGTGGTAGAGCTCGGGTCTGTTGACCAGTGTGTCTCCAGCGTTGATGCTGGTCGAGGAGGAGGAATGAAAGCTTTATCTTATTTAACTAGGTTGTTCTCCGTGGTCGGTGGTTTTGAGATTCTTTGGATAGCTGGTTGCCTTTTTTTGTTTCTACTTTATTTTACTTTTATTTATTTATTTGTTCATTTTTGCGGGTCTCCGGATTGAACCGAGGACTTTACGTTTGCCGCTCTACCACTGAGATTCGTCTGCACAGCTTTTTTAAAATCAAAACAAAAAAACAGGGTCTCTCTGGCCTTGAATTTGTGACCTTTCTGCCCCTAGAGTACTGGAGATATTAGCATGGACTTGTGTTTTTAAATCCCAGATAATTCTCTTGTAAATCATTACATGGCTAAAAATGTTGAGGGTCTGGTTCCTTTCTGGGTTTTGGTGAACACTGGATGGTAGACATTTTCACTCTTCCCACGTTCTAAAGGACACACACTGTTACTAACCCTGAAGTATCGGGAGCACTTGTATGCTCACGTGGAGACCAGCTACAGTTCCTGGTTCAGAGCTGAGGAATCAGCATGAGTCACTTGCAGAACTTACTGTTAGATACCCTGCTGGGGACGAAGCACGTGGACAGTGCAGCTCTCATCAAACTCCATGAAAGGAGCCTATGTGTGACATCTCCAGGATTTAGTGTAAGAGGAAAAAAAAAACTTTTAAAAATAACTTTTTAGGTTACCATACAAAGTATTGGTTTTTATCATGTTCTCTTCATATATGTGTTGTGAATGAACTATGTAAAAAATACGAATATGTTTTATTGAGTAATGATAAATTCACAAGGTGCAGTAGTTTCCATGGCATCAACTTGATAGCCTGCTTTCCTTGGTAACCATGACAGAGATGAACACAGGCTGTGTTAGCCCCATCTTTATTACTAAAAACAACTCTTGGCTCACACAGTAATGTGTGTGTATACATACACATGCAACTGTATATGTATATATATATATATATATGTATATATATATACATATATATATATATATATATATACATATATATATTATGGTTCCAGAATGGCAACAAATTGAAGAGACCACAGCAGAGTTCAAGAGTTTTCCTAAGTCCAGAAAAGCGGGAAAGTTGGTAGAACTGTCAGTAGATATTTGATAATAGATATTGATGAATTAATAAAACCAGAGCTTCAAAAAAGAGTCTGGAGAAACTTTGGGTACTTGTTAGGCTCCTTCATATCACAAGTTTGAGAGTAAGGCTGCCGAGTTGAGACCAGCTCCAGGAGCAAAAGGGCAGAGCTAGGTCCAGACTGGTAGGCAGATGGGGGCAGCTCCAGGTCAGTAGGAACCAATGCCATCTCTGTGCTAGATGTGTCTTCTTTATGGAGTCCAGGTGAGAGAATCACACACTCTCCTTGGTCTGCTATACATGATATTTCTTGGACCTTGTTTTTCTGATAGGATTTTAATATGTCCATATGCCTCTACTGTCTCAGTTTACCCTCATAAATTTATAGGCAAGCGCTCTTTCTATTCCCAGGAATAAGTTGTTTTTTAGTCTGTGTTGTGTAGGTGGTGCTAGAAAAACGTGCTATCCCCATGTCCTTCCAGGGAGTGAAAGTGCTCTTTTACAAAATATGGAGTAACAGGCCAAGACAGCCTGATCCAACATATGTCATTATAACTGTTTTCATTCATTCCCTGTCCACAATGCCCTGTTCTATACACTCTTCAGTTGGTTCCCTTCCTTGAGTCCTTCTGTCTTCTTATGTATGTATGCCATTATCTATTTCCCACCTTCTTTAAGAGGTATCCCTCCCCTCTTATAAGCCCATTTCTAATGTTGTCACTTACAGACACACACATACATAAATATATATAAACACATAATTGTAAAGATTTGTTTTTATTTTATGTGTATAGTTGTTTTGTCCACATGTTTGCATACCATGTGCATGGATGCCTACAGAAGCCAAAAGAGGGCTTCAGATCTGTTCAACTAGACTTATAGACAGTTGGTAGCCACTGGGTGGGTGTGCAGTGGGAACTGTTTTCTTGATGATACTTATTCTAACTGGTATATGGTGGAATCTCAAAGCACCCCATATACATAGTGCCTGCAGAATTCAGAAGAGTCATATCCCCTAGAACTGTAAGCCACACCATCTTGGTGCTGGGAATTGAACTTAGGTCCTCTGCTCTTAACCACTGAGCCATCAAAACTATAATTTTAATGTATGTATGTATATATCTATTTATATGTACATTTGAATGCAGTGCTCTTGGAGGCTGGAAGAGTGTTTTAAGTCCTCTGGAGCTGGAGTTGCAGGCAGAGTGAGCCATCTTATGTGGACATTAGGAACTGAAGTTCTGTCCTTCAGACAAGTAGCAGGTGCTCTTAAGTACTGAGCCATCTTTCCAGCCCTTAAAGCAGTTTTAATTTGCATCTCTCTGATGAAGAAATCTTATTTGTTCAAGTAATTGGCCTTTTTGTATGTCTCTCAAGAATAATCTATTCAGTTGATTGATTGATTAATTAGGTGATTTGGGGATTTTGGTGTTTGAGTTTTTATACACTTTGGTATGTCAATCTCTGTGCAGTATGTGATTGGTGGTTGTTTTGTGTTCTTTTATGTTCTGTCAATATGTGTGCAATGTGTGCTTGATGATTGTTTTATTTTTATGTTCTATCACTTTGTTCTAGCAATTGTTTCCTTTGCTGTACATAAACTTTTAATTTCATGATATCTCATTTGCCAATTCCCGAAGTTTGTAACGAGTACGGTTTTTCCGCCTGCCACCGCGCCAGCCCCAAATAATGTACAGAGACTCTGTATTTGATATTATGTTATTGGCCAGGTACTAGTTTCTTATCGGCTAGCTCTGCCTTAGTTATTAACCCATTTGTGTTAATCTATGTATGTCCACGTGTTCTTCTTACAGGGAGCCGGTTGCCGCATACTACTCTCTCCAGACTCTCCATCTTGACTCCTCCTTCCTACTTCCTATTTCCTCCTTGTCTCCTAGTCCCTCCTATCTTCCTTTCCTATTGGCCAACAGTGCTTTATTATTAACCAGTATGAGAAACATATACAGAATGACATCTCCCATCAGAAGTTCTTTCTTGTGCTATTGGAATCCCTTTCAGAAAATCCTTTCCTGGGGATATGACTGTTAAACAAAAAGGCCTTTTCTACTAAAAAGCCATTGGAAGTGCTTTAAGATTCTAGACCACATAGTCTCACAATCAGTAATTCTGTAGTTGGAAGAGCAGCCATAGATAATGCCTAAAAGAATAGGTATGACTATCCTCTAGTGTAACTTTATGAACAATGGGACTTCAATTTCATGTAATGGTGATGTGTCACAAAATGCTGTTCCTTTTTTCCCAGTCATTTTTAAAAAGTGAAAACCATTCCCAGTTTTCAGGCCATTTAAAAAGGTAGCTAACCAAATTAGACTGGCTAGTGACAATGCTTTTCTGACCTGGCCTATTTAACCTCTGTAGGTAATGCCAAGTGATGTTCGAACACTTGTGAATGGATTTGCCAAAAACCCACTGATAACCAGAAGGGAAGGGTTGTATTTCAAGGAAAAGGATTACAAATGTGTCCGGGCAGATGACTATTCTCTTTATGCTAAAAATGTAAGTATTCAAGATTTGAAGACAGTGGATAAAAACCTTAAGAGTGTTGCTTCAGTTTTCTTTATCCCTCCCGATGCTCTCTGCAATACAGTGTAAGGTCATTACTGCTTTCTGTTGTTCAGATTGCAATCTAGTGCCAGGAAGGCATATCTGAAAATACTCAGAAGTACTGGGGATGGACCTCTGGAGTAGAGAACTTGTCTATAACGTGCAAAGCTCTTGATCTCCAGCACTGAAATGAAGTAAAGAATAAAAATCACTTCTTGTCCAAAAGCATTCTCAGCCAGATATCCTGACTGCTGTAAATATCTCCTCTGGAGTCTGTCAGCTGAGTCACCTCTTCCTGATACAGTTCACCCTCCATAGTGCCATGACCGGCTTGACTTGGGTCCTGAAACCCTGACTGGAGCAGCAATGAAATAAAGAAAGACAGACACACATACAGTAAAGCTGTGGGAGGAGAGGGTGTTTAAATACATTCTAAGTTCACACCCCTGTTAGGCACAAGAATGTTGAATCCATCACAGAGGCAAAGAATGGTTATTAGGGGGCTAAGATAGCCCAGAATACATCGTTATTAGGCTCTGGATCCACAACTGTAAGTGCATGGTATGTTTCTTCCCAGGAACTTCTCTTTACAATACACATAATATTAGTGCAAAAAGCTGAAACCTTTCAGAAAACTCTACTAAATGTCTCAGAAGAGTAGAAGATTAAAATACAATTACACTAATACAAAGATGTCAGGAAATAGTTTCTTAAAAATGTGTCTGGGGTAACTGCTGGGCTTGTGGTTGGAACCCAAGGCAGAGCATTGTCTCTTGTTCATCTAGGAGAACACCGGTGTGATTGTTGTGAAGACCCATCAGTATCTCCTGGTGGCCACTTACACTGCAGGCATGTATCCTAGTGTCTGTGTGGAAGCCACAGAGAAGCTGGGTGAGTCTGCTTCCCACTGAGACTCGACACCCTACTTAAAGTAGCTGGGGACAAAGGAGAAATTTGTCGGAGAATCCAGGGGTGGCTCACATAAACACAGAAAGTGATGATCACAGAGGAGCAACGGGAAAATGTGGGTACCACGGATGGGAGCACTGCTGTGAGTCTGTCTTGTTTCTGCTTAATTGCAAAGCAACTGCTTCTTTCCCTGGCTCAGTATCATGGTGAGGCCTCCGTCCTACCCCTTATTTTCTTTGAGGACCCTGACTTGTGTCATATGGTTTATCCCTACTACCACCCCCACATCCGTAAGCTATGCAAGAGAGATGATGGGCAGGGGAACAGAGAGGAAGCAGGCTAAAAAGCAGACAAGTGTTGGGGACCTGCCCTGTAGAGAGGAGCTACTAATAGAAGCCGCCATCTTGGTGTGTACTGCAGCCCCTTCCCTGGTTTACAATTATGGAACAATAAAAATAAGATTTAATTGAGAACTAAAATGAGGGTTGAGCATAACAAATGGTAAGTAGTTTTGCATTTTATTTTACATCTATTTGAGTTTCTAATAAACTCAGAATTGCTTAAAACAGTACTTAGAAATAGTAGGGGCTTCTAGCAAGAAAAACAGCCATTCATTCATTCTTGCAGGAAATAACTGTGGTGCCCAATAATGCACATGCCCTGCACTATCTCAGATCAAAACTGGATAAGTCATGTCTCTGCCTCTCCTGACTCTGTAGATGCCATCCTACCTGGCAGAAATGCATTCCTGTTCTATCTATCACCCTCACATCTGGCTGGTACATTCCTCATCATCACTGATGGTCCAAGTCAGATCCAGTGTCTCTTCCACTGTGGTGTATATTTTATGCACACTGCCATTGTTATTAGCATTAGAGCTCTTTGTTAAGATAGATTATGAATCCAGAAAGTGGCAATGCCATCATAATCATCCTCCCATCTGATATCTAATACAGTACCTGACTCTAAGTAGGAAATTACTGCATGTTTGATAAACAGAGATGTTAATGACTTCCACCTAACAGAATCCAGGATGAATGTGTGAGAAATTAAGTTCCAAAAAGGGAAGGTCAGATTCAGCAGACTAGGAGCTGGAACCAGACAGAGACCTATCATTTGAGCTAATATATCTCATTAAAGTATCCATAAGAAAAGTATAGGAAGACCGGCCACTAGGCTTTCAATAAAACAGGCTGTATCTTATTGGCTCAGAACTGAGGCTAATTCCTTAGAGAAGACCAGAATGTTCCTTAGCTTCAATATAATATTCTCTGACCATTTGTTTATTTATTTATTTGTTCAAGGCCACAAAAGACTCCAAAGAATAATACGGCTGGCACTATGCCAAATAGAACCCACTGTTATAAGAAGGGACCAGCTATGATAGAAGGTGTCTGGGTAGCCTAAGGGAAGGGCCAGACTGCTACCCATTAACTGCCTGTTGTCACTGCCTTAATCTTGCTTCCTTCACCACTCTAGGACTCTCTCTCTCTCTCTCTCTCTCTCTCTCTCTCTCTCTCTCTCTCTTCCTCTCCCTCCCTCTCTCTCCTTTCTGATGTAGGGTTTCACTGTATACCCCAGACTGGGCTCAAACTTGCAATTTTCCTGCTTTAACCCACTAAATTCTGGGATTACAGGCATGTGCTATTAGACCCCAAAATTGTATTTTCTCTATCAAAAAATCATGTGATTATTGTAGAAAATGGGAGAAATAATCGTGATGATTAAGTATTTTTTAATCCTCAGGGTATTTAATCCCAGCACTTAAAATGAGTGGGCAGATCTCTGTGAGTTCAAGGCCAGACTAATCTATATAACTAGTTTCAAGCCAGCCAGAGTTACATTGTGAGACCCTGTTTCGATTTTTTTTTTTTTTTTTATTATGGAGCATTCTATCAGCATGACTAAATAACAGCTTTAAGAAGTAATGGGCAAAATATAATCCTATACTACTTCACACAAGTCAGTCGGGTTTTTGTTTGTTTGTTTTGATGTTTTGTTTTGTTTTGGTTTTTCAAGACAGAGTTTCTCTGTAGCTTTGGAGGCTGTCCTGGAACTAGCTCTGTAGACCAGGCTGGCCTCAAACTCACAGAGATCCGCCTGCTTCTGCCTCCCAAGTATTGGGATTAAAGGTGTGTGCCACCAACTGTGTATTTTTAAAATGACTATATTAACAGATGGTATGCATTGGTAAAATATTAGCATCACTAGATCAGTATGAAATTATTAAAGAACTATAATTATTCCTTAAACTTCCTGTAACTTAACTCCTAGATAGATAACCAAATGTCCTAGTTTCTTCACATGAATGTTGCCTCACTCTTAACTAAACCCACATCTAAGAATCTAGGCTCTGTGTTTTGACATCTACATGGAAAGAAATAGATATTTCATGGTTTGGGTATTTTGTTTATACTCATGAAAATATCATCTAAGACCTTGTTCATAGTTCTATAACAGATAAATAGAAAATTATAATTCATTCTTCTAAATTTGCCTGTCAGTAATTCTTACAATAAATTATTTTTAAAGATTTTACATTTTAATTTGTTTTTGTTTTTTTGAGACAATGTCTTGCTATGTAGTACTGACTGGCCTAGTACTCAACATGCAGATTAAACTGGCCATGAACTTGATGCAATAGTTCTGCTTCCAACACCCAAGTAGTGGAATTACAAGAGTATGCCACCATACCTGTCTACAAATCTATGACACTTAATACAGTCCTGGTCTCCCACCATTTCCTCTTGTCATGGTTGCAGTAAAGCAGTGGTTCTCAACCCCTTTTGGGGCTCAAACAACTTTTCACAAGGGTCACCTAAGACCATCAAAAGACACAGATATTTATAATATGATTCATAACAGCAGCAAATTAAAATTACAGTTATGAAGTAGCAAAGCAACAATTTTATGTTTGGGGGTCATCACAACATGAGAAACTGTATTAAAGGATCACAGCATTAGGAAGTTTAGGATCATTGCAGTAGAGGAAGGCAAACTGAATGATAACCAGCAGTCAGTTTAAGAAAACAAGTAGAATTAGAATTTTTTATTAGTAAAACACAGCCTACACATTTTTCCTTTTTTTTTTTTTTTTTTTTTTTTTTTTTTTTTTTTTTTGAGACAGGGTTTTTCTTTATTGCTTTGAAGCCTGTCCTGGATAAAGAGCTCTGTAGACCAGGCTGGCCTTGAACTCACAGAGATCCATCAGCCTCTGCCTCCCAAGTGCTGGAATTAAAGGTGTGTGCCACCAACACCCGACCTGATTCTTTCTTTTTAATGAAGGACTGGGCAGCAGGTTCTACTGTTCCCTGATGCCCTCTCTCACTCATTTTCCCTTGACAATTATGTGTACCTTCATTGTCTCTTCATGGAGAATTAATCACTCTTCAGAGAAGCACAAATATCCCTGTCACTTTGAAATAGAATTGAGGATTGCATACATCTCTCTTTCCTAGAAGACACAGACCTCCACAAGGACAAGGCCTGTGTTTTAACTATCCCATCATCCTTTAATAGAGTACGGTGCCAGCACATGGTAGCCATCTAACACTGCTTCTGAAAAATGAATGAACTACATTGTAATGGCAGTTCACTACTCTAAAATGATTAATATGCTGTTTCTTTCAGGAGATTATCTAAGAAAAAAAGGAAATTAAGTCATCAGACAACTAGTGAAGACAACTTATTTTGAAAGAAAAATACAGATCCTTCAGAAAAAATATTTGTGGTTGAGAAACAGAGTGGAAGATTAAAGACTGAGCTAAAGGACATTTTTTTTTCTTGTTTCAAGAGGTCATCATCTATAACTGGAAGGACCTGACCAGCTCTTTCCTTTTCTTTAAGCATTGATTACTGACTTGAAACCTGAGTGCATTAATGGTTTTTCACAGGACAAGTCTGTTGGGAGTCTCACCTCCAAGTCCCCACATATCTTGCCAGATATCCCAAGAATATAGACCCTAGCCATATTGAAGTTAGAGGACAGCTGTGGGAGACCTCTTCCACTATGTGGGTAGTGGGAATGGAACTCAGGACATACGGGTTAGTGGCAAATAAGCCCACTGAACCGTCTCAACAGTCCCGCTAACCACTGCATACCTAGGCCATGTCTGTGTTATGCCACCTTTAAAAATTAAAGTAATTCTTCTCTCTGGGGCAGGGAGGGAGTAGGGGGGGGCAACTTGCAAAGTGCTTTCTATCAAAGAAGTAGAGTTCCTGAGTTCAGTGCCCCTTTATTAAAACATAGATGGCATTGCATGTGTGACAGTTGCCTTGTCTTACCATTCATATGGGACCTGTGGGAAAGGCAACCAATGTAAAGGTCACCCAGCAATGGACCACTAATCCAAGAATTGGATGGACACTCACTATCTTCAGGCATCCAATACTGTTCAGCACTATAAAGGCCTTCTCAAAACTCAGGAGATTTCTGACCACCTCTCTTACCACCTCTGAGTCTATATCTTAATAAGGCAGAATGGCTACTTGAATTACCTTTCTGAAAAAGTGTTCTGTTGGCCACCTGCTACATGATAATCAGGACAATAAGAGAAAGAACCTGTTTTTGATAATTTAAGGTTCTCTGCCATAGCCACTACTGGAAAGGAAGCATCTTCTTTTCCCTGACAGCAGCCCAAGGCCAGGCTGGTCAGTGAGCCCTTTGATACACCCTCCAGTACACCCTCCAGTGCACCCTACAGTACACCCTCCAGCACATACCTCAATGCACCCTCTAGTACACCCTGTAGTGCACCCTCCAGTGCATACTTTAATGCACCCTCCAGTGCACCTTCCAGTACACTGTCCAATGCACTCTCCAGTACACCCTCCAGTGTACCCTTCAATACACCATCCAGTGCATACTTCAATGCACCCTCCAGTGCACCTTCCAGTACACCATCCAGTGCATACTTCGTTCAATGCACCCTTCAGTCCATCCGACAGTAGACCCTTCATTACACATTTCAGGCCTTAGCTCTAGGGAGGAAATGGCTTGGATCTTTGGCCAAGAGAAAGCCTGGGAAATACAACTTAACTCTGCTTTGGCCAGATTGGATTGCCATTACCCTTAAGGATAATGATTATTTATGTGAATACACCATTTTCCAGGTCCCTCTACAGTGTACTTTACAAGGACCAAGAGGGACATGTAGCAGGTCTCTAAATATTGTAAGAAACCCCAATCTCACATATGACCCTTCTAACAAAATGTCTAGATGTGAACAAAGTAGTTGGGAATGGGTCTGAGAGTGAGTCATTGTGATGAGATACAGAGGTCCTGACACCCAGAGAGGTAACCTTAGACTTCAGGGGCTGGGGAAATGGTGGAGCTCTTTATTTTTGTCTCCTATATTTGATGTCACAATTGGCAAAGTAGTTGCTTGGTCAAACTTTCTGGTACCAGAGCTATGGCATAAACAGTCCAAGGAGAGCCTGACTTGATTGGGAAATGGACGTATCTGGGTCTTAGATTGCAGCTGAGTCTAAGTCATTCTGTAAAGAGGGAGGCTCTGTCTCCTATAAGGAGAGCTGGAACATCTTCCATGTCCCCTAAGCTGTAGCTTTGCATTTTAAAGGGTGAAAAGGACAAGAGGTTGGGTTGACTCCCTTCAGTCCCACCCCTTGGACTGCTCAGAGTTCAGGCAGTCCTTCCAGTGGCAGCTGAGGGCGGTCCCTTAGCTCTGGAGTGCGGCCATCAGCACCCAAAGGAGCCAAGACTAGTAGTACCTGCTGAACCAGCTTGGTTATCTCCATGGCCTGAAGGGGCCTGTCCATAGGACCTGGGATTTCAACCCAGAAACAGGGTAATCTGTTGCAGCTCTTCAGTATTTCCAGGCCTGGACAGTGATTAAAACCTTGTTTTCCAGGACCAAGAGCCAGTGTAGGGATTGCAGAATCCTGGGCAACAGGATCCAGGATTTGTGCCAGCAGCCACTTCAAGTGGGTGCTGAACAGGGGTGTCCTATTCGAATCCTTCTGAGTCTGCATTTTCTGCCTGCCTGACTGTCTGCCCGCCTGCCCAGTGTTCTTGAACAACATGCTGGCAGTGCACTTTGACCAACCAGGTGGACCAGAAAATCTCTACCTGAAGGAGGTGGCCAAGCCGAGTCCCGGAGAGGGTGAAGTCCTCCTAAAGGTGGCAGCCAGTGCCTTGAACAGGGCCGACTTACTCCAGGTACCCGGGGGTTCCAGCAGTCAGGTCAGGGTGGATTTCAGGGCTCACCCTCTGTCTTCAGTGAACTGATCAGACAGAGAAAGTGGGGATTAGAGTGTTGCCTGCAGCACCCACTAGAACAGCTGTGCCAGGGGTTCTGAGACCCAAAGCCAAATAGGCACTTTATTTTCCTAAGTGAGGGACTGTGCTGCGTGTGTAGCTTATTGGTAGAGCCTTTGCCTACCATATTCCAGGCCCTGGGTGATTCTCCACAAGAAAACAAATACAGGGGTGTTTGCAAAGCAAGAATCCACTATGAGTTCACTCATTATCTCGCCTGGCATCCTGGAAATGGACAGGGAAGTACCATTTGTTGACACGGAGAGGGCATGAGGGGTACACCTGCCCTAATAAACTCCTCAGACAATGTCTATTTATATTTTACAGATAAAGTCAATAAGAAAGACCTAGAACAAGGTCAGACACTGTCCCATTAGATTCCCACCCCGGGTTTCATAAATGACTTATATAAACTGCTGTGCCCACAGAACCCAAATTGGAACAAACTACCTGTTAGTTAAACTTTGGTTAGGATTTACTCTCTCAGGCCTTGAATTTAACCCATTCGAAGCTTGGTTAGCCTGTCACCACCCTCCCCCCCTTTTTTTTAACTCTTTTGCAAATAGGCTGGCTTTCAGGTAGCATAGAAATGGCTAAGGAAGTAAACTGAAGTGAAGTTATAACTAAATAACTTCTCACCAATACCCCTGTAAGTAACCCAAAGAAATTGACTCAGAAAAAAAATTACAGTTCAACCACAAGAGGGAGTACAGCCAGGCATCTTTTATTTATTTGTTGTTTTAACTTTTCACTTTAAAATTGTTTTAATAGTTTTAATGATATTAAAATTAATGATAAAATAAGAAATTAAAAATATAATAATAATAATAACAACAATAAACTGTTTTAACTCTACATAGCCCAGGATGGTCTCAAACTTGAGACCTTCCCAGCTCAGTCTCTGAATGCTGACATTATTTATAAACATACACCATCAAGACAGCCTACAGTTTTAAGAATGAATGATCCCATCACTGTAGAGGCTGAGGAGGGAAGATTGCCTCAACTTTGAGGCAGCCTGGGCTACAAAGAAAGACCTGGAGGGGGAGGGGCATTATACTAACAACTATAAAAATGGAATGAAGTGGGAAGGCCAGGGGCTTAACTCTGTGGTAAAATATTTGCCTAACATACTCAAAGTCCTCAGTACCACACAAATAAACGAAATGAAGCAGGCATAGTTCAGTCAACACCATGCCTACCTGCCTTGAATAGCCCTGGGCTTATCTCCAGCACAGTACTCCTTCACAACAGAGCTGGTCGGAATCAATTAGAAAAGCACTGCTTGTGGAACAAACATGAATACTTGAGTTTGGACTGCCAGAACAATAATTAAAAACCAGGTGTGTGGGCTGGAGAGAGGGCTCAGAGGTTAGGAGAACTGGCTGCTCTTCCAGAGGACTGGGGTTTGATTCCCAGCACCTACATGGCAGCTCACAACTGTCTGTAACTCCAGTTCCAGGGAATCTGGCATCCCCACACAGACATACATGTAGGTAAAACACAAATTCACATAAAATAAAAATCTTCAAACAAACAAATAACAAAAAACAAACACATAGGTATGTGCCTGTCATCCCAGAGACAGACAGGAGAATCCCCAGAGAGAGGAGAATCCCTGGGGCTTGCTTCAGCCAGTCTAGTTGAACAAGTAACTCTAGTTTCAGTGTGTCAAAATATAAGATGGGGAGCAATTGAGGAAGACATTCAATATTGACCTCTGGGTTCCATATGCATGTACACACACATATGTGCATGCATGTACACACACAGAGAGAGAAAGAAATGTACATCAGAATCAACTGGTGAACTTTTAAAATTAACAAGGCAGGGCCAGGCAAGTGTAGTTTAAAATGGTTCTGATGCAAAACTCCAGTCTATGATCTAAAGCCTGAGATCCAGGGTAAGTACAGTCTTTCATTCAATAAATATCAGTAATTGCTGAGAAGTCCATGGTTTTGCTCCTGGTCTCTCTAAATATTTACTTTGCAATCTTGGACAAGCCTTTCCCCATCCTGATCTCTTTCTTTCTTTCTTTGTACAATAAAGGGATTGAGTAAATTAACTAGCTGAGGATTCTACCAGGTATGGCACTCACTGATTTTTGTGACCTGTAGCCTTTTATTTACATAAACCAAGTCATCTCCCTCTCCTTTTTCCTTACTTACAAAACTGGACTTTTTTTGTGGTGGTGGAGCATGCCTTTGATCCCAGCACTTGGGAGGCAGAGTCAGACAAATCTCTGTGAGTTTGAAGCCCGCTTGGTCTACAGAGTAAATTCCAGGACAGTGAGGGCTACACAGAGAAGCCTTGTCTCCAAAAACCAGTAAATAAATACATAAATAAATAACAAGACAAAACAAAAAACCAAAATCGGACTTCATCCTGATTTTTTTTTTTCCTCTGAAAAAAGGAAGAGCTATTGGAGAGGGGCCAGGGATTGTGACACAAAGGTTTCTGATCATGCTCCTACTTAATGTGACTGACTCTTTCTGCAGAGACTAGGCCAGTATGCCCCACCCCCAGGAGCCAGTAGCATTTTGGGACTTGAAGCATCAGGACATGTGGCTGAGCTGGGCCCTGGCTGCCAGGGACACTGGAAGACTGGGGATTTGGCCATGGCTTTGCTGCCTGGTGGAGGACAAGCTCAGTATGTCACTGTCCCTGAAGATCTCCTTATGCCTGTCCCAGAAGGACTGACCCTGTCTCAAGCTGCAGCCATTCCAGAGGCCTGGATTACTGCCTTTCAGCTCTTACATCTTGTAGGTGAGGATGTATGATGCTCATTTGACACAGTATGGCTCACTCCCCAGTAAGCCAACCTCCCCAAAGCCCAGCAGTCCTCCAGGTCACCCTTCCCAAACCCCAGCAGTACTCTGGACACCCAGCATCCATCACCCTACCTTGTTGTATCAATGTCAAACCATCAAACCATGTTAAAATGGCTTGATATCGGATGAGGGGTGAGAACCATGATTATTAAACAGGACTATGAACATCTTAACAAAAGACCCAGGAGTAATCTCTACCTCAAATCATGCCGACTTCTCTTTGGGGTCCAGTGCAATAGAAGAGGCAGACTTGATGTGTGTATGGGTGCCCATAGACAGCTTTTTGGAACAACTTGAGTTGTGGTAGACAAAAAGTGCGTCAAGACAGACCAAGAAAGTGTCAAGGTGAGGACTGTTGCTCCACTCAGAGATGAGGGATGGTTGTTGTCATTTGTAAAAAGATGGGGCTGGGCAGACTGAAGGCCTTGAATGCCAGACTATTTGGACTCAGTGCAAAAACAAAAAGTTGCTTCCCATTTTGAGAAAAAAAAAAGATGATAAGAAAGCTCCATTTGGGTTGGAGGAGTCTGGTGTCTATGTGTGATGCTTGGACCAGTGACATCAGCTGAAGGACTGGCTTCAAGTTATGACAATGGGAAGTGGGGTCATTCTTGCTTTAAAAAGTATGTATGTAGGTATATGTATTTGAGTGTTATTTCATACTTTGAGTAGAGATAATGGATGTGGCTGTGGCTACCAATAGTTTGTAACTAAAGCCCATTTTTCACTTGATCAGAGACAGTAAGGGAAAAAAGAAGAAGAGAGGGATGCAGAGACAGAGAGACACACAGAGAGATCTCTCAATGGGTCCCTTTAGAAAGCAAGGCATTTGACATTTGGTCCAAGAGTCAGGTGGTGTAGACAGGCTATTTCTATAGTTGTACAGAGGGATGACAGTTTCTATACTTTTCATCACAGGCAATGTTCAGGTTGGAGACTATGTGCTGATCCATGCAGGATCAAGTGGTGTGGGCACAGCTGCCATCCAGCTGGCTAGGAAGGCTGGTGCTATTCCGATGGTTACAGCTGGTTCCCAGCATAAGCTTCAAATGGCAGAAAAGCTTGGGGCTGCTGCTGGATTTAATTATAGAGAAGATTTTTCTGAAGCGACGCTGAGGTTCACTAATGGTAAGTCACTCCTCCTTCAGCATCTCAGCAGATGTGTTTAAAAACAAACAAACAAAAAAAAAGATTAAATGAAGTCTTCATCTCCATGATTGCTAGTGTTCTGGGTCAGCAGAAAGGGCTATATCTGCCCTGACCCAACTGGTGTATTCTGGTGTTTGACTGCTAGAGACTAGCAGCCAGCACCCAGGTCTAAGACAGATTATTTCAATCTTGTCCATGTCCATGCAGGGTAAGTACTCTACCCCTAACCCACAATGTGCATGCATTCTTGTAAGTAACATGGTTCATACATGTCTAGAAACTGCATAGTCACACAGAGTTGCCATGAGATTGTCCAGGGTCCATTCTTCCCAAGTAGCCACTCTATAGTGAGTTAACAGGAAGCCTGCAGCACAGACTAATCTAGAGATGGTCAGAGTAGGGTTGGGGTGAGAACCCTGAAAGCAGGTGTGTGTGTGTGTGTGTGTGTGTGTGCACACGCGCGCTTTCCAATAACTAATCTGAATTTTTTTGAATACAGGGTTTCTTGTATCCAGGCTGGCCCCAAACTCACTACAGCTGAGAGTGACCTTGAACTTCTGATCCTCCCATCTCTATCTTCTGAGTGCTGGGATTGCAAATGTACACCACATTGCCTGGTTTATATGAATCTGGGGACCAAACCATGGCTTTATGTATGTTAGGTAGACTACCATTTGAGCTCCAATCTGGCTTTTTTTTTTTTTTTCACTCCTCATTTTCTGTTTTCCTTGTGGGTAGAAATGGAGAGGTGAGAACAAAGTTAGCAACCTATGACTCTGATAGCCCAGTGCAGACCCTTAACTTAGATGTGGATAGTCATCTGCTCTGCAGCCTGGAGTAGACTTCCTCTTTCCTATTCCTACTCATGCCCGGGTGCCAGGGGGACTGTATTATTTGCAGAGTTTGGGGAGGGTGTGAGATACCAGGTCTTGGAGTAGTTGTTTCCCTACTGCTATGCTGAGGTGGGGACCGGGGACTCATAATATTATACATGCTGTTACAGAATGCTATTGTGTAATTTCATTTACAACAATATTTCTATGGCCAATGTTTTTAGTTTCAACTGTATTTGCCATATGCACTTGTATTGATTTTTGTTATTTTGAAGCAAAGTCTCACTATGTACCCCAGGCTAGCCTCAAACTTGAGAGCCTCCTGCCTCAACCTCCAAGTGCTGGGATTCAGTATGCACTGCCACACCTACATTTATCTTACTCACATATCTACAAATACACCATGAAATCTCATTTGTACTAATTTTTGTGTCTAACATTATTATCAATTTTCCCCTTTGGAAGGTGTTGGAGTTGATCTTATTCTAGACTGCATAGGTGGATCCTATTGGGAGAAGAATGTCAACTGCCTTGCTCTTGACGGTCGCTGGGTTCTCTACGGTTTAATAGGAGGAGCTGATGTTAGTGGGCCCCTGTTTTCAAAACTACTTTTTAAACGAGGGAGTCTGATCACTAGTTTGTTGCGATCTAGGGATAATAAGGTGAGTAAATGAGTGAAAAAAAAGTATGAGTGTCACCCAGAAAACTGCTTTTGTACATACCCAGTCACAGCTCACTGGATCCTATAAAGAAACTGCCATCTTGTGGACAGATATGTTCAAGAACTAATCCAGATTAGCCAACAGAACTCTCTGGCACTCTCTCTCTCTCTCTCTTTCTATCAGGATGAACAAAACACCAACATCGGCCATAATATTAAGTCTTCAAATAGGTTTTTGTTTTTAGGGTAGACCTCTTTTCAGTGTACTAAAAAAGCCTATTAGGGCCCGGTGATGGTGGTACACACCTGTAGTCCCTGTACTCGGGAAACAGAGGCAGGTAGATCTCTGTGAGTTCAAGGCCAGCCTGGTCTACAAAGCTACACAGAAAAACCCTGCCCCCCCAAAAAAAGAAGTATATTAAGTAAATAAGCTTGTACCTTCAACAAATTTATGTCCCCAAAGACTTCTGTAGCATTCGGGCAGGCGCCAGCTTTGGGACGGTTACTCTGTCAGTTTTGACCCAACGGGGAAGATAAGGCTTAAGCATTCCTTTTACATTGACACTATGTACGTCTGTCAGTTACACTAGTATTTTACTGAAGCCTTCAATCTCTTCTGGTACAAACTGAGGTTGCACATTTGAAAGCATGCTCTTTCGTGAGGGCTGTTTCAGATGCTCAGCCATCATTAAGTCTAAGCAGGATGGGGAATGGCAGGGTAAGGGCCTCTCTTCAATTTGGTGTTCTTTTCCTTAGTACAAACAAACGCTGGTGAAAACTTTCACGGAGCAGATTCTACCTTACTTCTCCAAGGACAGCCCTCAACGTCTGCTGCCGGTTCTGGACAGAGTTTACCAGGCGGCTGATATTCAAGCGGCCCACGAGCACATGGAGGCCAACAAGAACGTGGGCAAAATCGTCTTGGAGCTGCCCCAGTGAAGGACGACTCCGGAGCATACTTGGAGTGGGTTCTACTCCCAGGTCCGCCCCTGTAAAGCTGGTCAAACGAAATAAAAGTGTGTGTGAAGCGGGGGTGTGCTCTCTGTCGGCGACCCAGTACGTGGACAAGGATGAGGCGGGAGTAAGGACCATCAGGTGATGGGTGACCCGAGACCCAGAGCCCCCGACCAGTGTTGATACAATTCAGATTCAGAACCCTGTAGGATGCGCTAAGCATACACAAAGCCGCCACGGCCACCTCCGCAGCGTTGAGCCGCTAGCTACCCTGTGGCTCTAGGCCCTCATGTGGCCCCAGCCCCTCAGTCCTCAAGCCCCGCCCCTTCCAGCAGGAACACCTCCCTCCTTGTAGCCTTCGCTCCGCCCCTTCCTGTCCAGTATCCGGAAGCGTTTTGGAGCTCCCTCTTCGCCTTCCGGTGAGGACGTTCTGCCGGTAGTTTGATCTGGAGCATCTTTTCGGGGACGTCAACACGTCTTAATTTGAGACGCGGGCTTTCTGGCGGTGCTGTCACATCTTCCGGCTCTACCTGGCTGTTGATACTCTGTATCTGACGCCGTGTCGCCCTCGAAGGTGACCGAGCTTTAGAGATACTCGGAGGAATCCCGCGGTAACCTCCCACAGCCCGCCAAGATGGCGATGCAAGCGGCCAAGAGGGCGAATGTGAGTACCCGCTTTCTGCGCGGGAGGGGAGCGATCTCGTTGCTTGACTGTCGCAGCGTGCGTGAGAGGGGTTTTGTCCCCCGCTCAGAGGCGGGGAAGCCCGTTTCCTATTCGGTCAGAGGAATTCTATCCTGGCCTTGTACTCAGGGCTGTGTTTCTTGAGCGACTTTTCGCCCCCACCCCTCATGAGAGCCCCCTGGTATCACTGACTGTGTAAGGTCTACGGTCTCTGCTGCTTGACTTCACCTAGGACCAGGCATTGGCATCTTCTGAGTCTAAGAAGTCGATAGCACAGATGTACTCAGTAACTACGTGGTTCACTGCCAGCTGGAGCCTGGGGTTTTCTCGCATGTAGAACTTTGGGAATTATCTGTTAATATGTTTAAGCACCTGCGATGTATCTGGTTTTACAAATGAAAAGCAATTCATCCGTTGTATTTATTTAACACCTACTATGTGCCACACAACAGTTTTAAGTGTTGGGGACACAACAGTGAATTAATATCATTTTTATTGCCTGACTGTGTGGCTCACTCTTTTAAGTCCAGCACTTGGGAGGCAGAGGCAGGCGAATCTCAGTGAATTCGAGGCCAGCCTGGTCTACAAATCGGGTTCCAGAACAGCTATGATTGTCACATAGAGGAACCCTGTCTGGGGGGAGGGGGGAAACACATGACTTCCTTCAAGAAACTAGGCAAGGGTTTAAAACTTTGAATTACATCAAAACAAAGACAGATATATTGATGCAAGTTTTGGCCTACCTTGATTATTTGAATCATTTTAATGAATGAAAACTCGGTTCCTATAGGATGAAAAGATAGCAGGAATTACGAAAAAAAAAAAAAAACTGCAAAGAGTTGGTCCTCTGAGTTTTCTTATTAACAGAAAATTGAATTGTTCTAAAGACACATAAAGTGCATTGCATATGCCTAGAAGAGTGCACCAATAGAATGGGAGAAACCTGATAAATGAAAAACTTAGTAAGTTTAGGATTGAAGCTGGAAATGTGGCTCAGTGATAGAGTGCTTGCCTTGTTCGTATGCATGAGTCCCTGAATTTGATTCCAAGCACCTCAACCCACAACAAGAAGAAAGGAAATAATTAAAGCAATTTTGAGTAGATAGTGGTTGGTGTAGCAGTAGAAGAAAAATGGAAGTTACATAGATGAATAACGTTTAGTAATAGGAATATATAGTGCTTACCATTTGCTCATATCTGTTTTCGTCAAGAAGTGTAGAGCCAGGGTCATATCCTTGGTTGGCAGAGAAGAGTATATAGCCCTTTCAAATTTTACAGGAAATGAAGATGGTGAGGTTTTAGGACAGAAGAGAGAGGGGTTACACAGTGTTTTGCAGAGTGAGAAAGTAGGTTTATTAGAGAAATATATTTTTATCTGGTAGTTGTTGATTATAAAACTTAAGCACACCTTTAATCCCAGCACTCAGGAGGCAGAGGCAGATGGATCTCTGTGAGTTCAAGGCCAGCCTGATCTACAGAGTGAGTTCCAGGACAGGCTCCAAAGCTACAGAGAAAGCCTTTCACCGAAAAAAAAAAAAAAACTTTATTACTATTACTCATTATGGTAGGGAGTAAACTAATTAAAATTTACCTTTATTTAATATAGCATTGCATGTACATGTGCCACAGTGTGTCAATTTAATGAATAGTTATTGAGAAATTTTTTTGTCTATATATAATTGACTATATTAGCAAGGAGTGAACTATGAGTCATCAATGCAGAGTAAGAAGAGTGTAGAGTAAGGAATATACAACAGGTCAAGAAAGTAAACTATGGAACAATATTTTAATGTCAGGAGGAAAGTGAGTATGCAGGAACAACAGGCACACTAGACATTTGAGAATTGAACTCTGGAACGAAGAGACACCAGTAAAATCACTTTCAGCAGAGTGCAGGGTGGTACCTTATGTCTGGAGGTCTGAGAAATAAAGAGTATGAGTCAGTGAGCACAGACTTCCCTCTTCTGCTGACTGAAAAAGAAAAAAGCAAGGTAAAGTAAGTACAGAGAGCTAGAAAATGCAGGGAGCCAGACATCTTGTCCTTTCTTCAAGGCGTCTCTCTAATATCTAGCCCACTGTGCACATTAGAAAGGCATTTTGTAACTATCTGATGAGTAAGTGAAGAGGACTCCAGTGTTTTGTTTTGTGTGGGGATTGGGAGGACCAGATCAGCTGTTCATGAGAGGACTAGAAGCTTGTGGGAAGGGGAATCCTGTAGTAACAAGAGAGAGAAGTCATTGACACAAGTTCTTAAAACAGAAAGCTTATGAGTAGGATTTTACTGTCCCGGGAGACTTAAGGGTTTGTGAGTGAAGTGGCAAATGCTTGTTCAATTGGAGTGGCCAAGAGCTTCGGTTTTAGTCCTACCTATAGTCTCCCCTGTGTGATGCTCTGGTGTTTTCCCAGGAACATGCCACTTGAGTGGCATCGGATATCAGTTCTTATTCTTACTTTGCATCATTGAGTTCTTTTCCATGGCAGCACTGTTCTCCTACAGCATAATGATACGTATTTCTCATCTTAGATTCGCCTCCCGCCTGAAGTCAATCGGATTTTGTATATAAGAAATTTGCCATACAAAATCACAGCAGAAGAAATGTATGATATATTTGGGAAATATGGACCTATTCGTCAAATCAGAGTGTAAGTCATACTGGGACTTGTAATGTCTCTTGCAGGAAATGCTTGCCTAATCTATAATCTCAGAGTTGTAGCTGGCAGCAGGGCTGGGCTGTGTGGTGTGAGACTACCAAGCTCTTGAGAAAAAGGACCTTTCTAGTATCATGTAATGTTTAGTGAACCATAAACTACACAGTACCTGAACCTGTACCATTGGAGGACTCCTCTAAAAGATTTCAAAAGCTTTTATTTTCACTCACAATTATTTCTTTTCAGGAAGCACCTTTGGGTAGGCTTGTTGGTTTGAGCCCAAAGCCCTGTGCATGCTAGGTGGGCACTACTAAGTTTTCTGAAGTATACGTATATATATGTGCACATGAATAGGGCTGGGGATACAGCTGAGTAGTAGAGCATGCAATACCTTGAGTTCATTCACTAATATCATATGAAGAAAATAATAGTATGCCCATGATTACTATATGATGGCATTATAAAGCTTACTGATAATACTTTAGTTGAGAGATGGTTAAATGGAAGTTAAGAGAATGTTGCTGAAAATGCCACAGAAGAACCAGTTGTGGTAGAAGATGCCTATAATGAAGCCACTTAGGAGTCTGAGCCAGAAAGAGTGCAAGTTTGAAGTAGTCTGGGCTGCTCAGTGCAGTAAAATAAAAGCAGCTGGGGATACAGGTTGGTGGTTGAGTGCAACCCACGTATGAGCAGGAAGGACCACAGAGGCTTGGGACCTCTGCTTCCAAGCTCCTCCCTGGCAATTTGTCACAGCACCTCACATACCTAGTTCATTCTCAGCCTCGGAGGACCTTTCAGAGAGTTTCCCCAAGCATCCCAGGTAAAGTAGCTCTCCTCACTAATCTCTAATCGTGGCTCCACCCATATGGTCTGTGATTCAGACTTTCATGTAATGTCTTTCTCTTGCTTGAACCTAGCTCCTTGTAGGAAGGGGTGATACTTACCTTTTCATTGTTAGTTCTCCTGCCTGTTTTAGGAAGAATTCAGTGAGGCGAGCCTGGATCCTAACTGCAGAGTGAGAAAGCTGTTCTTTTGTTCCTTTGTTATGGTCAACCTCTCTTGCTTACTTGGTATCAGGCACTGTGCTGACCAGTTTATCCAATGCTGTTTTTTTTTTTTTCCCTGTATTGTTATTTCAAGACAGGGTTTCTCTGTTTAGCCCGGGCTAGCCTTGGACTCAGAGACTTGTCTGCTTCTGACTCCTGAGTGCCGGAGTTAAAGGCTACCACACCCAAGCTAGTACTGATTTTCTAGAATGAGACTTTAAAACCTAGCTGTGCTTCACACACCAGGACAACTGATCTTTCTACCTGAAGTGTAGTAGACATTTGGTACTTTGTGTTCTTTAAAGCCTTTTAATATTGTTACCTTTTCTATTAAAATTACATATAAGGGGCTGGAAAGATGGCTCTGTGGTTAAGAGTGTTTCCTGCTCTTCCAGAGGGTCCAAATTCTGTTTTCAGCACCCACATTACATAGCTCCCAACTGCCTCTAACTCTGGCTCCTCAAGGATCTGACATCCATGTCTGGCCTCCAAGGGCATCTGCTCACACATGTAAACACCCACACAGACGTGTACATATACACATAAATCTCTTTTTAAAAAAATACATATAACATAGGGCAAATGATACTGAGGTCAGTGTGTGATGTAAAGTAGCCAAAGCTGGAAAGGCTAAATTGTGTGATGAGGTTTTTCATTCCTGTTTACCAGCAAGGTCTAGATTGGAGTCTGGGGTGAGGGTAGGGGTAAGGGTTATAGTTTTGTTTTGAGACTTGGCCTCACTGTGTCTCACGGCTATTAAACAATGCTGATTTCCTGTTGTTTTTATTGTATTTTGACACAGGGTCTCTCTGTGTAAACTGCCTCCAGAGTTCTGGGATTAAAGGTGTGTGCTACTATGCCCATGGGTACAATTTTGTGCTCATGTTTATGAAGCTTCATTCTTAGTGCTTGAAAGATTTCACTTCAGAGCACGTTAATCTAAAAAATTACAGGCTTGCTAGGTGGTGGTGTCACTCACCTTTAATCCCAGCACTCAGGAATCAGAGACAGGTGGAGGCCAGCCTGGTCTACAGAGTGACTTCCAGGACAGCCAGGGCAACACAGAGAAACTCGGTCTTGAAAAACAAAAAAGTAACAGGCTCATTTAGCATATCTATTCATAATGTTTGTTCCCTCTGATATTTTTCAGGTTGGTTTCAAATTACATAAATAAAACATATTTCTGTATATGTCTCCAAACAATTGTAGAGCTCAGTGGTAAAATACTTGGCATAGAGAGCTTGATTATATAGTTTGTATTTTTAAAAATACTGTGCAACCTAGGCATTGGTGGCAAGCAAACACCTTTATTATCAGCCCTTACTGCCAAAACAAACTAAAACCAGTTAAAGAATTGGAAAGACTGAAAATTGTTGATGCTTGGGTAAATATGTCTTCTAACTGTCCTGCAGAGGAAATACACCTGAGACCAGAGGAACAGCCTATGTGGTCTATGAAGACATCTTTGATGCTAAGAATGCATGTGACCATCTATCGGGATTCAACGTGTGTAACAGATATCTCGTGGTTTTGTATTATAATGCTAACCGGGTAAGTACTGCACATTCAAAGCCACACTGGCTCTGGGAAGTGTGTGGTGGGTTCTCTCTGGGCTAGTGTTCCTGATGGACTCCTATAGCCACAGTCATTACCCATTAACTGCTGCTTGTCACACTTACAGGCGTTCCAGAAGATGGACACCAAGAAGAAGGAGGAGCAGCTGAAACTTCTCAAAGAAAAGTATGGCATCAATACAGACCCACCCAAATGAGCTTGGGGATTTCACTTGAATACATCCATGTATGGTCACAATTAACCGTTTTTCTTTTTTAATTAATACTGAATATTGTAATTTACTCATTCGAGACCTAGAATGACTTGTTTGAAATTCTTCTAAGTATTAGAATATATTATGTTAGTAAACTTGTGGCTTTTGTAAAACCTGCCAGTGTTTTCTCTTTTTGGGGGGTGGGAATGGTTCTGTGTAACAGCCTTAGCTGTCCTGAAACTAACTAGTTCTGTAAACCAGGCTGGCCTTGAATTCACAGAGATCATCTTCCTCTATCTCCAGATTGTTGGAATTAAAGACATATGCTACCACTTCCTAGCCAGTTTCTCTTAAACTTCCCACTCCTGTTTAATACCAGGAAAAAAGAAAACAGGAGAACCACGTGCAGGATTGTAGGTGGGCCTAGGGACTGAGGGCATTGAGGACAGTGGCATTTGAGGGTTTTGTTGTTGTTTTTTATATATTTGTTACGAATAAATGTGCTCAAATGTGCATGTGTAGCAGTCAGAATGACCGGTAGGAGTTACTTCTCTTCTACCACGTGGGTCTTGGAGATTAAACCCATGCTTGCTAGCAAATGCCTTTGCCAATCCTAAGCCATCAAAGGAACTGCAGACTTGTCTTTTTGTTTTGGTTTTCTTTTTTTGAGACAGGGTCTTTCCATGTAAACCAGGCTGGTTTCCAAATCACAGAGATCCGCCTACCTCTGCCTCCCAAGTGCTGGGATTAAAGGTGTGCACCACCACACCCAGCCCAGACTTGTCATTTTTAACTAGTAACAACCCATGAGGTAACATGAGGACACCAAAGTTCATGAAAAGCTAGTGTAGTAGATAGCTGTAATCAGAGCACTTGGGAAGCTGAGGCAGGAGGATCACCATGAATTTAAGACCTTCCTAGGCTATATATAGTAAAATCTGGGCCAGTCTCAGCCTGGATTACAGAGTCAGACCCTGTGTTAAAAAGACAAAGGCAGAGACATGAGAGGGCTGGTACAAGAGCTGTAAAGAACCAGCCACCTGTCATTGTGGCAGCCCTTGTCCTGACAGCAGAGGTCATCCTTACAGCAGAGATCTGTCATGGAGGTGATGATTTAGAGGGTAGCATTATGTGATCAAGACTGAACTTACGTAGATTTCCTTGTCATTATTATAATTATAATATATAATTTTAGGGACTTTGCTCACAATATGTCTTTGGCATAAATAAAATGCTTAATCTTATGAGTTTCCATGACATGGAAAGAGTGTAATAATTGTCACATTCATTGTGGCTTGACAGCTTGAAGAAGATAGTTATAAATTTTCTTTTTATAGTTCAAGCACAGGCCAAATGGAGAAGTGTGGGCTGATTGTTTTGTAAACCCAGAAGGCTACACAGACTGACTAGTATTGACAAAGATAACCTGCTTTTAATTGCATTTGAAGTCTGTCATTTTAAGAAATAGACTACTTTCTAGTTTTGTACATAATGATTTATTATGTCTGGGTTTTGGAAGCACTGTAAAAGAAGGAAAGGCCTTTTGTTGTTATTGTTGTGTTTTTTCCAGACAAAGTCTGTGTAACAGCACTGGCTGTCCGGAAACCCACTATGTGGACCATGTTGGCCTCAAACAGAGACTCACTTGCCTATACCTCCTAAGTGCTGGGATTAAAGGTGTGTCCCACCACAGCCAGCAAAAAGCCATTTCTTTTTTTTTTTTTTTAAATAACCTGTTTATTTCATGTATATTCGGCTTTTGCCTGTATGTATATCTGTGTGAGGGTACCAGATCCTCTGAAACTGGAGTTACAGGCAGTTGCTAGTTGCTGTGTGGGTGATGAAATCAAACCCGAGTCCTCTGGAAGAGCAGCCAGTGCTCTTAACCACTGAGCCATCTCTCCAGCCCTGCAAAAATCCCTTTCTGGCTGGGGTGGGTAGTGGAGGAGAGGCAGGCAGATCTCTGTGATGTTAGTTCAAGTCCAGCCTGGTCTACAGAGCAAGTTCTAGGATAACCAAGACTACACAGAGAAACTCTTTCTGGAAAAACAAAACAAAAAAACAAAACCAAAAAAAAAAAAAAGAGAGAGCCCTTTCTAAAAAAGGTGGGCAGATTAAAAAAAGGCCATAGCTGTAATTTTCTTATGAGTGCCTTTATGATTTCTTTAATTCCATAATGTGTGCTGCGGCTTAGATGTCTGCAGATGTAAAGGGTGTTCTGAAAGACCTCTTTGTCTGGGGAAAACTGAAATGAGACTGGCTTAAGAGTGATGTCTCCAAGTGGCAGGGCAGCTCAACTCTAATGGTGATAATAACCAGGACAATTACTTCTATTAGCAGTTATGAACAGGGTCATTTGGATTGTACCTGTTAGCTGAGTTTTGTGACCCAAAGTTAAGAGTTTTAAAACTAGAGCTGGGGATATAGCTCAATGAGAGAGGGCTTTCTGAGCCAGGTGCTGGGTTTGATCCCAGCACTATGGAAAACAAATTCCCTTCTGATTGTTTGAAACTCTGTAATTCAGTTACAGGAACTTAGACAAGAGTGGGACAGACACTGAGCTGCTCTGCAGGAGGTATGTTGTTAAATCTGAAGCTCAAGTTGATGATCGTCTACTGTACCAGGCACATAAAATTCAGGTTTTTGTTGTTGTTGGGCTTTTTTGTTTGTTTTGGTTTTTCGAGACAAGGTTTCTCTGTGTAGCCTTAGCTGTCTGGGAACTCACTCTATAGGCCAGGTTGGTGCCTCAAACTGACAAATTCTCCTGCCTCTGCCTCCCTAGTGCTAGGACTAAAGGTGTGCGCCACCACCACTTGGCAGTTTGAAAACAACTAAAAGGATAATAGATCTTATTATCTACCTGGTCTATGGCTTTCCGACCTCTGGTGGCTCTCTCAAGACACTGTCTAAACTCTTTGGCATATGTTATAATTTGCTGCACCATGCTCCAAAGACTTGAGAAAGCAGTCATTTCTCATCTTACCTGTAAAGCCTGCATATCCCTCAGGTGCTAGCCAATTGGTGTCTGCATTTTAGGGTTTCTTGCTAGCTGTCCTTATATAGCCTCCTGCCACCCAGACCATACTACCATGGACAGATCTTTTGTGTGGACCCATGACTTAGACTTTGTTGTCTCTTCTTTTTTTTTTTTTTTTTTTTTTTTTTTTTTTTTCTCCAAGACAGGGTTTCTCTGTGGCTTTGGAGCCTATCTTAGAACTAGCTCTTGTAGACCAGGCTGGTCTCTAACTCACAGAGATTTGCTTGCCTCTGCCTCCTGAGTGCTGGGATTAAAAGCATGCACCACCACCACCCGGTTTTGGTATCATTTTTGCTCATCCTTCTGGTGCCAACAGCAGAAAGCATGGGTATGTCTTCTATACAGGCTGGGTTCTGAGGAATTATAGGTGTCTGGAGTCATCAAGGAAGCAGGACATTCCAGAGGTGACACCCCAGAGTGAAACGGGTTCAGCATCCTTTGACTACTATGGTCCCATAGGCTGGCTGGATGAGTTAAAGCAAGGCAGTCCCTTTTCCATTCATGGTTGCTTTCAATGCACCACCTTTTCATGAACCCCTCAGCCTCTGCACAGGAATTCATGCATGACTTCCTGGAGATAAGAGGTAGAGAAAGTAGCCTAGATGGTGGCCCCATATCATACATAGGATGCTACATGGTGTGCATCAGTGGATCTTCAATCCCAACACTTGGGAGACAGAGACAGACAGTTCTCTGTTAGTTCGAAAGTTTAAGACCAGCCTGCGCTACACCGTAAAATCCACTCTCAAATAAAAAGAGATAGGTAGAGAAGTAAATAAACAAGCCTGGCAGTGGTGGCACATACCTTTGATCCCAGCATTTGGGAGGCAGAGGTGGGCCTGGTCTACAGAGTGAGTTCCAGTTCCAAAGCTACAGAGAAATCCTGTCTACAAAACAAAACAATAATAATAATAAATAAACAAGATGGATGGCCCCTGAGGATTAACAGGTTATCCCCTGGCCTCCATATGCACACATGTAGGCACATACACATTCTATTACATTGTTCTCAAAAGTAACTCTTCAAGGTGGGCTAGAGCAAACCTAGATGCAACTTAGTGGTGTCTATGGAAACAAACCTCGGACCCACTCATTCTCTACCCAGAGTGAGTCTAAGGTCTCAAGCCTTTAACACATTCATTTGCTCAGATGCAGTTTCCATCTGGTGAGGGAAGCTTACCCTCACTCTCTGCAAACAGATGAAGTTTCAGGATCACCTTAGGAGATCAGATCCCATTTGGGATTGCTAGGATGCTGGGGTTATGCAGTAAACTCTGAGCTGGTGAGTTTAGTAGGGTAGTAGCTAACTTGTAAAGTTTCTTGTGATCATTTTATTTTAGAAGGAAAGCTAGAGCTGGGTGGTATACATCTGTAAATCCCAGCAGTCAGGAGGCTGAAGGAGTTCTAGATCAGCTTGGGCTCTGAGACCCTGTCTCAAAACAAAATAAGACCAAAAGGATATGGAACAAGGTCCAGCATGAACAGTCCTGTGAGCAAACTACTAGGTGCCTTTGTCACCAAGGGCAGTTGGCTTATGTGTCATTAAAGAACTTCCCACAACAGGATGGACAGGAAGATGCCAAGCATGGAGCCTTTATTTTACATAGTATTTCCAAAGAGGGCCTGCTGAAAGTGGGCAGCCAACAGAAGATAAGAAAGTGACAGCAAAGGTAACTGGCTCAAGTCCCTTTGTGGAACCATGTACAGCACATGTCTGAGCACCTTGTGTGTCTGGCTTAAGTGCAGCTAAGGCAATATAGATTGTGCAAACAAGATCTGTGTCCTCTGATCAGGAATGGCTAGTACATGCATTACACAAAATGCACAACCTGACATGTCTGGATCTGTAACTAAATTTCCTCAAGCAAAGACATATGGGAACAATTAAGTGGGGGACACATACAGAGCCACGTCGGGCAGAAAGAATGGATAACATTGAGGGGCAGTGAGGTCAGCACACTGATCAAGAGCCCTGCATAGGAGGAGCCGTCCCAGTGGCAGCGCAGGCTAGGACAGAGCAGGCGCCATCTCCGGCCACCTCGAGTTCCTTCCTGCCTTCACTCTAAGTTGAGCAGCTCCACGTCAAAGATGAGGGTAGCATTGGGTGGGATGACACCAGGGTGGCCAGTAGCTCCATATGCCACATCAGGGGTGCAGGTCAGCTTCGCCCTCTGCCCCAAGCTCATCTAGCAGGGATGGGGGCAGGTGGGGAGAGGAGAAAGAGGACCCAGCTTGATTTAAAAGAAAAAAGTAAGATAACTATGGCATTTTCCCCAAAACATTTAGGATAATTCCAGATCTGAGATTAATTTTGTACATGGCTCACTAAAGTGAGGCTAAGAGCTTAAACATGCAGATTTTGCCTCAAAGTAGACTCAACTATGGGGCAGTTAGCAGCCACAAAGTAGTCCCAGATTCATTTAAACATTGGACATTACTGGTTATCCAGCTAGTGCATGGCCGGAACACTGCTTGCTCATAATTGTTTTTGGTTCTCTTCTAAGTAGCCAAAGAAGAATGTGTAAACAGCATCGAACACACTTGTAACAGGATCAGTTAAGATTCAGTGACTAATGGCCACAGCAAGGCAGCAAAAGCAAAGCTCTGGGAGTGGGGCATCCTATGACATCCCCAACAAACTGAGGGACAGCTGGGACCAAAGCTTATCAGCCCACTGGAGCTGTTAAGTTCCAAACAATTCCAAAAATTAGAGTTGACTGGTTAGTATTGTATCAGTACTAATGTTGTAGCTGAATCACTGTTATATAGATTAACATTTGAAGAAGGGTGAAAATTATATGGGAGCTCTGCTGTTTCTGTAATATTTTTATGTCTGAAATAGCTTCAAAAAGCGTTTAAAAGCAAAAACTTCTTGGCTTATCCATCTCTAACTCTTCTGTTGTCTTACCTCAGACAGCTTGTTAACCATTTTTTCAACTCACTCAGGCAAGTAAGTCTAGGAGAGATGCTTGGGTAGAGACACAGAAGTGCCAGCCACAGAAGAGGTGAGGGGCAGAACCAAGAGTGAGCACTAGGTGGCGTCGCTGTACCCTGGCGGTAGTCATGGCAGTGTGCCATCTGTGCTATGGTGGGTGAGTGGAGGACCAGAACCCACCAGTCCTTAAACCCCTTCATTGAGCATCCTCAGCCTACCTGGGAAGTGCCTTCTTCAAAACCTTTGATGACTTCCTGTTTGCCAATTCTGAACTTGAAAGGTTTGTTTCTATCTCTGGATGAATCGAATTTCTTGCCATTTTGGAGCATTCCTAGCAGAGTGAGAAGAGGGTAGAAAAGAGTGAACTAACAACTATCTAATGGAATTCTTCTTCCGAAGGGTCCCTCCTCATCAGCAGGAAACCTGGACCCATCATCACTCTGCCTTACCTCCACAGGCAGCCTGTCATCAAGTCCTATATCTCTTTGGCATCCACCTATGTTTTCAGTTTCTGCTGCTGCCCTGACTCTGTGGCCTCCCCAGTTACCGCCATGTCTCACCTGTAGACAAGAACATCCTCCCAAACAGTGTTATACTCACCAATTTTCCACTCATTACATCAACAGATTCCCCCCACCCCCTGCTTTAAATTCTGGTCATGTTTACTTCCCTGCTTAGAACACAACAGCTCCAAGAGCAGAATCCAAAAGCCTGAGGCTAATGATGCCTCTCTCCCTCATTCCTCCTCTCCCTCCCTCTTCAGAGCCCACCATTCTCAAGTTCCTCTACACTTCTAGACTTTCCATGCAACATCCTTAGGCATTCTAGTCTCAGGTTCAGTCCTTTCCTAAGGTCCTCAGAATTTCCTGAAAATGCAAAGACTAAGATCAGACTATATCACATCATCCCCTACTCCAGTGAAAGTACAAGGTGATTTGGGCATGCTGGTAGCTTACAGCTCATGTACAAACAGTTGTTTTATCCTGGAACACCCCGCTGTGATTTCTGGCAGTTTGGATCATCCTTTACCTTCTCGCTGCAGGTGCCCATTCACCTCTGACATCCAAATGTTGTGACTCCAAAGATCTGGAGTTGTTGGACTATTTCTAGTACTTATTGGTACTCTTGCCCAAAGACCACAGTTTCTTCTTAAATTTTCATCTTACTTTACATGTACAGATGTTTGCCTGCATGTATGCCTGGGTAGTATATAAGTGCCTGCTACCCTTGGAAGCCAGAAAATGGTTTCAGATACTCAGGAACTAGAATTACAGATGAATGTGGGGCACCATGTAAGTGCTGAGAATTGAATCTAGGTCCTCTGGGAGAGCAGCCAGTGCTCTTAACTAACCATAGGGCCAGCTCTCTAGCTCCACTCAATTATCTGAATACCATGCTATTCCAAGATTTCTGTAGATTATTTAGGACCATAGGAAGACCTGGCTTGTTAAGTCCAGAAACTGAGTTCTTACTGTTCTGAGATTTTGTTTTCTTCCAACGGGTTCTTTCCTATTCTGTAACAAGGCTGGCCTGGAATTCAATATGTAGCTCTGGTTGGTCTCTAACTTCTAGGAGTTTCCAAGTGCTGAATCTCAGGTGTAAGGCAGCTGACAGCAGGTTTTTACTTCAGTTTAGCACCGAATCTATGTGCTATTGGGGAGCTGGGCCTTATATTTTCCATATTCAATACAGGAGGCTTTGCCAGCTTACAAGTGTCTGAGCAGCTACAGTTTTTCTTCTGAATTCCTACACTTGAAATGTGTACTAGAGAGTCCTATTTACCTACCTTCTGGGTAGGTTGGGCTCCTGCCCTGAGTCTAAATGTGGTAAAGAAGAAACCCTTCTGGCTACCCAGAGATGCACACAGATGGATGCCACAGAGCTCACACACAAATACATGCAGATACACAGTTGGTAAGATATTCACATTCACAGAGATATTTTGCATACTCACATGCACTTACACATAGACACTCAGGAAAGAAGCCCCGATGGCCAAGCAGATGCTAAGAAAATATTTAGATAGACAGACGTACATATAATCACACAGACATGCACTTGGACAAACACATGCTTGAGTGTGTGCATGTGCAGAGTCCATTTATAGACTAGCTTTCTCATTTCCCCAATGCCTTCAGGTTTCATAAGGCTGAATCCATTTGGAACCATGTGATAGTTACCTGTTGCTGTGAGCTCAGCCAAAGCCACATAATCCAGACACAGACCCACATAAATATGTTTACTTCTTCTACAAAGATGCCATTGTAATACATCAAATAAAGGATGACTTTTTGGATTAACATTGCTGGAACAAATCTATAACCACATGAGGGAAAACTTTGAACTTCAGCCTCTACCACCTCCACATTCAAAAAACAATTCCAGATGAACCATAGACCTAAATATAAAAGATAATAAAACCTCAGGCTTGGGATGCAGTATAGTGGTGGAGTACTTCACTGTATGTATAAAATTTCTAGGTTCGATTCTCAGCGCCATGAAATACTGCTCATAGCTTCTACAAAGTAGTTGGGCATGATGGTGCACACCTGTAATCCCAACACTCAGGTGGAGTCACGAGGATTAGGAGTTCAAGGCCAGATTTGAAGCCAACCAGAATCACATGAGATCCTGTCTCAATTTTTTTTTTAAAAAAAGGCAATTGAAAAAAAGAAAAACACCAACAACAATCGCATTTTATGAGGTGAATATGAATAAATGAATATTTTCATAATATAGTGAAAGATTTCTTGAAGTGAACACAGAAAAACTATGTAACCATCAAGAAGACTGATAAGTATGACATCATGAAAATTAAGCACTTCTGCTCAAATGCTCAAAAGATAACTATTGAAAGATTAACGGCAAGGCTGGAGAGATGGCTCAGTGGTTAAGAGCACTTTGCCGCTCTTGCAGAGGTCTTTGGTTTGATGCCCAGCACACACACACAACAGCTCACAACAATTTGTAATTTTAGTTTTCAGAGGCGTCAATGTCCTCTTTACACCTGCAGGGACCAAACACACAAACTCACCATGTAGCCAAGGTTCACCTTGAACTTTTGATTCTCTTGTCCCCGCCTCCCAAATGTGGCTATTATAGGTGTGGGCCACCAGAGCCAGCATATATATTTTTTATGTTATGTTTGCCAGAAGTTCCATACATACAGTCTCCTACTATGTTTGGTAAGGCAGTTTCTCCCAAAGCAGAGCCATTTGTAGCTAATGTAAGTGTTTAATGCACACTGACTACTCTGTGTATATACTTTGTAAAAAGATGTTTGGTTTAACTAAGTTGATCAACAATGGTCTGTCCACAAACATGTGGGACAGATAAATCAATTATCCTGGTCAGAGGCCCCAGGGTAATTAAGCCACATCACCAGAAGATAAAACAGTCTTGGTGTGCTGACATCAGTGACTGGAGATACAACAGCCATGTCATCTGCTAGAGCCAGTCTGGTGTTTCACACTGGCCTAGAGAACTGCTAAAAACAGCCCCATCTGAATATGTCCCAGGAATTAAGCTGGTCTTGCTGTATGCTAAATGACTGTCACCCATAGAGGTTGCCTCATTAGGAATGGAGTCACAAGGCAGAGTCCTCACACCTCTTAGAGCAAACACCTGCCAGTAACCCTCCTGCCAGCAGTCCTAAAGTTCCTGGAGGTTGTGGGGAGGGGGAAGCACTTGTTTTTCCAAAGCATCCAAGTCTAGTTCCCAGCACCCACACAGTGGATCACAAATATCCATAACTCCAGTACCAGGGGCTCTGACACCTTCTTTCCTCCAGGGGTACCAGGCACATATGTGGCGCACACACACACATTCATGCAGCCAAAACATCCATACACATAAAATAAATATAGAATGCCCCTTGGTCCATGGACCTTCAAACACACAGCATCCAAGAAGAGACAGCAGAGATATGGCACCCTCCTCTGGATTCTCCCAGAACCTGGAAACAGTATTGCCACCATCCCTATCCCTGTCACAGTAGTGGAGCAAGGAGGTGTGAACAAAAGAAGAAACACAGGGTGAAAGGGGGATTCTAAGGGTGCTCAGATCTTTCAGAATAAGATTGAAACATCAGATGTGAGCAGGAAGGCCAGAATACAATGGAACTGGAGGTGTTTGATTCATAGATAGTCTTGGTGGGAAAAGTAAAACTGGTCACAGGAAACTGCCTTGGGCTTTGAGGACAATCCAGGGATAAGACCCTCTGGAGAGAAACTTATGGGATACCCTGCCTTGGGAGAGGCAGGCCTGGACCAGGGCTGAGGGAGTGAGACATACCTGTGTAGTGTACCACGCATATCTGACCCTTCTTGGGGAATGTCCTTCCTGGTGGGAGATAGGAAGGCAGATAAAGATTAGGGAATTAGAAAAAACTCACCTGACACATCAACCCTGATTAGATCTCTTTCACTCATTACCACAGAGCTGCCTGTCTCTGTGCCTTGGATGAGTCAGGAGTAATAATGTCTCCTTTCTGGTTTGTATTTGGACTTTATGTTATTGGTCCAATTTACTAGGGAAAAAAAAACAAAACACTTTTTACTGCTCAGTTTACTTTCCTCTATTCTATAACCTTTCATTAATAGCCTACATCATACCAGACCTGAAGTAGATTCCAGAGACAGAGAGCAATATGTGAACCCATGGAGAAGCAGAAACATAAATCCCCAATTGCTAGAGTCATGAGTGCCATCAAGGATGAACAAATGTAATCATTCACAAGCAATCCATAATGACCAGACCGGTGTCTCGTGCCAGGGTTATAGCAGAGAACAATAAAGACAGTTTCCCTGGTCTTCTGGGGTTTGTATCCTTTCTTTTGTGTATGTGGGATGAAATGTGGGGTGGGGGTGTTGCATGTTTGTGTGTAAGTGTGTGTTGCATGCATGTATGTACCCAGGTGCACATGCCCATGAACTTGTATGCAAGAGGCCAGAGAAACACATTGAGTGCCTTCCTCAATCCCCCTTGAACTTATTTCCTTGAGATAGAGACAGTTACTGAACCAGAAGCTTTGCCATGGAACTCCCAGGATCTGCCCATTTCTCCTCCTAGTGCTGGAGTCTCAGGCATTTGCAGTCACACCCAGCTTTTTTTAGATGAGTGATGAAGATTCAAACTCAAGTCTTCCATGTATGCATAGCTAGAGCTCTTACCCATTGGGCCATCTCCCCAGTTTACATTCTAAAGGAGGGAGACAAACAATGCTCATATAAATAATTACAGACGGTTATAAGACCTCTAAAAAAATTAACATGCTGATGAGCCAGCAATTTCAGAAAGGGTGTTCCAGGAAGGCATTTTTGAAAAGGTGATGTTTGCACTGGTACTTTAGGAAGGAATCAGCTCAAAGACCATGCAGCAGGAAGGGGTTGCTGTATTTTCAGAACAGAAGGGAACAGAGTGAGAGGGAGGAGAGGAATATGAAAGAGGCACACCACACAGCTTGCAAAAATGGGTTTTACACTAAGTGCAATTGGAAACCACTGAAGGGTTTAAAAGCAAGAGAATGACCTAATCCGAATTAAGATTTTATAAGATCACTCTGGCTGCTGCACATTGAGATGGGTTGTTAGGCATCTGTTGTGATGATCTAGACAAGAAATCAATGACGGCATGAATTAAGGTAGTGGCAGCAGAGAAGAGAAGCAAGGCTGACAAGGGCATGCAAATGATGGGGCCCACCACCCACCTCACCACCAGATTAGAGGAAAGGAGAACACTTCGATGTTCAAATTTGGGGATTGGGTAACTGGAAGGTGGCAGAGCTGTTTTTGGAGATGAGAAAACTGGAAAGGGACAGATTTGTGAGGGTGGCAATCTCAAGCTGCCTATTAGACATGCAAGTTTTTACTGCAAGAAGGTAGATCCAGAGCCAACACTGAATAAACAAATTGGGTAGAATAGAAAGTCATGAGGCTGGATTATGATAGTGGGCAGTAGGAGCCTACCAAAGGGATCGAGACAAAGCATCATGGGAAATAGTTAAATTAGATGTTAAAGGATGAATAGGGGTCTGTTTGGAGAAGTAAAGGGCTCTGGGAAACAGAATGACTTGTAAGACATTTTCAAATGCCTGGAATCCATTGTTGGAATGTAGCTCAACATACAGCAGTTACCTATCATTCCACAAGGCCCTGGGTTCTACCCAAAGCATAGAAAGCCTTATGGTCCTACAGTCTAGTCACAGGGGAGCCCCTGGTTTCACCCTGTTACCCTATGTGCTGGGGTCCAGCACACAGTACATGTTCCATAAACATTTGCTAAATGAGATGTGTATTTAACAAGTTGCTGGTGGCTTGGTGAAGTTGGTCGTGGGTTCAGGCGTTGTAGTGAAAGAGGATCTGCTGGTGTGGGTCAGTGTGAATCACTATCAACCTATCTATCACCAAAGGGGAAAACTGCTTGCAGAAGTAGGGTGAAGCATCTCTTAATTTTCTGCCTGAGGGAGAGGCCCGTTAAGGTCCACATTTGAAAAGGAGACAGGTGGGAAAATGAGGGGAGTGAGAATAGAAGTCAAATGGAAGACAGGGAGATGAGAATGAAGACGACAGAGAGACCACTGTGAGCACCAAAGTTCTTTGCATGAACAGAGAAAACTGTACTTCAAGGAGTGACCTGGGTAGTAGCTTGTATTTCCAAGAACCCCTCGTTTTGTAACCAAAAGCCCTTTAATTTCTTTGGGAGAAGCATGCCAGTATCTACCAGCAAGTTTGCTTGTTAAACACTGTTGACCTGGTGTAGTGAGATAGTCCATCCTCATTTAACCGCGATAACCTGGGGTGCTGCTTTGGGGTAAATTTGCTTAAGAAATGACTACTCCTTGAATATCTACACCCAGTTTTCTAAGTAGTTGAAAAAACTCGCCCTGTCTCTCTTGACAGCAAACAGGGAACCCACAGAAAAACTTGTGGGGTGAACAAAGTTAGAGAACATGTTTTGGACTGGCTGAGGCACCCTGGGCTGTTCAGACAGGTCAAGCAGCAGGTCCGAGGACTGGGTTTTGAGATTTGACTTTGGAGGACATGGTAATGGGCAGATGGCCAGGCAGCCTGAGTGGGACCCGGAGGATGAAATAAAAATCAAAAGCAGCCAAAGGAGTGGCAGGCTCCCAAATTGGCTCTCTCTACAGCTTATGCTGCCCAACCCTGGGGACCGCCAGACAAGACGGCTGGAGGGTGGGGCGCGTTAGGATGGATTTCCTGTGCAGGGTCCCCCCTATACGAGTCCATCCTTGGTATCGGACAGGAAAAATGTAGCTGAAATTCGAACCTGGGAAGTCAGCAGCAGCAGATAATCCAGAGGTTGAAGCTAAAGCGACATAAACTGCAGCCTTGGACAGTAACCAGACGCAGACCCCTGGCCCCAAGGTGGCCGCCTTCACTCCCCAAGGTGAGCCGGCGCAGAAAGGGGTGATGGAGAATTGTCCTCTAGAACCTCCAAGAATCGGGGTGGGGGGTCTCCTCCTAAAGCGCGCATCTCTCCCCGACCCCCATCCCCCATTCCTTTTCAGGTCCCCGGAGCCACCTCTGAATCAGACCTCAGCCCGCGGACTCCGCCCCGGGACCCCTCCTCCTCCCGGGCCCCGCCGCCCGGTACCGTCTCCCGGGGAGATGGTCTCGATCTCCACGCCCATCGCGGTCCCACAGGCCCCGCCTTCAGGGGGTCCTCACGGCTGCCCCGACCCCGGCTCAGCTCAGGCCCGACCCCGCAGGCACTCGGGCTCGCCTTCTTGCCGCCACTGCAGAGCCGGAGGAGGTGCGGCTGGAGTCAGGACCTGCGCGGGGAGGGGCCGCCGAGAAGGGGGCGACGGGGTGGAGCCGCGCGACAAGGTGGGGTCGGCCGGGGCGGGGCCCGGGGGAAGCGACCCTGACGTGGCTGCTCCGGAGCCTGACCAGACTAACCACCGTTAACCCCCCGTCCGAGGGAAGAGGGTGGTGAACGAGGCGTGCCGGCAGTAGCGCATCCACACATCCATCCACCCATCCATCCATCTATCGGTTCAAAGTATATTAATTTAGCACACATCCGGTGCAAAGCTCCAGGGAGTCCACTCAGTCCTACAGACTAGGAGGAGAAAGCCGGTAATTAAACTAACACTTTAAATATATGTGCTCAGTGCCATGAGGTTTAGAGTACAGCGGAAGCACCTGAGACTGATACCTAACCCTGGCTAGGCTTCCCGAATCTTCAGGAGCAGAGCGGGGGATGGGGGTAGGGGTAGAGAAACCAACTATTGATGATTCCACCCCACCCCAAACACCTTCAGCCCATATTCATTATCCCTCAAAGTTCTGCGTCAGGTATTATTGGGGTCTCACTTTTCAAGGCAAAGGACTGCTCCCTGAGGATTCCAATTGAATTAAAGCAGCATCGCTGTGCTGCGGGTCCTACCTGAGGATATATCTACAGCCTGGAGTGGTGGGTGCTGCTGAAGGAATGAATGAATTCCTTTACCTCTATCCAAAAAAGACAGGAATCTAGAAAGACACTTTTGTCCTTCCTGGATCCTCTGCCTCTGTGGTGCTGGGAATTGAACCCAGGGAAAGAGCCTCTACACACAATCTAAGCTAATAGAGGCTACATCCACAGTTCAGAGGAGGTAGCGTTTGCTTGAAGGCTGGAGGACACTTTCAGAACGTGTCTTCACCCTTTCTACATCGCTGCAAAAATCCGCATGTTGCTTCTGACAAGAGACGACTGCGAGGTATGGTAGAAAAACCTATTCAAAGGCCCAGAATTGGAACTTAAGGCGTTTTCCTCAGTTTCTCCACTCCACCCTTCCAGGTGACTAAGTCGCAGGTGAGGTTGTCCACGAAAGAGAACTGGGGTTGGCGCTCAGGAAAGATGGTTTACCTTACAGTGCATGTCAGGACCTGAGAAAGCCCGCGGGCGTGGCCTAGAGTCTTTACGGCTGCAGAAGATTGAGACTTCCAACCCTATTGGCTATGGCCTCGGGCAGGTGCTGTTTGATTAGGGGTAGAACAAATCTGCCAGTTGGGCAGGCCTAGGAAGTGGCTTCAGGTGAATGGGTGCTATTTACATTTTGGGAGCGATATTCTACGCGATTTTAATAGGAAGTCCCTGACTCCCCGCTCCCAAACTAAAACCAATTGACTCATGTTGACCCTAGGACTCCGCTTCTTACCAAACTCTTCTAAGAGAATGGACGAGACGTGCGTGGGAGAAGAGGTTGAAGTGCTTGAGACTGAGTATGATTTACCGGCGGTGGTCTCACGGGAACTACAACTCCCAGAAACCAGTGCGGCAAAATCGCTCGCCTACTGGCTAGCGGAAGGACCAGCCGCTAACGTGACGCACCCAATCGCCAATAGTCTAGAGGCATTGCGGAGGATCGAGGGCCGTGGCTTCCGTTAGTTGCCCCGGACTTCTGACCCGCGGTGCTGTGACGCGAGCGGACCCCGGGATTTTATGTGTGGGGTGGGGAGGCAGAGAGACCAAGGTATTTTGTGCCTTTTGCGGCCTGGCCTGGTAGGTGTAGGGAGGCTGGGGCTGGGCCGGGAGGTGGAGGGCATGTAAGGCCCAGGGATGCATGCGTGGGGATGAAGGAGTTGAGGAGTATGCGGAGGATGGAGTATGAGGGACAGTAGGTTGAGGACCAGGCTGGTGTGGATTTTTAACAAGGGAATGTATCCCTTGGGACTCATGAATGCTACTTCTGGTAATGTAGCCTAAAGAATATAGCCTTAATAGAGTAAAGTCGCCTACGAACTTTGAGGTGTCTCAGCAAACCGAACTAAGAAGTTCTATCACAAATCACAGTAGCTGAGTTTAATTACAGAAGGCTCTGTAACCGGTTAATCAGTTAAGCTGTAGCCAAAACGTTGTCTCGGTCTCACTTCTCTCATCCTTTTGGGGAGGCAGAGGGTTTCTACTTGTTGCTGTTTTTGTTTTGTTTGGGTCTTGTTGAGGCTGGGTATCGATTTGCAGCCTGTGCTAGCTTGAAACTCAATGGCCAGACTGACCTCAGACTCGAGGCAGCGTTTGTGTACGCACATGCACTTGCTTTGGGACATAGTTGAAAGTCATAAGATAACTTTTATGAATTGGTTCTTTCCTGCCGTCCTGTGAGATCCAGGGATTGAACTCAAGTATCACTCAGGCTTGTGCACAAGCCCCTATTAACTGCTGGGCCATCTTGCTGGCTTTCTGAGTTTTTGTTTTGTTTTTTAAATGACGAGATTTTTTTGTTTTGTTTTTCGAGACACGGTTTCTCTGTATTGCTTTGGAGGCTGTCCTGGAACTCGCTTTGTAGGCCAGGCTGGCCTCAAACTCCCAGAGATCTGACTGCCTCCTTTAGACAAAGTGACGAAGTTACAAAAGATATATTTGTAGCAAATAATAAATTCCTTAATGTCTTGTTAATACCTTTTCAAAGAACTTTATTATCCTTAATTGAACTGAGGGTAGAGCATTCAAGGCTGAAACTCTACCAATGACCCACATAACTCAGGTCTAGAGGATGTTTTTATATGCTGAAGATGTGTGTATGAAGATTTACCGGCGGTGGTCTCACGGGAACTACAACTCCCATCAAGTTGGTGAATAGAAAATGGAAATTAGATAATAGACTTTACTCTTTTTGAAAAGATTTATTAAGTACACAGTGTTCTTACTGCATGTATGCCTGTTGTCCAGAAGAGGCTACCAGATCTCATTACAGATAATTGTGAGCTACCATGTGGTCTTGGGAATTGTGCCCAGAACCTCTGGAAGAGCAACTAGTGCTCTTAACCACTGAGCCATCTCTCCAGCTCAATAATATACTTTCCTTAAGTTTTAATTTTTAATTAAAAATATTCTAACTTGAAAGTACTGTAAATAGCTGGATATGGCACTCACATCTTTAACCCCAGCACTTAGAAGGTTAGGTAGAAGGATCATCAAAAATGAGCCCATGCTGGGCTACATAGTAAGCTCCAGGTGATCTCAAACAATCAAATAAAGCTGGGTGATGGTGGTGGCACATGCCCTTAATTCCATCAACAGGAGGCAGAGGCAGTCGGATGAGTTCAAGGCCAGCCTGATCTACAAAGCTACACAGAGAAACTCTGTCTGCAAAAACAAAACAAAAAAAGCAGTCAAGTAAAAGATAGGGACTGGCAAGACTGTTTGGTGGGTAATGGTGTTTACCACCAAGCCTGACTTTGATTCCAGAGCCCATATAGTAGAGGGAAAAAAATGTATTTGCCAAGTTGTCCAGTGACCTCTGTATACTTGAGCATGTACACACATACATAAACTAAGAGCAGTAAATGAGTTTTTTAAAGAATTAAAAAAGACAGGCTGTGGTTGTTCTTACTTTTAATCCCAGCACTCAGGAGTCAGAGGGAGGCAGTTCTCTATTAGTCTGAGGCCAGCCTGATCTACAGAGGGAGTTCCAGGACAGCCAAGGCTACACAGAGACCTGTCTTAATGCCACCAACCCCCCAAAAAGAAGTTCAGTGGTTTACAGCCCTTGTTTCTCTGACAGAGGACTTGGGTTTGGTTCCACTCTCCACGTGATGGTTTACAACCATCTGTAGCTCCAGTTCCAAAGGATCTGATACCTTTCGACCAAGATGCTAGGCACACACAGTACATCTGTGTACATGCAGGCAAATGCTCAGACACATAAAAATAAATATATCTAAAAAAATTAAAAATAGAGAAAGAGAAAGGAAGTAAAGAAAAAGAACTATAAATAACCAGGATAAACTCTAAATCTAAAATTCAATGGTGTGTGTGTGTGTGTGTGTGTGTGTACGTACATGTACACTTTAAAAACAAACTTTTTTATTATTAAGTGCACTGTTCTGCCAGCACGTATACCTGCATGTTAGAAGAGGGCATCAGATCTCATTATAGATGGTTGTGAGTCACCATATGGTTACTGGACCTCTGGAAAAACAGGCAGTGCTCTTAACCTCTGAGCCATCTCTCCAGCCCCGTGTGTGTGTGTGTGTGTGTGTGTGTGTGTGTGTGTGTGTGTGTGTGTTTTGAACTAGGGTCTCACTGTTATTGTCTGGCCTGTAACTCACAGTGTAGACCTGGATTAAAATTGTGCACCACCATAGTGGGCAATTTGGCTGTATTTTTAACAGTTCCACATATTAATTACTTTTGTTTATTTGTTTGTTTTTCAAGACAGGGTTTCTCTGTGTAGCTTTGGAGCCTGTCCTAGAACTAGCTTTTGTAGACCAGGCTAGTCTACAGGCAGCTAGATCTGCCTACCTCTGCCTCCCAAGTGCTGGGACTGAAGGCATGCCCCACCACTGCCCAGCCATATTAATTATTTTTTTTATGTCATGCCAGGGTTTTAAGCTATAGCCTCACACATGCTAAACATATGCTCTGTCATTGAGCTATGTCTCCAGCTCAATATCTTCTAATATCCATTTCATATTCAAACTTCCCCAGTTCTAACAATACTCCATTCTTTTTGTCCCTCCTCCCAAATGCTTCTTTCTTGATAGAAAGTTATTTCATGGTGTTCCTCACTCTGCTTACTTTGGCATAAAACTCTCATAATTTACAAGTTGCTCTCCTGTGTCCCAACAGCCTATTGGGTCCCAGCCTATTGTGAAGTCTAACTTCTGCATTTGCTTGACTTTTCTTTCAGAGTGTAGCGCCCCCCCCCCCAACTTTAAGACAGGGTCTCTCCCATTCTACAGAATTAGCTGGCCTGGAACTCACTATGTGGATCAAGTTGGTCTTACAGGGATTCTCCTTCCTCAGCCTTCTGAGGGTGCTGGCATTAACTTCATGTAACACCGTGCCCTTTTGTAACTTTCCTTCTTCATGGTTTCAGATAGCCTTTATGAGAAAGGATGGAGCTGGGAAACGGAAAACTCCTCAGGACTGGACTGAACTCACTGAGTCAGGCAGTGCACCCAACCCATGGCCTGGCCTGGACTGATGGCAGTCGGGTAGTTCTGACTGATTTACAGCTTCGTAATGGAGAGGCCAAGTTTGGGGACTCCCAAGTCATTGGGAAATTTGAATATGTCTGTGGGGTTTCCTGGGCCCCACTCAGTACAGCTCACATACCCACTCTGCTTGCCATCCAGCACAAGAAGCATGTTGCTGTGTGGCAATTATGTCCCAGCATTTCAGGATCGAGCAAATGGCTGCTGTCTCAGACCTCTGAAATCAGAGAGTCACTCCCTATCCTGCCTCAGGGCTGCGTGTGGCACCCAAAAGATGCTGTCCTGACTGTGTTAACGGCACAGGGTGCTTCTGTTTTTCCTAATGTTCACCGAGACAGTTCCAGAGTAAAAGTGGACATCAGCACCAAGGGCCGAATTTATTGTGCATGTTGGACCCTGGATGGCCAGAGGCTGGTGGTGGGTATAGACAGCAGCCTTCATTCATATATGTGGGACAGTTCTCAGAAGTCTCTTCTCAGCTGCTCCTCCTGTCCAGTGTTTCATGTGAACCGCTCCATCCGGTCCATCATAGCCACTGTGGACTCACAGGTCGCTATAGCCACCGAGCTCCCACTCCATAAGCTTTGCAGCTTAAATGCGTCAGAAGCCTTTGATGGTCTACCTGACGGGAACAATGCTAGTGTAGGAACTCTTCCTAGGGGTGAAATGCTCCCTGGGGAACTGAATTCTGGAGTGACAGTTTCTCCCTCTTCAGATCCTCTGGATCTGACTCACATACATTTCAACCAATGTTCAGCCGGGGAGGGCTCTCTTATGTGTGTAAGTAAAAAGGACTGCTTGACAGGAACTGGCCAGGATTCTTCACATTTGGTCCTGGTAACCTTTAAGAAAGCAATTACCATGACAAAAAAGGTTGCCATTCCAGGCATTCTGGTTCCTGATTTGATAGCATTTAACTTGAAAGCACAGCTAGTGGCTGTGGCTTCCAATACCTGTAACGTTATTCTGATCTATTCAGTCATTCCATCTTCTATGCCAAACATTCAGCAAATTCAGTTAGAGAGTAATGAAAGACCAAAAGGCATATGTTTCTTGACAGACAGATTATTATTAATTTCCGTAGGGAAACCAAAGCCCACTGAGACAGCATTTCTTCCTTCCTCAGAGTCTGATCAGTACACCGTTCGCCTGGTAGTTAGAGAAATAACGTTGGCTAGAGAAGCTTCTGGAATGCCTGCTGAAAGTCATGGTGCTTACTCTGCCTTCAACACCCTATTGAATAAAGCAGACAGAGAAAAGTTCCTTGAGAGCCTTTCCCCCAGGTTGAGTCCCCTGAGCCAAGGACTCTTACTTACAGATAATGCCAATACTCAAAGTGAGAGCTCTGAAAGAGCCCTTATTCAAGAGATTAAAAGTCCCTCACCCCCTCCATCCAGTGCCTCCATTGTACAGGAAACCCCTCAGAGGCCCACCTGGCTTTGGCCAGCATTGCCTAGACCCAGTGGGACAACAGACCACACCAGCACCCCTGAACCGAATTTACCTCAAAGGGAGAACTTCCAACAAGAAAAGGAAACTTGCCCGCCCTCCAGGGAGCTGGACATCTTATCTAGGCACCTGATTGGGATGCAGCAGTGTCTTCTTGAACTCAGGGATTTTCTACACAAGGAGAAGCCGTTCTCTCCAGCATACCCCCTCTCTCAGGATCCTCCCTGTGTTCACCTTATTTACCAGGTAATGTCTCATTTGAGGGACTTCCACAGACCAGCTGTCCAGTTAGTTCCATTGTAACACTGTTTGCCAAGTACTTATGAAGACACTATTTCAAATAATAGTCCTAAGTAATGCATCGATAGTAACTTTCATCTGTTATATTGTGTGTGTTTATATTTAATGTGCATGTGTGAGGTGGGCATGCGTGTAGAGATCAGAGGACAGCTTTCAAGAATCAGAAGCCCAGGTGTGGTGGCATGCCACTGTGGTCCTAGCCTTGAGGAAGCAGAGGTGGGTAGACCTCTGTGAGTTCAAGTCCAAGCTGGTCTATAGAGTGAGTTCCAGGTCAGCCAGAGCTGCACAGTGAGACCCTGTCTTAAAACAAAAGTCAGTTCTCTCCTTCCACCTTTGGTTCTAAGAGCCAAACTTGGGTTATCATGACCTAAGAGACACATGCTTTTCCCCACTGAACCATGTTTCTGGCCAGGTATTTTTTAGCAATGTTGCTTTTGCTGTGATGAAGCACCATAACCAAAGCAAACTGTGAAGGAAAGGGTTTATTTGACCCACAGTTCCACATCACTGTTCATCATCAGAAGCAGTGAGGCAGGAACGTGGATGCCAGAGCTGATGCAGAGGTCATGGAAGATGCTACTTACTAGCTTGCTCTCATGGCTTGCACAGCTGCTTTCTTATAGAACCCAGAACCACCAACCCAGGGATGGCACCACCCACAATGGGCTGGGCCCTCCCCTGTCAATCACTAGATAAGAAAGTACCCTGTAGGTTTGGCATTTTCTCATTGAGGTTCCTTCCCTCCTTTCTGATGACTCTAGCTTGTGCCAAGTTGACATAGAACTAACTAACCAGCATGCCTGGCCCTAGAAGTAATATTTACATTCATGATTATGCTTTTCAGCTCATAATGTGTCTTAAGGTAAGACTATAATTATTTAAAGATATTTCCTCTTGGTGTATTTTAAATCACTTCTAAAATGACTTCACTCTTTCATGACTTAAAAAAAAAAAAGTTTGTGTTTTGAGACAGGGTTTCACCGTGTAACCCTGGCTTTGAAGACCAGACTAGCCTTAAAATCACAGAGCTTTGCCTGCCTCTGTCCTGTAACCCCCAACACTGGATCCAAGCTCCCTCTGCATTGTCCTTAAGAAAGGTTGCTTTGCTTTGATCATCGATTAACCATTTTTACTTCTGCTTGAAGAAACCTCCTTCTGTAGGTCCTGCAGAAAAAAGAACCGTGCTTCTCTGTGATGGTAAACTAAGGCTCAGCACAGTTCAGCAGATGTTTGGCCTCTACCTCGTCGAAATGCTTCACGGTAGGTTAGAGGCAGAGCATCTTTTCCCTCTCCTGCCCAAATGATCTTGTCCGACCATTCAGTGACTCACAAAACAGTTAATAAATATGATACATTGCCTACTATATACCCAGGCCTGTTTCAGAAACAACAGCCCGTTGACACAAGTCCTTTATTAAGGGAACTTATGCCCAACTGGGGAAATGCACATCTTTTAAAAAATGGAAATGAAATGGAAAATAAAAAAGGTAGAGCTGAGTTACAAGGCACTATGTAACAGTGTGCCTATTGCAATCACGTGCAGCCATTGCAGAGGCAGTGTAGTGTTTCCTAGAAAGAGCCCACCCACACTCGAGCCCTGCCTGGGGCCTTAGTCATCACTTATGGAACATGGTTGTTTTATCTAGCCTCATTTTTTTTCCTCTTTTTTTTTTTTTTTTTAACAATAGCCACCACACTGAGCCTCACAAGACATTTTGTTTTTCCTTTTAGCATTGTAACATTTTTCTCCTTTGACAGATACATTTATTTATACTATAGCTTTGCAATTGTCATTTTGAACAGGTTAGTATTCTGAGGCATACCATTTTTACTTCCTTGTACTTTCTTGTTTGTTAGTTTGCTTTTACTTTTCTTATTTTTATTATTTTTGTTTTATGTGTTTGCATGTTTATCTGTGAACTGGATGCATGCAGTACCCATTTAGGCCAGAAGAGGGCATTAAATTCCCTGTGACTTGTGTTACAGACAGTTGTTAGCCCTCATGAAGTTGCTAGGAATTTAACCCTGGTCCTGTGGAAAAACAGCCAGTGCTCTTAATTGCAGAGCCATCTCTTCAGTCCCACTTTTATTTTACATGTACTAGTGTTTTGCCTGTGTATATGTCTGTGCATCATGGGCATACCATGGCCTAGGAGACAAGAAGAGGCAGGTAGGCAACGAATGCTCACCATACACGTATACACATTCATGCAGGCAAATCACTCATGCCTGTAAAATAAATATTTTTTTTGAAATATACATTTAGGTCATTTTCAGTTTTTCATCATTATAAATAACACTGAGAAAAATCTCCCTACATTTTAGGAGTATATATTTTTCAGAAATAAACATTTTTCACATATTCTCTGAAACTTCAGGGAACCAGAGATGGTTCAAATACCTGTTACATTTGTGGCCCCAGAGAAACCCCAGGATTTTCTAGGTCACTATTCTGTTCAGCTCATCCTCCTTAGATAGCTACAGTTGGTATTAATGTATAGAATAAAAAATTCCTTGGTAGGGTAGATCGTGTTCATTAAGTTTCTGGAGAAACTAGTGAACATCTTAATATGTATGGACAATGTACAGTCACACATTTGTCTTCATAGCACTATGTGATAAATGTCAGTCCTCCGGCTGGGGAGATGGCTCAGCGGTTAAGAGCACTGGCTGCTCTTCCAGAGGACCTGAGTTCAATTCTCAGCACCCACATGGCAGCTCACAACTGTCCATAACTCCTGTAACTGTCTGTTGCAGAAGACCTGAGGTCCTTATACAGCCATACATGCAGGCAAAACACCAATGTACATAAAATAAAAATAATACATTATAAATGTCAGTCCTGAAGAAAGCTGTGTTCTTAGCAAGCAGTGACACACTTGAAATGCCTGTCTTTGATTCCCACTTCCTGAGCTGCCATGTGACCTGATCCTAAGTACAATTCCATTCTTTGACCTCCATATTTTCTGAAAAGTGTTAGATGTTGAGGTGTAGCATGAGGTTTGATATCAACCACCATATTTCATTTTTAGAAAGTTAGCCCCATGTGGTGGTTTGTGCCTGTGGTCACAGCATTAGAGGCTGAGTCCGGAATACTAGTGCGAAGCCAGACTTAACAATAGTAACAAGATATGTTTGCAGTTATGTGTTTATCCTTCTAGAATTTCATGATCGCCTAAGTTGATGTGCATTTATTTACTTTATAGCTTCCCATTGGATACTCCTCTCTGCAGACAGCCAAGGTTTCATCCCATTAACTTTCACAGCCTCTCAGACGGTGGTAGTAAGAGATGGCAGCCTACCTAAACCAGAGGTGGCTAGGGACTCTCTTTCTTACAGTCGGAATCCCATTCCTCCACCTGGAGTCTTTGGAGACCTTGCCAACCAGAGTGTAGATACAGCTGGCTGTTTCAACAGTGTGACCTGATGGCTGTTTTGCAGAGCTTCCCTGCGGGCTGTATGCTGATGGACAACAGGGCAAGTGGTTGCTTATGTATTTATGACTGTGACTCGTGGAGGATAGAATTTCAAGAACAAAACAATACTGTGTTGCCATATGGATTATACTTTGTGATTTCTCCAAGGCCTTGCTTTCTGTAGCCCTGAGCTGTGTTAAGGCTGCCTTGGAGTACACCACAGGCTACACTGGCATAGTGGTTGGTCGTTTTCTTGCTTTGAAGATGCGGGTGAGAACTGCGGGGTCTTTTCCCCAGGCAGCAGGAAACCAGTGCAAAGGAACTCAGAGACCCCACTTCACCCTCAGATTGCCTAGATGAGGAAGGAGTTCAGAGGATAGCCTCTCTCCCCAGACTTAAAACCAACCCTTGTGATTCCGTAAACAATTCTACCATACCGAGATCCAGATACTACTAAAAAAACACTCTTGGAAAATTTTAAATAAAACTTCAAGATTTGACCCTCTCTGGTCTCTGTCCACCTGGTGAGACCCACGTCTTGTTTTCTGGCCTTCGCCACTCATGAATGTTTTTTCCTTGAGATGTGTTGATTTATTTTTCAGTTTGAGGATCACAGAAATTTCCCATTTTCCCTCCCAGTAATCACTTTCTTGGTGATTTGTGTTTGTTTTTGAAGTAAGGGCTCAGGCTTCCACTGAGCCCCATACCTCCACCCCAGCTTGTCTCTTTAACTTTGGTTATTTCTCTTTTCACCCCTTTCAAACCTGAGACCAATTAGAACCAGAAAGTGTTTTAAAACGTTGAACATTTTACAAAACCTAAACGGGTTCTACCTAACCCTGTCAGTTGGTGTGTACTGATAAGCTACCATCTCAGTATGGAGGAAAGAGCCTTGATCCCCTCAGCCGGACACCTGGCTGCTTCAGGCAGTATCCGGTTTCAGTCTGCAGGCCAGGAAGGAAGATCAGGGTTGGAAGGAAGTGCCGCACATCTGCAGAAACATTGTTTCAACCATTCAGGGCCCATTAACACACATTCCCCCTCCTTTCTTTAAAATTACCCAGAGAGGAAATATCTTGTGCCTTGGGGACTCCTGTCTGTTGCAGTTTATGAAGATGGAGCTGGGCTAGGAGAGAGGGGGCAATGGCCTATTTTGTGGTTCAGATGCATTAGACAACTGCTGGGATAATGGACGGGAGGCCACTTGTCTGTTATCAGTGGCCTGGAGAGTGGTGGCTGAGGGGAGTCTGAGGCCTGGCTCCATCTGCACAGGAAGTGTCTGGGGTGTGATGAAATCACTGCTATTAGAATCCTAAAGAGAAGGACTAAGGGAACCTGAGTGAGATCAATGGGAATGCCCCAAGATGTACTCTGTAATCACCATTTCCCAGGGCAGAATACTCGGAAGAGTCTTCAGTAAAATCTCAAATAGTGGTTGAGGCTGTCTGGAATGTTCTGATGGTATGGTCTTTGTGAGTGTCACTGTTGTAGAGACGTGGTCTGGATTTGGTACTCGTAGTTGTGAGCCGTGAATTTCTTCTTCTGGAGGGCATAGTGCAGAATGTAAATTGTTTCTGTATAACAAATCTGATTCCAATTAATGACAACTTTCACACAGATGTTTCCTTGGTCTGCTGTTAAGACAGTCATTGGAACATGGAAGCCAGAATGGTTCTTGCTGGCTTTAAGAGAGAAGTACTAATCCTTCAACATGTTTAATGTCACATTAAAAAGATTTCGAATCAGCCAGGTATGGTGGTGCACACCTTGAATCCCAGCACTCAGAAGGCAGAGGCAGGCAGATTTCTGTGAGTTGGAGGCCAGCTGGGTCTACACAGTGAGTTCCAGGTTAGCCAGGACTACACAGTGAGACCCTGCATAATAGTAATAGTAGTAGTAGCAATGATAAAGTCGTCCAAAAGAGTGGGGACATTACTAGAACCCTTTCAAGCTTCCCATGTGTCCCTTTAACCCTGCCTCTGTAGCGCCATGACTGGTAGATGTCATGGTTATTGTGATTATTGCTTCCTCATTCTTCTCCTTTATAAAATCAAGTTTTACCTCTGTGTGCACATTGGCGTACACAAAATGTTTAGTTCCCTTGTTTTAGAGCATTATACAAATGGTATGTTATATATAGTCTTCTGTGACTCTGGAAGTGTGTGCATGCTCGTATGTACACTTATGAATGTGTGCTCATATTTATAGAGGCCTCAAGTGTTGTTCCTCATGCCCTATGCCCCCCCTTTTTTTTGAGACAGGCTGTCCTGGAACTCACTTTCTAAACCAGGCTTGAACTCACAGAGATCCACCTGCCTCTGCTTCCTGGGATTAAAGATGTGCGCCACCACTGCCTGGCATCCATCCACTGTTCTTTTGAAATAGTGTTTCCCATTAGTGTGGAACTCACTAAGTAGGCTAGGCTAGCTGGCTGACCAACCCCAGGGATCGGCCTGGTTTCACCTCCCCAAAATATTCAGATTATAGCCTTATGTCACCATGTGTGGTGTTTGTTGTTGATCTTTTCTTCTCTCCTCCCTCCTTCTCCCCTCTCTCTTTCTTTTCTTGTGTTTTGAGACAGGGTTTCTCTGTGCAACCCTGGCTGTTCCTGGACCTCAATCTATATGCCAGACTGGCCTTGAACTCACAGAGATCCACCACCACCACCAAGCTCCTGATTTTTAATAAGAGTTCTTGGAATCAAACTCAGAGCCTCATACTTAGAGGCAGTGGTGCCCTTCTGACTGAGCCATCAATCCAGCCCCTCTCCCTTGCTTCCTGAGATGGCATCTGTCACTGAATGAGGAACTCGCCATTTTGGCTAGAATTGCAGGCCATTGAGCTCTTAGGATGTGCCTGTCTCCCTCCCCAACCCACCCAAACACTGGGGTCACAGATAAGCACTGTCATGCTGTCCCAGGGTTTTACCTGGATGCTAAGGGTCTGAGTCCTTATGCTTACACAGAAGCAGGTTCCCACTAAGTCATCTCTCAGCTGCCATTCAGTATTATTGCTAAGATATGTATATGTTATTTTTACAGCGTGACTTGGCATGGACATTTGGTTGTTTCCTGGCTTTATTTTGAAATTATGAACCATATTGCTTTGGATACTTTTATAAATATCTCCATATGCAAATATTTAAATATTTGAGAAGTCTCTCTGTGGTCTTTTCCCCAGAAATGTCTCTCACTGTGACACTGTTGGGTTACTACAAATTGCTTTGTAGTATATTTTGAGGCCAGGCTTTATAATGCTTGCTTTTTTTTTTTTTTTTTTTTTTTTTTTGCTCAAGATCGATATAGGTCCTAGTATTTCCAGTGCTTTCATATGAATATAAAGATTGTTTTCCGTGAAGAATGTTGGGCTAGGATACAGTTCAGAGGCCATATTCATAGCTTATCTAGCTATACCTAAGACTTTATGTCCCATCCTTACCTGGAGAACAAACAAACAAAATAACACACATCTACATACACACACACACACACACACACACACACACACAGTCAAGCAGGGCACAAGATTGGGATCTCAGTTTTTGGTAGGCTAAGCCAACACTGGCAAATTTGAAGCCAACCTTTAGTATAAGGCAAAATCCTGTCTCAGACACAGAAAGAATGATGTTTGCTGGAGGATTTTGGCAGATAGCTCTTTCAGGAAGGAGTGTTTCTTTTTGTTTTTGGTCTTCTAAATGCTTCTATTATGGATGCATTAGTTTTTAGCAAACATCTCTTCTATGGTAGGAAGATGATGAGTTCTGTTTGGGTGCATAATGTGGGGGTGGGGATAGGCATTAGGGCTGGAGGGCTGGAGCTCAGCAGGGGGGCTCTGGGTTCAGGATGGAGCCTGCAACATCTTATGGGTGGCAGTGGTAAGTGAGATCACACTGCCCTGGGAAGGCAGAGAAGGTTAAGAAGCATTGAAGCGGAAGTAAAGAGGGAAGTATGGTCAGAGATGGAGACAGACCAAGGAAGATGAGAGTTCTGAAGTGCTTCCTCAATGCAGTAATTACTTGTCTTGTTACTATGCTAAAATACCCTGGTAAAAGCTGGGCATTGATGGCACACGCCTTTAATCCCAGCACTCAGGAGGCAGAGGAAGGTGGATCTCTGTGCGTTCAAGTCTAGCCTGATCTACAGAGTGAGTTCCAGGGCAGCTAGGGCTGCACAGAGAAACCCTGTTGGGGCAGGGGGAGGGTTTTATTTTGGCTCAGGGATCCAGGGTTGGGTGGTTATGGCAACAGGAGCTTGAAGCAGCCAGTCACATTGCATCCGAAGTCAGGAAGCACAGATGATCCTGCTTGCTCTCTTCTTTTCCTTCAACCTGGCACCCCAGGCCATTCAATGGTGGTGTCACTTCCAGTAAGAAGGTGGTCTTCCCACCTCAGTTACTGGAGTCATGATAATTATCTCCCAGGTAATTCCCTTGGCAATCAGTATCAACCATATCATCTGGAGCTTTGTCAGACATTATTGATTTGATTGACATATCCATCCTGAGATATACATAAGGTATTTGTTCAAACAAGAAATGACTATTTAGTCAGCTGAGAGAAGATTGTTTGAGGCCAGGAGTTGAGCCAGCTTGGGCAACACACCTCTAATCTAAACTAAACTTAGACTTTTAAAACAGTTTTGCCAGATGTACTGATCATACCTGTAACCCTGGCACTTGAGAAGTAAAGACAGCAGGATCAGTTCAAGGCCAGCCTCAGCTACATAGTGAATTTGAGGCCAACCTGGGCTACATGTGGACCTGTCTCAAACAAACAACAACAAAGTAACAAATAAAGGGCTGGAGAGATGGTTCATTGGTTAAGAGCACTTGTTGCTCTTGCAGAGAGGGTCAAGATTTGGTTCTAGGCACCCACACTAGGCAGCTTACCACCACCTGTAACTATAGCTCCAGGGGATCAGATGCCCTCTGCTGGTCACTGCTGGCACCTGCATTCATGTGGTGCTCATGTACACTAAGGCATAAACACATACACATAAAAGAAATATTTAACTGGGTAGTGATGGCATGCGCCTTTGATCACGGCCCTTGGGAGGCAGAGGCAGGTGGATCTGCTGATTCAAGGCCAGTGTAGTCTACATAGTGAGTTCTAGGACAGCCAGGGCTATACAGAGAAATCCTTTCTTGAAAAACCAAATAAGGAAAGAAAGCAATCTTTAGAAACAATAAACAAGATAGACAAGCACTTATGGGGAGGTTGTAGAAGCAATGTGCAAACTCCTTTCTCCCCTTTGAGTGATGGAGTTGGTCCTGTCACACTGCCCTGTCTGCTGTGGAGGCTGAAGCTAAGTTTCATGGCTTCAGGAGTGCCAGGTAAAGAGGAGATAGGAATGGCAGGGGGTGGGGAGAGAATAAGAGAAGCAAGTTGTTTTGTTTTAGGCTGAGGGCAGTGGTGCCCTGGTCTACGTAATCCATGGCTGGGATAAAAACCAAACTTAATGGCTTCTCAGGGGATCCAGCATGGGATGGCGAGCTGTCCACAGTCACATTTTACCCACTCTGCAAGAAATAAGCTCTTTAACTTGTTTTTGCTTGTAAGATAGAGTCTCAGGTTGTTTAGGCTACCCTTGAAATTGATATGTAGCTGAGGCTGGCCTTGAACTCTTGATTCTCCTATTTCTACCTCCTGAGTGCCAGGATCACCTGTGTTTCAAAACAGCTAAGTCTGTTTTGAAAAAAATAAAATCTTTCTTCCCCAAAGAGACACAGCCCTAGAAAACTGCAGCTCCCATTACATGTTATTATAACATAAAATTTCAGAAAATATGTTTATATTTATTTGTAAAACTGACTGGCCTCTCATAGTTCTGTCATCACCCTCTGTCTACTAATGGAAGCAATGACCTCCATTCATGTGAACAGAGCAAAGTACTGGGCAAACACCTGTGTGCCAGGGTGGGTCTGCTAAGCCTGCAAAATGTCATGTGTTCTTGTGCTCAGTTTGCCCATTCACACTGTGTCCCAGTTCTGTGCTCTCAGCAGGTGCCCACTGAGACTGTGAAAACCAGGTCTGTTTTCCTGTGTGTGGAGCTCTGCTGTGGAGGAAAGGGAGTGTACAGACTGGAGTAGACAGGAGCTTCTTTGTGACGCCAGAAATAGTCTTGGAGGATACTTTCAGAGTCTGAGGCTTCTTGAAAGTAGAGTAGGCTGGGCTACAAGTCTGAAAGGTCCAGGGTCAACAGGTAAGGAGCGACTGAGTAGGGTTCCTGAAGCCAGCCCCCCTTCAGGGGGTGTCACTAGAGTCTCCATTTGCAAGAGGAAATGACATGTGCTCAGTTGCTAGGGTATGCTCAGGGACTGGATAGAGAGCACCAGAAAATGCAGGCTTCTGCTTTTCCGGCTCACAGAAGTCCACTTCATGTTCAGGCGAGGCTGTAGCTAGTTCTTCTGAGGGAAGGGAAGAAGCCGAGGAGAAAGGGAGAGGTGAGATGTCACAGAATGCCACAGAAGTTTCAGGTGCTATTCCATGTCTTTCCAGCAATTCTCCACTCACAGGCCCACTAAAGCCACAACCCAGTCCCTCCAAGTCCCATCAGGCAAGTCCCCAACCTCTCAGCATTGCTGCAGACTGAAGTTACTAACTATGAGAAGTCAGGGGTTGCTGATAATAGCACCGTGTGTGCTCTGTGTAGAGATGGACACCAACTTGTGTATCCATAAGTAGGAACATCTTTGGGCCAGATGTGTGTTGATGTGGTAGCACACACTTCCTAATAGGTACCTATTTGGCCTTGTGCCCTGTGCTGAGCTCCAGAGATAGGATTAATGTAATATATCCCCAGATATATTACAAGATTCTTGCACTATCCTAGAAAAGCCAGGCAGTACACACATCCCTCATGTAGTGGATGTATGGTAGGGGAAGGGACAAGCCCAGCAGTCTCTCAGCAGTCATGAGAAGGGAGAACAGGAAGCTCCCAGGCTCTGGCACTGGGGCAGACAATGATTCCACTCTCTGAGATGGAGATCCAGAAGGAGAAGTGTAGGGAGGAGAGGATGAGGGTCACCTGAAGGCTCCCTGCACCTGCCTAACTAACCTGCTGGTAGGACAGTTATTGTAGCTGTGCAATGAGTTATGTGCCTGGATGTGGAATTTGGCAGAAGTGCAGGGCAAAGGGTGACTTGAGTCACCAGGTGTGAGATGTTCTAGATCACACAAGTAGAAGGGTACATGGGGGATGTAGGGTTCCTTCACATCCCCTGTCTACCAGGTTGTGACTAGAGATAGAAGGAAATCTAGAGCAAAGAGTGTCACTGAAGCTAAGGCAAGCAGCCTGAAATCAGGTGGCTTGGCTGATGTTAGCTGTTAGGTACCAGGGTATATGTGTGCGTGTGTGTGTGTGTGTGTGTGTGTGTGTGTGTGTGTGTGTGTGTGTGTGTCTTAGGCTGGTAACCCTGCCCATGTGTACCCATGTACAAGCACTGCCCACCTCCGAAGGCTTTGCTGGGAAGTGTCCTGGCTTGGCATCTTGGGAGTAGGGCCAACCATGAGGATGCACAGACCAATAAGGATCATACAGGTGGGCACAGCACCGATGAGGACCTTGAGGGTGACCACCACTTCTTCTGCTTGCTGGCAGGCCCCTGCCTCATACCCTGCAAACCTGGAGAAACACCACCCTTTCTGTCAGCTCTACTGAGCATGGCTCCTTGGGTGCAGAAGTCACAGACATGTCACCCCCACCCTCTCCTGAAAACGGACTTCTAGCCAGATTGGTATGGTTAGAAGAGGGCCAGAGAGGTTCAGAGCCCCTTAGTCCTGATGATGGGGTCCTTATACTCCAGAAAGTATAGCATGCACTCCAGACTCATGGGTGACCTCTAGGGTGGGGGTTCTGTCCCTTCTTCCCACCCGCTAGGTCTTTAGTGTTTTTGGTGTATCCCAGCCCCAGGACTGACTCCAAACTGAGAGTGGAGATGCCTAGGGCGCCTGCGCCTGAGAGCTTGGTGAAGAAGACATAGGATGAGTAGAAGATGGTCTCCACACCGGGGCCATGCTGGTGCTGCAACTGGAAGTCATCCACCACATCTGGCAACATGGACCTAGGGGCAGGCGCATGGAGTCAGTCCTCTTTCCTTCGAAAGACGACAGCTAGTTTGTGAGTCCTCAAGAGGTCAGAGACTAAGTTGGAGACCTCTGCTCAGAACCAACCCACAGCATCCAGCAGGATGTCTGCTTCCCTGTTCTGTTGTTGGCTCCTTTTTAGGAAAGTTCCAAGGAAGGAACTGGTGGCCCCACACAGGGAGTAGGACAGCAGGAGGAAGAGAGACTGCCTTGTGAGAGGATGTGAGGCTCCCAATCCCTCATCCCTTCATCCAGCCTACCAGGGTAGCAGCAAGGACACAGCGATGCTCACACCAGAGACAAAGGCCACAACATAGGCCACAGGCGCTGAGGGCACAGCAGCCAGCAAGATAGAAAAGGGCACCATTACCTGGGGAGACAGACCTGTGAGCTGATCCTCCTATTTCCCTGGCTTGTTTCCTCATTTACAGGCTCAACCTATGTCCTGCACCTGGTCCCATTCTAAGCCCAGCAGACCCAAGGGAACCCAGATCTAAACCCTGCTGATCTCAGGCTCCTGAATACCTCCTCAGCCACCCACCCACACACACACCCCATCCCCCTCCCCCTCCCGCCCAGACTTGCTTCCTGCTTCACTCACACAGATCCCGAACGCAGATGCCCTCTTTCCAATCCGCTGGAGAACCCACTCCCACAGTGGGGTGCTCAGCACAGCTGAGATCTATGAGCAGACAGCATCATCTCACCAGGCCCTGAGGTCCACACCTTTCCCTAGACCTCAAAGCCCTTGCTTTTAGGCAGGACACTCAACCTCAGACTGTCTGGCTTGAACCAGTAGCTATTAATTTTGAGTCTGGCTCCCCAGCACCACCCTCTGCTGGAATGAGACTGAAACAAAATGTGGCCCTTAGAACTCTGGCCACAGGGTTTCTCCCGAGGGCCCCAGCCTCCACCACCTTGGTCCCCTTACCAGGATGGTTAGCACCAAGTTCTGGACATGGTCTTGGAGCCGGGAGGCGTGTGTACAGAACAGGACCAGGTAGCTTTGTTCCACCTGAGGAGATGCACAGGGGACGGTCATATGCAGGAATTGGCAGGAATTCTGAAGTCATGTGTAAGGGCAAGGTCTCCAGTAAAGCCTCTTCATTCAGTCCTTGAACTCAAAGGATTCCCTGTCACCATAGATAACGAGCACCATTCCTCGTATACTGTCCTCATTTGCATAGTTAAGATCCAGTGGATTTGACTAGATTTCAGGTAATATGAGAGGATGTCCTCCCAGACACCAGCAACTCCCTGGGAACCCAATCACAGTAGCCACACCCAGGCTTTTCCTCCCAGCACCTGTCTCAGCCAGGTGTCATCCCCATAAAACTGAAACCTACACTGGCATGATGATGGATGCTTGTAACCTCAGCACTTTCGTGGAGGAAGGAGAGTCAGGAATCAGGAGCTGATGACCAGAATCAGCTATGTAGCAAGTTCAAGATCAGCCTGGGCTACATCAGACCCTATTTCAAATGCCTGTTTACAATTAGCACAGCCAGAGCAAATCAAAGATCACTTGGCCAGCGGTACCTGGACGGCAGCTGAGATGAACAAGAAGGAGACCACCAGATTCAAGTAGGGCGGGTGCCGGGAAGTGATAGCCAGCCCTGTGAAGAAGCTCAGGCCTGGGCCTGAGGCTGGGGTAGAAGTGTCTGAAAAACAGGCAGAGTTCAAAAACTCACCCAGGAGGAGCCCTGCTCCCAGCTTCTGCCGCTCGCTGTGTCCTCACTGCACCCCCATTCGCTCGTGTCCTCACTGCACCCCCATACCTGGCCGCTCCTTTACTCCTAGGCACAGCAAACCGCCACACACAGGGTAAGTCAAGGCAACCACAGCAGCTGCGATGCAATAGAGGCGAGCCTGCAGGACAGGACAGAACTGCACTGAGGGTAACGTTAGCAGCCCATGAAGGAAAGCAGGAGTACCACTCGATGCCAGCAGAAAGATCATCACCCCAAGCCCAAAGATGCTGGCTTCTGCTCCTCTGGGTTGTTCAGTTAGGCCGAAGAGCTTGCTTATCTGATGACTCTTTGTTCCTCTACAGAAGGGAACATCTGTGCCACCAGAGGTCAGTGTGCTTACTGTCCCATCTTAGTCAGCAAATAGGCACTGTTGCTAACGTCTGTGTCCTAGATCCTGAGGTTACAATGATGAGCAAGTGGCCCCTTGTCCTCAGTAAGGCTGGGCAGTGGGGAGGGGTGTGCACATCCATGGGCAGTTAATAGTGTGATGGATGGCGACCCAGGTGAAGTACAGAGAAGATAAAAATGCAGATAAAGAGATGCATGGGGGTAATAACCAATGAGGACAGAGGGTGCTTCTGGGAGGGGTAGGAATGGAGTGCAGAATGGCTTTCCCAGACAAGCTCCATGCCTTGGAAGAAAGAGCGCGGTGTTTGGCCCGAGTTCTCTGTTTTCATTGCCCTGAAATTTTGGTAATTTTGTATGTGAATTTTTCTTTCTTTTTTTTCTTTTTTCTTTCTTTTTTCTTTTTCTTTTTTTTTTTTTTGGAGGCAGGGTCTTTGTATTGCCCACACTGACCTATAATTCACTGTGTAGGATGATCTTACAAGTGGGATCTTCCTGCCTCCATCTCCGGGGTGCTAGGATTACAGCTGTGAGCCATCGTGTGCTTATTAAGGTGCTGAAGAGCTTCAATCTTGCTAGGCAAATACTCTACCAACTGAGCTGTAACCCGGACCCTGCATTTTCTGTTGTTGTTGTTCTTGTCTATTAGTGGTTTGTCATCCCTACCCCTGCCCCAAGAATCACACACACTGAGTGTTTTGGATTTTTTGACCGGTTTCATATCGCTCAGGCTGGCTTAAAACTGACTATATAACCAAAGCTAGCCTCGTACTTCTGCTCCTCCTGTCTCCATCTCCCATGTGTACCACTTGTGTTTTTGCTGTTGCTATTTGGTTGGTTTTGGCTGTGCCTGGTGATTGAATCTATTTAGTATCTCATGCATGCTGGTCAAGTGCTCTACCACTGAGCTACATACTCTAGTGGTTTGTCCCCCTTTCCCCCTCTCCCTTCCTTCTTCCCTTCCTTCCTCTTTTCTTCTATCCCTTCCTTCCTTCCTTCTAAGCTCAGTGGAGAACCTGATAGGCATTGGGGCTTGTGAGTTAAGTTAAAGAGGTAGGGAAAGGGTGGGCATCCCGACCCAAGAGGAAGAAGCAACAGAAGAGCATCCCTGGAGGAAGGCGTTGACCCCACAGATGGGGTCCTGGATTCCTCAGACACTTACTACATCTGGAGAGACAGCAATACTCCCGGAGAGCCCAGGATCCTCACACCTCCGAGACCCATGGGCACTGGATACGATGAGTCCATGGACAGTGGCTCCCATCAGAGTCCCTGCCATCTCCATGGTCATCCCTGGAGACAGAGCATGTACAAGGTGACATGGCAAGCTGCAGGATCTGAGGGACAACAGCCTCAGGCCCAAAAACAGAACTGTACTCACGGTATGCAGTGGCAGAGTCTCGCTCCCTGGGGCTGGGGGTGAGGATCATAGTGAGCGCCGTGTAGGGTACCTGGAAGAACTGGGATGGCCCCTCAGAGCTTAGCATGGCTTCCATCACCCATACTGTCACTCAAGGTCTGTGTCTCCTTCCCCTGCCATCTTGATATGCAAAAGCCAGCAGCCACCCTGTCCCATCCAGATCCCTAGAAGTCTTCCAACTCTGAAAGCTAAGGGCTCCAAAGCAAGGCCTGAGCAGAGCCAGTATTGTTAATGACGGGTTTCCAAGCACTGATGGGCAGGTCAGAGCAGTGAGTCCAAACCTACATTAGCCTTACTCTGAATAGAAATCATCTGGCAGCGGGGCGCACCAGAAGCAGGTCTAGGAGGGCTCGGAGAGAAGATCACACACTTACCGTAGCCAGGGCCTGGAACAGGCAGTAGAAGGCAGTATACCAGAGCCCACGCAGGCTGCTGAATGGAGGCAGGAACCACAGGAAAAAGTAGGCCAGTGCAATTAAGGGCATGCAGCCCAGCGCCCTGTAGAAGCACAGCCAAGGTACTGTGCCTACAACACATAACCACCAAGGACCCAGCAGGAACTACCTCACCCTATGAGAGGCACTCTGGAGCCAGGGCTCTCAGAAGCCATGGAGACAAGGGGGAAGTGAAGGTAACAAAATGAAAGACATTCACTACTAGGACTCTGGCCAGGGCCCTTGGGTTCCCTGTATTCAGAACACCGGTGAAAGAACTGGAGTTTCACTTAGTGGTAGCTAGCTCCTACTAGACACTGTCTTTGATTTCCAGGAGCACAGGCACATTGCATTTCCTCGAGAACCTTCTAGCCTAGTTCCACCACATGAGCCACAGACAGAGCTGGGAGCCCTGGAAGCTTGTTCAGCCCTGGGCCCACTGATGAGGGACAGACATCCCTAAGCATGTTCCTGGACTCATTCTGATCTAGCTCATCTCCTGCATTGCACATGCCTGCCTCCTATCCATCCACAGGCATCACTAAGAAATAGGCTGTGACAGTGACACAGGGCCAAGGGGGCAGCAGGGTCTAAGCACCAAGGGATTGCTCACCAAGGCATTAGCCTGCCAGCTCCTGTCCTTCTGCTTTTGTTGACGAGGAAGCCAGCCACAGGGTCTGCGACTGCACCAGACACCTTCCCTCCGAATAAGGCAAGTGACACCTGGGCAGCTGGGATCTGAAACCATCAAGAGGCAACAGCCAAGGCCCCGCAAAATCAGAGGCTACAGTCAGGCTTGCTTGCCCATAGGATGGGAGATCTGGGAACTCATCTGGTGCTACAGCCAAGGTGGAAAGGGTTCCTGCCCAGGACATGATTCCTAAAAGCACCAAGGGACGTCAGAGCCAGTGAGGAGAGGGATAATGCTGATAGCTGTACTATCACTATTTATTGATTTGCCTTTTGTTTTTGACATAGGGCAGTGGTTCTCAGCTTCTGGGTTGAGACCCCAAGGGGGTTGCTTGTTCAATATTTACATGATGATTCATAAAAGTAGCAAAATTACAGTTATAAAATAGCACCAAAATAATCTTATGGTTGGGGGTCCCCATAAAATGAGAACTATATTTAAGGGTTGCAGCATTAGGAAGGTTGAGAACCCAAGAGTTAATATTTCATGTCTCAAGCCTGTCTCTACTATGGGAATTACAGGATTGCATCATCATGCCCATTTCATGCATGCTAAGTATGGTAGTTTGAATGTAATTGGTCCTATAATGTGGTGATGGTCAGAGAATGGAGCTTGGGACGCTAACCATAGAGGTCTGGATGTCTGTACAGACAGACAGGAAGTGACATAGTTGGATAGAAATAGGATATAAGCAGGGAGAAACAGGAAATTGCGCTCTTCTCTACTGAAATGCTTAAGAGGTAAGGTATGCTGTGGCTTGCTCCTTCTCTCATAAGGAGGGGCACTATTGGGAGATGTGGCTTTGTTGGAATGAGTATGGACTTGTTGGAGGAAGTATGTCACTGTGGGGGCAGGCTTTGAGGTTTCATATACTCAGGATACTGCCCAGTGAGTCAGTTGACTTCCTGTTGCCTCTAAGATGTAGGACACTTGGTTATTTCTCTCGCACCATGCCTGCCTGTATGCCATCATACTCCCTGCCATAATGTACTAAACCTCTGAACTATAAGCTAGGCACCACAATTAAATGTCTCCTTTATAAGACTTAATGTGGCTGGGTGGTGGTAGTGCAGGTCTTTAATCCCAGCACTTGGGAGGCAGAGACAGGAGGATCTCTGTGAGTTCGAGGCCAGCCTGGTCTACAGAGTGAGAAACTCCATCTTGAAAAACCATTTTAAAAAAAGAAGTTGTTGTGGCTAGGGGAGGGAGGAGAACTGTGGTTGGTATGTAAAATGAATAAAAGGATTTAAAATAAAAAAGTAGTTGCCATGGTCGTGGTGTCTCTTCAGAGAAATAGTAACATTAACTAAGACATTAGAGAAGCCCTCTACCTGTTGTTCTATTCCCATCTTGTCTTGAGATAGGATCTCATGTAGCAAATGCTGGCCACGAACTAGCCATCCTACGAAGAGGAGGGATTTGAATTCCTGACCCTCCGGCTGCTGCCTGTCTGCTGGAATGCTGGGATTGCAAATGTCTGTCGCCACACCTGGCTATTTTCTCATTTTCTTAGTACAAGCAGGGTGTAATGAATATTTTTGAAGAGATTTCCTTCCACAGCATTTTTTAATTGGATCAAAGGGCTTCTACTAAAACCAAAGTGGCAATATGGACTGAGAGGAGGTAGAAAGACCAGGGGCCCCTGAGCTGCTGCCCACGCTTACCTGGGCCACATCAAGTAGGAAGATCTGCAGGTAGAAGGCTGAGGCGCTAGAGGCCACCTGGTTGGGGATGCCGCCAATGCCATAGCACACCTTTGTACAGACTGAGAGGCGACCGTCTCTGTTGTCCTGGGAGAGAGACACAGGAACTAACCGCTATTCCTAGAGGCACAAAATGGCTCCCCACGCCCAAGCAGCTTTCATAAAAATCCTGTATTCCCTGATGGCTTGAGGATTCCTCAGCAACCTCAGCCTCATTTTGACCCCAGATCATCCTATGGGGAAGTGAAAGAGAATTAAAGAACAGAATTCTAAACCATGACCTCTAAACCATCAATCCAGGGGGAAGTTCTTCCTTGCATACTACCCCCATGTTCCTGCCACAGCCACTTTCTGTACTGAGTCAGTAAGCAGAGTGAGCTGTGGGTCCCTGTATGAACTTGAATCAATCCCTTTATGTTTTTAGGCTGTGTTTTCTTCATCTATCAAATGCTATCACCCTGCCAACTTCACAAGGTTGTGATGACTGAATGAGACATCTAAGAATCAACTGTTCAATGTCTGGGTTTATTTGATATTTACTTGTGAGGGGAGGGGAGTGTGCATGCCCCACAGTACACTTGTGGAGGTCACAGTATGTTCTTTCTACCATGGGACCTTTGGTATTGAACTCAGGTCATCAGGCTTGGTGGCAGGTACTTTCACCCACTCAGTAATCCAATGTTTGTGACTTCTGCAAGCCATTTGTTGAGCCCCTAGCCTCAGCTGCGATGGGGGTATGTACACTATAGACACCAGCAAACCTTACTTACCCCCTTTCTTTCCAAAAGACTGTTTATCAACTGAGCAGTACCACAAAATAGTCTAAGGGCCTGGACTGTGGAATAACACAGCCCCTCAGCCATCCAGTGAAGTCATAAACATTTGACTGCCATCTCATAGCCCCAACTGTTCTAAACACAGCTCCGTCCTGCTATCCCACTGTGACACAGCTCCCAACCCCACTTGCCACATGGCATTAAATAACACTGATGTCTGCTCAGTGGCTCAGGCCACAACCTTGGTCATCCTTGGTTACTCTCTTTTCCAATTCCCCTACCACATCCATCAGGTGAGCCTCCTAAGTGGCTTTTTGGCCACTAGTCCACTCCCCCTGCAGCAGCCAGTGTTCTATGAATAGCATAAATCAGACTAAGTCTGCTTAAAACCATAACTTGCCAGTCTTTATTGTCTAATCAAACTCAAGTTCTTGAAATGGCCTACAGGAGCCCACTCTGCTCCTACTCCCTCACTCCAAATAGATTTCTTGGTGGAGTTTTCTGTTGTTCAAACCCTTTGAGATTGTTGCCTCCTTGGGTCTTTGAATTTCTTTTTTGTTTTCTCTATAAGGTTCTTCTGTGTCTTTCAACAGTTGATTGCTTGCCATTCAGGTGTGAGTTTAAATATTCCTTCCTCAGAGGCATCCTTGATGATCAGGGATTGCTCAGACTGCCTAGTAAACTGTTTTATTTCTTTCCTCTCCCCACCACCATGTAAGCTGAGAGCATAAGCTTTCTTATGCTCTAGGCATACAGTAGGTGCTCTATGCTTCTATGTACCTAGGCATACAGTAGGTGCTCAATATATGTTTTTAAAGCAATCAATGGCCTGGAAAACACTGTAAAGTTCTCTATGTTCAAATAATGCTAGGAATCATTTTTTCATCCATTGCCCGGGGACAGAAGTGAGATGGAAAGCAACTAGGAGAATGACTGGTTCAGTATCTTACAGGCACCACAGGCAGGCTGCATGGAAGGGAAGGTCTTCCCAGATAAGGTTTATCACATGCTTTACACATGCTTCCTACACCAGGAGAAAAACCACTCTTAAAGCTGGGTACATTCTTTTTCTGACATTTGTATGAACATTATTGCAACTTCCAGAAAAGCTTAATTGGCGGAATCCAGTGTGAGTGGATTCCCATCCCATAATGAGTCTCTTGTTTCCCCCTAAATGGGCCTATGGAGGTTTTAGATAAGGGAGGGCCAGGCAAACAAATTCCAGCAGAAACTGAGATGGTGCAGTCTTTGGAATGATCATTTGGTTGCCTTACCCCATCAGTCCATGGAATCTGCATTTTATGAACAGACAAGATGGCTGTGTGACCTAGGCAAGGCATTGAGTCTTTCAGAGCCTCACTTCTTGACAAGCAAAATGCATATATATATATCTCATAGCACTAGGACAATTAAACACTGGGGCTTCATGGCAGTCTTGGTTCGTTCTCTCTGTCTCTCTCTCTACCAGTAATATCACCCCAGTTCCCTGAATTTTCCTGGAAAGTGAGAGTTCCCAGAGGGGCCTCTACCCCATCCCTGCCCCAGTATAGGAGCTTAGCATGCTAGACAAACCCTCTGTTACTGGGCTACATCTCTACTCATCCACTTTTCTGATTGTTTAGGTGTCTTTCTATGCTTCCCGGAACCTCCAGGAATCTTCCTGCCTCAGGCTCCCCAGCCAGGATCTGGGACTAAAAGCACACCGAAGCACCAGGGGTCTCCCAGTTGAGGGTTGTCTTTCTTTTGACTGATAGTAAACACTGAATCAAGATAGGGGATGGAGGAGGTATTCTATTGAAGCTGCAGAAACTCCTTGCTGGTGGAACTAGGGTAGTTTCTGAATTGAGTAAGACACAGCCCGGGGCTCTTAACCCCTCTCTGGCATTGGCACCAGCCTCAACATCAGCCTCAGGCCCCATCTGTCCTCTCCCCACACCTCCACAGCTCCTCCCTGCCTGGGCACCCAGGGGATGGCCTTTCTAAGGAGAATTTGGTACCTGGACAGCACCAGGACTTCAGAGGGAGGCTAAGTCCACAGGAGCTGCCTGGAGTTTGGAGAAGAGAGGCAGCCCCTTTATCAGTATCTGCCAGGGCTAAAGAGGCTTCCAGGAAGACCTGCAGTGGCCTGGGATCAGGACATTAGAGATCTGGTCCTTCCTGCCTATTTGTTACTTCATGTCAGGACTCTGGGTGCCTTCCTATTTTCTCTGGGGTGTCCCAGTGGCACCACACTCTGTACTCTGCCAAAATCTGGATGAAGGGCTGTGGCAGGTGCCTCTCTCCCCTGCCCATGGGAGTACAGAGCAGACCCACTTCCCTCTTGCCCTCCTGACGCTCACCGAGCCTGGCTCCTGGGTGTGAGGCTCTGCCACAGAGGCCGCCGCGGTGGGTTCCTGAGGCAATGACATGTCAGGGCAGCTCCTCTGACTGCCCAGCTCTGGGCACTGCTGCGCCTGGGGTGGGTCCAGCCAAGTGGGCGCGGCCCGGGCGAGCAGGCAGACAGCCCTGAGGGAGCCCCAGCAGTCTTTGCGGTCTGTGGCAGCAGTTTGGGGATACCCAGGACCACGAAGCTTCCGGTCCTCCTCTCCAAGGAGGAGCTCGCCAATCGCCACACACCTGGGAAAAGTTGCCATGTCCTCGGGGACTGGCCATTTTCTTTTCTTGGCAGACTGTGCTGGAGACAGAAACCCTCAGCTAATCCCAATCCCCAGCAAATAAATTTATTCTTTAAATGAAGCAATACACTTTACATGTTCAGACTAAATTATAGCTGAGTGGCCTTTCAGTCTGACATATTTCCCAGGCTTCCTATAGGTAACTGGTAGGTATGTCTGTGCAACCAAGTCCGGGAAGTGAATGAAGTTATGTGTGCAAAATCCCAGGAAGTTGGCACATGCCTTTAATCCCAGCACTTGGGAGGTAGAGGCAGGCGGATCTCTGTGAGTTCGAGACCAGCCTGATCTATAAGAGCAAGTTCCAGGATAGGCTCCAAAGCCAGAGAAACTGTCTGGGGGGGGGGGATCCCAGAAAGTGCTTTAAAAGGCAAAAGGCCGCACTGTATAAAACTCCTGTCAAAATAGTGTGACCAGCTTGCTGTGTATTATCAGGCTACGAAACAATGGATCCGAGAAACTAGTCAGAGCTCCCTCCCCCAACAATACAACAAAACAAAGCAACTCCTCTTGGGAGAAAAGGCCCTGGGCAACCAGAAGGAACTTAGAGAAGGATCTCCATTTGTCTGTTAGTCTTGCATGGTCCACCTTGGTCGGACAGGGAAGTTCCACTCCCTCTTGGACTTTGGAGGTCATTGGATCTTTTGTTATTCTCCTCATCGTGCTCACACTGACAATGCCTCCCTCCCTTTTCACCATTCATTTGACTCTGAGTTAAGCATATGGAGAATGGACGGCTCAACCTGGTTTGTTGGGGGCACAGGCAACAGCAGGTACAATGTGCATATTAGACAACTGTACCTTAGGACACAAGCACAAGTTGTACGACAGTAAAATGACAAACTTTGTGCAGCAAATAATCATATGTGGCAGGGTGACGGTATCTCCCAAGTGTGGGGGACAATATTCACAAATTATAAACTACTTGTATTGGGATACACAAGCAACTTTTAATAACAAATTAGTATCTCACTTTGAAATCCATACTTCATACTCTAAAGATACACAGATGATCTATATAAGGACATAAAAACATGCTCATGCTGGCTGTGTATGTCTTTCTTAGAGACAGGTGCCCTGTGTAGCCCTGGTTGTCCTGGAACTTGATTTGTAGACTAGGCTGGCCTCAGAGAGTCGCTTGTCTCTGCCTCAAGCGCTGGGATGAAAGGTGTGTGCCACCGCACTCAAGAGCTCCTTTTCAAGGAGATGCAAATTTCCAAAATGATATCCTGGTTGAATAATATAGTTGAATAGACTTTAAAAAATCATTGACTATTTTTTTTTGTGTGTGTGTGCCTGGCAGAACCCATGTCAATTTATACTGAGATTATCTTTAGAATTGGTATTTTATAATTTTCTATAATGAGTATGAATTGTCTGTGCCAAAACAATCTAAAACAAATGACAAAGAGCCAGCTATAAATGTAATGAGTAAGTCATTTCTGAGGATCCAGGATGATGAGCAACTTTTTACTGAAGCAGTTTTTTTTTTTTTTTTTTGGTAAAATAGAACAAAGGAATATATTACTAAACCACTAAACCTCCTTGCTATGTCATAAGAACAAATACAACTGCTGGGCTGGTACTAAAATATCACTTTCTCACATTTCTGAACATGAAATGAAGGTAACATTGGTTAAAGAAAAGGCATCTAAGAAATAATCATTGATTCTCAAACTGAATGACAAATAATGACAAAAGAATTCACATATAACTGTTTTATAACAAGTGTAAATTATTTCACAGATCCTTTCAATGAACAGCACTTTATCTTAGAACAGTTTATTTAGCTATTAGCAAAATACCACATCAAAAATATATTAATGTTGTTTGTAGTTTACTCTTTGGCTCTTTGCTCTTTTGGGGGTCCTGCCACTCAGCTCTCAAATAAATCACATACAGAGGCTTATTTTTTCTTATGAATGCCTGGCCTTAGCTTGGTTTGTTTCTAAATAGTGTTTCCTAACTTACATTATCCAAACTACCTTTTCTTCTGTATATCTTACTTTCACTCTTACTCCTGGCTGATTGGGTGGCTGGCCCCTGACATCGTCCTCTCTCCTTGTTCTATCTTGCTCCTTCTTTGTCCTTTCTCGTTTCTCATATCTATTCTCTCTGCCTGCCCTTCCTATCTTTTTTCCTGCCTCGATAATGGCTAAGAATCACAGCTTCACAGAGTTAAACAAATGCAGCATTAACAAAAGCAACACATCTTTACATCGTTAAACAAATGTTCCAGAGCATAAACAAATGTAACACACTGTAAAATAATATTTACAATGTATTAAGGCACTAAAATAAATACACACACTGCACTGTCAATGTTTGGAAACATGAAGTATACTGAATGGAGTTGTGATAAAGTAAGATTATTTTAGCTTTGATAGTGCATAGTAATCTAATTAGCAAATCAGGATGTGAAAATCAGTTATGTACTTCTGTATGTCCAGCTTATCTGCAAGATAACTGACTGGTGACAGATCTGAAGCAATGACTTGGGTCAAATTGCATCTCACTCCTAAGATGCTCACTCATTTCAAGTTTTGCTTCCCTTGGCATTTATTCTCCCAAAGTCAACATGGGGTGAGGACTCTAGCAACTTCACAACTCTTAAATTTCAAGTAAAAAGCTTTATCAGATGATTATCTTTAAGAACATTGTTTATACTAACAATTTCACAGTTTAAAAAAACACAAGTTATTGCTGATGACTGCTCTTCCTTTCCTATTGAAACTTCTCCCTGACATGTACTCTACAAGATACACAAGAATTAGAAATTCTTGGTTAATTAGAAATGGAGAAATCCACAAAGTAGGCTTTTTTTTTTTTTTTTTTTTTTTTTTGGTAGATACATGAGAAATGTAGATACATTCACAAATTTATAATATAACAAAATAAAATACATTTTAGTTGAGAGGTGGCAAACAAATGGTAGTTACAAATACTAGCTAAAAATAAATTCCTAGTTTTGGGGGAGAAATTTGGAAGAGAATGAACTGTGATTCTTGGAGAAGTCTTTGTTTGCTCTTTAATAACTCAGCATACCTTATCCCCTATGAAGATGGTGACAGCTTATAGTACATAGTGTGATGGCATGGAGTCCTACCTCACCATGAGCTCTCACCTTAACTCCTTGAAGACCACCACTCTCCTCCCGTATTTCCACCTGTTACCTGAGTGAACACCTGCTGAAGGCAGGGGCCAGCATCACATCCTGCAGAAAGTGATGAGCTGGCCAACCTGCTCTACCTGCAAACACAGCTCTGTACATGCAGGGCACACCTCAGCAATAGTAGTGTACAAATTCATTTCTTCCAGAACCACACCAAACTTATCCTGTGCCTCCAATGGCAGCAGTGATCTACATTGATAAGAGGACTTCTATACATACTGCACTGCCTATGCTTCTGGAGGAACAGAGCTGCTGCAGGGAACTGGCTAGCTGACTGTGGCTTGTAGCTGTTGAGCTTGAAACTATCTGCAACTGCCTCAAGGCCTCCTCCTAGGCCTCTGTCCTTTGGACTGGTGTCCCTGGCTCTGGGGGCTGGATGGGGAGCAAAGCCCCCTTTGAAGAAGTGCCATGTATGTTATTTTTTATATGCTTTATATATGTTAATATGTTTCTCTTTCCTTAAGCCTACTGTATGAATTTTATATGTATTTCTCTTGAATTTGGTATTCCCTTTCCTAATTTTAATATATTATCTTTATATACATTAAATAAATAAATAAGAAAAAAAAGGATTTAAGATATTTTTTAGGGGGCTGGGGATTGATTGAACCTAGGGTTTCATAAATGCTTGGCAAATACTCTACCATTGAACTACATCCCCAGCCCATAAAATTACATATAAAAGGTATAGAAAAGTGTGTAGGCACCCAATACTGACATTGTACTAAGCTATACAATTTTATTCCTAAAACATTATACATCTTAGATACTGTTGCCAAATTAATATTTGAATATCTTTTGCTATCACAGAGTGAAAACTGAGAAGGTGTAGGCAACATAATAATTACATTGATGCTTTTAACAAGTCATGTACAATATTTTAAGTGTTGCTATTTAAAACTGAGATAGCTAACATTTATATTAATATCTGCTGTTTGGAAATAATGTTTCAATGCTAATGCTATGCATACTTTGCTAATTTAGAGCACATTAAGATTAATGATACAGCTATTTAATATGTATTGGTTAACTAGAATTTGAAAATACTTATTTTTTCGGAGTGGCCTTTGAGAAAGGTGCATTAACTTAATCCCCCTCATAAGGAATTAAGTAGTACTCAAACCTTAAGCTCAAACTGACTTTTGTCTCCCACTTATGCAAGTCCACTTCCAACCATCATTTCCCTCTGTCTCTCAAAATTCAAAACTGTCAGAGTTTTCTAAAAGGTTCAGAAGTTATGTGGAGTCTCTGAATGATCACAGCATTCTGCAAATCTGCTTCTTCCAGTGTGAGCGTCTCATCCAGAAGTCTGAGGAAAGGAAGAGCTGTTGCCAGGACAAAGGGGGGGCTTCTCTGAGATCCTTGGTATTTTTTAATGAAGTCTTTGATGTGGCTCACCCTGCAAAATACCATAAACTATTAATTTATGGAAACCTGAACTAGCTAATTTAAGGTAGCATCGACTTGTATAGATATTTGGATTTGTTAAAATAGAGAACAGAGAAAGTTTTATAGGATACAACTACTCATTTGTTTTTTAAAGCAGTACTGGGACTATAGTCCAGTGCCTAGTTAGTTTATATGGTACTGGAGATTGAACCCAGGCCTTGTGGATGCTAGGCAGGTACTTCACACCATGGGAGACAGCTATATCTTTGGGAACAAACCCAGAGACTCAGACATGCTTGCCAAGAACAACTACTACTCACCTGGAGTCCAAGTTCTAAGGTTACCTTTTAAGAGAGAGACAGAGAGAGAGGGAGGGAAGGAGAGAGAGAGAGTGCACTCTACCAACTGAGTTACATCTACAGCCTATAACCATTGCAGCTATTGAATGTGGATCAAAGTTAGTTCATCTTTGTGGGGTTGTGGGGGATTTTGTTTTTTTTTTTTTTTTTAAGACAGGGTTTCTCTGTGTTCTCTGAGGTCCATGTTCTTCATATATCAGCTGAGTCAGTGACGTAAACTTTTTTTGTACTTTTCAATGATGATAATTAAACCCAACATTTTGGCAAGCATTGAGATACACCTCCAAACTAATGTAAAATCTATTTTTTTCAAGACAGAATTTCATGTAGCTCTGGCCAGTCTCAAACCTGCTATGTAGTCAAGACTATCTTTGAACTTTTATGATCCTCCTGCCTCTACTTCCTAAGCCTGGGATACAGGAAATCCTATATTAAAAACAAAACAAGTAAAAACTGTAGAAAAGACTAGGGAAAAAATGCCTGGAATCCAGAGAAAGTTCAAGGCCTGCCTAGCAACTTGGTGAGAAATGTGTCAAAGTTAATGCAAAGTAAAAAACAGACAGTTCAGTGATAGAATACTGGCCTAAAAAATACCAACCAACCAACCTACACTAAAGAAAAAAATGCAAACTTCAAATGCTGTAATAGTGGGTGAAAACACCTGCTGCCAAAGCAGATAACCTGAGTTAAACCCCCAGGACTCACATGACAGAAAGAGAATAGATTCTGACATACACCCCCCCCCCCACCCAGGCACAGCACTTGTGTGCTCCCGACCTAACCACCTACACATACAAGATACATACATACATACATACATAGAATGTAAAATAGCAGAATGAATATTAAGTCCAGTCTGGTCTATGTAATAAGAGTTCTAGGCCAGCTAGGGTCACATAGTAGGTTTTTGTTCAGTCTCAAAACAAAAACAAACAAAAGAACAACAACCAAAAAAACCCAATAGCAAAAACAAAAAAACAAAAATCTGTTCAGGAACATACAATAACAAATGTATGTTTGTGTGCACAGGCATACACACAAAGAATAAAAAATTTTAAGTAAAAAGAAACAAAAGAGTTGGTTGTTGGTGTTGCACGCCTTTAATACCAGCACTCAGGGCAGGCAATTTCTGAGTTCAAGGCCAGACTGGTCTATAATGAGAGTTCAAGGATGGCCAAGACAGGACTGTTACAAAGAAAAACCCTGTCTCAAACAAACAAACAAAACAAAAAAACACTAAAAATAAACAACAAAAACAACAGAATGGAGAGTATAGAGCAGGTGCAGGCATCTGAATTAAAATGGATGGATACCACAGTGTTTCAAGTGACCACAGTTTAATAAATCCCAAAGTGATAAAGAGGCCATAGCAGAGGAGGGGAGGTGACTAAGTTTTAGATGCTGAGAGCCACGTTTAAAATACCTCAGGCTAATTACTGTTCATTTTGGGGAAGGAACTTGTTTTCACAGGGTATATTAATTGGATTGTACTTGGAGGACAGTATCATTCCTGCTGTTAATAAAATTTGTTTTACATTGAAGTTTTTTTTTTTCTTTAGTGGAGAGATAATAGTTCTTTTTGTGAAATTTTAGTATTGAGGTCTTAGAGTGTGAATACCTTTTTAACTACTGGAAGCCCTTAACCTGTTATATTTCCTTTATTTTGAAAATGGTTGGTTGCTTTCTATTAAGATGGTTTGTGGTATTTTCAGTAATCATAGTTCATCTAAACACAGCTTATTTTCTTGACCATTGAAGTTTGTAACCTAAAGGTAGAACCCCACTTTATCAAGGAGCTAGCACAGTCTTTCCCTCTCTCTCTCCCTCCCTCCCTTCCTTAGGAAGTAGCTGTTGCCAAAGTGATTGGGTAGCTGGTGGCTCTTGTATAATGGGATGTGCTTTGTAGATGGACACTGGGGATCAGTGTTCATGATGACATTTGGTTGCTCCCCAAATGGTTCTATCCCATTCCAGAAGTTTGAAATGTGTAATTTGAAATCCTTAATAAAATTGGATCTATTTTTATTAAAAAAAAAATGGATACCATGGGGGAAGAGGATAAGACAGATGAACAAACAGAACACAGCCAGTAGAGGATAATACTGAGTTAACACAAGTGCACTCATACTCAAAGGAGGCTGACTGCCACAGTGTCTCTACCTTTGCTATGAGGAGAGGACCAGCTCCTTTGATGGTTTAAGTAAGTGGGAGACAGAAGGGACAGACCCAGAGTCAGTGACCTGGAAATGAGCCCAGGTGAGACCCACAAAGCCACACCAGGAAACACAGAAAGAGACTGTGAAACAAGAGTTGCACTTTTTCTGACTATAAATACAATTATAGTGAACTTGCTCTGTAGCGCTTTCCTTTCCTTTTCTCTCTCTCTCTCTTTTTTTTTTTTTTTTGAAATGGGGTCTCACTGTGTAGCCTTAGCTGGCCTGGCCTGGAACTCACTATGTGGACCAGGCTGGCCTAACTCAGAGATCCACTGCTTCTGTCTCCCAAACCCTGACATGAAGGGCCTATACCACCCCCTGCCCTGTTCTATAATTTTTTAAAACTCAGTACCATGTTTTGTGAGGTTTTGTGACTATACTGTGGAGCAGAAGACTGACACAGCTGCAGAAATAAACTTAAACTTGGACTGTTGCCAATGAATAAAATGGATAAACAATTATGTATGGTAGAATATGGTAGACAAAAATTGGGCTGGGCTGTAGTCTACTGATAGGTATATATGCCTAATGAATGTGAGGCAATAAAAAAAATAGAGAGAGAATGAACTAACTACAGTACAGAAGACACCCCAATAAACATGATACTAAGTTTAAAAACTCTAAAACAAAGCAAAAAATACCCCAGACTAAACATAGTTGAGTCTAAGAATCCTATGTTGATTGACACATTAAACTTAGAGAGCTATTTATTTTAAAAAGCCTTCATTAGTTCTCAAAAAAATCAGTGTTATCTAAACCTAAAAGAAGAGATGAAATTTAGAATTGGAAAGCAAATCAGTCAAGCACAGAAACAGGACTGACCTATGAGAAATGTTAAATCTTTGGACAGTCCTTTCCCCATTGGCCAACCAGATCTGGATCCTGGTGATGGGCTCCAGGTTGTTCAGTGGAACAGCAGACAAAGTACTTTTATTTTCAACTTCGATACTCTTTGCTTTAGAAACGATTTTTGGTGTAGCACTAAGAAAATTGGAACAATAAATTCAGATACATGTTTCCTCATTTCTAGGAAGAATTTTAGACAGTCACAACTACTCCCTCAGTAATAAATGTTAGTTATGTTCACAACAAATATGTTCTAGGAATTAAATGAAATTATGTACACCCAATTAATCTGTAAACTTACAGAATGACATGTAAATTAGTATTACCTGGGATACTGGATGAATCTCTAAAAGAAATTACTTTCTCTGTAGAGGTTAGCTCTGAGTAATCAAGGGGAAAAAAGCAAAGTATTTTGAAAGGTATATCTAAAAGTTTCCATATGTAAAACTGAAAGTGTACACACCTTCCCACTACTAATAAATGCAAATAAGGGACTGGGTATATAGTTTAGTTGGTAAAATGTTTGCTTAGCATACACAAATCCTTGGTCCAATCTGCATGAGGGCCATAATTTCAAAGCCACCCTTAGACATATAAAAACATATAAAGAACCTGCCTAAAATAAAGCAAACCAAAACCAAATCAACCTTAAAAAAAAAAAAAAAAATCTCATTTGGGAGCTGGGAATTTATTTCAGTAGTAACCTTTTGCCTTACATGTTTTATGGTCCCTATGTTGGAGTCCCAGCATCAGAAAGAAAATAATCACTTCCTGCAGGAGTTCTGTACGGTCAGAATAAGAAAATGTCACAATAATCATACTCACCTTCCTAGTCTGTGGCCCGGTCCTGAGAAGGGCTGGAACACCGGCTTTGTAGACATACACACTTCATTTTTCTTATCTTCAACTTTGACATCCACCTCTTCTTTATCAAAAACTCCCTGTAATTCTGAAGGTAATTCCCTTTGAAAGAAAATGATAAAGTTCTTGTTTTCCTTTTTTCTGAGATACACATTCCGGCTGCCAAAAGATTTCTATATGTAGAAGTATAACATATGGGTTAAGGAGGTGGTTTGGCTGTCAGGGGCACTTCCCTGGCATGTGCAGGACTTTAGTCTAATTTTTAGCAGCATATAAGCAAGCCATGGTGGTACTTGATTACATGCTGCTACTTTTTTTGTTGTTGTTTTGTTTTTCTTTTTTCTTTCCAGACAGTGTTCCTCTGTGTAGCTTTGGAGCCTGTCCTGGGGAGGTGTTGGGGGAAAGAAAGATAAAGATAAATTTAAACTAGATATGGTAGTTTATACCTTGGATTTCAAGGCTAGCTGAGACTAAATGAGCCTGCTATTTAAAGATTTTACCTATGTTTATGCGTGTAAGTGTATGCATGTGAAGGCAGATGCCCTTGGATGACAAAAGAGGCCCCCAAACTGAAGCAGCAGAGACTCTTGAACCATCTCCCCAGCTCTGGCTGTTATTTCAAACAAACAAACAAACAAACAAACAAACAAACAAACAAACAACCCAACTCCCCTGCCCACCCCCTAGCCCAGGGAAGAGATGTAAATTCACAGAAGAGACAGTATATGTCTATGAAGGTGTCAAGGGGCACAATCACCATTACAAATGATCCTTTCGTATGAAGCGTTCTTGAAGTTCACTTCTACCATACCCTGCTTACCCCTTTTTGATGGAGTTCAGAAACTGCTGACTTGCACCATCAGAGTAACTTCTAAAGTCATCATTGACTGTGAAACCGTTTTTCCACAATTTTATATTTACATCTACCTACAAGGCAGCGAAGAAAGGAATGAACTGTAAGAAAGGCTGAGCTTGAGCTCACTAAATAGCCTAGGCTGGCCTTGAACTCCAGATCGTCCTACCTGAGCCCAAGTTCTGAGTTCACAGGCTTACCTGTACCATCACACCCAGCTCATGAATGATTTTGTAATAACATATATATTAGTCATTTGGAAAATAGTGGTCCCCTAAGCCATGAAAATCTAAATGCTAATATATTTCCTTATGTGACAGACATAATTATTAAAAGAAGACTAACATCATGAGGAAATTCTAGTTTGAAAAGCTGACAAGTGCATGAAAGAGATTTCTCCAAATTCCTATTCTGGTTGAAAGTTGACTAAAATCTTTGCATTTGTAACAAATACAGTTTGTGAGTTGTCTCCCTTGAAGTACCAGGCCCATTTAATTATTCTGTGAAAATGCCTGCCAAAACAGCCAAGTCTAATGGGTACACATGTGTGTGTGCCACATGTAGAGGCCAGAAGTTGATGTTAATGTCTTCTTTAATTGTTATCTTATATCAATAAAGAGGGGCTGGAGAGTTGACTGAGCAGTTAAAAGCACTGGCTGCTTTTTCACAAGACCCAGGTTCAGTTCCCAATACCCACATGGCCATTTGCAACTGACACCGTCACACCAATGTACATAAAGTAAAGTTAAATAAATTATCTTTAAAAAAAAAAAAAAAAAAAAGACAGTTAGGCAGTTAGGAGTACTGTTGCTGGTTTGGTTCCTGGTACCTGATCCACTAACATCTGTAACTCTAGCTCCAGGAGAAGTGATGCTCTCTGTGGGCAGCCAGCACACACATGGTACATATGTGTGCGTGTGCGTGTGTGTACATTCAGACAAAACACTCAAAAACATAAAATAAGGAAATGGGCTACATTTTCAGGTCTTTATTTATTTTTTAAATTATGATTTATTAGAGTTTATAAATGGTACTATTATGATTGAAATAGCTTTAAAAAAATAAAAGACACAAACCATATATGGGCATGCAGTTACAAAGGTATAATAAAAAAACGTTTCCAAAGCTGGACAGTGGTGGTACACACCTTTAAGCCCAGCACTGGGGAGGCCGAGGAAAGTCTGAGGCCAGCCTGGTCTACATAAGAGGTCCAAGAAAACCGAAGCTACACAAAAAAAACCTGTGTGACACAAACAAACAAAAAACAAGTTTCCTAGATGGCTTAGTCACTTCTCTCCTACCATGTGGGTTTCAGATTGAGTGCAACAGGTGTGCTTCTCAGTGAGTCAGCCATCACAACTCCACATTTTATTTTTTTTTAATTTAATTTTATTTTATATGCATTAGTGTGAGGCTGTTTGGATCCCCTGGAACTGGAGTTACAGAAAGTTGTGAGCTGCCATGTGGGTGCTGGGAATTGAACCCTAGTCCTCTGGAAGAGCTGTCAGTGTTCTTAACTGCTAGGCCATTGCTCCAGCTCATCCCCATTTTATTTTTTGAGACAGGATCTCTACTAGAACCTGGAGTTCACCAATTCAGCTAGACTGGCTATCCACCAAGCTGGGAGTCCCAATCCACTTTCTCACACTTAGAGTGCTTGCCATGTAAAACTTGACAGCCATCACCTTGGCTTCCTTCCATCCTGAATATTCCAGCCTTGACCTAATTAGGTGGCTGAGGACAACTTTGGACTCCAGTTGTCCTGACTTTCCATCTCTGGAGTGTCGAGGTTACACATGCATCTCATCATGCCCAGTTTATGAAGTGCTGGATTGTATGCAGAGCTTTGTGTCTGTTATGTAAGCATTCTACCAGCTGAGCCAACTCCTCAGCCCCATCACAGACATTCTTAACTGGAAGCAACATTTATTTGGTTTGTAAATTCAAGTAAGCAACACAACTGTTGATAACTCGGTTGTGACTGCTATGATTTCTGCTCAGATACCAACAGCTTTACCCATTGTTGCTTTTCTGACACCTGTGTAAATTCAACATAATGAAAATGGTAAATAATAGCTTTACTATTATAAAAGTAGTTTTGACTTCAGGGATCCTCCTAGAGGCCAATAAGGAACATTTACCTGTTTCTTCTGTTCAGTTGGGGACAAACATTTGGCCCCAACCTTCTCTGCTTCCTCAAATAGGCTGTCAACAAAATAGTCACAATCCCTTTGTTGATTATCATTGAGGGGTTGATTGTCAGGAGGTCCTGTTTCACAAACCCTAAAAACAAAATAAGATAAAATTAAAATAAAATACAAATCAAGTGCTGTAACCTCTAAGTTAATAAAGAAGTAATCCTGGGTAAGTCATTAAACACGTTTTAATATAGACCAGTTCTATAGACACTTGGGGTAGGCTAGCTTTTTGCTGTGAGGGTTATCTGTTAACCATTCAAAGATATGTTTGATTAAATAAAATTAACCTTTGAGCAGGCAGCTGAGTCAGCACGTAGCTGACAGGAAGTGGTAAGGAGTTATCACTTCTAGCAAGGGTTTTTAAGTGGGGGTGGAGAGAAGACTCCAGCACAGGGAGAAGGTTAGCTACTTGCTATTCAGCCTCTCTGAGCCAGCAGAATTCCACTTCAAACATTGAATTGTGAGTTCTTTAGATTAGGTAAAGTTTAGGTGCCTGAGAGAACAGAATCCCCTCAGGCTGTGGCCCTTGCAGGAAAGCCATTGCTTAATTACAAGTATCTTTTGTATTTTAGGCTGTCTAGCAGGGCCCTTGACATTTATCCATACTGTATGAAGGCACAAATGATAACAAACCAGAGTTACACACATGGAAATGCCATAATAAACTCATTGCTTTGGAAATTAAAAAATTAATTTAAGAGCACCCAAACTAGATGTTCATTATTATATTATGTGCATGAGTATGCGTATAGGTGTACATGTATAGAAGCATTATGGAGGTCAGAGAAAAACTTGTGGGAATTACAGGAATTTGTTTACTCTTTCCACCATAGGTCTTGAAAATCAAACTAAGGTATCAAGCTTGACAACAAGGGAGCTATCTCACTTGCCCCAGAATTTTAAAAAGAATTTTTAAAGAGGTCAGTAGGAGGCTAAGAAGACGATTCCTATACATGGCAGCTCACAAGTATGGTAAATACAGTTCCAGAAGATCTGATGCTGTATTCTAGCCTCTTAAGGCATCTGCACTCAGATGCAATATTCTTACACAGACACATAATTAAATCTTTGAAAAACACATTTTAAAAAAGATCTCAGAGTATAACAGTTGTTTATTGATCTCCACTTAAAGTGCTAAAATAACTAAAAATATCTTTATAAATGCCAAATGTGTCTAACACTAGCCCAAAAGCACAAAAAATTACACTTTTTAATTCCAGCACTCCAGAGGCAAAGGAAGGAGGATCTCTCTGACAAGGCCAGCCTGGTCTACAGAGTGAGTTCCAGGACAGCCTGGGCTACACAGAGAAACCCTGTCTCAAAAAATTAAGACCAAAACCAGGAAAAAAAAAAAAAAAAAAAGAAAAATGTATTTAGGGCTCAGTAAATTGGCTTAGGTGGTAAAAGTACTTATTGTGTTCAGTCCCCAGATCCCACATAATCATGGAAGGAGAGAAATGACTCCACAAAGTTGTCCTCTGACTTTCACACACACATATGGAACACAGGCACACACAAACACATACACAATATAAGGTTAATGAGTTTTATCCAGATAGCAGTTTTTAAACTACAGTCACAGCCTGGCCTGGTGGTGGAAGCCTGTATCTCCAGCTACTTAGCAGACTGGGGGAGCTCTGTAAATTCAATGAACTTGTGGGCAACAGAGTGAGTTTAAGGTCAACTGGGGCAATTTAGTGCTGGCCTGTCACAAAAAGAGCTGGGAATACAGCTCAGTAGTAGGGTGCTTGCTTTGCATATGTGAGGCCCTAGGTTCAATCCCTACAAAGAAAGGAATGATAATAAAGAGAAAAGTAACCATGGTCATGAGAAGGGAAGGAAGGGCTCTAGGATACAAACCTGCATGACAACCAACAACCTATTCAATGAGTGTGACTACAGGTAAAAACTACAACAAACCACCACAATTTGCATAAGTAATCCTATAGAATTAGCTGCTTTACTATTTCTGCCAGTGAGATGCGAAAAAAACAAAACAAAAAACAAAAACAACAAAAAACAAAGGCTATTAACTCAATACTTGGGTTAACTTACCATTCTTCTTTTATACTGTCAAGGTTATCTACTTCTTTCATTCTCTTTCTGCTACTGCAAAAGTAAAAAGAAACAAAAGTTTAAAGTTCTCAACTATCATAAAAAAATTTATTCCTATGTATCAGTATTCTTTAACATGTAAGTTATCATGTAACCATTGATATAGTATTCAGGCATCTGTACTGGTCTGCCCTTGGGGTCCTGACAGGATATGTTCTTAGCTGTAGCCACTAAAAGAACTTCCTGTGCACATTCGCTACTTTTCCATAACAGGTGAGCCTTACCCACCTCCATCTCTCTCCTGACTGCTCCTGGCCTCTGTCCCGTCCCCAGGTAGCCTGCTACTACCTCCAGTGCTGGGATTAAAGGCATGTGCCACAACCTCCCGGCACTCTCCTGCCATTTTTATACAACAACCATAAAGTAGTTCTAAAAGGGTTTGAACAACTGCCCAAATTCACCAGGGTAATTTTCATCTAAAACAAAACAAAGAAATGCAGCAGCAATGTGTGATGCCACATGCCTGCAATCCTAATACCTGGGAAGCAGAGGCAGGATGAGTTCAAGGTCATCTCCAGCTATGTTGCTAAAAATGAGTTTGGGCCTCAGAAAGACCCTGTGGTTTTTTTTTGTTTTGTTTTTTTTGAAGTCTTTAACCTTCTCTCCAGGGAAGCAGGCAGGCCAATTTCTGTGAGTTCTCGGCCAGCTGGGGCCATGTAGTCAGACCTGGTCTAAAAACAAAATAAAAAGAGGAGGGGCTGGAGAGATGACAGTTGTTAAGAGATCTTATTGCTCTTGCAGAGGATTAGTTAGAACCCCAGCACCCACAGGGCAGCTCACAACTACTGGTATCTCCAGTTCAATTTATACCTGTACTGTGTGCGTCAACTTGACACAAGCTATAGAATCATCAAAGGAGCCTCAGCTGAGAAAATGCCTTGAGATCTAGCTGTAAGACATTTTCTCATTTAGTGGTCAATGGGGAAAGTGCCCAGGCCATGATGGGTGGTGTTCTTGGTTGCTGGTCTTGGGTTCTACTAGAAAGGGGGGTTGAGCAAGCCATAGGAAGCAAGCCAGTAAGCAGCACCCCTCCATGCTCTCTGTGTCAGCTCCAGGAACCTGCCCTGTTTGAATTCCTGTCTTGACTTCCTTCAGTGATGAACAACAATGCTGAAGTGTAAGTCAAATAAATAAATAAACCCTTTTCTCCCCAATTTGATTTCTGGTCATGGTGTTTTGTCATTAAAGCAATAGAAACCCTAACACACCATTCTCTCTGACTTCTGAGAGGGCATGTGGCACACACATGGTGTATAGACATTATTATTATTATTATTTTTCCAAGATAGGGTTTCTCTGTTTAGCTTTGGAGCCTGTCCTGGAACTAGCTCTTGTACACCAGGCTGGCCTCGAACTCACAGAGATCCACCTCCCTCTGCTTCCCAAGTGCTGGGATTAAAGGGGTGTGCCACCAACACCAGGCTTTAGACTTCTTGTGAACAAAACACTTACATTAAGAAAAAAGATCCCACAAATACAACACTAGTAATATTTTAAATGGTGATTTTGTTTTGAGTCCCCCTCTATTTTGCAAAGTGTCTTTTCTGTGTCTGCTGTATGTTTCCTCATCACCCAATAAACACCTTTCTTCAACTGCTAAAGTTAATACTTTAAAGTTTTTTTCTCCTTTTAGGTGTGTGCTTGTGTGCAAGTGTTCATGTAGTACACTCATGAGGGCAACATGTGAGGCCAATGTCAATGTAAGGTGACTTCCTGGATGTTTTCCCACCATATTTGTGTGTATGTGCAGATATGTGTGGGTGCATGTGGAAGTCAGCGGGCAGTTTCAGGAGTTTCCTCCTCACATGCTCCCCCTTGTTTTTTTCAGGGAGAGTGCCCCCTTGCAACTTGGGGTTTACTGGTTCAGCTACACTGGTAAGCCAGTGAACCCCAGAGATCCACCTGACTTTGCATCTGCAGTGCTGACATTATAGACACCCACCATTAACTTTTATGTGGAAGCTGGTGATCCAAATTCAGGTCCTCAGCTTGTCCAAGGAATGTACTTTATTGACTGAGCCATTCTGCAGCTTCCAAAGGTTTTTCTTTTTTTTTTTTTTTTTTTTTTTTTTTTTTTCTCTCCTGACACAAAGTTTCACTATGTAGGCTTGAACTGTCTAGAATGTTCCAAAGACCCTCATCCCCATTCCAGTCCTCACTCAAACCAGTTTCTACACTGCTATCAGAAGGGTGGAGTCAGAGAAGTTGACAGAGGAAGTAGGACATGTACAAAAATGAGGTAATAAGCAATGAGCCATTCGGTAGAACTTAGCTAAGAAATAAGGGCTAATTTAAATTGTAAAAGCTAGTTAATAACAAACCTAAGAGATTAGTCGAGCATTTAAATTAATATAAGTCTCAGTATTTGGGAGCTGCTGTCAGGACAGAAACTTCCGACTACATCTGATTTTTTGGACTTTCCTGCAGAAACCCCCTCGACCATTCCAACTGCTATTAGAATAAGGTCCAAATCCTTTGGGCACTATTACAGAGAACTAATATTGTTCTTTACATTTTTACCATAGCTGGACTTAATAGGTTTAATAAAAGTATGTTCCTTTAACTGTACCCTAGAGGTCTTTATTGTTATGATCATTACCACTACTAGATATTTGCCGGAATAGTCACATATAGTTAAAAATTATTATTTCTGCCAGTGACATGCAATAAAAGCAGGAAGATAACAACATAGGTATCAGGTCCAAGGGATACTGTATTTGCCCACACAAAAGGGCAGACCCACTGATGGAGTTCAAAATTGTGCCTAGGCCTTGTTATACCAGAACTATAGGAAGATTTCTGGAGGTTAGATAAAAAGACAGCATTTTTCAGGAACTTGTGAAACTGGTTCCCATCTATCAAAGTCATTTCCCTTACCTCTGGCAGGAAGGATATATGACTTCATTGACATGTATCTATGGCTGCACATCAAAGTCCACACAGACCTCCAGGCTCCCTCAGTCCCTATTCACAAGAACTTGTTATACCTTCCAAAGTCCAAGGTAAACCTCCCCAGGGTTCCCTCCTCTCAGATAACCCTTTGTTCTCTTTATATGGCAAGGACATCCCCCCTGCTTGGCTATTTCTCTTGCTCTCTAGCTACTTATTCTCCCTTCTCTTGTAGATAGCCCTGTCCATGTCCAATCTGTTTCTCTCTTATGCACAATAAAAACTTTCCCCTTAGCCATACCATAAGTTATTCCAGTGGTTTCTCTACTGTGCCTCCTTGAATACAGTAATAGTCATTAGCAAAAAAAAAAAAAAAAAAAAAAAAAAAAAAAAAAAGCATTGCTTGAATTAACTTGTTATTTTTTCTCTTTCTGTAAGTTTTGAAAAAAAAAAAAATTGTTCCCAAATCTGTAACATTACATAAAAAGGTGACATGATTTTGTTGGGTCCTGGAGTAGGGCAAATAATAGGGGGCAGACCACCAAAGTCAGATAACAGAAGCAAACTTTATTCCATCACATGGGGTACCAGAGCTTCTAATTAGTTAGGGCCACAAGCAGGTCCAAATCTGACACTGTAACCAAAAGAAGAGACTACTTTCTTTTTATAGCAAAAAACAAAAACAAAGAAACATACACAGGGTGGGGTGTCAAAGGAATCTTCACAATCTTGAGGTTATGCCTTGAGTAACTGTGCATTCTAGGGTTTACAACTTTTGATTACAGGGTGTTAGTTCAAGATGTTTATGAAAGTCTGTCTATCTTGACACAGCTGTGGCTCTGTCTTAATTCTTAACCATTGCTTTGCCCATAACTGGAAAAAACACACAGCAAAGGGTTATGAAGAAGTAACTGTTAACTTGCTTATTGGAGCTGTCAGCTCCAATATCTCTAGAATATAAGCATAGCTATATGAATAGGCATACAATTTTTCATATTCCTGGGCTCTTCAGTTTGTTTGGTCCTGATCTACTTCACTACCCAGTCCCTCCTGTATGCTCTCCATACTCCAGATGCTATGAGCTTTACATTGCTCCTCACCTTTATGGCATCTATTTTTCTTTTTGTGGACCTTTCCCTCTTTTAGAAGTCAACATCCACCTAATTTCTATTCATCAGTAAAATCTCAGCTCAAAACTTACTTTCCTACTGAAATTTTTTGTATTTTTCTCAGGCTGGCGGTAAATTCCTTAATAATACCTTCTCACAAATACCTTATATTTTATTTCTTCCTCTTAGCTTCTTGCTTGGTTTACTGGCATTTACTCCTGTGTTTTGACTAACTATATCATGTCACCTATAATTGTTGTCCTCATTTCCTTAGTACTTAGTCCTTTTGTTTCTTTATGAGACAGGGTCTTACTATAGATTGAGCTGGCCTCTGCATGGAACTCAGAGATCTGCCTGCCTCTGCTTTCTAAGTGCTGGGGTAAAAGTATGCACCACAAAGCCCAAATGTACATAATTTTTAAAAAGTGAGCTGGGTGATGGTGACCCATGACTTTAATCCCAATGCAGGATAAAGGCAGATGTAGGCTGGTCTACAGATCTAGTTCTAGGACAGCCAAAGAAACACAAAGAAACCCTGTCTGGGAAAACAAAACAAAGCAAAACAAAACAACAACAACAAAAAAAACAAGAACCTGAACAATTAAGGCATTAACAAATTCTCCCAAACATTATTGTAGAACTCTGAGCATAACAGCCATTACCACTTATATCAGATCTGTGACTACTTGAAAGAGACCTTAAAGATTAGGACTGTTGACATTCCCTCACAGAACAAGAGGGTGGGAAGGGTCATTAGATTCTTCCCAGAAATCACAAGTACCTCCTTCCCCCATTTCTCAGTCAGTTAAATATAATGCTGCCCAAGTTATACTTGATGGACTTCTGAGGTACTGGAATATATGGAGTGCAGAAGATTTGATGAAGAGAGGTAATGGGGTGTGTGTGGATGGTACCTCCTGCTTGCCGCTGCATGATTCAGAAAGTCCTGTCTCTCTCCAAAACTCCATCGCCCAGAGTCTCCAAACAAAGGAAATGCAGCAAAAAGCCCAGTCCAGATTTTTGGTGGAACTGCAGTTCCTCCCCTGAAGTTGCCAGCAGCCCATGTCCCTGCCTAAAGGGCTCAACTTTTGGCCATACAAACCCAGCTAGTGGCAGAATGTCATCACCCCTTGCCTACGACCTATTAAGTCTCCTTGCTTTCATTTGTAGGGTTGGCTTTTTGGCCCTCAAATCTCTGGGACTGGAGAACCTACCTGGGAGTTGCTTTGCTCAGTCAGATTAAACCTGTTATACTTTTTCAATTTTTCTTGATCTGGCTTACTTTGTAGGTGAAGAATCCTATTATGGGGTGGGGGTGGGGAGAGAGCAAAAACTTATTGGGGGAACTCCACCTAGGCAGCTATAAGGAAGTCATCATCTATGTTAGGGTAAGACTTCAGTGATTAAGCTGCTTTGGTGTCACCCATACGCCCATATGAGTGTGCCAAGTCTGTCAATGGTGCCACCTGGGGTGAGTGGACATTTGTGTGTTTCTCCCCAGTAAAGGTCACTTAAGGAGAGTATGCAAGCAGGACTGGGATGTAATTCACGGGTAATTTATGAAAAAACTTGGGCTTGCCAGGTGGTGGTGGTGAACACCTGTAATCCCAGCAGAGGCAGGCGGATCTCTGAGTTTGAGGCTAGCCTGGACTACAGAGTGAGTTCCAGGACAGCCAGGGTTAGACAGTGAAACCCTGTCTCAAAAAAACCAAAAACCCATTTGGGCTTGATCCCCAAACAGTGGATAATGAAGGTAATACTCAAAGAGGCTGGAGAGATAGTTCACTGAGAGCAGTGGCTGCTCTTCCAGAATACCTGGGTCAAATCCTAGCACCCACACAGTGGCTCACAGCCATCTGTAACTCCAGTTCTACAAGGATATTAGGCCACTTCTGGCTTCCACAGGTACCAGGCACAAAAACGGTGCAGACATGCATGTAGACAAGACACTTGTGCACATGAAACAAATGACATTGTTTAAGAGTAGATGCTCAGGTAGTAACTGCTACCACCTACAGTATCCTCTTAGCATTATGTAATCAACCTCTCCTGTCCACCTGAACACAATTCTGACTTTTGCATTTCACAATTACCTACCACTAACATCAATGTTATCATGAAAGACCAAAAAAAAAAAAAAAAAAAAAAAAAAAAAAAATGAAGGACAGTCTGACCTGGAAAGCTAACCAATAACAGTTCCTTGGAATTTGCTAACTTCCTCTCACAAGGCCCTCAGATAACAAGAATTCACACTGCCCCTCCTTTCCTGTGAGTCAGCAGGTGGTGAATAGGGTCCTTAGGATAGCTGTAACTCTGGTTTGCCCAGACAAGATTAATTAGCACACCCTGAGGCCCTAAGGTCCGTTGACCCTAATAGCAGACCATCCTGCCTCCAAGGGTCACGTACTCAATGGACAGAGGGTCCCACCCCCTCCCTAAGCTTGTGGTTTTGCCTTTAAAAACACCTGGGGGGGGGGGCTTCTCTCTAGCCTGTGTGCTGGAGGAGCCCGTTTGCGCAAATGTTTCCTGTTCATTAAAGCCTCTTGCGTGTTGCAGCAACTGGACTGGAAATTGAGTTCTTGGGGTATCGACCAAAACTGGGAGACTCCTCATTCTGAGGGTCTTACAGTCACACCAGAATTCCCTGAATTAATATCAACACAACTCAGGAGATCACTCACACTTGCAATACCAGCACTTGGGAAGCTGAAGCAGAGAAATGTCTGTGTCTGTGTTTGAGGCCACAAAGGAATACTTTAGAAAGTTCTAGGCCAGCCAAGGCTACATATATCCTGTCCCTAGGAAGAAAAAAGGCAGTTATGGTGGTGCATACCTTTAATACCAACACATGGAATGCAGAAGCTGACAGATATCTGAGTTCCCTGCCATCCAAGACTCCTTAGTGAGACCTTGAACTCAGGAATCCACCTGCCTCTCCTCTAGCCTCCCCAGTGCTGGGATAAAAGGCATGCACCACCATAGCAGGACGGGTCAAGGAGACTCTGTTTCAACAACAACCGCATCAACACAGATCATCAGTCCTCTATTTTTTCATTTCAAACTACATACAAACGAACCAACACTGCAGACCACTCTAACCACCTTTGCAGATAAGTAATAAACTTGTTGTACTACGAGTAAAAAAAAAAAAAAAAAAAAAAAAAAAAGGTGGGGGAGGATGCAAGAGAATTAAAAAATAAAAATCAATTAGGAAAACAGCGAACATCAGATTTCCAGAATATCCAAGTGAGCTAGGCAAGGCGGGAGAAGTCAATTACAAAATGTCCAGTGAACAAGTCCTGTATTTCTGAAGTGCGCTCTGGACAGCGTTCGTTCGCCTTTGGAAATGGAGACGTCTTCGACAGCATCTAACTCCAAGTTTCTGGGCGCCTTCAGAGAGATGGGGGGGGGGGGGGAGAAGAAGGACGTGCTTCCACTGGCTCCCGAGACTCCCAGAGCGGGGGAGCCGCAGGTCCGCACTCACCTGGGCCGGGGTGGAGGCCTCTTGCCAGCCAGCGTCCTTCCCCGGCCCCGGTCGCGCGGTTCGGAAGCCCCGGGTGCCGACTCACTGCGGCCCAGACTCAGGCGACAAGCCCGGAGCGCCTCTGGGGAAACGCCTGCCCGCCCGGAGCCGGCCGAACGCCGCGGAGCCCTGAGACTTACCTCAGGGCGCGGCCCCGCGGCCCAGTCCTCGGTCCGCTAGGGTCTGCAAGTGCCGCCGCCGCCGCCCGGCCGGAGCCCCTCAGGCCGGGAGCGTCGGGGGACCCTCTTTAGGGACCAGCGGCCGCGCCGCGGAGATACCGTCCGCCTCCCTCAGTCCGCCCGACGCGCCCCGGGGACGCGCCCGTCTGGCGGGAGCGCGCTTGGATGCCGGGAGCGCGCCCGGCTAGCGGGAGCGTGCTCGGATGCCGAGAGCGCGCTCGGCTAGCGGGGGCGGGGCTTCCTGTGGCGGGTCTGCTCAGGCCTCGACTCGGCGCGCACTAATGGCGGCGGCGTGTTCCTTGCCACCAGCCCTGCTGCTTGTTGCCTCCTTAGGAGGCGCGGAAAATGCCAGGAGCTAGGTGGGCGTTCACCTGAGAAAATCCATCGTCGACCTATTTCTTTCTGTGCCTCTTCCCTTCCTCGGAGAGATTTCCCTGCTTCCTTGTCAATGAACTTCGCCCGAGCCCTGTTTTCTGAAGAGTGACAGTTAAAAGAAACTCCCTTACTCTGCGTTCTTGAAAGGGCTCACCACAAAGATCATCCCTGTAGGATTTACTTATTTGTGTTTTATATTCATTTGTTTTGTTTTTTCGAGGCAGAGTTTTTCTGTGTAGCCCTGGCTGTCCTGGAACTCGCTCTTCACCACCAGGCTGGCCTCGAACTCACAGAGATCTTCCTGCCTCTGCCCCAGGAGTCGACTTTCTATAAGATTTAGATAAGACTTCAGGACGCCCCTTTGTTTATTCAAGACACAGCCAAGGTGTATAGATTCCTGATCTCTATAAATGATTAGCAGAACTGCTTGTAATCATTATGTGGTCAAAAACCCAGCTGCCCTGATGTCACTACACTTTAGTGAAGCATATTTCGTTTCTGATTCCCAAATTTTGGCACACCCCCAGCTTGAACCAGGAAGCACCACACACACACCTTTTTTATTTTATTTTTTCTTTTTTGCTACTCCAGAAAGTATGTTGATCTTGGAATAAACAAAACTCTTATGTCCTGTCTGGTCCACTGTCTACTGTTGGTTGGTCCCATTTTCCTACACCCAGGTACTTCTGGCTTTATTTAATCTTCTCAATACAAGAAAAGCACCCCCCTACCCCCAAGAAAAAAAGAAAAGAAGAGCCCTTATCTGTCTAATCTAGGAACAGGTTATAGATCTCTTAGATTTCCCTGTATACAATAGTCTCCTTTTTAAGACAGTCTTTCCAGGTGTCCTGGAACTCACCGTGTAGACCAGTCTGGATGTACCTGCCTCAGTCTCCAGAGTGCTACGATTAAAGATGTGTGCCACTACACCGGCTACAACAGTCTCTTAAATCAAAATCTAGAGTTGTGGTTGGAAAGAACCATAGCTTTTTACATACTAGACAAGGCCTGTCTCTACCACTAAGCTACACTCCCATCTATCTTAGATTTGGTTTTTATCTAACATTTGCACATTCGCCCTATGACAATAGTATTTCTCATTGCACTGAGACACCCCTTACCCTATCCAATGCAATAATCTTTCTACATAGAATCTAGATTTACCTAAACTGGGATTTGCTTTTTATTTGACAGTTGTTAGTGCCTGGAGTCAGCTTGAGATTGGGCCTCCCTTACCAACCATTCCCCACCCAGGTAAAAACAATTTGGGATTCTTCCGAAGACCTACTGAGTGGCGCCTCAGGGATCCTGTGGTGAGTTTAGCTCTCAAACAGTGCTCTTGCTTTCCTATCTGTTGAGTTACTTTTGCTGCTGGCAGTGAATGATGCATGTCCACATAATCATGTAGAATATATATATATATATATATATATATATATATATATATAGTGTATAACATATATTGTTAGTCTAGTGCATTTTCTATAGCAATTTTACAGCCATATATATATATTTGTGTGTGTGCTGTATTTTCTTGGATTTTTAAAAAATTTTATGTGGCTGGGCGGTGGTGGTGCATGCCTGTAATCCCAGCACTTGGGAGGCAGAGGCAGATGAATCTCTGAGTTCGAGGCCAGGCTAATATAAAGAGTGAGTTCCAGGACAGCCAGGACTATTACACAGAGAAACTCTGTCTGGAAAAAACAAAAACAAAAAACAAAACAAACAAACAAACAAACAAAAAGGCCAAACAAAATTTGATGTGTAATTTTATGGGTGTTTGCCTGCTTCTATGTCTTAATACTGGTATCTCAAGACCCTCCTGTCTTAAATCTATCAAATTTTAGGATTATAGACATGCATCATCCTGCCCAGACCTTTGTGTGTGTGTGTGTGTGTGTGTGTGTGTGTGTGTGTGTGTGTATTTTGTTTGTTTTTTCTTTATCCTTTTATAAGGCTCTTCTAATATTTTGTCTTTAGTCCTTAGTTGTATTATAGAGTTAGCTCTGATATCATTTGAAAAGATTCTTTCCCATGTTAAAAGTCAATTTACTAGGTGTGATGCATGTGCTTGTATGACTAGCACTAGGGAGGATGTAGAACAATGTAAATTTAAGTCTTGTCTCCATCTTGAGACCCTGTCTTAACCAACAAAATAAACTGACTGTAGCTCTATAGGTTTATTTCTATATATTTTTTTCTTTCTGTTTTAGGGTTTCATTTAGCAAAAGCTGGCCTTGATGTTGATTTAGTCTTCCTGCCTTTATGTCCTCAGTATTGGCATTCTAGGTGCTGCCACACCAGGTTTATGGAGTGCTCTCCATCAAATCTAGACTTGCTAGGCACTCCAGCACTTAGGCATATCTCGGAACGCTGATGTGTTTTTCCCCACTATTAGGTGATGTTTAAAACAGGTCAGGCTTGCCTTGTAATCAAGACTGATCTTAGATTCCTTATTCTTATTGCTTCTACTGTCCAAGAGTAGAGGCTTGTAGGCATGTGCCATTACTTGTGACTGGTAGGGTTTGAATTCAGGAAATGTTGAGTCCTTCAGCTTTGTTCTTCTGTTAGGGTTGTTTTTGCTAAAATCCATGCAAATTTTAAGATTAGGTTTTGTATTTCTTTTAAAAATATCTCAGCTCATTGTACAATTTTGCCAGTACCATTTACTTCAGAAAATTTTATTTCCTTGTTGAATAGCTTTGGGGAAAATTTTCACTTGTCATTGTGTATAATTTTTTCATTAAACTGCTAGATTTGTTTAGTTAGTGTTTTGTTTTGTTTAAGAATTTTGCTTTAAGATGGGTGGTGTCAGAGGCACATGCCTTTAATACCATCAGTCAAGAGACAAGAGGCAGGTATATCTCTGTGAGTTCAAGGTCAGCCTGGTCTACAGAGCAAGTTCCAGGACAGCCAGGGCTACACAGAGAAACCTGTTCTCAGAAGACAAAAATCAAACAACTAACCAGGTCTGTTTAGATTTTTAATATTCTTTTTAGTCAGCTTTGGAGGTTTGTGTATTTCATTGATTCGTTCATCTGTTGTGTGTTTTTGTATAGTTATGTCATTTTTGTTTTGAGACTGGATCTCATACAGGTTCTCATACAGGCTCCAAAGCTATATAGAAACCTTTCTCTGGAAAAACAACAAAAAAATCTTATGTTCATAAAATTTTTGAGTTAAAAGAACTGACAGCTTTATGTATGTCTCTAATAAATTTAAAGTAAATATTTATACATGAGATAGCAGTAAAGAGTTTTTGTATTCATAAAGGTATATCCAATTGTCCTAACATCACTTATTAGAAGAGTATTTTTTCATAGCTACCATGGCAGCACATGCCTGGTATCCCAGTTGCCAAGGAGACTGAAATAGCAAAATTACAAATTTGTACATAGGCTAGCCTAGGCAATTTATCCAGATCTTGTCTGGACAGAAAATACAAAATACATGGCTAGGAGTGAAGTTCAGTGCTGGCACACTTATCTAGAATGCTTGTCTTCTTTAAAAAAAAAAAAAAAAAAAAAAGGATAGTGGCTGGGCATTGGTGGTGCACGACTTTAATGCCAGCACTAGGGAGGCAGAGGCAGGCAAATCTCTGTGATTTCGAGGCCAGCCTGGTCTACAGAACTAGTTCCAGAACAGGCTCCAAAGTAATACAGAGAAACCCTGCCTCGAAAAAAAAAAAAAAAACAACAAAAGCAAAAAACAACCCCCCCTAAAAACAAACAAACAAAAAAACAGGGTCTGGCAATGTAGTCCAGGCTGACCTTCATCTTGCTGCATAGTCCAAGTTAGACTTGAAATTGTCTTGGCTAGCTTCCTGAGTGCTGGGATTATATACCAGTGTCACTGTATACAGACAGTTCTTTTTTCTTTTTATTGCTCTGTTTTGACACTGTCTTATATGTATATAGTTTTAAACAAAGTTTAAAAATTACTTGGCATTTTTTTTTTCCTCTTGTAGAGACTGTGTCCTATGTTCTCCAAGCTTTTCTTTGTCCAAAATGTGTTTCCCTCATTTTGTGGTTCAAGATGCATTTCTAGAAGCCTTCCTTAAATCCTTGTTCATGTAGGAGCCCTTGTCTCTTACCACATTTGCATTGCAGTTTACTGGTTTCTTGTCCTTTGGTCACTGAGCTCTCTTGAGAACCAAAAATATAACCTGTCTTTTCAGACAGAGTCTAACTCTGTATCTCTGGCTGTTCTGGAATTCACTCTGTAGACTAGGCTTGAACTCATGTAGCTCCCCTGTCTCTGCCTCCCAAGTGTTTTTTTTTTTTTTTTTTTCTGGAATTCAAATATCTGTGCACAGATATTCTATTGTGAGGCTGAACGAAGCTTATTAATTTTTCTGGCTGGGGACTTACATGGCTAAAATTCTGTTGCTATTTTTTTTTTTACATGAATTTGTTCACTCTTCAATTTTTCAGTGTAATAACCAGGGGAATTTCTGCCCAAATAAAGAGTATCTATCACTGATAAATGTTTTGAAATGGGCACTCATTGTTCTCTCCATAACATCAGCTCTTGCTATATTATGTGTACTTTAATCATCCCCCCCCCAAATGTTTTAATTCTGCCCTCGGGTGGGGTGGTGATAAACCAGGCTGCTAAAATCACTCAGGTAGATCTGAGATCTGGCTAAGGTCAAAGGAAGCAACACAGCTTCTCTATGCTTAACTCCATTAACCCCTTTAATCCCAGCACTCGGGAGGGGAGGCAGAGGCTGGCAGATCTTTAAGAGTTCAAGGCTAGTCTGGTCTGCATAGTGAGTTAAAAAAGAAGCAAGGTTCCTAGGGTGCTTTTTCTTCCCTCTTAGTTTACCTAGCGTGGACTAACAAGGAGGTTCCTTTCATCCTCGGCCATTATCATTTGGACAGCCATGCAACGTGCAGCCCAAGTTCAATATGGGTGTTGGCTTAGGTAGGTAGGCAACTGGAACTCCCGGTACTGCGCCCTTCTTTCCAGTCCTCTTCCACCCCGCGCCTCGGCCTGCCGTTCCTTGCGTCATCCAGGCCACCGCAGGAGTCGCGGATATCTGGGGTCCTCTGTCCTGGCCGGGCGTTGAAGGGTCCACTCGGGAACCCGTCCCGCGCCGTGGTCTGCTGTGCCCAACCCCCAGTCTAGACAGGCTAGTGAAACCTAGCCACAGCCGAGTTCACAGCCCAGAGCGCCTCTCTCACTGCCCCCGCCCGCCGAGCACTGACGTCACGGAGGGGCGGGGCCTACGGAGGCTGCGGAGAGAGAAGGGCTGCGCGTCCTTGCAGCGCCCCGCAGCGGCCGCGGCCGGAAGCGGCCTCGTCGGCCCTGCGGCGCCAGAGCCCTGACGCACGGAGCTCGAAAGAGAGAAAGGGGCAGACATGGCGGCTCCGCTCGGCTCCCGCTGAGGACTGCTGAGCGGGCTCAGGGTCTGTGCGGCCGGCCTGCAACCTCGCTTCCGCCTCCCGCACCTTGCCTCCTCGTGCTGCCGCTGCCTTCTGCCCCGCTCTTGCTTGTCGTGGCCTGCGTCCCACAGAGGCAACGCGAGCCGGCCCGGCAAGGCTCCGCTGGCCCTGACTGCCCGCCGGCGGGCCGGCCTTCCTCGCCTCTCCCGGGAGCGGCGGGCGCGGCGTGGACCCGGTCCCCCTGGCTGGACCATGGTGAATACCCGGAAGAGCTCACTGCGCCTTCTCGGGTCCAAGTCTCCCGGGCCCGGGCCTGGGCCTGGGGCCGGAGCGGAGCCGGGGACGACCGGCGGCAGCAGCCATTTCATCTCCTCTCGGACCCGCTCTTCCAAGACGCGCGCGGCCAGCTGCCCGGCAGCCAAGGCCGGGGGAAGCGGTGGCGCCCTGGACGAGGCCCGGGTAAGAGCGGCGGCCCGCGGCCGAGTCTTTCGAGCGCCGTCCCGGCCGCCCGGGCTTTGTCTGGCCGGAGACCGTCTGCGGGTGCGGTGGAGGGTGGCAGCCGCCGACGGGCCGCGGTGACTCCAGCACCTTGGCTGTGCCGGCCCGGTTCTTTTGTGTTAGAGAACAGCACTCGAGTTCGCGGGAGAGGGATCTTGGGTCCTTTTCGGGGACATTGGAATGGTCTGCCTTCCTTGTCCTTGCCCGGTCTCAGAGGGGGAACTCTAGAGGAAGCAAGAACGTAGGCTGCAGTCCCTGGCTTGGAAGGGGAGAAGAGAGAAGTGAAAGTTTTCCGCGGTGTCAAACCCTTCTTGAAAGTGTGTCAGCTCTTGCCGCTTTCTTGCCGCTGTCTAACTGAGCTTACTTAGTTTGGGGGTGGTTCAAGTTGGTAAGGAAGTGAGCAGAGTTCCAGTTGGCAGGCAGGCAGGCAGGCGGGGAGGGATGCTGAAAAAAGTTTGTAGCTGCTCTGACACCAACTTTAAAAACAAAACCAACGCTTAACGCCTCTCCAGGCAAGGCAGAGAAGACGCGGCGCTCTAAGCTGTAGGGTGAACCCAGGTTCATCTACTTAGGAGCAGAGTACTTTCAAGTCACAAAAGGAGTGTGTAGAAAGGAACGAGTCGAGTGGGCACCCTCATTCCGAAGTGACATGCTTTATACGGTTCTGTTAAGGAAATGGTTTGCAAAGCCAAGCTAGCACTGTTATTGTACCTGCAGTTGCAGAAGTGGCATTCGAAGAAGTAGGAGATGATTTAGTTCTGTAAAAAGACGAGATCTGAGATCCTGAACTTTGGTCACCCACAGTGTGTAAAACAGAACTTTTTTTTTTCTTTTTGAGAGAGGGTCTCACTATGTAGCTCTTGCTGTCCTGGATCTCACTCTGCAGACTGTGCTTTGAACGCATAGAACCCCTGTCTCTGCCTCTCAAGCGGTTTGTTTTTCTTGAATTCAAACTACTCTCCCCACAGGTGTCACTTTAAAGTTAGCAGGACATTTGTGTTACTATGGGATTGGTTCTGAATTCAAAGAACCAGTTGGATAATGCCTAGAAAGAGATGGACTTTCCAAGAGTCATTTGGTCAAACAGTGTTACTTAAAATATTCCTTTAATTTAAATTCACACCATTTTTGTTATCTATGTTTTATACTATTTTGATACTAATCAGAATGAATCAGTATATAGAACAGAAATATTTTACCATACTGTGAAATACATTTATTGTGTCTTTGGAAACCTTTTTCTGTGAAAAATCTGGAAGTATTTTTGGGCTGTCTTAATTTAGTAGACTTTTAGGAGTGTATAGATCTCTTTGGTTGAGCTAAGTGTTCTGAAGATTGTTTTTTCCTGTAGAAACTACCCTATGAATTTCTTAACTTGGTGATGTTATCACATCCTTAAATAATTTTGAGGAACAGCATGTCCTCTACACTTAAGTGCAAATAAAATATTTAGAGTGTAAGCATGTAATTGTATCATGCCAAGAATGCCTACTCTATTAGAGCAGTGTCAAACTCATTTGAAGCAATTAGCTCATCTCTCACTGATCGGTTTGTGGTCCCATTTTTGAATTCAGGGATCTCATGCTGTCCTTACCCCCTGAGGAATAAGGTGAGGTAATTTGTCAGGCAGCTGTTATGGAGATGTTAAAAGGCAAAGAATCAATAGTCTAAAGTAGAAATGAACACTTGGTAGCTTTTAAATGGCTAGAAGAATGAAAGATTGTTTTTCTAGAAGGATACTAATGAAACATCATTTTGAGAACTCTTTAAAAGTGTTTTAAAAGACCACAAACAGCTCTTAAGATTTACTTTGAAATATTTGCCTTTTCATTCTTAAAGGGATTTTATGTTATAGCTCTAGTGGATGATGGAACTAATTGTTTTCTCTGAGAAATTTTAGAGATACTCTCATCTCATTGTGAGCTATTGACCAGAGAAGAGGAAAAGTTACAGGTTACATATATGAAACATGTTTATTACTTTGTTGTGTATTCCTGAAGTAAATTGATTTGAACCTGGTTAGCTCTTCTTTAATTTGGTTTTATGTTATAGGAATTTAGTTGTCCTAGTTCACCCTTTCTGGTGTGTTTAAATATACCTTCTGTATTTGTGGGGTCTTTAATAAACATTTCTTCCTGTTTGCAAAGCCTGACTTGATGGGAATTGATTACTATTTTGTTGCTTTAGAAGACCCTCCTTTTTACATTAAGAAGTATATTTCTCTTTGTACCCTAGTGATTAAGGAGTTCTTTTTCCCTTACTTTTGTATTGTTTTTCACATTTATGTTGACTTTTCTTTCCTTCTCATGATTTTAAACTATTTCATTCACTTTCTAATTATTTGTTCATGTGCTTTAAAAATCATGGCACCAAGGGTTATTCCTAGAGTTTCATCTTATTCTTAAGTGGTGTCTATGTAGTGAAGCAGATAAAAAGCTGATAAACTAGGAAGCATTCTGAATATATTGGAATGATTTCTCAAAAAAAAAAAAAACACCTTTTTTCTACTTTTAAGTTTTTTTTTTTTTTTTTTTTTTTTTTTTTTTTTTTTTTTGGAGTCAGAGTCTTGTATGTTTTTGACTGGTCTGGAATTTGACAGGTAGACCAAACTGTCCTGGACTTTGTTGTGATTGATTCTTCTGCCTCTGCCTCCTGAGTGCTGGGATTACATTCATGTGCCATCATTCCAGGACCTGTTATTATAGATCCTGAGGAATTTGGGGATAAGAATGAGCCTATAAAACTGTCACCACCATGAAAACCACATTCACACCAATCACTTCTATAGTTTTCCTGCTCTCTTTAGTACTTCTATTGTTAGAACTTATTTTTCCACAGGATACAATTAGTTCCTTTTCTCTTTGATACAGTATTCTTTTGTGAGTATGATACATTGTATTTCTTTTTGGATGTGATGCAATATTTTTAGCTTTAGTCAATATGCTTAATAGTAGCTTTCTAGAATTTAACTGGCATAAAAGAAACTTTGTTGGCTTTGACCATTGTCTCCCCTCCCTGTTCTTTATCCCTTTAGCTCTTGGCAGTTACCCTTGTTCATTCTGCATATTTGAATTTGCCTGTCTTCTGTTGTACATACGAATGAGATCATACAGTGTTGTTTGTGTCTGGCTTAGTTCACTTAACATAATGTGTTCCAGGTTTGTCTATGTTTTAAGTGGAAGAATTTTCTTCTTAAAGGTTGAATAATATTCCAATGTATATACTTTACATATACACAGATCATATTTTCTTTTATTTATCTGGCATGTGGCATTAATATTATTTTTATATTTTGGCTGTTGTGCATAATGCTGCAGTGGATGTAGGAATGCAGTTGCATCTTTGAAATTTTTTGTGTTTTATTTTTTTGAGACAGGATTTCTCTGTGTAGCCCTGGGTGTCCTGGAACTTGCTCTGTAGATTAGGGTGATGTTGAAAGCTTGATTTTTAGTTCCTTTGGGTAAATACCCAGAAGTGAGATTGCTGAATCATAATGGTAGTTCCATTTTTATTGTTTTGAGGGTCTTCCACTGTTTTCCAGGGTTATTACTACATCATTTTCCCTTTCTATGAGGAAAGGGAAACATGGGGTTCCCTTTGCTTACAATCCTTACCAACACTTGATGGATGTGTGTGTCCCCTTTCCCCCCCACAGGGTTTCTCTGTGTAGTCATGGCTGACCTGGAACTCACTCTTAGACCAGGTTGGCTTCAAACTCAGAGATCCACCTGCCTCTGCCTGTCTAGTGCTGGCATTCAAAGATGTACACTACCATAACCTGTTACTTGATAGATGACTTAAGGATAATTTTTTAACTGGGGCATAGTGGAACATGCTTAAAAGCATGAGTCAAAAGCAGGCAGATTTCTGAGTTCAAGGCAAGCTCTACATTGTGAGTTTCTGGGCACATAGAGCTTTGTAGTGAGTTCCTGTCTTGAAAAAATAGCCCTCCTCCCACAAGAAAACCAATAATTTAAAAATAGCTATTCTGTGTGGAATGATATCTCATTAAATTAAAATACTGTACTTATTTATCAATTTTAGAAGTTTGTATATTATGGCACATGTCTGGAGGCCAGAGGATAACTTTTGAAAATTGGTTTGCTAACTCACCATATGAATCTCAGGGATTAAACTCAGATTGTTAAATTTGGTAGCAGGTGTTTTAACATAATGAGCTTTTCCCTAGAATTCATTTATTTATTTTATTTGTACTCTCCTCCACCTCCCAGTTTCTCTGTGTAGCTTTGGCTGTTCTAGAACTCTGTCTATAGACAAGGCCGGCCTTGAACTCACAGAGATCTGCCCACCTCTGCCTCCCAAGTGCTGGGATTAAAGGCATGTTCCACCAGCAGTTTGTATTTTTCTAAGGAGCAGTAATATTGAGCAAAATTTCAATATGCCTGTATATCATTTGTCTGTCTGTTGGGAAATGTCTACTTAAGGTTTTAATTGTTTTTTGTTTGTTTTTGTATTTTTTTTTCCTGTTTTTGATGCTGAGGATCAAACCCAGAGTAAGCCAATACTCTACCACATCTTTTGATAGGTCTTTAGAGCCTTTACTAGATGTTCTTAAAAACTTCATTATAGATAAATCATGATTTCTGGCAGCCAGCTGGGCAGGTGGTAGGATTGCCACTTGTTAAGAGGACTATTGGAGCCCAACTTGTTTACATTGGAGTGGAAAGTGATACTGTTTAAAGGGCCACCTTAAAGTGCTACAGTATTCAGAGCTGTTGGACATTTTAGGAAATACACAGTAAAGTTTGAATGTACCTGTTGATACTAGGCGTTTGATTTTGCATTAGAAATATTTTACAGTTTTATGTTTTCCCTCTTGGGGAGAATTTTGTGTAAAAATGACTTACCTGGGAGGAAAGATTTAATGAATTTTGGATAAAATGTTATATGGGAATACAAAGTTGGTGTGGAAACTGAACTGTATGTGCTATGTATTAACTTGAAGTGTAAACCGGAGCTAGCAATGGTGATAAATGTCTGTAAATTTGGGCACTTGAGAGACAGAGGCAGAAGGATTGTGGAGAGTATGAGGCCAGCCTAGGGTGCAGAGTGAGTTTATAAGCATTTGGGGCTGCACAGTGAGAACCTGTCTTGGAAAACCAAGGTGGGGGAGGGAGCCTCAGTAGACATGGAGGGCATGGTCTATGCTGCCAAAAATCAGGTGGCTGAATCTACAGGATCCTTATAAATTTGAGGACAGTCAGTATGATACCCTGTCCCCAAAACAAACAAAATGAAACAAAAGCCAAGGGGGGGGGGATAACAGGTAGATTGTTTTCCTTTGGGGTGGTGAGGATGGACCCCAGGATTTTGCACATGTTTACTAGCACATGCTCTTCTCTTAAAAACATTGCATTGTAGATGCTTTTTGAAGGATGTTATGTATAATGACAGTGTGTAATGTGTATTAGTGTTTAAATATTCTTGAGTGTGAGCTGCTGTTACACAGATAAACCATCTTGAAAACAAACCAAAAAACCAAAACAAAAAAGCAAAAATTGTTTTTTCTTTAGTTTGTCTCTCACTTTGACAAGAGATTTTGCTATGTTGATTAGGTTTGTCTTGAACTCCTGCCTCAGCCCCCTGAGTAGTTGTAATTATAGATAGTGAACCTGGTATCCTTAGACTGTTTGTGATAGAATTGTCTGTAAGCATCACGAGGGCAGACGCTGTATCTTTATTTCCCCCTTAATTCCATTAATTCCTCTGTTCAGGACCTATTCCAACATCTGACGAGATGCTCAATAAATATCTGCTAGTGGATGAGTGAATAGCATATTGAGGGGTTGGCCCATTTTATTAAACTCTGAAGCTAACTAAGGCTTTAAAAATAGAGGGCAAAAGAAATTTAGCATCAAACATTAAAGACTACATGTATATGTGATAGGCATATTCGAAAACAAAATGAATTGGTTCTGACAAAATCAATGATGTAGATAAAACTTCAGTTACAGTTCTGGATTCCATCTACTGAATGTTTTGGTGGAATCTTATGTTCTTTGTTGTTGAGATGTGGCTTCAAAGAAGATAGGGTCTTTTGTGTTGCTTAGGCTGTCCTTGAACTTGTAATTACTACCTCAGCCCCCCAATGAGCTTTGATGGTAAGCATATATCAACTTGCCTGACAGGTTCTGCAAGTTGAGATCTGATTCATAGCATAGTCTATGTGAGTTACCCTTCCAGGAATTGTACAGTATCATCCTTGAGTGTCATATGACTTGGAGTCCCCAGCCTCCAGCAAAGTGCTAGGGATGAAGTAGATATATCACAAAGCAGTCTGTGCCTCAGTTTTAAAGCCTAGTGGGAAAGAGGAAAATATATACTATAAAAATATAATTAGCCCATCTTTGAAATCTGGTTCCTTCTTGTCTACACTTATTTGGATAACTTATTAGCCTTTTTGAGCTGCCACTTTTACACTCAGTTCCTGTGTGAGTTTTGGATGGGGCCTAATCATCCTGTTGTGATTTTTTTTTTTTTTGAGACAGGGTTTCTCTGTAGTGTAACGTTGGAGCTTGTCCTGGAACTAGCTCTATAGACCAGGATGGTCTCAAACTCACAGAGATTTGTCTGCCTCTGCCTCCCTGAGTGCTGGGATTAAAGGCATGCACCACCACTGCCTGGCTGTGTCAGAATTTTATATGCATTCTTGACTCCTTTTATGTCTTTAAAATCTTTTGACTCCTCCTTTTGTGTCAAATTTAGATTTAGGTGATGACATAAAAGAATACTATTCTAGAGATTTGATAGAAGCCTGTGGTTAGAATTACTCTAATGTGCTACCTAGCTTCTTTGCATATTATGGTTAGTGAGTTCAGTGTGGTCTAGTTTTTGCAGTAAGAGTTTAGAGTATTTAAGAGATAATGAATGGAGTAGGCTGGTATTTTTGGACTTTGAATTTTTTTTTAAGGGAATTTCCATAGTTTATTCCCTCCCAAAAGACCAACCACAATCAAATGAGGTGAGTTTCTTTTATTGTCTTCATAACAAGATCAGCTTAGAACTGGATCACTTGGCCCTTTCTCTTCTTATCACCTCCCAGTTCAAAATGCTTGCATCTCTTAATAGCCAGCATCCACTTAGATCTGCAGTTAGGCTAACACACTCAAGCCTCAGCACAATCTTCTTTGTAGTTTTAGCCTTTTTTCGGAAAATGGGCTTAGTCTGCCCACCATATCCACTCTGTTTCCTGTCATAACGCCGCTTTCCCTGGGCATACAAAGAGTCCTTGCCCTTCTTATACTGCGTCACTTTATGGGGCTGGTGCTTGCCACATTTCTTGCAGAACGTCCGGTGGGTCTTAGGAACATTCACCATGTTGGCGGGAGTGATATCGGCACAGAAAGAAAGAGGGAAGGCCAGCGACGGACCTGGACTTTGAATTTTTGGGTTATTTTAAAAACTTGTCTGTCAGCCATCATGTTTTTTTTTTTTTTTTTTTTTTTTTTTTTTTATAGCAATGTAATTTCAGAGAAATAGATGTAAATTAAAATTCTTGTCAATATTTTGCAAAACTTCTGTTAGCCAATTCTTTTTCCTTTAAAAGTAGTAAAGATAATTAAAATTGAATCACTTATTAAATATTTTACCTTCAAAATTGTATAGAAAAAATATAGTTCAAAAACAGTAGATGGACTGGTGAGATGGTCCTTGGATAATGGCACTAGCCACTAGGATTGACCTGAGTTTGATCCTTGGAACTGGAATGATGGAATGGGTAGTCTTCTGACCACAATACACCTGTCACATGCATGCACACACAAACAGTTTTATAACTTTGTGTAATGTTTCTCTATTTCATTTTTTGAGACAGTATTTTGTGTAAGGTCTCAAACTGGACTTGACTTGAACTGGGCAATACATCCGCTTCTCATAAGTGCTAGGATTGTTGATATAGGTTACCATATTTGGTTCTGGCTAGATTTTTGGATTTTTAATATTTTAACATCTACGCCTTATGTACTTTTAGAAGAAATTTTCAGTAAGAAGTCAAGATTGAGAATGTAAAAAATTGTAAAGTCATTTTTACAACGTTTCACTATTTAGTATAATTAGTTTATAAGTGTCCACCTTGATGAATGATTGTAATTCCCAAGTACTTTATGTAAGGTTTTAAAAAATTATGTTATTATTGGTACTATTGTTATTTTTGAGAGTTTGACTCTATAGCCCTGGATGTCCTGGATCTTACTGTATGAAACACGCTGGCCTTGAACTCACAGAGATCCGCCTGCCTCTACCTCCCGAGTGCTGGGACTAAAGGCGTGTGCCACCACCGCCCAGCTAAGGTATTTATCTTTTTAATAAAGACTAGTTTTTCTAGGTTACAGAAGACAGTGCTTACTAGGTAGGGTGACCATATGATCTTGTTAGCTCAGGACAATGCTGACTTTACTATATAGTCACAATCTGTGATTGTGTAAGAAGAATGGTCAGTGACATCAGCACTCAGTTGAACATTGTTTATGTGCATGTACTAAATTAAGCTTATATGAATAATATTTAGTTTTAGAGCTCTTTTTAGTTTTTAACCTTTTACTATCAGTCTCTGAGTGGTTGTGGATACATATAGTCCCTGTCTATCTAATGATTTTGCAGAGTGTATCTGTTGTGTTTAACTGTATACTCTAAATGCTTCAGTATTGCTGCAGTTAAAAACCTTTGTACAATGCCTCTTGTGGATTTGGTATGGGAATAGCTTTGAGATAGATCCCAGGAATGAGTAGGGTATACATGCACTTACAAATGGTTACCCCAGATTTTCTGTTTTTGTCTCCATGTTTAAGAGTAGTGTATAAATGTTCCTATAGCCCCACATTTCTGCTGATATTTAGATATTTAGCATGCAACTCATTATACCCATACTAATTTTATTTTGGTTTCACTAATAAAATGCCAGTTAAGATCTTTTGCTCTAACCTTCTTTATTTTTTTTTAATTTTTAAAAAAGATTTATTTATTTATTTTTTATGTGCATTGGCATTTTGCCTGCATGTGTGTTTGTATGAGGGTGCCAGATCCTCTGGAACTGAGTTACAGACAGTTGTGAGCTGCCATTTTGGTGCCAGGAATTGAATCCTGGTCCTTTGGAAGACTGACCAGTGCTTTTAACCTCCTTGCCATCTTTCTAGCCCCTATTTTTTGTTTTGAGTTTACTATCTTCTTGTTGTTTTCTGAAGTATTCCATACCACTGATTCTGTGTGTGTGAGGGAGAGGGAGAGAGAGAGAGCACATATGTACATGGGTACCTATGCTCATGTGTACACATGAGTAGGTCAGACAAGGACACGAGGACAATGTGTAGCCCTCTGTCTCTCCAACTTCTTTCTTTGAGACAGGAGTCCTCACCGAACCTGGACTTACTGTTTTTGGCTAGGTTGGTGGTAGACAAGCTGCAGCACAGCTCCTGTGTCTACCCCTACACCCCACCACTGTGCTGGAATTACAGATACATATGGCTGTGCCTGACTTTTTTCTTCTAATTTGGGTGCTAGGCATTTGAATTCAGGTACTCATACTTTTTCAGTGAGGAATCTTACCCAGTGAACTGTTCGTCCAGCCCAGTGATTGTTTTTAATTTTTATTCCATGATATAGGGGTATTATTTATTTCTGACCTTGCATATACACACACATAGTTTAACTTTCCTATCCCCCTCCCCACATTTTCTTTTCTTTCCTTTTTCTGACATGGGGTCTAGTTGTTTTGTTCAGGCTGTTCTTTAATTTCTGGGCTCAAGCGATCTTTCTGTTTCAGTTCTGAAGAAGCTGAGAATATAGATATGTGCTACGATAACCTGGATCCTAGGTTTTTCATTCTCACATTGTAGCCCAGGCTGGCTTCAAAATAGGGTAGTCTTGTCTTCTGAGTGTGGGGATTTACAGATGTGAGCCACCATGCATACCAAGCTACCATCCATCCATCCATCCATCCATCCATCCATCCATCCATCCATCCATCCATCCATCCATCCATCATTTTGAGACAGGGTTTCTCTGTGCCACTTACTTTGTAGACCAGGGTAGTATTGAACTCACAGAGATCTACCTGCCTCTGCCTCCTGAGTGCTGGGATTGAAGGCATGTGCCACCACCACTTGACTGCTATCATTCTTTTTAAGTTTAATTTTTAACATAAACTTAGAATTTTTTTATTTGCATGAGTGTGTGCCTGCAAGTATGTTTGTGTGCCTGGTGCCTATGAGAGCTGAGGAGGACTTAGGGAGGGCATTTCATACCCTGGAACTGTAGTTACTCATGGTTTTGAATCTTTGTGTGGATGCTGGGAAATGATTCTGAATCCTTTGCAAGAGCCATCTCTATTGCTCCACCTTGTTTTTATTATTAGCATTGGGGGGTGGGTTGTAACAAGTACGGGTTTTTCCGCCTGCCGCCGCCTGGTCTTGTCCTGTTGCCACGCCAGCCCCAAATAACACACAGAGACTCTGTATTTGATACAATACTGTTGGCCCGGTTACTTGTTTTTTATCGGCTAGCTCTGCCTTTAATTATTAACCCATTTCTGCTGATCTATGTATCTTCATATGGCTTTCTCTTACCGGGGAGGCGGCTGGCGTCCAGCTCTCTCCAGACTCTCCATCTTGACTCCTCCTTACTACTTCCTATATCCTCCTTGTCTTCTAGTCCCTCCTATCTTCCTTTCCTATTGGCCAACAGTGTTTTATTATTAACCAGTATGAGAAACATACAGAATGACCTCTCCCATCAGTGGGTCATGTTACCCAGTACTTTATAATCTTTTGCAAGTTGGCTTACAGATTTGGGGGCAATTTTTAAATGGAAGATTTTAGGGTTTCCTAAATAATGTGCCTAGAGCTGGGTGGGGTGGTGCACACATGTCATCCCAGTGCTCCAGAGGTAAGGGCAGGAGAATGGCAAATTTTGAGGCTAGCCTGGGCATATAGTTAGATGCTGCTCTCCTGATAAAACCAACTGTAAATTTGTAGATATATTATGTAGAGAATTAACACCATAATAATTCACCTAAGGAGGAGAATGGACTCCTTCTTAGATGATACTTTGCATACTTCTTTTTCTTTTTTCATTTTTGTTTTGTCTTTTGAGACAAGGTTTCACTGTGTAGCCGTGGTTGTCCTGCAGCTCTTTGTAGACCAGGTTAGCCTGGAACTCACAGAGATCCATTTTCCTCTGTCCCCTTAGTGCTGGGATTAAAGATGTGTTTCATCACCATCAGGCTCATCAACTTTTCTTAACCTCTGAGCCATGTCCAGCCCCACTATCTTTTAGATGGAAGTCTCACTGTGTTAGCAAAGTTAGTCTTGAAGCCAGGGGCCAAGTCCTCCTCAGGATTTATCCTTCAGAGTAGCTGGCTAGCATGAAGATGTGTCCCCACTACCCAATTAAGATGCCATCCAGGGAACTGGAAAGATGGCCCAATGGTTGAGTGCTTGCTGGTGGATCACAAGCACCTATAACTCCAGTTATAGTGGATCTAATACTGTCTTCTGGCCTCTTTTGTCTTCTGTAAGTATTTCTTGGCCCCAGAGACACATATATGCACATGATTAAAATTAAAAAAATAAAATAGCCAGGCATGGTAACACATGCCTTTAATCCCAGTCAGGGATACATAGAGAAACCCATGTCTCAACCAAACCAATAAAACAATTTAAAAATTCCTCTGGGTATCAATGCCATTCACCTTTAATCCCAGCATGGAGAGGCAGCAGCAGGTAAATCTCTGATCTGAGTTCAAGGCCAGCCTGGTCTACAGAGCAAGTTCCAGGACATCCTGGGTTACACAGAGAAACCCTGTCTAGCAAAAACCAAAACCAACCAACCAACCAACCACCCACCCACCCACCCACCCACCCACCCAAACAAACAAAATCCACCTAAACTTTCAACTGTTCAGAAACTTTTTTAAAAAATTAATTGGAACTAGGCCTCATAGCACAGGTTAGATTAGTGATTCTCAACCTTCTAATACAGTTCCTCATGTTTTGGTGACCCCCAACTATAAAATTATTTTTGTTGCTTCTTCATAACTAATTTTAATACTGTTATAAAACATAATGTAAATAGTTTTTTGGAGATAGAGGTATGCTAAAGTGGTCATGACCCACAGGTTGAGAACCATTGGATTAGATTCAAACTCTTCCTCAATTGTCTTCCTTCTGTCTTCTAAGTTGTTGGAATAATAAGTATGTGCCACCTCATCTTATTTTTTTCTATTAAATTCTCCTCTTACACCTTTTTCAAGAATGACCTTTTATTTTTGACACAGGGTCTCAAGTAGCCTAGGCTAGCCTGGAACTTTGGGCAGTCTTTCTGTCTCAGTTGTCCAGGTGCTGGGGTTATAGATGTGTATCACCCTGGTGCCTAGTATGTTCCATGTTTTTAAACATTATCAGTAAAGTCATATAGCAGAAAGTTCAATGTGGTAGTTTACTTCTGTAATCCCAGCACTTGAAAGGCTGTTGTAAGGGTGATTTTAAGTTTGAGGCTAACCCAGGCTACAAAGTGAGTTTCAGGGCAGCCTCAAAAACAACAGCAACAAAAGAGAAGAAAAGCCTCTCCCTTTCTCCCTCTCTTCCTCCTCTTCTCCTTGTATGTTTTTTTTTTTTTTTTTCTGTGCTTATCTGTATTTTTTAAAGATAGTTTAGAAACCATGTAGTAAGCTTTTTTTTTTTTTTTTGGGGGGGGGTGGTGGTGGATCTTTGAGGAATATTCAGGACATTTGTATGCCTGTAGCTTCAGGACTTGGTAGTCAACGGTGGCCTCAAGTAAAGAAAGAGCAGTCCAAGTTTTGTTTTCTGCAGTCATGGTAACTGCTACCTCTGTGCATTCTTTTTACAAAGAAAGAAAGAAAGAGGGAAAAAAAAAAAAAAAAAAAAAAAAAAAAGATCCACTGCTTTGAGCTTTCTAATGCTAGGCTAGGCATCTCCCCAAAGGTGGTTCTATTAAGGAATTTGGAAAAGACTGCTCACACCTACAGACTTCATGATCTCACCGTGGGACTTTTGTCTCCAATAATATTATTTCTGATTTCTCATTTTCTGAGAATTTTGTGCTATTATAGCATTTATATCATTGTTTTGATTTTTTTATCAACCTGAGGAATGGTATTACTTTCAAGTAAGTCTTTTTTTACTCCTTTTGATGTCTTCTATACATAGTTTTTCAATAAATGTTTGTTAGTTTAGTTTATTTTCTTAGTCTAAGAATTTTCCTACTCATGGATTTTAATTACTCTGACAGATTGCTAAATGGTTGTGGGTAGATTGCATAATCTCTCTGAAATATCTTTGTCATGAAACTAGTAACACCTACCCTCAAAGGGTTAGGTTATAATTAGCTAATGAAGTGCTTTGAAGATGAAAAAGCTAAGGTTGAGCATTATGATCAACCTATTAAAGGTAAATTGTTAGTATCAGGTTTGTAGATAAAAAGCTTTCCCAAGCCTTAAAGTTAATTAAACCGTGTAAAGTAATTATTTTGTACCTATTTACATCTGGTTATTTGTATTACCTAAATCATTAGATTCTTTTGGAAGGATTCTTTGTAATACTGTTTATGTTGAGGTTTGGTCTTTTGAGGCAACATTTTACCAAAGCCCTGGCTTCCTGGAACTCATTATGTAGACCAGGCTGGCCTCAACTCATAGAGATTTGCCTTCTCCTGCTTCCTTAATGATGGGGTCAAAGCCATTCACTGTCATTACTGGCTCCTAGGTGTTTTCTTTTTTTTTTTTTTTCTTTATTTTGGTAATTTATTAGCTAGATAAGGGACTAGCTAGGTAACTTATCTCCAAACCTTAGTATTTACTCTGTTAAAGGATGGGGTTAAAGGCAGGGAGGCCAGCCTGGTCTACAGAGTGAGTTCCAGGACAGCTATGCAAAGGAAAAAAAAAAAGTTTCCCTCAGACTGCTGTCTAAATACCACTTGCATCAGAACTTACCTGTATTAGTCATCATATAATATAACCTGCTGAACTAGAATCTCTGCAGGTGGAGTGAGTCTAACAAGGGTCTCTAAACGATGCTTAGTATGCAAAAGTTTAAGGACCTGAGGTAAATGAGATAAATAACGCAGTTCAAATATCAACTGAGGTGCATCATCCTAAATGTTTTTTTTTTTTTTTTTGAGACAAGGTCTCACTTTGTAGCTAGACTAGCTTTGAGTTTGTGATTTTCTTGCTGTTGGGATTTCAGGCATATGCTACCATATCTGGTTCCTTTGTTTAGTCTGTAATTGCTTTTCTTTTTGTGTTGTCAGTATTAATATGTATGGCCTTAAAAATAGTAAACGCTACAGAAAACCACAACCAATTGAAAGCATGCAGCTTGGAGCCAAGTCCCAATGGATATATCTAGAAAACACTCCTGCACCTAAGGATAAGGAAACATTGTGGAATAGAGGGGACAGATTGCTGTGACATTGTATCTTCTAGTAAAGTCAGAAGCTGTACTCATAAAATCTCACCAAATGACTGCCCAAACATGAACTGAATAAGGATGACCCACTAGACATATGAAACTGGACTGGGTAAACCCAAGAATCCTCAGTCTTTCACAAAGAAATATATACACAGTGGAGGAAAGCTGGAAGCAGGAGGGGCTGTCTTCTTAGGGAAGAGCATACCAATTGGTTGTCCAGTGTCAAATGGTCAGCTCTGAAAACATATGTACAAGTAACTTTCCAAGGACTGAGTAGAATGTATGAGTACTCATACATGCATATATATATATATACATATATGTATGTGTGTATGTATATATTTATGTATGTATGTATGTATAACATTGTACATTCAGTAATAAAAAAGAGGCCACGAATGTGAAGGAAAGCAGGGAGAAGTGTATGGGACAGTTTGGAGGGAGAAAAGGTTAAGGAGAAATGTTGAAAAAAAAAAAAAAAAAAAAAAAAGAAAATCAAAGTTCATGGCATCCAGGCACACATTGAATGTAGCACGTGGATGGCAAAGGCAGGCAGATCTCTATGAGTTTGAGGCCAGCATGGTTCTAGGGAAACTTTTTCTATTAAATGGATGCCTTTCGAATGTACATGGACACCTTTAATCATATATTTTCTAGAAACATTTTTCTTTTTCTTGGTGGTAATTCATGGATACTAGGCACTACCACTGCGCTACATTGTCAGCTCTTAGTAACTATATCTTCACTACTGTAATACAGATATCCTGCTTTGGGAAATTGTAAAGATGTGTATTTATGAGCTGGATAGTTTTAGTTCATTTTCTTAAATATATAGCATAAAAGAAAACAATTAGATTTTTCTAAAGGATTATAATTTTCTTGAGAGAGGGACTCCTTGTTTCCCAGGTTGCCCTTGACCCGTTAAGCAGCCTTCTACCTCAGCCTCCTATGCCTAGATTTAGATTTTCTTAAATATTTTTATGTTAGGCATATTTCTGCTGGTTATATATGCCTTTGAAATACTTATCTAGGATGGCTTATGATAACTTTTTCTCATTTTGTGGTGTTGCAGATAAAACCTAGGGCCATTTTTGTTGTTGAGATCCAAACTCATGTAGCAGAGGAGGCTAGCCTTGAACTATTGATCCACCTGGCCCAACTTTCAAGTACTGGGTGATATAGGTGTATATCACCATTTCTAACTGTTGTTGTTATCCCTGCTTTAAAAAACTATATATTATATACTATGTAAATATATATAGTATATATAATTACATATAATTATATATAATATTACCATGCTTGCATGTGCCTGTACACACACACACACACACACACACACACACTCACACACACGGTTGAAATCCTCCTATCTTAGTTTCCTAGGTTTTGGGATTACATGTATGAGCCACCATGCCTGATTAAATAAATGTATTGATAATATTAGAAGCCAGGTTTATTTCTGAGAAGGGTTTATAGGTGTAGAAGGGGAAGAGACAGGGAGGATTTAAGATGTTGGATATGAATTAGCAGTGTTGGGATAAGCCCATATCTTTTATTATGTATGGTTTTAGAAATAGATATGTATATGTTTGTGGTTAATGTTTTTGGTTCTCTTTTCTGAGAGGGCTCACTATCAGTTAAACTCCAGTAAAAGCAAGTACACTTAGTAGTACCTAGTTCTTGGTTTCCAAATACCATCTTTTACCAAAGGAACAAGGATTCCTTGCAGAAATTTGTAGAGCCAAAAAGGGAATTCACAAAATGAGTCCTGAGAATTCTTCTGTAAAAAAGTATGTCGAATGATGGTGTGTATCAAAAGTTATAGGAATCACTTTTTAAGGGGCTCCCATTGTTGCCAACCTTGAGCAACAAAATAAAAATGAAGTGTTATGTAGTATAGAGAATCCATGAGTCTATATGTGATAGAAATGATGAGTAAGTTAGTGGGGAAGGAGGGCATTTCCTCTTAAAGCAAAATGCCAACTAAAAATGTAGAAAGAGTGATGCAGGTAGACAAGTGTCACTGTTAGACCAGGTCTCCATGGAACCCACCTTTAATCCAGCACTTGGGTTGGAGGCGGGGGCAGAAGCAGTCAGATCTTTGAGTCTGAGGCCAGATTGGTATACAGAGCCAGTTCCAGGACAGCCAAGGCTACACAGAGAAACCTTGGTGGGGGTCGGGGGGAAGTAACTGTCACAGGAAGCTTTGGGTAAGTTATCAGAATATTATGTAGTAAAGCAAATGGGGAAAACCAACTTGCCCTGGTGATTATGGTCAAGTGATGGGGATAGGGGGAGTGCAGTGTACACAGCATAATGTCCATACAATTTCTTCTAACATGTGTAGCCTCAGTCAGATTATGAGGAAAATAACCTAGACCCAGACTGATGGGTTGGCTTAGCAAATGAAAGCTGTTACTTGTCTGTCCTTCCCCCTTTTCCTTCATCCTCATTTCCCTTCCCCTTTATTTCTTGTGGGTTTTGAAGGAAGGGTAGTAGTGTAGCTCTAGAACTCAACTGTGTAGTTCTGGCTGTTTTCACATTTGAGATAATCCTCTTGCTTCAGGTAGGATTACAGGTGTGGTTTTTTGAGACAGGGTTTCTCTGTGTAGTTCTGGCTGTCCTGGAACTTCCAAGCTGGCCTCGTACTCACAGAGATAAGTCTGCCTCTGTGTCATGTTGGGATCAAAGGCATGTGCTACCACATCTTGTTGAGAACTTTGTATTCATATAGTCAAGCTTGTTAAAGAGAATTAAAGGCAGACTTTGTTGCAAAGTGAAGGAAAAGGGGATCTGACTGTGCATTGTGCTCCTGGGGAGGATATTGAACTTGACAGGATTGTTGTAGAGAAACTTGGTAAAATTTGAATAGACTGGCTCTGTGTTATGATTTCCTAAAAAGGAAGATTCCATGGTAGTAAAGTGTCCTTGCTTTGGGATTTGTATTCTGGAATATTTAGATGAGCATGGGGGATGTTACAGAGATAAATATACACCCCAAGCAGTCATAAAATTTCCTTTCTCCTTTCCAATTTTTGAGACAGTAACACTGTCTAGGCTAGTTAAAATTCTCTCTATATTAATTAAAACAAAGAACATTATCTAAGTATTATTCTTGATAGGAATAATACATAAATTTTTATTGCTGTGTTTCAGAAAGCTGAAGTTGACGGTAGCTTAAGTGATAGCCACGTATCTCCTCCAGCCAAACGCACTTTGAAACAACCTGATTCTGTTTGCAAAGACAAATCAAAATCACGAAATACTGGTCAGCGAGAGGAATGGAACATACCAACTGGGCAGGCCAGGTGAGAAGGGAGAGTTCATTATTTTTTCTTTTCTATTTTTAAATTTTGTTGTGATTTAGGGCTAATATTGGTGTTAATTTCCTTGAAAAATGAAAGTTTCTTTTAAATACTCACTTATAATTTATATTAGACTTATTTTAAGCTTTCTGTAATTTTGATTTTCCTTATATGCTGTAAAATGTATTTGTTTTATAAAGACATGTATAACATGTATAATATAACTAGAAATTATTATTACTAAAAGAATAGGGATTTTGATGGGTCTTGAATGTACATGAATATCATTCTTAGTTTCTTTTTTAGCCCTACTTGTTTTAAACATTTAATTTGTGCATATATGTGTGTGTGTGTGTGTGTGTGTGTGTGTGTGTGTGTGTGTGTGGATGAGTGCACTGTAGTGGGCATGTAGAGGTTAAAGTACAACTTGCAGGAATCTGTTCTCTTCCTTCATGTAGATCTTGGGGATCACACTTAGGTTGTTTGATGGCAAAGATTTTTATCAACAGAGCCACCTCACTAGACTACGTATGTATGTATGTATAGATAGAATTTCTTTGTGTAACACCCCTAGCTGTCTCAGAACTCACTCTCTAGATCAGGCTAGTCTTGAGTTCACAGAAATCCAATAAAAGCATGCGCTACTACCACCTGGCTTATTTTTCATACAGAGTCTCATATAACCCAGGCTAGCCTAGAACTCCTTATGTATTGAGGCTGGCCTTGAACTCTTGATCTTCCTTCGTCTTGTGACTCCCAAGTGCTGAGGTTCTAAGAGTGCATTACTGTGCCCAGCTCTTCTTTGTAAAGAGAAATGATGCTAATGATTATTACTGTCAGGCTCTTGGACTGCTTGAAATTTTTGTTTTCCTTTTGCTTCTGCCTCCTGGTGAGGTGGTGGTACTTGGTTTGGGGTGGGAGTAGGGAGGGTGGGGGTTATGCAATGCTGAAAACTGAACACATCCCCAGCTTTCTTTTGGAAGCAGCTTTTTCATTAGCAACAAAGAAAGAACCAAGTAAGCTCTGTTTCCTATAGAGCTGTGCTTTTTTCTCCCAATGATGTTGTGTTGTTCAGAAAAGCTTCACTTTTTTTTTTCCCAAAATTTATTTGGCACTAAGACCTGTGAATAAACTGATAATTTGCAAATAAACTGAGTTCATGTTTTGTTGGGATCAATGCCAAAGTGTACTTATGAGTTAATAAAAGTGATTCTTCTGTAGTTTTAAGTTGATTTTGAGAATGATTTTGGAGCATTCCAGAAAAGTATTGTGTATCAGCAACATGTTAGAAGACATGTACTTCATCAGCTTTATGCTCACACCTGTATACCAGAAGTATCATGCATATGATGTTTAAAGGTGCTAAAGAAAACATTTTATTTTTGAGAGTATATTAATTTTTAAAAAATAATTTATTTAAATTTATTTTATGTGCATTGGTGTGGAGGTGGCAGATCCCCTAGAACTGGAGTTACAGACAGTTGTGCACTACCATGTGTGGGAATTGAACCCAGGTCCTCTGGAAGAGTAGCCAGTGCTCTAAACCACTGAGCCACCTCTCCAACCCCATTGAGAATATATTAAGACAGACTTTTTATTTTCTATAGAGAAGGGGGAATAGGTCTGTGTGTGTGTGTGTGTGTGTGTGTGTGTGTGTGTGTTTTAATAGATTAAAGATGTAACATAGCCTGATACATAATTTTTATTAAATATTTTACATAATTTTTTATTAAGTAGTTTTGATATCTAAGTATTTCTTTCCTCTCTTACAGTTTGTTTGAATATATTTGTCATAGCTTGGAATTTATTTTCTCAATGAAGACTATAGCAATCTGTTCCCTTGACTCCTTATGGTCTTGGTTAAATTTATGCTGCTTAACCCTAATCTTTTAATAGGATTTGAATTGGTACAGTTGACAACAAAGTTAATTCAGTTTATAATTTGTTATTGAAAATTTTCCTGAAATAATGAAATGTCTCTTAGTATATTTTATTAATATGTTACCAAAGTAAAAGATGTTTGTAACGAGTATGGTTTTTTTCCCGCCCACCGCCTGGTCTTGTCCTGCTGCCGCTCCAGCCCCAAATAATGCACAGAGACTCTGTATTTGATATTATGCTATTGGCCAGGTACTTGTTTCTTATCGGCTAGCTCTGTCTTAAGTATTAACCCATTTCTGCTGATTTATGTATTTCTCTTACCGGGGAGCCGGCCGGCATACTGCTTTCTCCAGACTCTCCATCTTGACTCCTCCTTCCTACTTCCTATTTCCTCCTATCTTCTTTTCCTATTGGCCAACAGTGCTTTATTCATTAACCAGTATGAGAAACATATCCAAATTACATCTCCCATCAGATGTTATTTTGTGGAAAATGTTAACATTTTAAAGATGGATAATTACAGCCTTATTATTTTCTTGCTTATTTAAACAAATATTGATATATTAAATATATTTATTTGTATTCTAGGTTAACTTCTCAGCCTGGTACTACATTACCAAACGGACATAGTAGCTTGTGTAAGTATCCTGCTGGGAAATTAGCTAATATTGAAATTCTTACAGTGGTGTTAGGTTAAGCATGAAAGTGGACAAAAGTGTAGCCATTTACTTTTGCTTTTATTACTTCTTTTTATGGTATTGGGGATTGAACTGTGATCTCCTGCATGGCCCAAAAATTCCCTACTTCTGAGATATACATTCTAACCCCTTAGAGTGATTTAATAGTATATTCAGTATAGAGCTAGAAATGATTTGATTTTATTCATAGCAAAAATATTAAAATTGAGAATTTTGATTAATATTAAAGCCATTTAAGAGATTATATTCAGTTTTTACAGCCTTTTAAATTTTTTCTTTTCCTATTTTCATTTTTTTGTACTGTGCTCTTTGAAATGAAAATCTCTCTCTTGCAGCCCTTCGAAGCCATCCCCTTCGAGGGGAAAAGAAAGGAGATGGCGACCTTTCATGTATAAATGGTGACATGGAAGTCAGAAAAAGTTGTCGGTCCAGGAAAAACAGATTTGAAAGTGTGAATCAGAGTTTATTATTTGATCAACTAGTAAATAGGTATGAGTGTTTACGCATTAAGCAGTTTCATTTAATTTTTTGAGTTTTAAGCTATTTCTGTGTGTGCATGTGTTGTGTTTGTGTATATGTGCACATTTTTTTGAATGTGAATGGGAAGTCCAGTGGAGAAGAAAGGTTGGCTGAGTGTTTTCCTCAATTGCTCTATACCTTAATTTCTGAGACAGGGTCTCTAACTGACTCTGAAGCAAATCAAAGCTAGATTGGCTATCTGTTGGCTCCAGGTCCTTTTTTTGCTACTATAACAGAATGTCAGTTTTCTAAATATAAGACATTTAATTTATAGTTGAATATTATTCCATTGTGTATATGGATTATAGTCTCATTATCCATTCATTCCTCAGTTGAAGAATGTATAGGTTGTTTATTTCCTCTCTGTTGTGACTAGAGCAGCAATGAACATGGCTGAGCAATTATCTCTGGGGTAGGATGTTGGGTCCTTCAGACATGGATGCCAAGGAGTGGTATAGTTGGGTGATATGGTAGATTTATTTTAGCCTTTTTGATAATTCTACACACTGCTATCTAGAGTGGCTATCCCAGCTGGCAGTTCCACCAATAATGAATGAGGGTTCTCCCCCCCCCCCCACTTCTTCAGCATTTGTTATTGGTTGTTTTGTTAGGGTAAGATGAAATCACGAAGTTGTTTTGATTTAGCCCTTCCCTACTTGTTAGGTACAATTAACTTTTTTTTTGGGGGGGGTTTTGGGGGACAGGGTCTCTCTGTATAACCTGACTGTCTTGTCTGTCTGCCCACCAGCCCATCCATCCATCCATCCATCCATCCATCCATCCATCCATCCATCCATCCATCCATCCTAGAACTTGCTTTGTAGGCCAGGCTAGCCTCTTAAGTCAGATATCCTCCAGCCTGTGCCTTCATAGGGCAGACATCTGTGAACAAATTACTGTTTATAATTTTATGTGTATGAGTGTTTTGCCTAAATGTAAATGCACTGTATATGTCTTGTGCCTGTGGAGGCCAGAATAGGGTGCTGGATCAATTCTGGATAATTGTATGCTACCATGTGGGTGCTGAGAATCAAACCTGGGTCCCCTGGAAAAGCAGTTAGTGCCTTAACTGCTGAACCATCTGTTGGGCCTCTCTTATCAACTTTTAATGTCCGATCCCTTGTTGCATTGAAGATTAAGGTCTCAGTCCTACAACTTCGAAGCATAGTCAGACCATACATATATCATCTTCCTTGGTTTTACTGTGTCTTATAATGGACTAGAGAGAGGGGTTAATGTCAACTTTGTTTATAAGTTTTATTACTAAGTGCCATAGAACAGGATCTAGTCACACTTTAAATGTTATAGAAGTATTCGTTAGAAGCATAACACAGCCAGATGTGGTGCAGGAGGCTTAGTCAAGAAGACCTCAAAGGATGGCACAGTACTCGGGAGGCAGTGGATCTCTGTGAGCTGGAGGCCAGCCTGCTCTAGAGTGAGTACCAGGACAGCCAGGGCTGATACACAGAGAAGCCTGTCTCGAAAAACAAACAAAATAAACAACAACTAAACAAACAAACAAAACAAAGAAGAAGATCTCAAGTTCAAGGCTAGTTTGGACTACATAGCAAGTTTTCTGGGCTATATTGTGAAACCTGTCTAAGAAAACCTAATAAAACAAACAAAACAAAACAAATAAAAGTAAGTTATTTTGGATTAAGATATCAGTGTTTTTCTTTAATTTAAAGATCTCTGTTCAATTAATTTTATTGGCCCAACTTTTTACATATATATCCTCTTTTAATATGAAGTTGTTAAAAAAAAAAAAAAGATTCAGTTTTTTCCCCCTCAGTACTATGAATCTGATAGTTGTTTGTCATGATATTATGGTGGTATTTTTGTTTTCTTTCTTTTTTAAAAATAATTTATGTGCTTTAGTGTGTAGGTATCAGATTCTTTGGAACTGGAATTACAGGTAGTTGTTAGCTGCCATGTGGGTGCTGGGAGTTGAACCCAGGTCCTTTGGAAGAGCAGCTACTTAGCTGTTCTCCAACTACTTCCTTCCTTTTTTGCAACAGGTCTCACTATGTAGCCTGGTTGGCCTGAAGCTCACTATGTAGATAAGGTTGGTCTTGAATTTATAGTCATCCACCTGTCTTTGCCTCCTGAGTGGCAAATGGTATTCACCACACCTGGCCTAGTTTTAAAACTTTAATATTAAATTAATTTTATCAAAGAATATTTATTTCAATAAATTTATAAATTAAAAATAAATATTAAAACTTTTGAAATTTTAATAAACATGTTTATTTTGAGCCTTATAAACAAAAGGTTTATAATTTAAAAATTTTAATAGATAAAAGTTGAAGTGATTATTTTCATTTCTTTTTTAAAAAAAGTATTTTATGTGTGTTGTGTTTGTTTGTATGTATATATACATTGCCAGTGAAGGGCATAAGAGGGCTTGGGTTACATGTGTTTGTGAGCTACCAGATATGGGTGTTGGGAATTGTCCTCTAACAGAACAATTTCACCTTTTAATACAGTATCTCACTGTTTTAGTCCTAGCTGACCTCATACTATGTGGACCAGGATGGTCTTGAACTCACATAACTGCTTCCTGTGTGCTAGGATTAAAGGTGTGCTACACCACACCTGGCCATCTTGTTTTATAAATTGGGAATTGTGTTTTGATGAATTCTGATTATGAAAGTTATTCATTTGAGATAATATACACTTACTTATTAAGAGATAGATGAGTACTGTTTTGTTGATCCCTTTAATGTGTCTGATATGATACATGTGCCCACTGTTATCTAAACTCACTTTATTATGTGACTGTAGTACTGCTGAAGCTGTATTACAAGAAATGGATAATATTAATATCCGACGAAATCGTCGATCAGGAGAAGTAGAAAGGCTTCGAATGTGGACAGATACAGAATTTGTGAGTATTTAACTGTGGCAACCTCTGCAAGTATTTTCTTTCCTCCTCTTCTAGTTGTCTTTTTAGTTTTCATTCAAGTATAAGTGTATGTGTGAATGGGTACCCACAGAGCTATAAGAAGGCATTGGATCCTGTGGAGCTGGAGTCATAGTTGGTTGTGAATCCCCTGATGTGGGTGCTGGGAAGTGAACTTGTGCTCTTTGGAGGAAAAGTAATAACTCTTAACTGTTTAGACATCTCTTCAGTCTCCAGAGTAGTTTTCTTTATACTTGCAAAGAATTAGAAACCCAGAAAGAGGATGAGCAACAGTCGATTGATTTCCTCAAACCCTAGTGTCTACTGTCTTCTCTCTCCTGTCCTCTTCTCCTGGTATGTAGCAAATGATGACCTTGAACTTCTGTCCCCTGCTTCCAGACATGTACTATCATTATCAAGCCTGATTTATGGAATGCTGCAGATGGTACCCAGGGCATTGTGCATGTGAGGCAAGCACTCTATGAACTGAGCAATGTTCTCAGCCTAATTGCAGATTAAATAATTTATTTTATTTTATGTTCATTGGTGTTTTGCCTGCATGTATGTATGTGAGGGTGTTGGATGCCCTGGGACTGGAGATAACAGACAGTTGTGAGCTGCCATGTGTATGATAGGAATTGAACCTGGGTGCTCTGGAAGAGCAGCCAGTGTTGTTAACTGCTGAGCTATCTCCCTGTTCCTGGATGTCAGAATTTTTTAAGTGAACAATTGTTTACTCCTCTACTCATGCTTGTTTGGGATTTTACTGCTTGCTCTCTTCTGGCTGCTGCTGCTTCCTCTTCAAACCCCTCACTTGAAGTTCCTTTTCTTTTTGCCCCATGTTTTTACTTCCCTCAGTTTTTTTTCCTCTCCCCTTTTTCCAAAAATAAAATAAAATTAAACAAAATTAAAAAAAAAAAGAGCCTCATGGAGTTGAATCTAAGGCCTTGTATATATTAAATAGCGCTATGAACTAATTCATATCCTAATCCCTATTGTTTCCTCTTTTTCTCCTTTATACTTGTTGAATTTAGGAAGCTATTTTTCCCCATGAATTTGTGACTTGTAAGTAGATGCTCAATAAATTATATTGAGCAAGAACAATTTATTTATTGAATTTTTTATAACAGTACAAATGCTATATTAATATTTGACAAATTTATTTCTTTAAAAGGAAAATATGGATATGTATTCAAGAGTAAAAAGGCGAAGAAAATCATTGAGAAGAAATAGTTATGGGATACAGAATCATCATGAAGTTTCTACTGAGGGCGAGGAAGAAGGTCCGTAAAGCCATTTGCGATGGAAAAACTAGAAATCTGTTGGGAGGGAAGAAGAGAGATACAATAGATAAGTAATTAGAGTAGGGTTGTTTTGCTTTTTTTTTTCTTTTTCCTTTTAGGGTTATATTGTACAATTTGAAGTAATTTAAATTTATCTGGCATCTGAACTTTCATTTCCTTTGGTTGGCAAAATGAAGTGTCTATTGAGTTCACTAGTGTGAAGAAGATTTGGCTGTGGGTTAGTCTGCCCAGGAGATTAGCCCTCTTGTTTTACTGAAGGCACCTTTTTTTATCCCCCCTTCTTCTTTCTTCTGAGATGACAGCTTTTGGATCTGCCTATGTAGCTTTTGGAGCCTGTTTTGGAACTCACTCAGTAGTTCCAGGCTGGCCTGGAACTCACAGAGATTCTCCGGTCTCTGTCTCCCGAGTGCTGGGACTAAAGACGTATGCTACCAATGTGCTGCTTGGTGTTGTGATTTTTGCCTTTACATACAAAAACTGAATATGTAGAGGTTCCAATATAATTTTTGTTCATACTACACAGTGTGCTGTTTATTTATTTATTTATTTTATATAACCAAGTCCATTTAAATGAAAACAAACATTTATACACAATATTTGGGAATTTGGGCATCGTTCTTTCCAAACTACTTCCTGCTGGTAAGGGGTGCTGTCATGGGGGATTCTAAGAAGATGCAGAAATCCTGGCTCTAGTCTGTAAGGCTGCTTTGTCCAGCTGTTTTGAATGTAGGATCACCTGGTACTCTGTTTCTGGCTTGATCAAACCACATTAGTCTGGAAGGAATCCACAGCTTTTCATTTTCTGTGGAAACAAAAATAGAAATCCTTTTCCTCAGTAACTTGTCCTTCAACTTAAATTTTGGAGTCAAAGCATTTTTTTTATTTAATTTATTATTTTACATGTCAATCCCAGTTCTCCCTCCTTTTTTCCCTCCTCTCCCTCCTTGTCTCCCTCCTTCTCTCCCTTTTACCCTCTCTGCCTTCTCACATGCACCCTAACCACCCTTCCGTCCCATCCCCCCATCCCAATTCCATATGTAGGGGAATGCCATCCAGTTGGGGTCATATAGATCTGACAGGTCATGTGAAGTAGGGACTAGGGCTTCTCTCCTGTCTCTAGGTTAAGGCAGTTATCCCTCCATGGGGGATGTGTTAGCAAGGTCCTTTTGTGCACCAGGGATACATCCTGGCTCCACTGTCTGAGGTCCCTTAGATTGCTCAGTCCTTCTGGCTGAGACCCATATTCAGGGGGGCCTGAATCAGTCCCATGCTGGCTTCCCAGCTATCAGTCGGGTGGCCTGTTAGCTCCTCCTTGTTCAGTTAAGCTGTCTCTATGAGTTTCTGCAGCCTGGTCTTGTCCTCTCCATCTGCATCTGGGTTCTAGTTCGACTCAGTGTTTATGTATGGGCGTTTGCTCCTGTTTCCAACAGGTATTAGATGAGGGCTCCATGGATAAGTTAGTTGTTGATCTCACATCCGGGAAGGGCATTTATGGTAGCCTTTTCCTCACAGAGCCGGGAAGGGACAAGTCCCACAGTGTGCTGTTTTACAAAGTCTTTTAAAAATTGTTTTTCTTGAAGTATTAGAAAACTTATTAAAGCATAGGTATTTTATACTATTATTTAGATAAGTAGTAGTATATTCGCTGACTTCATGTGTAAGCTAACAGTAAGAAATGTCAGACTGTAAATAAACTTTAACTTGTTATGACTAAATATAAAGACATACACATTTAATTTTTTACTTCACTTCATATCATTCATTGGTACCTTTAACATTTTTCCATGCTTTTATATTATTTTTGCAGTTTCTGTAGTTAAAAAGTTGTACACATACATGTTATAGCATAGCTATAGATAAACTAGTGCATTATAATTTAATTTTTTTGTCTAGATGATTATCATGGTATGATCTCTTGCTGGGTGGTATTGGCCCATGCCTTTATTCTCAGCACTCAAGAGGTAGAGTCAGGCAGATCTCTGTGAGTTCAAGGCCAACCTGGTCTACAGAGTGAGTTCCAGGGCAGATTCCAAAGCCACAGAGAAACTCTTGTTTAAAAAAAAAAAAAAAAAAAAAAAAAAAAAAAAAGAAATCTTTTATGTCATTAACTATATAGCTTCAGTACCCTTAAAGTCTGTGTCCCGATGCCTTTTAGTTTTTACCTAAGTTTTCCTACTAAAATGTGATCAGTTATGCAGTTATGCTTAATTATTACCAACAGGCCTAGCAAACTGTTACACTGGCAACAAAAAGTTGTACATTTCTTCAGCATCTACCTTAAATAAGAGTAGTTCTTTGATGCGGGAACTGGAATTGATAAGTAAAATAAGCTTGTTTTTAATTTAAATTAAAAAATTACATACATACATACATACATACCTTTGAATTAAGTGTGATTTAAGCACTGACCAGGCATTGTTTTTAATTGTGCATGGACTGGGGGCCAGGGAAGTGGTTCAGTTAGTCAGTGGATTTCATTTAGAGAGCACCTAGCACAGCATGATTGAGATGAGGTAGCATGTTCCTCTAATTCCAGCATTCAAAGAGAGGGGCAAGGAGATCAGGGGCCCAAGCTCATTTTTAGCAGAGTTTGAGGTAGGCCAGGGTACATGAGAACCCAGTCTTTAAAAAAAAAAAAAGTTTTTGTACACTGATTAAGATTTTCTGCACTTTGAAAACAATTTGTTTTTGTTTTTTGAGACAGTTTCTCTGTGTAACAGTCTTTGCTGTCCTAGAACTCACTATGTAGACTAGGCTGGCCTTGAATTTACAGAGATCTACCTTCCTCTGCCTCCTGAGTGCTGGGATTATAGGTGTGTGCCATCACTGCCTGGTTAGTTATAAAAATTTTTGTTTTTTTTTCAGACAGGTTCTCATATAGCTAGGTTGGCTTTAAGTTCATATGTAGCAGAGGATAACCTTGACTTTCTGACTCACCATCATCTTCCTAGTGATAGGATTATAGGAGTTTGCCATCATGACCGTATTTACTTATTTGTTTGTTTTAACTCATTTATTTTTTATTTAGCTATGCATGGTGGTATACATCTTCAGTCCCAGCATTCAGAAGGTACAGGCAGGAGGATCACTGTGAGTTCAAGGCTGGTCTGATTTACATAGTTTGGTGCTATCTCAAACAAGACAACAAACAAAAGATTTTATTTTTTTTATTGTATGAGTGTTTTGTCTTAAAAACAAACAAACAAACAAAAAAAACCCCAAAACAACAACAACAAAAAAATAAATCTCCCAAGAAAATCAAGACACTGAGTATGATGATCACAGTGGCTTGCTATTTATTTGTTCATTCTCTCATCTATCCATCCATTTATTCAATTTTGAGGATGGGTCTCATTGTGTAACTCTGGCTGTCCTAGAACTCACTATGCAGACCAGGTTGGCATCAAACTTGCAGAGATCTATTTCCTCTGCCTCTGAGTGCTGGTATCAAAGGGATCAAAGATGTGCAACACTACACCTGGCCCACAGTGGTTTATTTTCTCAGAATTGTATTGATCATTGGTAAGAAGAAGTTTGATTTTATATTTACCTAGGTTTATTTTTGGTTATGCTAGTTTTTGCTATTATCTATCAAACTATTAACAGTTTAATAGTCACGTATGCAGAAAAAAAATGGATAAAAGTAAATAGTTGTAGAATAGAACTACACCTGTGGATTAAAGTGTTTTATCTTTTTCATATATGGAAACTAGAATCTCAAGAGGAGGATGGAGACATAGAAGTTGAAGAGGCAGAAGGAGAAGAAAATGATAGACCATATAATTTGAGACAAAGAAAAACAGTGGATCGATACCAAGCACCTCCAATAGGTAGGTGACTCCAAACAACTTCTTTGTTTTTTGTAACTGAGTAGCTCTACCAAAGTTAGAGCTATACCACTAGGCTCAGTGGTATAGTCCTATGGTCTTTGCTGGTCAGGAAGGTGAAGTTAAAAGGATCGCTTGAGCCCAGGTGTTCATCTTTGGTAAGACCTCCCACCCCTTCAAAAATCAAATCAAAACAAAACAACAGTGCTGAATTTAAAATAATGCGGTCTCTTGTAAATCCTGTGCTTCTTTTTCTGCATACTTCTGTGTACACATGCAGCTGACAGCTAAGGTCTGTTGGCAGTGCTGAGTCATGCCCGGCGGAGTCACTTGTTCTTCCTTTTATTCCTTTGGCTACTGACTACTTACTACTAGCTGTGTGCATAGATTTGCCTGTATGTTTTGTTCTGTGTTTTTGTTTTGTTGGCAGGAATTAAATGTAGGGTTTTGCGCATGCTGGTTAAGTGCTTTGTCATCAAGACAATCTCTTTTGTGATATTTTATTTACTTACTATAATGTTTTCCAGAATCTTTTTTGCTTAGAATTAAAAAAAAATTATTTCGACCAAGCGTGGTGGTATAGTCCTTTAACCTCAGCACTCAAGAGGCAGAGGCAAGTGGGTCTCTTGTGAGTTTGAAGCCAACCTGATCTATATAGAGAGTTCTAGAGTTGCCAGGACTATGTAGTGAGACCCTGTCTCCAAGAAAAAAAAATTGTTTTATGTGTATGGGTGTTTTGCTTGCAAATGTGTCTGTGCATACATGTATGCCTGTGCATCATGTGTATTCCTGGTGCCCACAAGGGCCAGTAGAGAATTCCCTGTTACAGATGGTTGTAAGCTGCCATGTGAGTGCTGGGACTCAAACTTGGGGCAACTGGAAGAGCAGCTAGTGCTTTTAACCACTGAACCACCTCTTCAGCCCCTTTATACTCTAAAGTTGTGATTGGTAGAAGTTTGCTAGTTTTCTCTAGAGGTCTTTTAAGTTTTCAGGCATCCCTCTGTTCTTGTTAAGAGTCATTGTTTCAGCTGAGAGAGTGTGTTTTAGTAGAAAAAAGGTTGGAAATCATTATTATGATGTTTTGTTCTGGTTGTTTTTTCTTTTTCTGAACCTAATTGAAATAATGTCCAAAGCATGTATTTGTATTCTACAATTTGACAAACTCTGTAATATGTACATACCTGGGAAGATATCAAATAATTATGACAAGGAATATACTCATTAATGCCCAGCCCCCAGATTTCCTCAAACCACTTGTGTGTATTCTACTCTGTCATTTGTGTCTCCCTTGTATTAATCTTTGCGGTACTTATCTATTTGCTGTCACTTTAAATCAGCTTTACATGTTTTTGATTTTATATAAATGAAATTACAAGTGTTTGCTTGTTTTCATTTTAATTTTTTTGAAATAGTCTCATTCTCAACCTTGATTTGTCTGGAAGTTACTGTGTAGCTTAGGCTGGCCTCAGATTTATGGTGATCATCCTTCCTCAGTTTCTCAAGTGGTGGAATTATAGGCACAAGCCACAATACCCAGTTTTGAAATACTAAAATACTAAATTGTTGCCTTTTCTTTCACTCAGAATAATTATTGTAATACTCATTATAGGTGTATACTATTTTATTAGTCATTTTTATGGATTAATTCTAGCTTTAGGTGTATTTGTACTTATCTTTAATATTAGCTCCAAGTCTGGGATAGAAGAAGGAGCTAGATTTTGAGGCCAGTAGGACTCTATAGGAGCCTGAGTCTTGCAAAACAAAACAAAACAAAAACAAAACCAAACAAGGTCAAACAGGCAAATTCTAAGAGCATAGTGGGTAGGTTAGGCTTGTATATTTAATTTTATAAAAGATTACCCATTTTCCTAGAATGGTTGTGACATTTTCATTTAGATTTTATGCTCCCAGCCAGGGCTACATAGAGATATCCTGTCTTATTCTTCACTAAAGAAAAGAGTTCATGTTCCTAGCATAACTCTTGATCATTCTAGCATTGAGAAGCAGAGGTAGGTGGTTATCTATGGATTTGACAACAGCCTGGTCTGCAGAGTAAGTTCTAGGCCAGCTAGAGAATGAGACCCTGTCTCAAAGAAAAAGTTTGTGCTCCAGAGCTGGTGAGATGGCTGAACAGTAAAGGCATTTGCTGACAAAACCTGACAGGCTGAGTTAGAACCACAGAGCTCACATTAATGTGGCAAGAGAAAACTAACTACAGATAGTAAACTAGTTGTGAAAATTGATTCTTGCCAATGCTTGTTATGACTAGTCTAATTAGTATGGCTCTGTGCGTGTTTGTAGGGGCGCAGGGCATCGAATTTAGGAGTTTGTGCACTCCCCAAAAGTGTTCTAGCACTAAGCAGGATCCCCCATCTCATCACCCTTCCCCACATACACACACACACAAGGTCTTACTAAGCATGCATGGTCTCACTAAGTTGCAAGGCTGGCCTTGAACTAATTTGTAGACCAGGCAGGCCTTGAATTTGTACCTCTCCTGTCTTCCCAAGTAGCTGGGAATCATAGGCAAGACCCAGTTATAGTAGGGTGTGTATTGGAGTTTTAGTTTGAGTCTCTCTAATGAGGTTGAGCATTTTCTCATGTTTACTTGCCAGCGGTAAATGTTTGTGTGTGTGTGTGTGTGTGTGTGTGTGTGTGTGCACGCGTGCGCACATGTGTATGTGAGTGTATGTGTATGTGTGTGTAAATATCAACATCAGTGTCTTCATCATGTGTGTGTATCAACATCAGTGTGTTCATCAATCATTGTAATAGCTGGTTACTTTGTTTTTGTTGTTATGATATAAGCACCAAGGCTAAAGGCATCTTATGGAAGATTTTATTTGGGCTTATAGTTCCAGAGGGAGAGGCCATAATGGTGGGGGAGGCGTGGTAGCAGGCAGCTGGAAGCCAAGAGATCACATTTTTAATCACATGGTGGAAGCAGAAAGTAAGCTGTGAATGAGATGAGGCTATAAATTCTCAAAGCCCACTCCTAGTGACATGTATCTTTCACCAAGACTCATTCCTAAAGGTTCCATAACCTTTCCAAACAGCATTACCAACTGGTCTTCTAATATCTGAGTCTATGGCAACTATTCCTTATTCTGTTCCTTCTTCCCATGCCCATGAAATGCATTTAGTCTAACTTCAACACTTTTAGCTGAGATCCCATGTAAAAGAAAAAACAAATTACATGTTTCCAATATGCAATGGCATGGAATATACTTCCCCACTCCAAAAGAAAAATGGGGACATCACGAGGAAATACTGGACCAAAGCAGGACAGAAACCTAGTAGGAAACACCAAATCCTGTAGCTACATGTCTTTTATCTGTGACTTTAGTTTTAAAGGGCTTAGATGGCTTTCCCCCTCCAGCTTTGCTATTATTATCTCTTGGACTGATTTCACTCCTGTATGCAGCTCTCTGTCTCATGGCTCTAGCATCTCCAACATCTTGAAGTCTCCTACAACCCAGGTTTCACTTTCACAGCTGCACATAATAGATTCTCAGGACCCTTTTCTGATAGCAGCTTCACATTATTACATGTTGTTTAGTCTCAGCGATTCTCTGGAACTGCACAGGAAGACTCTACAGCACGTTCACTCTTGCATTTATTTATTTATTTGTTTGTTTGTTTGTCTTTTAAAGGAGGTCTGGTAAAGTTTTATTAAAGGAAACTTTACTGGTTTATTTTCCACCAGTCTGTTCTGGCATGCTTCTAGTAATATTAGAATCACCTGGGTCATTGACAGCCAGTGTGCATCTCTGTAGTATTTTCCACATGCTCTGTCCAATTCAATATCATTGCCACTGTAGTGATGGATATCAGTTTTAGCCAACACAGTATAGTGTTCTATTTCAAATTTCTTCATAGCTGGACAGTGGTTGGCAAGGAGCACCAATTTCACTGTGCCCTGTCTGATCATCTTTAGGGTCTGTTTGTATCTCAGCACATACTTTTCACTTTTCATAACAAATTGGAACCTAGAGTTGATCAACTCCAAACACTTTTTTGTCTTCCTTGTGACCACTATCTTCCTTAGGTGCTGAACAACCCTCAGCCAAGACCAACCTCCAAGATGGCCAGGGAGTGAGAGAGGCATTTTTAATGCCTCAAAACCTAGTACCCTGTGGTTGATAATGCCATGTCTGGCTTCCATCTTGGTAGAATCTCATGCCCTTCAACTACATCAGTAGCAACTTTCCATACTGAAATAGTTGCTTTCTAGGAGCAAGCAACCCCTTAGGCTTTTTCCTATCATAAGTTAGAAGCTTGGCTGCTGTTTTTGTTGTTGCTGTGATAAAGAACCAGGACCAGGGCAACATATAAGAGAGTTTAATTGGGTCACAGTCTCTGACGACAGAGTGATCACATGGTAACTGGAGGCTGGAGCAGCAGTTGAGCACTTACATCTTGATTCACAAGTGGAAGACATGGAGAGCATATCACTTAATCATTTACTAAATACCCACCAACTGAGAACCAAGTGTTCAGATATCTGGGACTTACAGGGACATCTCTCAATCTACCACGGATGGATAGGGTCTTACACTCAAGGCACCTTTCTCATTGTTCCAGTGTAGAGTTGGCCTTTCCTCAACAATTGCAATCTTTTAGCATATGACCTGGATGTAACATTAAATGTCCTGGTGCTCTTTTTTCCCCAAAGTGTACATTTTGTATTTTTTCTATCCTTTTTGGTTTTTTAAAAATTGTAGATCTGCATACAAGTTATCAGTAATTACAATGATACCGAGTCAATCCTATATACTGTCTTAAAATTTCCTCCACCACAGAAAGCAGTTTATTTTAAATTTAATGTCTTTTTTTAGAGTTGACCAATATTTTTTATTATAATTCTTATTTAGAAATAATCTTATTTTACATATCAATCCCAGTTCCCTCTCTCTTCCATCCTCCCATGTCCCCTATCAACCCCCTCATCCCACCTCCATCCACCTATCAGGGAGGATGAGGCCTTCCATGGGGGATCATCAAAGTCTGTCATATCATTTGTGGGATGATCTAGGTCCTCCCCTGTGTATCTAGGCTGAGCTAGTAGCCCTCCATGGGTAATGGGCTCCCAGAGTCCATTCCTGCTCTAGGGATAAATACTGGTTCCACTCTCAGAGGTCCCATTGACTGTCTAGGTCTCCTAACTGACACCCGCATTCAGGATGCTTGGTTTGGTTCAATGCTGGTTCCCCAGTTTTACATCTGGGGTCTGTGTGCTCCCCCTTGGTCAGGTCAGCTATTTCCGTGGGTTTCTTCAGTGTGGTCTTTACCCCTTTGCTTGTCCCTCCCTCTTTACAACTGGATTCCAGGAGTTTGGCTCAGTGCTTAGCTGTGGATGTGTGCTTCTGCTTTCATCAGCTACTGGATGAATGCTCTAGGATGACATTTAAGGTAGTTCTCAATCTCATTATAGGGGAAGGGCATTTAAGTAGCCTCTGCACTATTGCTTAGAGTCTTATTTATTTATTAATTTATTTGTTTATTTGGGGGTCATCCTTGTGGATCTCTGGACATTTCCCTAGCGCTATATTTCTCTTTAAACCTATAATGGCTCCCACTATTATGGTATCTCTTTTCTTGCTGTCCTTTATTCCTCCTCTGTGTCAGTCTTCCTGATCCCTCTTGTTCTCCTCCCCTCCTCTTTCACCTACACCTCCCCATGCTGCCAATTTGCTCAGGAGCTCTTGTCATCTTGTCACTTTCCCCTTCTAAGGGGGACCATATATGTCTCTCTTAGGATCCTTCTTAGGACAGTAAGAGAAGGCAGCCAGATTCTTTATAAAATGATACATAAATGGTGTTCAGTCTAGTTGCTGGGAATATCCTCTCTGAAATCTCTTGAGCCAGGCCTCTAGAGTTTGTATTGCTGTCAGCATACTGACAACGTCACTATCTTCTAGGCTCCCAACTAGAATGTCCCACAGCCTTCTATAACCCTTCAAAACCAACATGGTCAGGTTTTTTCATAATAACAACCCCATTTTTCCTCGAATCAACTTCTGTATTAGTTACTTTTGTGTTACTGTGATAAAATACTATGATCAAAAGCAACTTAATGGAGAGTTTATTTGGGATTATGTGGTTTTAGAGGCATAGGTTGATGGCAGGCAGCTGAGGGTGGAAGAGAATTACACACAATGCTCAATGTCAGCCTCTGGCGTTCATGGAAGAATACACCTGCACACATGTGTTTGTGAGCCTTCAGCTCTCTGTCTCTAAGTCCTTGGCTGCTAAGGCTCATGCTTAAAATCCATGGCTAAGGTCTTTCTGTCTCTGAGTTATGTAGCTCACTGTAGTGTTGTAGTTCAGGCCTTGAGTCCATCTTGTAGTGCTTGGGCAGATTTCTAGGATAAATCCACATGTACTAGCCAGACTGGAGTTAGTCTGTGTGGTTTTACTGTGGCTGGTCTGGTCCTGGGATACAGGTAGTCCTGTGCTTCCTTGTATCTCTTTATTCCAAGTGGATTGTGTTCCTCTTTGTGCTCTGCTGCTTGGAGGTGGAGAGGTGTGAGGCAGGCAGTGTAAACTTTTTCTTCCTACTCTTTCTAGTACATGTTTTAATATTAATATTATTATGTAACCAAGTACTGTGATTCCTACCTGGTTTCTTAACTTCTGTGAAGGTATTTTCTTTTTTGGCTTTTTTGAGTCAGGGTTTTTCTGCATAGTCCTGCTTGCCTTGGAACTCCCTCTGTAGACCAGGCTGGCCTCAAAGTCACAGAGATCCACCTGCCTCTGCCTCCCAAATGCTGGGATTAAAGGTGTGCTACCACTACCCAGCTTGTGAAGATATTTTCGTACATAAAGATTTGTTTATATTTAGGCCTTTGTGGGGGATTATTCCTTGGATATTATTGTGCAGTCTTGTTCCCTACTACAAATTTTTAAAAATGGACTATACCTTTGGAAATATTAACATCTATTTAGAATGTTTATTTGAAGCAAAATAGTACTAATACAAAGTGTTTGTCTTTATTATGCTTCCAAACAAGAGGGTAGAAACCGAAGATAAATGGCTAGGTTTTCATAGAAAGTTAACAGTGGCAATTTATGCTTCTTTCATGCATGGGGTTATTAGTTTGCTATTATATCTACCTGTCTTTTTCTTTTAGTACCAGCTCATCAAAAAAAGAGGGAAAACACACTCTTTGATATTCATAGGTCGCCAGCAAGAAGAAGCCATATCAGGTAAGTTGTGCTTGATTTGAAAGAAGAGAATATTTGCATCTACTGATGAAAAAGGATACTTAATTGTATCCTTTCATTCTTCCCTCCTTCGTGGCTGTCTTCTATTCTTTCATTAGTGACATTTATCATCCTACATATGACTTGTTGTCGGTTCATAGTTTATTTTATTTTATTTTTTCTCATTTTTTTTTTTTTTTTTTTTTTTTTTTTTTTAAGCAGGGTTTCTCTGTATTGCTTTGCAACCTGTCTTGAAGTGCCATCAAAGCCTGGCCATAGTTTATTTTTAAATTTAATTTTTAATTAATTTAAATTTTCATGTCCTAAAGCAACACAGTCTCTGATGTCATAAGAGTTGATTGGAGAACATGTTGTCATTTTTTGAGACACTGACTAGTTTTTTTCCCTTGAGAAAACTAATTTTGCTTTTCTGCCCAGGCTTGACTGAAGTGTCTAGTTCACATGATTCTCCTGCTTCTCAGCTCCCGAGTAGCTGGGAATACAGATACTCATGCCAGTCATACTTGGGGAGTAGGTCTTTGATGCTTCTCTGTTTTATCCTTAAAAACAAAACAAAACTAGTAGCTACAGAGCTTTTGAAATTGAGAAATATGTCATTTTATTTTTATTAAGTTTTAGAGACAATTCCTTTCTATATTACCCTGGCTTGAATTTGTGGTGACCATCTTGCTTCTTCTTTTATAATTCCTATTTATAGATAGTCTTTTTGTGTTAATTTTTTTGATTTTTAAAACATATTCTGGGTAGTAATCCCCTATTTGATAAATCACTGGCAAGGATTTTCTTTCTCTAGGCTGTCTCTTCCCTCTGGTAATTGTGTCCTTTGTGATGTGGAAGCTTGCTTGCTTGCTTGTTTACCTGTTTGTTTGATTGAAACAAGGTCTCACAGTAGACCTCAGTTCATTCCCTATGTGCCGGGATAACTAGGCATACACCATTATACCCAGCCAGAAGTTTTTAAGTCTGATTTAGTTTTCTTGTTTGTGTCTGTATCTTGAAGTACACAATTTGAAAGAATGAAGAATTTCATTTGGTTGTGATAAATTCAGTCAGGACATGTTGAAAGGGTGCAATATTGTAAACTTTTAAAATTATTTTAGTTTCTAGATTAGTTATATAATAAATTTTTTTCTTCTGTTTTTTTTGACACAAGTTCTGTCTGTATAGGCACGACTACCCTGTAGACCAGGCAGGCCACGAACTAACATGCCTATCTCTCTTTGCCTCCCAAATGCTGGGATTAAAAGTGTTTTCTAAAGTGTCTGGTCAGTTATATAATAATTTAACACTATTATTTTTCTTTGGAATGACTCTAATCTAATAGATCTAGTTATTCCTTAATGTGCTTGTGATAATAAATTATTCCTTTTGTTTAGTTATTTTAGATATTTACATAAAATGGGTATTTTACCTGCATGTATGTCTGTGCAACACTTAATGCTTGGTGCCTCTGGAGGCTAGAAGAGGCCATTGGATCCCCTAGAACTGGAGTTACAGATAGCTGTGAGCCACCATGTGATTGCTGGGAATTGAACCTAGATCCTCTAGCAGCTACTCTTAACTGCTGAGCCATCTCCCCAGCCCCCTGTTTACTTATTTTGAGATAGGATCTTATTTTGTTGTCTAGGCTGGTGTTGGGCTCAAGAGATCCTCTTACCTCATGCTTTTTCCCAAATACCTAGGACTACAGATGTATACCATCAAGCCTGGCTAAGTATTTTTCATTAAAAATATTTTATGTATTGGTAAGATTTCAAACAGGGTAAAAGGGTCTTTAGTAGGAAGTAAAAGCCTTTATTTTCCTGTAAACAAGTATATTTACTTTTTAAAATGATTGAACTGTTTCTGATAATTTGGGAAAGGAAGAATAAAGAAGGTAAATGTCCTGTTTTTTGATATTGATACTTGTAACAATGACATTCTCTAAATTTGAGTGTAAGTTTGTTACTTGGCTACTTTCTAAACTTCCATATTTAAAAAATTAGAGCTGTCTATTCTCTTGTCATTCCTCTCTGTGGAGCTTACCACTTCATTCCTTGTGAGATGTGAACTGCATGAAGTCGGTGCTCTAAATAAACTTTTCTGTGTGAATAAATGGATTTTTCTCCCATGCTAATTATAGATATAAGAATGTGTTTTATAATGCTACCAGCAGGCTATGTCTTACCTCCGCTGTGGACTGCATTCCTAGGACCTTGGGGTTAAGAGTACCACCACCAAAGCAAGCAAGCAAGCACACACACAAAACAAAAGACACAGAAGACGGATTTTAGAAAGCTATAGACACCATAGTGGCTTTAATATTTTTCCTTTTCCAACAGGAGGAAAAAGCATGCTATTCATAGTAGTGATACAACTTCTTCTGATGAAGAACGCTTTGAAAGAAGGAAATCAAAAAGTATGGCAAGAGCAAGAAACAGGTCAGTAAATTCTTTATTGTTGTCTTTATGATAAAAGAGAAAAACAGTTTTTTCTTTTTAAAAATCGGTTTTGTTCGGTATGGTAGCTCATGCTTTTAATCTCATCACTCAGATGAGAGGCAGGTGGATCTCTACACGTTTGAGGCCAGCCTGATCTATGGAGCAAGTTCTAGGACATCCAGGGCATTTACAGTAAGAAACACTGTCTTGGAAAACAAACAAAAAGGTTTTTTTTTTTTTTTAATTATAATGGCATTTTAATGCTAATATTTTAAATATTGTACAATTGTGTGTGTATATTCAGTTATTTTCCAAGTCAGTTCTCTCCTTCTGACATGTGTTCTCCTAGGATTGAACTCAAGTCATCAGGCTTGGTGACAAATGATTTTTTAACTTTCTGAGCCATCTTGCTAGCCTTTATTTATTGGCTTTTATTTTATATGTGTGTTTACTTGCATTTGTATGTGTATCATGTGCATACTTGGTGTCCATGGAGGCCAAAGGTGTTAGGTTCCTGGAACTGGAGTTACAGACAGTTGAGCTGCCATGTGAATGTTGGTCTTCTCCAAGAGCAGCCAGTATTCTTAACTGCTGAATTATTTCTTTAATCCCAGTATTTTAAATATTTTTTGACTTAAGGTAATGCTACTTTATAATTCTTACAGGGGGAATCTAGTCTTTGTGTAGGTCTCTTAAATTACTTAGTCTGTAAATACTAAAAGTCAAATAATGCTGAATAGGAAATGGAGGGAGAGGCTACACTGGCTAGCCTGGTGTAATGCCATCTTTCCTTCTCCTTCCTTCCAGCTCACACTTATTTCAGGAACAGGGCTCTATTGCACAGCCCAGGCTGGCCTTGAACTAAAAGTCCTACCTCAAGCCTACTGAATGCTTGGGATCTCAGGTGTGTGCCACCCGACACAGGAATTTTGGCTTTAAAAAAAGCAAACAAAAACAACAAAACAAACAAACAACAAACCTTTGTTTTCTTTTCATTGTTGTTTGCCTAAGTAGAATAATTGACTGGGTAACTGCAACGTGTCACAGAATTACATTTTTAAAAGTTGAATGAATTTTCTTTGTTTGTTTGTTCTTCTATTTTTTTTTTTTTTTAAACAGATTTCTTTGTGTAATTATGGCTGGCCTGGAACTCACTCTGTAGACCAGGCTGGCCTTAAACTCAGAAATCTATCTGCCTTTACCTTCTGGGTGCTGGGATTAAAGGAGTGTGTCACCACCACCTTATTAAACTTTCTATTTTACATTTATAATAACAAAGGTAATTTGTTTAGTAATTTGACATTTAGCAAGTATATAGCTAATTTTTAGTTAACCATGTTTAGAGTTAACATAAATTATGTACTAAAAACAAATCTTACAGATGATGGTAAAAAGATGTAAAAGAAGAATGTAAGTCTGTTTATTTGAAACATGGTCTCCTGGTGCTGATCAGGCTGGACTCATGGCTCCAAGGGATTCTCCTGTCTTACCTTCTTGAGTCATTCAGCCTAGACATGTGTGCCACTGTACCCATTTAAAATCTAAATTTAAGTGCAAGTTTTTAAAGCCTGTTCAATCTGATCTTCTATTCTGAGAGGGATTGAGGGGGGGGGGAAGGGAGAGGGGGGGAAGGAGAGAGAATGAATGAATGAATGAATGATGGTTTTGGAATCAAACCCAGAACTTACAGAGTGAGTACGTGTTGTACCACTAAGCTGTATCCCCAGGTTGTGATAATCTACATATGTTATTTAAAGATAAATTAGGATTCAGGATTCAGAAATGTTAGTGAAGTTGGAGTTTTCATAGAAACTCCACTTTTGAGGCTATGCCATATTGTGAGTCATCCCTCCCCCCCCCCCCATACTAAGCCATTTTCATGCACTATAATGAAACACTGGAGACTAAGTATTTTATAAAGAAAAGGATTTTATTTAGCATGTAGTTTTGGAGATTGAGTGCATACAGTATGGTGCTGGCTCTTTGGTAATAGGCCTCTGTGGCTGTATCACATCATAGCAGATGTCATTATGGCAGGAGTACATGGAAGAGAGGATATCAGATGTAAAGTAGGAAATGGGGGACTGAGACTGGATAGTGACCAGGGTTTCATGTGAGGCATTACTCTTTTCTGGTAGTCTGTCCCTAGTGACCAGAGGTCCTCTGGCCAGGCTTCATGTCTTAAAGATCCTCCTGATCATAACACTACACCAAGCACCAAGCTACCAGCTTTCCTACTGGGAGAGGTTAAGCTCTGTGACAAAACAGATTAATGCTTGAGTTTGCTTTATGTGTTGAATAACTGGTTTTGGTCATTTGAGAAGTATTTACGGATGGAAGTTTAAAATGTGAAGCCTTTTGATATTGTTTACTTATTTTGACATTAAAGTGGAAAGGATTAAAAAAATTAAACATTTATTTATTTTTGTGCATCATTGCGTATATGTGTGAAAGTCAGAGGACAGCTTGTGGAATTTGATTTTTGCCTTCCATCTTGTGGGTCCCAGAGATCCAATTCAGGTCACCAGGTTGGCCTTTACCCACTAAGCCATTTCACAGGCCCCCTATTGTGAAGGTTTTAATGCATTTGTCTTCATGTTTTATACATTTCAGATGTTTGCCTGTGAACTTCAGGGCAGAAGATTTAGCTAGCGGCATTCTCCGTGAACGGGTGAAAGTGGGTGCAAGTTTGGCTGATGTTGATCCAATGAACATTGATAAATCAGTAAGTTGGTAAATGCTTTCAGAAGTAGTTTTTCTGTTTTGTTTTTAAGAGTTTCCTTATTTCTAAAAACAACACATGGAAAAGTAGAAACTCAGATATGACCAGTATTAACAGTTTCATGAGTGTGTTTTGGGTCCTCAAAACCTTGGTCACGTGTGCTACTTAAGTCAAATGTTTTTCCTTTCAGTGTTACTAGAATCAATAGCAGATAGGAAATGAAGCTAAGAAATTCTGCATACCACAAGAAACAGTGGGTTGTTGTAGGAATTACCTCATTTCATAATCAGACTTAAATTTTATGTGTCTTATTCTGGCTGTGATGTTGCTAATGAGTTTTAAGGGAAGCAAGGCTAGTATTCCAGGGATTGGTTAGATAGTATTTGTAGAATAATCCTGAGCAAAAATAACCATAGAAAATAGAATTGCAGAGAAATAAGTGGATTTGAGAGAATTACGATATTCAAATATGATGGAATTTAGTGAATTAATTGCTTTTGGTGAATGACAGAAACAAACTGAGTGTTTAAGTAAATAGGTAGATAATGGGTAGTCTTGATAGGTATTGGGTGGCTGTATTATCTGAAGTAGAGTATTTAAGAGGAGGAATAAGATGGGAAGGAGGTTTAATTCAATGGCATATTTAAGTAGAAGTTACTTGTTAGTAGTTGATTGGTTTGGTATAAGAAATATTTGGGGTAGAAATTCAGGTATGTGTTATCAGTGCAAACACTGTAGAAAAATAACTGATTATACCCCAAGGAGGAGGGTATATGGTATGAGAAGAACCAAGTTTATGAAGATATGGGGGGGGGAGATGGGGGGGTACTGATCATAATGTAATTTGAAATATTTCATCATAATCATAATTTATCTGAGTTTTTCTGGGTCTCTTGCATCTTCATACAATGTAATTTAACTGATTCTTATATGTGATTTAAAAGTAGTTATCAAATATACTATTGAAGATGAAAATTTAGTTATCTCCAATCCAAAGACATAGAGTAAAATATTTGTTTCATTAACTAAGACTAAAGGAAATTTTAGATTATATATATCCTGAATGCCTAGGAAATAGTACATTTCTTGAGGACTTTATCTTTTTGATTTGATTTACTCTTATAATCTATTAACTTTAGATGTTTCTGCCAGTCAATTCTATTTTGACAGCATATATAAGAAAAGAAAATTTAGCTTCTTTTAAAATGTTTCTGGTTTTGACCTACATCAATTTTTATAGTTTATTTTTTCTGTCATAATAAATAGTTCTTTAGACAGTTCCAGGTTCCATGGCAGAATGAAGCCAGGGAAGGGCTCCACCAGGGTCCAGTAGGCAATCACTGTTAACATTCAATACAGTTTTCTTTAGGCAGCTTTTCTAGACTTTCTTTACAGACTCTTTTAATCGGTGTAACTTACAAGTGAGAAGAACAGTTTCTGTCATTTCTGCTGTATCAGATCTTCATTGTTGTCCCTATGGGGGAAAGTCAATTTCTTCTTAGTAGAAGAATTACATACTAAAGAATAAATTTTTGTCTGATTATGTTGTGTTTTGGAGAGCCATAGTAGTGGCAAAGATTTTCTTGCTTTATCCATGAACTCAGTTTTACCTGGGAGTTGGGGAGGGGAGACAGTGTTACACAAGCTGAGGATGAGTAAGGTATGTGAGATAATGAAAGTGTGACACCTTGTATCAATTCTTGCTAATGTTTTTGATTTGGCATTGAACTTGTTCCTGGGTTACTTGATTACTGAAAGGTAGATAGCTTTATATGCCTCAGTTGAGTTTTAGCTTTGACTTTGTTTTTCTACACTTATTTGTGTATATGCTCAAAAATTTCTGAAGGAATGTATTTCTGAGTCATGGAACTCAAAAATTAAAGACATTTATAGAACCTGGGCCAGGTGTCTTTAATTCTAGCACTTGGGAGGTGGATTTCTGAGCTCAAGGCCAGCCTGGTCTATACAGAGAGTTCCAAGCCAGACAAGGCTACATAGTACGATGTTGACTCAAAAACAAAGTTTTAGAACCTATGAAGTTACTTTATATTAAAATTTCCCCTATTTTTCCAAGGTGCGGTTTGATAGCATAGGTGGATTGAGTCACCATATACATGCTCTGAAGGAGATGGTAGTTTTTCCTCTTTTATATCCAGAAATTTTTGAAAAATTTAAAATTCAGCCTCCAAGGTATGTAGTATCTTAGATGTTTATTATTATTGTAGTTGTTTTTAATTGAGTGAATATCAATTAATTATGTTTTGATTGTAAAAATTTCATATATTTATTTGACATGTTTTAACAATGATGATTAGGCAATATTTAGAGTTCAAAGGCTTGTTTTCCAATTTGTACTTGTTTAGAGAGTCATTCAGGCACAAGTTGAAATTCAAAGGAGATAAGAAATTCCAGGCCTTTCAGAATTGTTCTATACTTTTTAGCCCTTTCCTGATTGCAAGAGTTTTGTCTTTTGAGGACTCAGCAAAGTGAAACTTTTTCGGATATACTAGAACAAGCTTTATCTATGCTTAAAATTACAGCAATCTAACATTATATGTATTATCATTGATGATAATAGTAATTTTCTTTGATAACCTGTATATGAATTTCCTTTATTATAAAATCATTTATATCAGCAGCATCTCTAAATACATTTTTTTTTTTTTTGATTCTTTATTCTTCTAGGGGTTGTTTATTTTATGGCCCTCCTGGCACAGGTAAAACCTTGGTTGCCAGAGCACTTGCTAATGAATGCAGTCAAGGAGACAAAAAGGTGGCTTTTTTTATGCGTAAAGGAGCAGATTGCTTGAGCAAGTGGGTTGGTGAGTCTGAAAGGCAACTTAGGCTCCTTTTTGATCAGGTAAGAAAAATCAGATATTTCAAGGGTATCTTTTAAAAGAATATTCAAAATATTTAATACATTTTGTCTGCAAATACAGTTATGAGGAAACATGTTCTAATTAGTATGTGAAATGTAGGATCATTAATTTAAATTGTAAGCCTTAAAGGTGTAATTATTTTCCATTATTTGGGAAATAGGTGTGTGTAAGGCCTTGGGCTCAGTCCCCTAGAATCACAGGAAATAAATAAAAGGAAATCTCACTCCTGATGCTGAGGTGAGCCTAGGTAATAAAAAACAGGCATGGTGGCATGTACCTATAATCCTAGCCCTGGGAGTTTGAGCTAGGAGGGCTATCAGTCTCAGACTGGTCTTAACTAGAGAGTGACACTCTGTCTCAACAAACAATCCAAACAACAATCAAAACACAAATTTCCTGTATCTTAAAAAATTAGTCTTAACGCCATTTTTTCACGACTGTTGGATTTAGTGAAGGAAGTGTGTTATATTTGGTGATTCATTTTATATTTGATTATGCCTCTATAAAGATATGTGAAGAAAAGTACAGTCAAGAATTTATTAGCCATGCATTTCTGTGGTGCAAGCCAGGTTTGTTGGCTGATACCTCTAATCCTAACAGTTGAGACTCAGGGGCCAGCCTGGTCTTATGTTGAAATCCATACCCTACTTGGCTACAGAATAAAAATTTCAAAACAAAACAAAATAAACATCTTTTATTCCAAAAAGTGATATGTAATTGGTGAAACAATTCAAATATCATTTAAAAGTTACTAGTGTAGAGCAGGGTGTAGTGGCACATATCTTTAATTCTAGCACTTGGGAGGCAGAGACAGCTGGATCTCTGTGAGTTCAAGGCCAGCCTGGTCTACATAGCAAGCTTCAGGACAGTCAGGGTTACAAAGTGAGACCATGTCTTAAGAAGAAAAAAAAAAAAGTATTGTCAGAACTACTGTTTTTTAGACAGAAAGAGTAATGAGTATGATCTAAACTCTATTGTGTTCAATGTCTAATGCTAGGTCACACATATGCCACCTGAATAATTTAAGAGAAAATAATGACTGAAAACAATGTAAAATAACAGTAACAGAAGATTGAAGAATTCACAGGAATGCATGCATGTTGTATAGTGCAATAAAAGTTAGAAGTTAGAATATTGGCTATTATAGTTTTTAGTCTTATCATGGTAGAGATAGGAGTATATGTTTGTCTCAGTTAAGATTGTGGCCCTAGATTATAAAAAATTATTTATTTATATTTACTTTATTGCTTATTCATTGTTTTCTTGGGTGAATAGTGCTTGATGAAATGTGCGCTTTTCCTCAAAATTATGACTTTAAAAGTAATAACAAATGTTATGTATTTATATGGAAGCTAATTTGGATTTATAATTCTGTTAAAAAGACAAGTGTTAGTGACTGGGTAGTGTGCGGATTGTGGTGGAGTACATTCCTAGCATCTGTGAAGTCCTGAGTTCAATTTTCATTAGTAAAGAAAAAGATAAAACAGTAGTTGTGGACTGTGGGACACTTTGTAGCTGACTCTGCTGCTGTTTCCTCTTTACTGTGGTGTTTTTTGTTTTTGTTGTTTTTATTTTTGAATCTACCAATTGAACCCAGGTCCTGTACACATTAAGAAAATGGTCTATCACTCAGCTACATTCCCCAGCTCTACTGTGTACATTTAAATACTTGTTGCATGTTGAACTATTTGCTAATATGTTCCTTTTTCAGGAAGTATAAAGTTCAATTCAAAAGTGAAAAATTAATTTATTTTAATTTTTTTCTTTGCTAGGCATATTTGATGAGGCCTTCTATAATATTTTTTGATGAAATAGATGGATTAGCTCCAGTTCGTTCTAGTAGACAAGATCAGATCCACAGGTAATTTCCCCTGAACTTACTGTATTGATTTCTTCTCATTCACTGATGTAATATTTGGTTTTAGCCCTTTGTTAAACACTTTAAAACTTATAGGAATTTTTAAATGTGGTCTATTTTCTGGATGTTCTTTCATTCAACTCAGGATTAATTGACAATCTGATAATAATTTGATTGTTTTTGGTTTGGGATACTATGATAGCCCTATTGTGAAATATATATATATATTCATGATTTTATGTGAATGTGTATTGTACTTTTTGGGGGGTAGATATCTAAGATAGCATTTATTATTTATTGTGTGTATGTGTTCAAGCAGCAGAGGACGCGTTTACCATGGCATGTCTGTGAGATGAGAGGACAGCTTTTGGGTGCTGCTTCTAGCATATGGGTCCTAGGGATGGAACTCAGGTGCTTAGGCTTTGCGTCAAGTGCCTTTACCTGCAGAGCCCTCTCTCCAGCCTCACTGTCCTATGTTCTGTTCCTGTAATATGTGAGACTTAGAATTGCTCCTTAACTTCTCCCTGCCCCCAGAGCTGAGATTATGAATTCATGTTACCATGCCTAGCTTTTTTTGTGGGGGCTTGCACAGCAATTACTTTATTCATTTCTCTTGTTATTTTATTTGGACACATTGATTATTTAGAAAGGTGTCTAAATCACTAATACAGTCATTTACCACAAAATGATGTTTTGATCATTGATTGACCAGATATATCATGGTATAATGATCCTATTTTACTTCTTTTCCTGAAGGTGTTTTGTCAGTCAAGTTTCTGCTACAATCTGTCCAAGACTTGTAGTCAGCTTAAATACCCCATTCTAATCTACAGCATAGTAGCTGTCAAACAGTAGACCTCAAAGGAAAAAATAGAAGAGTGACTAAGAAAGAATTCTGTAGAATAAATATAATGAAACTGAATGAGATGCAGATGAATACAGACAGCTCCACAACATTTAGAAAATAATTCATGATATGAGAAATTCAGCAAAGGAATAGGGATTATGAAAAAGAAACCTTGGAGTAAAGAACTCAAAAATTCAAATAAAAGTTAGCATTAGAGGAAAGAGTTCCTCAAGATAAGTGAAAGTGGGGGGCTGGGTAGATGGCTCAGAGTCATCTTGGTGGATAATTAATCATGTGTTCTGGAGTTCAGATTCCCAAACACAAGAAACAATCCAGGCATTTTGGGACTGCCTGTAATTCTCTCTCTGAGGGATTGAGTGCTCATTCTTACTTCTAAGTGTTTGGTGTGTACCTGCACACTCATGTGCCTATACATCTTTAAAAAATACAATTAGTGAAACAAATTAAGTTAAAAGAAGGAGAAGGAGGAGGAGAAGAAGAAGAAACCAAACAAAAGTCGATATATAACGTATCAGAATCCAAGAGCTACAGTAAAAACAGTACTTATGAAGGCAATTTATTGCAATAAGCCCAAAATAAAAATTAGATTTCAAATAAATAATTTAATGACGCTTCTAGTGGATATAGAAAAACAAGAATAAGCCAAGCATAAAATTAGTAAAAGGAAGAAATAATAATCAGAACAGAAATAAATGGAAATGTATAAACATAAAAAAGAGATCTGTCATGGGAAAGATTTTTTTTAGTGGCAATATTGACAAACCTCAAAGATTAATCAGAAAAAGTAAGGTAAGGAAAATCCTTAAATAAATTCAATTTCAAATAAACATTTAAGGACAAGTATTAAATATAACAGTGGGGATTATTATGGACAACTGTATGCTATTAGGAAAGCCTAAAACAACTTTTGGACATCTGACCTATACTGAGACCATAGAAAATTTACATTGACAAATAATAAGAGATAAGATTGAACCTGGCATAGTGAGGCACTCAGGAGGCACCCACATACACCTGTTCATACATACAGGCATAAATATACATACAAATAAAAGTTAAAACTTTAAGAGATTGAGTAGTACAAAATTAAATAGAAAAAGGAAAGATATTCATTGATTAATTTGAATATTAAATTGTCCTATACTACCCAAAGCAAGTTACACTTTAGTGCAATACTCCCTCACAATACCATTGACAGTCTTAAAAACAAAAACAAAAACAAAAACAAAACCTAGTTGAAGACAGCCCTAAAATAGAGATGGAAGCGCAAAACACCCTTAGTAGTCAGAGAAATGCTGTAGACATAGAAAACACTATACTACAAGTATATACTACAGATATATTACAGAAACATAGTGACCTAAACAGGATGCTATTGGTTAGAAAAAGACACGGACTAAAGGAATAGAAAAGAGATGCCAGAAATAAACCAATGCATCTGTAGTCATCTGATTCCAACGGAAGTGAAATCAAACATTTGAGAAAGGACATTTCAACAAATTGTGTTAGGAATTTATATTTCCTCAGTTGGAACTTTATCTCTGCTTCCCACTCTTTACAAAACCATCTCAAAATAGATTACAAATCTTAAGGTGAGGTTGCAAACTTCTAGAACACAACAGTACCATCAGTTGAAGATCAAACATCTAAACAAGAGCCTATTTGAGTCATTTCAGATTCAAATCAGACCAATAGTTAAGCATAAATTTATATTTAAAGGTAACACCTCACTTTATTTCTTGGTAAAATACCTTTATCATAAATTTTCAGTCATCCAATTTAGAAAACAAATCACAGATAATTCCTAAAAATCACATTTTTATTTTGTTTATAAATTTTTAAACACAGATAGAATAGTGTGTTTGGGAGGGAAAATTATTTTTTGACCTGGTTTGTGTGTTCCAGAAATGTTTCAGTAGTAAAAAGAAGAGTGAGAACAGTTGGCAAATTAAGAAAAACACTATTGCTAGAAATAGGGGAACTGTAGATACCATACATTTTCAGACAGGGAAACAAACAGGCCCACAGTTTCTCTATTAAAAATAAACTACTGTAACCCTCCCCCTATTTGGGGGATCAGATATAGGCCCTTTTGTATTCTAGGCAAGCTTTTTTCTTTTCTTCTTCAAGACAGGGTCTTTTTATATAGCCCTGGCTGTCCTGGAACTATGTAGACCAGGTTGCCCTAGAAATCACAGAGCTCTACTTTCACAGAAGTCATTCATCTGCCTCCCAAGTGCAGGGATTAAAGATATATGCCCTCACATCTGGCTGGAGGCAAACTTGTAGCCTACCACTGTAAATTTAAATTATTTTCCCATGAAACAAGACTACTTTTGGTTGCCCAGGCTGACTTGAAACTTCTGGACTCAGAAGTTTCCTAGGCCTGAGGGTCTACGACTATATGCATACACTATCACACTCTGTTTCTCTATTTTGCTTCTTTACTTTTATTCATTTACACCCACCCTGCTCTCCCCACCATGTACACACAGAGATCAGAGACAACCTTTGGGAATGAGTTCCTTCCTTCTACTGTAGGTTCCAAGGACTGACAAGCACTCTTATCTGCTATTTTGCCAGTCCTCTATTGTTTTCAGAGAGCTGTAGCCCAGGCTGGCCTGGAACTTCAATTTCTCTGTATCCATCTCTCAACTCGCTGCTGGGATTATAGACATGGACCACATCTGGCTTTCTTTACTTGTCTATATAAGATTTATTTACTTATGTGTATGAGTGTTTGCATATTCTAGATAGTTTGTAAACATGGCTCTGTGATATTTGGTCCTCCTGCTTATATTCTTTCAGTTAGCAGTATTTCCAAGCATTTCCCATGCTATCAGTTTATCATTTTCTTGGAGGAATGTCATTGGGGATAGAGTTTTTAACTTTGTAGATCTGTGTTGCCTTCAAAACTCTGTAACCAAGGTGTCCTCAAACTGGTGATCCTCTTGCCTCAGTCTCCTGAGTGCAGCCTCCTGGTAGCAGCCTGAGTTGATCCATTTGTTGACAGTCCACCCTGGTGGGACCATACTTTATTTATCTGCTTGTTCATTTTATTGCTCTGACTCTTAGGCTATCATGATTAATATTGATCTGTATAGCAGGGTTTCTCTGTGTAGCTTTGGAGTCAGCCCTCGAACTAGCTTTGTAGACCAGGCTGGCCTCAATCTGCCTGCCTCTGCCTCCCAAGTTCTGGGACTAAAGGTGTGCGCCACCAAAGCCCAGTTCATATAGTAACTCTTAAATGGTGGAAAATCTGCTACATTTGCTTCCAGAAGTACACCATTTTATATTACTCTCCAGCAGTGTGGGAGCATTATAATTTCCCTAAGACATTATCAACACCTTTTTATTTAATTATACTAGTTATAGTGGGTTTAAAGTGGTACCTAATTTGGTTTGATTTTCATATGCTTAGTTTAATGATATGCCCTTTGCATGCCATCTTTTGCTTTTTAAATCCTTTGCCTATATTTATATTTCACTATTTGCATTGATCATTTATTATAGTTATATATTTTTGACTTTATACTTTCATTAAATATATAATTTTCAAATAGTTTCTTGTTCTCTTGGGTTGTCATTTCATGTTCTTTTTAAAGCATTTAAAAATGATTTCTTTATTCTTATTTTATGTGTATTGGTATTTTGCCTGCATGTATGTCTCTGTAAGGGGGTCAATCCCCTGGAACTGAAGTTACAGATAGTTGAGAACTGCCACATGGGTGCTGGGGATTGCTGAGCCATCTCTCCAGCCCCCTCATTTCATGTTTTTTTTTTTTTTTTAAAGACAGGGTTTCTCTTTGTAGCTTTGGAGGCTGTCCTGGAACTAGCTCTTGTAGACTAGGCTGCTCTCAAACTCATAGAGATCCTCCTGGCTCTGCCTCCCAAGTACTGGGATTAAAAGTGTGCACCACCAATGCCTGGCTTCATTTCACATTCTTTCTTTTTCTTTTTTTCTTTTTTTTAATTTTATATAACCAAGTCCATTTAAATGAAAACAAATATTTATAGACAATATTTGGGAATTTGGGCGTCATTCTTTCCAAACTACTTCCTGCTGGTAAGGGGCGCTGTCATGGAAGGGATTCGAAAAAGATTCAGAAATCCTGGCTGTAGTCCGTAAGGCTGCTTTGTTCAGCTGTTTTGAATGTAGGATCACCTAGTACTCTGTTTCAGGTGGTCTGGCTTGATCAAACCACATTAGTCTGGAAGGAATCCACATCTTTTCATTTTCTGTGGAAACAAAAATAGAAATCCTTTTCCCCAGTAACTTGTCCTTGAACTTAAAATTTTGGAGTCAAAGCTTTTTTTTTTTTTTTTAAATTTAATTTATTATTTTACTTGTCGATCCCAGTTCCCTCTCCCTCCCTCCCTCCCTCACTCCCTCCCTCCCACTTTCTCTGCCCTCTCACATGCACTCTAACCACCCTTCCCTCCCATCCCCCCATCCCAATTCCATATGTAGGGGAATGCCATCCAGTTGGGGTCATATAGATCTGACAGGTCATGTGAAGTAGGGACTAGGGCTTCTCTCCTGTCTCTAGGTTAAGGCAGTTATCCCTCCATGGGGGATGTGTTAGCAAGGTCCTTTTGTGCACCAGGGATACATCCTGGCTCCACTGTCTGAGGTCCCTTAGATTGCTCAGTCCTTCTGGCTGAGACCCATATTCAGGGGGGCCTGAATCAGTCCCATGCTGGCTTCCCAGCTATCAGTCGGGTGGCCTGTTAGCTCCTCCTTGTTCAGTTAAGCTGTCTGTATGTGTTTCTGCAACCTGGTCTTGTCCTCTCCATCTGCATCTAGGTTCTAGTTCGACTCAGTGTTTATGTATGGGTGTTTGCTCCTGTTACCAACAGGCATTATTAGTTGAGGGCTCCATGGAGAAGTTAGTTGATGATCTCACTCTCCGGGAAGGGCATTTATGATAGCCTTTCCACGGAAGCTCAAATTGTTAGTTGGCAGCAGTCTTGTCGTTCTCTAGACTTTCTTTGTTCAATTTTATCTTCAAACCAATATTGGCTCCCTCTTTTATGTTCTCTCTCTCTGTCTCTGTCTCTCTCTCTCTCTCTTTCCTGTCTTCTATTTCTAACCAGGCTCAATCTTCCTGGTCCTACATGTTTTCCTTTCCTCCCCCTTGTTATCTCCTACTTCTCTCTCCATTCGCTGCCCCCCCCCACTTCCCCTGAGCTCTGGGGGACTTGTCCCTTCCCGGTTCTGTAAGGGACTTTATATGAATCTCTTAGAATATACCTTGTATCCTAGTTCTTCTGGTGGTGTGAATTATAGGCTGGTGATCCTTTGATCTAGGTCTAAAATCCATATATGAGTGAGTACATACTGTGTTCCTCTTTTTGTGACTGGGTTACCTCATTCAGGATGGTTTCTTCAAGTGCCATCCACTTGCCTGAGAAATTCAAGATACCATTATTTTTTTCTGCAGAGTAGTATTCCATTGTGTAGATGTGCCACATCTTCATTAACCATTCTTCAATTGAGGGGCATCTAGGTTGCTTCCTGGTTCTTGCTATTACAAATAGTGCTGCTATGAACATAGTTGAACAGATGTCTTTGTTGCATGGATGTGGATCATTTGGGTATATGCCTAAGAGGGGGATTGCCAGGTCCTGTGGTAAACTAATTCCCATTTTCCTGAGGAACCGCCATACTGATCTCCAAAAATGGCTGTATGAGTTTCCACTCCCACCAGCAGTGGAGGTGTGTTCCCCTTTTGTCCACATCCTCTCCAACATGAGTCATCATTGGTGTTTCTAATTTTAGCCATTCTGGCAGGTATAAGATGGTATCTCAAAGTTGTTTTGATTTGCATTTCCCTGATAGCTAAGGATGTGGATCATTTTCTTAAGTGTCTTTCAGCCTTTTTGATTTCCTCTATTGAGAATTCTTTCTTCAGTTCTGTACCCCATTTTTAAATAGGGTTATTTGGTGTTTTGTTGGCTAGTTTCTTGAGTTCTTTGTTTATTTTGGAGATCAGCCCTTTGTCGGATATAGGATTGGTGAAAATCTTTTCCCAGTCTGTGGGCTGCCGTTTGGTCTTGTCCACTGTGTCCTTTGCCTTACAGAAGCTTCTAAGTTTGAAGAGGTCCCATTTATTAATTGTTTCTTTCAGTGTCTGTGCCCCTGGAGTTATGTTCAGGAAGCGGTCTCCTATACCAACTTGTTCAAGGGTACCGCCTACTTTCTCTTCTAAGAGGTTCAATGTGGCTGGATTGATGTTGAGGTCTTTGATCCATTTGGACTTGAGTTTTGTGCATGGCGACAGACATGGGTTTATCTGCATTCTTCTACACAACCTCATCCAATTGTGCCAGCACCATTTGTTGAAGATGCTGTCTTCGCCCCATTGTATAATATTAGCTGTTTTGTCGAAAATCGGGTGTTAATAGGTGTGTGGGTTATTATCAGGATTTTCAATTCAATTCCATTGGTCTACTTGTCTATTTTTGTGCCAATACCAGGCTGTTTTCAGAACTATAGCTCTGTAATAGAGCTTAAAGTCAGGAATGGTGATGCCCCCTGAATTTCTTTTATTGTATAGGGTTGTTTTGGCTATCTTGGGTCTTTTGTTTTTCCATATAAAGTTGATTATTATCCTTTCAAGGTTGGTGAAGAATTGTGGTGGGATTTTAATGGGGATTGCATTGAATCTGTAGATTGCTTTTGGCAAGATTGCCATTTTTACTATGTTTATCCTACCTATCCAAGAGCATGGGAGATCTTTCCATTTTCTGGTATCTTCTTTAATTTTTTTCTTTAGAGCCACAAAGTTCTTATTATATAGGTCTTTTACTTGTTTAGTAAGCGTTACACCAAGATACTTTATGTTGTTTGTGGCTATTGTAAAGGGTGATGTTTCTCTGATTTCTTTCTCTGTCTCTTTGTCGTCTGAAAAAAAGTAGGGTTACTGATTTTTTTGAGTTTATCTTGTATCCTGGTAGTTTGCTGAAGGTGTTTATCAGCTGTAGGAGTTCCCTGGTAGAGTTTATTGGGTCGCTTATGAAAACTATCATATCATCTGCAAATGGAGACAATTTGACTTCTTCCTTTCCAATTTGGATCTCCTTGATCTCCTTTTGTTGTCTTATAGCATTAGCTAGAACTTCTAGTACGATATTGAAAAGATATGGAGAGAGAGGGCAGCCTTGTCTTGTTCCTGATTTTAGAGGAATTGGCTTAAGTTTCTCTCCATTCAGTTTGATGTTGGCAGTTGGTTTGCTGTATATTGCTCTTATTATGTTTAGGTATGTTCCTGTTATCCCTGATCTCTCCAAGACCTTTATCATGAAAGGGTGTTAAATTTTGCTGAAGGCTTTTTCAGCATCTAGGGAGATAATAATATGGTTTTTCTTTCTCTGTTTGTTTATATGGTGGATCACGTTGATAGATTTTCATATGTTAAACCATCCCTGCATTCCAGGGATGAAGCCTACACTTGGTCATGGTGGATGATTTCTCTCGTGTATTCTTGAATTCGGTTTGTCAGTATTTTATTGAGTATTTTTGCATCGATGTTCATCAGGGATATTGGTCTGTAGTTTTCTTTCTTAGTTGTGTCTTTGTGAGGCTAGGGTACCAAGGTTATTGTGGCCTCATAAAAAGAGTTTGGCAATGAACCTTCTGTTTCTATCTTGTGGAACAGTTTGAGGAGTAGTGGTATTAGTTCTTCCTTGAATGTCTGGTAGTATTCTGCATTGAATCCATCAGGCCCTGGGCTTTTTTTTGGTTGGAAGGCTTTTGATGACTGCCTCTATTTCATTGTGGGTTATAGGTCTATTTAAGTTGTTTTTCTGTTCTTGATTTAATTTTGGTAAATGATAGTTATCCAGAAATTTGTCCATTTCCTTTGAATTTTCAATTTTTGTGGAATACAGATTTTCAAAGTATGACCTGAAAATTGTCTGGATTTCCTCTGTGTCCGTTGTTATGTTCCACTTTTCGTTTCTGTAATTTGCATGTTCTCTCTCTGCTTTTTCGTTAATTTGGATAAAAGTTTGTCTATCTTGTTGATTTTTCTCAAAAAACCAACTCTTCGTTGATTTTTTTTTTTTTTTTTTTTTTTTGGTATTGTTTTCCTGGTTTCTATTTTGCTGATTTCAGCCCTCAAGTTGATTATTTCCTGGCGTCTACTCCTACGGGGTGAGTTCGCTTCTCTCTTGCGCTGTTAATTCTCTTATGTGACTATCCTCTGTTTTCTTCATATGGGCACTTAGTGCAATGAACTTCCCTCGTAGCACTGCATTCAAGGTGTCCCATAAGTTTGGGTATGTTGTGTCCTCATTCTCGTTGAATTAGAAAGTCCTTAATTTCGTTCATTATTTGTTCTTTCACCCAGGAGTGGTGCAATTGCACATTGTTCAGTTTCCATGAGTTTGCAGGTTTTCTGCTATTTGTGTTGTTGTTGAATTCCAATTTTAAAGCATGGTGGTCTGATAATGTACAGGGGACTATTCCTATTCTCTTGTATCTGTTGAGGTTTGTTATGCCACCTAGTATGTGGTCGATTTTAGAGAAGGTTCCATGTGGAGCAGAGAAGAAGGTATATTCTTTTGTCTTTGGATGGAATGTTCTATAGATGTCTGTTAACCCCAGTTGAGACATAAATTCTGTTAGTTCTTTTGTTTCTTTGTTGAGTTTCTGATTTGTGGTCCTGTCTAATGTTGAGAGTGGTGTATTGAAGTCTCCCAGTATAAGTGTGTGAGGTTTTATATGAGGTTTGAGTTTTAGTAGTCTTTCTTTTACGAATGTGGGTGACTTTGTATTAGGGGCATAGATGTTCAGAACTGAGACTTTGTGTTGATGGATTTTTCCTGCGATGAATATGAAATGACCGTCTTCATTTCTTTTGATTAATTTTGGTTTGAAGTCTAACTTGTTAGATATTAGAATAGCTACGCCTGCTTGCTTCTCATTTCCATTTGATTGGAAAATCTTTTCCCAACCCTTTACCCTGAGGTAATGTCTATCTTTGAAGCTTAGATGTGTTTCTTGTATGCAGCAGAAGGATGGATTCTGTCTTCGTATCCATTCTGTTAGCCTGTGTCTTTTTATAGGTGAGTTAAGACCATTAATGTTGAGGGTGAGTAAGGACCATTGATTGTTGATGCTTGTTTGATTTAGGTTTGTGGTTGGCAGTGGTATTGTGAATATATTAGTTCTGCTTTACCCTTGGTTTCTGGTGTAGTTGGATTATCTGTTGCCTACATTTTTGTGGGCGTATTTACCTTCCTTGGGTTGGAGTTTTCCTTCCAATACTTTTTGTAGGGCTGGATTTTTAGATACGTATTGGGAAAATCTGGTTTTGTTATAAAATATCTTGTTTTCTCCATCTATATTGACTGAGAGTTTTGCTGGATATAGTAGCCTAGGCTGGCATCCATGTTCTCTTAATACTTTTAGAACATCTATCCAGGACCTTCTGGCCTTGAGGGTTTCCATGGAGAAGTCAGGTGTAATTTTGATAGGTCTGCCTTTATATGTTACCTGTCCTTTTTTCTTTACTGCTCTTAAGTGTTTCTTTATTCTGTATGCTAGGTGTTTTGATTATTATATGTCGAGGGGTCTTTTTTCCTTGTTCCAGCCTATTTGGGGTTCGGTATGCTTCTTGTACTTTCATGGGCATGTCCTTCTTCAGATTTGGAAAGTTTTCCTCGATGATTTTGTTGAATATGTTTTCGGCACCTTTGAGCTGGGCTTCCTCACCTTCCTCTATGCCTATTATTCTTAGGTTTGGCCTTTTCATGGTGTCCCACATTTCCTGGATGTTTTGTGTTAAGGATTTGTTGGATTTATGATTTTCTTTGGTTGATGAATCTATTTCTTCTAGTTTATCTTCTGTGCCTGAGATTCTCTGTTCCATCTCTTGAATTCTGTTGGTTATGCTTGTGTCTGTAGTTCCCGATTTTTTGCCCAGTTTTTCTATTTCCAACATTCCCTTCGGTTTGTGTTGCCTTTATTTTCTCTATTTCAGTTTTTAAGTCTTGAACTGTTTCCTTCACCTGCTTAATTTTTTTTCCTTAAGGAATTTGTTCATTTCTTCCACTTTTTTGTTTGTTTTTTTCCTCCATTTCTTTAAGGGATTTTCTCACATCTTCTTTGAGGGCTTCTATCATTTTTATGATGGTAATTTTTAAGTCGTTCCTTTCTGCTTCCTCTGCTTTGTTGTTGTGTTCCGTTGTAGTTGGTGTAGATTCCCTAGATTCTGGTGGTGTCATGTTTGTCTTTCTGTTGTTAGGTGTTTTATTGTATTGCCTTCTTCCCATAGCTTCTTCCAGTAGGTGTTGGTGGGGTCTCCCCTTCTCTCTATGGTACTTCCCTGGTGGGCTTATGTGGGTCAGAGATTCAATATCTGTAGCTCTGTGTGGTCCAAGCTCTCTAGGAGGTCTCTCCTCAGACAGGGACCCAAGGATGGGGTCAAGGCTGAGGATCCAGTAGAAGATGCCACGAGCCAATGCCTCTAGCCAATGGCTGGCAGAAGACAAAGGCTGAGCTGAAACTTGGGAAGGTTTTGCAGGATAGTCGGATGTCATTGGAAACTGGGAATCTCCAACTGAGGCCTCTTTCTTTAGCAGAGGCCCTGTTTTGGGGGGTCAAGGATCTTGCCGGCAGGAACTCAGAGTGGACCTGCAGAGATACGCAGATCTCTGGGAGGGGTTCGGGACTCCAGCAGAGGACTGGAGGTGGGGTCAGAGACCAAATAGGTGGAAATTACAGGTGGTCCCGCATGGATAGGCAGGTCTCCTTTGTCCAGAGTTGCTCTGAGAAGTCTCCGAAGTAGGGTGGACTCTTCATTTCACATTCTTGATTGCATCCTTTGACGCAGCAAAGTTTTACTTCAGATGTCTTATGACATTCATTTATTTTGTGGGTGTACATGTGTGTATGCCATGGCATGCTATGAAAGGTGTGCAACTTTTCATTAGTCAGTTCTCTATAACACAAAAAAATAAAAAGTCCCAAAGAAAGATACTGGGGTTTAAGCTTCAAGCTGATGATCAGAGAATCAAAGCAGCCAAGCCAGTAGGTCTTACATGTCTACCCAGGCTGAAGCAATTCTGACCTCATTGTGGCTAGAGACCAACATGCCCCATCTGAATATCTTTTTCCTATCTTATATACCTTTCTAGAGCTGGCTTAAAGGTATGGGATCCCAACTACTGAGATCTCCTTTGTGTGAGCTGTTTCTGTTTTAGACTGATTTCAGTCTTGTGTAGCCCTGGGTTGCCTTGGACTCTCAGAGATTCATCTGCCTCTGCGTCTTTAATACTGGGATTGAAGGTGTATGCCACCACTGCTGAGCTTCTATAGCTAACTAGTATGGCTGGCTTTGTGTTTTGATCTTTCAGGCAATCTTTATTAAATCATAAATAATATATCACCACAGTTCTTTCATCATGTGAGTTCTGGGGATCAAACTCAGATCATAAGGCCTACTGGCAAATGGCTTTATTCACTGATCCATATTGCCATTATATTTTGTACTTCTGAACATTAAACCAGGGCTTTGTATATGTTAATATGTTATTCAAGTGTTCTTTGACTTGCTTTTTAAAATATTTATTTTTATCTTAATTCCTCCCCCCTCCCTTTTTTTTTTCTTAGATATTCTTGATATGTTGACCAGTCTGGACTCCTGGACTTTGTCATGGAGTTGCAAACCCTGCTCAGATTTTAATTTCAATATTATCTTTTCTTTCTCTGTCTTTTCATCCTTACCCTTTTGGTAGCTGTGGTTAGATGTCTATTGCATTTTTTTGTGCACTTTCAATGTTGATTTCACTGTATAGTATTAGTATGCATTTGTGGTACAATTATTATATTATTATTTAATTCTTTATTATTAGCATTAATGTTTACTTTTTCTCTTTCATTAAGTTTTACATAAACTTTTTCAACAGCTCTATAGTGTCAACTCTCCTTGCTCTTATGGATGGATTAGATAATAGAGGTGAAATTGTTGTTATTGGTGCTACAAACAGACTTGACTCTATAGATCCTGCACTCAGGAGACCTGGTCGTTTTGACAGAGAATTCCTTTTCAACCTGCCTGATCAAAGGGTAAGAGTGTTTTTGTTTTGTTTTGTTTTTTGTTGTTGTTTTTGTTGACATATAGACATATAAAATATATACATATAAATACATGTATAGTAAGCTTGTAACTCAGTTACAAAGCATATACATTGAAGGTTATATTTTAATTGTTAATTTTTTGCTTGAGGAATATCTTAGTAATTTTTTAAAAATCCTGTGTTACATTCCTTATTAATGCTTGCCTATAATCATAGCACCTTAGGGGGACTGAGGCATGAGAATTCTAAGTTTGAGGCCAGCCTGGGCTATGTGGTATTTTAACAACTGGAACAGCAGCAGCAAACTATGTGAAAATTTTGAACAGTTAATTTTTTTGCTCTATTAGCACTTATCAGAATGTCAAGAACTTCAGAGAAAGGAAAGTTCCTGGTTGGGTTTCTGTGGATGCTTATTTGCTGCCCCTCCTTCCAGTGAAGCAATTATCATGTATACTTAGTGTGTGTCTCTAGTTGGTCCCATAAACTTTTAAGAAACATTTATTTATTTTTTATTTTATTAATATGAGTATTTTGCCTCATGTATGTAAATGCACTGAGTGCAAGCCTGGTACCCGTGGAGGCCTGAAGAGGGTACTGGATCCCCTGGAACTGAAGTTACAGGTGACTATAAGTCACTATGTAGGTGGTAGGAGCTGAACGTGGGTCCTCTGAAAGAGCAGCCAGTGTTTTTTACTGCTGAGCCATCTTTTCTGCCTCCCTTCCCTAAAAATATGTCCATAAATATCCTATGCCGAAATTTTTATAGCTAACATATGAATTCTAGCTAATTAAAAGCAGTAAATGTTATTCATTTTATTTGTAGTATTTAAAACATATAGTATTTTTGAGCGGTGGTGGCACACACCTTTATTCCCAGCGCAGGGGAGGCAGAAGCAGGGGAATCTCTGTGACTTCGAGGCCAGCCTGATGTATATGGATCTAGTTCGAAGACAGGCTTCAAAAGCTATACGGAGAAACCCTGTCTTGGAAAGAAAGAAAGAAAGAAAGAAAGAAAGAAAGAAAGAAAGAAAGAAAGAAAGAAAGAGGGAGAGAGAGAGAGAGAGAGAGAGAGAGAGAGAGAGAGAGAGAGAGAGAGAAAGATGCAGTCTTTAAAGAATGCTTCCTTAAGACAGAATAATATGTTAACATTTATTATAGAAATTGTTATTTAGTATGTTATAAAGTTCTTTCCTCCTTATTTATACTTGAAATTTTTATTGTTAGTCTTGATTTGATTTATTTCTTGAATTTCTATGAGAACTCATATTTCAGAGGAGATACTGTGTATGAAATGTGAATTGCCTGATTTGTATACATAGACATAGAAGCCTCCATAATTAGGAGTATAGAAGAGCATAGGATACCCTTTACTACTGTCATTGACTTAGATTTGGATCTAAAAACTTTTTTTGAGACAGGGTTACCCTGTGCAGCCCTGACTGTCCTAGAAGTCTGTATAGACCTTGCTGACCTCACATTCACAGAGATCTGGTAGTCTCTGCCTCCCAAGTGCTGGGATTAAAGGTGTGCACCACCACTCCCTGTCCATAAACTAATTTAAAGGCTTTAAAAATGGTACTAGGTTTACCTTTGTTAGGACAGCATATATAGACCCTCTAACATTCTTTAAAATATTTCAAATTTATTCTTTGATAATTTCATACTTTTTATTCAATATGTTTGATCATATCTACCCATTTTCTGCCTTCAAATTGCCCCAGAGTCTCCATCTCTGACAGCCCATCTTCCTAACTTCATATTAAGTCTCTTGTCCCCTTTAAAAAATTATCTCACTGAGTTGACTTAGTGCTGCTGATATACACAAAAATAAATGGATTTGAGGTCATTCAGTAGAGTATGGACAACCTACCAGTGGCCATACCCCCAAGAAAAAGTAATTGTCCTTTCTTATCAGCTGCCCCTTGCTCCTCACCTAGGGTGGGGCTTTTTGCAATACTCTTCCATCCATGCTGCAGTTTTGACTGGTTTGACTTTTTGCAGATCTTATGCAGGTAATGCTGCTGTGAATTAATGAATGTAATAACTTTATTATGTTAGCAAATAACATTTCACAGCACTTACCCTTCTCACCCTTATATTCTTTCTGCCCCTTATTCCTTTTTTTTCTTACTAGGTGTGTGAATGTCTGTGTGAGTATAGAAGTCAGATCTCTTGGAACTGAAATTACTGATAGTTGTGAGCTACCATGTGGGTGCTGGGGATTGAACCCAGGTCCTCCAGAAGAAAAACAAGTGCTCTTAACCCTTGAGCCATCTCTCCAACCCTTCTGCACCTTCTATGATGTTCCCTGAGGCTTGGGATGGGGTTGGGGGTGGTTATAGTCTCACTTGCATTGCCCAGGTGTGTGTCAGTGCCTAGAGTTGGGCTTAGTTGTAGGTGCAAAGACCAAAGTGGCCACTTGAGTTTGTGACATCTAACAGCAGCCTAGGCACAGGGTTTTGGCTCTACCAGTACAGGGAGCATATGCTTAGTTCAAAAAGAAAAGTGGCTCTAAAATGTTTTCCTGTGATGTGACATGTTTGTATACACCCCTGTCTATACCCTAATAATAGTAAACAAAATTTAAAAAGTGGTATGGTAGAAAAGTAAAAATTTAGTTCGAAATTCTAGTCACACATTAGTGATTTATTTATTTTATGCTACCACTTTACTAAGAAGTAAAGTTTCTTTACTTCTTAGAACATTGACTGTCTCAGCTTATGAAACAGAGACAAAAATCTTTGGTTTTTTAACTCATGGGTTGGTTTGGATGCCAAGGTGTTTAAGTTTCTTTTAAAAAAAAATGTAACAACTTGGTGTGTGGGTTACAGTCAGAATTTGTTGCGGCTAATACATGAGAAGTCGGTGCTGTCTTATGTCACTCTTCTCTTTTTCCTAGGCCAGAAAACACATCTTACAGATCCACACCAGGGACTGGAACCCAAAACTGTCGGATGCTTTTTTAGGAGAACTGGCAGAAAAATGTGTTGGTGAGTGTTCCTTGCTGAATTTTCTGCTGTTATTGCCTGCTCTGCTCAGCTCCTGTTCCCCTTATCTTCAAATGTGAATGAGTACAGTTCGTCTTTAATTGTGTGACAGATGGCTCTGCATTCATATTTAAAAGTTACAGAAATGTTTCACCTGAAGTTTGAACACATCATAGTTGAATTTTTATCATATCAGTTGTTTGATGAACAAAGCTTAGTAGTAGCATGGCTTTCATTGAATGCTGACTGTCCTTCATAGGTCTCCTTTTAGAAATTATCCCTTTCTCAGAAATTTTACTAGCAAAAATAAACCTAAGAGAAAAAGGTCCATGTAGATGGCAGGACTGCAGTCTCCTATGCTTTATGGACAGGAAAAATGGGCTCAGTTTTATTCCTGTGATCTAAAAAGAGGTTGGCTGGAGGGGTTGTCAAAGAAAAAACTATTATTTGCCAGTATTGCCTCAAATATAAAACTTTTCTATTTAGTTTAAATTCATCACAGTGAAAAAACCTCACCCACATAGTAAATAAGCATTGCTGTCCTAAAAAGTTAAGAACGTTGATAACCACAGGAGATGGAACTCATGGCTTTCTTTCTAATTAGGTTTGAAATAAGAGATGAGTAGTAAGTAACTGAATAGACACCAAGGAAATATCCCTTCCTCCTTCCTGGCAAGAGAGCATGCACCAAACCTGGTTCATGTTTTGCTTTCAGACTTTGCAAAATATAAAAAAAAAAAACAAACAAGAAAAACTATATATCCATGAACATTTTAAGCATGAAGAAATCCCTCAAATAAATCCACTAATAACATCTACTTGGGAACATTTTAAAGTTACCAAAACAAAAAAGAACAACTTAGTTTAAAAAAAATTGTGATCCACTATCAAATAAATAACTAAAACATAAATAGAACATTAGTCCATTCAGTTAGCTACATCCGAATTATCCTCTTCATCCACAGGGACTTCCATCTCCGAAGCAGCATCCCTCAGCTTTTGAACCACAAAGACCTCGACATCTTCTGGTGAGGAGAAAACGTAAATCTCTCCAGCACTACTCCAGTTTAAGCTTTGCCTGGTATAAGAGAGCATGCGCCAAACCTATTTCATGTAAATTTGGCTTGATCTTTGCAAAGCCTTGTGCTGCTTTATGGAAGAGGGTGGTACTTGGTTAAAATATAAAACAAAACCAATCTTTCCCTTTTTGAGAGATTTATCCCCATTTATTTATCATATTATGGTATTAAGAGTTCAGATCAGACTGGGAAACCTTTGTAGATTTTTCTGTGAACCTGTCACAGAATGATCCTTAACTGAAGGATACAAAAGTCAGGAAGTCAGACATCCCTGAAGAGATAGCTATTCTAAACTCACTTGCTATTTACCCTACCTTCCATCTGAGATGTTACACACTGCAATTTAATCACTCACCCTAAATATTAGTCCTAGTTTCCGTATATGTTTCCCAAGGTCAATCAGTATCCTCCCTTTTCCAAGTGATTTATTTTAGCTTATATTTTGTCTTTAAAGATGTAATTTCTTACTGGACTGAAAACTTCTCTTGCCTTTCCCTTTTCCATGGAGTGGCAATGTAGTTAGTATGTACATCTGCATATATACCATTAGCGTCCTGGAGAGTGATATAAAAATCCCTTGTAATTAAATGACTATGTATTCAGTTATGGCATTTATTTTATTTAAGAAACTAGTTCATATTAAAAATAGTCAAATGCAGGTCTTCAAGTAAATAGAACAATAATGAATTTTGTTTTTGTCTTTTGTTTTTCGAGACAGGGTTTCTCTGTATTGTTTTGGAAGCTGTCCTGGAATTCGCTCTGTAGACCAGGCTGGCCTTGAACTCAGAGATCCGCCTGCCTCTGCCTTTCAAGTGCTGGGATCAAAGGCGGGTGCCACCAACGCCTGGTTAATAATGAATTTTAAATTCATTTTGTATATTACTTTATGTGTTTCAACATGTATGGTTTCATGAACTGAAATTTATGCCTAACTAAAGATTTTGCAGTCTTGATGAATATCTGCAAGGATAGTTGGCCTTTTATAGGCTATGGATTTGGTAACTTTTACCTTGAAATAACTTGGAGGCTTTTGCATGCATATCAGGTATGTTTCTTAAGCAGTAAAGAAACTTTAAAAAAAAAAAAAAAAGCTGCTTGCTGTCAAGAATGTTTGCACAAGTAATAGGATTTTACAATTAGTAAAAAGATTAACTATTTTTTAAAATTTATTTTCAATGAGAGGCTTAAAGCAAAGAAATCATGTCTATGAAGTATCCGTATTGTGAGCCTTCATTTTGTTTGAAGCAGGCAGTGGTTGTGCATGCTTTTAATCTCAGCATTTGGAAGGCAGAGGCAGACACATCTTTGTGAGTTCAAGGCCAGTCTGGACTATAGAATGAGTTACAGGACAGCCAGGGTTGTTACACAGAGAAACCATGTCTTGAAATTACCACCCCTCCCCTTTTTTTTTAGGAAATTTGTAACTTAATAGTAATAAAAAGAATCGTTTTCCTTTACTTCTGCCTGTTTGTGTCCAGTAGAGCCTTGCTTAGTAGTGAAGTCTGGGTTATGAAGAGGGATGCTTATTTTTTACATATCAACTTTGAACTATTAAATGGCTGCAGTACAATTCCAGTATCTTCTGTTTTCAGAACCAGAATACTCTTGACAGAACAAGTGTGTGCTTTGAATTACAACAGAGCAAGCTCTATCTAAGAGGCCTCTGTTCATCCAAAGCTTAGCAATTTTAGCTGTGATTCTTCTGATGCACCTAATTAAGTATTTGAATTTAGTGAAGCATATATAAGTGAGTGGTTCTCAACCGTTTTGTGATACAGACTAATTTTCTAAATATTCCCAAGATACACTCAAAATTTTAAGCCCTCAGAGATTGTAATTCACTATTCTGGGACCTGAGAGTTTGTATTTATGTTTCAATTTTACTGTTCATTCTGATGACTTTTTAAGTTGAAAATCACAGATACATGCCTGTAACACTTTCTCACAAGCAAAAGTAAATATTTCCCATCTTTTCTGGTTATAATGATAATCCACTGATACTTTACTTTAGAAAATGGGGTCTGTTATTGTTAATAAATCTAATTATGTGGACTAGATTAGGAAAGAATAAATAGTATATTGCTATTGTATATAATTAGTATGTTATTATGGGATTCTTGGAGAATTTATGACTGAATAATCCTGTAGTTGCTGTTTCGTCTTGCTAGCCTCTGAGCTCCCTGTTGACTTGAGCCTCTGTTGTAGAGGACACTGCATGCTCATAACTGTGCAGATGTTTATAAAAAACAGAAATGTGATTGTTCTTATTTGACGATGGTACTTTAGTTTTACAAAATTCACATACTTTATTTTCTTTTCTAACTTTATGCAAGTATTCTGTATTCATTTTGTTGAAAGTGTAACAACTGTACATCAAAGAAAAATATACTTAAAAAAGATGAATGAAGAAGTATAAAATAGTAGTGATAAACCTGTTTTGAAGAATTATTTGGGAAGTAGATTGTTATAATATTTATGCTTAATCTGTTCAATTTTGAAGGCAAATTCTCACAGACAAAATTTTCCACTCTAACTTGTCAGATATTTTTTTTTTGGTAATTGCCAATATCTTTTTGGTATTTGTAAGATGCATAAGGTCAACATGAAGTGTAGAGAGAAAGATTTTAGGCACACTGTTCTATAACTTGTTCAAATGGCTCCCCCTGCTGGCTTTACTGATAAATGTGACCAAGTGAATTTAATTGCTGATAGGAAAAGCCAGTTTGTGGTTAATCTTAAGGTTCCCCATCTCCCCCCCTTTTTTTTTTTATTCTTTTGTGACAGGAGCTTTTAGTAGATCATGCTTTTTTTTTTTAAAGTATATATTTTTTAGGATTAAATGTATATATAATGAAAGTCAGTGTGGAAAAACTGTAGAGTTTTTGTTTTGTTTATTTTCTTAATCCCTTTAATGCCTTTGCAGTTGTTGGGTGAATTACAGTGTTTTGGGTAGTTCATGTTAACTACTGTTGCACTATTCTCAGATTTGATAGCAAATACGAGTTTTTTTTTGTTTTTTAAACTTGTACACATCTTTGTACCATTCTTTCATGTGTTTAGGAGTTAGTAATATTAGAAAAAATAAGCCAGGAGTGGTGACATACAGCTGTAATCACAGGTACTTGCAAGTCCAGGGCAGGAGGATCACAAGTTTAAGGCCAGCCTGGGCAATTTAGGGAGATTTTTGTTTCAGTAAAATCAAAGAGTCAGACTAAAAGTGTGTGCCAGTGGTAGAGTGTTAGGTTTAAGTACTGATTAAGAATAGTGATGAAAGATTGAAATGAAACTATAGTTGTTTGGGAATTTGCCTTGAAGAAAGCTGTGCACTGTAACTAGTGGTTTCTGACACACAGTACAGGACTTTCTTGCATTTCTATTGTTAGTTTTTATGTTTTTGTTAATTTAAAAAACTAAAAACATTTTCAGCCTTAAGTACTTACTAGTAAGTGAACATTTTTGTCAGGTGATTTTAAAGTGTTACTTTTAATTTCGCTGACTTGTGTTATTATTTTAGATAGAGATATATGTATTAATAAACCATAAAGGTACTTGGAACAATTAATGTAACTCTGTTACTTTTCTCCTTTTGTGCATTAGGCTACTGTGGAGCTGACATCAAGGCCCTGTGTACTGAAGCTGCCCTGATTGCCCTTCGGAGGCGTTACCCACAGATCTATGCTAGCAGTCATAAACTGCAGCTGGATGTTTCCTCTATAGTGCTCAATGCCCAAGACTTTTACCATGCGATGCAGAACATCGTGCCTGCTTCCCAACGTGCTGTGATGTCTTCAGGACAGGCGCTGTCCCCCATTATAAGGCCATTGTTAGAAAGAAGCTTCAACAACATCTTAGCAGTTCTGCATAAAGTATTTCCTCATGCAGAAATTAGCCAGAACGACAAGAAAGAAGGTACTATAAACTACTTTTTTTATAGTGTGAAAATAAGAAAAAAGAAGTTACTTCATAAGATTAGTTATTTCAGAACTTTCATATTGCCCATATATGGTGGTTGTTTAGTGAATGTTTCTATCTCTTATGTGTAACCATATTAATATAGGAGTATTAATATAAGTAGAAAGTTGACTATAGTAATAAATAATAGCTTACATTTATTATAAATTGCTTGTACAAATTACCGTTCATTAATTCATACCACAATCCTGTTAGTTAGTTACCCCATCCATGTACAGAGGAGAAGATTAGGCACTTTGAAAAGTAATTTGGGTTATGTTAGGTCACTTAGTAAGATTTGAGCAAACTCCAACTCAAGGAGCTTGCCTGCATGGTTCATGCTTTGGGCCTGCATTGTTATAATGCTTCTGTGGATTCAGTTCATCAAATGTTTTGATGTTATTGACACAGCACTCTTGAGTGTGTTGTGCTGATTAAAATATAAACTGTTGGTAAGGGAGTAAATTTCAATCTGATTGTTTATGATTTTAAATTTAATTAACCTTCAAGATTAATTAGACTTTGGACCCAAGATAAAATTGGAGTGCCATTTAAAAAAGAACCACCCATTTTCCTGGTGGGGGGTAGGGGAGAGAAAGAGAATAGAAATTTATGCTGTAGATATGTCATTGAAGAAGCATGCTTGTCTAGCTTGTATGAAGTCCTCATTCAGTTCTCAGTCCTGTGTAAGTTGGACATGGTGCTGCATACCAGTTATCCCAGTACCGGAGAGGTGGAGGAAGCAAGATCAGGAGTTTGAGGTCATCCTTATCTGCATTTGGTGGGTAAGGCCAGCATGACTACATGAAACCTTGTCTAATAGGAAAAGAAAAAGAAAGAAATTTAGGTTTATGTTAAAATCAAGTAAGAACTATTAAGTTTGAAGGGGAAGTAGTGAGAGTTTTGTTTGTTTGTTTAAGACAGGGTCTCAACTATGTAGCCCTGGCTGGCCTGGGACTTACAACTCACAGAGATGCCTGCCTCTGCCTACCAAGTCCTGAGATTATAGGTGTGTGCCTGGTATGAAATAATGTATTTTGATTATTTTAATTTCCTCTTTATTTGGGGTATAGTTTATACCAAATAGAAAATTGTTCACAGAATTATAATATATCAAAATTTTTCGTTATTTAATGAATATCAAGTGAATGATTTCTGTTACAAGTGAGTAGTTTTTTCCGCCTGCCGCTGGTCTTGTCTCACTGCCGCGCCAGCCCCAATTAACACACAAAGACCCTATATTAGATACAATTCTGTTGGCCAATTACTTGTTTCTTATCTGCTAGCTCTGTCTTAAGTATTAATCCATTTCTATTAATCTAAGTATTCTTACCGAAGAGGGGCTGGCGAATATTATTCAGTTTGTCATTATAAATACATTTTTAAGATACTGTAATTATTTTTTAAGATTTATTTATTTTATGTGTTTGGTGCTCTATCTGCATTTCTGACTTTATGCCAAAGAGGGCATCAGATCCCATTATAGATGGTTGTGATCCACCACGTGGTTGCTGGAAATTGAACTCAGGCCCCCTGGAAGAGCTCTTAACCTCTGAGTGCTCTTAACCTGAGCCAGTTCTCCAGCTCCAAACTGCAGTATTATTTTGTAAAGGAAAATGTTGCATAAAATACTGCATAGAATACTTTGCTCCCTAAATTTCTTGTCAGGTAGGATGTGAGCAATTATCCTTGATCATGCCTAAGGCTCTCTACTATAGTTTGTGTGTGTGCTTGTCCAATGTGTTTTTACCTAAAACTTTTCACATAAAAAAGAAACTCCATTTATTCTGAGAGATTTTGGTAGTCTCTTCTCAGCTTGAAAATTTCCATTTTATGAAATTGTTACTTTTTCATATACTTTATTTTCATAAGTATAAAGTATGCTTTACTTCCAACCATTAAAAGCAAATGGTATATATTAGTAGAAGACAACTAAATTTTATTCAAATAAATACTTGTTTTCTCTACTTTATGTGTATTTTCTGGTTTGTTTTATTCTTCAATATTTTTCCTTACACTTGTTTTTTTCCTTGTTTGTGACATTATCACTCAAAATATTTTCAGTTATTTCCCACATTAATTTGAAACTATTAGTTTTCCTAAATGTCTAACTTTTAAAACGTTTTCCATTTTCATGTGTGTGTTGGCATGTATATGTTCTGTAAGTGGGTGCAATACATGTTGGTGTGTGTTCTTGTGGAAGTATGCAGTTGCTGTCAGGAATCATGCTTAATTTTACTTCTACCTAATTCATTGATGCAGAGTCCCAGCCAAACTAGAGATTGTCTAGTTTTGCTAGCCATCTTGCCCTGTGGATTTTGTTTCTGTTTTCCAAGGCTGGGATTATAGGAGGGATTCCTTCCATACCCACTTGCTATTTATGTGGGTTCTGCAGGTTGAACTCATGGCAGGCACTTTAACCCCTGGGGCAAGTCCCTAGTCCTGTATCTTATTTTTTTGAAAGTGATGACTTATTTCCTCTTCCCTTCCCTCCCTTTCTCTTCCTTTTCCTTAGACCCTTGACATAGGATCTTGCTATGTTACCCAGACTGACTTTGAGCTCCTGGGCTCAAGTGTCCTTCCAGTCCCAGTGTTCTGATCAGCTGAGAACACAGTGCTGCACTTGTGACCACAGCTGATTTCTGCCAATTCCAGTTTTTTTTTTTAATCTTCTGCACATAGAGCACTGCATTCATGTACTAAATTGGCACTTTTGATAGACACATGTGTGTTGTGTTTTTAGTGGAAATTTTAATTATAGTTAGTTCATTAAGTGGTTACCTTCAGGCCCTTGGAGGGACTAATTAATGCTCCTTGATTGCATGCACTTTTAACTCTGAGTGGACACTGACTTTCTATGTGTGTGTTTTTATTAAACTCTATGTGTATGTTTTATTAACTCTCTATGTGTGTGTGTTTATTAAAGGCTTACTTTATTATTTATTTTTGTTTCTTGACACAGTGTTTCTCTGTGTTGCTTTGGAGCCTGTCCTGGAATTAGTTCTGAAGTCCAGACTGGCCTGGAACTCACAGAGATCGGCCAGCCTCTGCCTGCCAAGTGCTGGGATTAAAGGCGTGCGCCACCAAGACTTATTTTATTTTTTAAATAAGTGGTTGGTTATATGTGGGTATGTGCACTTGAAGGCAGGTTTCTGCAGAGGCCAGAGGTGTTGGATCTCCATGGAGCTTATGTAAATGGAGTTCTTAATTGGTTTAAGTAATAAAAACCCAGAGTTGGATATGGAGGAAAATGCTGAGAGATCAGAGAGAAGGAGCAAACCACTGCTATACTTACCTCCTTAGCATCTGAGCAGACAAGATAGTGATTTCCTGTTCTCCCTGCTTATAGCTTGTGTCTGCCTAGCTAACTCATTTCCTGTCTGTCTATTCAGACCTCCACACCTCTATGGTTAGCTAGTGGCAATCTCCATTCTCTGACCCTCAGACTGGCTTTATTGTACAAGCAAGATATCACCACAAGCTCAAGTTACAGGCAGTTGTGAGCTGCTTGTTGTAGGTGCTGGGGACTAAGGTTAGGGCCTCAGCAGGATCAGCATGCTTCTTTTCTTTTTTTAAAAGATTTATTTTAATAGGGGCTGTGATGCAAGCTTTCTACAGATCATGACACAGAGTCTTACTATTAATGATGAAAGCTCAGCCTATAGCTTAGGCTTGCCTCTCTAACTCTTATAACTTAAATTAACCCATTTCTATTTATCTACAAGTTGCTACATGACTTATGGCTTTTACCTCTCTTTCTGCATGTCTTGTTCCCTCTGTTTCCAGCTGGCAGCTCCACCCACCATTCTTCTTCCCAGAGTTCTCTCTGTCCAGAAGCCCCTGCTATACCTCCTGCCTAGCTATTGGCCATTTAGCCTTTTATTAAACCAATCACAGTGACATATCTTTACACAGTGCAATCAGATATCTCACAACAGTGCTGGAGAGATGGCTCAGTGGTTAAGAACACCAGCTAGTCTTCCAGAGGTTCAATTCCCAACAACTACATGGTGGCTCAAAACCATCTGTAATGAGATCTGGTGCCCTCTTTTGGCATGCAGACATACATGCAAGAGGAATACTGTACATATAATAAATATTGAAGAAAAAAAAGATTTATGTGTCTGTGTGAGTATATGCTATATGTAGGCCAGAAGAAGGCATTTGATCCTCTGGTGCTAGAATTCAAGTGGCTATTGGCTACTTGACAAATGGGTGCTAGGAACTGAACCCTGGTCCTCCAGAAGAATAGCAACTATTCTTAATTCCTGAGGCATCTCTTCAGGTCTCTCAATTTTTTTTTTTTTTTTTTTTTTTTTCTTTATTTTTTAGAAAGGGTTCCAGTAAGTAGCATTTGCTTGCATGGACCTTGCTAAATAGACCAGCCTGGGCTTCAAACTCCCAGAGACCCACCTGCTTCTGCATGCCAAGTGCTGGGATAAAAATACTCTCCACACCCTAATGTCATCTTAATTAGGCAGGTTTTTGCTTGAAACATGATATAATTTAAAAAGTACAGGTCAGTTTGTTTACTGTTGCTTTTGTAAGAACTGGCCTTTGCTCCCTGCCTTATTAATTGAATGGGATATGAAATTGCGTGGGATATGTCAAGATTGAACTCACAGGACGAGTTTTATGATGGCACCATTTCTTTCCCAGACCATTAAGTCAGCAAAGTCTCCCAAATTACAGTTTTAAGTAAATGTGAATAACCTATCAGGGTGATAGAATCATGTTACTTACTTAACATTTATAAATATTTAAAATGCTACCATTTCATCAATTTGCTTGATTAATCTATATTTTTGCTAGATAATATATTAACTGATACCACTTGATTTAAACCCCATTTTAAGCATTTTATTACACAAATTTATAAGACTCATAATTCTTGTGTTTTTCTTTTGACAGATATAGAAACTCTAATTTTAGATGATAGTGAAGATGAGAATACGTTATCAATTTTTGAGACAAGTTGTCACTCAGGATCACCAAAGAAACCATCGACAGTTGCTGCTATAACTAAACCGTATCTTCACTTTACAATGTGAGTAATTTATATTAGATTTCCTTCTGGCCTTTTTTAACCTTACATTTAGAACACAGTGCAGTTTATTGGTGGTTATAGTCTTTTTTCTTTGCACACAATTCTAGAAAGTGTACTGTGTCTGCTTAATACAGCATTAGTTTACACTTCTAAATTTGAATGTTATTGTTTTTCTACCTGCTTTAATCTTTTTATTATTAGTGTATGGCAGCTTTTGTTGTAAACTACAGTGAGTAAACACTTTTCATGCAATTGTGATTTCAAATTAAGATAAAGTAGTATCATTACATAATTTGTACCATAGTTAAAGGACACTAAAGTTTAAGTCAGGTAAGTTTAAGCCTCTATGTTCAGGAGATTGCATTATGTATCTCTTTGTACCTTAGGCTGGCTTCTAACTCACTTTGTAGTTTGTCCTGGCTTGCCTCAAACTTGTGGTACCTCAACCTTCCAAGTGTGGGAATCATAGATGTGTGTCAATCAAAATGTTTGGCTGAATTATGTGTTTTTTTTTTAAAAATTTTTTTTTTTTATTTTTTATTATTTCATTTTTTCAGGGGAGAGCATGAACGCTTTAAAGTATTTTGAACAAGTTAAGCCTTCCCCCTTGTAGATTGTGATGAAAGTTGGTTTGACTGTATTTATATGCATTGTTAAACCTTTCTGTTTATCATGCTTCTCATTAGGAAGTTTCTTTTTCTTCTTTCTTTCTTTCTTTCTTTTCTTTTCTTTTTTTTTTTTTTTTTTTTTTTTGTTTCTGTGTCCTCTTTCTGCTTGCAGGGAAGTTTCTTAAACTAGTCTAGAATTTTGTGAATCAGTTTTGTTGATAATTACAGGCAAATTGAATAAACTGAATATTTTTTCTGCCCTTTACCTGCCTATCCTGTCTTGCTTAGGTTTTTAAAACAATTTTAGTTTTTTGAATTATGCATTAGCGAGTGATAAATTATCAGAAGTCTTGAAAGTGTTGCAAGATAAAGCCTGCCAATAAAGGAACACAAAATAGACTCTGTTGTTAGTAAACTGGTTTCCACAGCTATGTTTGATTTTTTTTTGGTGGGGGGGGGTTAGGATTATTCTGCTACTGGATTAATGTGTGCCTTTGGTCTAGCTTATTGGTTTATTTCTGCTTTCCTAAAATAATGGGTTTCATTTCAGCTCCCTTTACACAAGCTATTCGAGTTTCTCAATTAAATTGTTGTTTTGTAGAACAAACCTTTCTCCCATTCTTCTAAGGCAGGAGGCCTTAAATACACCATGTAGTTGAAGCTAATCTTTATCTTTTGATCTTCCCATCTCCAGCCCAAGTGCTTCACTAATATTCAGTAGTTTATCTCTTTGGTTACTGTTTCAAAACATTTTCTGTTTGTCCTTAGTATCCTAGGACTTATACTTGATGCTAAAAGCATGAGAAAGAGTTAAATACAACTTACTTTTTAGTCTGAAGAAATTTTTTGTAGCTGGCATTGGCAAAGGTTGTTATATGTTCCATGAAAGTTAAATTTCTGCTGGGAAGTGCAGGAAAGCTTTACAGGATGTGTAGTCACAGATGATGTTCACGTGATAATGAAGGTCTGGTGATATCTTATAACTTGCTGCAAACTATATATACTATGTGCTATATACATAAACCATGTATTTGCGGTATCATTTTATGAATTATGAGGTTTAAGCATCTGTAAACTTGAAAGGTCAGAAGTCCTTTTCTAGTGGATTGTAGGCTAAGGCTCTGCTGTTAGTTTCATGTCATACTCATTTATTATTATATTTATTTGTTATTTTGTTTATTTTTAGATAAAGTTTTGCTGTATAGCCTCGGATGGTCTTGAATTCACCATTTAGCCCCAAATTGACCACAAACTTGCAGAGGTCTTCTTATCTCAGCCTTCCAAGTCTGTGTGTGTGTACACATATACATACATATGTGCATACATACATGCATACATGCATAATATATGCATTTAGCTTAATTGGCTGGTAGTCATATTTTAGTTGGGTGACTTGACCATATGATATTTTCAAGTAGCATGCAGCTGAAAATAAAGGCCTTTAGCAAGGAGTATATATATATAGAATTGTTTGTTTGGTTTTGGTTTGAGTAGCATGTGTTACTATGCTGGGTCAATGGTGGTGGTAAGAAGAAAGCCTGGTGCAATGTGGCTCTGCAGTCAAGCTGGCTGGGACCCTGTTGGCAGGTTTCTGGGAATTGTCTCCCAAAACAGTACTGAAAATCTGTTTTTAAATTTAAGGATGTCAGTAGGTCAGTAAGTTAGCACCCTGGAAGATATATATTTATATATGATTTATATTGACATTGTAGATTAGAAACTTTCCAAGGTTTTACAAAGAAATAGTTTTGTTTTTTCTGATTAGAAAGATGATCTATGCTGTAGAAAATTCAAGTAATAAAGAAGAAAGTAAAAATTACACCCTTAGCAGCTGAAGGTAATATTTGTTGACTATATTTTCATGTTCTCTTTATGCATATGATTAGACTTATGCATTATTTCTTCCCACAAGTGAATGTAACTTGCTTTTAAAATGTCTTTATTCATTTATTGTGTGTGTGTGTATGTATGTATGTATGTATGTATGTATGTATGTGTATGTATATGTGTATGTATGTATACACATACCACATATATTTGGATGTCTGCAAAAACCAGAAGAGAACATCAGATCTCCTGAGCTGTAGTTTCATGCAGTTGTGAACCTCCTGACTTGGGTGCTGGTAGCTGAACTCAGGTCATCTGGTAAAGCAGCAAGTGTTTGGTTTTTAACATCTGAACCACATCCCCAGCTCTGCAACTTACTTCTGAAATTCATTATTCTGGGAATGTAATTCCATGTTAAGATATATTTAATGTTGATGACTCAGTTGGGAAAGCTATTGCCTGCAAGCATGGGATCTGAGTTTTGATCTGTAGCACACATGGAAAATGCTGGACATGGCAGCATGCACTTGTGATCTCAGCCCTGGGGAAATAGAGGTGGGCAATATCATGGGGCTCTCTACATGTTTACCCAAGCTTAATACCAAGCCTTAGTACTCATTGTGAGATTCTCTCATAAAGCAAGATGGATGGGCACACGTACATTCATGCACAAATACACACATACTCATTCACACATAGTACACACACAATTTAAAAGCTACATAAATTTTTTTTTTTTTTTAAAAGCTGGGCCTGGTGGTACATATTACATGCCTTTAATCAGTACTTGAGAGGCAGAGGCAGGAGGACCTCTGAGTTCAGTATGTTCTACATAGTGAACTCTAGAACAGCTAGAACTACATAGAGAAGCCCTGTCTGAAACAAAATCTAACACTACATAATATGTAAATGTTTAGATGTCCTACCCTTTATAGAATTTATAAAACAAGTTTTCAGTGATCATTTGTAACAGCACTAACCTAGATATCTTCCTAGGCTTTTACCCCATTATCCAATTCATAACTGAAGTAAATTTTAAAAGCAGATCTGTTTAAAAGGGTATTTTTGTTTAAAACCTTTCATGTAAGTTGCTAAATTGTTTTCTAGAAAGATTGTGCCACTTTACTTTTCCACTACCAATGTTTCGAGTGCTGTCTTTTTATACTTTTGTTAATTTTGAGCCATTCTTATCTCTGTCAATGTTGGGCATTGACAGAAATTATATATATATATATTTTTAAGCCAGATGTGGCTATGTATACCTGTAAACCTGGCATTAAAAGGAAACAGGCAGATTTTGAGAGCCTGCTGGCTAGCCAACCTGCCTGAAATGATGAGTTTTCAGTTTTGGTGGTAGAAAGTGATAAAAGAAGGTAAGTTAGGAACCTGACATTGTCTTCTGGCCCTATATGTTCACACCCACACATCACTTATATACAAAAATAAACATGAAAACACACACACACACACACACACACACACACACACACACACACACACACACACACACACATGCGGTCTTTTCTTTTAGGCTCTACTTTTTTTCCCTTAATGCAGTGAACTGAGGCTTTGAATGCTCTGTATTTGGAAACTTAAAATCCATCTTTATTATATTTGTGGTGCTGCTTCTTTTCCTTTTAAATTTTTTTTAGATTTGTATCTTTATGTGTATGTTTTGCCTATGTGTATGTCTTTGTACCACGTGTGCCTTGTGCCCGTGAAAGTTGGAAGAGGCCTTCAGATTGCCTGGATCTGGAGTTAAAGGTGGTTGTGAGCTACCATGATGGGCTAGGAATTGAAGCCTGTTCCTCTGTAAGAGCAATATATGCTCTTAATCACTGAGCCATCTTGCCAGCCCCATGAGCTGCTTTTCTTATATCAAATTCTTCAATTAATGTGATTTGTTTTCTGGAATGCCTGTTTTATCCTTCTGTGGTTTTGTGTATATGGTCATGTGGATGCAAATGCTTAGAGGTCAGAGGACATCCTTCAGCATCACTCTCAAAAGCCATTTACTCTGCTTTTTTTTTTTTTTTTTTTTTAAACAAGGTTTCTTATTGATTTGGAGCTTGCTGACTGGTCAGTGAGCCACAGGGATTTTCCTGATCCCACCACCTGGTGCTGTGATCCCAAACTCACTTCTAGGGCGTGAACTTTGTTCCTCATCCTTGTATGCCAAGCAGTGTACTGATTAATTTCCCAGTCCATTCTTTTGTTTCTTTTCTTTTGTATATCCATTTTTTTGTTAGTTGTTATTTTATAATAATATGCTTTCATTTTTGTATGTCATTTCTTAATGTGGCTTGAACCTGGGTTTTGCAGCCATATAGACCTGAGTGGGAGGGACTGTTTTGTTTGTTAGATTTGTGTCTTTAGTGTTCAAATCCTGGGCCTTTTGCATGTTAGTTAAACACTGCACTGAGCTAGCTATATCTTGAGCCTCTGAATGAGAATTTGAACTCTGCTCCTGTTTTGTACAATCTTACACCTAATTGCTCTGAGCTTTGGTTTCTTCATTTCCTTAATAAAATGAAACTATACATATCCTAGAATTTTCATGATAATTGAAGCCATATGTGATGGCTCACATCTATAATCCCAGAACTTGAAAGTGAAATGAAGCAGCAAGATTGTGAGTTGGAAACTCTCATGGGCTGCAATAGTGAGACTCTAAAAGCTATACGACTGAGGAAGATATCTATATGAGGAAGATATCTATATGAAGTGGTTGTTACCAAAATGTTTGAGTGGTCTAAATTAGCATATTTTCCCAAGATTTCTTAATGTCTCATTATTTTAGGTAATGTTGAAAGTAAGTTTTAATTTTCTCCCTCCAAAATTCTGTAGATTTTTTTAAATTAGAATTTATCAAATATATAAAATAAAGCATAAATGTTTAGTAAAAATTGGTTTAAAATTGGCATTTTTGTACATTAATAAAGTTCTAGTATGACTGAATATCATGCTTCTTGGTAAGATTATTTGCTAGTGTGTTACCTTTTATATTGTTTTTGTAGTTGTTAGTAGAATCCCTTTTTATTGTTTGCTTTTTACGTTGGTAATGTGGCATAGTTAGTAAATCTACTGGTTTTTCTGTCGTCTTTTTTCTTTGCTGGTAAGTTCTAATACCACCAGTAATTCTTTTGTATTTAGTGCTTTAACACTTCCGTTAGAGGTAGCAGTTTTCTCCATTTTCTTTGTGTTTTTATTTTTCTTCATGTTTTGTGCATTGTCTTAGAGTTTACAGTATTGCAATGTGTAGATCTGCTTTATTATTTATTTTTGAGACAGGGTTTCTGTGTGTAAGTCCTGTCTGTTGTGGAACTCATTTTGTAGGCCAGGCTGATCTTAAACTCACAGAGATCTGCCCATGTGTCTCCTCAACCCAGGGACTAAATGCATGGGCCACCATGTGTAGCTTAAAAACTCTTCATGATATAATCACCTGCTAATTTCTCTACCTTTTGTTCTTATAATACTAATTATGTTTCAAGTTGACTTTATGGGGAGGCCTAGAATATAGCAGTTAGAAAATACACGACTTAAAATTTAGCATTTTTACCACATTGATTTGGTGGTTGGCGGGGTAGGGTAGTAGCTTAGGCAACCAAAATTCACTATTTAGTTCAGCCTGGCTTCAGACTTAATACGCTTAAGCACCAGGATTATGAGAGAGAGAGAGTCACCATGCCCAGGTTTAATCATTTCTGTTCTAAGTCTTATACCTGTAATAATTTTCAGATCTACATTTTTTTCCTTTGTAGGTTTCTCTTTGTCCCAGATATATTTCTTTGTTGGGATCCTTCCCGTTCAGCTAATACCTAAATGATACAGTCTTGTACATTCATATATAATGTGAGAGAATGAAAAATTGCTGAATTTTTCTTTCTTGACTTTTATACTTATATATCTTGGTTATTACTACAGTCAGAGATAGTCCATATTTAGAGTTATGAATAATAAAAAATATGACTACACAAAAATTAATAGGTTTTATGAATCTGAAGTGTGATACTTTTACACAATTATTTTCCCTGCTGACCCATGCATATTAGTATTCAAAACATATAATTTTTACATCATGCTTGTGTCTACAGGTCACCATACCATCAGCCAACCTCTTACAGGCCTCGATTATTGCTGTCTGGAGAACGAGGCTCAGGTCAGACTTCGCACCTTGCTCCAGCACTTCTGCACACACTGGAAAGGTTCTCTGTGCATCGGCTTGACCTCCCAGCACTTTACTCAGTCAGTGCCAAAACACCCGAGGAATCCTGTGCACAGGTACGCTTGTCTTGCTGGCGTGCACATAATGTGAAAGCTAGGGCTTTTTCAGAGGATGGTGAACATTAACTTTTATTAATATTCCTATGTTAGTACAGCATATAATGCTCCAAAAAATGAGTTCATTGTGCGTTCCCCCCCCCCATGATACTTCACTTCTGAAAATGTGATGTCTTATAGAAAAAGAAAAGAAAGAAAAACATTTCTGTCCTGTTACATCCCCTTTTCAAAGTTGTGTTTTCAGAAATGTTGTAGACTGTCTTTACTTAGCTTCATCATAGGAAGGGCAATAATGTTTAGGTGAGATGTCAGGCTTTGATGTATGATAGAATAGTGATAGTAATTAAACTGGATATTTGTATTTGTAGTTTAGTCTTTTTCTTGATTTTCAATTCTTCTGAACTTCATATGGCTTGTGAAAGCAAGATTCTAGGTGGGGCTGTTTCCATTTGCTGATGTGTTTATATACAACCAAAAATATGTTACAAATATTATTCTGGAATCAGAGAAGCGTTAGGGAAATAGAAGTTTTGGGCTTATGTTGTAACCATTTCTGTATCTTTTGCACAGTGTCCACATAGTGAGAGATCATTAGATCCCCCCACTTTTTGTCTTTTTCCATTTTCATGTCTGTGTTTGCATTCGTGTTTGCCTATGTGCGGCCATGGTTGTCCTGAGACTGATGTTGGAATATGTCCTGGGTAGTACTTCGCCATTACTCAATGAGCTAGGATCTCTCAACCAGACCCAGAGATTGTCAATATAGATAATCTTGCTAGCCAGTTTGCTTTGGGGATCCCTTGTCTCTGCCTTTTGAAGCTGGTATTAAATGTGGGCTACCATGCCCACTCAGTGTTTGCATGGGTTCTGGTGATTTGAACTCATGTTCTTGGCTTATTTGGCAAGCACTTGACTACAGAGCCAACTCCCTAGGCCTTCCTTCATTTTTGAACAGTGATTTGCTCACTTGCTCAGACTGGTTTGGAACACCTGATCTCAGCCTCGTCAGTAGCTGGTGTCTGATAGCATGCTCACCAGGATATTGATGTTTTCATTAAATAAGATGAATGTCACTTTGTACTTGGATGGCTTGCTCATTTTTATATGGCTTGTGTAACTGGTGAGGTGGTGTTTATAAATAGTTGATAACTGTGCTGTAGTTATTTAACTGAAAGTCATTCTCAGAGGGGACATTTACAGAAGGAAATACAAGTTGTTAAACAGTTTATAGTGGTATCAACTTAATTTGCTTTTATTCACAGTTCTTTGGTTATGAATATTATTTCTTACAAAGCATTGTTTAAAGGTTTTTCTCTAAAGCCTGTGGTCCTAACATAAACCCTGTATACCAGTATTTTACTCCTAGTTTGATACATCCTAGCTGTGAGTTTTTTCCAATAACATTTACTCTTATGTTTACTCATACTTTTCCTTCTGCATATGAGAAAAATTTATTCCCTGTTACTTAAAGAAAATCCAAATGATGTACTAGGAAAGTAAAGATTACCAAATTTAACCACAGAAAAGAGAGACTCTGACTGTGGATGAGGATGTTGAAAAAGTTTTATAAAAGCACTCAGCCTAGCCAGTGTCATAGGTGAAATATCTTACTGTTTCAAGCATAGGAAAGCTGAGAGACTGTCAAAAACAGTAGCCATAGCCTTTCAAATACAGAGTGCTGAAGACAGGCCTCACTTAAGCAGTAAAAATAAAAAAGATAGACTGTTATTAAGGCATACAAGATTGATTTAGACATTTAGGGAATTAAGTATTGTAAAGGACCTGTTAAGATTATAATATTGATTGTGATATCATTGCTTTTGGAAAATGTATGGTACCAACTAGACAATTAGAGGATTCTATAAGGTAGGCACTTGCAAATGTAATGGTCTAAAATTGGTAGCTTTCTTTTATATTAATCACAGTAAGTTAGAAATAGAATGGTTAGAGAGGATAATTTAAAATAGCAACTAAGTTTACCTAGGAATTAACTGAATAATTAATATGCAAAGCTTAAGAGAAGAAAAATAAAGTTCAGTTGAAAGGAACAGTTGAATATCAAACAGACAAACAAACAAAAACCACCTTGTTTTAAATTATTTTATTACACTTCAGTTCAGGTGTGGACCCATGTTAGATTAAATGGAAGAGAACCTCAGCTACGCAGTTTCATTGTTGTAACCTAGAACAAGGTGCTTAATCCAGTAGAACCTTAATTTCTTTATATATGAAATGAAGACATGATACTTAGCATGAGATGTAAGGAGTAAGGTTTTCCTCCTGCCACTGGTCTTGTCCCGCTGCTGCGCCAGCCCCAATTAACACACCAAGACTGTGTATTTGATATAATTCTGTTGGCCAGTTACTTGTTTCTTATCGGCTAGCTCTGTCTTAAGTATTAGCCCATTTCTGTTAATCTATGTATTTCTACGTGGTTTTATCTTACCGGAGAGACAGCTGGCATCCTGTTCTCTCCAGATTCTCCATCTTGACTCCTTCTTCCTACTTCCTCTTTCTTCCTTGTCTCCTAGTCCCTCTCTTGCTTTCCTATTGGCCAACAGTGCTTTATTCATTAACCAGTATGAGAAACATATTTACAGAATGACATCTCCCATCAATGAGGCTGTATTAAAATAAATATATAGTTCTAGTATATTGTGCTCTCAACATATAATTATGGTTATCATTTTTGTTACTGCTAAGACCAAAAGGAGAATGCTGTGAATTCTTTTCAGATGAATTATTCATAAATTTAAAATGTAATCCCATTTATAATCCCACTAAAATCTAGAGGGAGCAACCTGTTTCTTCTGCATAATACTCATGAGAGTCACAAGGTGAAGTCTAGAGAAAAAGGTGCAATAAAGGAGCGTTGCTAGATTTTTATAGGATGACAATAATAAGAAATTTGTTCCTATACGGGAATAGACCAAGTAAGTAATAGTACCAAAAACCTCCATACCCTGACCTCTGTAGAAATAGTATATAATGATGATGGCCACTACAAATGAAGTTCATATCAGTACATATATACCTTTGAGCCAGAATTATATATATTTAGAAATGTTTTTCCCCTAAAGATCTGTTAGCTATTAAGTATTCATTGTGCATCATGGCTTTGTATATACTGACAAACCAAATAATTGATAAAATAAAAGTCCTTAAGTAGAAGGCTGGTAAAACAAGTTGTATAGCTTATACTATACTACGAGGCCATCATCAACAAAGATGAGATTACTTTACACAGGTTGATATGGGAAAGTAAAGGAGGTGTGTACCTACTTGCACATGCAAATATTCCTCAAAATCTGTTCCTAAGTGGTTGCTTTGATGTAGGAGCAAGAATTTGGGTAATTATAAATGATGAAATTTAGTGTTTGTTTTCTTTGTCTTATGTTTTTAGTTTTGTGGAGATGAGGGTCACCTAGAGCCTTGTACACACTGGCAGGTGCTCTTTTATGGAACTAAATTTTCGGCCAACTTTATTTATATAGATTATAATTACAAATATAAAGGAGGAAAGGTTCCATCTAAAATAGCAACTATTGTAGTGTTTGTAACCTTTTTTTTTTATGACATGTATATTTGACTATATTGAGCAAGTGAAAGATAAAGAGCTTTGAGGGAACTAGGTGTGATATTGTCTTTGTCACTTAGGTTGAAGCAGGATAATTTCAGTCCTGACTTACAAGGTGCCCCTCCTCCCCCTGCTTTCCTTTGTGCATGTGTTCAATGCAGTGCTGCCTGTTGAGGCCAGAAACTAAGTTGCAGTGTCATTTCTCAGGAGCCTCCAGCCATGTTTTTGAGATAGGGTCTCTTACTGATTAGGCCAGTTGACTGGCCAGAGAGCTTCAAGTATTCTCTTATTTCCACCTCTCCGGTGCTGGAAGTACAAGTGCAGGCTCTTGTGTTGTCTTTTGATATCAGCGGTGGAGATCAAATCAGGTTCTCATGTTTGGTGGTAAAAACTTTACCCAGTAAACTATCTTTCCCAGCCTTCTTTAAATCCTGTCTCAGTAAATAATGAAATAAGACTAACAACACCTGTGATTCCAACACTCCGGAGGGCTGAGGTAAGAGGATTTACACAAGGTCCAGCTTGGCTGGAGCTGGTGTATGACGCTTAAAAAAAAAAAAAAAAAAAAAAAAAAAGGCACATTAAAAGAGAGCCATTTTCAAAATGAGAGAACTCTGTTGTGCAGTTGTCTGGTGTGTCTGCTGTGTGTGTGGAGACTAAAGCTACAGGTTTCGTGTAGTCAAGCATGAGTAGGGGGCACTCAGGATGCCTTGGAATGAATTATAGCTTCATAGTACTGGGAGTCTAGGCATTGTTAAAAAAAAAAAATCATACTTGGACACATGAATTCCAACTCCATACTGTAAGACCCTCAGAATGAGGAGTCTCCCAGTTTCATTCGGTACCCCCAAGAACTCAATGTCCAGTCCAGTTGCTGCAACATGTAAGAGGCTTTAATGAACAGGAAACATTTGTGCAAACGGGCTTCTTCAGCACACAGGCTAGAGAGAAGCCCCATCCCCTGGGCACAGGTGTTTTTAAAGGCAAAACCCACAAGCTTAGGGAGGGGGTGGGACCCTCTGCCCATTGAGTACGTGACCCTTTGAGGCCGGATGGTCTCGATATTAGGGTCAACAGACCTTGGGGCCTCAGGGTGTGCTAATTAATCTTGTCTGGGCAAACTGGAGGTACAGTTATCTCTTTGTTTCTTAAGGACCCTATTCACCACCTGCTGACTCACAAGAAAAGAGGGGCAGTGTAAATTCTTGGTGTCCTGTTATCTCAGGGCTTTGTGAGGGAGGGTAAGTTAGCAAATTCCAAGGAACTGATATTGGTCTGCTTTCCAGGTCAGTCCCTCCTTCATTTCAAGTGGGGAGTTTCTTTAACTTTACTTTTTTGTCTTTCTTGTTCTCTTTCATTTTGGCTCTCTTATTATGGTCATATTGATGGGAAAGTGGAGGGCGAGAGGTATCATTTGGTAGGAGAAAAATAATAAAGACCTTGGTTTCACTTGTTGACTGTGTCCCAAATGCTGGGATTAAAGGAGTGTGCCACCACCACCCGGCAAGATTTTTTTTTAAATTTATAAGTGTAGTAGGTTCCCCCCCAAACAGATTCTCAAAAAAGAGATTGTTACTTAATAACTGGTTTTTTTTTTAAAAAATAACTTATAAATTTCAGCAAATCTGGTTTAAGTAGAAATGTGCTTCAGGTACTGAAAGACCCGTAGAGCGTGGTCCCTCACGCTCCCACTCAGGAAAGGCGCCCCCCCCCCCCAAAATCACTCACGAGAAGCTGTCTTGATGTAAAAGCATGAGGTCTTTTATATTCCAAGTGCACTGGGGTCCACAGTCACGAGCCACCCAGGGGTAGAGGACTAAGGACCATGAGAGCGGAAGTAAAATAGCTTTTATAGGATTACAACAAAGCTTGCGCATCTTAAACCAATCATCTCATAGCATCCAGGCCTACAAGGTGCAGACCAATCAGTTTCCTATAGCCCTGGAGGTTTGCATTTGTGTGGCTCTTACGTGGGGTGACAAAGCTCACATATTCACAGGTCCTATCATAAACAGCAAAGAATGTGACCTTTCGCCTATTTACTGGCTGAGGGCAGGGTCTGGAATTTAAGGTTTAAACTTCTAGTTTCCTGGGGTCTTTGGAGAGTTAGGCTGTATTTTTCCATTCTTACAGTACTAAACCACAACGTTTAGAAAGTTCTTCTCTTCTGTAACCCCTTCCTTTCTTTATGCCGTATCTGTCTTGAGGATCAACCCTGTAAATGTGTAATTGGAGGGCAGTCTGTGGCAAAGTTACTCTTAACATGTGTTCCTCTAATATTTGTGATTTTTCACATTTACTACTTATATGTATGCATGTGCACACACATGTACCATAAATATATATGCCAGAGAACAATTTTTAGAAGATGGTTCTTTCTACCACGTGGGATCTTGGAATTAAACTTATGATATCGTTTTGGCATCAGAAATCTTTACCCACCAGTACCCTCTAACATACTTAATACAAAGTAAGTTGGGTATTTAGTAATGTAATATGAACATAAGAAGAGGGAGAAATCTTCAGTAACCTCTATTTGTATGCATGTATTTTTATGCATGATAAATTGGGAAGGAAAGACCCCTTTGTGGTGTTCTTTACACTGTATGGATAGTGTTAACTGTTTGTTCTTTAAAACTTACACATGCAAAATGTATAGCAAAACTGAACCCTCAATTAGTAGTAGGAGTGAAATATATTAGAGGAGTTAGTACCTACTAAGGAGTCTCCTCCACTGTTTAAGATTATAATTGCTTGGAGACATTTACTGAAATTTCTCATTCTAGATCCAGGGGTTCTGTTTTATTGAATTTGGAATGAGTTTCAGAAACTTGTATTTTTATCATGCATGTATGTCCTAGATCTCAAATAAATCACATTTTGAGATACAGTACTTTGAGCAGTCTCTGGTCACTATTAGGCTTAATAGAGGTTTGTGTGTGTGTGTGTGTGTGTGTGTGTGTGTGCGTGCGTGTGCGTGCGTGCATGTACTGCCCTTATGTTATTGAGTATGTCATAGTACATTCATGGTTGCTACTTAAGTTCACACATACTTAAGTTCAGCCCTACGATATGTTCTGAAGTGTTAGTGTGGTAGTGTATGCCTGTGCTCAGCATTTGGAGGTGGAGACAGATAAACCAGGAGCTCAGCATCACCCTGAGCTCCTCAGTGGGGCCAAGGACTGACCCGAGTACATGAAACTTTCTCTCTGTACCTTCCCCCAAAACTCACAAGAGAGAAAAAATAGAACAAAAGTCAGTAGTAACTGTGATTCCACTTATCTTTCATTCCCAAAGGTGAATGCTGTTTTCTGTATTCTTTTCATTGTTGACTTGGAAAAAAGGGATGAATATTATATTTAGAATTAATCTATGTGTGGTTTATCTTTTTAAAAGATTTAAAAAATTATTTTAATTATTTGTATGTGAGGAGGTCTATGTATATTTAAATAAGAGTATCCTTAAAGGTCAGAGGTATCTGATTCTCCTAGAGTGTGGGTTTCAGGCAGTTGTAAGATGCCAGATGTGGGTGGCAGAAATTGAACTCAGGTCCTCAGGAAGAGCAGCATTTGCCTTTAACCATTGAGCATATCTCCAGCCCTCCCTATATATAGTTTATCAAAAGCTTTGGAATTTAGGTATTGTATAGTGTTTGAATAATTTGAAATTGTGAATTAAATCTTTGTGTGTGTGTGTGTGTGTGTGTGTGTGTGTGTGTAAGTTTTAGTATTTTTCTATTCTCAGAAAGAAAATGTATCTGGAAGTTCTTAGGGAGTAATATTTGCCTCAGTACATTATCCCCCCATTTAGTTTACTCAAAATTGATTTCATACAATGATCATGTTTTTTCCCCTCCTCCAGCTCTTCCAAGAGCCTCCCTACTTTCCTACCCACTCAACTTTATGCTCTCTCGCTCTCTTTGTCTTCCTGTCTTTTCTCTCAAAAAAGTACCAAACTCTTCACAAATTTGCATGTCATCTTTGTTCAGGGGCCATGCTGATCTTCTGTATTGTTCTGGGTTAATGCATGTGCTGCTGAAACACACATTCTGGTTGTTTTATGTTTGTTCACATGGGCGTCTGGGTTTTCTGTGGAATATACTCCCTTTTGTAAGCAAATTAAATAGTTTTGCTTCAGAATGTGTAACAGTTACTGAATTCTTGAAGACTTTAAGGAATGAAAACTTTTACAGAGGTTATTTTGTATTATTGCCACAGTTCAGAAACCACTATAGGTGTGTTTCATCCCTAGTTGATTTTATACCCTTGAAGAAAAATTTGGTGCTTATTTTTCTCTTGAATCCTTAATCTTCAAAGGTTAGACAGTGTCTTGTTTTCACAGAAGATTCTCAGTAGGTCTTAGGTGGATAGAATTTAATCGTAGTAAAATGATATTAATGGAACAAATAAGTCACCAGTAATAGTATATCTTGTGATAGCAAGATACAAGGAAATCAACTCATTAGTGTTTTAACGGTTTTTTAAAAATTGAGTTTTATTTCCCCAGATTTTACTTATAGCAGTTTTATAAGTTTAGCATATTTATAATAATAAGTAACTGTGGCAAATTCTGGAAGTTTCTTGGTGACATAAAGCTGTTTGCTTTTTTCCTGTGATAGTACCTTTTAGGCAAAATAGAGAATAACTGGCTTTGAGCTTTCTGTTTTATTCACATTTGTGTTTGATTTTTTTTTCTCATCTAGCTTTCAGTTTTTAAAACAAAATAACCATTTTGTAATGAGGCTATAAACTTTTCACTAAAAATGCACAGGGTCAAGTATATAGCTCATTGGTAGAACACTGGATAACTTGTGAAAGACTCTGGGTCTAATTTCCTAGAGCTACCAAAATAAAGAAAGAAAATAGCAAAACTTTCAGCATTTAGCATTGCGTACATGTGGTGCTGTGGAATCAAGCCAAGGTTCTGACACACATGAGTCAAGTGCTCTGCCACTGAGCAATACTCCCAGCCCTTAGAAATTTGGTGTCTTTCAGATAATCAGAACTCTTATAAATATAAGTGCAGTTTATATCATTAGTGTTCCCTTGAGCCAGTACTTCTAGCTCCTGTAGCCCCAAGTTTTGCCTTTGATACTTAGTGTAAGTAATCTGTGATTAAAAACAAACAAACAAACAAACAACCTTAAAGAAAAGAAAACCCAGTTAAGAGACTGTAATATCTGGGCTAAGGAGGAGGCCAACAGGAACTGGAAATAAAGTGTGAACAGACGTCGGTGTTTGTTCATTTTACTTGTGCAAGAGTGCTGGTCATGTCAGAGGTATTTTGAAACGGTTGGTTCAGTAATTTGGCCTACTGTCTTTTTTTCTCTATAACAGTTTTTCTGTTTTCTACTACACCTTGCACATCCACCAATCCAAGACACCTTATAGGTGAGTATTTTTCTAGTTCTCAAATGGCACCAGTTGTTTCCAGCTAGTTGCCGCTACATTAAAACTAGGCTCTATTTTTCTACTCTGAATTAACAAGTATTTGATTCCTCAAAGACTATTTTAGTTCACAACTTTAAAAATTACCATCAGGGGATGTAGTTCAATGATAACTTGCCTATTGTCTGCAAAGCCCTGGGTTCCATCCCCAGGACCCTGCTTCCCCAACTCAAAAACTCATGATCATGGGTAAACTATGGAAGGGCTGCTTCTCTATTACTCTCAAACCAATACCCCACAATGCACAGTAAGATTGCATTTCTTTTTCTCTAATATTATACTCTAAAAATCTTAAGATGCTAGTTTCAAGGTTTTGTTATTTATTTTTGAGTGCTCCTCCACATACTGTGCAAACACTTTACTACTAAGCTATACTTCCAGCTCTTTTTAGTTTAAATAAACTGGGAAATTGGGGCTGGAGAGATGGCTCCGCAGTTAAGAGCACCCGCTGCTCTTCCAGAGGCCCTGAGTTCACCTCACAACCATCAATAGTGGGATCTGATGCCCTCTTCTGGCATAAAGTTAGAACAAGTTGCTTTTGTTTTTAAAAATATGAAAGCATACTGTAATATTGTGAGATACAAGCTGAGGAATTAAAAGGAAAAATACTTTAATAGTGTTTTTTAAATTTTTTTTCAGAAAGTGAACATGGTTCCCAGCTAAATAATTAGAAGAAGCATAGAAATAATCTCTAGATGTTGTTTATCTCATGCAGTCTCTTGTGGTTAGGTTAATTCTTCAATAATATCATTATACTCATGGGTTAGAAAGGTGAGCCCTTTTGGATTTTTCTATATTTGTGTTAGCCTTATTTGCTTGGGTTTTGTAAAACAATTTTTAAAATTCTGTAAAGAAACGGGTATTTTCCTAGAGGCATTGGAAATAACAGAATGTTATGTTCCAATTGCAAATTTTGAAGAGGATTTGATACAAAAGAAAAAAAGAAATTGAGACAAAACCTTATCTCTGAGAGTGGGTGGTGCTTGTGTGCAGTTTACAGTTCCCAGGCAGTCTGAGCACTTGTTAAATTGCATTGTTAACTTCTGGTTTATGAAGTTCTTATTACCCCCAACCTGTTGCAGTGCCCATTCACTCTGATGCTTGGTAACAGATGAATATTCTCAGCATGTATTCCTAGGCAATCTAACAGACACACTAGGTTGACAGGCAGAAATTAGTTTTGTACAGGCATGTTTTGTTTTCTCTTATACACTGGGCATGTTGTTACTTGCATGGCTAAATTTAGTGGTTGGTTTATGAAGTATGTGAGTAAGCTATTATTTGCTAGTCTTTTTTGTTTGGTTACCTTTCTCTCCCTCCCAAATTTACCAGCATAGACAGGGAATTGGAAAGTTGCAGGAAGAAGTAGTTATTGTCTCCTCATACCATGCCTGATCTTGGTACCATGCAGTAAATTTTTTTTTTAAATGAATATCTCAGTTGCTTTTGCACTCCTGTGTGATTCCTTCCTTTTGTCAATTATTTATGCTGTTTTTCTCTTATGAATTTTCTGTAAGAACTTTGAGGGGGGAAAACATGGATTTCCATGATTTAGGATAAGAGTTCTTCATGTGAAAGAATTTGTGAGTTCTGAAGGAGAACCATCTTTTACAGCTCTCTGGATTGGTGGATTTGCAAATATCAAGCAAAGGAAGGAGCAAGCATCTCTTGTGAAACACATGATAAGGAACATCACATGTTATTTGAGTCTCTTTCATCTGGTTACTTACCGAGTTGGCCACATATTTTATATTATTCAAAGGTGTAATGTGTAAAATATTATTGAATAAATTCATGTAATTGGTAAGCATACTTGTGAAAAAAATAATTCTTTTTATTCTTTAGAAAATTTTTATATTTCTCAGTGTGTGTGTGTGTGTGAGAGAGAGAGAGAAGATCTTGTTTATATAGCTCAGGCTAGCCTCAAACTTGACTAGTCTCATCTGCCTTGGAACTTGCAACCCTTTTGCCTCAGCCACCTACAAAGTTGGGATTATAGGTGTGCATTATTACTACATTTGCTCCTAATCATTTGTGTTAGGTTCTTATTTATCTTTTACATAACAAAAGCTCATTGCAATGTGTTTAAATTAAAATAAGGGAACTAACTAGAAAATAGAACTTTCAAATTAGATTGAAGAACTATTGTCAGATATTCATTTTTGTATCTAAACTTGTTAAAAACAATGACAAGATTGTATATTAACATGCAAGAATTCAGTGATGGGCTCAACAGCTGTTAAACATAGAGTAGTTCTGGCTTGGCAGTCTGGTTCTTACTTGTTGTGTGTTTGCAGAGTGTGATGGGAAGTATGGTTTTTAACAATTGAGGAAAATGGCAATTTGAGTTTTCTGACAATGGAAATGTCTCAAAGCTCCTTGCTAATTAATTAGTTTTTGTGGCTTTTCAAGACAGGGTTTCTCTGAGTAACAGCCTTGGCTGTCCTGGAACTCACTTTGTAGAGCAGGCTGGCCTTGAACCCACAGAAATCCACCTGTCTCCTGAGCACTTGGATTAAAGGCATGCACCACCATGCCCAGTTTATTATTGTTCTTTTGAGGAGTAAGAATATTTTGTGACTGTGAAGAATTAAAGTTAAAGTGATAGGAAGAGGTGAATAAGTGTGTAAGCAGAAAGTTCATTAAATTTAAGCTCCGGAGTAGCGCAACATGTATTCATGTGTTGAGTGATTTTAGACATGGTGCCCAAGTACTTTAGCTATACTGCCCATTTCACCCTTATTGAAGTTCATTAACTCTTAATATGGTCAATAAACATGTGATGCTTATTTTTTATAGTTGTATATCTCATTATTTCTACATGGTAAACCATTTCCTATCTTTATCTATTAATATGCGCTGAATAGGAGTAAGTAAATTGCAAAATACCTTTTTTTTTGTGATGAGGCAAGAGTATATAGGAGTCACATATATAGACTTGCATATCCTATCTTGAAGAAACTAAGTTTGGGGAAAATAGACTTATTTAACATATCCAGGGGTTGCTATGTAGGCTTTGAAATACTCACTTTGAGGTTTAAAACTCTGGTTCTTTCCTTAGATATTTCGAGAAGCTCGAAGAACAGTACCTAGTATTGTTTATATGCCTCATATTGGTGACTGGTGGGAAGCTGTTAGCGAGACTGTGAGAGCAACTTTTCTGACACTGCTACAGGATATACCATCCTTTTCACCTATATTTTTATTGTCTACCTCTGAAACCATGTACAGTGAACTGCCTGAAGAGGTAAGAAGTGCTTAAATATTTATTCGCCTTATTATATTGTTAAGAAATAGTTGACTTGTTAAGCAACTTTTATTTGAATAAAGTTATTAGCCACCATTCTTGTTTGGTATAATCTTCCTCACTGTTGTGAAGATTGAGACAACCTAGGTCTAAAGCAGAGCCTGGCACGTGTAACTTGCTAAGGAAGCCTGAGCTCTCCCATCACCAGTTCCCTTTCAGGGACCCTTTTCATTCTTCTTTGTGAGATCAATTGATGGGATTTGACCTCTGGCTTTCATCAGTATGGTAAATTTTATTTGAGTTAAATATTATTGTGTATTTTTCTTTTAAAATATATCTGAAATTTACTTTTGAGTTCAAATTAAAATTAAAACCATGATTGAGAGGAAGAAATTGGCATAGAATGAAATTGATTAAAAAATTTTAATACTCCAATCTTGACCTTCAAATGGTATTTTTTCAGCAATACTTATTGAAAAATAGTTTCCTAGGAGATACAGTAGAAATGATGTTCACCTAAAATATTTACATGCTTTATGTAATGGAAGTCTGACAGTATAGAATTTTGTGATTAAAGTATTTGTTTCCTGAGTTCTTTCATGTTTCACCTTTTGTTAGCTGTCTTGGTAGAATGAATTTGCATAATTTATTGCTTTTAGAGGAAATAAACTTAATTTAAAATTTTGTAATATAATATAGTATGATTTATTATTATTTTGTGTGTATATGATTGTGTGTACATATGTAATTCATGTATATGTCAGAGGAAAACTTTCTATTTTTTTTTAAATTTAAATTAGAAACATCTTATTTTACATATATCAATCCCAGTTCCCTCTCCCTATATATCTGATAGTATATGAAGACTATTAATCATAATTCTTAATTTATCATTATAGAGGGCATAGTTTAGCTGTGTGCGGTAGTCAGAAAAACCAAGATACTTATTTAATCAGCAACTAAAACATTAGATGTTTGTTAGTATTGAACTCAAGATTTCAGCTTCTTTTCCTTTTATGTTATCTTCTGTAATTTTAGCTTTTATGATTCATGTAACTATTAAGAATATTTAACATTTTGAGATGTAGGTTATGTGAATTCTCTGCATACCGAGTTTACAATTTAAAGATACTATTTAATAAATACTGTTGTAATATATAGAAAAGGTTTTCATCTATTGTGTGTGCATGCATGCACCCATCCATCCCTGGCTGGTTTAAGCTCATGGCAACCCTCTCCCCTTAGTCGCCTAAATAGCCCCCTAAGTATGAGCTACTATGCCTGGTTCTGCTCTACTTTTTGAAGAATTATTTCCATGGGACTTTTGTGTTGTTAGTAAGACAAAATGACAGTCATTTTTTAGAACTCCTTTTATAGCCTCCTAATGTTTCTATCTTCTAGTCCAGTAGTCCAGAACATTAGTACTGTTCTTTATGTTTATTTTCTTAAACATTTAGCATGGCTATATTTTATAATAGAAGAATGTATTACTAGAATACTATGTTAAGTGAATATGTTTAGTTTTGAGGAAATGTCTTACCTTTGAAATGTTTGCTCAAAATTTTAGACATCATTACTCTGTACTAACAAAGGCTATTGAGCTGTAGTGCCTTACTCAGGATCTCACCACTATTTCACATGCCAGCAAAGATCTGAATTTAAGTTTCTTTTATCTCTAAGATCATGTACTAATTCTTTTTAAAAATTTTAATACTATTATTTATGTGTATGGGTGTCTTGTCAGCATGTGTGTCTATGTACTTTGTTTGTGCTTGGTATCTATGGAGACAAGAAGAGGGCCTCAGATCCTCTGGAACTGGAATAAAAGACAGTTGTGAGCTGCCATGTTGGTGCTTGGAATTAAACCTGGGTCCTGGAAGAAAAACCAGTGCTCTTAACCACTAAGCCATTTCTCCAGACCTCCTAATAGTAACTCTTTAAGATGCTGTAGATGCAGTTTTCCTGATATTGCGATGTTTAGGTTTGCTGAGTGGTCAGGCAGATACTAAATTCATCTTAATCAGTTAAGACCATTTCTGATTTCCTGTGTATTTGCTAAGGTGCCTGTGCCGTCTTACTAAATCTAAGTCTGAATTTCCTTAAGGCTGGTTTCTGGCTACATACCTATTAACTATGTATAAACATCTGTGCACACATGTATTTCAAGCACAGTAAATCTCATTTGACTGAATGAATAGAATATATAAAAAAGATTATCACTACCATACAGAAATTAAATTTAGGAGGAAAGAGAGACACTGAAAAAGTTACAATATTATGAAAATGCTATAGTATGGGGCTGAAGAGATAGCTCATGAGCTAAGAATGCCTGGGTTCAGTTCCCAGCACCCACACCAGATGGCTCACAACCAGCTGTAACTTCAGCTGCAGTGGCTACGGCACCTTCTGTCACAAACCCACACTCCCATGTAAATTCACACAAAATAATAATAATAATATCCTTTTTGAAAGCTATGGTAGTAGAATATAAAAAAATTAACCTTATTACTTAAATAATTCCACTAAAAATGAAAAAACCAGCTATAAACTGGTTGAAAAGATTTCACATAGATCATTTATCTGATGAATGACATTAAAAATGTGTGACAAACTTTTATAACTTAATAATATGGAAATCCAGGGCAGGCAATTTGGCTCAGTGAATAAAGGTACCTGCTGCCAAGACTGAATACCTGTGATTGCGCCATCTAAATGGTAGAAGGAGAGAACTGACCCTCGGAAATTGTCTTCTGATTTCCACATGCACATATACACAAATACATAAATGTAAGAAAATGCCACTAAGACTTATTAAGTCAGAGGAAGTCTATTCTACATGCTAAAAAAGAAGCTGAGTGATTATCTAACAGCACATACAAAACTAACTCAAAATACACCAAAGATGTGTATAAGAGCTACAACTTTTTTTTTTTTTTTTTTTTTTTGTAGAAGAGTTTATTGAGGGCTCATAGCTTCAGCAGGCAGACAGGCATGGCACTAGAGTAGCAGCTGAGCACTCACATCTGGACCCACAAGCACAAGGCACAGAGAGCTTAGCAACCTTGAAGCCTAACCCAGTGACACATTCATTTTCTAGTTCTTCCCAAACAGTTTCACCAGCTGGGGAGCAGACACTCAAATATATGAGCCTATGGAGGCCTTTGAGGGCCATTCTTGTTCAAACCACCAAGAGTAGCTAGCAAGTGCTTTACCAACTGAGCCATTTTCCCAGGCTCTCCTAGTTCATTTTGATTGTCTTTATTTAAGGTGCACAACGTGATGTTTTGGTATAAGGCCAAAACCGAGGAGCTTTCCCCCATTTTCTTGTAGGAATTTATAGATTCATGTCTTAAAATTAGGTCTTTAATCCATTTTCAGTTGATTTTTTTCCCCCATGGGGGTCCAGTTACTCATTTTACTTTTCACTTATTGACTAGAAACGGAGGAGTGGATGGGGGAGGGTTGTAGATGGGGAATTACAACTTTTAAGACTCTTAGAAGTAAGCACATGTAGAAAACTTCATAACGCCGTGTTTGATAGTGAGCTCTTGGACATGACACAAAAAGTACTAAATATAAATAAGTTGGATCTTGCAGAATTAAAAATGTTTGTACATCAGTGGGCACTATTGATTGAATGAAAGACAAACCATAAAATGGGAGAAACAATAAGAAAAGTTTTTTTTATCAGAGAGTTTGGAGTCTAGAAGGTAGAAACCAGCCAACCAACCAACCAACCAACCAACCAACCAACCAACCAACCAACCAACCAACCATACAAATTAAAGACATTGTTAAGTGTCATGGTGACAAATGTGGATGGTATAAAAAAGATTCAAAATGGTGTGTCTTAGAAAGGAGAGCTGTGCATTGAAAGCCTTGATAGAATAAGTTAGCAGATGAGAAGTAAAGTCAGCAGTAAATGCTGAGATGAGAACTACTGACTCACTTTTCCTTTGAATTTTCTTGGGAGGTATGATGGAGTAGTCTGTGAAATATCTAAAAGTCTCGTGTATTGATAGCAGAGCTAGGATTCCAGAGGATACATACGATGAAATAGACTTGTTAGGGAAAGAACAGAGGGTGAGAAATATGAAGGTTTTGTTTGAATGTTTCTTTTTGTTTTTCAAGACAAGGTCTTTCTGTGTAGCTCTGGCTATCTTGGAACTCACTCTGTAGACTAGGCTGGAAGTTATTGTTGACATGCTTCCAGCTCCTGGTTTTAAATAATTATTTTTTTGGTACTATGCAATAATTATTTGAGACAATCTGTTATAATGAACTATTGGGTTTGCTTTTATCTGGTGATCTTTGCTTGCATACTGTCACTTTTTAAGGACTTAGACAAGTGTACATTTTTCCATTGTGTTTTAGTTTATGAAGTCAAACCTTTTGCCAGAATGAATGTTCTGTGTTGTAGGAATGGTACTAGAAATTGAATTGTAATTTGATTTAATATGTATGCTTTTAATTTTGTGTTCTTTCTTTGTGTATATGTGTATATATAGGTTAAATGTATTTTTAGAATACAGTATGAAGAGGTATTATATATTCAAAGGCCTATTGAAGAAGACCGAAGAAAATTTTTCCAAGAGCTTATTCTCCATCAGGCATCAATGGCACCACCACGAAGGAAACATACTGGTAAGTCCCCAAAGATTATAAGAAGAAAGACAGAATGGAATTAAGAAATATTTATATCATCAGCCTTGATGGCAAATACCTTTTACTCACTGAGCTATCTTACTGACCTAGAGGGACAGTTGAAAATGACCTGGTCCAAGATTTAAAATTATATCTTTGTTAAAGTTTTATCAAGCACAACTTCAGATTTCCTGGTACATTCTTCATTCAACAGCCCAAAAATCCAAGGAGAAAAAGTAATCAGTTCTAGTCTGTTTTCAGTTATTTGAAGTACCCGGTACTTGAAATAGCAGGTTGTAAATAACAAGTTATTGTTTACTTTGGGGACCAGGACAAGTTTGATAGTCTACGAGGTGATGTGTTAGCTACTTTTCTCCTTGTGGTTAAAGAATGCATGGCAAAAAATAACTTAAGGAAGACAAGAAGGGTTGATTGTGGCTCACAGTTTGAGTAGATGAAGTTGACCCTAATAAGAAAGAAAAGCAGCAGAGTGGTGGGAGAGCAAGACACTGGTCCACATGTCTGCAGCCAGGAAGCCCAGTGGTGAATGCTGATGCTTAGTTTGTTTCCTCCTGTGGCCCCAGCCCATGGAGTGGTGCTACCCACATTCCAAGTGTCCACTGTCCTCATATGTATCTCACTAGACACTCACACTCTGTCACACACAACCAGAGGTGGATCTCCTAGGCGATTGCCTTAAACATTTTTTTTTTTTTTAAAAGCTTTCTGCTTTGTGAGGCTGGAGAAATAGCTTAGTGGTTAGGAGCATGTGCTGTTCAAGCATGAAATTCAAGAGTCCCAGCACCCATGTACAAACCAGGAATGGTCCGATGCTGCCTGTAACCCTAGTGTGGAGGAGGACAGAAACAGAAGGACCTTTGGGGCTTGCTGGCTGCCAGTCTCACTAAGAGACCCTGCCTTGAAGGAACAAAACAGAGAGTGACAGGATGACATTGATACCTTTCTCTGGTCTAGATACATATGCACAGATGTACACGCCAGCATATAGATGCATGCACACACAGTCCCTACTTTCCTTTTCTTCTATCCTTATAGGTGTTATTCAGTGTTCCTACTTGTGGGTAGGGTTCTTAGAAGGCCCGGGGATCTATTGTGATTCATCCAGTGAGGTGAAGTTATTCTCTTCTTTTAATTTTCATTTGAAGTTTCACTTACTGGGTTTTCACAGTTCACATATGCTTGTAGTTTTCTTTTCTTTAAAGATTGTTTTGGGAGAATGCAAGAAATTCAATTGAGTCCTGGCTTACCATGCTGAAGTCTTAACACTTTCTTCTCTCTCTTTCTCTGTTTAGCTCTGTGTGCTATGGAAGTGCTTCCTCTTGCACTACCATCTCCTCCTCGTCAGTTATCAGAATTAGAAAAAAATCGGATGGAAGACCAGGAGGAAAATACATTAAGAGAGTTGCGGTTGTTTCTCAGGGATGTTACCAAGAGGCTGGCCACAGATAAACGCTTTAACATCTTCAGCAAACCGGTGGATATTGAAGAGGTCTTGTTTCAGTAGTGTGCAAACAGTGAAGTTGAACTGGCTAAAAGAAAAAAAAATATTGGCATCTTTTTTGGAAGGAAAAAAAAAAGCAAAGGCATGGATGAATATTACCCCTAGCCTATAAAAATTTAATCCATGTGGTAACTACCAGTGTCACCAGCAAGTACCTGGTGACTTTTGAGTGGAATTCGTGACCAATTTGAATATGTCCTCTTAATTATTATTGTTCTCAGTGATCACCTCCTCTTCAATTTAAGAGGAGGATTAAAATATACTTTTGTGAAATGTCCATAATAGACTATTTTTATTCCAGGATAAATCCTGCTTTTAAAAGTACATTGGTATCAATGCTTTGGTGCCAGTACTGGCATCTCCTTAGCTGTCTGTAACTGTGAGAAGAAGAGGTGGTAAAGCCTCTCCCTGTCCTAGTCTTTCTGCTTTAGAAAGTTAAGTACATCCCATGCACTTAAGTCTGTCCTGTCCAAAGATCTTCTCTGCTCCCAGTGGAAAATTCTTCACTTTCTATGTGTATTGTTCTGTGTAATCGTGGGAACTTGGTTTGTGATGGTGAGAAAAGGAATTTTCCATTTGGAATGTACTAGAATGCTGTCAATTAAAAACAAAACAAAACAAAAACCAAAACAACAACAAAAACCCAACAAACTTTATCCTGGGATAATATAGTGTGGATGACCACAATATAATCTTTACTGGCCTTCTCCTTATAGTTCAGACTCCATGTTTGAGCAGTTTTTGTGTTTTAGTTCCTTTTTTTTTTTGTCATTAAAATATTTGAATTATCAAATGATTCAAAGTTTAATGTTGTGTCCTAATTGTGAAATCTGTGTTTTTGGACCTGAGCAGATTCCTTTGGAACCATTACGTCATCTATGACTGGGAAGAATGAGTTAGTGTTAAATTTTTCCCTTCAACAAGTCTGAAAATACACATCTCTCCCTTCTTTTGGGATAAGGGACTGTCATAATTCTTATTTGAATGTTTCTCTACAATGTATAGTATGTCCATTTGATAATTTTTCAAAAAACATGCAAGGTCATTTTATTACTTTTCTAGTGTTATAATTGAGAAAGTTGGCCAGTGACAATACAGCCAAATTTTGGAAGTTTTTTCAAATTTAAAGCCCCCCCCCTCTTTTTTTTTTTTTTTAAATTTGAGACAGAGTCTCATTATGTAGACCTGGATGACTTTGAAGTTGCAATCTTCCAGCTCCCAAATTTTGGGATTAGAGGCATGTACCACTATGCTTGAAAGCCCAAGTCTTTCATCCTTTCTATTGTAGTTACCTTCTGCCTTTTCCCACTGGAATAACAGGACATGTAAGACATACCTAATACATGCTTTTAGCTTAAAACAAACCCCACAAATTTGTAGATAATGTTTTTCCATATAGTGTCTTCATCTGAAATTATTAGCTAATTTAAAAGATTTATTTTCATGGCCCTAAAAACTAAGCCCAGGGTCTTGCATGCTTGGCAAGCATTCCACCCACCAAGCTATATCCTGGTCTTGAAGGTTGTTAAAAGGAGAGCAGTTTCCCATGCTTAGATGGACTAGTTTTCTTGTTGCTAAAGAAACTTTTCTTCCTAATCACAAAACTTTGGCAGATTTCAATTGTCAATTGTTTTTTAAGAGAATAAAAGTTATATAAATCATGATAAAGAAATGGAAAGGATTAGAAATGCTAACTATGGTTTAGGCAAAAATTTTAGTTAATGTTATGATCCTGTTTTTTGTCTCATATTCATTCTGGTCTTGCTCTCAAAGATGAGGCAGAAGTATCAGGGGAAGAACAGAAAAGGGAAAATATGATAATACTTAAGTGGCATAAGACATAAAAGTATACAAATGATGAGTTAGAAGTGGCTAAAAACTATCAAATTTAAACTCATCTGTAGAAAACAAGACATTAAAAAACATACTGATTAAGTATGTGCTAAAATTTCATACCCTTAATAATATAAAACTCAAAGTACCTTTCTGTTTATAAATGTTTGTTTCCATTTTTAGACCAAGGCAGATATGAGAATTCAACTAACAGTTCCTGCCAGCATAAGATCCCCCTTAAAGCTGACAGTCACACCTAATGATTGACTGTAAAATTTGAAAAACATATATGCAAATCACATGCATGCATGGGTATGCATGTGTCTGTGAATAAAATTAAAATCGTGGCACCAGCGCCATTGGAAGCTATATGAAAACAAACCCTGGCTTTCAAGAGAGCAGAAACTGCCCAGAAATTGGTCTTGAGCTAGTTTTAGACATTGTTTTAACTGCTTTTAGATCACAGTTCACTTCCTGACTGTTGAGAAAACAGTAGAAATAGGTTGCTAATCCTTCTTTACTAGTTATGTGACATTAAAACATAAAATTTAATGTATAAATCCTGACTGAATGTCTTGAAGTAGAATCATTTATATGTAGAGACAAGTCCAGCAAATCCTTCACAAGTTAGAAAAAAACAATACTTATTTAACTGAAATAAAGTGTGTGTAATGACTCCAAAGGAGTAGAAAATACTTTCCATGAAATGGTTAGCCTTATAGAGTTCAAAAAGAAAATTTTATTGAAAAAAAAAAATTAAAAAACACATACCAGAAATTCTCTATTAGTATGAAAAAAAATCTGGTTTTTATTTTCCTTTGTTTTTTATTTTTATTTTTTTCCTTGAGGCAACACACTTACTGATGCTTATTGGGTACTTTACCCACACATTCTCTTCTCAGATAAGCCCAAAGAATTTAAAACACAAAAACTGACTTTGGTTTCAGATTTCAAGAAGAACACCATGAAGCTTTTCATGGAAAGTATGTCAGATAGTAACTTTAGTAGAATACATAGCATAATAGCATTGTAATTTCACTCTTATATAGTCAACTACTTAGATTTAAGTTTTAAAGTATTGTTTTTTAATTTGTGTTTTTATGAACTAAAGCACATAAAAAAGCCAGATGTAATTTTCTAAAGTGTCCTATTTGTTTTAGGTTTCAGATTATCTTGAAGTAATCAAGGAACCAATGGATTTATCAACAGTAATAACTAAAATTGATAAACATAATTATCTAACAGCTAAAGATTTCCTGCAAGATATTGACCTCATCTGTAGCAATGCTTTAGAATACAATCCAGACAAGGATCCCGGAGGTAAGGACACTTAGGGCAAGATGCCTGATTCAGGTTGATAGATGAATGTGTTCAGGAACTCTGAGAAAATAGTAAACCATCTAGAAATACTGCTTAAGCCAGAAGGTTTTATAGTTTCTAGGCACTTTCTTTTTGTTCAGGATTTAACTTCCATTTTCCTTTTAATTGTTATAATGAATTCTAATTTTGTTCAGATTGATAGAATACTAGCAAATTAACTTAACCAGAGATTGTTTAGCCAACATCAGTAGTTACTCTAAACACAGAATTTTTAATTTGTGTGAAGTCAGATCAGGATTGGATAAGTTTATATATCAAACTCTTCTCTCTCTCTCTCTCTCTCTCTCTCTTCCTCTTTTTCTCTCTCTCCTTCTCTCCCTCCCTCCTTCCTCCACTTCTCCCCCTGTCCCCCTCTATCATTAGAAACTGAATGATGTAAATACGAGAAATTTCTCTCTCAAACTAGGGTGGTCTCAGACTTATGGAGATCCTCCTGCCTCTGCCTCCTAAGTGCTAAGATTAGAGTATCAGAATAATTCTCCTGTAGGATGCCATCACTTCTGTATATTGGAGGTATTCTTACATAATTTTATTTTACTCCTAATTCCATCCTATACTTCCCAGAGGTGTCCATCCTTTTGACATAGTGACATGATGCCATCCTCAAGTGTGTTAGGTCAGATTTGTGGCCATCCTGGGAATCACTAGTAGTTAGTGGGCTGCAGGTTAAACATGGCTGTTAATCTGTTGTTCCAACTCTTGTCATTGCCCTCCAGGGATAATCTTAACTGATAGTTAAACAAGATGAAGTTATTGTAAATAGGTATGATTTTTATAACAAGAATGTGTATCATGGGAATCCTAAAGGATTTGGTATTATGTTTTGTAATCTTAGGGAAAGTGTGAGGAAGTGGGACTTAACAGTGAATTGAATGTTGCTAGGTGGCGAGACCATTTTGTGATTAGAACCTCTAAGTGAGCTGGTTGAGAAAGCTCACCAGGTAAAGGTGTCTTCTGTTGATCTGAGTTTGATTTCTGGGCCCCACATGATGGAAGGAGAGCATCAATTCCTGCAAATTGTCCTCTGAACTGCACACATATACAGTCATGTCTATCCTAACTCGTGTGTGTGTGTGTGTTTGCGCGCGCGCGCGCGCGTGTCTGTGTCTGTTTGCTTGCATAATAGAAGAATCAAGCAGTGCTAACATCCCTAAGCAGGACATTGGTATTAGCGAGAATAGGATTATGTGTGATCATTTTTGTATTTAGGACAGTGTTCATGTTTTGTTCTTGTGTGTAGGCATAATTACAGTGTTTTATTTTGGCCCATCATAGTCACGCAGTGGCTTTGTGTGGTACTCTTTCTAACACAAGTACATGATCATGCTAGGCTAACTCTCAGGTATCAGGATGTGTATTTTCTTTTTCTCATTGAAGATTTTGTTTTTTCACTAGTTGATACACAAAATATTATTTTTAAAGCATTTATGTAGGTTTGTGTTCTTTAAAGATACTATATCTGTATTTGGGAGCAATGGTTCTCAACTTAAGCCATGCAGTAGAATGACCTGAATTTTTCAGTTCTGTGTGAAATTACTTCTCACCTGAATTTAGGCCATAGTAATTGATATTATCATATTTCAGGTTTCAGAAATAGAAAAAAATATTTACGTAGTAGTAGGCCTTGGTGGGTTCTAGTTCTCAACATATGTGTTTAGGATATTTGCTTGTTATAGTTTCTGCTATTTGCTTTACTTTTAAACTCTTCTTAAATGGTTTATTTAATGAGCACTGATGTTGACCTGAATATATGTGTATGTACTGTGTGCATGTTTGGTACCACAGAAGACAGAAGAGGGAGTTAGAACCTCTGGAACTCAGTTTACCTGTGGTTGTGAGCTGTCAGATGGGTGCTGGGAACCAAACCTGTGTCTTTCTATTAGAGCAGCCAGTGCTTTTTACCCTTGGAGCCATCTCTCCAGCATTTGTATTTTTTTCATTATGCATGTTTTAGAAAAACTGTGAAAATAAGACAAATGAGAAAGTTAAGTAATCTGCAATCCCATTACTTAGTGTCTAAGGCTGAAGAATATATTTGCACATCAGCTTCATTAAAATTGTATGATTATTGGGTCTGGAGAGATGGCTCAGTCATTTAAGGCTAGGCTCACAACCAAAAATAAAATTGTGTGATTATTGTTAATTTTTGTTAGCATACATAATAAAGGGTTTTATTAAATATTTTTAGTAGACCATTGTGCCTAAATGAACTATGAAGTTCACTTAATATGGTTACCAGTTGATGGGAGATGTCATCTTACTGGTTAATGAATAAAGCCTTGTTGGCCAATAGGAGAGCAAGATTGGTGAGACTAGGAAAGCTAGAGGATTCTGGAAAACGTAGTAGAGTTGTGATGTGATCTCAGGAAGAGAGGATGCAAGTCTGTGTTCTCTGTAAGATAAGACCTTGTAGAAATACTTATATTATTAGTGATTATGGGTTAATATTTAAGACAGAGCTAGCCAATAAAAAAAACGCTAGTACCAGGGCAACAGCTTTATATCTAATACAGTGTCTCTTGTGTGTTATTTTGGGGCTGATGCAGTTGTGGAACCAGGCTGGCAGGAAAGTGCTCATAACAATCAGTTTTATCTATTTTCCTGCAGATGACTTGATTTCATTCTTTGTGTGTATATTATACAATTTTCATCTGTATGATAATATCTAGGCTGGCTCCAGTCTCTGGTTACTGTGAACAGTCTGCAGTAAGCATGGTGGTGAAAGCGCCTCCTGCTGTTCTGACCTGGGTCCCTTTGAGTATATGCTCAGGAGAAGAGGGTATGCTTGTATCATATGGTAGTTTTACTTTTAGTTTATTGATTTATTTCACAGTGGTTGTACAGATTTACATTCTCACCAATATTGTATAAGGGTTCCTCTTTACCCACCTCATAGCCAATTTGTTGAACATTTTTTGTTTCCCCCTTTTCTATAAAATTATGTAATTCTTACATATTTTTCACTCCTCTAACATTTTTTTGAAACTATTACTAATGAGTAGATTTATCTCACATATAAAAATTATATATAGATGTAATATAGCTAATGGCCTATTCCAGGTCATAGTAGGTCTTTTAGTTCTTTTCTCCTCTATTACAAATATGTATAAATATTTTATAAAATTGCACAGATCTGTAATTCTAGCAACTTAATAAGATTCTAAAAATTAAAATAAGTAAATAAATAAAGAGCTGGAGATATGGCACAGAGATTGAGAGCTTTCCTAAAATGTGTGAGGCATTAAATTTCATTCCCTAGAACCTCCCAAGTAAAAACTATAATATAGTTGTATGTGTATTTTCATATTTTTTTAGGGCCACTGTTAACTAGTGGAGAAATTTTATGTCCATGAATGTTTCTTCTTCTAGAGTATGTGTCATCCTGCATCAGGGTGGGTGGTGAGAAACCGGCTGAATTTTAAGCTCATTTCACTCCCTTCCTTTGTCCCTCATGTGGGATCGGATGGGAGTGACTGTGTGTGGTTTTGACCTTGTGCTCTCAGCTTGTGGTGTGGTGTGCTGTGGTGTTAAATGAGCTCATTATTTAGACCCATGCTTCTGTCTATGCTGCTGCTCTCTACTTCTTTGATGGTGATCAAGTCAAGTTTTCTAAATTTTAGTTTTCCCATTTTTATAGGGATAACAACAAAATTTGTTAGTTGGGATTATAAGGATGAAATAAGAAAGTGTGTTATGTTGAATGTTAATAGTGTTGCCATTTTTCTGTTGTTCAAATTAAGTTTGTCAAGCCCCTAACACAATTCCTTGAGTTGGGAAGTATTCCTTAAAGGTTGGCTGTTGATATTTATATTCTTTTTTGAGGGGTTGGGTTTGGTGACAGGATTTCTCTTCATAGCCCTGACTGTCCTGAAACTCACTCTGTAGACCAAGCTGGCCTCAAACTTACAGGGATCTGCCTGCCTCTGGCTCCTGAGTGCTGGGATTAAAGGCATGTGCCACCTATTTATATTTTTATATTGTCATCATTATTTAAATTAATAGTTTAAGTTTGGGTTTCCATAGTAGGTATGTACCCATAGGTTCTAGGATGACCCCTACTTTGTGTTTCTTACCGTACCTGATCACATTTTAAATTTAAACCTATTAGGAAATAAATTTAGAGACTATGAAAATGAGCCTAAATGCTTGTTAGAAGAAGCTAGTCTAGTAAATAAATCCAATTTTCCCCTAGATAATTTACTATTATCCTGTTAATATAAATGCTAGTTTCAAGGAAGAGGCAATGCTTTCTGATGCAATATTACCTTTTACTATAGAATGGGATGGTTTACTAGGAGCCACAGACAGAGCTTATGTTACCACATAAGCTTGGGACTTTCCTACTCTGCTCCTTAAAGGTAGATACAGTAAGTTTCACTGTTCAGTAAATATCTGCTGCATTCGTGTCCCACCCTCTTATGTCTTTAATCAACATGAGGACATTTTTTTTTTTCTCAGCAGCAGGAGAGCCACTTGTTATGTATGTACCTGTAAAAGAACCTCAGGGTCTGTTGTGTAGCAAGTGGTAATTGCACGAATGCTATATTACTTTTACAAGGTCCCATGAGGAAATGTTTATAATGTTCTGCTTGGCAGAACACATGGACATTTGGGGTTATGGAGGAACTACTTATACAGTGAAGATAAAAGTCTTTGGAAGTTAAATATAGCTACATGTTAACCAGATTATCTCATAAGAGGATGATGTGGATAGAAATTAAATGTGAAGTGATGAGAAGTTTAACTTGAAGCTTCTAAATGTGACCAAGGTCATACATTTGACTGTAAATGTTATCTTAGGGATAGGACATGAATTTTGACCACTGTGCATTGTTGGTCTTGTAACAAATCCTTACCTTGCCTCTGGGACAATTCTTAGACCTATCATCATTTGACCAATTTTGCTGAACTACATCCTTAATCCTATAGTCTTCACAGAATCCTAACATTTTGTGTCAGTTGCCTGGGATCAGAGTTCTCAGAGGCACTCACTTTTTTTTTTTTTTTTTTTTTTTTTTTTGAGCCATCTGTAGTCTACTCAGTATATTTCCAGCTTTATTTGTCATAGTTGTACCTCATGAATTTCAGACTTAACCAAACTCATTTATATTTCTGTTAGTGTTTATGACTACCATGCCCTAATTACTGAGCAGGATACTTGGTATATAAAAATATCTGTGACATTTCTTACCCCTTGAGACAGAGATGTGTAACTTGTATTAGTATTATGATAGATCAATAATATGACTTCTCTATGTCAGATATTGGTCTGTATGCCAATGTATTTATCTGCTAGGATTAACATACAAAATATGACAGACCAGGAGGCCTAAGCCACCAAAGTTTTTTCTCATCTTCTTCAAGGTAAGTCAGTGAGTTAGGTCTCTCCCAAGATGGCTCTTCACAGTTTACCACTTTTCTCTGTCTATGTGTATTCCTAATGTGTCCAGATTTCCTTTTAAAAGGGCACCAGGCACTGTGGATTAGAGCCCACACTCTTTTTCCACCTTAATTACCCCTTTATAATGGCTTACTTCCACATGCAGTCATTCTGAAATACTAAGGGTTCAGACTTTGACATACACATTTTGAGGGGATTCAGTTCATGCTGAATAGTTACATATGACACAACCCCAACTGTCTAGAATGTTCTTACTTTTATTAATTTATTTTTAGAATATTTTTAATTATTTTTGACAATTTCAGATATGTGTACAATATATATTGGTCATATCTTCTGCCCCTCCTCTTATGCTCCCTTCTGATCTCCTTGGGCACCAGACACGAATATTGAGCACAAATGTACATTCAGGTAAAAACACTCATACACATCAGATAAAATAAACAAATCTAAAAAAATACTAATAATAATAGCATCAAAAATGGTGTAATAGTAGGAAATCTGACAAAGGGTATATAATACATGCATTGAAAAGCATAAGAAAGGGCTGAGAAAACTCTTGTCCCAAATAAATATCTTTTCAACAAATAGTACTGAACAGTTAGATATCAGTATGCAGTCAAAATTCCCTGATCTATATATAGAAGTTGACTCAGTGGCTCATATACTGAAATATAAGAGCTTAAGCCTATATCTGAGACATTAAAATACATCTCAGAATTTAGTAGACATTAAACATCCAATTTTAAAACAAAAGATGAGAGCCAGGCCATACTTTTAATCCCAGCATTCAGGAGGCAGAGGCAGTTGAATCTCTGTGAGTTCAAAGCCAGCCTGGTCTGCAGAGTGAGTTCTAGGACAGTCAAGGCTACACAGAGAAACCCTGTCTTGAAAAACCAACCTACTGACCGACCGACCCACCAACCAACCAACCAAGACTTATGAATTAAAAGACAGAGAAGAATCCACTTGCAAGGATGAGGCAGAAGAATTATTCTTGTACAGGATCTTGATTTGGTTCTTAACACCCACATTAGGTGGCTCATAACTATAACTCTAGCTCTGTGGGAGTCTGATACCTTCTTTGGGCCTCTGAGAGCACATGCATGCAGATGTGCATATAAACATAAATAAAAAATCTTTTTTGCAGATTGAAAAAAATTGGTTTGGGGTCATTAATAGAATTGTTAAGCCTTTGTTCATGTGCTTATATATCTCCATTGGGATATTTTTTTATCATCTAAAAACCAAAATATCTCAAAGTTAAATCCATTAAAAGTAATCTCTAACTTTTCCCTTCTTCCGTGTGTGTGTGTGTGTGTGTGTGTGTGTTTGTGCACGCGTGTTTGTGCACGCACGCATATGTTGTCTTTCTTTATAAATAGCACTTCTTTCTTCCTCCTTTTGGATGCAAGAAGCTAGAGAATTATCTTTGATTCTTATCAAACTCCTCATTTACCTTACCACACTTTTCTATAGCTGAGAGCCCATTTCAGATCTGTAATCTCTTTTTTTTCATCATCACAACCATCACCCATCAAGTCATGGTCTCTAGTACTTCAAGAAAGAGCTTTGTGATTATGCTTCTGGATTGTTTTTTAATCCCTCTCAATCCAGTCTCTAGATAACAGCCAGGGCGAGCCATGTTAGTTTCTTTTTCATGGCTCTTCAGTGACCTTTCATTGCTTGTAGGATAAATCCTGAACTGTTTTGGGAAAGGTCTGGTACTTGTTTTCTTCTTGGCTGTTGAGTTCTCTCCATGAGGTATGATTTCAGTTTCATGAACTCTCCTAGCTCTTGGATGTGGCACAGTCTGTACCTCCCTGAAGTGGTTCCCCTTCCTCAATTGCAGCTCCAAAGCTTGTTCACCAGTCAGCGCAAGTGCCTCTTCCTTGAGAGGCTTCTTAGAACTCAGGTGAAATTTGCCCCAATGCCAACCTGCTGACTTTCTTTATAGCCATGGCTCAGATTGGTGTTTTGTATTTTTGTTGTCATTTGTTTTGTCTTTTGAGGGAGAAGGCTTTTTATGTATAAAATACTTATTTTAAGCATTAAAATAATTTGTGTGTCTGTCTGTCTGTCTGTCTGCCAAGGCCAGAAGATGGTATCAGATTCTCTGTAGCTAGACTTACAGGTGGTTGTGAGCCATGTGAAATTGGGCTAGGAACTAAACTTGATCCTTTAGAATAGCAGCAGCGAGCGCTCCTCCTTTTTCTAGCTGAGATACTATTTATTTAATGCTACTTTCTTAGCTAGTATGAAAATTGTAATTTTTATTGGAACCACACCCATCTTATTTATTTATTTGTTTGTGTGCTTCTGTATTGTTGTTCCGTTTTCCTAGTGTTGTGGGTAGTGTTTGTTGAATGTTTAGAGAACATATATCAGAAAGGTAGCAGTGGTTGTGTATGTGCTATATTTTTATAAGATTTCTACAATAAGCTATAATCATAAATGTTATAAACAAAAGATAATTTATACCTTATGCCTTTACTGTAGAGAGAAAAGTGGATATTTTTTATTTTTGATTTTTTTTCTTTCTTGGAGACAGGGTGTCATGTTGCCTAGGCTGGGCTGAAACTTGCTGTATAGCAGAAAATGACCTTGAATGGATCCTGTTGCTTTTCCCTAGAGGTGTGCACCCCTGTGCCAGACTGAGACTGTTCTAAGTTATCTTGCATTTATCTGTCTTTTTCCGTCGGGAGTCCTGTAACTCCAGAAGGCATCACTGACATTGCATTGTTCACCACCCAGTCTTTGCTATGTCCTGTGAGGCAAACATGGTTTCTGTGGTATCACTTCAGCTATTGTACCTAATGACTCCAGGTGCTTCTCCCTGCTTCTGCCCACCAATGATGTGCTTTGGGCTTTATTACTATATTTTTCAGACAAGATCATGCTGTGAAGTAGCTATGGCTTTATGGATTTGCTGATTAAAGTGCTGGGGTTATATGTGTATACTGTCACAGTTTTCTGTATTTATCTTTTGTTATATTTTAAAAGATGTCCCCCTTATTCAGAGTATTTAGTGTTCTTTAGCACAACTTTGACTAGCTACTGTGGTTTTAAAGAAACCATCTTTTAGTTTTTATTTGTGTACTTGTTTGCCATGCTGAGTGTGAGGGGGTCAGACTCACTTGGTAGAGTTCCAGGGATATAAGTCAGGTTGCAGCACTTACAACAAATGCATTGTTCACTGAATCATCTCACTGGCCCTTTGAGTTCCTGGTTTCCATCTGAAGCAGCCCTGTGGTATATAGCATATCCCCAACTCTTTGAAAATTTTATTGAAAATCCTATTTTATTTTTAGAAATTAAAAACCTTATTTTGAGGTAATGATTTAATAGAACTAGTATTTTGAAGTCTTAACAGTCCAATTTTCCAAGCAATTGATAGAATAGTTCATATTTTTACACACCTGAAATGAATATTTTCTCACCTAAAAATGTCCTTAGAATTTAAATGTCTGTATCTTTTACTTCTCTTTTAAGGCATCCTGCATTAATTTTATTACATTTGTATCTAAAATAAATTTATGCCAACTTCTTTTTAAACAGACAAAATTATTAGGCACAGAGCTTGTACCCTGAAGGACACTGCACATGCCATCATTGCAGCTGAATTGGACCCAGAATTTAATAAACTCTGTGAAGAAATTAAGGAAGCAAGAATAAAGAGAGGTAAGTTAGAGAAATAGATTGGCTGCTGAAGCGTTCTCAGTTCATTTTATCACCTTCCTGTGACACAGGCGCCAGAGTATACTCATTGGCTCAGTAATATCTTGGTATTTATTAATTTTTGATACTAACAGGCATCATGTAAATTCTCAAGGGTATTTTAAAACTACACCCATGACAGTTTGAGTGTAAAGGTACATGTTAGATAAAGAGTATTTTTTAGTAGAAATTTCTTCTTAAATAATTTACATATTATGTCTGCATTTATAACTGAAGATATTTTAGTTTGCATAATTCACATATGATATTCACTACTTAAACTTTTTTTTTTATAAATATTTTCCCCAGTGTGTTAACACTTACGTGTAATTTTTTAATTAGAGCCACAAAATTTGTTTATTGGATGTACAGCTGTATCCTTGAGGAACTTTAGTAGGAGGAAGAGAAATGCCAGTGGCAGAAGATTTTAAGCAGTGGAATTGGTCAGGTCACTTTAGAAAGATATAATGTGTTCTCAGTGTTTTAGGAAGATGAAAAATTGAGAGTTAAAAGCTGTGAGAGCCAGTTTGGAAAACTATGTTTCAGTTCTATAGAGGCAAACATAGATTTGCTATATTATGCAGCAGTTCTCTTCCTTGGAATCTATCCAAGAGAAATGAGTATGTGCCCACATGAAACATGTACGTGAATGTTCATAGGAGTGTTATTCATAATAAATAAAACTGGAAAAATACAAATGTCCATCACTTGATTAATGAGTATCAAAGCGTGTACCCATAGTCCATATTATTCAATGAAGTATAATACTTCACAACAGTGCTACATGGAATAAGGCAGTAATGAAAGAGCATCTGCTGAATGTGGTCCTCTCATATAAAATGCAAGTATGTTGAGATACACATATAGTAGTGGCTGCCTGAGACAGGCATCTTAAATTAGATTTCTATGGGGTAACCACAAAAATGTACATTTATTAAAAGCATTTAATTTTATGCTTAAAATAGGTGATTTTTATGTTGTAAAAACTGTACCTTGGTAAGATTGCTAGGGGAGAAGGTGGTAAAACAAATACACATTTTAACTAATGAATGGAGCTAAGCAAGATTATTATATGAGTGATACATATGTAGAGAACACTTTGTGGGATTGGCTTTCCTTTCTTTTTTCTTTTCTCTTTCCTTTCTTTCTTTGTTGTTGAGAATTGTTCTCATGTAGCTCAGGCTGCCCTCAAATTCACTATGTACCCAAGAATAACCTTATCTTTCTCTCTTTAACTCCTAAAAATTAGGATTACAGACTTGTGCTATCACACCCAGTTCATACAGTACTGGGGATCAAAAGCAGGACTTGGTACATACTAAGCAAACATTCTGCATATCTGAGCTATATCCCTAGCTTAGTAGAGGGCACTTTGAAGGAAAAGAATATTGATTGTTAAATGAATGAGTAGATACCAATTCTGCCAATCAAAACAGGGACTATATAAGATAAACTCTGTGTGTGTGTGTGTGTGTGTGTGTGTGTGTGTGTGTGTGTGTGTGTAAAGGTGAACCATTTGTCTTTAATTTGACCTATTTTTAGGATACCTGATTGGCAATATCAGATAGACAGATAGGAATGTGGCTAGTAGGCTAGAGAGCTTTGGACTAAAAATATGTATTATATAACATTATTTAAAAGCCATATACATAAAGGATCCTTCTTGTTTATTAAAATAAGAAGCTAGGTTTTATATATCTATAGAGAGAGCTGTGAGTAGCACTAGCATTCAAGTTCACATGGAAGAAAAGATTTTAGTGAAGAAAATTGAGATGGAATGGTTACTCTTTGGAAGATGGTGCCAGGAAGTGAAACTTAGGGCATTGCTGTGACAGGCCACAAGCTAGGTTGAAACTGTTCATGGGAATGTAATTTAGTGACCCTGTATACTTACTATACATTCTAAGATAGCAGAGATCATGACTTTTAGACAATTTATAGTCTTATTATCCCACAGTCATATTGTGAAATATATTACTTTTGGAATTACAATGAGTGAAAATAGGACTCCTTTGGGCATTAGGATAAGTATGGCCTGCTAGGTATTTTTATGCTTTTAATATCAAGTTACTTTCCCATCTTAAAACAAAAGATACTATTTTCAGCAGAATTACAAACTGTATAGGTATAATTAATGACTTTTAAATTCAGTTTTATATTTCAGATTTTTAAAAATCTTTCTGGTTTATGCATCTGGGAACATTTAAATAGGTATTGCTTATCTGCTGCTTGCAGGCTTATCAGTAACAGCAGAACAAATAACTCCTCATAGCACTGCTGCCCGTAAGACAGAGACTAGAGTGGAAGAGGCATTTCGGCACAAACAAAGAAACCCAATGGATGCCTGGCACAACTCTGCAAATAAGTGTGCATGTGAGTATTTGTGAGCATGTTAGCCACGAGTAGCAATAGCTGAGATTTGCTAGGATCAGCCCACTAAACAACACTGCTCATTGTCCATAGTTCTTTAATCCTCTTTCTAGAGAGGTGCTTGTAAAGTAAGATTCAGAATGAGAATTTCATCTTTAACCTTATTTGCTATTTTCCATGCTTAGTATTTTTGGAGGGGGCGATATCTGAAACACTTGAAACAAGCACTGGATTTTTGGATAGAGATGAAGGCAACAGATGGTTTTGTCCACCTAGTCCTTATTTCTCACTCCTTGCATGATATATGCAGGATATTCTCTTTGTAGTTAGTAGGAAGTTTAGTCCTTTAAAGGAATATTTATGCTGTGTTTGAGAAATCTGCACAGCATGATTTGTCTTAACTTTGTTTGATATAGTTAGAAGGAAAATTTAGTTTCTAGATCTTCATAAAAACTTATTCTTGTTGATCTATTATATTTTTGAAAGACAGTTGTTAATAAACCTAACATCTTCCTGTTGTAGTATTCATGTTTCATTAAAGATAGCCTGTCTTGAAAGACACATGCTGTTCTTCTGGTCTAAATATGATGATACTGCTCTGTGCACAAAACTGGCCATAGTATGGTCTTTACTAAATGACAGTGAATTTGAAGGAATGAATCATACCTACCTTTTAAACTATATTTTTATTAATTCTTTGAGAATTTCATATAGTATTACTTGACTATATTTACTCCATTCCTCCTCCTTTTAATTTCTAGATCTATTCATTATTCCCAATCCCTTCTAACTTCATGTCCTCTTTAAAAAAAAAAAAAAAAATTAGTCAAAAAGTCCTTTTATACTGGGTGTGGGGCTGTCTGCTGGAGCATGGGAAAACCTACCAGGAGTTACACCCTTAAAAACCCCAACTCTTCTTCTTCCAAAGGATATCAGCTGTCAGTAGCTTATCAGTTAGGGGTGGAGGCTCTTGAGTCTCTCTTGCCTCTGTGCTACAGTGTTATGTGGCTTAATCTTGTACAGACAATATCTCTGCTGTGAGTTCATGAGTGCGATGGCCCTGGAATGTCTGGAAAACACAGTTTTGCTCTGATCCTCCCTGACCTCTGGCTTTTGCAATCATTCCATCTTCTCTTCTACAATGGTCCCTGAGCTAGGGGGGTGAAGGGGAGGCGCAGGGGGTGGGGAGGTAAGTAGGGAATGTGATGCAATTATCATAAATGTGGCTGAGTACACTACTGGTACTTATTCTTTGCACTTTGAGCAACTGTAAATTTCTGTGTTAACTGTCAATTGCACAAAGAGCTGCATATACTCAATTTTAAAAACTTTGACTTCTTTAAATAAGTAACATTCATATGGTGCAAGTTTGAGAAAGGATTTAATGGTGCGTTTAGTTGTTCTAAAACCAATAACTAGGTTATTTGGCCCACTCATATTTCAGATTGTGTTCCATTGTGTAACATCATACTCTCATTTAAACTCTGAATCCTTTATAGTCTCTTCGTTGATACTAATGTCTACCAATGAGAATATATTGAATATTCGCTTCAAGAAGTTTTAGGCTGGGGCAGGTGAGATGGCTCAGCAAAGATACCTGAATTTGATTTCTAGAACCCACAGGAAAGGAGAAGAGAATGAAAATACTTTTAAAATTTATAGAGTTGTGTTTTCTCTTACCAGTAGATGGCACACATGACACATCATTTGTCTGTTTTAGATTAACACAAATCTTAACTCTATAATGTACAAAAGGGACAGTTGCTTTTCTAAGGTCTTAGCATTGGAAACAGCCTTAGTGATACAATAAAAATTGACTTTAAATGTGTTCCTAAATAGGTGTTTCAATAGAGCATCCTAGGTAAATAAAGTACTTGGTAAGTTAAAGATTTTTCTCCTTTCAGAAAAAAGCATTGTATATAATGAATAGAAGCAGTACAATAGGTTATGTGAACAATTTGGTTAACAAACTGTTAACCTCCCCTAATATAAGTGGTTTACCCAATAGCATCAACTTATTATAAAGGTATCTCCAAATATGTAGAATAATCAAGCCTTCTATTATGAAGGCAACAATATCAAGAAAATATTAAAGATAACCATTTGGTCAGTTATTTGAAAAAAGAGACCTATAAAAGCTGTATTCTCTTGGATGACAGAAATCATAAGCTCTTTGAGTAGATGGTTGGGCTTCCAGGTGATAAGTTGAAGCCAGAGATCTTTTTTTTTTTTTTTTTTTTTTTTTTTAATTTCCTTTATATGTATCAGAGGTAACTGATGACTCCACTGGGAAATGCAGATCTTTAATATAAGCTGATATTCCATCAATACTGTGTACCACTTTAACCCTTTAAACCCTTTCCAATAATAGGCAGGAATAAATTTAGTCATTATTATTTCTTCTTATTTAGTAACTATCATCTCCAAAATTCATTTAGTCATTTGACTCAAAAGTTTACCTTTTCTTCAAAACTCAATATGCTTTTCATGCTTTCTTCTCTATTTCTATCTTATATTTTATATTATAGGTTAGTTAGTAGATGTAGAAAAATATCTGTTAGTCTAATATTAAACTTTACAGAAGCTCAGATGACAGGCATCTACAACAATCATTAGCTAAAACTAATATAGCCCACATAGGAATGAAACAAAGATGGCCATCTTGCTCCAAAGGTAGATATAAGGCTTTCAATATGTGACAACTAACTCTCAACACTAACCACTCTAATTTTGAGCCATGAAACCAAAAACTATTAAGAATTCTCAGTCTACTTTGTAAGCCATGACACTCCAGAACAAGAAAAGTCTGAATTCTGTTCATAGAACTAGTTCGATTCTTTATATGTAACACATGACACAAAGGCCAGAAGCTCACTAAAGCAAGTATGTTTTTTAAGCTTTCACACTGGTTAATAAGAGAGAGTGTGTAAGCCCCACTCCAAAAACTAGAATCTGTAATAGTAGAAGAGGTTAAAACCAAGCAAACTATACCAGAGTAAAGTTTTAAAAGTTTGCATTTGTCTGAGTTCATCTATAACTTCATATCCATTTACTTATAAGTTATGAGAATTTGTCTGCATGGATAACAAGAGCCAAGGGTTTTTGTTTGTATTTTGGCCAGTATAGGTTAACTTTTTTGGGGGTTCTACTATAAAGAATATAGAATAGTTATTACACTCTAAGTTCTATATGTACTTTCCCTGTCTTTCTTATCAAACAGTTCGAGTTCGGAGAAAATCAAGGCGGCGATCACAGTGGGGTAAAGGAATTATTAAGAAAAGGAAAGTCAATAATTTGAAGAAAGATGAGGAGGACACCAAGTTTGCAGATTATGACCATACAGAGGACAGGAAGTTGCTGGAGAATGGAGAGTTTGAGGTAAGCACTGACTGCCATGAGGAAAATGGAGAAGAGACTGGAGACTTATCTATGACCAATGATGAATCTTCATGTGATATCATGGATATGGACCAGGGTCAGAGACTGAACAGTGGAGCAGGCACAAAAGAGAATTTTGCATCAACCGAAGAGGAAAGTTCAAATGAATCTCTACTTGTCCATAGCAGCAGTTCTCTCAATCCTGAGCAGACATCCAGAAAAGAGCCCTTCCTTAAAGGCAGCTGTCTGAATGGTGATGCATCCACTGACAGTTTTGAAGGAATTCCTGTTCTGGAGTGTCAGAATGGCAAAACTGAAATAGTTTCTCACTCTGGTGGTGGAGAAAAGTCTAGTTCTGAACAGAAGATTCCTTTAGAAGAACAGCTAAAAGACAAACCAGAGACTGTGAATGAAAATCATGGAGATGACCCTGAAAAGCTACAAGTACTGGAATGTAGCAGTAATGAGAAGATTGAACCAGGTCCTGATGTGGAGGTTAAAGATACAGAACTGGATAAAGAAGGTAGAGCTAAAGTTTAAAAATATTTTCTGAAGGTTTAAATGCCAGAAGGTTAAATGAATATTGTATCTGGTTTTTAGTAACAAAAATTGGTTAACCGATTCTCAGAGTGGAATCTGCATCAACACTTTTCAGCCCATTCCATAAATACCTGTGAACATACTCAGTTTTTCCAAAAGGTTTCATGGTCCAGAATGCTCTGCTATCTTGGCCTTTTAGCTTTCCTCCTGTCTGATTGGCTGTCCTGGAACCTGCTCTGCAGACCAGGCTGGCTTCAAATTCAGAGGTCTACCTGCCTCTGCCTCCCAAGTGCTAAGATTAAGGCATGTGCCATTACTGCCTGGCCTGATTGCCATTTTTATCCTAAAAGCTTTGTAACTGGAAACCAGGTCAATTCACAGGTGCAAAGAAGATGGAATTCCAACAGGAGAATTGTTAGGATGGGTGAGGCACGTGGAGATTAAAAACTGAAAGTTATACAAGCCATTCTTATTCATTTAGTCATGCAATTTTGAGCTAATTCCCCATGCCTGGTTTTTAGTTTTGTAAATCAAACTTCAGAATGTTATTGTTGCTGGTTAGCAATAACTAACTAGTGTAATAATAACTAGCTGTGTCTCCTGGTTACTAGTACACATTGCAGTGTATTTAGACTGTCTCAGATCCAGCTAAGTCAAATTGATTGTATGGTAGTGGAGAAAGAATGCAGAACTGTTGACTTACCTTGTTCTTTAAAAAAAAAAAAAAAATCAGAACATTCTGCAATCCCTGCCTTCTCATGACTATATGATCTGTTGAAGAAAACGCAGAAAAGGGAAGTAAAGGTTATCTAGCTCACCTTTCCCTATCATTATTCTTTACTGTACAATGGGATGGAATGAGTTGAAGATCTGCCCTGTTCAGTTTCTTTTCTACCTGAATAAGTTCTCTTCCTATATTAGGCTGTCTTGAAAATGTGATATGGTAAAATCGTGTGGAATACACAGCTTTAGTTTGGAATTTAGACTATGTTGGAAAAGTTTTTATCCTGCCATATTTCTAAGCTCTGTAATAGAACTGAGAAGTAGAAAAGTATTATTCAAAGTCCTTGTAAGATGCGTGTGTGTGTGTGTGGGGGGGGTGTACATGCAGGTACTCACACCCATGTTCATTCATGGGCCAGAGGATGATATCAGACATCCTGCTCTGTCACTCTCCACCTTATTCCCTAAAGACAGGGTCTTTCACTGATCCTAAATCTGTCTCCCACAGCATTGCCGTAAAACACGTGTAACCATAACTTTCTTTGTAGCTGAAGTATTGAGATTCCAAAATCAGTTCCTCATGCTTATAAAGCAAATATTTTACTGACTGAGATATCTCTTATCCTTTATAAGCAAGTGATTAGAGTAAAGGTAGTTTTTCTATTTCTTTTTCCTGGATAATGTATATCAAATGATATTCCATTATTACTTTATTTTCATAGTTATGGTTTAGTTCTCTTTAATTTGGATTATTTAGTCATACTAAAAAAAGGAAAGCATCCCAAAATAAACGTTATAATTTTTTAAAAAATATATTGTTCTCTGTACTCCGAAGATGTCACAAACAAAAGAATTTTTTTTATATTTGCTTAGTAATGATTTTCTTTTACTTTTATTGACTATAGTACACTTTTTCTCTTATCAATTATAGGTGCTTCTAAAATAAAGAAATACCGTAAATTAATTTTAGAGCAGGCAAAAACAACAAGCCTGGAACTGGTTCCAGAAGAACCATCTGAACCTGTGCCACCTCTGGTAGTTGATCATGAGAGACTGAAGGTATGCTTAGCTCTTCACAGTCCATTTTCAATGACTGGAATAATATTTGGATATTTGTAAGTCAGTTTAATAAAACTAGTTTTGATAATTGTTACTTTAAGCTAGGGATAAGTGTCCTGGGACTTCTTCCAACTGGTAGTTAAGTGTATTTTGAGGGTTGGAAATTATTTAGTAAGCCAGAGTCTAGAATCTTCTAACCATAGGTGTCATTTTTTCTAGACATTTGACTATAATGGTTTCAGTTTGACCAATGGTAACAACTACAGCTCATGTTTCTTTGGATTTCTCTCACGTGTCCCCCCTCCAGAAATTGCTTGACTTATTGGTAGATAAAAGCAACAACTTGACAGTTGATCAACTTGAGAGATTGTATTCCCTTCTTAGTCAGTGCATCTACCGCCATCGTAAAGATTATGACAAATCACAGCTTGTGGAGGTAAGTGTGTTTAGTTTATCCCTTGGGCATGTGCTTTTGCTTATCCTAAAGGAGAGAGGAGAATTTATCTAAGTCATTTTTAAAATATTTATTTTAATGTGTATGAATGCTTTGCCTGCATGTATGTATATGCACCATATGTGTGCCAAGTCCATTAGTTTTTACCAAGTAACCCAACAGTGCTGTGAAGATTTATGATTAAGAAAACCGGGCACTGAGTCTGTAGCTGAGTGTAGTATATCAGTTACCTAGCATGTGTGAGACCTTGGGTTTGCTCTCTTATATTTAAAGAAAAAACAAAACAAACAAAAAAAAAAGGCAAAACATTATTATGATACAGTCTGAAGAATAAAGCCTTTCCCTACCATTTTGTCTCAGTAAATAAGATAGCAAGTTCCTTGTCTGTCAAAAGATTCTGGGTAGGTGAGGACACAGAATGACTGTCTTCATTCTCTTCTCTGGTTTGTTTATTTGCCCATACCGCATGGGCCTGTTGGTATGGCCTAGCCTTATAACCTCTGTCATTGGAGAGGGAGGAGGGTTCAAGAGGTGGAAACAGAAGTGTCACCCTTAGATACATAGCAAGTTTGAGGCTAGTCTGGGAAGTGTGAATGTGTGTAGGTAGGTAGATGGCAAAGGCAATGAGGTCTGTTTGCCACCCACTGGTATACTAATAGTTGGAAAAGAACTTTAAAACATTTGGTTTAATCAGATGTTGTCCTGTAAATAGCCAGAGGGACAGCATTTGTCCTTCAACTTACATGCTTGAAACATAGACCTGTCCTTTATTGTGTATTTCTTCTTCCAAAGAGTGTCTGTCTCTTTTCTTATATTTGACATATCTAATCTGTGCTCCTGCTTTTTAATATCACCTTAGCAAATGTAATCCCACATCTACTCACTGAATTGCTCACAGCTATCCACTGAGTGGGCTGAACAATTTAGATTTTTTTTTTTTTATTATGGTGGTCTAGCTTGAAGCATTTATCAAGAATCTCTGTACCAAATACTGTGCTAGGTGTTTGAGATGCAAAGCATGAAAAGTTCCTGTTCTAAAGGAAGATTTATGTGGAGAGGATATGGTTATTTTTCGTGTGTAATAAGGACATTAGATTTGTTGTATTGCTGTACTGGGGATTGAACACCAGTCAGACCTTGCATAAGCTAGGCAGGCATTCTACCTGCCTTAGGAGCATTAGATTCAAATCAAAATGAGGTGGCATTTATAATTATTTTGGAGGGCAAGGTGATTGATTCGGGCACTCACTTGCTCCATCACACCAAAGAACCAGAGCAACAGGTATATAGCCACATATTGAGGTGAATGGCTGTGGAAGACTGCTGGGATTTAGGAGCATAAAAACAGAAGCTTTAACAGGATGTGATAGTGCATGCCTTTAATCCCAGTTGAGATGAATTTTCCTAGACCCAGCTGTGTCCCACTCCCCACATCTTATCTTGATCCCTGGTGAACAGTACCCACAAGTTGAGGGAGAAAAATCTCAAGCTGCCTCTACCTCTACCCACACAGCTTGCAATCAATGTTTGTGTGGATCTAAGGTTCTACTCTCAGGCACACCTGCAATAGCAGCATAAAAAACAAAACAAAACAAAATTAAAAAACAAAACAAAAAATTAACAAACAAAACAAAACACATTCACAATTGCTTCCACTACTCCTATATAGATAACCTTCAATAGTTGTCCCTGTACTTTGTCTTATTGTACATTGCTGACAAGGCTAGGTACGAGTTCACAAAGTGTTGCAGGTGCTATTGTTTTTCCAGGAAGCCTTTGAATCTACACTTATAAATGGAAGACATGTTTCAGACCTCTACTACCACAACAGTCAGCATGCAAGTGACAGGGTCCAAACCCCAAGGAAACAGTGCACATGTATGTGGAGCTCAGAGGACGCTCTTCCTCTACTGTGTGGGTCTCAGGGATTGATCTCAGGTCCTAAGGCTTGATGATGTCTTTACCTGCTGAGCCATCTTGCCAGTCCAAGGTGTTTTTTTTTTTTTTTTCTTGTTTGTTTGTTTGGTTGGTTTTTTTGAGATTGTGTCAGTAGTAAATATATCCATGAACTAGATGGCTTCACCACTGAATCTTACCAAATTTTTAAAGAATTAATGAGCACCAAGATTCTCAAACTTTTTCATAGAACTGAAGGGAAAATTTCCAAATTTTTTCTCTATTATCAAAACTGACAGTGACAGAAAACAATTAGACTAATATTGTAATGATCATCAGTGCAAAGATCCTCAATAGAATACTACCAAATTTGATAGCCCATCAAAAAGATCATAAACCAAGCCAGGTGGAGGTGGCGCACACCTTTAATGCCAGCACTAGGGAGGTAGAGGCAGGTGGATCTCTGAGTTTGAGGACAGCCTGGTCTACAGAGGGAGTTCCAGGACAGCCAGGGCTACACAGAGAAACTCTATCTCAGAAAACCAAACCAAACCAAATAAATCATAAACTGTGATCATGTTGGTTTGATTTAGGGAGGTAAAGATGGTCCAACATATTGCAACTCGGTAAGTGTAATGTATTTCTATTAATAGAATGTAGGATTTAAAAAAAGGAAGCTTATTTTCTCAGTAATGCAGAAAAATCTTGATATAATTCAATATTACTTCATTATACTCATTAAAAATTGTGTGTGATAAACCTATAGGTAGTGTCACTCTGAATGGGTGTCCTAGTTTGCTTTTGTCTTCCTATGATAAAATACTGACCAAGGCAACTTGAGGTGGGTGGCCATCTGGCTCATGGATGTAGGGAATTTGGAGCAGAGAGTACAGAAGAGGACTCTCTTACTGGCTGCTGCTGCTTGCCTTTATGCTAAGAGTGGCACTTTCTTCTAAATCAAACAGTAATCAAGAATATGCTCCATAGACATGCTCACAGACCAGTCTGATGGAGGCAGTTCCTCGTTCTAGGTTCTCTCCATGTGCCAAGTCAACCAAACTCATCAGCACAAGTGACTCCTTTTCAGTTTAACAGAAAAACATATCATTATCTATAACCTTTTGTTGTCCTCAGAATCTCAATGTTAATAGTAATATCACATATAAAACACAGTGTAACTTTAAAAATTCTCAAATTCTAACAATTTATAAGTCCAAGTTCTCTTTAAAAATTCAGTCTCAGCTGTTGGCTTCTGTAAATTCCAAAAGAAATTACATTCTTTATTTCTAGGGTGCAGTTATAATCAGATCAAAGCAAAACCAAAATCCTATGTGAATAATTCAGTGTCCAGCTGAGGCACATAATCCAAAGGGCTTGGGTTGTCCCACCTCTTCATCTCTGCCTTCTGTAAGTGTACTGTTTTGGTACTTTGCTTGGTGGCCATCCCACAGTCCTGGCATCTCCAGTGTGCTAGAGTCACCATACCACTGAGGCTGCACCGTCACCAATGGCCCCTCCTAGACTTTCATATGACCCCCTCAGTTCTACAACTCTCATGCCACCAAAACCCAGTAACATGTGGGACCCTGTTAAATATTAACAAGTTCATCTGCCAGTTTGAGGTTCTACCTGGGCCTGTGACTCTGTACCACAGCTTCTATGTGCTGACCCTAAAGAAATATTTCCCAGATTTTTATCTCAGTGATGTTGGTCTCATATTAATCACAGCTGATTCTTCAGTCCCAGCTAACTATCATCAATTGTCCCAGTACAGGTTTCACCTCAGTGATTTTGATTTTCTGCTAATCAAAGCTGATTCTTCAGCCCCAGATGACCAGAAACCACACATTCTCAATTCAAATATATCACAAAGATGGCCTTGATGGAGCCAGGCAGTTGTGGCACACGCCTTTAATCCCAGCATTTGGGAGGCAGAGACAGGAGGATCTCTGTGACTTCGAGTCCAGCCTGGTCTACAGAGCTAGTTCCAGGACAGCCTTCAAAGCTACAGAGAAACCCTGTCTATAAAAAACAAAACAAAAAGATGGCCTGGATGGACTCTCAAACTTACCTCTGAACTTTTATAAGCCAGGCCTTCACTATCTATATTTTTCTCAGCATTCTTATCTTCTGAGCTTCCACCTCAACAGCTTACTAAGATCTAAGTTTTTAAAGGCTTTCTAGCCCAAAACTCTAAACTCAATCACAAGCCTCCTGAAAACAGTCAGGGCTCTCATAGCAGTGCCCCACTCCTAGTATCAACTTCACTCCTAGTTTGCCTTTCTGTTGCTGTGATAAAACACTTACCAAAAGCAACTTGGAGGAGAAAGGGCTTTATTTTGCTTACAAGTTGTAGCTTACTATTGAGGAAATCTGTAGTTGGAAGCTTTTATGCATTCTGCCTGGTTCCAGAGCCATATATGAAATAATCACTCTGAGGCTTAACATTAATTATAATTGTTTTGCCAATGGCTCATGCATATTACTACCTAGCTCTCACAGTTAAATTAATCCATTTTTATTATTTTATAATTTACCTTGAAGCTCTTGGTTTATTACCTCCATCTTTTTTTCCCTAGAGGCTATAGGAATCCAAGGCAGGAACTTGAGAAAGGGGTTTGTTTAATTGTCTTACACGTTGTAGTTTACCATTGAGAGAATCCAAGGCAGGGACTGAAGCAGAGAGCCCAGAGGAGCACTGATTACTGGCTTGTCTCAATGGCTTACTTAGCCTTTTTCCTTTTTAAAGATTATTTTTATTTTATTTGTATGGATGTTTTTCCTGCATGTATGTTAAGTGTGTCATGTGCGTGCAGTGTTCACAGAGGCCAGAAGGCGGCACTGAATCCCCTAGAACTGGAGTTAATGATTGTGGGCCATCATAAAGGTCCAGAACCCAGGACCTCTGAAAGAGTAGCAAGTGCTTTTAAATGCTGAGCCACCTGTCCACTACCTCAGCTTGTTTTCTTATACAACTGAGGACCATCTGCCTATGGGTAGCATCTACTCCTGGATCTCTCATCAGTAATTAGTCAAGAAAATGCGCCACAGACATGCCTACAAGACAGTCTGATAGATATAGCAATTCCCCAACTTAGTTTTCCTTTTCCCAGGTATGTCTAGGTTTGTGTCAACCTGGTAAAACTAGCCAGAACAACGGGGGAAAACTGAAAGTGTTATCTTTAAGTTCAGAAACAAGACAAGGATATCTGTTTTATTGTACTTATGCAAAAGATTATTAGAAATTTTAGCCAGTACAATTAGACAGGAAGAACTAAAGACAAATAAAGTGAAATTATTCCTCTATACTAATGACACAATTCTGTCTTAGTCACAGTTTTATTGCTGTGAAGAGATAGCATGACCACGCAACTCATAAAGGAAAGCATTTAAGTAGGGGCTTGCTTACAGTTAAGAAGCTTGGTGCATTATCATGGCAGCAAGCATGGTGTCTGGCATTGCAGGCATGGTGTTGGAGAAGTACGTGAGAGCTACATCCTGATCCACAGGCAGGAAGAGAACTGAGCCTAGCATGGACTTTTGAAACTTTAAAACCCACCCCAGTGACACTCTTCCTCTCACAAGACCACACCTACTCCAAAAAGGCCACGCCTTGTAATCTTGATCTATAGGCTTGTGGGGGTGGGGTGCAAGAATATAAGAGCAAGTGCTTGGACCAGATGTGGACTTTGAACTATCAAGGCCCACCCCCCAATGACACACTTCCTCCAACAAGGTCACACCTCCTAATCCTTCTGATCCTTTCAAAGAGTTTTACTCCCTGGTGATTAAGCTTATGGGGGGCCATTCTTACTCAAAACACCCGATTCTTTTTTTTTTTTTTTTTATGCATATAGAGTATTTTTTATTTAATTTTATATAACAAAGTCCAATTAAATGAAAACAAACATTTATACACAATATTTGGGAATTTGGGCGTCGTTCTTTCCAAACTACTTCCTGCTGGTAAGGGGCGCTGTCTTGGGGGATTCGAAGAAGATTCAGATATCCTAGCTGTAGTCTGTAGGGCTGTTTTGTCCAGCTGTTTGGAATGTAGGATCAGCTTGTACTCTGTTTCAGGCGGTCTGGTGTGATCAAACCACATTAGTCTGGAAGGAATCCACATCTTTTCATTTTCTGTGGAAACAAAAATAGAAATACTTTTCCCCAGTAACTTGTTCTTCAACTTAAATTTTGGAGTCAAAGCGTTTTTTTTTTTTTTTTATTATTTTACATGTCGATCCCAGTTCCCTCTCCCTCCCTCCCTCCCTCCCCCCAAGCCCTCCCTCCCTCCTTCCCTCCCTTTTGCCCTCTCTACCCTCTCCCATGCACTCTAAACACCCTCCCCTCCCAACCCCCCACCACAATACAATATGTAGGGGAATGCCATCCAGTTGGGGTCATGTAGATCTGACAGGTCCTGTGAAGTAGGGACTAGGGCTTCTCTCCTATCTCTAGAATAAGGCAGTTATCCCTCCATGGGGGATATGTTTGCAAAGTCCTTTTGTGCACCAGGGATACATCCTGGCTCCACTGTCTGAGGTCTCTTAGACTGCTCAGACCTTCTGGCTGAGACCCATATTCAGGGGGGTCCGAGTCAGACCCCTGTTGGCTTCCCAGCTATCAGTCTAGTGGCCCTTAGCTCCTCCTTGTTCAGGTAAGCTGTCTCTATGTACTTCTACCGCATGGTCTTGTCCTCTCCATCTGCTTCTGGGTTCTAGTTTGACTCAGTGTTTATGTATGGGTGTTTGCTCCTGTTTTCAACAGGCATTAGTTGAGGACTCCATGGAGAAGTTAGTTGTTGATCTCACTCTCCGGGAAGGGCATTTATGATAGCCTTTCCACGGAAGCTGAGATTGTTAGTTGGGAGCAGTCTTGTAGTTCCCTCGACCTTTCTTTGTGTTCAACTTTATCTTCAAACCAATATTGGCTCCCTCTTTTATGTTCTCTCTCTCTGTCTCTGTCTCTCTCTCTCTTTCCTATTTTCCATTCCTAACCAGGCTCAATCCTCCTGGTCGCACATGCCTTCCTCTCCTCCCTCTCATTTTCTCCTACTTCTCTCTCCATTAGCTGTCCTCCCCCACTATACCTGAGGTCTGGGGGACTTGTCCCTTCCCAGTTCTGTGAGGGACTTTATATGAATCTCTTAGAATACAACTTGTATCCTAGTTCCTCTGGTGATGTGAATTATAGGCTGGTGATCATTTGATCTAGGTCTAAAATCCATATATGAGTGAGTACATACTGTGTTCCTCTTTTTGTGACTGGGTTACCTCATTCAGGATGGTTTCTTCAAGTGCCATCCACTTGCCTGCGAATTTCAAGATACCATTATTTTTTTCTGCAGAGTAGTATTCCATTGTGTAGATGTGCCACATCTTCATTAACCATTCTTCAATTGAAGGGCATCTAGGTTGCTTCCAGGTTCTTGCTATTACAAATAGTGCTGCTATGAACATAGTTGAACAGATGTCTTTGTTGCATTGATGAAAACACCCGATTCTTACAAAGAAACACCTAGCAAGGATGTGAAAAGACTCATAGAACTGTGTAGAAAGATCTAAAGTCTATACCAGAAGAACTCGGATGCATGATTCAGTAAAGCAGCAGAACACAGAAACCCAAATAATAGCTTTTTATACACCAATAATGAATTTTTGAAGAGTAACCAAGTTGGGTGGGGATCCTAGGAATAAACTTAAAGAAGCAAAAGAACTCCATCATGAAATTTACAAAATAATGATAAACCATATTGCAAAGCCCTCTATGTTCATGGATTTGAATTATAATCTTATAATCAAGATGTTTATACTACTCAAAATAATATGCTGATTCAATGAAATCCCTGCCAAAATACCAGTGACATTATTCACAGAACTAGGGGGGAAAACAACATAATAAAATTCATATAGATGCACAAAAGAACTTCGATTACCCATCTTGAGCAAAAAAGAATAAATCTGTAGACAACACAGTAACCAAAACTGCATGTTATTGGCATAAAAACAGACATCAGGGACTAATGGAACAGAATAGGAAACTCAGAAATAAATCTATGCATCAACAGCTTATTTCAAAGAAGTTAAAAATATCCTTTGGAGAAAAGCAGTCTTTCTAACAAATGGTACAGGGAAAACTGGATACCTACATGTAGCTGACTGAAGCCTGAAGCCTTAATAGTCAACCTACCTAAAAACTCAAAACAAGTCATACACCATAATGTAAAATCTCTGAGTGCTGAAGTATAGAGGAAGAATTTTAAGATATTGGCGTAGGCAATAGTTTTTTGGATAGCACTCCAAAAACCACAGAAAACAAAAGCAGAAATTGACATCAAATGAAAAGGCCTTCTACCTGGCAAAGAAAATAAATATCACCAGAGTAAAAAGATAATATTATCAATCAAAAAGTAACCCAATTGAAACATAGGGAAATGATCTGAATAGACACTGACTAAAAGAGCAGATAGATGGCAATAAATATATAAAAGAATGCTTAGTATCATTAATCATCAAGCAGTGTAAATTAAAATAGATGAGTTAACATCCACTTCAGTTAGAATGGTAGTTTTTAAAATAGAAAAAAAAATTACAAATGCTAGCAATGGTATAGAGAAATGGGCCATTAGATATTGTTGGTGGGAATATAAGTTGGTATAGCTACTCTGGGAAGTAATACAGATATTTCTGAAAAGACAAACTAAAAAAAAAAAAAATGGAACAACCATATGATTGTTCTGTCATGGGTATAAATAAAACCAGAATATAGAAAAGAGACACTTGTAATTGTAGACTTACTCCCCAGAGCCAAGATTGGGAATGAATCCAAGTTACTATCCACAGATGAGTGGATAAAGACAGACAGACAGACAGACACACACACACACACAAATTAGCCATAAAGAATAATGTAGTTTTGCTATATAAAGAATAATATAGTTTTGCTATATAGCACTGGAGGGAATCATGTTAAATGAAATGAGCCAACTACATAAAGACACAAGTATCACATGTTCTCTTTCATATGTGGAAACAAACAAGGTTATACCAAGTTCTAGATAACTGGGGACCAGGTTGGGTGGAGAGAAGAAGGGGTGTCTGAAGAGGAAAACTCCCAAGATGCCTGGATATGCCAAATGGAGTCTTTATTGACCTCCAGTTTGTTTGGGGTTTTAAAGACAAGGATGACAATTGTGACTTATATATAAAGGCAGTTCTGGACATCTGCAGCAAGCAAGCATTGTTTGCAGAAGCAGAGAATGAACAGATAGAGTGGCCAGGCATAACCCTGAGGTCAGGGTCAAATAGTATAGGAAGTTATGGCTGGTCTAAGTGAGCTAAGTCCAATTTTTGCCCAATATATTTTTAGCAATTAAAGTATTCTTAGCAATGCTTTCCAAAAATGCCCCCTACAGGTACCATCAATTCATGGTATGTGTGAAAAGATAATTTAAGGCAATATGATTGTAGGTACCTTTCGGTGGGCCTTGACAAGTTTTGCTACTAAGCAAACACATCACACAAAACAGAGTTAGTGCAAAAGGTTTATTGGGGATTGGGGAGAGCAGCAGAGTGAAAGGCTGTGTTGAAGTGGGGACTTGAGAGAGGCAGACAGACAAGAGGAAGAGAAGCAAGAGGAAAAAGAAGAGGCAAAGAGGAGCAAGAGAGAGACAAGAGAGGGAAGGGACAATGAGGGAAAGCTGTGCCCGGTGGGTATTTTTAAAGGGTGCACATGTCACATAGATGACTGTGGAAAGGCACCTGGCAACAGGAGATAACATAGCTGCTTTGATGGCAGAGGCAGGCTATTGTGGCAGCAGCAGAAACTTAATAGTAAATCATGCTAATTTGTATAATTAATATATTAGTATAATTAAATAAAATTGAAAACTTAGAACTACTAGAAGGTAAGTTCACATTTCTTAGAATCAGTGAGACAAAAAATAAATATATGTGTACATATATACACACACACATAAAAAAGTATATTCTAAAATTTGCTGCACATGGTAAGTATATGCAGTTTCTTAAAAAAGAAACATAACCACACATGATAAATTTATGCAGTTTTTTTTCTTATTAAAAAAAGAAGCAACCAAACACAATGTGTTTGCTTTGATTGGATTCTAGACTGGTGAGATTCAACCATAGTTTGTTTTGTTTTTTGTTTTTGTTTTGAGATAGGGTCTTAGTGTGTAGCCTTGGCTGGCCTGGAACTCTCAATTATTTCATAACCACATTTTATGAGTGTCATCTTTTAAAGCTTTGTAAGTTATATAATATGTAGGAGCTTCCAGAAATGATAAAATAAAAACATTGCTATGCCCTGCCATCAAGAGGGTATTATAAGTGAGACTTATTGGGGATCCAACTGCCAAGGCCATCTCTGGCAGAGAGAAGAGCAAAATGGTGGAAAAGCAAGCTGCTTTTAAGACACACAGCAGTGTGGGGATCTGAGTTGATACATGCTGTCAGGATTGATCCAGAACTAGATGTCCCTGCCAGATGTGGTTAACCTTGGGGTAAAGTGAAGGGAGGTCCCTGGAGTGTTGAGGATGGTTTCTGTGAACAGGAACTGTTGTGGTGGAAGTGCCACCCCAGCCCCTGGCATCCATACACCCAAGGAGGCTGGGATGGTTAGATGGAAGCTCCGCCTCTCTCTCACTCCCAGTCTCTGCCCCCTCAGAAAGCCTGACAAGAATTAGCCCCTCCCCAGGGTTGCTTAAGACCACACCTATAGGCTACCTAAGTCCTGACCCACATGTTTGCCATATGATTCCTTTCCTGCCCTCCTGAGGGCACCCTGGAGTGTTTTGCTCTGTTCATTAAACCTGGATTTATTAATTCGGTTTGATTGGCTTGTATCGGCAGCGGTGGATATCCAATAACCGGGGATTCAAAACTTTTCAGAAACCACTCTAGATCTGCCTTTTCAGGGAACAGAAGCTTTAGGCTTGTTCACCCAACAACAGTCCTCTGTTTACTTGGCCAGTGTCCTTCTGTTTAGGACAGAGTCACCAGTGCTGCCATTTTGGGGAAGGGGACTTTGAATCTGACAGTCATTTGAATGTCTTCCAGTGCCTAACTGTCCATAATACTTACTGTATTATTGTATATTATTATTATTGTATATTTTACTTTATAGTTTTATTTTTCCCTCCCAGCAATCAGATAATGATCTCTTTAATAATGATACAGAATCAGATTTCGTTGGAGCTGTAAAAAGGTAGAAAAGATGTATTTGGTGCTTGACTATCCTAATGTAGATAGTTTACAGTTGTGTGTGTGTGTGTGTGTGTGTGTGTGTGTTGGGGAGGGGGGGGGGATTCCAGACAATTTCTGTATGTAGCTCTGGTTGTCCTGAAACTGGCTCAGTAGACCAGCCTAGCCTAGAATTCACAAAGTTACGCCTGCCTCCACCTCCCAAGTACTGGGATTAAAGGAGTGTACCATCACCACCTGGCTTATTTTCTTTAACTCTGCAATTTTTTTCAGAAAAAAAATAGAATGAATTGCATATTCCTCTGAATGGGATTTGGAATTTTAGTAATCCGGAGGCCTACTTTAGGGAGCAGGAGGATTGGTGGAATGAGCAGTGAATGGTTTTGCTAGTGGTGATGATAGCAGCAGTTCCCTCTAGCCTTTTCCCTGTTCAGCTGGGAATGGAGATAGAATGGAGGAATATGGGAATAAGGTACAGCCTCCTTTTGTCATAAGCTTTGCTACAATGAACACATTCCATTTGCTTTAGTATCAGTAAGGTGTAATGAGTAAGGAGGGCCCAAATTCTGGTCTGAGTTTGCTTGTGTTCATCTTCTGACTTTGGGTGTGGTGGTACAGGGTTCTGGAAGCTGAGACTGGAAGATTGTAAATTGAACACCTGCTTGGGCTACATAGTTCTTAGCCAGCTGAGGCTACTTACTGAGCCTCTCTCTCAAACAAAACAACAAAATGAAATTCTGATCTTGCCTCCCACAGGTTTGTTTGTTTGTTTTTCAAAATGGGCCTTATAATGATACCTTTTTACACACCTTCAACATTATTCTGGGACTTAATATATATATATATGCACTTCATATGGGCATAAATATATACCTTATGCACCTGTTATATTTGCTTATATATTTGGAATGTATTTCTTAGTGCAATATCTGCTATCGTAAGTTATCATTGAATGATGCTATCTTTGCAATCCCCATTGCCAAAGAATAAAATAAGAAGTACTTAGAATTGTCATGGGCAGATGGTTTTACAGCAGAGCTGTAAAAATATTCAAATTTGAACTTGTATCTCAAATTCTTTGTCTAAAAGTTTAATTTAATGTGACTCTTTCATGGTGGGGAATTCCTTTGTCTTCCATAGTGAATAACATGCATTTTTTTTTTCTTACAGGAGATGGAAAGAACAGTTCATATGTTTGAGACATTCCTATGAACTTGTCAAGATGAGTGGTTTATCCTCTCCAATCTGCTCCTGATGAGCAGTCTTCTGAGCCATTCACTTTCAAATTGCACCAATTATGCGCAGAGCCTTGGTGTAAAGTGCTCGCTCACTCATTCTTTCTCTGTTGAATTTGGTGCTATTGTCTCAGGTACCTGAAACCAACCAGCCTACAAGAACCAAACAAAACTTCAGAAACATGTTGTATTTTCCACAAATAAAAAATACAACCCCACAGCTTGGAGATTCTGGTGCTACAGAAACTGCTTTCGCTCTGCCCCTCTCTTCTGCACTCTTGGAGAATCTCTTAGGGAGCAGACCAGCAAACCGAGGGAACTGGATGGGGCAGTTCTAACTGTGCTGAATTGTTGGAAATTGTGGGCGACCTGCTTTTTCTTTTTCTTTTTTCCTCTTTTCTATCTCTGATCATATCCCACCCCCACCCCCAGGTAATGGACTAAGACCTGTTTTGGAATTGGCTATGTATTGGTGTATTCTGGTGGACAACTGAAGAAACTGGGTGAAATTAGGTTAGGCTCTTTAGAACTGCCTTTAATGTGCCTTTTTATTCATTTGAGAAAGATGAGGCTTAATGGATGGGCTCATTTGTAGCAAATTAATTAGAATGTTTTCTTTGGTCACAACCTTGAAAATAAGTTTTGATACTCAGTGTCGTTAAGAGACAACAGTGCTCTGTATTTAATGCCTGTCTTGTTATCAAAACAATCAAGATACTTAGTGAGCCACTTGATATGCTAGGTTGTCAAGCTTTCCTGTGGTGTGTGTTTCTAGTTAAGAGACACACCTAAAACAGCAACAAATGATATACAGTCCACAAAACCCCACACACTTCTCCATATTGCTGACAATGTTGACCAGAAAATACATAGTTGGTGGCCATTCATCTGTCAGATGCAATTTAATAGTTATTCATGTTTCAGTTACCAGAGAAAAATGGTTTTCATGTGTAGTCAGTTGTTACTGTTTTGTTTTAGAGCCAGGACTTGCCAAATGGACAGAAAAGAGAAACTTGTCAGAAACTCTGTAAAACTCATTTTCTGTATAATTGCAAGTGAGCTCTGGTATGTCCTTGAATAACAGTGTTAACATTTAAACCCTATCCCATGCTCACACCCTCACAATGCTTCAGTTTGATTAGAATCAGTTTGGATCTTGTTGAGTGATTTCTGTGGATTGTACTTACCTGAAAATAATTATGGTTTACTAATTTTACAAAACTTTCTAAAAATTTGGAAACACAGTCTAGGCAGTTGCAAAGAGGCAAAGGGAATGCAGTGACATTTTTTATGAGATAATTTTTAAAAGAAATACAGAAAATTTTGCAGACAAATTGGCTTGCTATATTCCTTTATTATAGCCGTTAGCTGCAGGTGTGTCTTTCCAATATATGCAACACATATTTGGGTTTTAATTAGGGCACATGGTCGAGGACTACTGCAGAGATACTGAGCTACCTCAGCCTTTTGTTTTTAGTTACCAACAGTGTTTACAGGGTCCTGTAATCACTTTGCCACCGTTTACATGCTGAAGCTAAGGTACTTGTTTCCTTGTCTCTGGCTGTTGTGGTGTGCAGAGAGCTCGCGCTGGCCTCAGCTACTGCAGTAATCCCAAGTGCTTCTTTGCATTTACCTTCATGTTCACCGTGTTCTAGCTTAATTTTCTTTCTTTCTTTTTCCTTTTTTTTCCTTCCTTCCTTCCTTCCTTCCTTCCTTCCTTCCTTCCTTCCTTCCTTCCTTCCTTTTAAATGTAGATCCTTGTTTTCTTTGTACCTGGTCTGAGGTTCTCATGATATTTAGTTAGTCATGTAATTCAAGATGCTACCATGTAGACACACTGTATTTTTAAGGTGGGCAAGTGTGATTAACGATGAACCATTTTAAAGGGGAGGTGATTTGAAACCTCTAATTTGATTATTGGGAGGATTTTCATGATTTCTTTAGTATTTATTGCCATCATACCAGTGCAAACTATTTTACTGTCTAACACACTAGCATTTTGTATTTTGATGGAAATTGTTACAGAATTTAAAGATTTGATGAAATAAGATGTAGCAGATTTTTTGTAGCGAGTTTCTGGTAAAAGGGTTTTTGCAAGTCTCAGGTTCTTGCTGTGCTATTTTCTTCTTTAGTATTTATTCCAGTTTCTCTACTTCAGAAGCATTCTGTTCAAGTAGCAGCAGCACTTGTAAAAGGAGGAAAACCGCACATGTTCTAAATAGGTTTCCGAATCCTGCACGTGAATTAAGATTTTAGCCATCAGTGAGTTTGACAAGGGACATTTATTTATGTATGGCATTAAAAATGCTTTCAAAAGATCACGTCTTAGTTTGTGTTTACCCTTGATGTAGGTGGAGAAATCAGAGGCAAACTTAGTATAGGAACTGCCACTTTGAACAGTTTAGGTCTCAAAGACAAAGCCAGTCTCATGACAAGTGGGGAGAAATGAACTGAAATTGCACCAACTCTTCAGCCCCCCCCCCAAAGAGAAACATACTATACCAGTTTTAGAGATATCTATCTGGTGGTTCTATAGATTAAGCAGCTTGTGAAATTATCCAAGTCAACTCAGTTTTGTTTACCTTCCTGTAAAGTTCTTAATTTTTGCTGTATAACATTGGCAAAAATAATGTACAAATTGACCTCTGTTCTTACTTCCTATGTGAGCATTATAAGTGATAAGCTCCTGTGTAAAACCTTGCTCTCAGATAAATAAATTATGTATCCCAGCCCAGCCAAGCAAAAGTTCATGCTCAGCTGCAAGGACCCTGGGAGCTTCTTGAAGGTGATGGAACTGCATTAGGTTTGAAACTGATGGCTGTGGGATAAATTGTGTTTTCAAGCTTGAATCTTACCTGTGATTAATTTTTTAATGTCCTTTCATGACTTGATTTTTCTCATATGCCAATGTATTTGTAGGTTTACTGGATTTTATTTTTAGGGAGTGGGGTGGTAATTTCTTCCCTTATTTTGATTAAGTTGGTTCAGCTATGGTGCTAATCAGTAGGTTTCTTCAGTGTCAGGTCCCGTAGCTGAATGCCATTGCTATTATAATTATTATTTGTAACCATATTGGAAGCTTGAATTTGGGCTTGTACCTGCATCTTTTATATTTTGTACATTTGGTTGTTTAGACTTTGGAGTCCAATTGCTTTTTGTCATGTATGTCTACTTTGTAGGTTAAGTAGACTTCATCAACTATGGTCTATTTTGGGTTTGTAGTTTAATTTAGAATTGTGTTAAATTGATGTTTTGCATTTGACTTCATTTTACATTAGTTTGGAGTAAATTATTTAATTTTTGAATTCTGGAATTTGAACATTTACTGTAATTTGTAATATAACTGCTGTGAAATACTTGAATAAAGATGATAAGAAAAACATGTCTTTCTTTAGCGTGACTGTGAGTGCTTTGGCTGTCTGCATGTGCAGGCTGCTCTTCTTCCTCAAGTGAGTGGTTTTACAGAGAGTGCGTGTTGTGCTTAGAAGTACCCCAAAATCTTGTTTGGTATTCTTTTAGACTTCAAGTATGCCTCTGATTTCTTAGCTGAAAGGCCTTCTTGTTCCCCATTGAGGAAATATAGTTTTAATTTAATTGGTTATTATATTGTCTAAACCATGTTGGACAGAAAGAAGTAGATTATTCCAAAAATTTGTTTTTATATATGAATGTTCATTTTTAAAAGACCTTAAAATTGCTTGTGAGACTCAATCAGACTTTTAGGACTTTGGAAATAAAGTTGAATTTTATTTATCCAGTTTTAATTTCCATAGGAAATTACAGTAAGGGCAGAGATTAATCTTGATCTAATTATTTCATGTATCTCCATACTGAAATGACCTTTGGACTTTTTAAAATCTGAATCCCCTCTCTTACCCTACAAGTGTGTATGTGCTTGTTATATCTTAGGCACTATGCTACTAGGTAGACTTCATTAACTGTGGTCTGCTGTGGGATAGAAAGATGATATGTTCTGTCTTTAAGTAGCTTCTACTCTGCTAAGAGAAACAGAAAACAGAACAGAAACTGTTTAATGTTACTCTCTGTTCTTTTTAAGAGCTGATCTTAGCATCTTGTAGTTTGATTGATTATCAGGATAGAAATCTCACTTAGGATGCATTTATTTTTCAAAATGGTTTGGAGGGGTTTGATTATACACACTCTTTTTGTTCCCTTCTACCCTTGTGACTTGAAGTTCCTCCCAACTGCCCAGTGCATTGTGTGTTAGAACTCACAGCCATCTCCCTCTCTCCTTTGAGGAGCACAGTTATCTTTGGAATGCTTGGTAGTGATGCAGTAGGCTTCCTCCTGCATTTGACTTAATGGCAACTGTTGATGCCAGGTGAGTGGCCACTATTTTCCTAACAGTGCTTTTTATTCCAAAAGCATATGTCTTGTCTCTGTATGGTCACTTGGAGGTGTTAATATGGCAGGCCCCAGAAACTGCACATCAAGCATCATAAGACACCCTGATTTTTTTCCCCTCCCTCCCTCCCTCCCTTCCTTCCTTCTTTCAGTATTATATTAGTATTGTGTGTTTGGGTGGGGATATGTGTGTGCCATGGTGCTCTTAAGGAATTCAGAAGATAATTTTGGGAGTTGGTTTTCTCCTTCCACTTTGGGATTGAGGAACTGAATTCAAGTCATCAGGGTTGTGTGGCAAGCACTTACCTGCTGTGCCATCTTTCTGACCTAAGACATCCTGGTTTTCTTGCTGAAATCGCTCTAATTAGAATTCTACCACTTTCAGATGAGGCAGTTGACTAACAGAAGCAGTAAAACTTCCAGGAAAGAAATCCTGTAGTAGCCAATCCCATTCCTCATTTTTGGCAAGCTACAAGACACAGGAGACAAAGGAAGGTGGGATTAACCAACCTCTTCACCGTGGTTGCCTAAAACCATTGGAAAACACAGATATTTAAATTACAATTCATAATAGTAACAAAATTATATTGTGAAGTAGCAATGGAGTAACTTTATGGTGGGGGTCAGCACAACATGAAGAACTATATGAAAGGGTTGCAGCATTAGCAAGGTTGAGAAAAATGTAACTAAAGCAGACGATAAAAAGCAGTGTTTTCTTTGTGTTGCTGGTATGTTTTATGACTTGAAATGATCTGAGCCTAAGTCTTTGTCCTGCTATCTGTTGGTGACTTGGAGACTCTTGGTGGACATAAGTCAGGTGTGCACAACAGTAGTCCTCTTAGAATCATACAGCACCATCAAGTAATTGTTAGTGAGCTGCTTAGTAAAAAGGACCAGCATTGTGAGGGGGTGTAATTTCCTTGGGGGGGTGATAGTGGGGAGAGGTTAGGAGGCCAGTTTGGAAAACTGAAGAGTCAAGGATGAGGAAGTATAGTGTGAGATAAAACTATACAGGGAACTTGGGTCTTATGGAAGGCAAGGCTAAAAATGCTGTATTTCATCCTGTGGTAATTCATAACTTTTTGAACAGTACGTGACATGATGAAAATATAATCTCAGACATTAATGTTGTACTAATTTATGAAGAGAAACATAGCTTACCTCTCCTTTCAGCAAGAAAGCCTGCCCTAGGCCATGCATGGGCTAGGCACTGGGGTTTCCAAAGAAGCCAGTCATCGCCTCTGTTCTTAGAAAGAGCTTTCGAATTAGATTTTTCCCTAGTGCTTGAATGGGCATTTTGGAGCCCATTCTCTTTGGAGAAATACCTTGCTCAGCCTAGATACAGGGGGCAGGGCCTTGGTCCTGTCTCAAAGTAATGTGCCATATTTTGTTGACTCCCCATGGGAAGGAAGCCTTACTCTCTCTGAGGAATGGATGGGGGTGGGGTAGGGGGAAGTCAGGGAGAGCAGTAGGAGGGGAGGGGCTGAGAACTGGGATTGGTATGTAAAATAAGAAAAGATTGTTTTAAAATCAAAGAAATGATAAAGAGCTGGTGAATAGAGTAAGAATTAAAAATAAAAATGGTTAAATGCAATGAGGACAACTTAGTTGAGGCATTGCTGAAGGAGGGAAAACAAATTCATTCTTGGAAATTTTGAAAGGTATGGTGTCTTAAGAGCATCTTGAAAAATGATGTATAGAAAAAAAGGGGATGGGGGAAGCATTCCATGCAGAGGAAACAGGATAATGAAGTACAGAGGCCAGGCGTGGTGATGGTATACACTTGTAATCCAGAACTTGGGAGGTGGAGGCCATTTTTGGCTACCAAATGTATCTGAGTCTAACCTGAGCTACAAAAGACACCTGTGTCAAAACAAGAGCAAAAGGCACAGAAACAGGCAAATGATTGGGTCACCATGACCAGTTCTCGTTTGCTTTAGAACAAAACGGGAATGTAGTGTTAGTTTTAGAAGGACTTCACATGCCAATTTTTATTCCAGATGAGAGATACAGGTCCTGAATAGAGAAAGGTATAATAGAAATGACAAGAATGAGAGTTTCCAAGAAAGAGGCAAAATTACTAGGGGCCAGTGACTAGATGTTGGCATTGACAGGCTGCAGTTGCTCCTGGTTTCTGCCTGGGTCATCAGGTGAGTCATCACCTGAGCTGGATCAAGTCAGAGTGAATGTAGTATTAGATATGACGTCCAGGTCCAGCAGACATTTAGATAAATACAATATCTAAAGCTTTAAACAGTTCAGAGCTGAAGACTTTGGAGATTAGCTGGTTGTTCAAACTTCAAGAATGAATCATCATTTAGGAGTACTTTCAGGGCAGAATGAAAGCAGAGGGAGAGACATGTTTAAGCAGTGGGTAGACAATGCCTGAAAACAGATACTGCTCATGCCTACTCAAAAGAGCCACAGCAAAGAGTAGTGCAGCTCAAGGTGAGAGAGCCTGAGTTCCAAATACAGCTTCAGTGGAGGAGGTAAGATATGTCTCATTACAAGGGTATGTGGCAACTTAGAGATCCTCTACCCAGAAAAAAGAAAGTGTAGTGGAATATTATTTTAACCATACAAAGCTGTGTTACATTTGTTTATGCTGTGTTTTTTTTAAATGCTGTGATCTATTTAACTGTGTAAAGGTGTGTTACATTTGTTTATGCTGCCTTTGTTAATGATATAAAGTGTTACATTTGTTTGTGCTGCATTAGTTTAATTATGTAAAGATGTGTTGCATTTGTTTCACCTTGCCTGCCTAAGGTACTTGATTGACTTCATAAAAAGCAGGATAGCCAATAGCTAGGCAGGAGAGGGATAGGCAGGGCTGGTGGGCAGAGAGAATAGAGGTGGAGAAAAGATGATCAAGGAGAAAGAGAGGGACACAGCTAGGGCCAGAAGCCAGGCAGCTGCCAGCCAGCCATGAGAAGCATTGTAAGTGGGACAGAGAAGGGGGTGGGATGGAAGGGAAGAAAGAGGGAGGGAGGGAGAGAAGGAGGGAGGGAGAGGAGAGTGAATGCCCTAAGAAACAGATTGAAATAAGAGCTAAGATAAGGCTAAGCATTCAGAACTAATAAGTCTCCATGTTGGTGGTCCAAAAAAAGAAAGCCTGCTACGAAAGAGCATAACTATTGAGGGGCACAGTTGTGAAAGGGTTTTGTTAAACATAGAAAGTCAGCATGCTTGTACCCCAGGGTCAGAGATGGTGGTGAAGCTGGCAAGGAGCGAATGAGGATAGTCAAAGGCACAGGCGGTTACTTGATGAAAGTCAGATAACTAAACAGCATCTTTCATCTTGAAGTTTTATAATTTTACTGTTGTATATATGTGTATGTTCTATATGTGTGTGCATGCACATGACACAGCTCATGTATGGAGGTCAGAGGACAATTTTGTGGAGTCAGTGCTCCGCCCACCTTTAGGTGGGTTTCAGGGTTTGAACTCAGATCTTCAGGCTTGTGTGGAAAGTAATTTTACCCACTGAGTCATCTTGCTGATCTCTGTCTTTTAAATTTCTTCTTTCTCCTTTCCTCTTCCTTAATTTGTTGAAGAACCCAAGATTTGACCAGTTGAATTACTTAAGTCTGGATTTTGCTGTTTGAGTCTTTCTAGTAAGGTTAACATATTTATCTTCTATGTGTGCATCAGTTGGAACTTGGGTCTGGAACTGTGCTGTCCAATGCCAGTCACTACATGTTGCTAACAAATGCTTGAAATGAGTCCAATTGAAATGAACTGTGAGTATAAAATTCACACTAATTTTGAAAGTTATTATTAAAAGGATATGCAATATCTAAATAGTTTTTATATTGTTTGTGTTAAAATTGTATTTTTGGTATATTTGGTTAAATGTATTAAAAACAGGCGGTGATGGTAGTTCAGTAAGATGTTTGCTATGTAAACATTGGAGGTCAGAGTTCAGAGTAAAATGCTGAGGGCATGGACATGCCCTTATAATCTAGAAGCAAAATGATTCCTGGGGCTTGCTGGCCAGCTAGTTTAACCAAATCAATGCCATGAGCTCCAGGTACAGTGACCCTGTCTCAAAAAGTAAGATGGGAAGGGATTAGGGAAAACAACTGATGCCAGCCTCTGGCCTTCATGTGCATACACCACACAAAACACAAATTTAAGGTAAACTTCTTGGGGTTTTTCCTCCAAGTCTTTATAAAGTAGTTATTACATGTTTAAAATATAGTTTGCATTTTATTTCTGTTTGGCAGTGCTGATTTAGAGTTATAATCAGGTTCCAGTATTACTTGATTTTATTATTCTTTTAGGCTTGCCCCACAAGTGGCAGTGTGCTCCTCTTGTTAGGGGCATATGAGGTCTGGTTCCTTTTATGATGTCAGCAGTGACTGAACTGGTCCTAGATACTGTAATTGATGGTTTGCAAAATGAGTTCTAATGAAATCACTGCTTGTCCACTTATTGGTGGGAAAATGTGAAAAGAAGCATCTCTTCACTACCAGTTGGCACAAGAATAGGAAAGGTGGGATTAATGCAGTGGTTCTCAATCTGTGGGGCATGACCCCTTTGGGGGTTGAAATGGCCCTTTCACGGGGCCGCCTAAGACCGTTGGGAAACATTTAAATTATGATTCATAAAAGTAGCAAAATTAGTTATCAAGGGGCAATGAAAGTAATTTTATGGTTGGGGTCAGCACAGCATGAGGAACTGTATGAAAGGGTCTCAGCATTAAGGCAGGTTGAGAAGCATGGCTCTACAATAAGGAAAGCCAAAGGCTACAAGTGCAGGTGTATATACAAAACATAGAGATACTGCAAATGGGTTCCTGACCAGACAGGGTCATGAGACAGTGAAGAGGGATGGGGTTGGCAGAGAAGGAGGGAAGGAGGGAGGCAGGAAATATCTTCCTCTACATAAATCTACAGGCATGACTTGCAGTGGCAGGTGATGAAGGTCCAAGGGCATGCTGGTTGATGGTAGCTGTGCTGGTGCTCTGGTGGGAGACAGAGCCTGCAGCTGGAGTGTCTTTCCAGCCTGGTCCTGCCAGCCTTAGTCCCAAATAAATACACAGAGGCATCTATTAATTTATGAACAGTTTGGCTGATATCATAGGCTTCTTATTGGCTAGCTCTCTCTTAATTATTAACCCATTTCTATTAATCTTTGTATCGCCACAAGGCTGTGGCTTACCCATCTAGCATGTTACTCCTTTGGCAGCATGTCGTCTCCCCACAGTTCTTCTCTCCCTTCCTCTCCCCAGCCTTCTTGTCTGGTAGCTCCGCCTATATTTCTTTCATGGCTACTAACCAGTCAGTATTTTATTAATCAACCAATAAGAGGAACATATACAGAAGGACATCCCCCATCAGGAGCCCAGACTGTCTACCTGTCCAGCTCCTAATACCTGGCTCTTTGGGTATCAGTAAAGAGAGGGTTCAGGATAGAGATTCAGGACAGCTGGGCCAACAGACCAGAGAGGAAGGGAGGTGAGTACTCTGTGGAGTCTGCTATGGAAATTAGAAGCTGGCTCCTTGTGCTCATCTTCCCTTCTTCTGGCTGGTCATGTCCATCTTGCCAACCTCCCCACCCAAACAAGATGTTCATAAGACTCAAGAACAAATACATATGCAGGGGGCTTCTAGCTTCTCTTTAGCAAGTAGGACAAGAGATGCTACTTCTGTTCTTCCTGGGTCAGCTGGCTGGGAGACACCATTCATTGGGAGGATGGGAGCAGACCATTCTAGAGGGATGATAGAGGAGCCAGGAGGACAGTGGTGAGGGCCTGGCTAATTCTGACGATAGAGCATATGGCATGCATTCAGGACAGTGGTGAAGGTTCTGGTTGTTGGGTGCCTGTTGGTAGGTAGCATGGTGATATTTATATTGTTGCCAGGGAACTCACATTGGACCACATGGTCAATGATTTGCTTTTATGACACAGCACGGTTGATTTCTGTGGTGATGTTCTTGAATGCTTCCCCTGTGTTGGTGGAATCTAAGGATGACATATCAGTGAAGGCCACATTGTTCATTTCTGCAAAGGCACATGTTTTGTCAGTGGGCAGAGCCCACAGGTGGCACACGCCACTCTCCTTAAGCATAACGACAGTATTGCTGTCTGCATGTGCTTGGCTGTGTCGAAATCAGTAGCAAACCTACACCTATGTGAAGGTGATGGGCAAGGTAGTATTCCTGGGGAACAGTGTCTCCAATCTGAGTCTTGACAGTCTTATTGTTCACCCAAATGCCTCATGTGGCTAACTCCACACTGGTGATACTCTTGCTCTCTAGGTTCAACTTGTTGCAGGTGAAACATGACAACAGGTGGCATTTACCAATACCTGAGTCCCAGAAGAGTGCCATTTTGAACAGGTAGTCATGCGCTCATCAGTCTGGGTCACCATTGCCACTTGACCAGTTTTAAAAATCTGTGTTATCCCCCTGTCAACCAAAGGTTATGAGTTAGTTTTCTTAATGATTATGAGTGGATTTATAGATTTAAACATACAAGGTGTATTTACTTTTTATTCTTATTTTTAATGATGTGTCTGTGTTTTTATATGGGTACATGTCCATGAGTTTAAGTGCCTGTGAAGGCCAGAAGGCGGCAATGGATCCCCTGGAATTAGAGTCACAGATGGTTATGAGCTCTAACCTACTCAGTGGGTACTGGTCTTATGTCATACCTTGCAAGAGCAATAAGCACTCTTCAACAGCTGAACCATCTTTTCATCCCCCAGGAGGGTTCAGGTCATTACTATTGCTGTTTTTTGGTGCCAAAATGGTTCCATCTGGCAATGGTAATCAAGCTAGCTCTTGAGTCCAACCCTGGTCATCTCTGTTAGTGTTAATCTCTGTTGCATCTCTATGGTGGTGATATCCTCTCTTTGTTCAGATACTGGCAATCTGAAAGGTTTTTATTGTTTATATGTGTATATCTGCATAAGTTTATGTATATCATGTGCATGCTATGTCTCTGGAGGCCAAACAGCATCGGATTCTCTGGAACTGGAGTTAGGGCAGTTGAGGGTGCTGGTTACTGAACCTGCATCCTCTGCGAGAGCAGTTAGTGCTTCTAACCATGGAGCCACATCTCCAGCCCCAGATATTGGCAGTTGTTGTCTTCATGTTTTGTTTCCTGATCAGTGTGTGCATCCTATGGAATGTATGTACATGTGTGGATGGGTATGCACATGTGTATATCCATATGGAAGCCAGAGGTCTTCCTTATTCTTTTTTTCTTTTTATCTGTCTGTCTATCATCTATCTAATCTTTCTGTATCTCTTTCTCTCTCTAATCTAACTCTGTATCCATCTATCTATTATCTATCTCTGTATCTACCTATCTAATCTTCTCTGTCTACCAACCTATATATCTACTATCTTCTATCTATCTATCTATCTATCTAATCTTGAGATAGGGTATTTCATTAGGCCCTCACAGAGTTTGAAGGACCTGCTTGTCCCCCCCCCCAACCAGTGCTGGGATTACAAGCTCACCACTACACCCTGCACATGGGGACTGAGTACCAAATTCAGGGTCTCAGGCTTGTGCAGCAAATACTGTTATGACTGAGCTATCACCTCAGCTCTCAGTCAATGTCTTTTTTTTTTATTAACCAATCTTTTTCATAAAAATAGTTTTTTTTAAAGGAATTTTTCTATTTTCTGATTTTCATTTTAAATATTACTTGTCTTCTACTTTTTTTTTTTGAGCTGAAAGTTTAGTTCATTCTTTAGTACCATCCTTTTCTCTAAGCATTTGCTTTAGTTGTGTCTTAGACATCTTGACATTTTTCTTTTGCATTTTTTCAGTTCAAAATGTTTCTACTTTCCCTTGAAACTCCATTGGTTCCTACATTTTTTAGGTACATGTGTGGTTTTTAACTTTGAAGTAGCTGATATTTCCCACATTGCTGATTTCTCATTTAATTATAATATGGCCAAAGAATACACTCTACTTATTTTAAATTTATTCTGACTTCAGTGGCCAGAAGTATGGGGTTTCTTGGCAAATGTTTTATATGCCCCTGAAAAAAAACAATGTATTTGGTTGTTGGCAGGAGTGTTGTCTAAGTATTGCATTGATTACTGTGCTGTTGGGTGTTCTGTATCGTTGCTGATTTTTCTGTCTATCCTATCAGTTACTGGGAGAGGTGTGTTGAATTTGTCAATGTAATTGTGGCTTTGTCTACCTCTCCCTTTGGTTCTGCTGCATTTTGCTTCCTGTATTTTGAAGCTCCATTTTTTGGTTATATCACTTTTAGAACTGTTGTGTGTTCTTAGCAAATAGAGCTTTTTGTCATTATGTGTCACTGTCTTTACTGTGCAGTTCAGGAGTCTGCTTTGCCTGTCATTCATATTTTTACCTCAGGATCTCTCACATATATGTGTATGCATATATACATATATACACATATTTATATATGTGTATACACACACATACACATATGTATATACATTTGGTTTTTCAAGACAGAATTTCTCTGTGTAGCCCTGGCTGTCCAGGAACTAGCTCTGTAGATCAGGCTGGCCTTGAACTCAGAGATCTGCCTCCTTCTGCCTTCCTAGTGCTGGGATTAAAGGTGTATACCACCAACACCAGGCTCCTCTGTCTATCTTTAAGGAAGTATTTGAATGATATTGCTTGTCCCACCATTTTTACTTTTCTGCACCTAGCCTTTGATCTTTCCATGTAAGGGTCAAAGTAAACATTGTAACAAATTTCATTTTAAAGATCTAATTGGCTATGGGTTTTTGTTTGTTTCTGGTGTATTTTGTTTTTAATTAGTGATTCTAGAACTACATACCATCTCATTCTGTTAAACAAAATAGGTGTTTCTGAGAGCTGAGTGGAGGAGTTGGTTCTATAGGTAGCAAAGGGCTAAAGAAAGCTGGAATGGAACAAGGCAGGTTGCTTCATGTCAGGCTAGTTAGGGCTAGAGCAGAGACCTTATTTATTGTGCTTGCTCAGAGCCTCTTCTGATTGGTTGCTGGCAATCTCCAGGAGTTTTGGTTTTTTTCAAACTTGTCTATTCATTGGATTTTAATTCCAAACATGCCTGTTTTGTTATTCTGTTTACTTACCCAGTACTTTGTGTAAGTGGTCAATAGAAATTTGGTTCAAAACCATGGCCTCCTATGTAAATTTTACTCAGCATATATAATTTCTTTTTCCAATGAGGAAACAATATGGCCATTATTCTAGGGCTATACACTGCATTTTTAAGTCCCAAGAGTCATATGAATTAGGTAAATCCAAATATCACCAAGGAGGGGCACAAACAACTAACTTAAACTCAACACCTATCTACTTTCTGTCTCTAGGAATTAGACTATTCTCTTTAGTTTATTTAACATATTTTCATTTTATTCGTTTTTTTACTGTATAGTCCAACCAGATCTGGAACTTGCTACATAGTCCATGCTGACCTTGAACTCAAGTCTTCCTTTCCAGATCTCCTGAGTACTGGGATTATAGTCATGTGCCTCCATGTCCAACCTAAATTTGGCTCTTCTTAGTCTCTCGTATAAGTAGGATTCCATTATCCTCATTTCTCTCAGCATTATGTCCTCAAGGCTTATCCCTGCTAACTCCCCTCAGGATTCCCTTCCTTTTAAAGTCTAAGAATATCCTATTATGTGTAATATGCTACATTCTGTTTATCCACCCATCCTTCAACGGACATGTGGCTGCTTCTGTCTTTGGCTATTGCAGATAATGCTATGAATATCCCTTGAAGTCTCTGCTTTCATTTCTTTTATGGATATGTCCAAAAGTAGAATCACTAGATCATATGGTAGTTCCATTTTTAATTTTGTGAGGAATTACCATACTGTTTTCCTTAGCAGCGGAACCATTTTTATTCCCACAGAAGGTTTACAGAATTCTAACTTCTCCACAACCTCTCTGATACTTGTTGTTATTTTCTGGGTTTTTTTTTTGGGGGGGGTGCGGTAGGATAGAGGGGTGGAAGGGGGCATAGTAGCTGTGTTAATGTTAATGGTCTAGGGTTTATAGTCAAAGTAATTATGCATATATTTGGATTTTATGCTACCATTTTATTGTTTTCTACTTGTTCCCCTTTTTTAAAAATTCTGCTTGATTCTTTTGGGTTATTTAACTTTAACATTCCATTTTCATTTCTTGGGTTTCTGACTATCTCTGAACAACTTGTAGTATCTTTGATATTTTACATACTTTTCACAATTTACCTAAAATTAACATTTTCGTACCTTAAACAAAATATAGAAATCTTCCATCCAGATGCAGTAGTTGTCGTATGAATTGTATTTGCATACACTGAAAACTCCACCAGACAATGTTTTTCTTTCAACTGTCACAAAATACTTTTAGGAGCTTAGGGGTAAAAAAATTAAAATAATTAAATGTAATAATTTAAAAAGTTGTTATATTTACATAGACATTTATTGTTTTTCTTTCCATACTATAGTCCTGCATTTCATTATTTTCCTAAAGAATTTCCTTTAGGGCCAGTGAGATAGCATAGTGAATAAAGGGTATTTGTCAGCAAGACTAATGACCTAAGTTTGATCCCTGGATCCCCCATAGTGGAAAGAGAGAACGAGTCCTGTAAGTTATCATCTGAGCTCCCCATCTGCACTGTGGTGTATGTGTAAATGTGCGTGTCTGTGTGTGTCTCTGTGTGTGTGTGTATAAATGGGTTTGTGTGTGTAAATGGGGTATGTGTGTAAATGAGGTGTGTGTAAATGGTGTGCATGCATAAATGGTATGCATGTGTGTGTGTGTGTATGAGCAAGCATCCACACACGAATGAATGAATAAATAAAGTAATTTAAATTCTTTGAAGCAAGTCTAGTAAGAACAAATTCTTGGTTTTCCTTCACCAGAGAGTTTCTTATTTCTGAAGGAAATGTTCACTAGATGGAGAATTTGGGGTTGACAGTTCTGTTCTTTCAGCATTTTCAAATGTCACTTGAGGGCTCTACAGAATCTACGGCTTCTGGTAAGAGATGCACAATGTTGATGAAACCCAGAAACCATAAAGGAACTTTGTCTGAACCTTTGGGAATGTCAGTTTGAGAAATACACATTCAGATAGGCCTGAATGGGTATCCCAGGGAAGCTTGGATTGTGCAGGGCTTACAAAGGGAAAGAGAACACAAAGGCAGCTTTTGCAGGGTGTTTGAAAAAGAAATGTGATTGACACAGGAAAGTTAGCACCAGGGGTGTCTAGCCTTCGGAAGTTGCTACAGATACATCTATGAAGTTGTGCTTGAGCATTGTGCAAGAGCATTATAAAAAGAAATTTCATGTTTTAAATTTATGATTTTGTACCTTGTTCATAGCTGTCCTCTGCTGTGTTCAGTCTGTGGGCTGTGGGTCAGACACACCTGTCAGGCTGACTGTCACTGGATGTATTAGTTACTTTTCTCCTTGTTGTAACCAAATACCTGACAGGAATCAAGAGAGGCAGAGGTTGTTTTAGCTCACAGTTCAGAGGACTACAATCCATCACAGAGAGAAAGCTGTGTGCTTGGTCCTTGGTGATGACCATGGAGTATAGAAAAGAAAGCTTCAGTACTCTGTTGGCCTCCTGCCCCCTTTGTTTATTCTGTATGGAACCCTGGCCCATGGGATGCCACACACATTCAGAATGGGCCCCAGGTAAATGCCTCTTTAAATGCCATCAACAAATATACCCAATGATATACCCCATTAATATCATAGGTATTTCTTATGGAACTGACCACCACAGTAGGTCATCTATTATTGGTCTCTAAGCCTTCACTATGGAGAAGAATCATCTGTGACAGCTGTAACATTCATTGACTGTAGGATGCTGATGTTTTTTTGCAGTCCAGGTCCAGTTCCAAAGTTTACATCCCTAGTCATGGTGGCAGCTTGACATGTGTGTAACTCCTGTTCTCTTATGCTTTCCTGAGGTCATTTTGAAATGTCCCTTATTTGTTTGATTGGCTATTTGGAGACAAGGTCTTGGGTAGTCTAGACTGGTCTTGAGCTCACCAGATAGACTTTCAACTCTTGATCTCACCCCCCACCTCCCAGAGTGCTGGAGTTAAAGGTATATGCCACCATGCCTGGCTTTGAAAGCCTCTTTCTATTTGTTGACTTCATTCATGACTTTCTTTTTAATATTTCAAGCAGTCATTTGAATTGTGGTTTTCTCTGGCTGCTGTTAAAGATATTTTCTTTACCTTATCTTTCAAGCATTGTGCCTGGGCATGCATTTCTCTGAGGTCATTTAGGTTGGACTTTACTGATCTTTAGGTCTGTAAGTTTAGGTACTCTGCCTGTTTGGGACATTTTTAGTCATTATTTCTTCCAATTCTGTCTGTACCAACATCTTTCTCCTGTCCCGTTGGGGTTTGAGTGACATGGGTGTTGGACCTTTCTATATTATCCTGCAGTTTCCTGAGGCTGTGTTTATTGTGGTCATATCTTGTTTATACAAATAAAGCATGTCTGAAGATCAGAGGGTGGAGCTTGCCTCTAGCTAACCATAGAGGTCTGTATAGACACATAGGAAGGGAGGTGGGTGAGTGGAGAAAGAAACGTAAGTGGGAGGAAACAGGAACTCATTCTCTTTTTTGCTGGGAAGGTAGTGAAGTGGCTTTGGCTTGTTCCTTCATCTCTCTGATCCCTCATCATTTTCCCCTATATCTGACCCTGGGCTTTTATTATTAAGACCAATTAGAACTCATGTTAAGTTCATTGTTCAAGAGATCTATCTATGTGTGTCCACATGTATGTATATGGGTGTGCATGCCCACATGCACATAGACCAGAAGAAGGGGTCAATTATCCTTTTCAATCATTTCCAACGGATTCTCTTGGTGGTGTAGGATCTCTCCCTGAATCTAGGGCTCATTTTTCTCCATTAGGCTGGTAGCCAAAAATCCCCAGTTGCCCTCTGTCTCTGCCCCCTGGAGCTGGGGTTCCAGATGTCGGCAGGATGTCAGTTTCTTACATGGTTGCTAGGATATGAACTTCAGGCCTCATGATTCCCAGTGGGTGCTCTGACTTTAACCTCTGAGCAACTACTTTGGCCCCTCTGCTCATCTGTAATAAATGTTTTTCTAGTCTCCAATTTTAAAGATTTAAAAAATTTTATTTTCTTAAAATCATTTCAGCATCTGTATAACCTCATGGTTGGTGTGTGTTTATTACCTTTTCTTTTATGAGTTACTTAATATATTCCTAACTCTTAAATGTCAGGTGGTCTTGGATTGTATCCTGGCAATTTTGAAAATCATCTATGAGACACTGAGCTTGGTTACAGTCTTGTAGAGAGGGCTGACCTTTTTTTTTTTTTTTTTTTTTTTTCTTTTAACAATCAACCTGGTTATGTTCAGACAGAAGTCCTGGCTGGTTTCTGTGACTGTTTCTATCATCAAAGTCATGTTTTAATAGTTTGGTAGTGCTTTTATATCCTATCCCCTTGGTAAGCTGAAATGGCTCCCTGTAGGTTCACCTCACATGGTGAAGGGACATTGAAGATATTGAGAGGTTATTGGGGATTGTTGTGGGGCTATACTGTAATCACATGGGGTCTTACTACATGGATACAATACAGGAAAGTTAGATTCTTCCTATAGCCTCCAGGAGGAACACAGGTACACGGATGCCTTGTCTTAGCTCCTAGACCTCAATGCACACTGTCCAGAACCATATGACAGTAATGTGTTCTCATGAGCTGTAGGGTTTATATGAACTTTGATGAGAAGCCATAGGGATGTGCATACTCAGAGGGACCAGGTGGCAGTCAGCATCACAGTTTAGATACAGGTCATGCTCTTTTGATCCCAGCCAGCTCATCACACGTACATTTCATGCAGTTCTGAAGAGCACTCAGTTCCTCTTATGGCCACTGCAGCTGCAGGGGGCAGATTCATTCCTGGAACTCACCTGGCATTGGGTCTGGACAGTCTAATGGGAGTTTTCCTCTGGGATTCTGGCTGCCACAGAGACTGAGCTAGGAGATACAGAATGCTTATCTCTGTCCCTCGATGCTGGGGTCACAGGCATTTGTAGCCATGCCAGGGTGTTTTTGTTTTGTTTTGTTCTATGTGGATTCAAACTCCATCCAGTCTTCCCAGCCTTATCACACCCTGCCCCCCCCCCAGCCCTCAGTTGGTGATGAGATAAGCTTGGCTGCAGAGAGCATGGTGAGTGGGAAACATACAGAGTAGAAGGGCAGTTTCAGGAGCAGTGCAGATGAAAGCAGGAATGGGGGACGTTTGAGGTATCAATCAATGTGGACACACTTCCCCCAGCCCTGTGGTTCTCTACCCAAAAAAAGCTACAGAGGAGGCTAATGGTTAGGTCACTGGTGCTGTAGTTTGTCTGCAGGATTTGGCAGAAGGACTTGGGTGCCAGAAGGATGAGGTAACCATTAAGAGGAGGCTGCAAGTTTGGTGGTGGGTGGCAGAAGCAGGTGGATCTCTGAGTTATCCTTGTCTACAAAGTGAGCTCCAGGATAGCCAGGGTCTGTTACACAGAGAAACCCTGTCTTGGGGGAAAAAAAGTAAAAGAGGAGTGAACTCAAGGCATAGCTGCTAAATTAGGAGACTGGAAAGCATCAAAAACTAAAGAGGAAATGCAGGGCTGCAGATGTAGCTGTACTCACATGGCATACACGAAACCCTGGGTTGGCATATGCCTGTGATCCCAGAACTAGGAGGAAAAGGCAGAGGAATCAGAAGTTTAAAATCACTCTTACCCTTGACTGAATAACAAGTTAGAGGCCAGAATGGGATACACAAGACCTTGTCTCAATAACAAAAAGCCAGTACATTGAGGGGGCCACGCACATGTGAATGCATTAGGAAAAGACTTGTCAAAGCATGGTGTTTATGACTTCATAGGTATAATGGACTCAGACAGTAATGAAAGAAATGCCCACTGAGGTACTGCTTAATATAGTTGATCTAAGTTATAAAATGCCTTGTGGTAGTTTAAATAAAAATGACCCCCATACATCTATATGGAGTGGCACTGTTAGGAGGTGTGGTCTTGTTGGAGTAGGTTTGGTTTTGTTGGAGGAAGTGTGTCACTAGGGGGTGGGGTTGGAAATTTCAGATGCTCCAGCCAGGCCAGTGTGCAGGGCTGTGGGACAGTTCTTCTGTAAGCTGTAAATATGTATTCCTCTCATTGGTTAATAGCAAAGCTAAATTGGTCTATAGCCAGGCAGAATAAGGTTAGGCGGGAAAGCCAAATGGAGATACAAGGAGAAAGAAGGGCAGAGTCGAGGGACATGTGAGCCTCCTGCCAAAGGAACAAGACAGACTAGAACATGGGTAAAGACATGAGACACATGGCAATGCATAGATTGTAGAAATGGGCTAATTTAAATGTAAGAGCTAGTTAGTAATAAGCCTGAGCTATTCAGACAAGCATTTTGTAAATAATATTAAGTCTCCGAGTGATTCTTTAAAAGCAGCTGTAGGACAGGGCATGGCAAAGAAACCTCCACTCACACAGCAGTCTCTTCCTGCTCCCTTCAGATGTAGAACTGTCAGTTCCTTTCTAGCACCATGTCTGCCTGTATGCTACTAAGCTTCCCACCATGATGACAATGGACTAAACCTCTGAACTGTAAGCTAGCCCCAATTAAATGTTTTTCTTTATAAGAGTTGTCATGGTCATGGTGTCTCTACACAGCAACAGAAACTCTAACTATGCCCTTGAACTTCTAATTTCCTAAGCAATGGTAAATCAGTAACTATTACTCTGAAATTGAACATTGTTGGAGTCCAAAAGCCAAAGAGGAAAACACAGCCCCAAGAAACTCTGGGCTCCGTCAAAGTACGTAAGTGCCCCTCATCATGTTCCAGAGGCTATTATAGTACAGAGCCTTTTCCATTATTCTCATTGTGATCAAAAAGTAAAATCAGTATGAGATTCTGATATTGCTAAACACCGTATGGTTACTTTGTTTGTAACTTAAGATTCCCTGAGAAAGACTTGGAAATTAATTTTTTTTGTTTTGGCATTTTAATAGATGCAAGCGCTTGACTTGATAGTAGATGCCTATAATCCCAGCACTTGGGTGGGAGCAGCAGGGAGGTCAGAAATTCAAGACGAGCTTTGGCTACATAGGGATTTTGAGGGCAGCCTGGGCTATATAGAGACCTGCCTTTAACACACACACACACAGAGAGAGAGAGAGAGAGAGAGAGAGAGAGAGAGAGAGAGAGCGCCAAAGGAAAGCAAACAAGACAACATAGTATTACACTTAGTGGCTGCTGAAATACAGGTGATTTGGGGTATGGAAGTCTCTGATTTCTCCATGCATTTAAAAGAGATCATCCATTTGTCTGGCAGCTTTGTAGTTTACCATACATTACTAAAGGCCTTTCATGGACTACATTTAAAAGAAGAAATTGCCTATCACACAGTTAAATCTCCATTCCAAATCACTGGTCTGCTATACTGATTCCCACATTTATTGAATTTAGTCATCCTCAAAAACAAAAACAAAAGTAAATTATTAGAAGGCTTTCTCCCCACAGTTCCAAGATTTTATGACTAGAGTTGGCTGTAACTTTGTCTCTTACACAAACGTTCATGTCAAGACACGTATGAAATAGAAGGCCTTTATGTTTTAATGTGGTATTTTAATGAAATGCTAGACTCACTGTGAACATTGATGGAAAGGAAGGAGACTTGGTTTTGGAGTCAAGCGCTAAGCAAGGGATGCCTTGGGGAGCCACATGCTCACCGAGCTGCTCTGGATATTGACAGGCCACAGACTGACTTGAAGTCTCAGAGCCTGGTGGGCTTAGCTGGGTATCCTCTGCAGGACTAAGTTCATATTCCACTCATGTTCTCTGATTGTCTCTGTGCTGATGACCTCCTTCACTTTATAAGGTGTGGTGATGGTACCCTGTGCTGCCGAGGCAGTTGAAAGCTTAAGCGAGATGCTATGTGCAGCTGTGCCATGCAAGCATGTTCCTGTGGTATAAAGACCTGCATATCATGGCCTAGTGCAGCTGCAGCAACTCAGGAGGATGCGGCAGGAGGGTTGTAAGTTCAAGGCTAGCTTTGGAAACTTAATAAGACCTGTTTCAAAGTAAAAAAAAATGAGAGAGAAAGAGACAGACAGACAGAGACAGAGAGGGGAGGGAAGAGAGAGGGGAGGAAGAGGAGGAAAATAAGGAGGAATCAAAGACCTTCACAGGATCTTGGAAATGTACTCCAGATTTCTAACATTTGGCAATCTGTTGTCTTATTATTTTTAATTTTCTCAGATACTTTATTTTGAATACTTTCTATTTCTTTTACTACTTATGGTAGAATATGCGCTCACGCATGCACACACACACATATACAAAGTCCTTAGATTGAAACCCAGGGAAACATTACTTTCTGTCTCTCATTAAGACAGAAGCACTTTACAGGGATTGGGGACATAGTACAGTGGCAGAGTGGTTGCTTAACATGCAACCTTTGGTGTGATCCTCTAGCACTGCAGAAAAAAGAAAAAACCATATGCATAGCATATCTACATTTTTATTGTAGAAGTGGTTATATAATTACTTATAGTTATATAAATTCTTGAAAAGAGAAAAGAATATATGCTCGCAATTCCATGAGTACAACAATAGGGCTGCACATTGGTCATTTGTATGAATGTAAGGGTTTCTGAGGTAGCTTGGGGGGAAGAACCCAGGTCTCAGAGTTGTTAGAACTCAGCAGTTCTAGGTAGTCTTGTGGAGTGGGTTCTTCTATGTACATTTATACACATGCATATATATCTTTCACACATAGCTGCACATTTTAAGCTACAGTATTATACAAATATGAATGTTCTTGGTGTGTCTTCTGTACCTCAACTTCGAGGATCGGGTGCTTTATGTGGCTGGTGTGGTGGCTAGCACACCATTAGTATCAGCAGACAAGTACTAGTTGTTCTCACATACCCTGTTAGAACAGTTGCATTATTTTCCTGATACAGGGCACCTGCTGCCTTGCTGTCCATCTGCAGAGCCTTCAGCCCTACTGTAGAGTCTCATGTTCCCCCTCAGCACAGTTCCCCCTATAGGTGGGTTTAGGGAGCTAACGAGTTAATAGCTACAATAGCCTCATTCCTTGTAAAGTTCAGTGTTGAACTTTCTAAACTTTTGGATTCTATTTGCCAGCACCTTTAAAAATTATTATTAATTTTTTATCTAACATCCATTTCTACTAAAACTTTGTAATTGTGTTACCTGGTCCCTTTAGCAAAGATATTCTGTCACATAGGCAATAGGTATTTCTGATTGCTCTCTTGTATTGAGGTTCATAAAAAAAAAATCCACACACAATGTGCACTGCCTTCTCACCATTTTTGTTTGATCAGGTGGTTGTACCTTGACTGTTCTCAGGGTGGGTCTCCTAATCCAGTGGGCTCATCTTTTTATTGTAGAATGGAATCTGTTTACTACCAGAGTTAGGGTTAAAGCACAGAGGCTCTTCATGGACCATGAGAACATTTGCCTTGATTTAAAAAAAAGTGGAATAGACAAGAGTGGAGCTAGGATACTGCTTTTATCACAGGTTATCATTTTAGCTCTTCATGATGGGCATCCTTTAGTCAGCCTTCATCCTACTACTCATCCCAAGGCTTCATCAAGTTTCAGGAGAATTCCTCCTCTTACCTCTTCTTCTGACCTTATTAGGCTTTTGCTTTCAAGGAGACATTAGACCTTGGTAAGATTTAGGGATAAAGGGCATAGAGGCTTCATGTAGATGATGCTGGAAAATCTACTCTCTCCTGTTAAAACTTCCTTCCTGACAGAGGTATTCCACATCCCATGCTAAAGAGGCCTTGCCTAGGTGTCCTTGGCATAGCAAAGAGTATCTGTTTGGCAGACTAGAGAACCCTTCAGTTACCACTGAGGAAGCAAGGAGGCCACCCTCCCTGGGTCTTAGCATGAAAATCACACCCGATTTTCTTCCTAGAGGAAGTGTTTTGTATCTCCCACTAGACTGGTGAGTTGAGAACATAGAGTGACTCCAGTGTAGGAGTGAAGAGGGTGTGTGCCTGGGGGCAATGCAAGCTATGGAGCTTTCAGATGCATGGCTGTGAAGAGAACAGCATAGGTGTTAAGGGAGTAGTCTAGGTCAATTTTAATGGGTCTGTAAGGCCTTTCAACTTTGACCTTCAACTGTCCTTTATTGGTTACTTACTGTTCATCTGTCTGTCCTCTTGCAAAATGGTCCTCTCCAGTCATCAAAACCTACATGAACGTCTATAAGAGGATACCTACTCTTGGTAACTAAAGGGAATAACAGGCTTGCACAGGGGTGTAGTGATACCAAGGCAAAGACGATGGCACAGAAAGACATTGCATTGGCTTACGAGTCTAGATCTATAAATATATTTATTATAATATAACAACTTAACAATAAACATATACTATATACAATACCATTACAGAGAACCCTGTTTTATATCATTCACAGAAATAGCCAGTTTTGCTCCAGTGTGATAGATGAGGAGAGAAACGGAATTTCAGTGTCACTGCGGAGTCCTGTTGGCCACTAACACCTCCCTTGGAGGCAGATGCACAACAATGCTCACATTCGCCCTGCCCCAGGCAGTTAGGAATTTGTGCTCCAGTCCTTGGGTTCACACTTGCACCCTGTTTGACATAAATACTTTTAAATGACATACAATGTATGTAGTTTTGTGCTTATTACTTTTTTTAAATAATAAATAATATTAAAAACTGCATAACGAAGCTCGGTATCTTGTCAAGTGGGAGCCACACTTGTAATGCTAGAAGTTGATGCCCGTCGTTAGGACTGGAATTTTGTGTCATCCGATACTGAATGATGGAGAAGTGTGTCCTGTCTTTTTTTCTGTCAATGGTTCTTATGAAGTGATGGCAACCTGACTTCCCAGGTAGAAAAATGGTGTGTATTTGGTACTAACGTCAACTAAACAGCACGGTGGTGGTGGCGGTGGCGGCCTTCTTCCTGCCCTGGAATGGAAACTGATGACCGGGTGAGGTTTGAGGGTCTAAGGACCAATGGGAAGGCCTTTCTCTTTTGAGCCTCGTTGGGAGCTTGCTTGCTCTTGGCTTCCCTTTCCCCAGGTTACTGTACAAAGCAGCAAGAAGAGCGGTTCTATTCGTGCCCCTCAGGCCGTGGCTGTCATGGCTCGTCTAAGAAAGCTGTCCCCATCCTGAGAGCTCTTGTGGCAGGTGCCTTGAATATATAGCTATAAATATCAAAAATAGTCTCCTGTGCTTTGTGGACATCTCTTCCCTCTCCCTCCCTCCCTCAGTCCCTTTCCTGGGTCCTCGGCTGTACCTCATGGAGGGAGCTGGACTGATGTCAGAAGCCAAAACTACATTCTTCTAGAACAGACCCTTCTGTCCCCGACAATGCCTCCATAAGGCACGGCCTTTCAGGGCTGCCTGGGAGTTAACTTTTTCCAAAAATAAAGTGGGGGTATGGCCCACCTCAGGAGAGATCCTCTACTCTGCACATAGAAAAAATGAGAGCAAGTGCCCCGCCTCTGGCACTGCCTACAAAGAGCTTTGGGAAGTCCCACAGCGTTGCCCCTCTTGTGGCCTCCTCCTCTCAGTACTTAAAAATAGCCTTTTGTGTATCAAGAAAATGCCTTGGAAATCTAAATAATTCATACTGGTTAAGAGAAAGCTAGTACATCCACCATGTCTTTTTGCAGCGAAAACATGGTAGAAAAACCCGCGAAGGACAGGTGGCTCTTCCCAGCGATTCCTGCGGCTGCCAACCCTGGCTCTACACACACAGCTGGCCCTCTCTCCCATCCGGTGGCAAATCAGCCCCCTCCTAGGCCTTGGTGCTGCACAGTCCTATTCCTCATTTTTCTCTCGGCCACTTGAAAGTGTAGATTGGTTTAAAAAAACAAAAACAAAAGTAGGAATCAAAGTGGTAAGGACACTTTGACCTTATTCCAAAAGAGCCTGATGCCCAATATTGTCACAGGATAACTGATCTATGGTGGTTTAGGGATGGAGCTTGCTCTGCAAGAAGGAAAAAAAAACAGCTTCTTTCCCAGTTGAAAAATATGTGAAACTATTGCACCGGGCAGAGCGAGCGCCCCCTGTTGAGAGCAAGCGCCTTGGCTAGCCAGCGAACCCTGGCTCCGTGCGTTCCAGGTTCCTGTCGCCCGAGCGCTGTGCCCCGCTTCACCCAAAAGGCGAGGATGAATTTCTACATTCAATGTAGAGAATATTCGAAATGTTAGCGCAGTGAGTTTCTTGATTGTGTTTTGTGGGCCTCTCGTTGGTGTCGAAAGATAACCATGGTGTGTGGCATTTGCCTCACCAGATTCGTCCCATAGGCTTGTCCTGTGCTCTCTGCTGATGTCAGCCGCTTTGAATGTATTTCTTTATCACGACACAGCCGTGTCTGAACACAGGACAGGGCATGTGGGGTAGGAGGGTCCACGTGTTGGTTGTGGGCTCGTAGGCTTCCATGTTGCCCAGGGCTGGTCCTTCACTGCTCACGATACCTCCAGTGGCATAAATTTTACCATCAAGCACCACGGCACTATAAGAGGGAATGAGGGGCAGAGTTAGGCCTTGAGCTTCCTATTGGTTCTGGAGACAGAATCCCAACACTGAACTGGTTATAGGGTCCCTAGACCCTCTTGCACAGGTCGTGTGGGAACTTGTTTTCTGCCACCCAATCTGGGCCTATTAACAACAAAACAGGTTCCCCATTTGTTAGACCTGAGTCAGTGATCTCTCACTAGCTCAGGTTATCTGATTCTGTGGGTTTCCCCATCATGTCTTGACTCCTTTGTTCATATTATCACTCCTCTCTCACTTGGGTTGTACTCCAGGAGCTCTGACCAATGGTTAGTTGCTGCACTTAATTCTTAAAATGCATGTCAGCTGCTGCTTCTAGCCATATTTCTGTCCCTGACTTCTTTACTCCATCAAATGGCTATTTTTGGAAAAGGGACCCAAGAGTCTCCCAAGGCTCTACTAATTTCTTTCAGAAGTCTCTGATCAGAATGCATCCCTGTGAGGGAAAATTAGTAACTAAAAGATATGGGACTCATGGCAAGAAGGGAAACCCAGAAAAAGCAAGTGCTTCTGCCAATAGCTATAGATAACTCCCTGACTGGAGAGGACATTCTCCCTGCCCCCATTATCTTAAGGAAAAGGCCACTGAGCCCACAGGTCCTAGAGAAAGAAAACCCCCTAACCTTGCAGATGTGCTAAACAATCCCGCCTTGTAAAAACTTTGTATTCTATGAAATCTCTGTAACCTTGGAAATCTTATGGGCTGAGACTAGCAGTCTCAAACCTCCCTTTTCCTTTAAAAACGTTTCACAATTGTAAGCAGGCACCTTACTCTTCTGATAGAGTGAGGTCCCAGCTGGTTAGGTTCTTAGCAATAAAAACCTTTTGCTTTTGCAGTCAGGAGTCACTTCCTTGGAGGTTGAGGAAACCTGGTAGGCACAACAATTCGGACTCTAGATTTCTTATCAGACACTGAGGGTTCCTTGGTGCTTCTCTCTAGTTCCTTGCTACTCTGGGCTTTTGTGTCTTTTTTTTTTTTTTTTTTTTTTTGCTGACTATATCTCCGTATCTCTCATGAAGGTCAACTTTTACCCACCCCTGGCACTCAATGTTTCCTGTTTGTAGTCTCAGGTGAAGCATGGACCACTTCCTCATTAGTCGAGATGCCACTGTCAGTAACGGAAAGGTCAGATAGAGATTTTGGTTGTGGAGCTGAAGGACAGTTCAAAAACTGAGAAATCAGAACTCTACCAGAAGCCTCAAAGTTCTCTGGTCTAAGCATCAGAGGAGATAGGATTTTCTAGGGCTGGGGAAGCTACTCACCCAAGTTGTAGCAGCATGTTAGGAGTGAGAGTTACCTTCTATGGTAACTCTACAAACAATAGGTACTCAATACATGCTTCTTGTTTATGATAACTGAAAACTTAGTCATTGCCTCTGCACTGACAACAAGGTATCTTAGGGAAGAACCTGCAAATGAGGCCTCCCTTACTTGTGTTTCTCTTAGACTGGTAAAGGAGTTGGAGGCCAGAAGAGCAAGGACTGGAGTCTCACGGACCTGGGGTCAGAATGCTTGAAGTCAATCTGTGCTCTCCCTCTTCTTTCTCCACAGGTTTTCAGCTAGTCAGTAAGTCTCTGAGACTGGGGCAGATGTAGCTTGTGCTCTTGCCTGGGTCGGTCATCATGGGGATCACACGAGACCAGAGCATTCCTGTCAGAGGTCAGTTGTCTTTACACGCCTCTGGAAGGCACCCTGGGTGAGAGCTGGCCTTGCTTCTCATGTCTCTTGCAGTGTGAGCTCAATGAGGTCTTATGGAGCCACAGTTTGGGGACCCTGGGCCGGCTGCTATCACAAGATCCCTCGTAGGGACTCCATTCTGTGTTCTAGCCCTGACATCCACTTCCCTGGGTGGAGGATGGGGAAGGATTCTGCTTCAGGTTGCAACTGTTCTGGTTTGGGGAGGTGCCGAGCCTTGTAATCACACTTCTCCCATGGGTTCACCCATGCACCCCTCCCTTGTCCCCATTCCTCTACAACTCCCTCCTCACCTGCAGAACTGGCGAGAGTGATTCATGTTCGGGCCTGCCTTGATGTTGCCCTTTTCTGGGTCATAGATGGTGGTGGCTCGGGCGTAAGCTCCTCCCAGGATGAACACAAAGCCATTGAGGGTGACAGCAGGTGCATACTTGTTGTCTGTGAGGACAGAAGAACAGGTGATCAAGTTTTGTGGTGTTGGCCTCCCTCCTTTCTCCTTCTCAACAGTGTTCCTAATGTCACTGTGTCGCTGATTGCCCTGAGGACAGGCTGGGGTCCAGGAGCAGCCCCGGTCTTGACTGGCTTGCCCTTTTCTAGGGACTGGTATCCCCACTGCACCTGGGCTTTGGGACTACCTACTACCTGCCACTAGACCTGGCTCTGCAGAGTCTTTGGACTTAGCCTGACTCTCTCTGGGATGTGGGATGCAGGACTGTGAGAGCCCTACTGGCCTGGACTGGGGAGATCCCAGATTCTTACCTATCATTGGGGACTCAATGAAGCTCCATGTGTTGGTCTGTGGCACATAGGACTGAAGGACACCTGCTGCTCGGCCTGCCTCATTGACCCCGCCAAACACGTAGATCTTGCCACCACACACAGTGGCCGCTGCTGAATGCACTGCCTTGGGCAGAGGGGCTACTGCTTCCCATTGGTTAGTGATAGTGTCATACCTGTGAAGGGAGAGAGACAGTCCTTGTGCAATGTAGGCCACAACAACAACATGTGGGGGGGGGGATCCAGCATCTTCCTTGAGCCTGCAGCATCACTGGGATAGTCTAAGTCCACAGATGGGGACCCAGGCTTGAGCCACTTCTAGGCAAAACTCCAAACTGGCTCTACAGGCCTCCTTTTGAGCTATATTGGGACTTTTTGCTGCCTGTCCAACCTCTGTGTAGATCCTGCCCTGGCTTACAGAGTGAGCATTCCTGTGGTGATGGTGCACCCAGAATTCACTGGGGAGACCATTGCTGCCTTCAAAGAGCTGCTAGACCAGTGGGGAGGACATCCACATCAAACATGCAAAATCCAATGATCATGAAGGATGGTGTGGCATGGTGATGAGGGGACCAACATGTGCACAGCAGGACACCCCCACTTTCTCTCATAGGTGGGGTTAAGACTCTGGAGAATGGCTTGGGTGAAAGGGCTATCCATGTCAGGTGGAGGTTGGGCAGGTGCAAATGACTCAGGAAGTGTGGTATGAAAGCAAAAGACACTATCAGGAGGTGTGGCCTTGTTGGAGGAAGTGTTTCACTGTGGAGGTGGGCTTTGAGGTCCCATATATGCTCAATCCACAACCATTGTTTTATACTACTTCTGTTGCCTGCGGGTTGAGATGTAAGAATGCTCAGCTCCTTCTCCAGCACCATGTCTGCCTGCATGCTGCCTTGCTTCTCACCATGACAATAATGGACTAAACATGTGAAACTGTAAGTAAGCCACCCCAATTTTTTGTTTTCCTTTATAAGAGCTGTTGTGGCCATGGTGTCTCTTCACAGCAATAGAAACCCTAAGGTAGGAAGCTAATTGAAGGTAAAGGGATAAATGTGGGCACAGTGGCATTTGAAGGGCATCTGGAGTAGTTCACCATGGCTTGAGGTAGGGTAGATTAGAAGGCCTTTTGTGTGCCATGCTTAGGGACTGACTTTGTGTAGGGAGTAGTAGGGGAATCCATGAAGGTTTAAGCAGTGAAATAACACAATCAAAACAGATTAGAGACCACTGTGGTGCAGGGTGGGAAAGGTACTTTAGGGAGGAGGCTGAACTAATTAAACTAATCACTCACAGGAAGCTTGAGGAGAAGCAGGTGTTGGGTCAAAGGATGATATGAGTGCGGGACTGGGCACAGGAGTGGTGAGGAGAGGTACATTTGCTGTAGAGGTATTGTAGCTGAGAGAGACAGGGCTACACGAGGTGCCTTGGGGACTCTGTCTTGGAATAACTTGGGAGGAGGCTGGTGGAGAAAGAAGAATTAATTTTAATCAGTGTCTGTGCATACATATCTACTCTGTGCAGTGGACAGCTGGTCATGTATGTAGATCTGGGTTAAACAGTTAGCTTTGGGGTCACCAGCACCAAGATGGAAATGAAAGCTAATGGATGCATTGGAGTACAAGTGGTCCTGATGTTGAGTACACACTCTGGAGAGGGTTGACTGTGAGAGGTGGTGAAGAGTCCTCTTTTGGGTCATCGGTCAGCACCTATGCTGTAGAAGACAAAGGGCCTCAAGTGTGGGTGGTGGGGTGAAGGCTTGAAGTCCTGAGCAGGCCATTGGGTTCCTTGAGGTTGTTGGCATTATAGGTGAAATGAGATGTACACAAGGCCCTGTGTGTCCGAGTGAAAGCGGGGAGTACACTGGAGAAAGAGGCAGTAGATGCACACTTCTCTCTGAGGAACCTGAGCCGTGAAGAAGGCAGAGATGGGGGTACTTAGAAAGGAATGTAGAATCCTTGGGGTGGGGGCATTGTTAGAATGCTCATTGGCATTTATTAGCCACCTCTGTGGTAACACCAGTTGGTTTCTGTGATGTAAAACCTTCCACCTGCCTGGCTCTATCAGCCAGCAGGATGTGTGTAGGGGTGTCGGGGGGGGGGGGAAAGCCCCTCTGTGCTGTGGTCACCACTGTCTAGACTCTGTCCCTACATGCAGCTCCAATAGTCATGTAAAACCCCAAGCAGAGAGCAGGAAAATATGGTGGCTAGCCATGAAGTGATGAATTGTGAGGAGTGTTAAGGTGGAATTCAAATTTTTCATAACTGGTTTACACAGTTCTCCAAATGTTATTGGTTGCTTCTCCTGAGCCCACTGAAATGGATTCTGGCACAATACTGGGTTTTCAACAGCAGTACAGGCAGAGGGGTGTTAAGTACATTTTTGTGTAGATAGGATGAAGCCCAGGGGAATGCGCAAAAGTTAACTTACAAATCTGCGCATTCTGCATCCATAGATGCAGTCACTTGCATATAGGAAATAGCTGAGAAACTGTATCTGTATTGAACATGTACAGATAATTCCATTATTTCCAAAAGCAATACATTACAACAGCCCTTTACATGGCACTTGCACTGTATTAGTATTGTAAGTGGTGTGTGAAATGATCTAAAGTGCCTGGAGTCTACAGCAGGCTGTGCATAGGTATTTGTAACTATGCCGTTTTATATGAGGACTTGAGCACTTGCAAATGTGTGTCTATAGGCATCCTGGAACTCGTGCCCTGTGGGTACCAAAGGGGCTTGCAGCATAAGCAAGAAAGGATGGTTCATAGCTGAGTCCCAACACTCAGATACTGACTCAGGAATTCAAGACCAGCCTGGGTAACATAGATCCCATTTGAGAGAGAGGAAGAGGGGGAGAGGTGAGAGAGAGAGGCAGAAAAGAGAGAACACACAGCTGGGGACCACAGGGAAATCTGTAGAGCCCTGAGCCCTCCCTCACGCCATGGGCATCTGTTGTTTGTCTTTGTAGGATGGGACAAAGAACTGAAGGCCCCTGGGTCCTGTAAGGTTCCTGGCAGATACAGAAGATGCCAATTAAAGTAGAAGAAGCTGTGTGTATGTGCAAAGCAGAAGTCAGGATGGCACAGCTTCAGGCATGTTACTGGAATTATCAGAGAGACATGAAAGGCATTTTTCTTTCTTTTTTTAAAATTTATTTTTATTTTATTTTCATTGGTGTTTTTCAGGCATGTATGTCAGTGTGAGGGTGCCAGACTTGTACTTACAGACAGTTGTTAGCTACCATGTGGATGCTGGGAATTGGACCCGGGTCCTCTGGAAGAGCAGTCAGTGCTCTTAACCATTGAGCAACCTCTCCAGCCCCCCCTCCACCTTTAATTGAGAAAGGGATACATGAATCCCAGGCTGATCTGGTACTTTCTAAGTAGCCAAGAATGAGTATAACCTCTGAAATCTCCCCAGGGTTGCACTCATAAAAGTGGACAGTGATCCCTACTTTTTGTAGTGTTAGGTCTACCTGTACTATAAGCATATACTATACCTCTAGGACATTTGAGTTCACAATCCTTGGCCCTACTTACTCTGGAAAGCAGGAGGTGGGGTGGCCAAAAGTAGTCAGGGAGCTTGTATGCAGGATCTGGGCTTTGAGAAGAGAGGAGAGCCTTGCTTTTGAGAGGAAATGGTTGCTAAGGCAGACCCGAGAGTACCTTGCAGTGTGTAGGGCTGGCTGGAGGCTTAGTCTCCTGTGTGTAGAAGGACCACTGTGGGATGCTAGGATTTTCCAGCCCCAGGAGAGAGGGGAGAAGGCAAAGAGTAGGGCTGAAGAGATCTGCTTCGCATACAGTGAAGGATGAAGGAGTTAAGTGAGATGATGGAGAAGTCTGGACATATTAAGGGAGCGGAGGCAGGGAACTGCTGCCAGAGCTAAGTGGGCTGGCTGAGGGGTTCTTTGTGGTCCCTGAGGTTTGCTTTTGGAGGACAAGTTCCATCAACCCATTAGCCAGCATTTCTGTTCAGCAATCCAAGGACCTAGCTGACCTTAGTGCTCCTGCCTGACTGTAGCTGTCTCAACAATTCCTGCACACCTACTAGCAGGGCACATTCATGGCTTTCCATACTTTGCCCTGTTCTGTATGTGTCTGCACCCAAAGCATGGGCCTGAGTTTGCTCACTGAGACATCAGGGATTTTGGTTAGCACACGGTTACGACCAGTACATAGTTCCTATGTTCCCCATGTGGATCCTCTGGGAAAAGGGTCTTATGGGGATCGTGCCTCTCTGGTTCTTGAGTGTGTGGGGAGGGGGCAGCCAAGTGATATCCACTTCTGAACTTGTATAGAAGTCGTGGAAGTCTTTTATGGGGCAGCAGGGGCTGATGCCATTCAGTCATAGATGGATGACACATAGCTAATATGTAATGGGGGCTGTGTCAGAGTTCAGATATCTGCTTTTTTAAGCCAATATGGCAGCAAGCCAAAGAGCTCCCACAGAAAGAGCTGGGGGATGAGAAAGATTATGTGGTTGTTAGTCCTCAGTCTTTCGGCATAATGACACATTCCTCCAAACACAAATTTCCTGAGAGTTTGTTATTCCAGGTGGCTGATTGCCAAGCCATGAGCCCTCCTGTCAGCTCAATCTGTCAGCTTCCTGCTTGAGAAGGATATGCTAATGACATGCAAATGACCTAGCTGAGTGAGGCGTTCTGCTATCATTTATGCAGTAACCACAGCTCCTGCAATATATTGCTGTAAAATATTAGACCCAGTTATTTATATAATGATATAATACAGGTTTGTCTATGGCGCTGTTGTTTTAATCTATAATTATGTAATCTTGCTCTATTCCTGCAACACAGTAATGTAATATAATTATAATACACCATATATCTCATTCATTATCAATATAATAGCAATTTGTACCATTAGTGCTTACTGTGGAACAAAGCACCCTCTTGTCTGTCCCCATTACACTGACCTTCCTGTCACCCTGAATTCTCATCAATGCTGCCATTTGGCATAGAGGCTGACTTACCCAAAGGAGCCTGCTCCTTGGGTAGCTAATGGGTGCCTGTACCTCTACATGCTCTACTCCCTTGCATGGGTACACCTAGGGGGTTCTCCCAGGCTTTGTCCTATCCTATGAGCATAGGATGACATCTTCATGGACCGAGGGTTCCTCAGGGTCCCCCAGGCTTTTCTGTGATCCCCAGCTGCTCTTTTATCCACCTCCTGGGGGGTGGACTTAACTCTCAGGTGCTTGGAGCTGACATTTATTTTACAGCCATCTGGAAGGTTGAGCTCCTTAGGAAAGACCGGTACAGGCAGCCCCCTGGGGCCTTGGAGAACTGCTTCAGGACCCAAGGAAAACAAGGGAACAGGAGCTCATCGCTCTCTTCTCCCCGTCAATGCATTTGATCTTTCAACAAATCCCTGTATTTATCAACAAGTAGAACTTTGCAAAATGAGTAATCAGCATCTTAGGAGATTAAAATAGCTGACAGAAGCAAAGCAGGATGGCATCCAGCTCAGAGGACTCCTACATAGAAGATGTCTTCTTGCTCATGTGTTTATTACTGGGTGACAGATGACTGGAAGCTGATGCTTCTGGGGGAGCCCAGGAGTGTACCTGGACATGTGGCAGGTTATGCTGAAGACCCCCCAGTGTTAGGGCTGGTCTGGGTCCAAGTACAATATTAATATACTCGTAATCACCTGGGGATTTCCCATTATCATCAAATCAATATGACAATTAAATGTTGTTACCAAGCCATCACTGGCTGCACTTGGGGGACTTAAAAGCCCACAGTGAACACTCAGAGCCTGTCTCACTCTGAAACCATCCTTGCTGGAACATTCATCAAGTGTCCAATTAGCCACCCAGGGGGAAAAAATTCAAATTGAGGGGTTTGTGTGGCTTCATAGGCAGAAAGGATGTCATGCTGCAAAGTGTGCTTGCTGGTGGCAGCTAATGGTGTGGGCCAGAGTAGGGGAAAAAGGAAAGACATTAGGCTCTACTGATCATAACCAGGGCTGTTCCCCGAGGCCAGGTCAGCCTTTTGTCACTCTCTGGGATACTAGTTTCTCCTGAAGCAAGACTGCGCTGCTAACTAATGGTCCTCTGCCACAGGTCCCAAGCATTTTTCTCAATGTGACCTGTCCATTCTAAGAGTAGTCTTCCTGCTTTGGAGGAAAGGGTCTTGGCATTTTCCCCTAAGGCAGTACCCACCCTCCAGCCTCTGGCCCTCAGGCCTATGCCTGACTTACACCACATCCTCAACAGCCTGGGACTTGTAACAAAGGGCACACTAACCTTGAATCTGGAGCTCATTGGCTTATTTATAGTTTTCTTCTGGAGAATTCTAGAGTGCTGGCCAGGCTGTGCTCCTACATTGCTTAGTTGGTAGGTGGTGTCTCTTCCCTGTGTTGCTACCAAATTACCTGGCATATGTAGGGCACAGGAAGGATGTGTGCAACCCTTACTTGGAAGGACAAAGTGGCACAACCACCCGCATGTCCCATACTTGGGATGTTGATTCCAGTTTTTCTCCCGAAATCTGGTATGTCTCTGGGCTGGTACCCCTAGCCAAGCTCACACATGTACATCCATGATTGGTTCTTGGGCCTGGAATAGGCCAGTATATAAGTCATTGGTATCAGGTAGGTGTTGGGAGGGGAGAAGGGATATGATATTAGTGTTTGGTGACTGAGAGATGCCAGCTCAGGGATGGTGGCTGCCTTACCTCTCCACATGGTCCACATTGCCTGCCACTCCAAGTCCCCCAAGTGTGTAAATCTTCCCATCATAGACAAGACTATTGTGGCGACAGCGAGGGACAGTCATTCTGGAGACCAGGTTCCAGTTATCCAACAGAGACATGTAGCACCAGACATCAGCCAGCGTCACCCCTGATTCCATACCACCTGTGGGCAGTATGGGGGTACAATGAGCAGGCAGAGGCCAAGGAAGAACTTGAGGACAGGGTACCAGGCTCCAGAGACAGCAGATATCATCTGTAAACCAGATCGATACTCTGGGGCCTTAGCCTTTGTTAGCTCCGTGTGTGGGCAGAGGTCCCTTTGGGAAACCCATCCCAGGTCCCGCCCAGCCCTTGGGAGCCTCACCTGAGAGGTAGATGTTGTCACCGGCACTCACTACACTGAAGAACTCTCGGTCATAGAAAGGCAGCGAGGCCAAGGGGTACCACTTGTTGTTCTGTGGATTCCAGCAGGTGACAGCCACCAGTGAGCGCTGGGTCATCCCCACCATCTGACGGCCCCCAACCAAGACGATGACCTCGGCCACACCTGCAGGGACATGGGTGGGCATCCTTGGGACATACCCTTACTTCATCAGCATCCTATCTGGGGGACCACCTGGAGCCAGCTGATTCCATGGCATCTGCAATTTTGGGGATTTGGGCATGTCCTTTGATACCTGCAGAGAGGCGGGGCCGGGTTCGGGGTGTCTGCATCTCCTGCCGGGCATGGGGCAGCATGTGGTAGCGTTTAGCCTCATTGACCAGGTCCCGGCATGCTTCTGATGACTTGATCAGCTCTTCATTGTCCACCACATTGAGCAGATAGCTGGGGTGGATGAATGGGAGGCGGACGGCAGCTAGGAGCTCTGCAGCATACTGCGGGATAGAAGAGGCCATTGTGCTTAGAGGAAGCCACCTCTTATGAGTTGAATGGAGAAGGACTCCCCAACTGGGGGTGTGCCATGCTAGACAACCACAGCAGGGGTGGAGGGTGGGGGGAGCAAGGAGGTCTAACTGGAGATGTGGTGGCTGCAGCTGGCCCCAGAGTAGCCTATCTCTCTATCCCTCCAGCCTCTTGTCTCCACACCCCATCTACATCCTAGATCCTGACTGCATGCCATACTTGGCTGAAACCTGAAAGCTCAAGTGCAGGAGTCTTGGGTCTTGAAGAGGTGTGAGTGTGACAGGAACTAGGTAGGAGGACACAGAAGAACTTAAATGAGTTGATGACTTTCAGGTGACTGTGACACCTGTGTGTCCTTAGTATTACAGCTCCGTAGTAGCATCACCTTGTCTCATCTTGGCTTCTGGACCCTCTTATTCCTCATGCAAGGCTTTTTCTGAATTGATGTGAACTTCCCCTGTGACAGGCAAACTGCTCACCATGCCACCCACTTTTGTGGCGTCCAGAGAATGACTGGCAGGAGTAATTGGCAGCCAATATATACCATATATTAAATTGTTACTGCGGCCTTGGAGGCTGATGAGACCCTGCTTCTGATAGGAGTCTAGCTAGGGCTGTGGAAGTGAGAGGTGTCACAGGGGAGATTCTGGTTGAGGTGGAAGAGGGGTGGGGACATCCAGAGGCACAGGAGAGTGAGAAGGGATGTGGCACTTGAAGAATTGCATGGGGTTTATTCTTGGGTGCAAATGGTTTTTTTTGGAACTGTGTAGCACTCAGCAGACGAGAAACAGCGAGACCAGGTCTCTGGGTACACCTAGCTGAGCTCTACCACACTCTGGACTGTGGATGTAGACTTGAGGGTTGTAGAGAACTATGTCAGTTACTATCATTATCTACACAACTCCAGTTCCTTTCTCTGTTTAAAAAACAAAAACAAAAACAAACAGCTTCTTGCCAACTTGATCAAATGAGTAATGTACTTCTCATGAACCCCAAGGACTCAGCAGTGGGGTTGAGTTGGGCCAAGGAGCCATCTCTGCATTCCATATCTCGCCCATTCTGTCTCCAAGCCTTCTTTTCCCTTTCTTCCTCACCTCACTGCTCCCTGTCCTTCCCTTCTCCTCCCCCTCCTCTTTCCTCCCTTCGCCTCCCCTCCCCTGAACCAGAGTTTCTTGTAGCTAGGGCTGAAGTAGTCAAGTCTGGCCTCGAATCCCTACTCCTCTAAAGTGCTGAAATTACAGGCATGTGTTACCATACTTGGCTTGTCCTTTTTATGCCCAATGAAATGTGACAGCCTTTTGGACCCATCACTTGGTGGCTTCCGTGTCTTCTGGGGTCTGGCTTCCCTGACTGTCCCTCTAGCTGGTTAGGCTCTTACATCCACCAATGTCCCCATTTGCCATTTTATATTCTGGCCCTTCCAAGGGCTTCCTGCAGCCACCATGACTTTCAGGCTCCTCACTACAATAACCAATGGCAATTCCCTTCTTCACAGGGCCTTCTGTTGGGGCTTCCTGGGTATGAATGGGTCTTTTAACTCCCCAAGACTCAGGTAACTATCTGGGAATAATGTTGTTTTTTCTTTTCTCCTGTAAATAAACACTTTGGTTTTTCTGACTCCTCTGGTAACTTCATGTCCTCACACACATGCAGTAGTGTCCCACTTCCAGAATGGCTTCTGTTTGCCCTCCACCCATTTGATAGCCAGAGTATGTACTCTGACCTCCTGGGATTTCATATACCCTGCCCAGGTACCCACTTTCCTGTGAAGAGCCCAGGTACTTCCTACCCAGACCCTGTGTTGCCCTGGCAAATGCGAAGACTCAGGCTAGGGGGAATAAAAGTCCTTAAGAGCCCTCTGGAGACTGATTCTCGTTTTTCATCCTTTCTTTCCCCTCCATGCCATTCTGTGTGTGTGTGTGTGTGTGTGTGTGTGTGTGTGTGTGTGTACATGTACATACTAGACTCACTCTCATTATTTCTGACTCCTAAACTATTTCTTTTGTTGAGACACAAACCCTGCCCCCTTCACCTTCTTTCATCTTTGCAGTAGACCCCACCCCTGCAGGGACTGGGTGGAACAGGCCCTACCTGTGCACGTGCCGCTGGGTCCTTCTTGATCCACTTGATAACAGTTTCATAGACCAGCTCCTCGGCCTTGGTGTTGAGACTGTCATTGGAGACATAGGCAATAAAGTCATCCTTAGAGATGCTAAGGATCTCCTCTTGGGCTGCCACCTCGGGGAAGATCTGCAGGGCGAAGGCCTTGGCCATGTGGTAGAGCTCGCTGCACTGCATGGCCTCAGCCATGGCCAGCACACCCAGGCAGTTGCTGGCGGTCAGCTGCTTCTCTGGGGGGGGGGGTAAAGAATGAATGGTTACTGATCTAGGAGTCCTGAGAGGACCACCTTTGCTCCTATCAGCATCCCTGGATCTTCCTCGGAACCCAATCCATTTCCTTGTGACCCTGCTTCCAGTCATTGTCAGCCTACCTCCTGTGACCCCGAGCCTCAGAGCCTCAGATCTGTTTCCCAGGTTTTCCTCTGCCCTAACTCACATGGACACCTCAGGGCCTAGTTCTACTCCTGCTGATCATAGCAGAAAAACCACAGCTGTGGGGGAATGGCATGAGCCCTTTCTTCCCTGAGCATGGAGGGAGGGCTGCAGTGTCAGGGTTTGGTCCTGGGCTGTGGGAAGCAGCCACTTTGGAGCTTACAGAGTCTTCCATTATAACATGTATGTCGATGTCACAGACATCTTTAAATCTCATAAACAGCAGCCTTCACATATCAATCCACTGTCTCCCATGGTCCTTAGATTCCCCTAGCCTACCTGGGGTCTGGTGGCTGGCTCTTCTGAAATCTGGCTAATGGCTCTTTTGGGCTAGAACTGGGTGTGTGTCTCATTTCTGCCTCCATGGCTCCTGGCCCTCCTGGATTGATTAGCTCCTTCAGCAGTCTTTATCTCATCTGCTCCCAACCTCTGCCTGTCCTTTCTGCATGCCACACCTTAGGCTCTGGGGTTTCGTGTGATGCTATCCTTGTCACCTTACTCCACAGCTCCTAGCCCAGCTGAGCCCCACCAAGCTGTAAATTGAGCATGCTCTGTGCAGGAAGTCTGGGAGGTGAGCCCATCACCAATATCCATGTCTTGCAAAAAACAACTCTGGGCTTCCATGGGTTAGACTGGATGCCCTGGCTTGTCCTCACATCTTTGTGGCCTAGGAACCAATATGTTAAAGGGGAATAGATTACATTCAAGGCTTAGAGGCCAGGGAAGAGTGGTCAGGTCCCCTGCCTGCACAGGCTGTTCACACATGGTAGTGGCCACTGGTTCTGACAAAGCCACAATGACTCCTTCAGTGCATGCCATCCCATCAATGCTCAGGTGAAATCTAGGTATCCTGGCATGATCTGGGGACATACAGCCCTCCTTGCTCAATTCTTGCTGGCTGGGAATTTTTCATAGATCTGCACCATTTTCTCCACATGATGTAAAGGCCAGCCGGTCAGCTCACCGAGAAAGGACACGCAGACCTTGCAGAAGGTGTGAAATTGGAACTTGCTGGCTGCCTCAAGCAGAGTCTTGGCATTGGCTGAGTCGATGACCAGTGAACCAGTGTAGACGAATTCCAGCAGTAACTCCAGTACATCAGCCTGCAGGTTTGAGAGCACCAGCTCCAACTTCTCCCGGCTGCCCTGGCTGCCGTCCTGCACTGACCTAAGTAAGGCACAGAGACCAGGGTGTCCTCACCTGCCACCCCTGCGGCCACTGCCGCCTCCTCACAGGGCTAGAGCTCCCTGTACACCTCAGTCACGCCCTTCATCTTAGGACTCAAAGGACACAGCAATGACACACCTGAACCTAATGATCTGACACAGGATCTGAAAGAGAAGGGTCTGACCAGAGGCACCCCAGAGAACAGAAAACCCTGCTTATTACTACTCGGCATGTCCATGCAAAAAAGATGCAAATCAAAAAGCATGAGCCGTGGATGGGGACAGGACCAGGACTAGCCATAAAGGGAAACAACATGGTTCAGTTACCTTCTGGACCTGGTATCTACACCAAAAGGTACCAGTGTGCCCTGACAAGCAGGACCTACTGCCTCACATGGAAGAATCTCTTCTGGGCTGAAGCTCAAAGGCTCCTGATTGGCTGTAATCCTAGCCAATCAGTAGGTGTCCTTTTGAGCATGTTTTGAAGGCTGCCCAGGTTCCCTGCAACCCCAACATCTCCAAAAAACATATTGTTTCCTTTTAGGCATGGAAGGGGAAGCCCTTCATGACATTGCTTTGAAACTGAAGACAAGACGAGATAGACGGACAGGATGGTTAGAGCTGGGAAGGGGGAGAGGGAAACAACCAAGGACTTCCGCCACAGACAGCCAGCAGCCATGACCTGGGGCCTGGCCTGGGGCGGGGATGCCCTCCTGCCACATGGAACACGGGGTCAGAGGTCAGAGTGGCCTGCGTGTAGAGTGTGCATCGGGCTTGTGAACTGGGGTGGGGAGCAGGGGAGGGACACAAATATATCGGTATGTTTATATCTGGTGTCTACAGAAATACAAAACCATTGCAGCCGCTCCCTATAGCTGGACCTGGAAGGAAACAGATAAGATGAAGCGAGAATAAACCGATACAGAAGTGAGGCCAGGAGAAAAAAAAAAAAAAAAAAAAAAAAAAAACACCCAGAGCATTAAGTCAGGAGGCAGGTTTCTCAGAGGCCATTGACTTGGCCACCCCAGTTTGGCTGCTCTCATCAGGCCAACTTCCCTCACTGTGCCTGGCCTGACCGGGGCTGTGGCAGGGCAGTGGGCTCTGTTGCCTCCCCATTGACTTTCTGCAAAAGCCAGATGCCAAGACTCTTGAGATTGATCCCTTGGGTGTACCTGGGGCAGGCAGAAGAGGTGTCCCAATGCCTGGTAAGATAGTAGGTTGCCCAAAAAGGCCTGGGACAGCTGCTGGGTGAGTAGACAGAGCACTAGCAGGGAGCTAAGGGACCTAGTTACCCTGTTTGCCACTGACAGGCAAATATCCTGAGCCTCTCAAAACCTCAGCCTCCTGTTCTGCAAAACAAGACGGAAGTAGATGAGGCCTAAAGTTCTGCTGAGGCTTAGTACAACTTGGGTTAGAGAAACACCTTCCAAGGAGATCCTGCTACACAACTTGCTTGCATTTCTATCACCAGAGTTGGAATGTTTAAGATCTTCAAAGCCAAGAAACAACCTGCAGTGTGCAGGTTACATTGGGACCCTGAGGCTGAGCCAGAGTTTAGAGTTCCTTTACCACAGATGGCTCATGTGATCTGAGGTCCTAAGGCCTTGCACTTCTATGGCCTGAGCAAGCCTAGGGAGAGAGAAGGCAAAGTACTGGCCACATACAGGATCTGAGCTGAGTCCTTTAAGCTCACACATGCTTACTCAATACTTATGTAACTTCACACCTGTGTTTCGCTGTTGAGGTGGATCCCTAGGCTTGGATGCCTTTGTTAAGTGTAAAAATAGTTATCAAGTGTCCCCTAGAGATACCATAAATCCTGAATGTCCCAGGCCGCAGAGGCTATCTGGTCAACCTCATGCTCCAAGGCTTTACTGTCTCATCCTAATGGCCTGGACTTTCCTCTGTATTTCCTCAGGCTCTGCCCAAGTCATGCTGGTTCACAGTGTGGCAGGGCTGATGGGGTCAACATGGGCTGTTCAAGTTTTCTTAAGATCCCTTTCACTGCTGCTACCAACAATTGCCATCGCAGTATGTTCCCAAGTCCCCACAAAGGAGCTCAACCCAGTGAGGAGCTCACAACGACCCTGGCTGACCTAGTCCTGGAATGATAGCTATAAAGGCCTAGTACTGCTACACTGCTAGTGACTACCTGCTGCTTCTCAAGGCTGAGCCTGGGAAAGTGTTTTGGAGATAGAGCTGCCTGCACTGTGAAGTGCACCAGGAAGGAGAGAGTAAGTACAGGGGCTAAAGGGCATTGGTAATGGAAGTTAAATTGAGAGGACATTGGCCATAGAAAATGTGACTGTGCTGTCTTCCATTGGGCAAATTATCTGCTTGGTGGTGTCAGAGGTTCCCATGACTAGAAAAGCTAGCCCCTTCCACTTGGTCACACAGGTATTTATTAATAGCCTAGTTTAAAGGTCTAGAATAGGAATGGGAATTTGGATATCTCCCTTAGCACACAAGTGGTATTCATGTGTAGCTCAGAGATCTGTAATGGTCACCAAAGGCTGGCCATGATTGCTTCCAGTCATTAGATGATTGTAAGCTCCTACCTAGCACTCCTTAGATCTCTTTACTCTGAGCAGAGGTCGCCTAGGGGACACCTCACCTGATGGGTAACTCCAATCATGACTATAAGGCTACATCCATTACAGGTATGAAGAATGTTGTGTTCTCTGTCCTACGCTGGTTTTAGAGTGTGTGGCTGGCTTCTGAGGGTAATGATGTAATGGTACAAGGATGTACAGAAATAGACAATAATAATATTGTGTGATTCTCAATCTTGGGGGGATGGCAGAAGTGTGACGCCCCAGCACACACTGTCTGAGAGCTCCAGCAGGAGACTAGAACTGCATGAAGTTACATTCTTCTGAGTGGGGCTACCTGGGAGGGTCCAGGTTCCTAGGTACAGTTGCTGCTCAGCATGGCTGGGTCTATGGACTTGTCAGAGTTGCCTATTTTTAACTAGTCAATCTTGGAGAACACACTTTTAGCAGATAACTCCTCTGGGATAAGCTGTCCCTCCCTCATCTGCCTGTGTGGCCAGGTGTTTGCACAATGCAAATTGGCACTAGGCACTGTCTGGAAGTATAGGGTAATGGTGAGTGGCAGGTATAGGCAGGTGATGGACACAGCTGGCACTCTGTTCCATCCTTCTTCCCATGTCATTAGTTTCAGAGCACTGTGGTTGGGCATACTCAAGTCCCACTGGGCCCTATGGACTTCTGCAGGCTTTGGAAAACTCTTTGAGAGGAGGCAAGGCAATGGATCTGGTCTCCATCATTCTGCCAACACTCAGGAGGTGTTAATACCTCTTCTTGCTGCCTTGTTTTCAAGGCACACCTGTGTATTCTAGATGAAAAAGGGGATAGGCACCTGGAGGTACAGGGTGTGTTTTTTCACTGGCATATGGAAAGCTTCATGTCAGTTGGTGAGATGGGTCACTGAGTCAGTAGCCATGATAGCCACATCATGGCTGAAGAAGGAAAAAGCCCAGAGCTTATCATCAGGTTTTGTGAAAATCAGGTTAGGAAAAAAATCAGTGAATTCATTCATTGTTTTTATCCAATGTGAAAGAGAACAGAATTCACATTTCATACATGGTCCAATAGGCTTTGTGAAGCACAGCTTTCGGCTACAGGGTTGCCTATCACGCTCAGGTCTCTGTACTCTTTGGTATTATAAGGGACAGGTTTTCTCAGGTGCTAGGTATTTTCTTTCACACCATGACTTAGAGACATGTTGGGAAGTGCCATTGTTGGCAGGAGACATCACTGCCATCTTTTAAGAAAGATGGCCACATCCTCTCTGATGCCTGTTGCCTAGCCAGACAACCATTAAGTGGAAGTGACTGACTTGATTAATGTCTCTATGGCACCTGTGGATCCTGAGAGATTCTCTGTGCCCAGAGAAGGGATTTTGCCATGGGCCAAAGAAGAAATGTCAGGCAGATGATGCAGGCGACGGGTGAGATGTTCCAGGCCTGGGAGTCCAACCTCAGAGCCACTGCTGGATTCCCTTCTATTATTTGAGCAGATAAGGGAAGGAGTAACCCAGTAATATCTGAAGGCAGTAACTCACTTTTGTCTCTGTTCTCCTAAAGGCAGTGTCCATCCCTTTGTCCCTCCTCATTGTTCAAAGTCAATGTCCCTATCTGTTGTCTTTCAGTTTCTTCTCTGGTCACCCAATGGAACTCAGGTTGGCCCATCAAAGGTCAGGTGGGGCAGGCTTGTGGGTTCTGTTGCCCTTGGCTTGCTGCTGGCCTTTTACACTCCAGGCCACATCTAGAGGATCCAGGCCCCTTGCAGGTCTTTGCACAAGTGCCTGTCATAAAGTGGAATTCTGACTTTCTTGGCAGACTTTGTGGCCGGTGTCCCTAACATCACATGTGTGCAGTACACCCCTGCTTCTGCATAGTGTCAGCCCTGAAACTTCTTTTCTTCCCTCAGACTTTGCCTACAGACAGCGAACACAGTTTGGTTTTCTAGGTTAGAGAATTCGTGGTAAGAAGGCTTCTGTGTCAGACAGTATCTCTGTCAGTTAAATGCCTGAGGCTTCGAGACCCTCATCTGCAAAATGGGGATTCTAGCTGTGCCAACTCCTCAAGCTAACATCTAGAAAACTTTTTGTCACCAGGTGGCAATCTTGTCAAACAAGGAAGTGAAGGATGTTTTAAAGGGCTAGCTCATAAGGGAAGCACGAGGAAAGAGCCTCGGGAAGGTAGGGTAAGGTAGGTCAGGCAGCTGAGGCGGAAGGGACTGGACTGCTGTGTGGGAGGCCACATTGGGCAGTCCCAGCATTTCTGCTCGGCCTTACATCGACACACTTTGTGTGTGGGTAGGCTTAATGTAAAGCCTATGACGTGGCAGTCTGTTTCATGTATCCCTTTTTTGATTCATAAACTGTTTATCACTGAGGGCTTTGGGTAGGCTTTGGCCAGTGCTGAGGATTTTGGGTCGGCCTCTGGCCCAGGAGGGACCCTGCCTATTTGCAGAGAGGAATGAGATTTCCTATGTGTCCTTCCCATGGTTCTAGGAAAGGCAGTCACACAGAGAAGGGGATGGAGCAGTGGACACGTAACCTAGGTCGGTGGTGGAAAGAAACCCTGATTTTCCAGGTCTGAGGTGCTACTACTACAAAGGGGCAGAGGTGTCTCCTGGTGACAATGCTCAGCCAAGGCAGATCAGTATTGACCCATAAAAGCTCTGAGACACAGATTGTCCCTGCTTCCTCACCTCACAAGGCAACAGTCCCTGAAGAGGAACCGCGGGCCCACTTTGTCCTGGCTGTTGCAACCATTGTTGTTTGGGCTTGAGGGTCACTGATGTGAAGGGGACTGAAAGAACACGGTGACAATATCTTGCTCTTTGACCATGAAGATTTGGGACCATGTGGCTCAAAAAGATAACATCTTCCTGTGAAGGTCTTGTTTCCCTCCTTTAAAAGCATTTGTTGGCAGCCATTGACATGAATGGCAGCGTATGCACTGCAGCCAGGGCACAGAAAGGCTGCACAATGACTACAGACACAGCTTCAGTTTCTCTTTTGGTGCCTGAAGTTACTTCATGCACGCTGATGACTCCAGGCCTCAGCCATGACGCGGTCAGATTCATCTGCCTGTCCACATACTAAGAGATGTGGGTGCCCTCATGCCCTGCATTCTCCTGGCATCTTCCTCAGCTCATGCCTGGCACTGGACTCTACGGCTCTCTTTCCTTTTATGACACCAACACCTTCTTCTCTAATGTCTTGGCATTCAAACTTGTAAAGCCTCACCAGGTTGGTCTTATCCATCTACTACTGACTGTCACCTTCAACATCATTTGACCAACTTCTGGTTAATAGCTGATAAAAACTGAGGCCTGAGAGCGAGGGTGTGGCCAGATCAGAGTCACAAGATGAGTGCCAGAGCCAAGTGTAGGACCCACGTCCCCTGACTCCCAAGGATGCCCTCTTTCTCCCAGTGACTGCTTGGATGGAGTGCCCATCCTTTCCCACCAGGGATACTAAGATAGTTGTGTACCCCGCCCCTCACTCACGGCAAGCCTAGGAGGTCAGTGGGAAGGCAGGGCTTGCTCACGTGTTTCTGGGGAGGCAACCTGTTCCTGTCCCTGGTTCACATCTCTTTTTGTCCCTATCCTCCTTGTCTGGAAGGTTCTTCCTCCTCCTCATCCTGTCTGTCCAAGAAGGTCCCACCTATCTGGTCCTTGTCCCTGTTGTGTGGTGGAGTTTGGCTTTGCTGTGTCTTCAAAGGCACTTAAAGGCTTCCTTTCCCCACAAGTCCATGGCTGGACCCCTGATCTGCTTTAACTGCTACACTGTAGCCCATTTGGATCAGGGCCCAAGTTCCGGGATTATTTAGCTAAGTTCCTGCAGCCAGGTGCTATCCCCCTGCTTCCCAGAACTTCCTAAAACAAGAGCCCCTGGGATGAAGAAGCCACTGGACATTCCTCTTCCCCAGACTTGTGCCTCTAATCCTTGCCTTCTTACATGGGAAACCTAAGTACAGGGGCAGGAGACAGAGTTGTCCAGGAAATGGAATGTCACAAAGAGCCTGCCCCTCCTGTGTGGCACCTGGCCAGTGAGGCCGAGTGGGACCTCACACACCCGGCGGCCTGGCTCTACACCAAAGGACACAAGGGACAGGAAAGGAGATGCCATCCTGAAACAAAACACAGTCGCTCTGGGGTTAGTTGGCAAGTCCAAACACAGCATTGGGAAGCAAGCAGAAGTCCTGTCCTCCCACTCTGAGCTCTGTCCAGGCTCAGCGTCCGCCCCGGAGAGGCTGCAAGGCAAAATGAGCAGCGGCATTAATCTGCTGATGGGTGAGAGAAACGTGAGCGTTACCCTGGGCTGGCCCCTTGGCTGCTCTCCCTCACTAAGGAGCTAAGAGGTGGCCCTGACATCTTTGCAAGGGTATGAAACAGAAAAAAAGAAAAAAAAAAAAACAAAGATATTCAGGCACCATTCACATTGGTCCAGGTAGAAATGGCCTGATGAATGGGCTGGGGGAAGGTGAAGGCTGAGAGACCGTGTTTAGGACACACCTGGTCTGCACTTCGTGCCCGGGTTCAAGCATGAGGCTGGGCCTACACACTCTTCTCCCTGACTCAAAGTTGGGGAAGAGCAGTCCCTCAGGTGCCTGGTACCCCTCAGCGGGGATGTCTGATCAATATGCTTTCCTGGCATTGGGGTCACCATCAACAGTGGTGATGATGGATCTGGGGACCCTGAGGGATGGAGCAGTGTATAATGGTCCCTTCAAATGGAGGCTATAGCTTTCTCAGTCTCAGGAAGGGCTTGTGATCTGCTAAGAACATGGGCTTTGGGGTGTGTTTGTGGCCTAATGTGCGCTAGCTCCTGGTGGCCAGTGAGGCAGTGTGTGCGAGCAAGGGCAGTGACTGTTCTGAGAGGCTGTGTGTGTGTGTGTGTGTGTGTGTGTGTGTGTGTGTGTGTGTGTGTGTGTGTGTGGGCACTGGGGACGGAGAGGAGAGATGGCTACTGGCTCTGTGACAGGGAGTCACACTTCAGGAACCTGCAAGAGAGGGGAGAAAAGCGACACAAAAGCGTCCTACGAAGGAACAGACCCGACCACAGCTGGAAGGAAGGCAAACCTTTGAATCAGGTCCTTGAAATACAAGCTGCAGGAAGCTAGAACATTTTGGTGGACTTCAAACTCTCTGCCTTCAACAACAATTTTCAGGTCTGTAAACGCTTTCGCTCTGCGCTGCTGGTTCAATTCCTTCAACATTTCTGCAGAGTAGAGAAGACAGACAGGGCCACGTTCCCATTAAGAGGGTTTATTTTTTATTTTTAATTAATTTTTTTTCAAGAAGTAGAGAAATAGAAAATACTTGATATTGTTTCTTGGCAAGGCTGGCTGAACACTGACAGTCAAAAAAGAGGTCACAAACAATGCGTAAACAAGCAGCCACTGGGAGGGGCTACATAACCAAGGGAGTACAACTTAAAAAAGCAAAAACCAAAACAAACCCACACCCAAATATGATTAAAAAAAAAATCAAACCCAGATATTGAAAGATTAGGGACTGGGGAAAGATTCCCATACTGACGATTGGAAACAGAAAATACATTACCACAAACAGCTAAAATAAATAAATAAATAAAAAATCTCTCCTAGAACCATGGAATAAGGTCTCCAAATGCCAATGGTGCTGATGTGTCAAGTAAAGCATGGCATTGTGATGTAAGATGGGCTGGACATGGTTCAGAGTAACAAAACTTCACAAACACTGCAAAAACAGCATCCCTTCTGTTAAGACACTCAAGCTATGGCGTGGAGCAGGTTTCCTGGGAAGGGAAGCCAGAGAACAGAAGGGCCCATCAAGGGCTTGGCAACAGCCTCCTTCCATCTCTAGCACTTTTGGGAACTTCTGGGGTAAGCAAGCAAGCAAGGGGTGGGGCTGGGTGGGGTATTTCTCTGCACCAGCCCCATTTTCTAGGCTAGCCTTCCAGGATGCCCATCCTTGCCTGTGCATTCGGCAACAACGGAAAGCTGCTTTGCAGCCTCTGTAGGTGTTAGGAGTGGCTTGGGGATGGAGGGAGTATTTCCTGTCCCAGTGCATACCTACCTTTGCCTGGAGTTTTGGCCCACCTGGGCTGGCACAGACAGAATCCAGGCCTGTGGGCTCCAGACCTAGGGATGTCAACACTCCCAGACCCACCCCAAGGGCTAGAAGGGAGAAGAGCCTGCCAGCCAGCCCATATAATTAAGGTGTACTTTTCCCTTTGCTGAAGTTAGGGCCTTTGGCTAAGTATCATTTCTCAGTAACCCCACCCCATCTGGCTGCAGTCAGGACCCCTCATCCTTTGCCTGTAGTGGCTGGACATCAGAGGCCTAGACCCTTATGTCAGAGAGACATAGACTGTCATCAGACAGTTATGATAGGAAAGTCCCCCTCACTGTTACTCCAAACCCTTCACATCTATGCTGAGTGGAGTTGGCTGTCTAGAATTACCCTCTGGTGTTCCCGACTTCAAGCCTGAACATAGGGTCAGGATCAGTTGGATGCTGAGATTCCCCCAACCCCCTAGTTTTTCTTCTGGGTTTGTCACAGGGTTGTTAGGTGTCCCTGGGTAAGATACCTCAGCTTGTGATAGGTCCTCTATTTCTCTCTGGGCCTCTATATTTAAATCTTTCAACAGGAAACTGAAGTTCCTGCTTCTATTCGCAGACACGGTGGTGGTGGTGTCACATGATCTAGTCCAGCTTAGGGGTAGAATAGGATTAGTGGGCCTTGACAGTCCAGCAGGCCTTTCTTCACAAGGGTACACTGGACTTGGGCTCTGTCTACTGAAGTCTAAGCATGTGGGGACTGAGATGGTGGAGGTGTCCCAAGCCACAGGCCATGCTAAGCCATGGACCCCTTACCACATGGTAGGCTGACTTGGAATTATGGGAGAATGCTCACAGATGTGCATGTGGATGACTCTGGCTGGGCCTTCCACCGTCAGCAGGGCCCAGAGACAAGGCTGCAGGTTGTGGGCTGTGTGTGTGTGTGTGTTACTGGAGTTTCTTGGTTCCTCGGGTCCAACTGCCCTCTTTTCAGTCCCAAATAAACACACAGAGACATACACTAATTTATAAACTGTTGGTCAATGGCTAGGGCTTCTTCCTGCCTAGCTCTCTCTTAATTATTAACCCATTTTTATTAATCTAAGAATTTCCAAGTGGTCTTATTTTACCAGAGAAGGGGCCAGACCCGTTACTCCTTCCTCTGCTACATGGTGTCTCTTTGCAGTCTCTCTCTGCCTACCTATCCAAGAATTCTCCTCGTCTCCTAGTCCCGACTATCTTCCTACCTCTATTGGCCAACAGTGTTTTATTCATCAGCCAATGAGAGAAGCACATCCCCTATCATGGTGGGTATAGGTGAGTGGAAAGCCAGAGGGCAACAGGAATGCCACAGTTGGCAGCTCGAGCTTAACGCTAAGGCCCAAGAGTGCTGTAGAGGATTGTGTGCAGGGAAGTGGAGAGGGTTAGCCTTGTTCTCCCGTGATTGGGCAGCCAGCCAGGATGACAGTGATTTAGGCAGGAAGACAGCCCATATCCAGTGAACTCTGCCTTCTGTGAGATATGCAGCATTGGAAAGGTAAAATAAAGGATTCCCAGCAACCTCCCTTGTTGAGAGTTAATGATGTAGCATATGGTCAGCACCTACTGTGCCCAGTGTCACTGAAGTAGATAGATTCAAGCTACTGTTGATGGTGGAGTCCTTCCATGATCTCACTGAAAGATGAAGAGGCCCAATGGGCATCAAAGGGCAGAGAAAGCATTTAGGCCTCAGCTGCTATGGGATAGGAGGGGGGCAAAGGCACATCTGAGAAGGGGCAGGAGGAAGAGTTTGGTTTGGAGTAAGCCTGTAGAGAAAGAGATGGTAAGGCACAGGTAGTGCGAGAGGCCTGGGCTGGAGATGAGCCTAAGGTACTCAGGGAGGACCTGTGGGCAGGCAGGGCACACGTAAACTGTAATGCTTGGATTCTTACAGAGCCTGCAGCTGAGCAAACCTGGTGGATTTTGTCATTTGTGAGTGGAGAGAAGGGTGGTGATAAAGGTGGAGGAAAACTTCAGGTGTGTCCCCACATGAGTGCAGGTACCTGCAGAGACCAGAAGACGGCATCAGATCCCCAGTAGCTGGAATTACAGGCAGTTGTGAACCACCTGACATAGTGCTGCCAACTGAACTCTGGCCCTTTGGAAGAGCAATATGCATTCTCATCCACCCAGCCATCTCTCTAGCTCCTAGGTCCTACTTATTCTCCATTTGTCATGAGGTAGTTAGGTGGCCCTGAACAAGTTATCACTACCTGTGGGACCTCCAGTTCCTGTAGGACAAAGTAGCTCTGAGGCTCTCTGGTCATCATACTGTGTCAGAAAGCAGATTCAGCCCCATCTTGTGGAGTTAGCTAGTGCTGGGGCCAGGCCAACACCCTACTCCTGGACCTGATGTGTTCTGATGTCTCAAAGGTTTCCCCCCTACAGGTCAAGGTTCTGGCAAGGACTCTAGCCACATCCCTAATTCCAACAGCGACACTGGTTGCACCACGGATCCCAAATCCGGGTCTGGATCTGGCAGGTGTCTGGGATTCAGGCGTCACCACTCTCCACACACATTTTCTCTGCTCTACGGCTCTACCTCTTCAGAAATCTGATTTAATAGTTGGGGACGATTATTCACTTCCAGAAGAATTTTTCAATTTATGAAAGTGCTCACCAGGGGATTCCTCTTCACAGCAGGCCCAGCGCATTCCAAGTATTGATCAGTTGGTATGTGCTTGCCGCTGCCTGCAGTGTGCCGGTGGGGAGGGTGGGCATCACAGTCTGTACTTGTCAGGAGCACACCCTGAATCCACAGGAGGAAGCCAGGACCTACTGGTTTGGGTGAAAGCTACGTGGCTTCTTCACCCTTTCGCAGAGCCAAATAACCCTCCTGAATTTTGGGGGTGTCTCTTGGAGACACTCCAAAAAGCTGGGCCTGGTATGGGAAGAGCTACATGTTTTGGGTGGAACCTACACCAAAAGGCTGGCTGTTCGGGGCCCCTGGCAGTACCTTTGCACTATAGGATTCAGGCTGGGCCAAAGAGCCTTGGGCCCTCACCAGGCGAAGACTCAGTGGTACCACATTAGTGAGGGGGCTGATAGTCTGAGCCCACCTGGAGGGCCACAGCTTTGGCACGTGGGGGTATTTCCTGGCCTTCTTGAGTTTGAGAGGGATGCCTCGCCCCTATGCTTACACAGCTGGCTGCCCCGTGCCTTGCTGCCTCCAATCAGGTACTCTTCTCCCACCATGACCACCTGGCAGAAAGCACACGAGCAGACATCCCAGTTTCTAGCCAGCCTTCCTCCAAGCCACCTCTATACAGCAGCTCGACACAGTACACAGCCACAGCCTCTGGTTAAATGGCCCCTTCATAGGTAAGCAGACGGAGGAAAGTGTCACCCAGCCCTAGCTTCTCCATTTTCCTTTACTTTCTAGTGAAGCCCTGCCCCCGTGTCCCAGGCAGCACCTGGCTTCCAAATATGTTCCCCTCTGCCCAAGTTGCCCTTCCTCATCCTTTGTCTGGCTGATTGGTTTCCCATGCCAGTCCTGATATCCTCTGGTCCCAGGTCTCCCAGCCTCTTCTTCTTACAGCTCTTGCCCTCTGCCTCTCCATGTATACTTTCCCACCATCCTCAGCTGCCTTCTTCATGGTACACTATGTCTTGTATATTATTTATTTACACATCTGCCTCCTATACCAGACTGTATGCAACTCTCAGCTCAGGGCCTGACATGTGTGCAACCCACACAGTAAGTTGCAAAAATTCTCAACTATCAAGAAGCAGAGGTCATTTCTCACCCTTTAAATCATGGCTGGCCTTATGATTTGCTTTGAGTTGTAGACTCAAAGAAGTAGAGAGGACCTTATTTGGGTGTTAATCCCAGCCTCAAGGGGACCTGCTGGCTTTTGCTACCTCTGGAGATCCCTACCATCACCTCACATAAACAAACTGGGGATCCCCTGTTGGAGGATGAGAGATGGCATGAAGCAGAGATTGAGCCATCCTAAAGTGTCATGTAGCCAGTCACTTGCTGCCATAGCAGCCTGACCTAACACTTAAATTGCCTAGCCAGAACCACACTCTAAATAAGCGAGTTTCCTTTTTAGCCAGTATGTTTGAGAATTGCTGGCTAGCTGGCAGGAGCCATTTGATTCAGAAGGCAAGAAAAGATGATGAACTCATGAACTTGGAACTCCCCTGTGTCAGTTTTCCCTTTGTTACTTTGATGTGAGGTTAATTTAAAAAACATGTGTAGACATTCCGTTATACCCATCTCTTAAGTGTACAGTTTAGTGGTGTTGAGCATACGTACATTGTTTTACAACTCATTACTAGAAACCCTTTCCAAATTAGAACTGTATATCCACAAAACCACAACTGTCCTAGCTGCCTTCTTCCAGTCCCTGCAGACATCCTACAAATGAAACCATACACGCTTGGCCCTTGGAATTGGTTTATTTTACTTGAGTGCCTTCAAGGTTCATCTACAGTGTGCTATGTGCCAGAATTCCCTCCTGATTTACATCCTATGTGCGTAGATGCTTTTCACCTGCTGTGACTGATGCTACTCTGAGGCAAATGCTTCCTCACAGTTATGGGTATCTCCAGCCAACCCAGTCTTCAGCTCCATTATAATTGGTTGGGATGAAACAATTCCACAGAAACAACCCCAGCTTTGTAGGGCATGAAAGGGACCAGGGGATGCCAAGAGGGGTCTGCGTGGAGCTGCATGCTTGCTTAAAGGAGAATGTGACCTCAGAAAGAACCAAGACCTGAGGTGACACTGCAGCCCAACTTCTGCATATTTTTCACCAAATAACACCAGTTATTTGTCAGAGACTAATGGGCTTGTTCCAGCTGGTCTAGAAGGGCTGTCTGAGGCGGTAATAAAGAGAAAGGGGTGTCAAATATTAAAAAGCAAAGAATTCTAGTGGTTTTGCTGCAGAGAAGTCCATTAAATCAGAGCCCCGAGAAAGGTGTGCAGCCAAATAATTGTTTTTTTTTCAGAGCTCAAGCAAGAACCCAGCTAGGTGATAAATGCTCCTGGTCCCATTGGTATTTATGACACATATATGATAAAGGACCTGAAAACATTATAAACTCAGCAGTTAGGAAATACACCGAGAAAGCCCAGTGAAGACGGTGTCATGCATGTCCAGAGGGTAATTCATCTGGGGGCACTGGAGCTGGATCTGAGCTGACACCATGGGGACAAATGGGAGCTTTGCATGAACAGCCTCCTCAATGGATGCTTTGCATAGCCAGGCCATCCATGAAGTACCTGGAGCCAAATCTCCTTAGAGCTGCTTTGAAATCTTCACAAAATGAGTAGAAGCATCCCCCACCTTCCCCTGGACTGGTACTCTATCCCAAGGCCCAGGGATCGCCAGTTTGTGCCTGGAAAGAACATGACTGGAAAAACATGATGTCATCATTGAATCACTGCAGTCTGCTACAATAAGGGCCTTTTCCTCTTCTGGGGGAGGTCCTTACTGTTAAACTCCTCTCTGTGGACTCTCAGAGCCTTTGAGGGCCTGCTCATACTCTTAATTACAGCTTTGTCATCTCTTGATGTTCCCACCCTATGCCCAGTACTTCCTTCTCTTCTAACAAAGTCATCTTTTATATTTAGGGTCTACAAGTCCCTTGAGCCACAGCTTCATGCAGTGTCCTTTAAGGATTCTCACAGAGTTCCCCCAGTCACATCATGCTTTGCTCTCTCCTGTGGTCTCAAGAGGCTTTGTTGGTGCCTCAGTGTCAGGTAGAGATCTTTGGTTGCCTCATTCTAGAGGACTCTGCTGTCTAGCTCCTCTCCAGGCTGCAATTTGAATGGTTTGTGTCTGTGGCCCTGGAGTACACACACACACACACACACACACACACACACACACACACACACACACACACTCACCTTTTGTGACTGGAATTCAGATGGGCTACAGAACACAATGGGAGGTGTGGGAAGTGGTCAGAATGCTCTGAAACACAATTCAACCGAACTAGTAAAAAGATCTACTGTGTTGAAACAGATAGACCCATTGTAGAAGTCAAGCCCCCTCTAATCCTATGAGATATTGGTGCTAATAATAAAAGCAGTAAACCCAATTTGAAGGGTGATGCATCACTGCTAAAAGCACAGCTCCATTTATGATTTTGATCTTTGGGAAAAGACAGAATTATTCTGTTTAGCTCCAGTTGTTTAGAAGAACCTTAAATGACCTTTGTAGGAAGGACCAACTAACTCAGCTGACACCCAGCAACAGCCTTGACACACAGTGGCTAGAGAGAAGAGGTCCTCTTACCACTCAGGCTCCAGCCACCTAGATGGCAAGGGTTACCCAAATGTAATCCAATTGCCCATGCCTGGGGGATCATTTGGGAAGGAATTGGAAGAGGGCAAGGGTAGGGTGTTATGTACTCAAATGGAAAGCTTTTCAGAGGGGACTTAATCCATCATGGTTGACAAGGTATGGCAGCAGGAATGTGGGGTCAAGATGGCTGTCAGGAAGCAGACTGATTGTAGAGAGTGAGAGAGAACAGGAAGTGTGGCTAGGCTATAAAAACTTAAACATCCTTCCACAGCAAAGTTCTATCTCCTGAAGTTTCCATAATCTCAAACAGCACATGAGCCTGAGGGAGACATTTCTCATACAAACTGCCACCAATGTCATGACCCAGAACCAGCCCAAGGAACATGGCAAGATGGTGGTTGGCACTGCAGGATGGTGAGGTAACTCTTGTTTAAGCAAGGCAGGCCCTGGGAAACCCCTGAGGCTGCAGTCAGAGGACATGACTGGCTAGGTCAACACTAGCAGCATGTAGACCTTCTAGCGCTCATTAAAGGTATTTTTCTCTCCCTCTCTCATTTTTTTCTTTTCTTTCCCAGACAGAGTTTCTTTGAGTAGCTTTGACTGTCCTAGAACTCACTCTGAAGACCAGGATGGCCCAGAACTCAGAGATCTGCCTACCTCTGCCTCCTGAGTGCTAGGATTACAGGTGGGCACCACCACCTGGCTAAAGATGATTTTATTTGACTAATTTTATGCTTGGAGGGTAGAAGCTGAGAAAGGGACATTCTGAGAGGCGGAGAACATCATGAAGGTTATGTGTTGAGAGACATCTGGAGAAGGCTAAAGCTTGGGAGGAGCTGGGTGAGAAGTGAGGTCAAGGATAGGGGTGTGAAGGAGGCTACGAGGAGAGATGGGACTCTGGGGTGATCTGGAGCGTGGAGAACTGCAGAGCAATGAACTGACAGATGAGCCAAATCAAGACACTGGGGTGATTGGAAGCCAGCATGTAGGGTGTAGGAGGAGCTAGCGGCAGCTGGTGGGCATTATATATTCTTATATAAGCTAAGAATACAGCTTGGTAACAAAAGAGGGTGGTGTCCTACAGGACATAGGCTGTAATGACAAGGGGAGGCTGAGACGCAGATATGGTCCCAGGGATTAATTTGAATGTGTGTGGGGCACCTCACTCATGTTCTCATAAATGCTCTTGTCTTTATGCAACTTTTTGGCCTACAGTGTATTTATCAGAGGTCCCGTGTCTTCCCCACAAAGGGGCTAGGCTTTTAGGAGGTGGAAGAAAATCCTTTACTGGAGGAATTGGGGTTAAGCAGTCATGACAGTTACTTGGGACCAAGAGAAAGAGTCAAGTTCAGAACCTTGGAGATATATATATATACCTCATAGCCTAGGTAGAGTGATATACATACCCACTGGTGTATTCATGAAACTTGTCTCCTGTGTGAAGCATACTGTGTGTGCTGGGGACAGGCGTGAATGAATGAACACATATGTAGCCCTGGGGTAGTGCAAATTTATTGGGAGACATACTGATATGATCGTGCCAATAGGGACAAGTACTAAACAGAGGGAGGAATGCCTGGTTTTGCTGAGGGACCCAGGAGGCACCAAAGTGGGGTGGTGCTTGTCTAAGAAAGATCAGGGATTGCCCCAGGTGGCTGGAGTGCAAGCTTAGAAGGCTCCAAGGCTTGAAAGGCCCCGTGCTATACCTTGAGACACTGAGGTCACAGGTGCCTTTTATGTTCAGGTGACTTGGGGAAGGCTAGCCAGGAAGTGGAGGAGGAACTGCTGTCTATGTCACCAGTAGGGAGTGTACAGGAGGCAGGCTGATGACGTAGCCCAGTGCTTCAGCCTTTGCCTAGAATGCAAACAGCCCTGGCACATAGGGTGATGCATTGCTCTCAGCTCACTTACTGTGGCCTGATGTGCATTCACAGAGCCTGCTCTAGGCCAGGTCCTGGAGGAAAAGGAATCAAAATGCCCAGAGTCCCCAAAGGACTGGAGCTGTGGTTAATCTGACTCTGTGGCCTTCATTCTTGCCCCAATCCCCAGCCCAGCTCCTGGGCTCCAGCAAATGCCTTCCCTGTGATTTTGTTCAAGATGGATTCTGTGGCTGGTGTCCCAGGCTCCTGGCCTGCAGACATGCCAGTCATTAATGGATGCTGGAAGAACATAAGTATGCAAATGGATGTACACACTTACAGGGAGTGGTAGGCTTAGATTGGTCTTCTGAGTGGGACTTATTGGAGGTAGAAGAAATGGGATTTTCTTAGCAACCTGCAGGTGCAAAGGCTCAGGGCCATTCCTTACTATATTCTAAGCATGGACAACTAGAGAAGGAGATTGTAAGAAATGAGGCTAGTGGTACAGGTTGACACCACCAGGAAAGGCTAAATAAACTGTGGTAAAGAACCTATAAATCGTTACGTTTTTAAATGTGTGATGTATACATACATGAGCATTGGTGCCCAATGAGTCCAGAAGACTGTGTCAGATCTTCCAGAGCTAGAGGTACAGGTGGTTGTGAACCAACCAACTTTTGGGTGCTGTGAAATGAACTCAGGAGTTCTTTGCAAGAGCAGCAAGCACTTGTAGCCATGGAGCCGTTTTTATAGCCCCAGAAATCCACAGATCTTAAGCCTAGAGATGGAATTAAGAAACGTTACATAGATGACCTTGGGCACAGATAGTTGGGGGACTGGAAGCTGCTGCCAGCAACACTAGTGAGCTGTGAGGGAGAGGTCTGGTCTGGACTCTGGAGGCTACAGAAGAGGACTCTTGGGGAAGCAATCAGAGAACTTTCCAGATTCCATGTAGATCTTGGCCCCAGGACGTTGAGAAAACCCTGACTATTGCTTCCTTTTCTGACAAGTATAAACTTGAAATGTCTTTTCTCAGAGCACAATAGGGAATTGACACAGCCACCATATGCACCAGTAGAGCCCATGGGTGGACAAGATGGGCTGTAGACTCAGAGCTAAAAGCAGGCAATTAAGCAACCTGCTTCCTCTGTCTGGAACATAGTGGCTGACCAGCAAGCCTGGGGAGGGGAGGCCTGTGACAGCCCTGCTTCTCTTTCATGACCCTGCAATCCCAGAGGGGCTGGGCTCCTTGGTCATTGTTAAATACACCCTATCCCTGTTTCTAACCTGAGGCCCAGTTCCCCCACCAGCCTGTCTCTTAGATTCTGACACAAGCTGTATGTGGGGTATTGAGAGAGGTGTGTGAAGGTCTCCAGGGGTCTGCTCCCAATGCAGACCTCAAGAATAGGTGGGACATAGAAGAATGACAATGACTTAGATGAGGAAATGGTATCCTCATCTACAGGACAAAACGTATTAGCAGTCAGGGACCCACCATTGGCCAGTTAGCTCAACCACTAACCGGTTAGCTTACTTGGTTAGAGCGTGGTGCTGTCAGTCAGGGACCCAGCCTCAGAGTTTAAATTCTCAAACTATGTCCCACAAAACTTGATTTTGTTAGATTCTTGTTGGGGATCTAGTTCTTCAAACAGCTGGTCAGTTGGGTTTCAGAAAGCCAGTCACCCATTCCAGTAACAGGGCAGCTGTCAAGATGGCTCAGGGATGGGGTGGCGGCAGGCAGAGGAAAGGGAAATCTCTCCATGGGTCCCTTCCATCTGCTTTAGCACGACGAGTCATTATTTCCAAGCCAGTCTGACAGTCACCATTCCAGCAATAAATCAATAGTTTTAAAGGATTTGCAAGAATTAGTGAAGCAGAGCTGGGAGAACATTCAGTTCAGGGACCCAAGTAAACAGGGAAATGATACAGAGACCCTGAATGCCAGGGGCTAATGGTAACTCCAGATGCTGTGGAGGGGGAATTCACCACAGCCCAGCAATCTGTGGGATTAGAGGTAGGAGGGAGAGTGTGTGTGCACCTGTGTGGGACTGAGGTGCGAGGGCTCTTTCCTCCACAGACTCCTAGGAGACTGTCTATCCCTGGTTCTCCATCCCTGTCCACTTCCCTTGCTGTCTGTGGGCAGGGCAGGTCTGGGAACCATATATACCCCCTGCTTTTTTGGGAGATGAAAACCTGGGGTCTTTTCTGGTCCTTCACAAAGCTGATGTCTCTTATACAAGTCTGCTGTCAGTCATTCCAGGAAAATTAGGAGATCCTAATAAGTGCGAAGATGTGCCTCCAGTGAGTGGCTCAGGCCCTGTAGAGAGTGGGGGTCAGGCACGCTAGCCCGTGGGCCAGCACAGAGGCAGGTGAGGAGGCAACCTCATATGACTTTGGATAGATCAACTCAGAGCCCATCCTACCCACCATATAGGCCATAGTGTTGTTATCATGTGATAACCCGAGGCTGGAAAGATCAACAAGGGGGCTGTATTGACACTCCCTCGCTCTCCCAGCTTCTATTTCTTCTATGTAATTCTGTCTTCTGGGCAGAAATGTTGACTTTCATTATGGATCTGAAATCAAGAGCCATTGTGGACACAGCCACAGATGCTGTGTCCCAGGTGACAACTTACTGTTGGAGACCCCCATGCACAAGCAGGAAGGCCTGTTTGGAGATACAGCCTGTGCTTTTGGGCCCTCTGGATCAATTTCCCTAGCCCAGTACTGTTTCCTTTTATTTCAGTACTGAATTTAATCACAGTTCTTTTTTATTTTTCCAGGTCATTTTCCTGTGGGACTCTAGCGTGATTATTGACTTTTCCTGGTAAGTGGACTCACCAAACTCTATACTAAATTCACAAACCTACCTTTTTCAAATTCATGGGGTATAGTCACTCGGTAGTTGCAATCCTGTGTCAGTAGGCCCAGGCTTATACATGTGTCTGTAGCATGACTCTGAAGGCCTCTGTTTAGGGTGGGCTAGATGGCAAAGTAGCCACAGTGGGCCTGGCCATTGTGCCTCAGCTAGCTGGAGGCAGGCAGAGTGGATACCACCAGCTATGGGGGTAGGCACTAGAGGGCACCACCCCTGCTCATATCCAAATGCTGAAAGATGAGCCAGGCTGTATTCAATCACAGGAGACCCGGTGTTTATAGAGCAATGCTGTGAGCTGGGGCTTGTGTTGGGGTGAGAGAGACACAGTAGTGACCCATGACATGGAAAGTGAAGAGGAGGGAGGTGGTATTCTCAGAGGCGCAGCACAAGATGGGCCTGAGCATAACATTCACCTGGAAACTTGATGTGCTAGGCGAGCAAGGCCTTTAATCCCAGAACGTGGGAGGATCTCTGAGTTTGAGACCAGCTTGCTCTACACAGCAAGTTCCAGGATAGCCAAGACTATATATAAAGACCCTGTATAGCCAAGACTATATAGAGAGACCCTGTATCCAAAAATAAATAAACAAATAAATGCCTAGGCTCCACTCCCAGAGTTTTTGAGTCAACAGTTATGGAAGGAGAACATGTATGTGTGTGAGTTCATGGGTGAAGGCCCCAAGTTGATGTCCACTGTCTCTCTTGATTGTTGTCTATCATTTATCTAGATAGAGATTGCCTCCCCCTGAATCCAGAGTTCAGCATTTGGCCAGTTTGACTAGCCGGCTTCCTTAGCAGATTCTCTGTCTCCCTTGCATTGTCATCTGGACTTTGTGAATCCTGGGGATTTGAATCCTGGTCTTCAGGCTTGCACAACAAGTGTTTTACCCCAGAGGTATCTCCCCAACCCAGTACAGGCTAAGAGCTGCTCAGGAGAATCTAATCTACAACAAAATCTGAGAACCTCTGGTTTTATGGCTGCGAACTGCTGTTGGTTTTGCCTTTTTATTTTCACTCCTCAAGTGTCCAGATCTGCTCTCAGAGTGCTAAGACATTTACTGAAAAAAAAAAAAAATTAAGGAACAACAGCTTGACAGCTCCAAGAGGCAATTCATGCAAATAAATGCAAATACATACACACTTTCATACATATGTTTATGCAAATATTCTTGTGGTCCTGCAAATCACTCACTTTTCTGCAAGCAGCCACCTACAATTTCTTGGTGAGAACCCCAGGCAGGGTGCTCGGGTTAATGACAAGTGGTAGCACGACCTCCCAGGATGACATATCTATTAGCAAACTCACCTCATAAGTCCTAGAGAACCTTACTTAAACCAAGCACTGCCCACCTCAGACTCTTCCCCAGGTACCCATGCCCCACCCCTCACTCAAGGCCACTGGTGAAGGAAGGGTCATCAACAGCTACCCAAGGGACATGCCAAGGCTACCAGGACTATGGTTAGAGAAAGCAGCACGGCAGCTGACAGTACCTGGAAGCTGTTGTGAGGACAAGGACTAGTTGGCTTTAGCTCAGTGCTGATCTAGATAGGCTGGCATGTAGCTAGGCACTTGCCGTGCTTAGACAGAGTGGCTCACTCACAGTGTCTGCCTCATCATAACCCTACATACAGTTCATTTGTCTCATCGGGGGACACATTTCAGAAGAAAACAGTCAAGATCACAGCCCAGTGCCCTGTGGCACATCGACTTCTCCAGCAAGCTTACTGCAGTGCCACATACCCTAGTGCTGCCTGAGCGGGGATGGGAGCTTAGTAATTGGGGAGAGTTTAGATGCAAATCTGAGGCCATACCTGAGTACTGTGTCCTAGTCTATCAGCCTGCTCTGCAGGGCTCTGCAATGTCACACACGTTTTCTTATTTCTCCAGATGCCACATCTGGAAGGCAGATGCCACAAGGGTTTGGAAGGCTTCAGGACATGGAGAGGTAAGATTCCCTAAGGCAACAGTCTGGCTTGTTAAACAGCAGGTGCTTAATACATTCCTGTTGACTGATAGGAGGAAGAGTTCACTTCATCTTGCTATGCCTGACTGTCTTAGGTCTCCTGTGACTACACATATAACCTGGGGAGGGCAAGATGTGGCCTGACTCCATCCTGCCATTCATCTTCAGGAGGGAGAGGACAGACAGGCCACGGTGCTTGTGGCAGGAGAGGTAGAACATCCTCAACCCATTCAAGCCTGGATAGGACCTCTGTGCCTATCCTCAGTAGATCCAGAACCCAGTTCAACTGAGTCAGTCACCCTTCCAAACTCCAGTGACACCTACTCACCCAAGCCCTAGCACACCCCAAAATTGTAAAGCAGGAGGAAGTTCTTCTACATTGGCTTGGGAGACAGCTGAGCCTTGTTGACAACACGGGTCATTCATTCTCAGTTCCTGTTGGCTCAACACTTTTCATGAAGAAACCAGCTTTTACTTGCTGAGAGCAAGTTCCTTTCAGAGGGCTAGCTGGGTCCAGCTCTACCCCCCAGTCAGTGCCTAGGCACTGGGGAGGGAGTTCCATGTCACTTTCTCTGGCTGGCTTAAATCAAGTCTTAAAGGCCAATTCTATTCATTAATTATTTCAGGTTCACATTTCAGGTTCACCCTTTACCTCTTCAGCTTGTCTGGGCTGTTGAGATTACCTGCCTTCAGGTACAAAGTGGTAAGGGACAAAAGGAGGTAAGGTGCTCCCTGTCCCCAGAAGGGGACTGTTCATCCCTGAGACTATAGGCTACTTATCTACATGCCCCCACTCCCATCCCAATGGGTCTGGGGTATGATTTGACCTCATTCATCCACATGCTAACCAAAGGCAAGCCAGCTAGCTCTGGGCATGCTGGGCTTTCCTTTCAACTGCCATAGTTAACAGCAGTCACCGAGCTGACAAACTAAGAGATGGTCTCTGAGCAGTGAGACCATCTTATACTTAAGACCTCAGAACCCCTAGGTGGGTCACTGGGGAGGGGAGGATACTGTTGAGAGTTCAGACCTGTCCAAACCTAGAAACCTTGGGACCAAAACAAGAGTAGAATTTACATCTTAGGGCCCCAGAACTTAAAATTCAAAGCTCCATGACCCATGGAGAGCCCAGGGGCTTCACACAGCCTAGCCTGGGAGGCTGGACCTGGAGCTCAGACATCAGGCAGCAGTCTGGAGAATCACTCAGCTCCACGGTGCTATCTATGAACTTCCTTTCTCTGTCTCCAGCTCTCTGACTGGCACCTGACAGTGTGCAGGGTATTAATTATGGTCAGAGCTTTTCAACATGCAATAAAAAGCCTTTTAAAACGTTCAGATGGGAGGTGATTAACTCTATTAAGTGGCATTATGGATCTTCCTATCTGTTGCTTTCATAAACATAGTTGTAGGCGGAGTGTTTTATTGTGGACATAAAAATGTCCCGCATTACAATGCATAAGCACATATTGATGTTGTATTTCTTTACTGCTCTACCGCCCCAATCCCCAACCACTCAGAAAAGAAACTACACGTCTTAATAATTTATGCCCCGAGTTTTAACCAGGATTATCAATGGCAGGTTTTGAGCTTTCTCTTTTGGCAACACAATAGATCATAGTAAAAATGCACCGACAAGCGATGTGTCCGTTTGATTTTTTTCCACCTGATTCAGCAGCCCAAATTCCAGACACAGCAGTTTAGGGCAAGCCGCACGCTGAAGAATTTAAGTCTAAGCATTTAATCTGTTCTTTCCATAAATTTCTGCTGCTTGTGCTTTATAATGATTCTACCAGAGGAAGTTTATTTATATCGCAGATTCCCAGCATCAGCACATTGAGAACACAACGCAATCGCTCAGTCAATAGCTTACAGTCATGTATAATATCACTCCGGAAATCAAAAGCCCATTTGAAGAAGAGAAGGCTCAGATTAAAGTCACTTTAAGACATCAATAACTTGGACTGGCTGAGAAGAAGATATAAATATCCGTCGTGCGCATATGCAAATAGGAAGTCGCAGACGCTCTACCTCCGTGAGCGGGAACCTCCTGGTGGGGACTTGCCAGCACGTGACAGCAGCGCGGTGGGGCGGGGGGGGGGGGGGGAAGAGGGGGCGGGGCCTCACTATCACCAAGACCGGCTGTCCTGCCAATTGCGCCTGCGCAACCTGCACTGGCTGGGACTGGAGGTTGGCAGAGGGCAGGGCTCCCAGGTGAAAAGCCCCAATGAAGGAAAGAAGCCACCTAGAATGACACCTGCGTCATGGTCATGCAACCGGGGCGTTCACCCGGTCCTGAACCTAGAAGAGCCTGCTCTGGGAGGTGGCATGTTTTCTTCCTGCATCTCCATGTGAGACTAACCATTACTTTAAGTCTTTTATTCCTCCAGAATAACTGTAAAGTCTGCTGGGAAATGAAGCTTCCAGAGAAGAGAACTTGTTCAAGACCTCACAGTTAGTGACCCTCAGATCCAGATCAAACTGTGTGGAAAAACTGAGCTTTTAAACTACCGCCTTTTGCTGTTTCCTGCTTACCCTGAACTCTCTCCTTAGGGCCAGGCAGGTGTGGCAGCCCAGGAAGATTTAGGGTTCACTTGGGAATATAAAGTTTGGGGTTTGAGGAGCACAGAAGGGGATCTCTTGGGTCAGGGTCAGGCTGGATCTAGACACTTGCAGGCATGGAGAAGGACTGGTTGGCAGGGCCTGCTGGGGCTGGGGTTGGGGTGGGGTCGATCCCTGAGAAGAGTCAAGATATGTCCTAAGAATGCTCTGGAGCCAGCCAGGGTGAGCTAGATTCTGCCCTATGGAGGGGACATTAGGACTTAAGGGGAGAAGGGAAGGCACTACTGCGTCATGGAGAGGGGCTTGTGGAACCCCATGGACAACTGATAAACCCATCACCAGTGACCAGAAGCATTCCAGGCCTTAGTGGGCTTATCTTGTCTACAGCCTCTACTGCCATTTGAACTTTGCTGTGTGCGTGGTGTGTGGTTCTGCACAGGGCAAGGGACCCATGAAAAGAACAACTTCAAAATAAAACCTGGCTGAACAAGAAAGCAAGAGCAGAACATTTGAATGAAGTTACGAAAACCTATAGAAACTGATGATTGCAAAGCAGATTTCTTGAGGGTGAGTTTTTGTTCAGATGCCTTTGGCTACCTCTGCTTCTGTGGGTAGCCCTGATCATATTTCTCCACCCACACATTCATTTGTTCATGCACTCATACATTCATTCAGCAAGTGTTTACTGAGCACAGCTGTGTGCCGATAGTGGGAATACAGTGTGGAACAAAACAGATGTGAAGTCTGCTTTGGAGCAGACTTCTCACTCCAGGGTATCTGGTGACCCAAATGAGTCCTTCTCTAGGGCAGGGCAATGCAGCTAGTTCACTAGGAATGCAGGGGTGGGGGTGGGTGGTATCTTCACACAGGCACTGGCCACATCTAGACCCTGAGCTCTGGGCAGATGGTTTACAAGAACCTCAGGGCTCAGTGACTTATGGGGTTCCTCTCTTCTTCCAGCAGCCAAAGTTCTTCATAGGACTAGAGTTATTGGGGACACCCATACTCCCTACTGGGCAAGGCCATGCGTGTTGCAATGACCTTTTCTTGTCCCTTCCCCTCCAGTGCTTAAGCCATGTCCCAGCTATATCATGGTAGAGCCTGGCTTGGTCAGTAAGGAAGGCTGTTGAGACTATGCACTATGTGCAGCCTCTTGAGAAACTCTCTTGGGTGTCTAGAAATTTCTATCAGAATTTCTCTCATTGCCTTGGAGTGAGCAGTGCCTGCCTGTTTCTAATTGGTCCCCAACAACAGGGGTTTCTGCTGCCACCTGCTTCAGGACACTAGTTGGTTTCACAGACTTCTGGTAGACCATAAGTTGAGTGCTGGGGTGTGATTCTCTGGTTCTCTCTGAAAAACATGGGTGCATGCCTTTTATAGCTTCCTGTAGAGATTTCTGGATGAAGCTGCAGGGGTTCTGAACTAGTGGCTAGAGAGCTCTGTGGATGCCCTTCTAATTCCCCATGGAAGGTAGGCAACCACCGCTGGACTGTGGGTGAACATCATTGTCAATCAGCAGAGATGTGGGACATGGGATCCAGGTGGGGCTGGGCAGATTGATCTCTGGTAGCTTGGGTGTGATCTCCTCACACACTCCCAACTGTGGTGCTCACTGGTGAAATACCACTCCTTGGGCCCTCTCTTCAGGAGGCCCCATTTTGGAGGGATGCCTGGCAGAGGAGTCAGGTGCCTTAGGCTGGCATTTGACCTGGGAAATCTGTGTGGGGTTCAGGAAGGCTTCTGGCTAAAGGCAGCATGAAGGTAGAGTGGGGATGTCATCTTGAGCAAGAGCAATGACTGTCCCACAGAGGTCCCAAGGAGATAAATGGTAGAGAAAGCAGTAGCTTTGAGTGGCTTGCCAAGAGGACTTCTGGAGGATTTGGGTGGGAGAGCACCTGATCAAAGTCTTCAAGGGAAGACTCCTGTGTGCAGAGTAAAGAGTGGCCGGGAAGTAGCAGCAGGTGAGGCAGCCACCCATGGAGGAGCTGACCAGCGTGGGAGGAGGGCGTGTGGGCAGAAGCCTGGTCAGTGAGCTGAGCCAAAGGCCTTGCCTGATGTGGAAGAGCTAACAGCCGGCCACAGGTGTCCTCATGGGGGACTGAGGCTCTTCAGGGTTGGGCGGGCACTCTGCTTCTATGAGGTATCACTATTAATTTGAAGCCTGATTCTCAAGAATGAAATCATGTCCCTTTGTGGTGTTATGTGGAACACCCCCATAGCCATTCCTGGAACCAAACACTGAGGATGCAAGGTAAATACAGGTTGAAGTCTAGGCTCTGAGATAAAGGATGCTTAGTGCCCATTCCTACTCTGGCCTGACCAGATGGATAAACATAGGAAATTAATGTCATATTTCTGAGCCACAGTTTCATCTGTAGATGGGTGGAGGAGGGTAACAATAGCCCCTACTTTATAGGCATAAAAATTAAATGGGTCAATATGCATAGTAAACTTGGAAGAACATTTTTTTTGGAGGGAAATAGCCACCTTAGCTCTTGGGGCTGCAGGTCTGCCTCACAGGTCTGTCAAGTCACAGACTTTACAACTGCAGGGGACATACTTTCCCTCAGGGTCCTCAGGGGTTTCTTGAGTTTCTCTCACAGTTTTCTGGTAGGTGGCAGTCGAGGGTCTTGAGAAAAAGGGTACCTTTTCCCATATCACATAAAGTTGCTAAATTGGCCAGAGGCGGGGGTGTTCTAAAGTCATTCACAGTTGGGTGGGGGAGACAGACATGAAAATAGACTGTCAAGATGCTCTGGCAAGGAGGGAGGGTGGAGTCTGCACGTGTCCCTGGGGGTTAGCTGAGGAGAGGGCTCACTCTCCCATGCAGAGCCTACTGCCTCCGAATTTCCACCAGAAAGCAATGTTAAAGAAACCCCCCCCCCCCAACTCATCTCTCTCATGAAGGAAACCTTGCTTTCAGACCCTTCCAACAGTCTCAGTCAGAGACAGATGAAGCTGCAGCCCTGAGAGTCTCAGGTCTCCTTGCTCAGGTTATCACTGTGGAGTCCTTCTCTGTGTGTTCAGTCCCCCATGGAAAAGGCAGGCACTGAATACAAAATATCCAGACCTCTGTATGCTACACTCCTGCCTGAGTTGTGACTCCTGACTAGCTCCTAATTCACCTCATGTGCTGTGCTGGCTATCAGGAAGTCCCCAGCCTAAAGGGGACATACCAGACAGTGCTGAGCACATGCAGGGGGACAGAGACCTCTGTGAACATCACAGGGGACCTGAGTTGGATTGCCCCCCCCCTCCACCTCTGCTGCCTGCTCCCTCATCAATCGGTCTGGAGGTCAGATCCTGTCACTCCAGACTCAACTGCCTGTACTGATGAGGCATCTTCCCCACTTTTGTGGGGTAAAGGTATTTCTGAAAATGGAGGGGCCTTCCTCACAATTGGCAAAGGGAGCAGGCAAGATGGCTAGGCTTGGTTGGGAACAGAGGGTTCTCTGTGAGAGTAAGCCTGACAGAGGAGGCTAATAGGTAAAGAGGGGTGAAGGCCAGACAGGAAGGAGAGTTGGGAGGCGGGTTAGAGGGTAATAGGCCAAGGAATAGGCTGGGTTCAGATGGTGTAGAAACTCTTGGTTTGGGGCTCACCATCACCTGGCTCCAGACCCCCTCAGGGACTATCCCAGAGGCATCTTTCAGGCAGCTGAGAGGTAAGGGATAAAATGCATCCTTGCTGGGTGGTGGTGGTGCACACCTTTGATCCCAGCAGATCTCTGAGTTCAAGGCCAGCCTGATCTACAGAGTGGGTTCTGGGACAGCCAGGGCTACACAGAGAACCCTTATTTCAAAAACAAAACAAAACAAAATCCTCACCTGCCCACAAGTCCCTTTCTGGAGCCTGGAAAGCTCTGGAAACAGATGCAGGGTGGCCAACTCTTCTCCTCAGGTAATAGTGACCCAATGGGGAGGAGGAGGCACTATCCCCCTCCTGAAGCTGAGCTATTAGTCTTCCAGAGGAGGACCTGCCTAGGGGAGGAGACACTGCCCAGGCCTCCAGCTCTGCACCATGCTCCCATGGAGAGTCTCAAGCCTCCCTCCCAAGGAGGGCCAAGGGATTTTTTTTCTACTCTGCTGAGCTCTGGCAAAGATATCAGCACATGGTTAATCTTCCTTTTGCTCAGAAATGTAGAGTAATTTGCCCGAATGGGGATTTCTGCATATTTATACTAATGTCTGTGTTTAAAGCTTATGAGACAGGGAATTGCTGAGCAATGTCCATTAGCAATATATACAGACTGCAATTATTCCTTTATGGTGTGTGGTTTGACTGCAGAATATTTTATTTCTATGGAAGTAGTGGGCTTTGCCTACTGTTTTCTTATGTGCCGGAAGAAATCAATAAGCACAGAAAAGAACTGAAAAGAGGCAAGAAGAAAAGGAATGTGACCTTTTGGGATTCTGAGAGCCCTGAATACACTGTGCCAGGAACTGTCTTTGTCCTCAGCATCTAACTGTGAGTAAGCACCCAAGTGGGGAGAATTTCTCTAGGATGAGACAAAGGTGTTAGTTCACTGAGACTGTGAGGAGTCAGCGGGGTGTCCTGTCAGAGTTCAACAGGACAAGAAAACAAGGAGTGTCTTCAGAGGGCCCGCCTCTGACCTCCATCCTAATCCCTGATTTCTGCCCATGTCAGAAGTAGGTGTTTTGTGAGAAACAAAGGAAATCCCAGATCTAGGTGCACAAACCAAAGCTTCTTGGAATCTGCAGATTATGGCATAAAACAGTTTTTCTTGATGTGGAGAGCTGGAAGTTCAGGGATGCATGGATGGCTAGAATCCATGAGCAGCAACACCAGGATAGGGACGGAACCTGGGGCATTCCTCTTCATAAAGCTTCTGGCCAGGGATCTCCTGTGAGATTCCATCTCTCAGAAATTCATTTCCCCTCTGTAAGTTACCCCCACCCCCTGTAACTCAATGCCTACCTAGCCTTGGCTAGATTAATAAGGATTTTTTCTTTTTTCTGTAGCTTGTTAGACAGGTCTCTGTGGTGACATTTTGTTTATGATCTAATAAGGTGGCACAAAACTTTAATCCCAACACTTGGGAGACAGAGGCAGATGGATTTCTGTGAGTTCAAGGCCACCCTGGGCAACATGAGATTGGATCAGTCTAAAAGGGAAACAGCTCACACCTTTAATCCCAGCACTAGGGAGGTGGAGAAGGGTGACATGGCTGGGTGGAGAGAGGAAGATAAGGTGAGAGGAGACAGGAATGCATTGTAGTCTCAGTGAGTTTGAGCAGCAGTGCAGCTGGGAGGGGTCTGAGGTTCAGTGGATCACCCCTTTGGTCTGACCCTTGGTAGAGGTGAGAACGCTCTAGTGGCTGGCTGCTTTGCTTTTCTGATCTTCACTTTGAACCTTAATATCTGCCTCTGGGTTTTTATTATTGGTGCTACAGGTCTCTTTATGGCATGCAGAATGGTCTTGAACTCATAATTCTCCCGCCTCAGTCTCTGAAATGCTAGGATTACTGGTGTGTAGTACCATGTCTGGCTTTCTATGGCCCTTTTGTCTCTTCTGCTAGAGGGGCATAAGACAGACAAACTCCAAGCAGGACTCGCACCTCTCTAGGCCACACTGCACTTTAGAGGTCTTCAGCATTTAGTCACTGGGACATCACTAAGCCTGAGATACTCCCAAGGCCTAGAACTCCAAACTGGGTGGAGAGATGGAGAGATGTCTGACTGTCTACAACAGCAAACTGCCCAGGACATGGCTTCTGTCTCCCTGGGTCTACCACACCTCGTGGCCCTTCCCTTTCATTTTCCCTCACATATCACAGTTCTCCCCATACATCATTTACTCCTGAGTCTCTGCTATGTTGGGAGTATGTGGAAATCTCCACTGGACCCCAGCTGGCTTCCTTCTGATCAGCATCTGCCACCATACATTCCCCTGCAAGCTGGCCTTTACGTATGGGCCCCATTTCCTCGGCGGGAAAGCACTATCCTCTTCTGGCCCCAAAATAGTTTCTTGAAGTTGACGCTGACTTCTCACTTGCATTCCTGCACAGTGATCTCTTCCAGGAGGCGCTGGGGTCCAGAAGAGGGACAGATGGTCCCTGTCTTTTTATAACACGGCCAGTCTTTTGAAGTGAAGAAGCTACAAACACACGTTTGTCTTCAGCAGATGTTCTGTGGGCACAACAAGTGCCACTTTGTGCTCTTAAGCAACTGTGAATGGTATAACCGGGAGGAGCCGGAAATGGGACTTTGGTGCATGTTCAGGGGTGTCTAGGGGCCATGGTGTGCTAGTTGTCACTCAGGCTGTAGTCAGGCTCAAGTCCAGTTCTTTATATGTCTTGTGCAGTCCAGGGAACTGCCATAGGAGTTCCACTGTGCACCAGTCATTTCTGTAGTGCTGGTTGTGAGCCAGTCCTCTTTAGCATCATTCAGCTAGTCCATCTGGAGGCCGAGGCCCCAGTGGATACTCTTCAAGCAATCCATGGGTCAGCTACATCACTCTCTCCCCCTCAGCTATTAGTTATGGAGGTGTTCAACCTCCATGGCTGTAAAGGGCTGAAAGGAAGACTTTGCTGAAGACGTGAATGGCTGGCCAGACATGGCATCTGCTGAGCTTCCCAGAAGCTGAAGGCTGTGCTAAATGTCGGCAGGAAGCCAGTTCCTATAGCTCTGCACTGGTGGCTCCTCATCCACTGGTGACAGAGACATGAGGCGTCAATAACGACTTCTAAATGGATGTGTTGCTGTTTAGTAGATTTCAAGACTTTCATTCATTTAAAAGGGCATAAGCTCAATTAATAGACCTCATTAACTTCAAAGATGTATCATCTTTGCTCAGAATTGGCTCCTTCATAAGATGACTGGCTCCATTAACTTTATTGCATTGGCAATACTTTGAGTAAGGTGTGGGAGATGTAGCAACAGGAAAGAGTTCCCAGGGTTCCCTGCCTCCTAGGCTCCAGTGGCTTCTGTGGCCCAGTGCTCTGTCTGTAGCATCCTCAAATAGCCTACTGCTCCCTAGGGACTGACTCTGAGGATTCTATAAATCTATTTTATGCACCTATCTACCCATCCATGAACAAAGAACCCCAATATTCATCAATTTGTATATAGAAATATCAGTCACATGGTGCTAGGATATATAAAACAGCCATTATGGGACCTATCTATCTTTAGCTCTAGAGACAACACAATGGGGACCTACTGGTAGAAAGGACAGTCACTGGAGACCTACTCTCATTATGCCACAAATCTCTGTGTATCTGCCTTGTTTGAGTCTTCATTTTTCATCTAGGAATCTGCCCAAATGGGACAACTACAGGAATACATAAATACAGAGTGGATAAGTAATGAACATACAATTATAGGTAAGTACGTAACAACTATTATCTCTATCATACACCCTTCTGGAAGACAAGGCTACATCTATAGCTCAACCTACATCTTGTCTGGAATGGTTATCCCTGAACATAGTTTGAGACAACTCCACAAGGTCAGCTTCATTTCCCTGATAGGTATCATTACTAGAAAGACCTTGGTGGGACATCACATGTCTACTCAGCTGCTTTATAGGACCAGTGACACTATTCAGGGAGACCTGGAGGTAATGAACATCCACAGGTAGAACAACCACCTGGGCCTAGACACACAGATCAGCAGTTAAGAACTCTGGTATTCCAATCCAAACATGGGGACTGGAATTCAGACCCCAGTGGTCGCATAACAGGAGGAGCGTGGGACTGAGTATACCTGTAAGCCCAGTAGAGAGAAGGTAAGACAGTATGATTTTTGTGCTTGCTGGCTATCAGCCTAGCCAAATAAACTCAAGCTCTAGGTTCAGTGGGAGACCCTGCCTCAAAGACATGAGGTAGAGAATGATGAAGGTCCTCTGACCTCCACATCCATATACAAGTATATGTACCACCATGTGCCACACATCACATATATACACATAACCATAGTCACACATATTTTCACTGTCTCTTGCTTTCTCTCTCTCTCTCTCTCTCTCTCTCTCTCTCTCACACACACACACACACACACACAAACAAACAAATACAAAAATACAGGAATTATTTTTGGATCAATAATAATTTCCCAGACCTGCCAACTTTCCTGTTCACAATTCTAGAGAAATAGGGAGGTTACCGAATTACCATGAGATGACCTCCTCCCTCCCAACAATCCAATGGTTTCTAAGGTTCTGGGGGGAACACATTTGAATAGATATCAAGGCATCTCAGGCCCCTGAGACTGACCCCTGAAGGTACTCTGGGCAATAATAAATGATCATGGTTGACCATTCACTCAATATTCCTGGGAAACCAAGTTAACTAAGCAGGCATTTCCAAAGAAGGCATCGACCGTGAGACTATAGGAGTTAGGGTTTTCCCACGCCATCTTTCCCTCTCCCTTTGGATGAGTTTCTCCCTAGTGATATATATGTTCAAGGAGGAGAGTATGCAACCCGATGGCCTGGGGTGGGGATGTGCGCTCACTCTCTTGGTGTGGTTGGAACTAGTGCTTTTCACCCCTAGGCAGAACACCTGGACAAAGGTTGCTGGATCAGCGGCAGCATCTGTTTGCTCTGTATTTGTGAATTTGTCTTTTCATCACACCCCTTAATAAATTGGTTAGTAGACCTTTGTGGGTTCTTGATTCAACCTTTAACTCCATCCATCCCCTGGGGGAAACGAAGCACTATGGTGGTCATGGGGGAGAGAGTTGCAAAGGATGAACGGTTTGTCTCCCAAAGAGTATTCTTACTTGAAGAGAGGGAGGTGGGCAGCTGCTCACAGAACACATCTTGGACAGGGTTAGAATGGGTAGAACAGGCTTCACTGAGACATGCCTAGTCCTAATTATTTAAAGACAAAACAGTTTTAGAATCTCAGTGGAAATATTAACTTGACCATGACTACAGAGGTGAAAAAGTGGTAAGAACATGGCAAGTGTGCCAAAGTGAGACATCACCCTTTCCACTCGCTAATTAGAAGGATTTAAAGACTATTAGTTCCAGCACTTGGGAGGCAGAGGGAGGAGAATTTTTATGAATTCTAGGCCAGCCTGGTCTACATAGTGAGTTCTAAGACAGCTAAGGCTACATTTATTTACAAACAAAACAATAAAACTCCCCCTAAACAAAGACTATTATAGACTGAATTGAATCCCCTCAAAGTCTTATGTTAAAGCTCCCCCCACCCTGCTAAGGTGATGTCATTTGGAGATGGGCCTTTTAGGAGGTTATGAGGGTGATCAAATGGCATGGTACCTCTTTAAGAGGAAGACACTACACAGATACAACTCCACTGAACAAAGATTGTGTCAGGGCACAGTATCCAGAAGAGAGACACCAGGAGAAAGCAATCCTGCCTACACTTTGACTTAGAATCCCAGCTTCTGCCACTGTGAGTTGTTGAAGCCACCCCATTTACGTGTCTTGGGATGACAGCTGTCCCACTACAGCTGATTGTCATGACACTGACCCCACAGAAGCTGGTGAGAAACAGGGGTGCACTGGCATTGTCTGTAGACTGTATCTGAGGCACTGGGCTATGGCAAGTGGGAAGTTGTTTGAAAAAGAAGAGGAGCCAGTAGGCAGTTCACAGAGCTGTGCCTGGTTGTCCACTAGGCTGCTTGGAGACAGGAGAGCAAAGAAAAGTTGCTCAGTAATGCACTGAAACTCTTGAGCTTCTCTCTGAGGTAACTCTTTCCTCTCTCTCTCTCTCTCTCTCTCTCTCTCTCTCTCTTTCTCTCGTGTTTGGGAGCGCATGCACAAGCACTTTCTTTTTCCTTTTAAAGAAGTCCACCAAGAAAACAGGCAATGACAACTATTTCAATAGATGGCAACCTTTTGGCCATTTTTTTCTTCAAGCAATTTATACAATGTTTTGTGTTCCTGAAATACTACACTTGTATTATTTTTATTTATTTATTTTTTTTTTACCTTTTACATTTCTAGAATAGCGAGTGTGTTCCTGAATGGAATGTAATTTCAGCCAAATTGCTTCTCATTGAACTGGTTTTGTGCCATGTCTTCTCCAGTTTTGCTTCACGATGTGGCCTACCATTCATCCAACCCCTCCCCATCACACAGGGGCAAGCAGCAGGTATCCCACACACTCTAAGCATCAGGCTCAGAACTGACCCCAGTCTCTGGAGAGGAAAATTCTGGAAACAACCTGAGTCTTCATGCCTTAACTAGTGACATCAGCAGATGAGACCTGCTCACTTAACAGTGAGGCACCAGGGACTTTGTTATTAAACCTCTGTCACACCAGAAGAGAGAAAGGTAGGTACACAGTGAACTTTTGGATTTTGGGTGTGTTTCTGATTTCTCCTTCAGGGATTAATGATGGCCAGGTGTCTCACATCTAGGTCAAAGTCTATGATATTCAAAGAGACTTTCACCTTCTAAGACCACAAAGGCCTGGAGGTGGACATTTACTTAGCCAAGATCACAGAACACAGGTTTTTACCTACTCAACACCATCTGACTGAGGTAGGGTGGTCAGCCTGTAAATAGCCCATGCATAGATTCAAGCTTTGAGTGCCTGATGCCTGAGAAACAGGCATCCTGAAAATGACTAGGCAACCCAACCCAGTCTCAAATCAGGGTGGCTTTCTTTGTGGACCAGAAGTGTGTGTGTGTGTGTGTGTGTGTGTGTGTGTGTGAGAGAGAGAGAGAGAGAGAGAGAGAGAGAGAGAGAGAGACTCTGTGATAGACAAATGTTTGAATATCCATTTCTCTATCTGATATTCCATCAAATTTTCTTCCATTTGTCTGTCTTCTTGCCTCTTGCCTCATCCTGACTGCCCTTAAGGTCTACATTTCTAGTGCCTTTTTTTGCTTCCCAGCCTTCCCCCTCCCCAGTTGAGTGTAGCCTCTCCTATAGCCAACCCCTTTTTCCCAAGGCCTGTCCTCATGTCTGGAACACTTTGAATCACCCAGGGCTTCTTGCTTGGTAGAGACAGAGATTGTACGAAGCATGCATCTAGCATGCTGGCTTTGCCTTTTGTTTGGTTTATGGGGTAAGTCACCATATAGGCTCCATACAGAGTTGGTGTCTAAGAACACGTATGAGTTGCTCAATAAATACCCACTGGGGCATCGGGGAGGGAGGTGACATACCTCCAGCTTTCTCGTGGCCTCTTGAGACACTGACATAGTAGTGTGTAGCTGGATATTCTGCCGTTGTCTGCTTTAGCTTGCTTCTGGGTCAGGGCAGCTGGTTTCTGCACTGTGGGTCATTATTTTGTGAAGGCTTAGAAATGTCTCCTCTTTTCATTTCCTCTCATTCTTATGATCATTTCGACTCCCTTAGCTGTGTCCTGCAGGTGGGTGTGGCAGGATCTCTGACTTTAAGGATACTAGGCATATATTAGTGGCTGAAAGTTAGTATGTATTCCCAGCATCACAAAAAAAAAAAAAAAAAAAAAAAAAAAGTTCAGAATCCTCAACCTGCCTGTGAACAGGCAGGTGTGTGCATGGGTCACCTCCTGCTACAAGGATGACACTGTCTTTGGGTGGTCTGGCTGCCTTAACTGCAATATGTTGCTTGCCTGGTTCACTCACAGCCAAATGATCTCTTAACCAAACCCTTAAGCCCCGGACAGCTCTCCAATTAATGAAGACAAAGCCCTGAGGACAGAGCCCTGGGAAGGGAATTAGGGCTTCAGATTGGGCCAGGCAGGTTCTCTTCTAGTGGCTAGGAAATATCTTGTGGGTGTGGACAAAACTACAAGTCCCACAGGCTGAGAGCCCACACCTGCTTCCTGGGAGAGGGTATATGGGCAGGATACCAGGGCCCACCAGATGAAGTGAAGGGAATGAGATTGGCTCCTGAGTCAAAAGTAGTGGCAACCAACCTCCTCCCTTCCTTAGAATTCTTGAAGATTTATGGTAGCCAGAGCAGGTAACCAGGCATAGTGCTTCGCCTCATGTTACCTAATTCTCAAAGCTGGTCTGGGGTACAGAATTGAAAACTGAGGTAGAGCCCCAGTTATCAGCACAAGTTTGCTGGGTCAGTGTGTGGAGGGATCGGGAAGTCTCCCCAAGCAGACCTGGGCTCAACCACATTTGCTGCTACCAACCATACATGTCTGGTCAGTCACCCTGTCTTGGCCAGCTGATCCACAGGGATAAGAAATGCTAGTTGTTCAATCTACTGCTGTATCCATGGAGGGATACCTAATCCTGCCTGCATGTCCCTGACTTCCTGATATCAAGATGATGGCACAGGATGCTGATTTCCCCCACTGGGGGTACACAGGAAGACCTCCCCCCTCCAACAACAAAGATGAACAGTTCTTGGACTTAGGGAGAAGGTACTAGCAACAAGCTGGTTCTTTCTGGTTGTTATGGTGGTGGTGGAGTATTGTAAAACATTACAATAGGAGAGAGCAATTTTCTGCCATTCAAAGGGGACCCCTGGGAACCAGGCCCTCAGACATCATGATGTTAACATGTCTTCCTAAGACTCTGGAAGACAAACTGCTCTTTGATTCGTTACATTAACCTGAACTCCTAGAAGGTCATGGACGCTGAAAGGTGGCCCTGGTACCGATGGTAGAGAGATCGCACACTTGTTTATAGTGATTATACTAGGACTGTGCCAAGGGCTGCATGAGTCAATTATTACCACAACTTTTGAGGCAGGGACTCACTCTGCAGCCAAGCTGAGCTGGATGGAACTAGAAATGTAGTTCATGGCAGTCCTACCTCAGTCACCCCGAGTGCTGGGATGACAGGCAAGAACCATGGCACTCAGATACCATTCTTTAGAGACAGTGGGGAGGCTCAAAGAGGTCAAGAGGCTTACTCTGGTCACAAAGCTATTCTACACACCTCAGCATACCCTAAGATACTGTCTTTGCTGCTGCTAGAGTTGGAGTAGCTGTGATTCATACAGGATGCAGTTGCAAGGGAAGAGAGAAACTAACATCAGAAAGGGGTGGAACAATTCAAGCATCATGTAGTTCCTTGGCCCTGGGACAGAGAAGCCAAACTCTGCAGATGGCTCCTCATGGCCCCTACCTACATCATACCTACCTATGGCAGTGTGTTTATACCAGGACATGTCCCTCCTCTGGAAGACAGGGCACAGTGCTGTTAGCTTTCTGCTCCCCAGACACTCTGGTGGAAAACAAGATAGCCTCTGGGCTCAGGGTCTGTGGATTTTAGAGACTCCCAGCCTTGGTCTAAGCCACCAACAATCCCTGATGAAAGCAGAAATCACTGCACCCAGCCTGCACCTTAGCTGTGACCTCCCAGTGATTTCTAGGAACAAGGTCATTAGACCTGGGGTTTCCACATAGGCCTGAGTTTGGCTGTACTCTCCCAGAGGATCAGCCTGGGGTTTGTGCCCATCTAATGTCAAGACTGACACACCAGGTCTTTTATAAAGATTCAGATGGAACTAATTCCGTTTTCCTCCCTTATCACTTTGCACACATGAAATCTATTTTTAATTACCTTTCAATATATAATCTAAAAAAAAAATTCCACAGCTTGCTCCCACCCTCAAATTGTTCTTACAGAAAGAAAGATTTATCTTGTAAGTTTCTTAAGAAAATCTATATGTGCTCAATGCATTTAAATAACACTCATTAAAGCAAACCGCAGGCATGCTGGCTTCTCTAGTCACAGATGAGAGACAATCGCTTGACCTACAGCAAATCAAAAGGCATTTTGCACACCACCTTTCTTTTTCAATTGGTTAAGTTTTAAATTAAAGTCCCAAAGCCCTTTTTGGGAAGGCGGACTAATGGAACCTCGACTGAAAATTTCGTTCAGTCTATCGGAAGATAATTACAAGAAACAAAATGTGAAATTTTAAATCAGGGCACTAATGAAGTCTAAAAATACCAGTGGCCCATCCCTCTGGCTGGCAAGACCTGTTCTTTGTGGAGGGGATCTCTCTGCATAATTACTCAACCCCATGAGAGGCCAGGTTGTCTCATCAAACAATAGTAAGGCTCAAAAAAAAAAAAAAAAAAAAAAAAAAAAAAAAAAAGCCATAGGATTGTAATGAGCTAGATCGTGCATGGTGGATCTTATTATAATGCTGGGCAAGGTTTCAAACAGACACTAGCAGAAAGAGAAAATTCTTCTTTTCTTTTTCTTCATTTCCCCCCCCCCCTTTTTTTTTTTTTTTTTTTTTAAAGTGGAGTTCTGATTTGTGTTGATAACATCATGTGGCGCCCTGTTCCTGCCTGGAGCCAGCTGTCTGTCATTTAGGAGTGTGAAATCAATTGAGTTTCAGGGATGTAAAATCCCTAGGGGCAAAATTAAAAATGACCCAAATCCAAACCCACGTGGTGCCCGTCACAATTATGACTCTCCCATGGCAAGTTGCAAAGATTTGGTTTCAAAATTTGGGTTTCTTTCTTTCTTCCTTTTTTTTTCCCCCTAAATGTAGTTGTTTGACAGTAGACCTGACAGATAAATTATAGCTGCAGCAATAAAGGCTTTTAAGATTAGAAGTGAAAGGAGAATTTAGCTAAAAAATAAAAACCCACTCAGGCTTGAGCGTTGAGCATTTGTACACATACTGTCCCTTGTCTTCCTTCACAAATAAAGGGGAATCTACTGGCCAGCAAAGACAATACACAGATATATGAATGACTGAAATCTCTGGGCAAACAGCTGGACTGTGGTACACCAATGGAAAGCAGAGTGGACAGGTCACACACAGTCACTAGCCAGAGCTGGAAGACTCCGAAGACTCCCCAGCAGATGCAGGAGATACTTTCTGGATTTTGCTTCCTGCCTCTCACCCAGACCCAGTCTACCCTATGGGGTTGGTATAGCAAAAGCATTGGGGCCACATGGCCCTGTAAGGCTTGGGGCCACAGAGGTTAGGCCACACTCCTTGGCCTTCTGCAATTGTCCCAGGAGCAGCTCTGCATAGTTCAATGACCTGGTAGGCTCAGCTGTCCAATCTTACCAACCCTCAAGGGTGAGGGTGTTCAGGGACAGCCTGCTTTCTAGCCATGTTCAGAGAGATGGATTCTAGCTCAGTGTTCAGCCCTAGATCAGGAAACTCTGTGGCCAGCTAAGTTGGTTCCCTTCTGTACAGTTTTTATTCTCTAGGTATATGTCTGGAACTTGAAAAGCCAGCAAGACCTCTCATCGGCCTTAGCAGGCCTCTCCCTGTGGGGACACTAAAGCGGCCTAGTGCTTCTAGCTTTGGGATAGTCTTGGACAGCTGTGATCCCACAGTTCTCTCTCTGTGCATGTATGTGCTTTTGTTCTTTGGGCTAGTTTCTTCTTTCTTTCTTTCTTTCTTCCTTCCTTCCTTCCTTTCTTTCTTCCTTTTTTCTTTTTTAAGGAGAAGGGTTTCTAAGCCAAAACAGTTCAAAGAAGAAATTAATTTAGTCTCTTTCTATATAAAAAATAAATTTTAAACAGAGCAAGAGTTTACCAGATTTCAGGTGTAATTTTCTATAATTGGTCATTTAAAACTAGTGCTGATTTCCCAAACAAAGGCCGTGGGATGGAGCTAGGTGCCGGCTTTATGGTTAGGGTTTCTCAGAAAGACTGGAGAATGGCTCAGAAGGATAGTGACAAATATCTGGAGAACAGTGGGCAGAGAGTGACTAATGGCCACACTGCTCTGCTAAGAGGCAGAGGCCTCAGGCGGACTTTCAGGGGTTAAAAGGAAAAGCCATGGCTAGTTGTGTATACTATCTAGCACCACCTACTGGCCCAGTTGAAGGAGACATGGGTACCCTACCAGGCTAAAGTGCTCAGCAGAGACCCTCTTGCCTCCTCCTGTCTCAGGAGCTGCCTAGCCCTGGGGAGGCCTCATAGCCTTCCCTCTGCACATTGCAGGAGCAGGACTTGAGCTGTTTGGAAATGTCCCTGCATCAAGGAAAGGAAAATCTAAGATAGGCACTCTCAAAGCCTCCCCTCCTGGCCCTGGCCCTGCTGTCCCATCCAAACACTGGGACTAGAACCTACCTCTAATGTCCTGTGCCCTGATGCTGTGGTTGTGGCTTGTGCTAAGAACCATGTTGGTATGTGATGTGCTTCCTTTCCCAGCTTCTGTTCCCAAGGAACTACCTTCAAGCTCTTTGCAAGGAAACTCACCTAGGGCTGGGATCTTGGGGCTGGGGTCTTGGGGTCAAGGGTCCCCTGAAGGCTAGCACAGAGCTGTTCTTCCCAGGGACTTACAGAGACCCCTCTAGCCCTTCAAAAATGAAAGCCTTTAAGTGTCTCAGGATGGTAGGAATGTGCCTGGGTCTTGGTCCATTCCTTATCCATAGCTTGGTGGAGAAGGCTTGTCTTGACAGGCACAGGCAGATAGAGGTTTGAATGTCTTTATGGATGGAAAGTGATAGGGCCTCATGGACTCTTCAAGTGACCATTAAGAGGAGTGGGTAGCTCTTGCTCCATCTAGCCTTGGCCTGGCCTGGGGTGAGCATGGCCTGGGCTCTGGACTTTCAGGCTCCCCTCCTCCCTTTTTTTCTTGCTCTAGGAATCCTGTTGTTGCTTATCTCAACAACCACACTGGGGGTCTGCCTGGATTCCCCCACCTAAAGAGGGAGTTTCTACCACAGCTCCTAGCCAGAGATCAATGAGATCAATGAAAGAGCTACCATAAACACACTTCTGTGCTCACTGTTGGAGTGACCAGGCAGGGAGGTACAGACCAGGCACACAGTACGGTGTGTCACGGGACTTACCTTTAGGGTGCCCTGGATCGGTGAACTCGTACTTCCCCACCCCAATTGTCCGTAGCATTTGTAGCCCATGGGCAGAGTCTGTTGTGGGGGGCCCATTGGTGGCAGGAACACTACTGGGGAGAGCAGCAGACGGCTGGGCTGGTGGAGGTGGAGGCAGCAGGGGCCCTGCCATGTGGCCGTTGCCCACAGCAGTGGGTCCCGGGCGGGCTACCTGTCCCACTCCAGGCAAAGTGGATACCGCCAGGGGCTGAGGGCTGCCATACAGGGCCTGGGCAGGCATGTTCACCACCACACTGCTCAGCGGTTGAGAGGGCGCCTGTGGGAGTGAGTAGTGGCCTGGCATCAGCGGGAGCTGGGGCCCCACATGGGGAGGCAGTGAAGGAGTCACGCCGATGACCGGGGCCTGGACGTTCACAGCCGGGCTGAAGGTGGGAGGCTGGGCCACTCCATAGGAGTGTGCAATCAGGGAAGGCTGGTTCCCGGCGGCCACCGTGGTCACCCATGGCCCTGTGCCTGTAAGGGACAGGGAAGAAATGTTACTTTGCTGGTTATATATTTATTCAGCAAATACCAACTATCCCAGGCTTTGGGCTGGGACCTGGAGCAACAACAGTGGACAAGACATTTGTGTTCAAGCACTGGGCAGTTGAAGAATGTGATAAAGCAGGGTTTAGGGATACACACCTTTAACTACCTCCCTCCCCCCGCATTCTGGAGGGAGGAAGAAGCAAGCAGATCTCCATGAGTTTGAGGTTAGCCTGTTTTACATAGCAAGTTCCAGGCCAACCAAGGCTACATATCAAAACTATCTCAAAATAAAATAAAATAAAATGAAAATGTAGGGACGGTTCTAGGACTAGGTGCTTTTAGAGGATATGAACAAATGACAAATGACTATGGGGATCCAGAGAAGGAAGACAGATCTGTCTGGGAGAAATGAAGCACACAAAACAGAGAGAAAATAATTGGAAGCCTTTAAAGAGACCTACGTTCATTTCAGCCCTTCTACTTATGAGCTAAGAGCCCTGGCAAATTGTTTTTGTTCTTCTAGTCTTGTGCTTTAATCCAGACTGAGAATGAAGGCAGAAAGCATATTTGTGAGAAAATAAAACCAACAGCATGTCAATCTTGTGGTGATGTTGCCTCTGTGTTGTATTGCAGTGGACAGGAGGCAAGAGAAGATCAGCAGTGGACAGTGTTTGCAGGGGTTTCAGGTGAGGGCAGAGGATCTTAGCAGTGGACAGTGTTTGCAGGGGTTTCAGGTGAGGGCAGACGATCTTAGCAGTGGACAGTGTTTGCAGGGGTTTCAGGTGAGGGCAGACGATCTTAGCAGTGGACAGTGTTTGCAGGGGTTTCAGGTGAGGGCAGACGATCTTAGCAGTGGACAGTGTTTGCAGGGGTTTCAGGTGAGGGCAGACGATCTTAGCAGTGGACAGTGTTTGCAGGGGTTTCAGGTGAAGGCAGACAATCTTAGCAGTGGACAGTGTTTGCAGGGGTTTCAGGTGAAGGCAGACGATCTTAGCAGTGGACAGTGTTTGCAGGGGTTTCAGGTGAGGGCAGACGATCTTAGCAGTGGACAGTGTTTGCAGGGGTTTCAGGTGAGGGCAGACGATCTTAGCAGTGGACAGTGTTTGCAGGGGTTTCAGGTGAGGCAGAGGATCTTAGCAGTGGACAGTGTTTGCAGGGGTTTCAGGTGAGGGCAGACGATCTTAGCAGTGGACAGTGTTTGCAGGGGTTTCAGGTGAGGGCAGACGATCTTAGCAGTGGACAGTGTTTGCAGGGGTTTCAGGTGAAGGCAGACGATCTTAGCAGTGGACAGTGTTTGCAGGGTTTCAGGTGAGGGCAGACGATCTTAGCAGTGGGCAGTGTTTGCAGGGGTTTCAGGTGAGGGCAGAGGATCTTGAAGATGACAATGGAAAGATAGCACCTGGAAAGATGTGATGGAGTCCAGGAAATCCTGGAGGATGTGAAGGGACTCCAGGCCCTGTCTCACACACCCTCCACATAGCTAGCTCTGTTAGAAACAGGAGGAGCCTAGCTTGGCTCTTAAGGTAGTTTTAGGGGAACAAGAAAGGCCAGGCACCTCTTAGGATGTGTTGCAAGGTGAAAGGCCAGTGATGCCCAGGTCAGGCAGAGCAAGGCCAGGGTCTACCTGGGGCTTATCTGACATTGAAGTGTCCCAGAATGGCTTGTGAGGAAGCTGGAAGACACAATGACAGGGATTCTAGTCTGGTCACCTCTGATTTAATGGATAATGGGCCTCCATTGTCCTCATCCAGCCTCCATTGTCTTGATTCCTCTGGGGCTTGGGTGTAGACTGAGAATGGGGAGATTAAGGCAGGAGACTGGGAACCCTGGAGGCCAGAAGGACTGGGAGTTCCCTCTCAGACATAAGATGATAAAGGAGGGCAGGAGCCCAAATGGCACAGTGACACTCAAACCAGCAGGGGGCACTGAGTGAGGACAAGGGGTCAGAATGAACCAGCTCTGAGTCCTGGTTCTGGTTCCAGACTAGTGACAGGCATGCCTTTCCTATCTCAGTTTCCTCATCTGCAGTAGGCACAACAATACCAGTGTCTAGGACTGCTATAAGTGTTGAGTTCACACACAGAACAAGGAACACAATAAGGTGCAAGAAATATTTATGATTCGCCTGATGAGAGAGGAAAACTGCAAGCCAAGAAATACTGGCAATGTATTGCTGGCTAGATTCTAGAATAGGCTGGTGTGTGTGTGTGTGTGTGTGTGTGTGTGTGTGTGCCCAAGCTAAACAGAGGATGTGAGAGCAACATAAGCTAGTATAGCTGGAAGTCTCAAGGCCAAGGCTTATCACCCTAAACTCAGTGCCCCCCCCCCCCAGGACTAACTAGGGAACCTGGGAAGATGCATTAAAATGTCAGAGTCTGGCTGACAAGACCACAGATAGCTCTGAGATGCTATGCCATGGAGTTTTTTGTATGTTTGCTTGCTTTTTTTTTGTTTGTTTGGTTTTTTTTTTTGTTTGTTTTGTTTTTCTTCTTTTTGATGAGATGAATGCCTGACAGGGGCTGGGGCCTATAGAGAGGCCTCTGGTCACTCACAGAAAACCCTGATCACTGTTTTTAATCAATGACTTAGAAGCTATCAGGGTGGGCTATGAAGAATACAATTCTGGGGAAACAGGGAACAGAGCACAGAAAAGAAAACACCCCCAAAAACCAGCACTTGAGATCACAGTGGCCCCATTTGTGAGGGAGTGGAGGGATCTGTTCTTAGGTTCCCAAACCCAGGTACCTGAGCCCAATTATGAAGAGGTGGCTTTGTGACAAACTTGAGTTTTACCTCTGGGAGAGGATATGGTGTCTGTGGACTGAACTGCTATGCTTTGGAACTGTAATGCTAGAGTACGTGTGAGGCATTAAGTGGATTGCTAGCACTGAGTTGTGGCGTTGTGCTTTAGAGGGACACAGAAAGAGTAACTAGCAAGTGAAGGGACTGGAATTACAAGCTTTAGGGTAGAGTGGATGCTGGGTTGGGGCTGGCAGAATACATGAAGCTGGGGGCGTATCTCTGGGTATCTGTACCAAAGTGGGATGTAGGGTGTGGTGAGTGCTGCCAGGAGCTGTCAGCAGGAGGACCAAGATGCTGTGGGAGGAGGAGATCCCAGTCCTGGGGCCAGAACACCCCGGTGCTCATGCAACCATGGGCAAGGCAAAATCTTCCCGGAATGTGACTTGAGAAACTTGGGGTTCCACATATCCCACATGGATCAGGACCTCTGGAGAAGAACAGGGCATCCAGCAAGTGGGTGCCTCTGTCAGCTGATAGACACACACCTGGATTGTCGCTCTCCCTCATCTGTTTGGAGGGCGGCTCATCAGTGTCCCAGGGTGTGGACTGATTGATGGGCGTCTGGCCCCATCGAATGCTGGTCGTGAGTCCCTGGGACTGATTGTCGGCTTTGGAAATGCCTGGAGCCTGTGGGAAATAGATAACAATGGTGAGCATAAACTTCCCCAGGACCCTGCCTGGAACCCCTTCCTTCAGAAATATCCCTGGAACCTGAGATTTGTCTACTTGGTTCATGGGCAGAGAGATAGCCTGCACCCAGCCCCACTAATGCTGGGACCTCTGCTTCCTTCCCAGCAAGGATCATGGGGCCTCTGATGAGCTCCTAGCCTCCAGAACTCCAAGCTGGAGCCTTGGGACTGATGGGAGCATTCTGGTGTGCAGACACCTCAGCCTTCAGACTGTCAATAACCCACTGTATCCCAAATGCTACCCACTTATCCAGGGTATGGGCTGAGCACTGACTGTACCCACTCAGTCTCAGTCCACCAGATGCCCAGCATTTGCAGCTGCTGCCTGAGAATTCCTAATGAGATGGCAAAAGGTGTGCTCTGCAGAACACTGTCATCAGGTGGCAAATGAGAGCCACTGCACATTCTCCACCCTTCTCCTACACATGCTGTTGAGATCCTGCCATCCCATGGAGGAAGGGAAGGGGTTATGGAAGCTGGTAGGACAGGTCATGTCATACCCCAAGTAGGAGGAACCATGGCCCCTTGGAGAAGTAAGGGGGTTTGCTTTCTGTGTGAGTTCACCTTCTGATTTAGCTGCATAGATGTACAAGAAAAGGATTCTCAGAATGAAAGCAAATGTCAAGTGACAGTGGCCCCCTGGGCTATAGTCCTGATAGAACACTGGCTACTAGGAAGCATGCTTTCTAGAAGTTCATAATGAGAAAGCAAAACCCTCCCACTGTGATGCTGATGAGAAAAGCAAGGCCACAAGATTACACCCATGTGACCTCCCTACAGAAACCATCCTGTGGTTGAAAAATGTTTGTGACAGGGGAATGACCCAGATATCAGCAAGATGTTATCTTTGGATGAGAGGATTATAGGTAACTTCTTGTCTACATTATTTTGCACTGGTTAAAATAAATGGTTTAGGGAACCAAACTCAGGATGTTGCACATGTTTTGTAAGTGTTCTGTTACTGATCCACATCCCCAGATCTTTTTTTTTTTTTTTTTTTTTTTTTTAAGGGTTTGTATTCCAGGCTGCCTTTGAACTCATAACCTTCCTAGCTCTCACTTCAAATGCTAGGATTACAGCCATGTATAAGCACATCTAAATGCCAAATTTCCTACAATGGCCATTATTTATAAACAATAAAAATAAATCTTAAACATATGGTAGAAGCTGGGAGCAGAGGGGCGAGGATCTCAGTGGCGGGGACTTTTAGAAGAGTCTTCACAGATCCTGGAAACCCAGTTCTGCCTAGGGAAGCATGTGGACGTTGTTCTTTCCAGTGACACTTGCAGAAACATGTGCAGGTGAAAGTCACAATGCTTGTAGCATATTCTCATAGAGCGTGGCCCAATGGTGGAGCTGGAGGATAAGCTCCCTGTGGGCCATTGGGCAGGGTGATTCCCCTGGGTCCTAGGCCAGGCACAAAGCAGGGGGTGTGGGCAGTAGGCTGGGCAGGGCTTCTGGAGCCTTTGCTCTATCCCACTTTGGCACACAGACTACAGCAGGACCTGCTGGGACAGCAGGAGCCAGACAGCACTGAGACCTGGGGCGGTGCAGAGCTAATTGCATTAGGGTGCACTTTACCTCTAGCCTGTGATTCAGAAGCTCCACTCCTATGAACAGGGTGTGGAAAGGAGGGTGAGTCTCCCAAGAAAAAAGAAACAATTCTCTGGACAAATGTTCTAATCGGAGACCCTACTCCTGCTGTGGCATGGATGAGATTGAAAGGGGGGTAGTGAGATACAAAATGGGGGTCTGGGACATAGCCACAATGGTGATGAGGCATAGGAACCATGGGGGAGGCTTCTCTTGAGTTCTCTGAAGGGGCATCTTTCAGCATGTGCCCCGTCTGGAAGCAGAAGCTATCTAGCTATCTGCAGCCCTTATTTCCAGGCTCCAGGCTCATGGTGGGGTTAGGGGCCCAGAGATGGCTTCTGAAACCAGAGGCATTGGAGAAGGGTGAGTCTGTGTTATACCTTATTCAAGAGCCTTGTTAGACACATTTGAACGCTGCTGGGACCCCTAGCCTCCTTGCCAGCAAGCCTCTTCGCTGATAAGCCTCTTCTGCCAGGAGGGGGCGCTGCAGCCCCTCTCTGCTGCCAGTGTCCCAGAGGCTTCCCAGATAGGAAACAGCTTTGCTTAAGATTTCACAATGTTCTTCCCTGCCACCATTTCTGCACTGCTGGGTCCTCACGGCAACTTAACCAGGGAGGGAAGCCTTCTGGAAACAAACCCTGAGATTGCCACTACCGCCAGGAACTCTGGTTGGTTTTTTTGTTTGTTTGTTTTTTTTGTATGTTTGTTTTTTTTCCCTTTGAGTTTGGGTCGTCAGGTTCTATGCTATAAAACTTAGGGAATTTTAATGTTTGCCCAGAAATGAGGGGAGCTTCTGCATTAGAAAAATTGCATATTTCTCTGACACATTGCTTAGGCTTATGCAATGTGTCACTCTTTTATGCCTTGGTTTGTTCTTTGGTAAATAGCTATTGGGCTGGGGTTCTGTGTTACGCGTTGGCCAGGGCAGTGGTGATGTGGGCTATTTGGACTGCAGCAGAGAATACCAGTGCACAGTACAAACGCTGGTGTACCCCAAACAGAAGCTGGGTGCTCTAGTGTGCATAGGCTGATCCAAGACCACGGGGAGATTACCCGGCTGTCAGGCCTCCTGTTGGCTATGTCTTTCATGATCAGTACAAGCAGTTTCTGAGACTGAAGAAAGCCAGTCCGAAGTCCACCCTGCCCTGCCCCCTTTAGGAATGATAACTGAAACCACTCCCATTCTACTTTAGCACCATCTTTAGCAGGAAGCAGTTTGCAGCTCAGGAATTTTATTTTATTAAAGCAATCACATGAATATTCCTTTCTTGATTCTGTCAACAAACAACTTAGATGCAGGAGTTGCTTTTTGTGGATTTGTCCAGGGCTTTCAGGGAAGACATATATGGACTGACCTGTATAGTGTGTGAATCAGGAAGCCTGACCAGGGGCCCTTTCCTTCTGCCAATGGCTTTAGGCCCCAAATAATCACATGCAGACTGCAGATTCTAGAGATCCCGGGGACCCTGTAAGGGTCTGTGACTGTAGTTCTGAACTCCCCTCTCATGGTTTTGAATTCCCACATATCTGGGATCCCTAGGAGCAATCTAGGCTGTTCCCAGCTTGAGTGAGGACTTGCCTTAGGGCAGGAGAGCAGGGGTGGGGTCAGGGTGTAGTACAGGGTAGGCTGCCAGGATAATAAGAAAGAACAGCTTCCCAGCCATAGGGCAGAAGCGGGCTGAGCAGGGTCTCTGTCCCTTCTCACTAGTTCCCACTGCCATTCTCTGCAACACCTGGGAAGCCACATAGACTGAGACCTTTTGACTTTCCCTGGCCCTGGCCAGGAACATGGCGGCACTCATCAGGAGAGGCCCGCCAGAATAGCCTTCGCTACTAGCTCTGCAGAGTGGCCCTATCTGCCCATCACTAGGCTTGAGCCGCCTTCTCTCAGCTTCCCTTTAATGAGATGCTAATGGGATGCATCATTAACACAGCAGCTTTTTAAACCCCGGCTCTTGTAAATTTTCAAAGGTCACATTTTTACGGTGCCTGACAGCATCCTGCTCCTTTCAGACATTGAAGAACACTAAAGACCCAGGGCCTTTATGGCTGAAGCTCTGTGAGGCGGCTGCACAGGCTGAAGGCACCTGCTGGCAATGGGCAGTTCCCCCCCAACCCCCCATTCCACTGCCTCTAGCCCTCAGCAGCTTTATAGGGAATGAGGGCTACCCTCTTCCAGCTTGGGAGCCCAGGTACACAGTTTCACATGGTTCACAGCGTTGCTCTCAGAATACAAAGATCCCTGGCAGAGGGTCAAGGGAGATGCCACCCAGCTGGGGAGGCAGTGTATTGAACTCTCATGGAAGACCTTCTGCTTGGGCTTTGCATGTGCAAGTCTACAGTAGCCAGAGCACCTGTGTTCTGCTGGTCAGTCTAACCAGAGAGAGGGCATGTCTCTACTTCTCACATTTGCAGCAACTGAGTGGTCAGGAAGGTTTGAATGATGTTGGGGACTTAGACTCCCCCGGGGCTGTCTCAGTCCTTGCTTGTTCTTAGCTCTCTGCATGATCACAACGCCGAGTGCACGGCCCAGGCCCAGAAGGTCCTGTTGACCCTGTCCTGGCAGGCAAACTCCATGAAGACAGATGCTCAGTGCCATGCCTGGCCCAGTAGGTGCTATGCCTGGCCCAGCTGTCCTCAGGATGAAAGCTGAGTTTAGGAGCTGTTGGCATGGGCCAACAGGAGCAGCGACAACACTACCAGTTCAAGGAATGAATGAATCTACAGAGCATGCTTCAGGAAGAGTGGAATGTGAAGGCCATGGAGCAGAGCCCTGGGAGAGTCTGGTTCTGCTCTCCAGGGACCACCAAATGGCTCTTTAGCCACGGAGGCTGCTGAAGGTCATTTAGAGGCTTGGCTAATAGCAGCCACTACCAATAGCCAGAGATTAGTGATCCTCCCTGAGTGCCTGGGTGTGGAAGCAGTGCAGGATGCTGAGGCTGACTCTTGCTAAGGATGCCTCCTTGGAAATCCCAAATACTGCGTCGTCCACTCTTTTCCCAAGGACATGGAAAGAACCAGGAAATCCTCCAGAGCTTCTGGAAGAGGTGGATGCGCTGTTACTCAGCGGGGCTGAGTAACAGGGATGGATTGGGGCTAACACTACCACCAAAGGACCCTGGATCAGATGGTAAATTTCCAGCCTTGACACAGGACAGAGCCTACTTCATCCCTCACATGATGTATGTCTTTAATCATGTGGCCAATGATAGCTCACAGACCTGCTCCAGACTGGAACCTGCCATCCTAGATGCCTTACATCTTGGCTACACCTATTGAGTGTCACTGTACATGGTACACTCTCTTGGTCAGCTAAGAGATCTCTTCTTAGCAGAGTGCCTGGAGTCCCCCGACCCATGCCTCAGTTTGCTTCTGTTCTTACTCTGGTCCAGAAGCTCAGCTGGGGACCCAGGTTCAGCAATGGTCAAGGCTCTTTACTGGAGAGATTTACAAACAGTGCCATGGGACACCTGGCTCAGGGATATGTGATGATGACTTGGAGAGACACTGCAGGGAGCAGAGTCACATGATGACTCACTCTTACTGTTGTTAATGGCAGTGCTCACACCACAGATAAGAAGAGATGCAATAGCGTGGTATGGTAGTTTATCCCTGTAATCCTAAGCAGTCAGGAGTCTAAAGTAGGCAGACTGGTGTGAATGCAAAGCCAGTCTGAATTACGCAGTAAATTAGCCAGAGCTACATAGCAAGGCTTGTCTGTCCTGTAGGCCAGTACTACCTGGTGACTGGCATCGACAAAGGCACTGCAGGATTATCCCAACCAGCTTCCTTGTATCTCCACACACAAATCTGTTAGATATTAAAAATATTGTTAAGCCACTACGAACAAAAAGAAAAGGAAAAATGAGATAACACATTCTACTATGTATAATATGAAATACAAGAGATCAAAAGTCACTTGTGTGTTGCTCTTGGCAAACACATCCTGTGTTATCTTCAGCCCCTAGCATTTCACAGAGGATTTGGGGGCAGCATAAACACAGAAGGGGGCTGGTTACCGTGTAAATACTAAAACGAATACATGCAGCTTCCCTTGGAGCTGCTCCAGATGGGTGGTGGGAATAAGTGGCCTTGGATGAAAGCTGAGAGACCACAGGCAGAGAAATGCCAGTGGCGAGCGTGGCACTTGGAATACTCTAACCTTGATCTTCAGTCTGCTTTCCTCACCTTAGGACTCCCTGCAGTACCCACCCAATTTGGAGAAGACACGTTTGGTGCACTCCTGCAGTTCCTAGCTCTGGATTACTGAAGGTGGTGATAGATACTCAACTGGCTTGGGCTCCACATTGACAGAGCCATGTTTTCTGACCTCCCTGAAAATGTGAAACACTCTTCTTCTGAAAACCTTGCTTGGAAGCTTCCCTAACAGTTAAGGCACAGTGATTTGACCTGCCTTGCGAACAGAGTATGGTCTGAGAGTCTAAGCCACCTAGGGAGGTGAGCACAGCTCTGAGTCTACACACTGCAAGCAAAAAATAGGAGGAGGCAGCGACCCATGGATTTGGGAGCATGTGAATTTGGAAGTAGCGGATGCTGTCACCTCATTTTTCTTTTTACTTGGAGGTTATCATTCCCATTGCCTTTCTGAAAACAGCAGGAGCTAGTGCTACACATGGCAGAAATGGGTGGGGCTCAGGGACCTCTGACCACCAGCTCTTGGGGAATCAATCACAAGACAGCAGCTGTCAGCCCCATGGCTGAGCCTATATGGACAGTCTTTTTTTTTTTTTTTTTTTTTTTTTTTTTTTGCAAATGGTGCACTTTTCTTTCCTCCTAGCATCCCCCCTCCTTGCAAGACTCTTAGAACTTTTCTGGTGCCCAGGTCTACCTGTGGGGAGTGGTGGAGGCCAGTGTTTGGTAAATGCATTCCTGCTGGGGACCTACTTCCTAGGGGTGCTCAGACACAGTGGTGTACCCTGGAGAAGGAGAGCCTTATGTATAGGAGCGGTGTGCCGATGGTGGGATTCCTGTGTGGGTGGGAGGTATTTTGGTGTCTGGGCGCCTTTAGGTTAAGCCCAGACAGGCAGGTTTTCTCAGTCCAGAACATGGTGGCATGTCCAGCCACTGATGCAATCTCCAACATGAGGCATGTGAGATGCATCTGGGTGGACTGCTAGAAATGGACTGTAGTCCCACAGGTTCTGATTCTGTAGCTCTGGAGCAGCAGGGGACCCCCAGAATGTGCCACTTTAGTAAGCTTGCAACATCGCTGATTCAGGGAGTTCTTAGCCTCACCCTGGGGAGCGAGGGCAGTCTTTTTGCCTGGCCCTGAGTCTGGGGTCCTGGGGGGCTATAGCAGTGTGTTGGGTCTTGACTGGGACAGATTAGGAGATTTGCTCATGTGGTTCATGGGAGCCAGCTTCAGGGGAAGGGGGCGCCATCAAGAACTCCTACCTAGGGCATAGGTTTCCAGAATTTGGAGGATTTGCTGTCCCACATAGCTGCGGGAGGAGCTAATGGCACCTCAGGGTATTTCAATCTTAACTTCTTATTGTTACTGAGCTATAATCAAGAAAAGCACAGCTAACCCTCACTTGGTAGTGGGTAGGGTCTTCTGTGATCCTCCCATCCTCTCGAACCAGGGTGCTCTCTCTGGGCCCCAGGGCTGAGCCCCTGGCCTCCCCTTCTGAGTCCCCCAGAATGCACTGCAGAGCCTGATGAAATTTCTAATAATACTAACCAATGATGTGTTAAATTGAGACACTTCTGGCTCGGCCGCCGGAAACCACACGATGGTTTAAGGACCAGTGCTTACCTTTCTCTATCAATTTGCTGCTAAATTACTGCTTTCAGAGAAACTTATAGAAAAGTAATTCTTTATTTAAATTTTAATTTCCATCTTGTCATTTTAAATATATATTCAGATTCCAATCATATTACAGAATATGATGATGTCTCTGGCGGGTAAATGACCCAGCTAGAAGCCTGGGTGGGTATGGAGGACGAGAACAAGTGGGCGGTGGAGTGAGGCTCAGCAAGGAGGGAGAGACTTCGGCTCAGCTGAAGTAGCTGACAGAACTTCAGAGGCCTCTCCTGGTTGGAACCCTGCTCTGTGTCCCCTGACTTTGTGTGCAGTCCAGAGGGCCACCTGTACCGTTCCAACAGTTAAGTTGGAACTGCCAGCTATTGGCCATGTTTGGATCACTGTGTGAACTGAGACATAACTGAATGTCCGATGAAATGGGACTGCTGGGGCAGTCAACCCATATTTAACAACTCATACTTAATAACCTCCCACATGCCAATGGTGGCCATAGTTCATTTCCTTCCAGGAAGAATTCTGTATTCTTCTCACCATTGTACGGATGAGAGTCAAATGGTCCAGCCAAGTTCAATAACTCTCAAGGTTGCAAAACTTCGGGATCTCACTCAGGCCTTCTATGCCAGTCTTAATCCACTTTGGGTTGCTATTTAATAAAATTAATAATAATAATAATAATAATAATAATAATAATAATAATAATAATAATAATACAACCATCTGAGGGCCAGCGATACGGCTTAGTGGGTGAGGGCATGTGCTGCCAAGCCTGATGACCCAAGTTCTATGTGATGGAACCAAATGATGGAAGGAGAGTTCTGACTTCTGAAAGTTGTCCTCTGACATCCATGTGAGAGCTGTAGAATATATCCCCACCCAATGGATACATAAACAAATGAATGTAATACCTCTTTTTTAAAAAAGAAATTACCCAGGATTAGGTACACATTCTAAAGAAAGGAAGTGATATTACTGTTTTGGAGACTCAAGAGCATGGGTGCCTGTGATCTGCTAAGTTCTGGGGATGGCCCCATGGTGGGAAGGAATTACAAAGGCAGGGTGTGTGCAGAAAATGTCACATGTCTACACAAGAAGCTTGAGCTTGGGGAGAGGCCACACTCACTCTTTTGATAGAAGACCACTCTGAAGGGGACTAATGTATTCATACCACTGATCCACGACCTCTTAGGGGTGGAATTCCTACGACCTAGTTATTTTCTACTGGGCCTCAGGGTCTTAGAAGCACCATGTTGTCCTAAGACTATCACAGTGTTCTGGAACAGTCAGAATGTTTCTGGGTCACCTCTTGAGGGTTGACACCCTCACTAGTGGACTTAGGCATGTTGAGTCAGCACACATGCTTCACTGTTGGCTAACACTTTGGGCCCTCTCTAAGTACCTGCAGAATGCTGGCCACAGCCTATCTTTTCTCCACCATGTCCGTCAACTATGTCTCCTGCTCTGACCCTGATAATTTACTGGCGCCAGGGGAATGGACAGACTCCATTGTCTCTCTTCCTCCCTCAAGCCTCAGGCCCTGCCACCAATGACTTTCCTCTTGGCTTCTGCTAGTGTGATATGGGTCTTCCTGGATGGGGGCCAGTTCTTCCATCTCAGATTGAGGCTGCACATCTGGACACACCTGCCTCCTTCTAAGTTGGTTCCACAAAGAGCATCCTTTCTCTTAATCCCCCCACCCCAACCTCTTTCCTTTGGCTTCTCAACATTAGGCTGTGCAAAAAAAAAATCTGGCCCTTTTGTCTTCCATTTCATCTTCCACAGGTCTCTTGTCCCTTCTCAGCCTACGGTTCCCCTGCCCTGGGGCTAGGAATACCTGGAATTTATTTCTGCTGGTGTTCAGCGTCCACATCATCTCTAAAAAACTTTAGCTTGAGTGAACCCAGCCTGTCTCCATGACAATCACCCCTCATTGTCCATCCCTAGAACACTGCTTGTCCTCTCCCTCTGATCCCTAAGACCAGGTAGGTTCCTTTTCCTTGAAATTCTCTTCCCCTCTCTGTCTGTCTTCCACACTTTGCTTTGCTTAAATTTTACCCACACCCCTTCTTAGTGCAGTTGCGTGTTTCTTCTGCCCTCATTTCCTGACTTTGAGTCATGCCTAGTATCTACACTAGCCCTCAGGCCTACCCCCTCTTGCCCAGGTTCTGTTGGGGCCCCTCTTCTTTGACATTTTCCCCGCTAACAGGACACTTGTATGGTAGCCCTTGTCTTTGCCAGAACCCAACTTCTCTATAGTATTCTGGGAGTACATTTGCTTTTCCTCTTCCAACATCAAAGTCTAGTCCTTGGAGACGTATATGTTCAAAGTTCAGCAAAGACTGCTTCCTTTGCAGACGTAAAGCAAGCGTGGACAGGGTTGGCTTTTGCACCGTGTTCTTGCACGTGCCCTGTCCAGATTTCCCTGGGCCCCTTGCTCTAAACTCCCTTCCCATGATGGGTCTCATGGACAAAAGAAATGATAAATCTAGCAGAACCTTACAACTCCACGCTTTCAACTTTCCTCTAACAACTTTTCAACCGAAAACTTCTTAGCCCTATTTCCAAGTAACTTTTTATCCATTACAAAACCCACAAATTTTTCAAAGGGGCTTTGAAACAAGATCACCTAGGAAAAAAAAAAAAAAAGCCTATCACAAATGAAAGTCTTTGAAAAGAAAGAGGCCCTTTCCTGTGCTTCAGCTCCCCTCTGATACCATTCCCTTTCATTTTCCAGGAGGTGCAGGGCAGGCCTGGCCCTCAGCGGACGCCTGTGATGTGAGGAGCCAGTGGCCCAGACAGACACACAGACAAGAGGGGAGCAAGGGGCAGCTGCTGTGGAGCTGGGCTGGGCCTTTCATCCTTCCCCATTCAATCAGCCTGTACAGCGCCCCCCGACAGCTGCTCCTTGTAACCTGCCTGTCACTCTCAGAGGCTTCCTATCACCCCGCGGGTTCCCATTCACCTGGGCATTGCAGCTAGTTGCTTTTCCAGTACACACTGGAGACTGTCTTCATTCTTGTCACCAAAGTGGGCGGGTGGGGAGGCGGCCAGAAAAGCCCCTACACTGGCCTTTGATGGGACATTTCCCAAATACCAACCCTGCAGGCAGTAAGCGTGGGATCACTTCTTGCCCTCCCTAGGGTCAGCTTCCGATGCTCACACACACCTGACAACACCCACTTCCTTTGAAAGGAAGCCTTTGTTAACTTCAGATTTAACATCTTGGCGGATCTGGTGAAGGAAAGTCTTCCATCATGGGCAACTGCTAAACCTGGCTCTGGAGGGGCACACATGTGACTGGACCACATGCTAACTGGGCCTGGCCCTTCTAGGTCTAGACTCCAAGAGCTCGATAAAAATTCTATACCAGGCTTCTGGGCCTCCCAGCCACCCACTCTGGGGAGACACTAGATTCTTTAGAATGGTTTGACCATAGGCTGTCCTGTTGCCCACCACAGCCTCTCAGTCCCTTCCCAGAAGACATTCTAGAATCAACCAAGACTTCCACATTGGCATGGTCCATTTTAGTCACAAAGGGCCCCCAAACTGAGTCACAGCCCCTTCTTGTTGGATCTCCTAACACATCTACCTGACTTTCTGAACCATTTCCATTTTTCTAGTTGTAACAGATAATTATCATCATTTTTTTTTTTTTTTTCATTTAGAAAAGCTTGCTTGGCAGACAGAACCATTCCTAGTTCTCAAACTAGGAGAGAGAGTGCATCATTGACGAAGGTGACACAATCCTGACACAGACATCTCAGCGACCTCATTAGAGGCCTAACAAGAGAGAGGACTGTGTCAGAGTCACACTGAGGGGCATTCAGGAAAAAAACAAAAACAAAACAAAACAACAACAACACAGCATAGGTATCTTTGTCAGGTGGCTGCTCAGGGACAGAGGAAGGAGTAGAAACACTCTTATTGGAGGGACTTCGAGATTCTCAGAACCCAAGCTTACAATCAACTACAGCATGGGATTCCAAATGCAGTGGGGCTCCTCAGTGTGGACATTCTAAAAGCATGCAATGCAGGACTCCGTTTACATTTCCTATGTGCCTGGCATTCTCTCATTGGGCTTTGCCTGCATAGTCTCAGCAATGACGGTAACACGTGACTAGGTCTCTCTGAAGGTGAGACCCTCGCTCTGCTCGCTGTAGCTCAGTTTCCTTTTGGTTCATAATGGAAGTTAGTGAATCTTATGTAGTTAGGAAAATTCTCTTTCAGCATGGATTTAACATCTCTTTAGGCTGTGGCTGTCTTGTTGGGCACACTGATTCTATCCATGCTCAAGAGGTACAGGACTAAGTGACACTGGTAAAACCTTACGGGCTGATTTGATGGAAGGGGCATGAAGTACAGGGAAATAGCAATCCTGATCTGGTATAGATGGGAGGGGACTTCATTCCTCAGAACTGACACCAAGGAGAAGTGGGGTGAGTAACCCTTCTATTCAGTACCTACCCACCCACCCACCAATCCACTTATTTACACCTACCAATCTATACACTTATATAAACTCACCCACATCATCAACCCACTAACCCATCTTTCTATCCAACTACCCTCTATTCATCCATCCATCCATCCACCCACCCACCCACCCACCCACCCACCCACCTACCCACTCATCTCATTATTATTAAGACGCTAAACTATGCTGGAAACAGAGTCTTTAGCAGTCTCTGGTCTCAGAGAGTACAATCCAATCACATCTAGAATAGGTTAGTTCTCAAGGCCTGAGCATTCTTTGAGGCCACTATCTGGTTGTCCTGTTCTATTCCACATTGTCTTAGCTCAGAATGCCATAACATGACATATGTTACACATCTAGTATGTGACTGTGTAGCTTTAACAACAGACATTTTTCCCCCTCACAGTTGTAGAGGCTGGACTACCTAAGATCAGGGTGCCACCATGGTCTGTTTGGGTAAAATTCTTCCTCCTGGCTATCCAGGATATCCAGCTGCCTTTATGACTGTGTATGACAGGAAGGGAGACATGGAATTCTGGCATCTTGTTCTCATTATAAGAGATGATTACACTGAGGGCATTACACTGAGAGGGCCTCACCCTCATGACCTCATGTAAACCATAATATTACCCTGGACTCTAAAAACCATCACAATGAGGGTAAAGACTCCAACCTATGGATTCTGGGGAATAGAATTCAGTCCACAGCACCCACACAGCATGCACACAGTGGGTGTTCAGAAACACAGCTGTATCAGCCTATCTGTCGTTTCTCTGGTTCCACTTTGCCCACCAGACCCTGGGGGTGTGTTTAATGGAGAGAGTAACTCTCAGCCCTGACTAGCATGTCAATCAGCACCCCTACAAGCCGGAGCTCTAATTTTTAGATAGCTTTCCCCTCAATCCTCCCCTCCCCCCAAAACATAATCTCCATGATCTCGAGTCTTTCCCGAATGCTGTTGAAAGGGTTGTTGTATTTATCTCTGTAGAATCCGTCGTGCCCCTGTGCAATTTTCCATTGTCATGGTTCATTTTAATTTCCTCTAAGGCTGTTGGCCACTCTTGTGTTCAGAAATAGCTTGTTCCACTTAATAAAAGTGCTTAAATATGCAGACAGGGAAGTTTCCTTTGCCTGTGCCTAAACACTGCTCTACATTCTGTCTTGTGCTGTAGGGCTGAGCACAGGTCCTGTGGCTCCCTGGAAAGAAACTCTGAAGGAAAGGTTCAAGGGCACAAAAAAGTTCCAAGAACATTCCCAGCCTGGCTTATGGCACCATGGACCTCTTGAATGAACCTCCACCCCCGTCACCTTCACAGTGCCCTAAAGTCCCTACAAGTCATTTCATCCTCTGAGTTCCCAATTCCCTCCTTCCTCTTTGCAAAAGAGTGACTCTAAAATTATCTCCCCCAAACCCATGCATTAAAAGCCTGTTTCCCCAGCTTGGCGTGGGGACCTAGTGAGAGGTTTTAGGTAGTTATGGAGATGCAGTTTCTTTTGCAGTTTTGTTCCCTGGCTGCCATAAGGTGAGTGGGTTTGCTTCATCCCTGGCTCTCACCATGATCTACTGTGTACGTCCAAAGCACCAGGGTGACTGATCGTGAATGGAAACTTGGAAAACTGTGAGCCAAGATAATGTCTTCATAGGGTTACTGCTGCCAGGGTAAGCTGGTAACACTGATCTATAAAACAGTCATGAGAATTTCTTCCCCCAGTAACCGATTTCAGTGAAAGGTGGGCACCCTACCACCAGGGACAAGGCAGAAGTGGTAGTAGGGGAGATGTCATCAAGTGGCAGCTGTCACTGCTATCAGGGGACCCAAGAACATGCAAATGTTAAAGGCCTTTTACAAGAAGGAAGGCATTGCAAACACTGGTCTGTCTTCTAAATCAGTTTTCTCTGGTTGTTGAGGCCAAACCATTCCCTACAGGCTTTGGCTCATCAGGAAAGGTTGAAGGAGTAGGAAACAGATTGAATCTACATTCAGGATCTCCAGAGCACCAAGCTTTTGGGGGTACCAGGTCACAGCCAGGGCATGTAGTCTCCATGGCTAAGCCAAATCACAAGGGACCAGGAGCAACAATGCAGGTGACCTTTCTTTTGTGTAAATAACCAAGGAGTCTGGGTGACTGGGAATGCTGGCATGGACTGGGGATGAGTGGCCCCATTACAGCTCCAGTCATGTCTTGTTCCATGTTTGGTCCTCCTAGGATGGGAAGGGCCAGCAAATGTTGGCTTAAGGACTTTGGCCCTCAGTGCCCCAAAGATGTACAGTGTAGGCAGTCATTATCAGAGCCTAAAACTTGGGGTCACATGGAATATAATAGGTTCTTACTAGCAGCTGGTGATCTCCTCAGCATTATCACCCTGGGAAGTGGGTTTTGAGTGTTTAGAATAAGCCCAGCCTCCTGACCATATTCATCGAGCTTCAGTATTGATGCCAAAACATTCTATTACTCTTAGAGAGATTGCCTACAGATCTATTGATGGCTATCCATATGTTAAAAACAGAAATGGAGGCTGGAACTATGGGCCCAGTTAGCTTGCAGCCACTGAGTCAGCAAGCCACATCCCATCCTTAGAATACCACAGATCTAAAGGCGCACAAGCTTACACACACACACACACACACACACACACAGAGTCACTCACACACACTCACATACTCCCCCACATACACACACACTCAACACACTCACACACACAGTTACTCTCTCACACACACACACACACACACACACACACACACACACACCCGTACTTCTAGCCTACTTGGGCTGCCAGGGGTCTGTAGCCCCACAGTGCAGGAGCAGCTGGCAGACACTCCGTCTGCCCTCAGAAACTTTCCTTCTTCAATGGCTCCAAAACAGAGTCTCCCATGGCCACTTTGAGCCTTCCCTCCCAGACACTCTTTCCTAAATCAGCTTCCAATCTGACTCATTTCAGTTTTAAAACAAGAAAACATCAACAAACACTATGCAGGGAAACAGATGGTAACAATTACAGGAGGGAGAAAACAGAGCTCGCTCCCTCTACCAGGGGCATGTGAACATATTGTTCCCCAGACAGCGGTTGTCTTCCAGCCACTCCCATGTAAACGTGGGCATGGTACTCTCTCTGTAGCCATCCCCACCTCACGGGACAGGCCAGGGTCACTGGGACTGGAAGGGTCACAAGGGTTATGGAGCACCTTGAAGCAAGTCCATTAGGAGCCGAGACCTGGTAGTTCTCCAGGGAGGGAAGAAAACATTTCCGAACATTCTAGGACACCTTAAACGGACCTGGCACTCCATCATCAGAGGTCTGAGATCAGGGGGTGCTGGCTTCATCCCCTGCACACTACCCATGCCTGGCCCTTTCCATTTCCTAATGTCACCATGTCATGCACGTGGCTCTAAGCTCCCAAGGGCAGGGGTTATTCTCTCAATTGGGGTGGCAGTTAAGAACTGGGATCTGGATTCAGGCTGCTGGTTTAAACCCAAGTGCTGCTACCATTTATGAGTGGGGAGAACTGGGGTGAACCAAGAACACTGCTGGTGCCGTCCTTGCCTCACCCCTAGGCAGCTATTTCAAGTACCCTCCTCCTATGACTGTGAATTAGTGTGTGCAGAAGACCCGGCACAACACCCCGAGCACAGTGGGTGCTGTGTGCTGAAGCTTCCATGGCGGTTTATTCCCCTTGCAGATGGCCAGCTTCGTGTCTGGTGTTCAGTAAACAGCCCTAAAAGCTTGCCAAGTGGAAGGCTGAGGAGGCAGCCTCCAGCTGGTCATGAAGGCAGGGCGACACACACCAAATCAAAGCTGAGAGCATAAGCCCTGTTGGTGGAGTTGGGGGCTGGAGGGTTGGACCTGAGAGCAGATGGCCAGTGCCCAGAGTCCTGGGTGAGATTTACCATGCTTCATCCTATGTGATTTGCCAAGTGTTCCTCCATTATGGTAAAGGTAGGATGAGGGCTTTGCTCTCCACAATATCTAACAGGCAGAGAATCAGCCAAGAGAACAAAAGCAATCCAAATGCAATCCCAGTGCTACAATTGGTCCCTGTCTGGCAGTGATGGGGGTGGGTTTTTTTTTTTTTTTTTATTAGGAATGAGGGTGTGATCACAAGAGATGGAGATGATGTGCCCTTCAGGCAAGGATGTGCAGTGCTTTTGGGCAGGGGTCCCACAAAAACAGGATATAGTAATGAGGGGCTTGTCCCATTCCTTCATTACATGGGTCTGTTTCCTCATCAGTACACTAAGAATTACAGGCTCTGCATCCCAGGCCTGGCAAGACTCTGAAGGTTGTACCCATCAGCTCCTAGCAATACCCAGGGCTCACTGCGGGCTGCCTGGTGCCATTCCAGGGAAAGAGAAGTTCTGAGTCCTTTCTAATCAAGCAGTCAGTATGGGGCCTTGACAGAGAACACTGATTTTCCTATGAGGGGAGACTTCCCCTGTGTTCTTCCCCACGACAGTCACTTTCTACTTCTAGACCTGCCTTTTGGACCAGATGCTTCCAAACAGTGTTATGTTCATATTCTCGCACAACCCTCTCGTAGCAGAAACAGCCCCCAACATGCCAGTGACCACAGATGTCTCTCACAGGTGTCCTGCACATGTTCACACACATAGGTTGTCACACATGTCTCCTCATGTACCCTGGCATGTGACATTTGCTTCCAGCTTTCACTCTAGGTGGGCCTTCGGCCATGCTCCTAGCCCTTGGGTTATGCTGTGGCTGCCCCAGAGGAGTATCACTCCAGGCTGATTGGGAGTATCAGACAGATATCAGCAAGTGGGGGCGGCTCTAGGATGAAGGACTGTCTCCCTCCCTCACTCCACCTCAGGCTGCCCCACAGTAGCGCACATCACAGTCCCTTTGGAAGTGCCCCTAACGTAGAGAGGACCTCCGGTTCTGTTTATTTTCACACATTCAGGGTGTGCATTTCCTGCCTGGAGGAGTCTGTCACATTGACACCAGAGCTGACTGTTCCTCTCTACCACTCCCCTCCTCTCCCCACCAACTCTACCCCTTCCTTTCTCCGTCCCTCCTGTCCTTTCCCTCCTTCCTGCCCTTTTCATTCCCCCTTCCCCCTTGTCTCTTCTCTCTTCTCCTCTCCCCACTCCTTTCTTCCTCTCTTATTTCCTTCTCCCTTTCTCACCTATCTCTTCCTGGGCTTCTTCTTCTCCCAGGTGTCCCAGCAGCCATTCAGGCAGTACCAAAGCTACCGCCAAGCTCCCTGGAAGGCAGCATGGAAGAGAGAGCAGCATAGAGACCTAGGCTCACCTGGAGCACAGCTCATCCATGGGGGACTTCATCTGAAACAATGGCAGCTGGGGAGCAGCAGGGGGCCTTGGCATGGATGGGATCCCCATGACAATGGCTCCCCAAAAGCATCTCCTTCAGGGAGGTCCAGCAGGGCTGAAGACTGAGCGGGGGGGGGGGGGACGACGGGGGGACGGGGGACTCCTCAGCTTTGGGATGAGAACCCAGAACACAGACTTGAGGCTTTTTGAGACCAATCCCTTCACATGCACATGCTGGGAACTAGGAGGGCAAGTTTTGGAGCACTGAGCACCATCAAGGTTGCCCCTGCTCTGGGCTTGGGCATTTAGCTGCCAGCCTGAGTACTACACTGGTCGTCTCCTGGATCCTTGGACATGGCCTCTTTGAGCTGGGAAATCAGGTGTTATTTGTTCTGGGAGAGGGCATTTATCAGAAGGCAGCGGAGCCCTGGCTTTCTGTCTCAGTGGTGTGGCCTCCACCCCTTAAAGGATGGCACTTCTCAAGGCTCTGTGAGCTTTGCCACTCTGACACTGTGGTGGGACCCTGTGCATGCAGCTGGACTTATTGCCCTATTAGCTCTGTCACCTTTATATTCTAGCCCCCATATTTCTAAAGGCCTATTCCCAATATCCCCATTAAAATTCTGCCTGCACCACTGGCCCAGTTTGTTCCCAGGTGGATTCTCCATCTAGTTCCGAGCCTAGGCCTGCTCTGTTTGCTGTGTGATGTGTTCCAGAACTACTCCTGCTTCCTGAGCCAGTACAGGGACCTAGAAGCCAGCCTTCACTGCCCCCACCTTGTACTAGTGTCCTGTGGATGCCTCCTGTGGTTTATTCCAGAAGTCTGACCACCCCTGTACCTGCCTTGCACCTCTGCCCTTCCCTGGCTTCCCATGATGGTCACCTGGGGTGAAGCACCCTGTTCTCTGTCCTGCAAAGTAGGACATATCATTGTCCTCCCTACCCCTTCTAATTTTGCAGCCTATGGGGCAAGCCTGGATTCTCCTCCACCTGGTATCTGCTGGCCCCTGGTACCACCACTGAGTCCAGTCTCTGACTTCCTTTCCTCCAGCCTGCAATGCTATCTGTAGGTCTTGTAAGAGCCTGTCTGCTGTGTGAACATCCACTGGAGTCCCTTCCAGCAGGCCTCACCCTGCTTCCTCGATCCAGCTCACAGCATCTCTTCTATAGTGGGACTCTCTAGAGCTCAGGAGTGCCACCAGATCTGAATTTCTATAGGTTCACCATCTTTTTTCTCCAAGGCATTATGCATTCTTCAAAGGAGAGACTGCCCTGTGTCTCCAGCTATGCTAGTGTTGAGTAAAAGGGAGGACCAAACTGGGCCCTAACTGGGCAGTCCTCCTTGGTGTTTTGAAGGGGGCAGGGCAGGCAGTCTAGGTTTTAGCACCCGTCAGTTCCATTTGAGCCTTGGTCATGCCTCCATGTCCTTGCCTGGTCCCATTCCAGGGCAAGAGAAGTTCTGAGTCCTTTCTAATCAAGCAGTCACTATGGGGCCTTGACAGAGAACACTGATTTTTCTATGAGAGGCTTCCCCTGTGCTCTTCCCCATGGCAGTCACTTCCTACTTCTAGACCTCAATCTCTTCCGCCACCAGACACCTATTGGCTTCAGACCCACTGGGGACCTGGTCTACAGTCAACAATCACTCGGGGTCTCTGACTGGAAAGGAGCCACAGCCATGACCTATGTAAGTTGACCTTTCATCTGCCACCCCCCCCATTTAGTCATTTTGAGGTTCCAGCCTCCTCTGGGAACACCCAGAACCTTCATAGAAGCCCCACTGGCCCAGGTCTGAAGCAGGCTCCTAACACTGCAAAGGAAGCGAGCTCTCAGCTCATCTCAGCAGATGTCCCCCAGGTGGGGTGGACAAGTTAGGTTCAGAGCCTTCTTCTGTAAACTGCCACACACTTGCTATTTAAAACCCACTTTCAGGGGTTGGAAAGGTGGCTCCATGGGTAAAAACACCTGCTATGTGAACGTGAGGGCCTGAGTTTGGGTCCGCAGGCCCCATGCAAAAACAGGATCCAGTAGCTTGAGGGTCTGTAATCCCAGCATCCTTGCAGGGAGATAGGAGGAAGAGATGTAAGAATCTCAGACGCAAGCTTGCAGGCCAGCTAGCCTGCTGCATGTTGTGGGAAAACAACCAGGAAATCCTGTCTCAAGGTAAAAGTGAGGACTGACACTTGAGGGTGCTTTCTAACTTTCATGTACTATGGCATGTGTGCATTCACATTTACACACATAAATGCACACATATACACCCATGTATCAATAAGTAACTAAGCTTCATTCACAGTTTCCCTTGCTTTCTAGTAGAGAGTGGCCAGAAGGCTGGTCATCAAGCTTGGGCAACAGTGACTAGAGCTAGATCCTGAAGCTCCTGGGTTTATATCTGGCAGCCTCAGAGGATGGACCCCAGTGTGCACAGTGCTGTCCCCTGGAGGGGAAGGAGCATCCTATTCACACCTTTCAAGGCTTCCCTTTGGAAAACTGAATCACTTTCTACAGATAAAAGCCTCATGCTGAATCCTTGTGGATTTGGTGACTCACTCCTCTTCCCAAGGCCAGACTATAGGCTCAGGAAAGTCATCATTAGAAGGGATCGGAGACTGGTTAGGTCTTGAGCTCTGCAGTTGGAATAATACAGACCCAGGATGGTTGGTGGCATGGTTCTTGCCTAAGTCCAAGGACCTGAGATCCAGGACAGCCTAAGTTATAAACTCTAGTCTGAAAACTAGCAGGCTGGAAACCCAAGAGGAGCTGGCATTTCAGTTCAGTTGAAGGCAAAATAAATAAATTCAAACCAAAGCAGTGTCCCAGTTCAAGGGTTAGGATGAGTTCCCCTTAGTCAAGGCAGGCCAGCTTGATGCTCTACTTATGCCTTGTGGTGACTGGTCTGAGGGGACACTGGGACCAGCCACCTGCTCTCCTCTGATTACTAATTACAGATTCCATGTTAATTCCCTCTGCACTCATTACTGCAGACTTCTCCAGTATAATGTTGGGCCAAATATCTGGGAGGCCCATCAAAGTTGACACATAAAATTAACTATCATGCCATCTCCCACAACCCCCACAATGATATTGCCTTTGGTTGAATTTTTATTTGAATCTGTGCTCTGGGTAAGAAGGGTCCAGGTTGGAGCTGGGAGTGGGTGGTGGCGGGGAGAGGCAAACAATACGAATATTTAACAGGGCTGGAGGATTCCTTCCATGAGGATGGAACTTTCCCTTTGACTCTTCCCCATAAATCCTGCCCACACCCACGAATCCCTGGAGACACAGTGTATGACCTCCCTTCCCCCCACACCTCGAAGGAAAGAAATAATACAGTTCTTTGGCACATCTGCTCCCACACCTCGGCATATGCTCCGCCTAGCCATCTTCCTAGCTGCTAAAACTACAACGGGCAGGCAGCATCTTCCATTCTAGATCCCTGGGGTAGCTCAGGGGGCCCAGCCTTCCTATCCTGAAGGTTGAAGCGTTACTTCAACATCAAAAATGTTCCACTGGCGGTTTCAAGATTCCTAAAAAATAGATTCAAAACATCTTTAATACTCTCCGAAGAAGCAATATATCACAGGCAAAGCTGTAACCTTTAGTATTGCTGATATTATCCAGGCTGTGAGCTGGCTGGGAAGGTAACCACAGTCAGTTCTCATTCCTAGTGGCTGTGGCGGCTGCCCCAGGTCCCGAACCCTTCCAACCACCATTGACGGAAGCGGCTGCCCGTCTGAGTATTTGCCTAATGTGTTTTTACAGAATCTAAAAAGAGTCACAGGATTCAAAGGCAACGATTTCCAAGAAAAACAGCCTTCGCCTCTTAACATGATATCCCTGAAAATAATACCACCTGTCTCAAGCAATAACACGCCCTGTATGGAATGTATTTTCCGGCTTTCCCACCTCAACATGGAGCTGTGAGCAAGGACCTGGGATTGAGCCTCTGAAAACACCAACCAGACACAGGGAGAGCTCAATGGATTAAGTATGAGTGTGGTGACAACCAGACACCAGCACACATGGCACTGAGCTGTAGAGCTCACAGAGACCTCTCTGTAGGTGACTCCCTCAGGGTCTGAGGCAGGTGTCACACCTGGACAGAGCAGTACAAAAAGGCAGGAAATGAGACACTTGGATATGCCATTATTATTTACCCTCATTTCTTTCTGAAGGTTAGTATTAGGGCTAATCAACACAGGCAGGGAAGAGATAAAGGCCTGAAAACAACACAGAGACATTTCCTTCAGCCCAGATAAGTGGACCGTGTTCCTCTGTTGGCAGCATATTCCTATTTCTCCATCTTGCAGCTTAAGCCTGGCCAAGCAAATCTGCTGAGATATGGTCACTGCTCTGACAGAGAGAAAGCCTAGGTACAGGGAGCAGGGACACAATGTAGGCTCCCCCTTAGCTTTGGAAGCCAGATGTTTCTATGTGATTTGCTTGCTGCCTGCGCAGCTCTGAATGGGCCCCGCTGTGAAGGACCAGAGACACTGATATAGCGGAACCCTCAAAGCCCCAGTTCAGGTGCTGTGTTCCTGGGTGGGCTGCTGGGCTTCTCTGAACCTGTTTCCTTATCTTTTATGGGAAGGATAAGAATGACAGATGAGCTGGGGAAACGCAAAGCAAAACTACTTGAGATTCTGTCTCTCTGCAGAAATGGTGGTGAGGATGGGTGGGGGTGAGGACCCTCCCACAGTGCTGGTGAAATGTAGCCACTCTGGAAATCAGTATGGAAGTTCCTCAGATAATTAAGATTTACATAATCCAGCTATATCACTCCTGGGTGTATACTGAAGGAATCTAACTCATCGCAGTCAAGATACCTGCATGTTCGTGCTTATCACAGCACTAGTCACAATAGCTAAGTGATAGAATCAGACTAGGTAGCCACCAATGGGGAAATGTGGCACATGTACACAGTTGAGTATTATCCAGCCATAAAGAACGTTGTGTCACCTGCCAAAAAGCGGATGAAACTGGAGAAATAACTCAAATCTAGGAAGACAAATACTACACTAGCTATCGTGCATGGAGTCTAGATTTTAGCTACAACAAACAAGACAGCAGAGAGGAGGTTGGGGGAGCACCAGTGGGGAGGAAGGATGAGAAGATAGTTGGGGATGAATGTGGCCAAATGATACGCGTATGAACATTTTATAATATGATTCATTATTTTTGTAATTAATATATGCTCATACAATTTACACGCATGTACGCACACACAAACACACATGTGAGCATGTATGCATGTACACATACATAGAATAACAAATGTCAAAGCCACATCCTGGCTCTGGCATACATTCTGGTTTCCATCCCTCAAATAATAGCTTCTATTATTCTTATCACTCTGGAAAATGTCTTTGAGAATTGTTTGCTTGATGATTGCAACCATGTTTCTTTTTAATAAAATCTTGATTTAAAAAGGGCCCGAGGGCACGCTACCTCACTGCCTCGGGAGTGTGTGGAAGATAATATTTAGAGACTCGCTAAATCTCTCTCGCTAACATCCATTGCCGTGTTTGTGTTTTCGCCTTTATCTTGTTCTTGCTTCCCTTGCAAGAAAGGCTACTTGGGAGAAAGGAGAATGCCAGGGCCCTAACAACCTCTGCAGCATTCCTGCCACAGCACTGATGAGTCAAATGAGCCCAAGGCTGGGTGTGACCTTCTGCAGAACCCCCTAGCAGAACAGAGGAGTGGCTGGCTCTTGCTTCCCAGGCAGGAGGTGACTGGAGCCCCCATAGGGCTGTGATTGGAGAGAAGGCAAGGGTACTGTGAGTGTGACATTATGTATAGGGCTAAAAGGTCCATACCACCAACTGGGTACCATAAGCCTAGTAACGATATTCACATTTAAGGGGACTGCTGGCATTTGGGATCCCTTAGGAAGAGGAATTGTGAACACAAGGCCTACAAGACTTGGAGGCCACACAAAACCCAATTCCAGGACAGAAAGAGAGTGGGCCCTGCCAGACCTTAGGACAAGTGATAAAGTATCTGTTGACAGGAACCAGGAACTGGCCATGGCCCTTTTTGAACAGAGAGGGTAGTGAAGATGCAATGCCCCAAACAAAGCTGGTCCTGCTGAACCGTGCTGATGCACTCATTTTAATCCAATGTCCTCAGCACAAGTGCTGTCTGCTCAGTGATCCTGACAAGTGCATGGCCACCCAGCTGTAAATGAGGAGTGTGTGTGTGTGGTATCTGTGGATGTGATGCCACCTAGACCGGAATAAAAGGGTCAGAGCTGGTGGCAGTTAAGTCATACAAGCTGCTGCCTCAGCAACCCCGTCCATGCAAAAGGCCCTCAGCAGATGCATCTGCTCCATTAGGCTTCTACACACCCACCATCCACTGGAAGAGGAAGGATGGAGCTCCCAGAGCTGAACATCCTCAGAAGCAGAAGACATACTGTTCTCTTGATCACCTGCAGAGCTACATGCAGGAGGATGTAGGATGTTCACCAGGCCAAGTACAGTGTGGAGATGGGAAGAATGGGCAGAGCCCAGCGTCAGGTGCAGAGGTCTGTGTTCTTAAGGCAGGTTTTCCATCTGGGAAATGGGGGTGGGTGGTAGTGTCTATCCCCAGGCCCATGAGGACCACTTGAAGCACAGCTGAGGGCTAGTCACACTTCAGGCTAGAGCATAAGACCCTTCATGAACACAGATGCTGCAAATTCCCTGAACAAGTAACATGGTAGGACAAGAGGGAAGGCTGAGCTGCGACAGGGAAGACATAGTCTGGGGACATCTGATGGTTTGAGAAGAATTTTGGAGGGATCCTGTTTGGATGGAGGCCCATCTGGCTTTGCTCTGCAGGGATCAGCTGGTTCTGACCCCACACTGTCAGTGTCTGGGTCCAGGCACCCTCACCTGAATAGTGTACAGCTGCAGTTTCTCACCCTGGTGGGTTCTGGGCACTCTGAGGTTCCTTCCTCTACTCATGAGCCTGCCCTGCCTCAGACCTGAGATCGCAATGTCCTTCCCTCTACTATTTGTGGGAAGTCCTCAGGTCTCTGATCCAACAGCACTCCAGGGTTGCAATTCCTTCTTAATGCTATTATTTAAAATCTTACACCCAATAGGGTGTGACGGTGTATGCCTATAATTCCAGAATATAGAAGAAAGATCATAAGTTCAAGGGCTTCCTAGGCTACACAAATCCGTTCTAGGCTAACCCTGACTCAAATATACAAACAAAACAGGGCACCCCCTCACTCCCAATATTACATGTTTATTTTATCCAGTTGCACTTATAAATGTGTGATTCCAAAGAATGGGAATTCTCTTGAGACTTTAGATACAATATTCTCTATGTATCCAAAAGTCACATTTGTTGTGTTTTCAAATCTTTGGTGCCCTTATTATTTTTGTTTGCTTGTTCTGTTAGAGAGTGTATGAAAACATCCTAATGATTATGAATTAAACAAAAATTTCCCTTGAATTCCATTAGTTTTTGCTTAATATATCTATGTTCTATGGTCTTAGGTGCAAACAATTATAATTTCTAAGTGAACTGAGTTGACTGTAGACATCTTTTTAACTCTCTTCTTCCTTTTTTGATCTTGGGAGCTAGAGCAGTTAAAACATAACAATGAAATATTCTTTCTAACCCTAGTATGGTGGCCAATAAGCTAGCTCAGCAGGTAAAGACACTTGCTGTGTAAACCCCATGACTGAGTTTGATCCCTGGTACCCACACTGGGGACAGAAAATTGACTCCCAAAAGGTGTACTGACTTCTGCACACATGCTGTAGCATGCATGTGTGCACACATATGTACACACACACACACACACACACACACAAATAAGAAATAAATGTAAAATTGTCCTAAGTAACAAGGAAAATTCCCAATTTTGATTTAAAATCAAAGAAATATATATACAGACAAAATATTAAAGATGTATATTTACTATGTTACTGTGAATCCTCCCATATCGTTTTCTTGATATTTAAACTGGATGATGAAGGTCATCACTTTTGTGTCTCCTGTCCATCCCACTCTCTTACATTCACTGTCTTTCTCCCTTTGTCTTTTCCTGCTGGTGGGATTTATATTTTGTATTATTTTATTCTAACTACTGTGGATCTACCAAAGTCTCAAAATACCTAACTTGCATTCTTGCCAATCCAAAAGCCTCAAAACAATCTTTCATTTACCCCACGTCTAAGCTTTGTTGCATCCATTCTGTCTTGAAACACACTGCTTCCAAATAAGAGTATTTAAAATTGTGTAGTGTGGTCACTGTTAAAGCAGACACATTGCTCTTCATTCTGTCCTTAAATTCCAACTTTCCCTCTTGAATTAGTTTTCTTTTGTTTCCAGAACACATTAGCCTATCTTTTAGTGTCAACTGTTAGATATTTTACTTATTCATTATTTTAAAATTTTTACCCATATTCTTTGTTGTAAGGAAGTTCTCACTGGGCATAAAATTCTAAACTGGCCATTTCTTTCAATGCTTTAAAGGCATTATTCTGTGGTCTTTGGTTGTCTAGCATCTCCATTGAGAAGTCAGTTATGTGCCTACTTACTGTATCTTTAAGAGTAAACTGTCTTTTTGTCCCTGCCTTTTTGATTTTTATCTGTGGTTTTCACTGGTGACAGCTTTACTATAAACCCTGATGTGGCTTCTGGTAACTCGTCCCTCTTGGAATTTAGTTCTTGTATTTGTGACTTGAAGTCTTCAAGTCAGAATGGTGTCAGCCATTCTTTCCTGAAATACCACCTTGTACTCATTGTCTTTCTCCATTCTACATAGGTTACACATTTTTACTGTAACTCCAGTGTCTCTCATTGTCTTTTTCCTGTATTGTTTCCTCTTGTGTCTCTCCTCTTAACGCTGTATTTTAAAAATATGATTATTTATTTATTTATTTATTCATTCATTCATTCATTCATTTACTTATTTATTGAGACTAGGTCATGCTAAGTAGCCCTGGCTGGCCCGGAACTGGCTATGTAGACCAGGCTGGCCTCGAACTCACAGAGATCTGCCTGCCTGCCTCTGCCTCCCAAGTGCTGGGATTAAAGGTGTTTACCAACACTAGTGAGCTTTTGATTATTTTTGAAAAGATCAATCTCTTGGTTGTCACCTGCCTTAACATCTGTTAAGGTCACCTTTGGAATTTTAGTCCAAGGTGTTAGGAACTTACTTACTATTTGTTTCTTTTAGGAAAACATACTGCCAGGGTGTGCTGGTGCATACCTTTAATTCCAGCATCTGGGAGGCAGATGCAGGTGGATCTCTGTGAGTTCCAGGCGGCCTGATCTACAAAGTGAGTTCCAGGGCAGCCAGGGCTGTTACACAAAGAAACTAAAAAAAAAAAAAAAAAAAAAAAACCAACACACGCCTCACCACCCCATAAAAAAACCCCAAAACCCTGACGCTCTGTTGCTTGTTCTTAGCAAAAACAAACTAACAAAAACAAAGCAACAACAACAACAACAAAAAAACTCTAACAAAACAAAAACTAAAGCAACAACTCCAAATTTGTCTTTTAACCCTTTGAATATGGCATGGCATAGTTTAACAATAATCTGGTAATTTCAATGTATCTGAAGCTCACCGTGTCTCTTTTATTTTCTGATTTTTCTAGTCTCGGGACATTTGGTAACATTGTCTCCCTGTATCCGGCAACTGTGTTCCAGGCTGTCTTTGTACACTGCTATCCAAAATACTCTAAGGCCGAGGATAATGTTGTTTGCTTCTGTCCGGCACCTGAGCACACTAGCAAAACGGGATCGCCTCAATTCAAGATGATCTGAAGTAGAGAGGCAGCCCTTGAGGGTATCCAGGTGTGGCCTTCAGAGTTCCACCCAGAGCCAGTAGAGGAGCTTATCATACACACTGGCTCTGGGTTCCAATTCTATTCTCTGCCAGGCTTTTGTCAAGAGTCCTGCTAAGCTCTTGGGTGCCTGATCAGAACTGACAATTTCTTCTATAGAATTTAGCTATAACATGCCTCCCACTCCTTCCCTGCCCCTTGAGCCTTATTGCTTCCCCAGACTCTGATCTAACATCATTTTATCATCTCATTAGCTCTGTACAGCCTTCACATTTTGCTAGCTTTCTAGCTGTCTTCAGCAGAAGGCTGGGCCTTTAAGGTGTAGCCAGCCTCTCCTTAGTTCCTTCTAAGTCGGCTGTTTGGTTATTGCAAAAAGCAAGGCAATTAATATAATAAGATCTGCCTGTGGGCTCTGGGGTCAAACCAGAGTCTGAGTTCACATCCAAACAGGAGTCTGATGTGCACGCCACGTATGTTAGTGGTGCCGTGTTGCGCTCCTTTAATTTCCTCCATCTCAGTTCTCTCAGCCATAAAATATAGATAAGAGATGCTACTTCCAGGTTTCACTTAAAGACTTTCAAGTGAACAGGCCAAGTGCCTGCTTTAGGACTTGGCACATGCTGCGAATTTGGGAAGCATCTGCCATCGTCACTATTATCACTTGTCTTGAATTTCTCAAATCCTCCCATTTCCCTCTTACCCACTGCTATTACAAATATCTAGGCTACTACTATCAGTGGCTTCCTATTGCCTGTCTCCCCAACCTCCCAGAAAGGAGACTGTTGTGTGACTTTCCATGGCCCCCAGGTACACTTCACCCTGGCTCTTCCTCTAGATTTGTTACCTTCTCCCAGGAAATGAATGAGCTACTTCTCAGTCCTCAAAGGCACTAGCTTGCTTTTGCCACTGGGCTTCTCTCGGGATTTCCTGCCTTCACTGGCCCATTTTCACCCAGCTACTTGCAACTGCAAGTCTCAGCTTAGGTGTAACAGCCATAGAGATAGCCACTCAGTAGCATGCAGTGCCTACCGTGGTCACTGCAGCTGATGGTCACCTTGCTATGATAGATATAATACCTCCGACACATTTGTGTCAAATGAACAAATGACTAAATGATCCATGAGCAGAGAGAGGTCAATGGACTCACAAAGTAGAATCCCATGCCTGACTTCATCTCCTATGTGGCAGGATCTTCTATAACCAGTATTTCTACTGACTTCCTTTGTAATTGTTCTATTTCCATTCCTGGCACAGGGCTCTCCAAAAACCTCTAAATATTGTGTTTACTAATTGCTTATCTGCACCTTAATCACACAGTGGTTTTATTATTATTATCATTGTTACTGTTATTATTGATGACAATAAATAAAACAGCATAAAACTATTTGCAGAAAAAAAACCCAATTGTGTGATTTAGAATTTTTAATTACTATGGGTTGGGGTTTTGTAACAAGTGTTCTGTTTGAGGATGGATTATCCTCAGTGTCACCCCAATAGGTTTGGTATCTAAATGCTCCATATTGTAATTTACACCCTAAGGGGCCCACTGCACTCAGAAAACCATCAAGTCTCATAGCTATCTGGTTCCCATCAGTGTGTCATTCTCCAAATGAATGCATTTTAATTAAAGGCTGAATTTACCAGAGTAAATGTGAGGTGTGTATTTTGTGAATTATGGCTCTAACTTTGAATGCAAACAAAACAACAAATACTTTCTGAGTGCCTATGATATGGCAGGCATTGAAGATAAGACAAAGAGGAAGGAGACGGCCCCCACCTCCAAGGAGACCAGTGACTTGCTGAAGAAGGAGGGATACAAAAGGGAAGTACAGCAAAGCATTCAAGCCAACAGACACAGCTTTACTCCTTCTTATGAGGAACACCCGCCAGATGGTTTTAATGTCTTGTCTTTTCCTTCTCCATCATCCTCGACACAGATATGGATTTTGCTGCTTTTTGTGTGGGTACCAAAAGGTGACATTTGGGGCCAGTTACTGAAAAACTCTTGGTTGCCCCCCACCCTTCCTGCCTCTGTCAATTCAAATTACCCGGGAAAAGACAAGTGTTTGAAAATCTAAACTGAGTGAGGAGATAAATGGGGGCATGGCAGTTCACATGAGGACAGAGAATTGCTCACTTAAGAAATGAGCCCAGAATCCTCTAATGAGTGAGATGCTGTGGTGGAGGGTAAAGCTAGGCTGACAAAATGCTTGCTGGGGAATTGAGTTTGGATTCCCAGCACCCACAAATAAGCTGGGTGTGGTGGTGAACATCGGTAACTCCAGCATTGGCTGGGGTACAGGGCAGAGACAGGATGATTCCTAGGGTTTACTAGTCAGCTAATACTGCTGAATTTGCTGAGCTCCAGGTTCAGTGAGAGACTCTCAAAAATTAAAGTAGACAGCAATAGAGGAAGACATGCATTGTCAACCTTAAGCCTTCACACATATAAACGTGAGTACCCCCACACATGCATATACATGAATACATACGCAAGTATATTGAGTACACAGAGATGTATGCATGTGTGTGCATGTACACACAAGAATGAGAAACCAGGTATGTAGATAGGATGAGATTTGATTTCAGATTTCAATTAAAAATGACCTTTCCATTTGGCCCAAGACTGAAATACTGGAACAGATTGTATGTTCTCTTGTACTTCTCAGGGTTGCTCATGCCCACCCCATTCCTCTTGGCACCCCATAAAGAGCAGAGAGAGAGAGGAGAGATTCTTGTAGGGTAAGAGTGACTTCCAGATCTTTGGTTCATCTCTGACTTCCTGTGTTCTCTGAGCAGTTTGCTGGCCCTCTGAGTCACCATGTCCTTATTTGGAGAGGGGCTATGCTCTGATATGATGTGAATGCTGTGACACCTTCAAGGTCCTTGTGCTGAAAACCAAATCCTCAGTGTGAAGGAATTAGGAGGTGGAGTTGTCTGGCAGGAGACTTTATAATGACATTAGCATCCTTATGAGGAGCTCAAAGTCCAAAAGCCAACACTTCTGCTGAGGACACAGGAAGCCACCAATGTCCAAGAACCAGAAAGTGGCTCTCACAGTCACTAAGCCTTTTGGCATCTTGACCTTGGGCATTTATGTTGTTTGGGAGCCACTTAATTTATGGAATTTTGTTATAGTAACTACAAGGGATTGAGATAAACTCTAAGGGCTTTGTGGGCTTCAAAGATGTGAGGACAGTGTTGGCCTTTGGGGTCAGCTCAGCAGGTGACAAGGCCAATAGTTGCCTGCTTTCACCCACCCACATACCCCTAAAAGTGACTCTCCCCTTATCTCTGCTCTCTTTTCAGTTTAGCTTTAGAAGAACTCTGATAAAACCAACTCACACCAAGCTGTGAATGATCTGTTCCCTCCGGAGGTTAAAAACTGCTAATTGCGTTTTATAAGAAAAGGCATTTCATAAAGCGAACACTTAATTGTTAAATTGGTCAGGATGAATACAGAATTTTGGGCATTTCCCTCAAGATGCTTGCAGGCAGTGCCTAACCCCCGGCCTCAGATCTACTGGCTGTGGGGAACTGAGAATCAGCTGTTAGAAAAGGCAGTGGCAGAGGGAACTATAGGAAGGGTACTCACAGTCACACAAGAGACCTTTCAAAGTGACATCAAGAGGGCCCTTCACCTCCATCAGAGCTAGGCACAGAGAGGACTCCCAGCCTCTCTGGACACTTGCTCTTGGGAAGGCTCAGTTCTGTAAAGGAGAACAGGCTCTGTTGGCAGCACCTATGTGACCAAGGACTATTTGGAGCCTGGGAATGCAGCTCAGTGGTAGAATGCCTGCTTAGATGTGAAGTCTTGGATTCACTCTCCAGCAACTCAAAAAGAAAACAAGAGGGAGTGGATGGGGACACAGGTCAGTCTACAGAGCAATTGCTTTACAAGCACAAGAACTCCAGCAGTTCGATCCCTAGGACCCAGATAAAAGTCTGAGCATTGGGCATAGGCTTGTCTCCTAGCTGGGGAGCTAGAGGCAGGACTCCTGGGGCTTGATGGCTGGGCAGCTGACCTTCCCTGGCAAGCTTCAGATTAGTGGGAGACCCTGTTTCCCAACCAAGCGACTGGACCTAAGCAATAGCACTTGAGGCTGCACTCTGACTTCTACATGCACACACATGTGCACTTACATTGTCACAAACACGCACAACTACACACACCTAATGCAAAGCATGTTTTAGGACCAGTCATTCTCTCCCCCTCCTCTTTATAGGTTGGCTGTCATTCCCATATACTCAAATTTTTCTTGTATGAAAGATTTGCAGTTTGGTGAAGATGGGGAAGGTTCTGCAATTCTACAGTACCAAGCAGACAGAAGGTCTGCATGTAACTCCTACCCCCATTATAATCCTCTTTCTTCAGGCCCAAAGGCTAGGATATGTGTCAATTTTCATGGGCAGTTTAATCAGTAAGGATTTACATGTTCTGCAAATAGGGCCAAATCTATTCCTTACTGAAACAGAAAACCAGAAGCAGGAAGAAACAGGATTCTTTTGTCCTATCCCTCACAACACAGTCCCCTATAGGGACCCAGAACCCCTCCTGGCCTGGTTCCTCTAGGGACCTCCTATAGCAATGATAACGAGCCTAAAGCAGAAGCTACCCAATGGGGGAACAGACTTGCTTAGCATCTTACAGAGTAGCAGTCTGAGAGGCCAAGATAGTTCTCACTCCAGAAAACAGGGGTGATGAGGGTGCTTGGCTGCCCAATCCACAGGGTCTTCTTATAGCTCCATCAAAGGGGCCTGGCCTTTGTCGTGTCATTGGGGAGAGGATATTTGCTCACTTGTCCCTGACTGCAGCCTGGGTGAGGACAGAGGGCATGTGTGAGTCACGGCAGCCAGCCATGACAGAGAGAAGGCTGCCTGGGAGAGAAGAGTAGTGCCCTCCTGGGGCATCAGAGGGCTGAAGTAGAATTTATACCTAGTTCTAGGCCCTTCTGTGTGTTCCCATTTCTGCTTCTTGCTCATATATATGAACATGAGCCAGAATGCCCCAAAGTGACTCGGGCTTCCATTTGGTAGCTGGACATCAGTGCACCCAGAGCCTGACCTCAGGGTACATTCAGCGTCAGAACCAGGAGGAACAGGTCCCTGTGTCCACCTCCAGGGCTCCTGCTGATGCCTGGAAGGAAAGCTGTCTCCTGTGAAATCTGCCACTTTTATCACATCAATTCTTTTCTCCAGTGACACTCATGTCCCAGAGGGACCACTTATCAGCAAGCCCTGTTACCAGCAGCACCTGCCTCAGTCTTGAGAGCAGGAATTATCTTCTAGCTGTCCAGGCATCCTTGGCACTTCATGCTGGATAGGAATACAGTCCCCTCTGGGGCTATGGTGGCCCATGGGTACTAAGGCCCAGGCCTGAGCCTATGGAACTGGCTTCATGGTTCAGCAGCTACCTCATCGTAAGTCCCCTGGCCACCTCTGGACACAGTCCTCTTGGAGGGAGGACAGGAACAATGTCAGGTGGCCAGGGAGACCCCAGAAGCTCTGTGCCAAACCAAATGTGCACCCCCTTCCCTGCTGGACTGTTTGTTCTTACAGCTGCATCCTAGCAAAAGAGGGATGGGCACAATGATGTCTGCCCTGGAAGGGGGTGAGTACATTTTTGACTCAGTTTATGGCTTCTGTGGGTTCCCACACCAGAGCCAGCAGCATCAGAGGGGAGAGTCTCTCCTGGTTTGGCCCCTCTACCCACCATGAAAAAAAATCAGCTCTTTTGGAGTTCTTATTCTAAATGCCCAGTGCCTTGGGAGAGGCCCAGGTTCACAGCCCACATGCAAAGCAAAGCTGGGTAGAAGACCCCAGGGCCCCTGCGGTTCCAGTGTCCAATGCCAACCAGAGGTCCCTGAGAACTCAACGGTCCTGAGCCAGGCCATCCTTCATGTTCCATAACCTTGACTGCCTTTGGACAGACCCTCTGCCCCAGGTCTCAATACACAGCCCAGGAAGCCCCCTGGTGGCTGGTGAGAGGAGGGGGTCTGGCCAACCCTGAGGGGACGAATAGCATTTACTGGCCAAGGCCTCACCTCTGGCAGGGTTCCTAGCCTCATTAGCCATAGAAATGGCCATAAGTTGGGTATCACCCATGGTTCTAGGATTCTGAGAATTGGGCAGCTTCCTGTGCCCTTGGATCTGCTTTATTAATCCTTTGTTTAAGCCTCAGAGGAGGGACTCGGTCACTACCTCGTGTGAAGGCTCTGTCTTGATCTGTGACCTAACAGGAGTACGGATTCCCGACCATTAGGTCAGGCACAGGGGCAGCTGGCTCCATGCTCAGCAACTTATGTCCAGCTTGACGGAAGCTGCAATGCCTTTCCTTGGAAATCAGAGGGCCCCAGCCACTATACAATAGCCAGCAAGCCCAAACTGGTCCAGCCTGGAAGACAGCTCTCAATTACCAGCCTTTCTGAGTCAATGGGATACTCCATCCTCCTCCCCAAGCTGAGCTCTGGGAACCCCATGAGACCCAGCCCCATAGTCTTCCCTTCAGAACCCAGACCACTGGAAGGAAAGAACCAGAGCCAAGTAAACATTTTCACTTAGGATAGCTGTCCCTTGATTTTAAGTCATAGCACCGGCTTTCCTAACTTTTCTGGTTGCTTTTTAAAGGTATTCCACTGACCTCCCATGGGATCCAGGACAGCAGGAGGAGGGGCCTGGTAGGTTGGGTGGACTCGCTGACTCAGACACAGCCTTCAGCTGTCCAGGACAGACGGTCTTCAGGAGGCCATGAGCTGCCACGGCCACTGCTGTTACTAAGAAAAGCCCAAGGATAAAGACAGCGCATGCCTGCCTCACACAGGCCCTGAGGCTGGGGGGAGGGGATAACACAGGAGATCCTTAAGGCTTGGGGACGAGATGTCATGTCTCACTGACTGGGTGCACAGCTGTTCCCTAGTTTGTCAGGATAAAGAGTCCCTTAGCTCTAGCGGCCTTCAATTGTGGGGATGTAGGGTACAGACTGGTAAGCCTTGGGGATCCCCAGAACAGGGGTCACTTGCTTGTTCCTGTACCGAGAACAAGGAACACATCTGGGGTCCCTTGCTCTAGCTCCTTAATTTAATTGTGTGTTTGCTGGGATGTTAGTGTGATCACTGCACTCTTCTCTCTCCATTCTAGCTAATTACCCTCCCTCTGGCTACAGGGTCTCGGGAGCTTCATGCAGTGCCTTACATGGAAGTCTGGGTTATTAACTGAGCCCCATATCCCTCCTAGACTCTGAAGGTCTTGGAGAAGAGGCATGACCCCATAGAAAAGCCTCACCAGGTTAGAGCAAATCAGCCAGTGTGGTGGGCCCACACGAGAAGCTAACAACCGAGATGCTTAAGTGGGAAGGTGCACTCACACTTTGTACAGCTTGTCTTAGAGTCCAAAGTGTCCCTGCATGGTCCCATCTGCTCTTGTTCCAGAACCAGAGAAAGTGGGAAAAGAAAGTCAGCTTTCAGAGACTCTGGCTGGGTCCTCGGCTCCCACCCTGGGGCCCACAGTGGTCCCTAAAGACTCTGCTGTCATCTTAGGTAGGGATCTGAGGGTCCCTCAACATCACAGACATGACTTATTAAAACCCGATAAGTTCATGCTTTCCTGTGGCAAACAGAGATGGGGAACTGGAATATATTTATAATATATATGCGTGTGTGTGTATACACACACATAAATATACATCTACATACATACATACATACATACACACACACACACACACAATGTGTATACACACACACACACACATCATCCTTAGGCAAGACTTTCCTCTCTTATAGCCACATAAATGGCTTCATCTCTTATAACTATCATCAGTAAGTCATTCATATAAATTCACACACCCTGAGCACAGTCACTGAATGCAGATATTTGGCTATCAAGGATACTTTCCTCCTATGAAAAATCTATTTCAAATGAACTTTATCAGTTGAACAAATCTTGTGTCCCTATTTGCTGAATTGCTCAATACCCCTAGGCATTCACATGTGTTATTGGCCTGGTGATAATGTTACTTACCTTTAGTGTGTGTGTGTGTGTGTGTGTTTTCACAGGTCTACAGCTCACTGAATGCTCAGGGGCTGCATAGCCTTCTCTCTGAACTCTCAAACACTTTGCATATTTGCTTGCTGTAGGTTAACTTCTCTAGGGTTCAATGTTCTCAGCTGTGAAATCATATCTGCTTTAGGTCTGTTTTAAGTTTCTACAAGGAAATGAGAAGTGCTTACAGCAGTTTTGGATCCGCTGTGGGTAGAATGTAATGGTCCCCATATAGCCATTAATATTCTTAGTAGAAGGGGTCAGAGGCATTGGTGGCTTCTACTAGCTGACTTAGGGCAAGCTGATGGGAGCCAGGTCATTATCCACCCCCTTTCTGTAAGCCTCCTTCTTTCTTGATACCAGTCTCCTACCCAGAGAACACTTTACTTTAAGAAGGTTCCCCTGTGTCTCAACTGGGGGTTCAAAGAGGCTATTTAACTCAAGGCACAGAATTGCACAATTGCCAGGCAGGGGGGTGGGACAGGACCTCCTTGGATAGAAGGCCCTGGAGCGTGCCAGCAGGGTGTTGAGGTTCAGCCTTAAAATTTGGCTGACAAAGATGCTCATTAGACCAGAGAACTGAGCCATGAGCTCAGGTTGGAAGATCAAGGCATTTCAGTTCCAGGAACACAGTCCTTAAGCCTCTAATGCTCTCACTCTCTTTCCACCCCATGCTTTTCCAATGATGTTAGTTAATATGGGCCAGTCCGAATAACCTTGTTTCCTCCTTACATCTATGCCTATAAAAGGATGCTATGTTATCCCGATGGCCCATAATTCATCACGCTGAATTCCCCTCCATCTGGAGGCTTATACAACTGTTGAAAAGTTGTCACTATAACCTATTGTCATTGCAACCTTTTATGAACCAGCCTACATTTTTATGTCAAAAATTTATCTTAATGGCCTCACAGCTCTTACCTCCAATTATTCCAGTGTCATCGACCTCCAGCTCAGGCTGCATTCCAGCTAAGATGTGAGAACAAATTCCTTCTTCAGCTCTCCCCTAACCCTGCACTTAAAATAGGAGAAAACCTCTGGCAAGTGTGATGCCTTGCATGTGTGCAGAATGTGAGCCCCCTTTGGGCGACCCAGAAGGAAGGCCATAGAATGAGGCACATGGGCAGCTAAGGCTGAATGCAGAACTGTGCCAGGTAGCTGCCACATGGAAGGGAGGACTGGGGAGGGACACGGGTGCTAGGCATGTTTCCATCATTTTAAGATACACTCCCTAGCAAAGGCAGAGCATACCTGCCATTGAGGGGAGTTCCAGTACTCATATTTAGAAGTCTTTTGCTTTTCCAAAACACATTGTCTGTGTCCATGTACAAACAAATGAAGAATATAAGCAATCATAACTATGTGTCATAATGTAAAACCAATGGTGACTGTTAAATATATCATTTACAATATGATGTGTAAATATTACACTTTATATGTTAAACGTGAAATATGTGACAATCGCGCACACACATGTGCACATGACACATACTCAAAAGATATTTTATTGCTTTAGGAGTCAAGTGTAATTGAAAAGGTGGCTAAAGAAACAGACACTTCCTCCCATTACTTGTCCTCTTGTTAGTGCTGATGGAAGGCCCTGGCTTCCTCATTTGAAGACCTCCTTGACATCGTTTTTCAGCTCCTTGTGAAGTCCATTTTGTTCTTCTTCACTTAATAAGAAATGAAAAGTGGACAAGAATACACAAAAAGACAGGCAAAGAAAGTAAGGGGCACCCATGGCCCCAAACCTGCAGCTAGACATCCAGGCCAGGGTCCTTGCAGCCAGCTTCACTGCTCTTTGAAATGGAGACCAGGGTTGCCCACTTCTCTTGCCTCTACCTGCTCCAGGGTCTCAGCTTCAGGAGCGAGCATTCCAGGAACAGGAGAGATGATTTGGGAAAGGAGCCAAGGTTCTCAGGACCCTACTCTAGCAAGCTCCAGAGAGGTGTCATGCCCATGATCCCTGTTCTCCTTCCTGTCCCATGATCCACCGGACACAAAATGGCACTTTATAATTCTTGAGCCCAAGTTCAAGATTAGCCATTTTGATCAACCAGGCTCCCCATACCCTTACTGGAAGGAGGGTAGCCCAGGTATTTAGGATGATGAGAAACCCCAGTTAATCTGACCATGGTAGTGCAAGCCTATTAATTTAGCACATAGAAGGCTGAGACAGGAGGATCATGAGATCAAAGCCAGCCTAGATTACATGATAGGACCTGTCTAAAATACAAAAACAGCAAAGATGAAGCTGGTGGTCTGTATGGAAGGCCCAAGAGTTATCCCTGTTGCAGACCCTGTTATGAGCTGACCTCAGTGTGAGCTCAGAGTGAGCTTTTTTTTTTTTTTTTTTTTCCCCTGTACTGTGGTGATAGTGGCTCTCACAGAGCCATCCCTGGCTGCAGAGGTACTGTGCAGCTTGGGATGTGGGCTATTTGTGCTTGTACATGGCATGTGTGCATATGTATGCGTGCTCTTACAATACAATACAGTGAATGACACTTGTAGTTTTTTATTTTTGCTATTGGCAAGCATTTGACTCTGTCTTGGAACAGGGCAGACTGAGTTCAATATCTTATAAGGCCATTACTTTGCAAATGATCTGGGGGGAGGGAGCCTAAAAACTCCCACATTTCCCTAACCCTTAGTTTTTCATCTTAAAATAGCAATGATAACAACCTGGCCCACAGGATTTGATGCAGATATGTGCAAGGCACTGACTCACACCTGGAAGTAGTAAGGTTCTAACAAATGCTCACCACGGTTACTGCTGCTTGTATTTACAGCCTCGCCTGCAAAAATGGTGCTAATCATTGCTACTGATGCTCTTTCCAGATCCTTGTCCTTCAGAGCGGCCCAGTCTTGCTGACTCAAGTCTCCATCTTGGTCTCAGGGCCCCAGGGAAGAACTATCCCAGAGATGGGACAAAGCCCTGAGGTGTATGGAAGGTTGGTGGAAAGAAGTAGGAAGAAGACTCCAGTCTGCAGAAGAGAATCTACTGGGTGGTGATGGTTCTCCATTTCCTGACATATATATATATATCAGGGTGTGTGTGTGTGTGTGTGTGTGTGTGTGTGTGTGTGTGTGTGTGTGTGTGTGTGATTATTGAGTCTCATTTTAAAAATGGGTAATGGACCATGGCAAGTTTGAGACCCGACCTGGAGGAGTTCCAGAGCTGTGGCTCTCCATCCCTGGCCTTCACTCCAGGAGTTTTGGGCCTCAATCCTTTCCTCCTCACTCCTTCATGTAGTCTCATCCACTCTCATGGGGTAAGGGGACACCCTCTTCTCCTGCTCACATGGTGGGTTTCTTTCCAGCCATCCTGCTGTTCTTCAGCTCCTCTGTCTCCCTCTGAATCTTTGCCTCCCCAGCCTCCTTCAGGATAGCTATGATGTTTGCCGGAGCCATTGGCGTAGCTATAGGTGGCCTTATCTTGCTCCCTGACTTTTACTGTGTCTTGTCTATTTCCATGGCAGGGTTACAGGGCCCTTGAGGTGCTAGGCAGAGTGGCAAAAATGGTACCTACTTGAGAGTGGAGGAGGAGGTGCTGTCTCTTTCCAGCTAAATGATGTCAACCCCATCATTTGATATACAGGGAAGATACCCAACAGATGCCTGACTGCATCTCCCCCCCCCCCCAGAAGTATTTCCTGACTACTTTAAATTTGCATCTGGGCTTCACAAGAACCCCAAAGCAGAATCCCTGTCCAATGCAGTGAGCTGTCTCTCTCAAAGGTATTTCACTTCCTGTTTCAATGGGAAGAGACTTTGTCCTTAGCTCTGATCGTTGCTAAACACAGTCAAGAGATTTCCTGGGTCCCCAGGCTCCTACATGGCTGATCCAGTACATGAGTGCCTCTTATATCAGTGCCAAGGTAAAAAGGCAGGAAATCAGAAGCAGGAGTAAAGTGTGCATGTGCAATTTCTTCTTTCTTTATGTCCTTCTGGGGAGCCAAATTCTGAAACAAGTCTCGCTTTTGTGCGTGGGAGACACTTTGTCCCCTGCAGACTCTCCTTGCCTCCTTGGCTCAGAAGGAGATACCCGATGACAGTGTGCTTCCCTGAAAGTATCTACTAACATGCCTCCTCTTCTCTGTGATGCAGAGAGCTGACTCAGTGTGAGGAGGCCCGTTTTCTGTTTATATGTAAGTGTTGGTGTGTTCAAGGACAATGTGGCATGGCCCTTGATAGGTTCCCAGGAGGTTGCTAGTTATTCTGCCGGCTTCTCTCTGACACAAGCATGCTGATGACTCCAGTTCCTCATCCTCTCCCTGGGGACACTGCTACTAGGAAACAGGACCTCTCCTTGGAGACTGAGTCTCTGGGGCTGATTGGTAACTGGAGGCTGGAGGATGACTCAAGAAAACCTCTGTAGAATGAAGCTGGCGTCATTTAAATCTAATATGCTTTTAACCTGATATTAGCCCTAAGGGACAGCTTCTTGAGTGTGTCCAGGCAGAGGCTACCCGAAGCCCAGGGAGTGCCTGGTGCCCTGTGACAGGCCTCCTGCCTGGCTGGTGGGTGAGGGCATTCTACTATACACATAGCACAGTTCAAACCACCAATCAGCGCCACTTCTCCATGGCAACCACAAACAGCCTGAATGTTCCAGAGGCTATGCTGGCAGCAGACATAAACTCAGTGGCATGAAACAATGTCCTCATGACAAACATCGTCAAGTATGCAAACATCTCACTGTCGCTTCTGAGGATGAAGCCATCCCAGGAATGTCATATGTAGGCAAGGAAGGCGACTGGCAGTCAGGGAATCACCATATGGTTGGGGCATGATCTCGGCATGATCCAAGAGCTCTCAACTTACTGATATGACAGCTTTCCCAACAGAGATGAGATGGGAAGGTGAAGTGGGAAGGAATGGGAAAGCCACAGCAGGGGATCCCATGGTGGAAGGATTTATGAACTGGAATAACTGTAGCTTTTCTGAATGGATCATGTGCGGTGCGTGACATGGGCCTGCCTTTTCCCTAGGTGTTCACCAGCAAACAAAGTTAGGAAAAGTGATGGCCAGAGGAAGGTGGCAAAGAAAGTCCACCAGGACACACCAAGCACTCCGTCTCTGTTGTGGTAAACGATGACTTTAATTTACAAAGCAGATGAATACTAAATCTTCATGAAATTAAAAACTATATTATTTATGTGAGTGGAAACGGAAAATGTTCTCTAGCTAGCAGCAATCCTGCTTTGTAGGAGGGACACTAAAATAATTAAAACCACTCGTGCTTCAGTAATAAATAATGATAATAAATAAATGTCCTGACCTTAAGCGAAAATATAAAATTAAAACCCATTTGGTATGTAAATTCATTCAGGACGCTAGCGAGGCTCCCAGCCCAAGATGGTGTGGAATGGCGGGAGCGTTCGCTACATGAATTTTGAAAGGAAAATCAAAGAACAACGGCATTGTGTGTGTATCGACTCATTATTCTACTTTAATTCCGTCTAATGCTGTGTGGAGCCTCAAGGCTGGGACATTAATTTCCTGCGTTTTCTGTTCCACCAATTCCTCATGGAGAGCTGCAGGAAAAACTTCACTCCTAGAGGCTGAAATCAGGGGAGGCCAGAACACGGCAGGAGAGGCGGGCAGAGAACAGAGGATTGGAAGGCAATTTTGACATGTTTACAGAGAGCTGAGGAAAAGACATTGGCAAAGCCTGGCCGGGTGCAGGCTGCTGTGAGCTCCGGAGGGCTTGGACTACCAACCATCCAAGTCGAATGGGTCCAGATCTTGTGTCCAGGGCAGGAAGTGGTGATGTGGGGAAAATGGCAATCAGATCCAAATAGGGGTGCCCCCACCACTCTCAGACGAGTGCTGTACAGCGAAACTGCTGCATGCTCCAAGAAGCCTGCTCCTGAAGCCCCGCCCACTCCAGGTCAGGCCACTCTAAGTGTGTCTGGTGGGAAAGCTCAGACCCTGTCAATATCCCTGTGGCCAGCAGGCTTCTCCTTTGAATCACCCGCCAAGGGCTGCTACACATAGCCTTTCATTTCAGTCTCATAACTACCATGTGAGGTAGGGTGGAGATGGTTATTCTTTTCTGACAGTCAGGGAAACTGAGGCACTGAGCCAACTGTTGAGGAAGTGGCAGAAAAGGCATTGGAATTGTGTGCCAGGCTGGAGTTTCATAGTCAGAGACTTCTAAAGTAAGGAAGGGGTTGGGGGAGGTGTCACAGCTGAAAGGGAGCTTTGTGGGTTCCCCCTTTTTTTGAAGCACCTAAGTGACATGTATGTCTCAGGTGTGGCCTGGTTCTTTCATCCCTTATATTTAAACTGAGGGTCCTTTAGCCTGTGGAAGCCCTTTGCAGCTATGTTCCAGAGTCTGACTTTTGTGAGTTGATGCAGACAGTGGACTCCCTGTACCACCCTGGCCCTGGCCTCATTTCCTTTGAGAGGCCGGCCACTTGTCACCTCTCACCATTGCTACAAAGGAGAAGTGGGACATACCACCCCACAGGAAACAGAGACCCCCAAGTCTGATCTTCCAGGGACCCAGGGTCACTTGGGGACATAGAGCCTCAGGGAGAGGGAAGGATCCATACAAACACCCAATAAAGACCATGGTCTGACAGTTCAGTCTTCCAGGAAGAAATCTCAGCGCAAGTTCTCCACTGTCTAAATAACTCCCAGTCGTGCTGGGCTTGTTGAGAAAACCTCAGGGCATGACTGGTTTTCTGCATATTTGAATATGAGATAGGGAACCACTAACCAGTCTGGAAATTATCCATCTGAGGCCCCTTGGGGACTGGAATGGTCTTTGTCCAGCCAAAGAGTCCTGGAAATCCCCTTCCACCGGAAGTCTGACATAATCTCCAGTTTTCTGGGGGTGTTAAATGTCCTCAACCACTTCTACCCTGTCATTTTTGTGTGACTCCATGAAGGACACAAGGCCAAGGCAGCCATAGTTCTTGCTTTGAGAACAACAAGGTTACCAAGGAGCCAGGAGAACCTTAAACCTACATTACCAAATGGTAAAAAAGGTGTTGGGTGTGGGTGGGAAGATGGCTTAGTCCACAAAGTATTTCTGAGTTTGGGTCAAAGAACTGATGTAAAAACTAAGCCAGGTGTGGTGGCCCACGCTTTTTAAACCTGGTGCTTGGGAGGCAGAGAGAGGCCCATCCCCAGATTCATCGCCAGCCAGAATATCCTACTTGGTAAGTTTCAGGTCTGTGTGAGACTGTGCCCTTCAAAAAGCATGGTCCTGAAGGAATGACACAGGAGAGGTTGACCTCTGGTCTACACAAGTATGAAAATATACACACATATGCACAAGTGTGCATGTGAGTGTACATACACACATACACAGAAAGACAAAGGGACAGAGATGGACAGAAACAGACAGGCAGACAGACAGATATCTTTTGGGTCAAGAGCCAAATTCCCACACCAAGCTGTGAACAGGCAAGATGTGTATATCCTGGAGGAGGGGAGGAAGAGGGAGCCAGAAGCAATGCCTGGGTGGGGAGTGGGGGAGAGTACCAGGAGTTGGAGGAGGAGGAGGCTGAGAAGTGAAGGGTCATGTCATGTGGGAGAAGTCAGGCAAGTGCTCTTGAACCCCATGCCGGGCCCAAAAAACAGAGTGTGGATTCCAGAGAAGGCTGGGAAGAAGGTGGGGCAGGAATTGCAGCTTTGTCCTTGCATCTGGCAGCAGACAGCCTCGCATAGACTACAATGTTCTTACTGGTGCTGTGGTCTGAATGTTTCCTCTAGAGATTTACGCTTTAAAAAGATACCCTAAGGACTGGAGAGTTGGCTCAGTGCTTAAGAGCACTTGTTTGTTTCTGTAAAGGACCCAGGTTCGATTCCCAGCACCCACACAGGCTTACCATTCCCTCAGGCACCAGGCACACAGGTGGTACACAGACCCACATGCAGGCAAAGCACCCATATGACTAAAATCAACCTAAAAATAATTAAAAGAAAAATCTACCTCAAGGAGATAGTATTTGAAAGTGGGATGTGTCAGGAGTATGAAGGCTTCCTGAAGAGCATCAGGGCCCTACTGCCAGATTTAGATGTATCCAAGAGACACCATATTAGAAGGGGAGGGCTTTTCTCGGACACCAACTGTGCTAATGTCTTGAACTCTCCAGTTTCTAGAACCATGAGCAATAAATGGATACAATTTATAAATGATCCAGCCTAAAGTATTATGCCATAGCACCAGGAAGGGGCTGACATACCCGGATATCCAGACAGCTTTGCTGTTTGTTAAGTCCCAACCTGACTTCCCACCTTAGCATCTCTACCTTCTTTCCCTGGGTTTGCTTTCCATCTTCCTGACAGTTGTTATATTTTTCAGATTTATTTTTATTTAAAAAAATTGTGTGTATTATGTGTGTATGTACACATATAAGTACAAGTACCCTCAGAATCCAGAAGGGGCGCTGCTAGAGTTAAAGGTAGCTATGAACCACGCAATGTCAGTGCTGGGGTCTGAACTTGGGTCCTTTGAGGTATGTACTTTAAACCAGACCTGACTTTTTTTTTTTTTTAATTGTAACTGTCTCCGCTTACTACCAAGAAAGTGCTACACAAAGGGAGAGTTTGGCTTCATTTCAGCTCTCAGTGCACTAAAGAAACACTTAGGTGGGCTCTGAATAGATAAACAAATGTCCCATCATAGCTCTACTTCTCTGAATAAAGAACACTTGTTTGCTGCTCACTCATGGTGATGCACCCTGCTAGCCTGGCTCTGGGCATGAACCACTAAAGACACGAGGACCTAGAAGGGCTGTGGGCTGCTTGAAGTCTAATAGCAGACACTGTCCCTGAAGTCCAGTCCTAGAGAGACAGTCTAGCCTCTCTGTGGGTGGGGATCTCAGCTCATGCTTGGCCACCTTCAGACCCTCTAATAGGTCTGGAGAGGAATGTGGAGCCTGGGCAACATGCCTGGAGTGTGGATGGAATTTATTGCGCCAAAGGCTTCCTGAGTTTTTAAGGTCTTGACTAGCAACACACATACTTTTGTGGGGGTAGATATATAAAAACACCCCAATCAAAACCCACAGGAAACAACCTGGGGCGAGCTGGGGGTGGAGCACGAAATGCATAAAACACATGGGCCAGAGCCTGAGCAAACAGACAGGGAGAAGGGCCAAGCTAAGCCAGGGCCTTCTAGAGTTTCGAACAACGAATTTTAACCAGAATATGAGCTCCCTCACCAGCACCAGGGCAGGTAAAGTGTAAGAGAAATAATGAATGGAAAAGGTGGTAAGGCTCAGCCACTCAGACAGGCCCGCCATAGACGCCATGTGAGTCTCCTGCTTGCATTATAGCAGTGTCTCAACCTGTGGATCACGGCTCCACAGGGGTCACACATCAGATATCCTGCATATCAGATATTTCCATTATGATTCATAACAGAAGCAAAATTACAGTCATGAAGTATCAATGACATAATTTTATGGTGTGTGTGTGGAGTCACCACAACATGAGGAGCTGTGTTAAAGGGTGGCAGTATCAGGAAGGTTGGGAGCCACCGGTCTAGGGGCTTGTGTTCTTTTAAAGGGAGAGGTTTAAATAGGGGGCCTCCCTTCAGGAGAGTCAGCTGGGTTCTCCCGAATGCCAGCTTCCAGCCTGCACATAGTGTTATCATATGGTAGAGACTAGAATGGATGTTGATGGCTGCTAACTGTACAGCGTATACAGCCATACCTAGAAGCCTCTCTTGTCCTGCACTTAGATATGATCAGTACCCCCTTTAAAGATGGTAGAGTCTTAAATTGGGGGAAGCCCTTCAGAGAATTATTCTGGGGAGCTGGGATAGTAGAGTTAATTTCTGCACTTACAATGTTCATATAGCTGTCTGAGTTGGCCCATCTTTGCTCGAGTCAGAATTTCCTCGGATGCAGAGTGAAAACGTCTGCCACCCAACCCACACCCACTCCAGATAGCAAATGTGCCTTCCGTCCTCTGACCTTTCTGTTATGGCCAATAGGTGGCAGGAACTCTTGTCTGGGGTCCTGGAGCCAAGGCTGCTTACCCCAGCCCCCACTAAAGCCATCCTGTCAAAGAAATTACCACATTCTGCTGAGTAGAACAGAACTGAGCTGGGGCAGTCAGGGAGGGCAGGGCCCCAAAGCAACTCTGGCCCCCAAGCCACTACTCTGCGGGCATCACACGGACTGGCTCTTCTTGGCCCTGCAGCGCTTGGTCAATCCTATTAATAGCTCAGCTACAAGGCCTGACTTCTTCAGTTTCCATTTCACTTGCACCCGATCTGGCGGTCCCAGTGGGGACAGTTTCCTTGCAAAAACAAACAGCAGAATCAATATTTCTTTCACCAGGGGAGGTGTAGGGTCTGCAGACTGTAGGCCAGGCCTGTTTTCACTTCTCCTGGTCGGACCTGAGCCTGGAAAGGGGAAACAAAGGCCACCAGGGCACTTTCTGCCTCAAGCCAGCAATTTGATTACATTAAATTTAGCACACACTTACCACTCATCTTTAACATATCAAAGCCAGCAAGACAAGGAGGAAAGGATGAGTAAGATGTACCCTGGGTTTGGGAGTACACCAGCATCAGGAAATGGGCACCAGGAGACAAGACACATAAACCATCAGCTACAGAGTACCATGGAAGCAGGCAGTTAGAAGACGGCTGGAGTACCTGGTCTCTAGGCACAGCCCTCTCCTCTTCCATGCCTAAGCAGAGCATACCTAGTGAGTCAGTTTCCCTGGGGTTGGAGGTGATGTGGTGTTCAGTGTGTGTGTGTGTGTGTGTGTGTGTGTGTGTGTGTGTGTGTGTGTGTTTGTGTGTGTTTGGGGCAGCGGGGGGGGGGGGGGGGAGAAGGGGATTACGATCTCTCTCTATGTCTGTTCTGGCCTCCAGAGCATCTGCCTGGACAAGCCCTGAATACAAACCTCAGTGAATAAAAGGTCCTGGGGGAGCTGGTTAAAGATACAAATCTTGGGCACAGCCCAGGAGATGCAGAATCAATAAACACTGGTATGTCTGAAGGTTTGCCTATGGAAGGAGCCCCTCAGGGGCCTGGGAGTCCTTGGGTCACAGGCTGAGAGGTATCTGGCCAGGCTGCGACTTCTGGGCAGAAGTCTGGGGAGAGCTGAGATAACAGGATTTGTGGAGAGAAAACCACACACAGGACATCAGACTGGCCTGTGGGTGTGGCACCTGCCTCCAAGGCCCCCAGTGGAGCTGAGGGGGACCAATAGGGGCTGTGATGGCACTGAGGCCTATATCCAAGTGTTCCAGGGTTCCCTCAACAAAGAGGGGAGACAGGATGATCCCACTTGAACTTTACCCACTCAGCTCTGTTCCTGGCTAGTGTGAGGACTATGGCAGGAGCATGAGGGCATTCTGCACCAAAGGCCTGAGTGCAGGGTGTCAGAACACTCCTTGGAATGGTGGCTGCCTTGTGAGAGGTCACTGTGATACTGACAGGATGGCTGGATCACCACAGGATATCTAGGACTGGCATGGTGGAGTACAGAAGGCAGGTCAGGAGCCTTCCTAGAAAAAGTATCCAGGAAAAACCTGCTAGAAGCCAAACCAGGTGGGGGGATCCCAGGAGGAGCAGACAGGGAGGAGTGTATCTCTCTCTCTCTCTCTCTCTCTCTCTGTGTGTGTGTGTGTGTGTGTGTGTGTGAGAGAGAGAGACAGACAGACAGACATACAGGCTGTTCCATCCCAAGGCCCTAAATTAGCAATCAATAAAAACAAACCCCTCCCTTGCCCGTGTGTCAGGATTCAGTGGGAAGCAGTGATGAGGAGGACCACACAGACTTTAGACCCCGGACACGAAGCAGCTTAGCCGGCATGTTTTAGGATAATAAAGGAATCTAATGGAGAATGCTTCCTTCCCCCAGAGCTCCGATTAAACTTTGGAATATGGGTGACACGTACGCTGCCGAGGACACCGCACAGTTAGAATTCTGCCAGCAAACATTCTAAAATATTCATGAAACATGGGACCAGGCCTGACTGTTAACACTGCTACTGGTTCCCTCCAATGGAGTGACAAATGGGCACCAAGCACTGTCATCTGTCCCTTTGATCTTTCCAGGTCCCACTAGGGAGCAGAGGGTAGAAGGGGGTGGGGGCAGCGAGGCTAGTGGGGAGGGAGAGGTCTTCACGGTTCTGGTGGCCTCAGTCTCCTTGCAAGAGAGTAAGAGAATGGGGGATTTCTTCAGACTATGAGGTACAGTCATTGATCTTTCCACTCTCTCCATCAGTGCTTAGTGGGGGCCTCCCACACCACACACTAACCTTTGTGAACACAGCATTGTCATATACACAAACCTCTTGCAATGGTAAGGAAAAAAAGGAAAATGTCTTAGGGAAAAAAAAAAAAAGCAAAGTGGCCTTTGAGAGAGAGAATGGGGAGAGAACCATGTGACAAGATCCTGACTGCCTGGGTTAGGAGCATCACTGGAGTTCTCACCACACTGAGAGGAAAGCACTGTGCAAAACTGCTGCAATTTAACAGGGCAGCTAATTAAAAGGAGCGACATGAAAGGCCTTTTCTTTCTAGGCTGAGTTTTACATCTTTCTGTGTAGGGAATCAAAAGTATGACAACACGAGGACAAAGAGCCATGTCCCCCAAACAATAAGATGTGGCAGAACAGCCACAACCACTGAATTAGTGGTCTGGTAGCCTTCCGCCCTGCATGTGTGACTGAGGCTCATTGTTGCAGCGGTAGCTTTAGATGGTGGGGTCACAGGAAGAACGTGACACAGCAGGTACCTATGGCTCATGTAGAATAGAGTCTAGGACAAATGTAGTACCATGTGTGCAGAGAGAGAGAGAGAGAGAGAGAGCTTCTTTGTGGCCATCGAGAAGAGCAGATCCCCTAAGCACAGGACACTATTCTCCCCATCACACTGGCTAAATGACTATTTCCTGAGGTTCCTATGAGCCTTTGTGTGGGGATGTTTGTGCATGTGTGCAGAGGTTGGAAATCAACCTTTGTGAGGTTTCTCAGAAACAAGTTCTCTGATTGGTTTGAGGTTGGCCAATTAGACTAGGTTAGCTAGCCAGGTAGCCCCAGGGTGGCCTGTCCCTATCACTGGTAGTCCAGGCAGATGCCTAACCATGAATTCTGGGGTTCGAACTCAGGTCCTCATGCCTGTGGGGTAACCACTTTTTCCACTGAGCTGTTGTCCAAGACTGAATTATGCTTTTTGACAATGATGGCCTTTTGAATGAGGTAGGGGCTACAGAACAGCTGCACTCTGGGTATAGACTTTCCTCATGGGGGAGGGGGATAAAGGTCTTTTGGAAGCAGAGAACAGCAATGGTGGCCTAGCCCCCTGGAAGTTCTAAACATGTTGAATCATATACTTTAATTTTATGTGTAGTTTAGCATAACCAAAAACAAACCCAAGGTTTTCTGAGGTCACTGTGCATGTGTGAGAGTTCCCCCAGCAATTCCCAAGCCCAGGTTGTTGTCGGGGGGGGGGTTGTTGCTAGAAAGGCCAGTTGTCCCCATCTTGTCTCACACAGCTCTGTCCCTTGGTTGGCCAAAAGGTTGAAGAAGCCTATGGGGTCACATGGCAGCCATCGTCTCCAAAGACCACCAGGCAGAGTTTTCTGCAGCTTAGCCTCCTGAGCGCCGCTTGGTCTAATTTTAAACTCTTTCCCATGGTAAAACCACTCCTGCTTCTGAGAAGGGGCTTCGATTGCACAGAAGTTCATTTCTGGGAGGTTGACTGGTGGCTTGACACTGTCTTCTTCCTGTCATCCCTTAAAGCCTTTCAAGGCGGCCCCCCTCCCAGTTACATATGGGCCCCTCCCCTTGGCAGTCGAGTTCACTAACCCAAAAATCTGGGCAGGCTGGCAGGGTTGGGGCAAGAAGTAGGAAGCAGGGGCGGAGAAGGGAGGGGTGCAATAGATAGCTCTGGCAGAGATAGAGGCTAGACCCTTCTCTTGGGTTCGAACATAGCCACCCCCTGGCCTTGAACTCCTTAGTGTCCGTCTCTCCCCTTCCCCCCTCGCTTCCTATGACTGTGCAAATGTTTAGCTTCACCTCCATGCAGCCAGCAGCCAGCAATCCATCTGTTAACACGCTGGCCAGACTGGGGCCTGGTGGCATCAAAGTGACCCAGAAGTAGGTCTAATCCTCTCTTCTAAATGTGCTTAATACCATCGATAATCTTGTCACATAAATCTTCTGGTTAGCAGCGAGCTGCAGCTATCACCACTAGACTCCAAGAATCTTTCAGGAAAGGATTCTCCCTCCTGCCATCTATCTCCTTTCTTATAGCCATCTCAGCTGCCATGTTGCCGGGCACTTGGGAGAACTGCCCTGACCTTTCCGGGCTCATATCCCAGAGCAGCTGCTTGCAGATTAGGCCACTAAGCCCACTTACTCCCTTTCGTAGAGTCAGGTACCATGCTTAATAGCATTGTTTTGAAGGCTGGGAGTAACGTTTTTGGTGATGGTGGTATTGAGGTGTGTGTGTGTGTATGTGTTGGGGCACATATATGTGTAAGTATGTGTGTGTAATCAAAGTACAACCTCGGATATTCTTCCTCAAGCATTGTTTACCTTGGTTTTTTTTTTTTTTTTTTTTTTTTTTGAGTTGGATCATTGGCCTGGAACTTGTCAGGTAGGTAAGGGTAGCTGGTCACTGAGCCCCATGGACTTACTTTTCCCGTTTCTCATGTCCAGTGCCAGGAACACAGGTGTGTGTTACCATGTTTTGTTTTTGGTTTTGTTTTATGTGGGTTCTGGTGACCTAATTCAGGTATTCAGGTTCACATCCTTGCAAGGCAGACATTTCACTGACTGAACCATGCCCCCAGCCCCCAGCGTGCTTTCCAGACAAAACATTGCTTGTCTCTCATTTTATCTATTCCCTAGCCCCAATGACACCTCTGGCCTCTGTGCTCATGGTATATCAAAATCTATGCTTCAATCCAGTCCATTTGGAGTCAACAGTGTTATCAAAAACCTGAACAGAATTCACTGTCCATATCTTCCTCCAAAGATACTGAAGTCATTACATTACTTCCAAGACTTGAATCATTAGTGCAAACACTGGGTAATCTCAATATTATCCAGATTTGAGCAAAGCCACACCCCAGGGTGCCTGTGTTCTAACTCCCAGTGGGTAAATCCAGGTGTGTGTGTGTGTGTGTGTGTGTGTGTGTGTGTGTGTGTGTGTGTGTGTGTGTGCCTTCCTTCAGGGCATAATACACAACTGTTCTGGCCAGTCTTGAGGGACTAAAGAGCAAGTACCTGTGAGCAGCAATGATGCCTGCCCTCCTATGGCACTGGGTTCAGCAACAGCTGGGTAAATAAGTGAACCACAGTCTAGTTCCATGCCCAGACTCCAGGAGCACTGGGCAAAGACAGCGCAGATGCTAAAAGCCAACAGAAGTCTGCATGGCATCCTACAACTCCTGCAATAGGCCCCTAAGGCCTGGCTGACATTTGGGCCCAGTTTCCTGTGGGCAGGTGTATGGGCACACCAAGGCCTTTTGCACCACAGAGGACCCACCCTGGATCAGGGACATGCTTCCTCTGGTAGCTGAGCACCGAGCAGGTGGAAAGATCCCACTCAGGGACAAATTGTAATGGGAGGAATGTCATGTCCACCACATTTCCCCCTTTTCATTCCAGGGTTATAGAGGGGCACAGATGGTGACAAAGAGAATTTTACTGTGAACGACCACAGTAAAAAGAGACCAGTGGTCAGTGTTTGGAGCTTTTATTGGCCTGTGTGGTATTTTGATTTCAAGAAATTCCTTGGTGGCTCTCCCAATTTGACTGGGCACTAGAGTCTACCCATGCTCATTTTCTCTCTCCGACACAGCAAGAGATCCCACTGAGGGCTTGCTGTAAAGGGAGGCCATGTGGAAATCTCACCCCCCACTCCCTGCTCTGTACTCTTTAGCAGACTCTGTACACAAAGGTGACGCACGAACCCTTGGCATTTCCTGAGGGACACTGATGTGAGTAGTGAGGGGTATCTGTCAGTAGTGCAGTTCTCTGTTTTAATTGCCCTTTGGCAGGCTGCCAAATTGGAGTCCGTATGTTCCAGGAAACAGGCACACAGTCTGTAGGAAGCCGGTAAAAACAGTCCACGTGGAGGGAAAGGTTAAAGGTGTTTCATTTCCACACAGTGGGCATGCCTACAGGTCATCTGCTCTGGGCATGAGCTCACAGCTCCACTCAGGGGAACCACTTGGGCCCAATAATTTCCTAAGGCTGTTGTAATGAAGGACCATGGATTGGGTACCTCAAAAACAGAGCTTTGTTCTCTTATGGTTCTAGGGGGGCTAGAAGTCCAAAGTCAAGGGTTGTCCAGGCTAGATACCTTCCCAGAACTCTAGAAAAGAATCCTTCCTTTCTCTTGGCTTCTGGTACCTCCATTAGTTCCCGTACTCTACTATCCACCTCTGGCTTCACACAACATCTCCCATCAGCTACTATACCAATCTGCTTCTTTTTTTCCTATACGGCTCTCTATGCATCAGGACCCACTCAGTTCAAGGTGACACCCTCGCCTTAATAGACATGTCAAAGCCCCACCCCTAGCAGAAATAAATGAAGGTGACCCTTTGATGGCTGATGAACAGTGCTGAGGACAGTGATGGAGAGACCTCTTCTGTTTTACACAGCTAAGAGGAAGATGTGCCTGACTCCTGAGCCAGGTGAGCTGGGGAGGTGCTCTGGGGTCATGGCTAAAGAATCCAGGCGGATGGGTATTGAGGGAATACCTAAGTAATCTAGTATAATGTAGCGGGTTATCACAAGGAGAGGATTTTAACACCTACACTCTGCTGTGTCATTCATTTGAATATTACAAAGAAGACTCAAATTTCTTTGAAATGGGCCCATCCTAAAATACAGCTCTGTTCTCTGAGTGGGACCAGGGCACTGGAAAACCACAGCATACTCACAGGTGAGGCAAAGGCAGGTGTAACATGGAGTGTAGACCTCCCTTTACTAGCTACTGGCATTCCTAGAAGGTCTCCAAAGGTAGAAAACAGCCCAGGGCAGCTGACAAAGCTGTTGCCAGTCCACTAAACCTCCCACTCTATACCCCTGAGCTACAAGAACCTTGGGCCCTCTTACCTACTTCTAGCTGAGTGTTGGGGCTTAGAAATGTTAAATAACAACAATAATAATAACACATCTGAGTGTGATGCTTTAATAGCCGATCTATCATTTTCCTACTTTATTTCAGAGACTTTAAGAACGGTGCCCTTCCTGCACAAAACATCAGGGTGCATTTATATTAAAAAATGAAACTAATTAAAATGTTTGAAAACCATAAACTTCCCCACTGTAAAACAGCAGCAACCCTATTTTTCCAGTCTAAAAAGATTTTTCTTCCTCATTCTGTGGTCTGCTTGGATGAGCACACTACCGGTGTGGGAAGGCTGGAGGAAATGCAAGGAGAATAGTTCCAGTGTGAGGCCTCTGGTGAGTGCTGGTGCCAAGGAACAGCTCCATGCTTGGTTGGCACCATAGGGGTGTTCGTGTGTTCATTGTATGAAGTGTGTTTGTGTTACAAGAGAGGTCATTTTCCAACATTAAAGTTGACTTCATACAAGTCCCACCCAATCAGGCCAGCTTTGAGAACCTGCTAAGTGAAGTAACTATGAAGACTGGCTGAAAACATGAAGAATCCAAGATGGCGGGAGTGAAGACAGGCTGAGCTAGGAAATGAAGGCCAGGATGAAGATCAGCCATAAACTACGAAGGGCCACAGCTGCATCAGGCCGTTCCTCAGTACAAGAGACAGCTGATCCTGTGCTAAGAACCTTAGGAAAGTTGCTAGGCCACTGAGGTCTGAATGCTGATATGTCCTCCATGTAAGATGTAAGTCTGTTTTTTCTTTTCTTTTTTTCTTTCTTTTCTTTCTTTCTGTTTTTTTTTTTTCAAAGGAATTCATCCACAGGGTAAGATATGTGTTTCATTTACAGTCACTGCCATCGCCAGCATATATTGGCTACTTACTGTTGGTCCAGCAATAGGCTTTCTGCCTGGCTTTTCTTGAATATACTGAACCTCCTAGAAGGTAGTGTTTTTGTTGTCCTCAGTTTAGAGATGAACAAGATAAAGACACAGGATAATGAAACAACTAACCAATGGCAGGAACCCCAGGCTTCCTGACCTGACAGTCTATGTTCATGGCGCATACTCTGCCTCACACCTTTCTTTTGGACATACACCAGTTCCAGATCACTTGTGCAATAGGTGATGTGTGCAGCTGATGTCCAGCTGGGAGTGTGTGTGTGTGTGTGTGTGTGTGTGTGTGTGTGTGTGTGTGTGTAGGCAGAAGTGAGAGACAAAGCTTGGGGATGTCAGTACAAATCTATTAATTGGATTATAAAGAAGGATGATAGGAAGCTAGGACAATCTCTGTCTCTTGGGAACCTGAACTATGAGTCAGGAGGAGAAACTGAATGGATGATGGAGTAGAGAAATAGTGGAAGGTAGCCTTTTGAGAGTTGATGGGCAGGAGTGAGGATCATGAGGGAGAGTGAAGAGTCAAGTGAGATGTCTCCTGGATAACACAGCCTGGCGGGTGGTGGGCCTGGCCACTGAGCCAGGCACATAGTGGGAAACTTAGATGTAGTGTCAGATAAGAGCTTGACTCTGGGCATTTGACTTGGAGCCTTCACATAAACATCAGTGAAAAGAATTGGAAACTATAAGAATGGGCTTTGAGAGGATCAGTCCAAGTTCAAACCTCATTTCCCACATTTTATGCTATGACACTGAGCAAGTCCCCAGGCCTTCTGAGACTCCATTTCCCCAGTGGTTTTTCAAGACTGGGTTTCTCTGTATAGTTTTGGAGGCTGTCCTGGCACTTGCTCTGTAGATCAGGCTGGCCTTGAACTCACAGAGGTCTGCCTGCCTCTGCTTCCTGAGTGTTGGGATTAAAGGCGTGTACCACCAATGCGTGGCTCCAGTTTCCCAGTGTTAATGGGGACACTTACCACATGGAACTATTGTAAGAGTTCAGATAAAATGTGTAAAGCTCTTAACATATGGTGCCTGACTCTGAAAATGCTTTTAAATGACTAATACAGAACATGGGTTGAGGACAGGGGTTCTGGATTTGAAATGGAGAGGGGGGGTGATCTTTTATTTCATGGAAGCATAGCAATTGTTTTGTAAAATGCCTTAGTTTGGAATTCCTTTAATCAGGGAGGTGCTATGTGCATCTCAATACAGATTTGACTTATGTGTAGACAACTGGCTGCTCCCACCATGTGGTCACAGAGAGAACAAGAAACAGTCCTGGAGTTGAACAGAAATGAGACCACCACCCAAGAAAGGCTGAATGCGATTTCAGAAAAGCACAGCTATTTTTTTTTTAAAGCAAGGTGAGTGGATTTCCATGACTACACCTTCTACCCACAATTCAATGTGATCATTTAACACATATTTTCTGAGCATATAACAGGCAAGTGTGAGGTAAGAGCAATTCAAAAACCTAGAAAGACAAGGCCTTTTGTCTCAAGGACCTACATTCTGGAGGGAGACAGATGAGTAGAAGGGAGAAGGTCACACAATGAAGGCCATGGTCAAAATAACAGACTACAGAGTACATCTAAGACATCATTTTCAGAGCTTTAAGTTATTTAAACACCAGTGCAATATCAGTGAAATGGACAGGACTACCATTTCATTTTATAGAAGAGGAAATCAAGCCCACAAGAGAGCAAACCAACAGGCTAATGTCACACAGCAAGGATGCAGAAGAATGAGGACTCAGCCTTGGGTCACTGATTGGTCTGGGCCACTGTCCCATCACTGCGTAGACAGAGATATGCTAATTACTTATACAACAGCTGTGTGTGCAATCAGTATCCTGGCTGGGACTGGCTGCTGTGATGGGTGAACCAACTGATTCTTCCATGCTGCGTATATAGAAACTTGTTGGACCTGACTGCCTTCTAGGCATTGGCCACCTCATCCTCCTTTTGAGGCTCTCAGGCATGCCATCAGACAGCAGTGGAAATCATGAAACAAACAAGGTGGAAACATGCCGCATTTACCAATGCTGTGCTGTTTCAGAGTGGACCAAGTAGTATCTCTTGAGCTCTGGGAGCCGCTGGATGAGGATAACAGACCCAGAGTATCCTGAACAGCCAAAGTCAAAGCCAAAGCCAAAGCTAAAGACTGTGGTGGGGTATCCCTGGAACTCCCTCCCCTAGTCTTTCAAGTTGGCCATGGGATACATCTGCTCCAAGCCAAGTTCTTGGATTTGCTAATAAAAGATGGCACCTGTCCCTGTCCAAGGAGCTATGCTTATCTTTTATGGAGCCATGTGGTAACATCATGGCCTGAGCTAACACGGAGGATTGTGAGACACTCAGGCTGCCTTCCAGGCAGAGCCTGTGGGTTCAGGCACAGACAGAAGGTAATATAGCCTTTAGGCTAGGAGCGCAGAGCTGATGAACACACCTGAAAATGGGTGTTGGCCAGCCAGGGCCCATCCTCCAGAGATGAAGCTGCTGGTACATGATTGATAGCCTGGCTTTGTTGGACCTCTAGTGTTTGTCACTCAGGGGACCAGAGGTGGGTATGTGGTGGGAAGGCAGCTGCTGACTCTGTGATAGTCCCAGAGCCCACCTGGTTGCCAACCGTGAAACTAATGTTGTTCCAGGGATGGGAGGCAAGGGACATGGAATAGCTGGACTTCCTAAGATTTGGCAAGAGAAACACATAGTCTAGTGCTAGATGTGGCAGTTACTAATTTCTGCTGGGAGGAAGCAAATGTTCATTTTGCAGAGCCTGCAGACCTGCCAGGTGCATATCTTCCCTGCGGTCCTGTCAGATCAACAGGCTCCATCAGCCTGGTGAGGGAAACTGCTGGGGCCTCAAAAATGATCATCCCAAATTTCGAGCACTGCTTTTTTCCTCAATTATTTACAAGGAACATGATGCACTGTAATGGAGTCTAATTCATGATGTGTTTTAATGCTTTCATAATACAATATTCTCACCATTCTCCCCTAATCTTAGGAGATGACAAGTTGCCACTATTGAATTCCTATTAATATGAATTACGGGCACAATATATTTTGCCCAATATAATTTCCTCAGCCAATATTTTGAGGGAACGGAAATCACATTCTCAGCATATTTCTGATGGAGGCAGTGATGGCAGAGAAGAAAGTTGGTTCCTTTACTAGAGTGGGTATTAGATAAGATAGGTGTTCTGGGTAGAAGGTAAGATTCTAGCATCCTGGATAGTGAAACTTTCCTCCTCCATCACTTCCTTCTCAGAGTCAGACCCATCATCAGAACTTGGGAAGATTTTACCCTAAGCAGAGCAGTCCTGCATCTTGATCTCAGACACAGCACTCAAATAAGGAGGTCTCAGGCCCAGGTCCAGAGCTAGGTGGACCTTTGCTGGCCACACAGCCCTGGATATCAAGTGACTTCTCAGAGATTATGTGAGAACAATTACGTCACTGACCTCATATACTTGTGAGGACACTGTCACTAGGCAAAATCACTGAGAACTGTGGTTAGCTCATGGTAAGCACTCAGCAAACACCAGTGACAGAGAAGATGACAGTGGGACAAACACGTGGGCACATTTTGGGACTTGGCTGGTTGGCTGGCACTCTTAATTAGCTCCTGAGATGGTGTTTCAAAGAGTTTGGGGTCAATATGCTCACTGCCAGGGAGCCTCTTGAAGCTGGTGAGGCTCCTGGTGATGCTAGAAGTATTTACCCAGAACATAATTCATGATGATGCTAGCACTCTCATGAACCCTCCTCATGGTCTGACTTTCCTACAGTGCATGGTGCCAAGGGCCTCTCGAGCAGCTGTGGTTGTGGAAGAGAAAATGGGGGAGCTAAGAGTTTTTCTCCTCTGGCCCGTCACCACAGGGAGGATATCAATCTCATAATTGCTCAGGAAGCTATCCCAGGGCTGGGCCATCTTTTAGCCCACTCCTCAGAACTCTAAGCTAACTCATGATGGAATCAAGTTACCAAAGCCCAGAAGCAAAACATCTGACCATCTAGCTTTGGATGACATCTTGGAACAACACACACACACTCTCTCTCTCTCTCTCTCTCTCTCTCTCTCTCTCTCTCTCTCTCTCTCTCTCTCTCTCTCTCCAGACATCCTGTACCTGATCAGTGTCTACGCTGCTATGTGTGAGCTGTATATAAGAAAAAGGTGTAGCCTAGGACCTGTCAGATCTACATGACCCCAACTGGATGGCATTCCCCTACATATGGAATTGGGGTGGGGGGATGGGAGGGGAGGGTGTTTAGAGTGCATGTGAGAGGGCAGAGAGGGTAAAAGGGAGGGAAGGAGGGAGGGAGGGCTGGGGGTAGGGAGGGAGGGAGAGGGAATTGGGATCGACATGTAAAATAATAAATTAAATTAAAAAAATGCTTTGACGGGGCTGAAGAGATGGCTCAGAGGTTAAGAGCACTGGCTGCTCTTGCAAAGGACCTGGGTTCAATTCCCAGCACCCACATGGTGGGTCATAGCCATCCATAATCCATGGGAGGAAGATTCAATACCGTCTTCTGGCCTCCTTGGGCACAGCATGTATATAATGCACAGACATACATGAAGGTAACCATACTTATAAAAAAAAAAAAAAAAAAAAAAAAAAACCAAAGGGGAGGGAGAGAGAAACCAGCTACACAAAAATGGTTTGACTCCAAAATTTAAGTTGAAGGACAAGTTACTGGGGAAAAGGATTTCTATTTTTGTTTCCACAGAAAATGAAAAGATGTGGATTCCTTCCAGACTAATGTGGATTGATCACGCCAGACCGCCTGAAACAGAGTACAAGCTGATCTTACATTCAAAACAGCTGGACAAAACAGCCCTACAGACTACAGCCAGGATTTCTGAATCTTCTTCGAATCCCCCATGACAGCGCCCCTTACCAGCAGGAAGTAGTTTGGAAAGAACGACGCCCAAATTCCCAAATATTGTGTATAAATGTTTGTTTTCATTTAATCGGACTTTGTTATATAAAATAAAATAATAATTAAAAAAAAAAAGAAAAAGAAAAAGGTGTAGCCTGATCAGACAAGTCGATGAGAACTGCAGCTGGTATATAGCAGGTGTGGGGCTGGACCATAGAGTCTCATCCATATTTTGGTCCTTCTATGCAGTCTTGTTTTAGACCACTGAAGAATGAAACTGCTAGGATAAGCTTGGAGCCAGGCCTTTAGGTGATGCCTCTAGCTTTGGAGGAAGATTGTCATCAAATGGTTATTCACTTAGTTGCTCACTCAGCATTTTCCTTTGTGTTGTATTGGGCTCAGTCTCAGCTCCTGGGCAAGGCTGCCCAGGGGTGTGACTGCTCTCTTGGGTGATTATGGACAAGAAACAGTTTGTCTTTCTCAAGTAAAGGCAATGACAATGCCGTTGAAGGTTAGAATGGGGACTAAAGGAGAGGATGTTGGCTAAGTACTAAAAGTGCTTAGAACAAAGTACTGTAACACAAGTACTGTAAGAAGACTGGGTCATGTGAAAAGCTGAATAGATGGCAGGAAGATGGTAGACAATTCACAGTACAAAAGTGAAGGCCTTGTTTGGGATCCCCTGAACATATGGAAAGGTGGACATGATAGCAACATGCCTATAATCTCTCCTGTCATGAGATGGCACAGTCCCGGGACACTCACAGGCCAGTTAGCCTGGTATGTGAGTATAGCAGGAAACCCTGTCTTTATGTGAAAGTAAGGACTGACACCCCAAAATTGTCCTCTGTTGTCTATTGTCCTCTGTTGTCTATATGGCATGTATGCACCCATATACCCACAGGAATATGCATGTGTATTTACACACACACACACACACACACACACACACACACGCACGCACGCACGCACGCACACACACACGCGCACACAGAGAGAGAGAGAGAGAGAGAGAGAGAGGAGAGAGAGAGAGTTAAACAGCTGCTATGAAACAGGAAAACCATCTGAAGAAAATGTAAATATTTAAGAAAAAGACTGTAATGACAGGATAGCATGTGCTTTGGGAGAGATGGAGGACCTAAAGAAAAGAGGTGCTTCAAAGGCATAAAATCCCTGCTGCCAACATCACCTCACCATCTGAATGGGTACCAACACTGGGCCAAGAAGCTCATCATGTGGTCTTGCCTTCTTCATCCCCATCAGGGGCAGCTCCAGAAACTACTCTCTGTTGGGAAAATGGCCGTTCTACCACAGTCCTTTGATTAACAGGTGGGTAAAGATGATGTAAAAAGCATTCATCCTTCCTGGCCCAATGGTAGAGGCCTATGAATGAATAGATGTGCACATAGGTTCATTCATTCTGTTCTCAAACAGGTACTGAGAACCTTTCCATGTAAGGAGACAAATTAATATGTACTATACAGTTATTCTAATAGGACCATAGCAATACTGCTATGGGAATGAGAGAAATAATAGCAGTTTTCCTCACCACTGGTGTGGCCATAGTTAGGCTGACAGTTGTAGGAAGAATAGGAAGTCTGGGCAGATAAGTGAAGGAATGAAGATTCTAGGAAGAAGAAGTGACAGGTATAAAGTCCCTGGAGCATGAGATTTTTGTAGGGTTGAGGAATTGTAGTCTGGTGTGTGTGTGTGTGTGTGTGTGTTGCACATGTGTGCACATGCACATGTTCATGTGTGTTGGGAGATTTTCCTCAGAAGCAGATTCTCCCTAAGATTAATATGGCAGCAAAACCATGCTATGGCACAGGTAGGCATTTGGGAAGCACCTGGAAGCAAACTTCCTGTCTTAGCAATGAGTTCTCACTAGTGGATAATAGGAAGTGAGTGCTCACAGTAGCCACTGCAGCTGTTTCGGTGGCCCCTGTTTCAGGTGAGGTCTAGGTGATGGAGGGATTCATTCTTGACAGTTGTGAGCCACACTCACAGCAGAGGTGGTCTACTCATTTATTGCTTAGCCTATGCGTACCCAAGTCCCAGAGGCATGCTGCACTGTGACTCTAGTGTCAGGTTTCTGGAATGTTTCTACTGTTTTCCATTCCTGTATGCTGGCTCCATCCTCAGGCTCACAGTATGATGGCAACTGCATGTCAAGGCATCGAATCCAGAAATGACAGGATCCAGAGGGAAGAGTGATTTTCTTGGGACTCTTCCTTAGAGGCAAGACTTGCTCTCTCACAAGCCCTCAGGATATATTGTCTAGCACTGGGTCATATGACCCTTGCAAAACTCAGTAAATGGGCAGGAAGGATAGGATCACATAACCTATTTAAGAATCATTATAAACCCAGCTGGGACTGGGATCTGTTGATCTCAGACCTAGGCATTAGATACTGAACTGGAAGGAGTTCCATTAGAAAGGAAGATGGAGAGAGAACAGACACTGAGTGGGTGATCAGCAACATCTGCCACCAACAAGAACGAGGCCTTTTAAGGTCTAGAATATTTCCTAGCGCTGCTCACCCCTGAGCTTGTCACCATTCCACTCCCAAGTCCCATCCCTCCCACCTGTCAGAGTGCCACTTCTGATCTGAAGCCAGGATTCTTTAAGTAGTAGGTCAAGAACTGACACTATGCTACATGCCAGTCCTTTCCTTAGTCAGGTGAACCTCATTTAGATGATTTTCCAAACCATGTAGATATCAGGACCACACATGGCCCAGTATGGAAGGCTTTGTAGCTTACCACAGCCAATGGGAAACAAGCCTGTGCCCTCCCCAAACCCCGAACAAAAGAGGACAAGAGTAGGAGGACAAGGTGATTGAGTAACCCAAGATGCATGGAGTCTCAAGAGCAGGTGTGGGTGGCCAATAGGAGCAGTTTCCCAGAGGTGGGTGGCATCTAGCAGCTAATAGTTCAAGTCAGAGTGTAGGGGCAGACTGGCTTCTGCCTCCCACCCACATATCTAGCTCCAGTCCCCAGCTCCATGGCTTCCTCCTCATGGTGCAATGGGGTACACAGTATTTACCTACTTTCTCCAGGAAGCAGAGGAGGCATGTGGGCACATCCTGATGCCCTGCCTACATACTTTGCCTACTTCTCAGGGCTCCTTATTTACCAGAGGAAAATGAAGGTCTGGCCCATGGATTCCAGAGAGGCGAATGAATTCACAACACAAGTCAACATGCCATGTTTCCTTCACCAAGATGAAGAGTACTCTGGGGGAGGGGGGACAGTAAAGTAGAAATGACACTGAGGTGTCAGAAGCCACCCTGGTATTTTTTTTCCTGGGTTATTTTTGGCCCTGCAGACATCCCTGTAACAAATGGGCAGGGCTCTGGAAGTCCATTTGTGATTTGGCTGTTTAGATTTTGCAACATAGTTTCCCTATGAAAAAACCCAGTGTGACAAATGGTGATGAGACTTCCAAGGCTAGTTCTCCAAAGCCTATTTAACCCATAATGTAGCTAAAACACTGTCCTTGTGCAGAGAGAAAAAAAATTTAATTGCAGCATGAGTATTTAAAAAAAAAAAAAACCATTATAAATGAATAAGAAGTAGATTTGTGTTGATCTTGAATGATACTGTTCCCAAAATCCTTCTGGAAGAAGGGGCCCTTCTGAGGGTTTGGGTGGGGACTGTATCAGATTTATTCTATTAGGGGAAAGACGCATCAGACTGTCTGAGTCTGGAGCTGCTGAACATTTGTAGCATGCTGTTAGCTCTCTTTCCCGATTTCACTCTCCTCCCAAAGTCTTTCCGAAAGAATGTTTCCCTGTGTAGGTTTTCATGGGGGACAAGCCTGTGAAGGGCATCTCCTTGGGGTGGTTTTTATTTTAATTTGAAACCAGCAGGCCAGAAATGGTGATGCATGCCTGTAATTCTTAGCACTTGGGTGGCTGAGATAGGAGAACTGTAGTGAGTCTGAGGCCAGTCTGAACCACACAGTGAGATTAAGGGTAGCCTGAGTTTCAGACTGAGATCCTATCTTAAAACAAAACAAACAAAAAACCAAGCCAAAACCAAACTAACCAAACAAAACAATAACAACAATAATCCCAAATTGGTAGGTTAGCATCTATTTTTGTGTATGTGCTGGTGACAGCAGTATCCGTGTCTCTCCAAATTTGGGAGGCAGTGACAGCGGCACCATCCTTCAGGATTAAGGGGAGAAGTCTTGGTCCAGCTGTATGCTCTTGAGGTAAATGTACCTTCAAGATCCAGTCCCCTAGGAGCCAAAGGGTCAGCCTGCTTAGCAGCATCGTCCTTTCTGTGTGTTTGAAACCTCCCCAGTATTGTTCTGTATACACAGGAAACAACACTGGGATGTCTAAGTTATGAATATCTCATCCTGACACCTTATCTCAGTCTTGGTGGTTGGAGTAGTAGGCAGATCCTGTATTTTCTGCCTGGGACATAAAAGCCTTAACTAGAAGCCGGAGGACAGATAACCATGCCAAAATAAACATGCTGGAGACCTGTGATTATTCCCTGAAAGTGATCACGTCTATCCATTCATGCATGATGTCCATGTCTCACATCTAGCAATGTGGTGCTGTGGTACCTCCCTCTCTCCTGGAATCTGGCTTAGGGATGCCACTTGCTTTGACAGATGAGGCTTTAGCTTCACATTAAGGCTAGAAAAGCATGTGTGCACTGGCCTTGTCTTCTTGCTACTTTTGAAACCCCAAACCACCAGTGAATGAGGTTGAGCCAGCCAGACGGAAGTCACACTGAGAACAGAGGTCCCTGGCTTGACTGTCCACTAGCTATAGATTTGAGAAATGAGACAACCTTATCATTAGAGCCCAGCTGAGCCAGCCCTCGTGAGATCAAGCCACCAAATCCGGGGTCATTGTTATGCAGCAAAACTAACTTATATACCCTGCTGACTCCTGTCCATGGTGCCTTGTGTCTCTACTTTGTACTTCCTCACTGCCTTTTGTCCTGGTTTATGGTTTCTCTCTTAGAAATGTGGTAAAGCACACATTCTTCTCCCTCTTTAGTAAAAAACTGAAGTTCAAACCACTCAGGTTTGCCCTCCCCAAAAGGCAGCCTTGAAAAGGGTGTTTTGTGGAGGTGACATTTCTCATCTCTGTACACACTTTGTGACTGACAGATGGGTTTTAAGTCAATGAAGATACAATCCACACCGTAATAGTGACTTAAGGTGCAGGCGAAAGCCATTAGCCCAATACTAACATGTGCAAGCTGTCTCCCAATGCTTTATCCCACCCGATAATTTATCACAAGGGAAATTAAGAATACTTGTTGGTAGATCAAGCCATGGCCTTTGGGCTGAAAATCACCCACAGTCGGGAAATGTGCTATGAAAAGGGTTGAAGTCCTTCTTCTAAGCACATTACTACACAGCCTTGATTTCTAACATGAGTGCAAGAGACAGGAGAGCTGAGCAAGCTGCATCATCATTCACAGATCCCAGAACCACAAGATAGCAGGGGATGTGCATTAGACTGGATGGTTGTTCCCAAGACGCCCACGGGGACCCCAGGTCATACTCCTAAGAGATGCATTCCCTGGGAAGCTGAGGTGCACCTCTGGGCAGATGCATTCTCTATGACAAGTAGTTTCCAAGGCCTACAGCCTCCAGTGCTCATAAATTTCACCCCCCACCAGGTGTTTGGTACTCTGAGCACCAATTTCCCAGCCCCTTGAAGCTTTCCTCGGGCTCCCAACACAGGCTACAGTAATGCTTCTTAGTCAGATTTATGTTCAAAGGCTGAGCTCCAAGGGATGATGGGAATGTCTTAGCCTGAACGCTCCTGACCACAAAGGAAGAGAGGCCTCACACATTCATTTTGCAGGCCTCTCTGAGGGTTCTCCAGTCTATTCTTTCAGTAACAGAACTGCATTTTATGAAGCTGTCCCTTTTCTGTTTTCTCTGTCAAGCAGGTTTGCTGAGAATAATTTAAATTTCATGCAGCAGCAACTGCAGGGCATTGGTGCCTCCCTTCCATTCTCACAAACAGGCCTGGCATGGAGCCACGCTTTCTCCTCGGCAGTGCCCTCCCCCAGTGCCCAGACAGCTAGCGGGAGTGGGAATGTGGTGCTGGCTCAGTTCCTCAGTTTTACCTCATGCCACATCAGAGGGGGACAGGGCAGTTCCTTGAACCCCCAAGCAGCAACCACCAGGCTGATTTCCCCCAGAGGAAGTGCTTTGCAGATAGACCCAGTTGCTAGGCGTGTGTGTGTGTGTGTGTGTGTGTGTGTGTGTGTGTAAGTGTGTGAGTATACATGTATGTGTGTGCAGATACACACAGAGGTCAGAGGTTGGCATCAGAGGTCTGAGTATCTTCCTCAAGCATGCTTCACCAGAGGTTTTGAGACAGAGTATCTTACTGAACCTGGAGCATGTCGATTTGGCTAGACTGGCTGGCTAGTAAGCCCGGGGGATCCACCTGTCCTTGCCCACCTAGCATTGGGATTATAGGGATGTGCTGCTGTGCCTGGCTTTTTATATGAGTGCTGGGGACTCACACTCAGGACCATAGTAGGCATTTTATCAACTGAACCATCTTCCCAGCCATTAAATAAACTCTGATTGAATACTCACTCAATGGCACATGTCATTTTAGGGTTTTCTACATATATTAATTTACATAATCCTTATGTCAAACATACTATTATCATTTCCATTTTATAGACATAGAAACTGAAGCCTCACTTACAAATGGCAGAATTCAATTCCAATCTGTCTAATCCAGAAGCTCTTTCCAGCTGTGCAGAGAGAGTTGGTGTACCCTTTGACTTACACTTTCCCTTCTGTGACATGAGAAGCAAACATGCCCATTTTCTGGTCTGAAATTCAGAATTTATGGTCACTAGGTGGGCCAGTGATAGGAAAAGCTGCTGTCACCCTCTTGCAATCATGGTTTCCATGGTGAATGGATGCTGCTATGCAGCCTAGGGTGGAGAGAACTGGACCAGGCTGGTTCTGTGTTGGTTATGTTTTCTCTGAGCTTCACTGTTCTGAGCTGCAATAATAGGGCTGGGCTGGTGGTCCCCAAGAAAGCTTGCCTTGGGCTTTGTAGACTCATATGGAGAGCAATGGCTATGCATTGGGTGGGAGGGTATTACCTTCTAGACTCTCCTGGTAAATTGGTATCTCAGGAGTCTGTGCTTACCTAACTGTTCTTTCACAAAATATGCAGCAATTCTTTAGGCCATGGACAACTGAAGACATAGAAAAATCAAATGAGGCCTGGAGGCAACCATGACAAAAAGAATTGTCATCCTCTTCCTACCCAGTCTCTGGGAGCATGAACACCTTTCCAGACAAGAGCGCAGACCCTCAGTCCTGGCAGAGCAAGGGCCGACCCTAGCACTGGACCTCTGGCATGGAGTGAGGTGGGGATGCCCTGAGTGCCTGAGCAGGGGATGTTCAGCCTGTTGTCCTGTCTGACAACAAAGGGATGTCTCCAAAGGTCTGAGAGCATCCTTTTGTCTCAGAGTCAGCACACCTGGGTTCCTAGGGGTGGTCATGGCCCATGAGTAGCAGCACTGGGCCTCTCCACCAAGAACCAGGTCAATGAATTCAAGCAGTCTTAACACACTCAGGGCAGCAGGGACTCAGTCTTGCTTTTTGTCCTATCACAGTTCCTTTCTTTCCTAGCTTTCTGGGATGGTGGGGTCTACACCTTCCTTTGGGGAAAGAGCCTTCTGGGCTGATAGAGAACATTTGGAGCCCCACCTTTGGTCACCTGCTTGCCAGGTATGCTGATTCAGCTCTGGATCTGAAAAGCCACCCTTCCCATCACCTCTCCCTTCTCTCCTCCCCTAGCTCCACTCTTACTTCCTGGTCATTTGAACCCCAACCACTGAAACAACCCCCTTCCCCACTTGCTCAGGGCTCCCGCCTTCATGCTTCATAGGAATAATTCCCTCCTGTTTTTCTTGGTGATGGGAGAAGGGAACACCTGTCCTCACAGTAGGACAGTGGTGTGAAAGGGTGACTTTATTGCCTAGTGATGAACCACCAGCCAGTGCCTGTTCTGTTTTGAGCACTTTACATGAATTCCATGCATGCCATCCTCATGGTAAGCGTGGTAATCAGGGACTACCACCCAGTCCTAGAACTGAGACCCTGAGGGGTCAGTTCATTCAGCATCATTCAGGAAAAGGTTGGTTGGAATTAAAATTTAGACAGTTGTCAAAGCATAGTTTTATCTACTTCATTGAATCACCTTTACCAATGACTTCACCAGAGGAGATACTGGCTCATATGGCCACACATTTTATGCTGACCAATCATTTCCCCAATAGCAAGAGCCAGCTCTTCAGTGGCTGCTTGGTGAGAACCTGGCTGGTTGACCATGGAAACTGCTAACAGACACCTAACTTTGGCCTGGATGTCCACTAATGTGACCTTGGCATGGGGGTAGACACACAGGGCAGAAGACAAGCATCTGGACCAGCAGCAGCAAGTCCGAGTGACAGGAGGTACCACTGCTTACATCAGTGGTCCTCAATCTTCCTAACTCCGTGACTCTTTAACACAGTTCCTTTTGTTGTGTTGACCCCCAAACCATAAAATTATTTCCATTGCTATGTCACAGCTGTAATTTTGCCACTGTTATGAATTATAATGTGAATATATGATATGCTGGGCATCTGATACGTGGCCCCTGTGAAAGGGCCAGGGGTCATAGCACAGGTTGAGATCAGCTGGACTACATCTAAGACCAGTGCTGCCCTCAATCGAAACCACCATGGGCAGATTTCTTGCTACTATACCATCCTGTTCCTACACACACTTTTCTAGCAACAAAAAGAACTCAGACCCTAACCAGATCCAAGCCAAACCCTGCAGGTATGAAACTGGGCTGAGATGCTCGCACAGTAGCGAGTAGTCTCTGTGCTGTCACATGCCATGGAGCTGACCGTCCTAGCAGGTCTGAACTTTTGCCCTTTCTCCCACTGTGGGTTGGCCATTGGCTCAGTCCTTGTCCCAACTGTTGTTTTCTGTCTGTGGCTTATTCTTTTCCTCCCATGTGGTTGTGGTTTGTGGGGGGGGGGTGGGTCTGGCTAGGGAGGAAGGCTAGTGAATAGTGAGCTATTCTGGAGCAAATAAAGTGTCATGTGTCCAGGGTAGGGGTGGGAGACCCCTTCAGAGAGCCATGGCATTGTCCTCCACCTGGCAGGACCCTAAGTTACATAAACAGATGCAACTCAATACTTGCTCTAAAACACTCATCTTGAAGGGACGGAAGCCATCAAGTATGTCTGCGGGTCCAGCCTCTCTCTCACCTGGAGCCCTGGCTGTCAGCTCCAGAGGCCGCTGTTCTCCAGATGGTGAACAGCTGGCTTTGAGGACTGCTTGCCAGATGTGTCCAGCAGGGCTGGCAGCAAGCAGGCTATCCTGGACAGAGGTTACCAATTCAGAGTGGCCAGGGCCTGGTGCCCAGGACAGGAATGTGTTTGGCTGGCCCGGGAAGTGTGTTCAAATAATCTCCCATCTCCGCTGCTGTCTGGTATTGCTTCCCTCCCTGCCTTGGTGGGGTGGTGTTTTCATAACAAGAAAATAAAATCAATAAGACAATGCAGCAAGATGTCAGCGTGCGGCAAGCTGGCCTCCAATAGCTCCATTGTCTCGGGCCTCTGCCGGGCTCTGCAGCCAGCAGCGCTGTTATTAATGGGAAGCAGGGCTGAAAGGGAGTTTTGAAAATCGTAGAGACAAAGGCATAGAGCACCCGGAGAGTACCGTCCACCACCACAGCTACCTCACAATGGCCAGCCTGGGGTTTCCAGCCTTTAATTTCTCCTGTAACCTTTATGAAAGCAGGAAGAGAAAAGCGCGAGCACACACATGCAGCACACACATACACACCCACACACATGCAGGCCCCGAGAGGGCTCCTGGGAAGTGGTTCTGAATGGCTGGCAGAGGCAAAGATGGCCTGCAGAGCCTCTGCTTGGCCGAGGGGGATGATGGGATGAATGTGTTTCTTGCCTTGGCCACCAGCCGTCCCTCTGTGGCTCAGTCTGCCTGAAGGGCTCTGCACAGCATGCAAAAAGGGGATTCAGAGCTCCTCTGTTCAGCCCAAAGCCAGTCAACAGCTTTGGCGACATTTATTTCCACATTCTGTTTTATACACATTGGCTTTTGCCACCATTCCTGAGGTTTTTGGAACCGTCTCTTGCAAAGGAAAAAAAAAAAAAGAATACTCAGGAGCTAATACCAGGCAGTCAACTGTTGGTATGAGTCCTGGGTCCTTACAGTAGCTGCTATAACTAGTATGTCTGGGGGGACCCTCAGCAATCCAGCAATCAGGCAGGCAGGCATGTGTGCACACTGACCTCACAGCATTGTTGTGAGGCTCGTAAGAACTGCAGACATGAGAATCCCCACCATGGCGATAAATCAGTAATGGGCTCTTGACCCTCGGTGTCTAATATAGCTGGCAAAACCCCAGCCACTGATGACCCCCAGAGGGATTTATATGTTTTTAGTTCTCCTATTTAGGGAAATGAGTATTGTTAAGTTGGTGATACTTTTATATCACTCATTCAGTAGCATTAAATCAGCATACGACTACAATGCACTCCATGGAGGCTGCAACTCTGGTGACACAGACCAGGAAGTAAGGCTTCTGTGCTGACCTGAGCTTGAGTTGTTACCTGGCTCCTTCCCAGAGAAGATACCAGGTCTTACCTTGGTGGTGACTGCAGAGGCCGAGCTGGCCACGAGACTGGTGATGGCTTCATTGCTGCCTGTCGTGCATGGAGCAGGAGCTGTGGCGGGTGTGGGCAGTCGGGAGGGCACCACGGGCAGGGGCAGGAGGCCTGGTCGTGCACTGAGACTGCTAGCTGTGCCGCCACCAGCACCAGAGGTGACACTACAGACACTGGTGGCCCCGTGGGTTCCATTGACAGTCCACTCACGGCGGTCCCAGCCTACGCGGTAATCTCTTTCGAAGCGGCTATGGTGCCTGGACATCTCGGTGGGCCGTGGCAGCTTCTCACAGGGAACCAGAGCCCGGACCTGTCAGCACAAAACACAGGAGGGTCATTTAAGCTAAGAGCAGCTCTGCCTGACTCCAGGGAGGTGGCTACCAGCAGTGGTGTATGCTCAGCCCCTGCTCTGGGCTCACTGATGGAATTTTTCAAATGTTAGCCAATCTCAGAATTTCAGCAAGTTGGTAAACCCTTGATCACTTATCGGCCCTACTCCTCAGGTGATGAAGAATGTGCTGTTCAGGGGCACACTGTGGAGTGTAATGAGCAGGATTTTAACCTGGTTAACATCGAGTTGGAATTTTTAGCTCTGTCAGATCACCCTGCCCGGAGCAACGTGAAGCGGACATCTTAAATGTGGCAGGGGCAACACTGCTCCCTATTCCCACAGTGACAGAAGACCTCTGACCATACTCTCTGCAAGCACATGCCACATGACCCTCATGTGTACTCACTCCAGAGTGGCCACTGCCTTGACTAAAATCTCATTTGTTCCTCGTGGTACCTGTGAGGCAGCAACACACGGTTGGCCCCCAATTTATAGACAAGGAGACTCACAGAGAACAAGTGATTCCCCAGAGGGCAGGGAACTAAGAGGTGAAAAGGGTCACCATGTCTCTCAAAGATGTTAGCTTCCAGGGGTCATGTCCTCCCTCAAAATCCCAGTCCTAGGATTCGGTGCTACACTTCTGGGACCTGGGTACTCTGGCTTCCACTCCTTCATCTCCCACGCGGCTTCCTGAGTGTATGAACAGAAGGCCTTTCAGGGTTGTCATGGAGACTAGACGCACCGTGGTATGGGAAGGGCCCTCTGAGTCACCAAGGACTGTATTTTGCTCAGCATCACCAGGATAGTGCTAGCTCCTACCCAGGCAGGGACCAGTTACTCCCATCAGGAAAGAGATGGGGCTACAGAGGCAGGGAGAGACAAAGGGGAGGAGACATGGCAATGCCAGGGCACAGACAAGTGGCAGAGGGTGAGGGTTTGCCCTGCACGTCACACCCACAGTCTTGGTTGTGCCTATAGACTTACTTAGTGCACCTTGGTCCTATTCCATTGTCCATCCACTTCCAGTCTAGGCTGTGGGCTCCTGCCTTCCATCCTGCCAGCCCAGCTCTGAAGTTGCTGGCTACTAGACAAGCCACTTATTTTTTAAATGTCTATAAAACATGAGCCTCCTCTGATCTTTGCATATCTACCTTCATTGCCCAGGACTTTTGTGCATGGGAGCCAGAGCCTGTACCCAATCTAGGTAACCAGCTAGTATCCTTGCCTATGTGGTGACTCTGGGAGGCATTCTGAAAGGCCCACAGGCAGCATGGGCTGAACCTGGCCCAACCTGTGGCAATGCTGATTGGTATCATTGAAGATGGATGTTGGTTCCCTGTTCAGTTCATCATTGTGCATCCGGAATCGAAAAATGTCACGAAAATTCATTTAAAACATTGACAGTATTCCACAGTGAAATACAAATGAAACCAATTGCCATCCCCCACCTTGGGCATCCCTCACATTTTCCCATGGAGGCCTATGGAAGGATGGTCTATGGAAGGAGGGTTTAAACTCATTTCCACTTTTTTGATTCCCATTTGCCCTGGAACCTGCTCCCTCATGGCCCCTGCCTGATGTGCCCACCCCGTCCCAGAGGAACTTGCTCTTGCTAAGGTCATAAATGACCTGTTAAGCTCCGATGCACAGTCATGCCATTATTCCTTTGGAACATAAGGAAACACCATATTTCCTCCTCATTATTATTCTTGCACATGATGTACCTGCCTTTCTCTTTCTGGGTTCACCCCCTGCTCCCCAGCTGTTGAATCTGACTTTCCTTGGATGATCGCACTCAACCACTCCCCTTTATCCCTGCCACTCAAAGCCTCTTTTCTGGCAGTGTCGCTCCTGAGGGTTTCCCTATTTTGCTTGAGCCTGCTCTATGCCACCTGGCTGCACTCCAGGTTCCTAAATGTCACAGGTCCCCAAATGAGCTCATTATTATTTAGCCCAAATGCCCATTCTCAGGAGTGCCCTGCCTCAGAAACAAACACCTTGTTATAGCAGGGTCTGAGATCCTATTACCCCACAGGCTGTCAAATCTGCCCCCATCTGCTGGCCACTCCCTCCATGTCATCTTTCCATGCCAACTAGACCAATTTGGCTTCCTGCCCCCAATCCTGCCTTCTTACCCACTACATTATTTTGAGATAAGGTCTCCCTATGTTGCCCCAGCAAGCCTAGGACTCTCTGTAGCTCAGGCTAGCCTAGAATTCTATGTAGCCTAAGCTGACCTCCAACTTGTGATCCTATTGCCTGCTGTCTTCCACCCAACTGTTTTAAAAGCACAAATCCAGCCACGATTCTTTACTTTTCCATATATAGAGCCCATCCTTTAGAATAAGGTCTCAACTCTCCCTGATTTTCCAGAAGACACTGGAAAGCTTGGACCAGCCCATTATTCTAACATCTTTTCTCATGCCCAATGCAAAGGCAATGCCCACTTATCCAACATTCAGTGTCTGGCATGAAACCATATGTAGTACTTACTATTTTATAATTGAACATTTCCACATAGGACAGACACATCTGTGTGGGAGACCTTGGCCATTAATCTTTGAGTCTTTTCACTGGCAATTTGGAGGCACTAAGTTAAAACAATTGCCTACCTTTCTAGCAAGTAGAACTTGAACCTCCAAGAGCAGTGCTGGGGGATGAATCTGCATTTTGAGTGTATACTGGACCTCACAGCTTGGGCCCCTGTCTCCACATTTCTGCCCACCTAGGCAGAGCTCTGCCATTGGCCAGTTTCAATGTAGTGCTTTCTTAGCCTGGGTCCTAAGTAGGCAGAGACTATACTATGCATCTACCACACCATGTCTTCTGTGTTCAATCTAAGCACCCAGAAAGATCTCTCCCAGATACCTTGACAGTTGTGTTAAGACAATTCACCTGGACCCAGCAGACAAAAAGTGTGGATGGGCAAGGAGGATGCTTTCCAGACCCTGTCCTGTAAAACACATTTTCTTTTGGACTCCAAAAGAGCTGAGTGTAGGTCTTCTGGTGCAAGGTGAGAGCTTTCCAACTGCGGTATCTCCTTAGCTCCCACCCCCAAATATTGTCTATGACTCTGTAGTTCCCTTTGCCACCTGGCAAGCTTAGGAGTCACACCTTCAAGATATTGCAGCTGTTCCCTGGCAGAGGCTGCCTCACCTGCACTAGGCTTCAACCTGATTGGGGCATAAATCTGTTTCATGTTCAGATACTGAGAGTGCAGGGTCTACTTGTTACATCAGCAGAACATCATCTAGCCTGACTACTACACTCAATCAACTCTTGCATTTCCATATAACACACAGCCTCATACATCACAGAAAAGTAATTTCCTCTCAGATGGCATGGAGGCCCGGCGAAGTCAAGACCCCTGTATCAAGATGCATCCCAAGATGCAGTTGAGAATTTGGGATCGGGTCAAAGGGATCTCTTTGGATATAGCTGCTTACCTTAGGGACCATGTGCTAGACCCCCATAGTTCCAGTGTGTAAGAGAAAAACAAGATGGACAATGGGCATCTCCTACCATCCACAGTCCTTTGTCAGTCTCCTTCAAATGCCAGGGAGGAGGTGGCAACACAGGCAGCTGGAGGCCACGCAATCTGGCTTCAGTCTCATTAAGTATATTCAAAACAAAGGTCAACTATTTGCATGCAAGCACTTGGGTCAGACCTCACTCCTCAGTTTAATTTCCCCTTTCAAACGAATGAAAGAAACACGTTGCAGCTTACTCTGAGGCAGTCGGCAGAGTGCCAGCTCCAGAGGTGGCAACATAAGTATTTCCTGCTGGGCATGGAGCCAGCATGTCACAGAGGTCTCATGTGTACATACACGTGTACCTGAATGGTACTGCACGAGGGACTGGAAGTGCCCGCATGAAGGAAGGAGGCCCAAATGGACACGGTGCCTACAACCAGACTGGTTAAGCAATTCCAGACAAAACACAGAAAAATGCTTCCTTGTCGAGGGAGTGTGCCCTTTCATGGCAGCCTGCCTGTGCACTGGTGGAACCTGGCATGGGGCCCTGCACCAAGAAGGGAGGCTCTGAGCGGCCACCGCCTTGCCTTTGGATGGAGGGGGACAGGCCTTATACCTCAGCGAGGGAGTGCCTGGCCTGTTTGTGTGACCACACCTGTGATGAAATGCTCTGAGGCCCAGAGTGGTAGTTCACACCTATAACCCTGGCAGTGAGTGGAGAGGCAGAGGTGGGATTGTTAGGGGTTTGAGTCCAGCCTGGCCTACACTGGGAATTACAGGCCAGCCATGGCTGCTGACCGAAAGCTTGTCATGAAAGGAAAGAACAGAAAGGCAGGAAAGACCTGGAGAGTCCAGGGAATCCTCTATCAGTCAGTGGAGGAAGGTCACACTGAGGTCCAGGTCATGCCACAGGTTAATTCTGAAAGCTCAGTGACAAAACTCTTTCCCCACAGAAGTATTGTCTTTAATTAGCCCAGGGATGATGAGCCAAGAGAGGAGGGAGGAAGGTCAGAGCCTTCTTGGGGGGAGGCATAGAAGGAACACCTTCTTCTACTTTAGCTTCACATTTACAGAGTCCATGGCTCCAGAGCAAGCCTGTACCTCCAGGATTTTGCCTGCATATATAACCCCATGGCAGCTCACTGGCTGCCTCTAAACACCAATTCTGGTTCAGGGCTCAGAACCCAGGCTCTGCACACAGTGCAGGAAGCTGGGCCAGGCTTTCCGTTTTCTACTCTCTTCTTTTTAATACTTGTCTCCTTCCCCAGGGAAGAGGACTCTGTTAGCATATCAGTGAATATGACAAAGTGTTGCTCTGAAAATTTAGTCACTGCTAGAACCCAACCTCTAGTCTGTAACTACCTGTGTTACTGTATCTCACACGCAGGAACACACCAATGCAAGGCCTAAGTCTCTGAGCAGTCAGGTCTCTAAAGGCAGTCAGGTCACACTGACCAGTTCTTAGGAAAACCAGAATGAAAATGCAGATACTTCCAAGCCCAGCATGAGCCAGGCAATCCCTGAGAACTGCAAAGGCCACCCTTTCGGGTATCATTAGCATGCAGTCTCCTACAGAAAGGACCTTTTCTCTCCCATTGATTCTTCCTTGGAGAGGGCAAAAGGCTTTTCTGCTTCTTTGGATAAGTGTGCTACTTGACTTGGTGGCTCCATGAATCTACTTCCTTCCAGGTTCCCCATCCATTGGGAAACCAGTGGTTTGATTCCTGTTGGCAGGTGGAACTAAGTCTTCACTGTGATCAACACTACCAGAAGCAAAGTATCTGAAACCTACATTAATGGAAGAGGAGTGGCCCATCTCCAGGGGCTCTGTGCCCCTCCTCTGCAGGAGACAGCTTAAGGATCAAATTGAGGAAACTAAGCTAAGTCCCTGACTTCCACCCTCCCCCAATCTTTACCCATCACCCGTCCCTGGGATCGTCACATCCCTGCTACTCTCCCTCAGAAAAATAGGTCCTTTCCCTGAACTATTGCGAGGACTGAGACATGCATCCTATAAGCCTTGCATGTGTAGGAGAGCCCATCATTAAGGGATGGTCAAAGCCATAGTTCGGGTATAGAAGGACAGGCCTGTAGCCTCAAGGGCATCAGGAATTGGCAGACTTCTGCAAGAGTTCCCAGGAAACTGTCAATCTAGACGCTGAGTGTATGCCTGCTGTCTGCAAATGCTACTGAGACCTCCTGTGCTAGGCAGCTGGGAATCCTTAGGGTAGCCTCACCCACAGAGGTAACAGATTGCTAGTAGGAGGAAGGTAATCTTCAGCTAATGTCCATGATGTTGGGGATAGTGTCACTAGTCCCAGGACCTGCCTTGATGGATAAACTTCTCCCTGTAGTTCAGGGAAAACCACAACAGTTCTGAGAAGGCCCAGGAACCTGAGGATGGACATTAGAAGGCAATCAGCTGACATCCCATACTTAGCCCTGGTACCTAGCCATGCCTCTGATTTCTTAGCAGCTGCTGGCTGGGCTCCGCCTCCTGGACACTTGTTAGACACTTGCTAGATACCAGATCAGCAGCTCTGCTACACAGATTTGCCTGGAAAGACTTCCTCATAAATAATTCATCAGTAAATAATTAAGGATTGCCATGTGTCACAGTGTGTGTGTGTGTGTGTGTGTGTGTGTGTGTGTACACGCACGCGCGTGTATGTTGCCCATATAGCACTGGAGCCCAGAGAGTAATATCTCTTGAGTTCTGGGCATTGGCCCCTGAAAATTGTGTTCAGGACCAACATGCTGTGTCTACCTGAATACACAAACAGGATAGCGGTGATCTGTATCCATTGGCTCACTGCGTTTTCTGGATGTTGGTGCTGGCCCTCACATATTAACATTCGTGGTGTGTACACACTGCACACAGATCACAGGTGGCTAATGACCCTTTCCTCATTCTTATCATTAAGACACGCCGAAGGAGAGGGCTGCCGGCTGCGAGAGCCCTGAAGGCATGATTAATCCACAGAAGGCAGGGGAGCCCTTGCTGCCTCCAGACTTGGGGAGCCGAGGTGGCTGGCTGAGGAATGAGCCATGGACGTCCGGCCCGATTGGAAAATGGATGATTGCCTCATTTGGGGATGACGTGCCTGCCAAGTGAATTGGGACAGCCTGTGCCCATCTTTATTATTTTCGTTTTCCTGTCTGCATCTTTTAGCTTTTCTTCTGGAACAAAACATTATACAGCAGCTAGAAACACCATCTTGGCAAATGCAGCACAAAGGAATTCTCTGGGTGCCTTGAGAGAAGCCAGCTTGGTGTAGATGCTGGTGGAAGCTGAGAATGCCCCTGGAAAATGCCCCCATACTTCCTAGAAGTACAGGTAATGCAACCAGGGTAGGGACCCTCATGCCCACTAAGCACCCTGGTAATTAAAATTTCACTTCTGCCTGGAGCTGGGACAGGCCTCATGTTGCCTTCAGGACAGCCCTATGTTCACAGAGCCAGAGTCCAGACTATCAGGCATATGCCTCAGGGATGGGCTGGCATGCCCGTTCTCTATGTGAGCTCTGGCCCCACACCTGAGGTCAGGGCTGGCTCACTCCTTTTGCTTCCGTCACTGTAGCTGAGAGTTTACATGGCTGGGCATCCAAGGGCACAGATCAGGGATTCCAGACTAAAGTGACAAGTGTTCTTTAGCATGGAGCACTAGGGAGGGCAGGGACAAGGTTTAGGGATGAGGGAGGCATCTGGTGCCAAGATTTGAATATGCCTTGCTTTTGGGGCTCCCTTTCACTTACAGGGCCCTGATATAGACAACCCCAGATTCTGTCTCGTGTGCAAGGCACCATTCTGGACCTGCATTGCACACCAAGGTGATGTGGCCCCCAGGGAGAGCAGTTGTCAGGGTCTCTACATGGCTATTAGTCATGGGGGTTGTGTGTAGACATGGACAGGCACCATTTTTAAACCCTCTATGTGAACAGAAGCCAACACAATCTAGATGAGTACACAGTGGTACTGGCCTCCTCAGAGGGGTGAGGAACCTGAAGGGCACTGGCTTCTTTAATTCTTTTACTGAAAATAAAAAAGGTGCAGGCAAACCAAATACGGTATTGCTATCTTGTGTCACCTATGTTCTGAGGGACTGTTTCTTTCAGCATGCCTTGTCCAGCAGAGGGACCAGTGTGATAACCCCTCCACCTTGGTCAGGCCTCACCCACCAAAAGCCTATGTGGAGACTAACTAGCTGGGCACCAGGGTGGAATGGCTCAGCCTTTCCTTGCAGCTTGGTATCTAGAAGGTTCCAGTAGGCTATGGGGTTTGGACTTAGCTAAGCAGCCTCCCTTAGGGCCCTGAGGCTGAGGTGGAGAGGGAGGCCTGGGGAAAGGAAAGCCAGGGATACCACAAATCCAATTAGAACCCGAGCCACGACCTGTGACCTCTATGCCCACTCCTGGATCCCAGGTGGCATGAATCTGTGCAATAAAGGGCTTCAGAGTATTATCTTAGTTATTAGAGGCAGTCAGAGCCTGTATTCTCCAATGCCAGCTAATCCTACAGCATCACCCTGCCCCCCCCAGCCCATCTGGTGAACTGAGAGCTCTCTAGCAGCAGGTGGCAGGTGAGATAGGCTCTAGAGAGTAGGAGGGGACCCTGTGTTAAATGCCCAGTAGCTTGGCTATATCTCTGGCCCTTCTAAAAAAGGATAGTATTAAATGAATACTGTGTTCCTCCTTCAAAGTGTCTGCTAGTGTGCCAGGAAGGAGCCTTCCATCACTGGGGTGCTTGTGAGAAACACAGACTATCAGCTCACCCCAGCAGTGTTGAGCAGAATTGCATTTTTTTAACAGGTAGAACACGCCAGTCCACGAACCATCTGGGTTAGCCAGGCAGGATTCAGCCTTAGGGCTAGGCCTTCAACACTCAGAATGGCCTTGTGGTATGGGGTAAGAGCAGAGGTACTGTTGGGAAAATGCACCTTCCATAATTACAGGGCTTAATATATGACCTAAAATGACAAATGTTCAAAATGCTTTTCTGATGATAGGTTTGAGGTAAAATGCCACAGATTCCTTTTCTGGGCCCAATTTCTCATACCAAAAAAAAAAAAAAAAGCAATCTCCCTGTCTGGAAGAGGCTATACCTAGTGCCTGCTTCAGAGCTTCAGATGAATATTACTGAAAGAAAACCTCCTCATTCACTCCCTTCCTGTATGCACCTTTGATTTGAGAGACTCTGGCTGTTGGTTTGGATGTAGTTGAGATTTAAAAAAAAAAAAAAAAAAAAAAAAGCATACATGATTCAGAGACTGTTCCCATGGGACTAATTGACTAGGCATTTGTACTATCGCTTCTGGTGTAAATCATTATAATGGTGATAATGAAAAATAAAAAAGATATTGGAAATGACAGTTAGCAACATAATATCAGCCTAGGCTGAGGAAAGAGGGGAGGCGAGTATAAATTAGAAGCTTGTAAACACCAGGATCAATGAGGGAGCTATGGCAGGTCTGGGAGAATTAACTAGTGTTCTCATTATGAATAACCATCGTGGCTCCTTGCTCTGTGTTCCTGTGGCTCTGCAGTCGACAAAGCCCTGAAATCAGAGCTCTGTTTCCCCCATAGCCTTGCAAAGGCCCGACAGAGGTCTGTGGAGTAGAAATTCTGCAGTTAGTTACTTCCCTCCTCAAAGTGGGCCTCCCACTCGCTCCTGGCTGCCTCTCAGGCAGGCCTGATTATTCGGAATCTTGGAGAATTGACTAATTCAACACGCTTGCGCTCCACAGGAAATGGTGTCCGTCAGTGACCCAGGCTGATGAATGGATCCTACTTGGTGCCTGGAACCAGACCCAGCAGCCAGTTGCATAGAAGAAAGACTGATGCGTATGCTCTATTTGGCGGCCAAAAATGCTCTTGCAATTTGCTTTCTTCTAGACAAGAGTCTATTCAAAAGTCTATTTGGAAACATTAGGGAACGGCCGTCACATGGCCGGCAGATCATACTGTCTATGACAGGATATTATCTTCCTTGGGAGAGACTCGACTGCTCTTTTATTTCACCAAGTAACTAGCATCTGGGCTGATGGCTGCAGAATTGCTCTGAGGGCTAGGGACGTTAAAATCCAGAGCTAATGCAGAACCGACAGCTACTCCAGTGTGCAAGCTTTGTGCTCCTTCACCAGAGTTAAGTGCGAGCACCTGCTTTCCAAAGCTCCTTACGTGGGACCCAGGGTGGAGGTGCTGCTTACGCAAATCCTTTGTGGCGAACTCAGTTTTCTCTCCCATGAGTTAGGATCTTACACCCCTTCCCTCCCACTCAAATCCCTATGCATGCCCTGGGTGAATGTATGCACTGCCCATCGCTCACCAAATCCCAGGGAGACACTGCCCACTTGCTTTCCCATCACATCACTGAAAGATACCAAGGAGCAGGTAAGAGCAGAGCCCCCTGGTTCCTGCCCACAGGGATAGTGATATGTAGAAGCATGGTGCAGATGGATGGTCGAAAACTTTCATGGGCTTCAGAGGAGGGAGCAGCCAGCCTCAGCCAGACCAGGGCAGTATAGGTGGGCTCTGATCACTCCAGAGAGGAGACTGCCTTACTTAGAACATAAGGGCTACATGTGAGTGAGGACAGATAGTGTGGCTGGGGATATAAGCCCTGGCTTTGCCTGTCAGTCACTTCTCCCCTGGACAGAGAATGACTGCTCCACTTAAAGGCCTTCACTGAGGCTTTAGGAACCCAAGGCCCATGCTTCTTCGCTATCTACAATGAGTCTCAGGGGAAAATAGCTTAGGGCCACAGGGCAGAGACTTACATCTTTTGTCCCAACCACTGACCACATGTTTTCTCCACCCTGCGGTTGATCTTGCCAATGCCCAGCTTGTCTCAGGCCACTGAGTCTTCTTTGTCTTTGCTTAGAAGCCACCACCCTGGTGTATGCTTGCCCACGATTCTTCCTTGTCTTGATTCTATGTCCATGATTTTAATTAAATTAAAAAAAAAAAAAAAGGCAGAGGCTGAGAGCAGAGGATGGCCTGTAGTGAGGTTGAATTTTATCACCACCCAAGCATGCAAACGAGGCGGCCTCCGTTGACAAGTTCACATCTCCAGTGCAGAGCTGCCTGTTTGAACAGCTTGTGTGCAGTAATTGAAACATAGATTTTTTTGTTGCCTTTCTGTTTATTTTTAGATTAACCAAGCAGGGATACTTGGCTTCTGGGCTGTCATTTGGACCCTATCGGGCAGCCCAGGATTGCTGGCCTCATGTACACCGGCATCCTTTTCTCAGTCTCCTTTTTGGGTTTTCCCAAGTCTGACTCAGGGGAGAAGTAGGCTTCACTGTGATCATCCTCTTGACTAAGGGCTCCAGATGGGGAAACTGGGGAATGAGGACTGCCCCCCCCACTTTCCTGATTTCTGAAGACTGCTTCTCCTCACCTCGCTAGATTTTCATAGCTGCTCTAGGAGGCAAACCAACCAGATATCAACGATCTACTCTTTCCATGCTGGTGGTGACCCATGAATAGACCAGAAACATTCATACCTGGGACAAGGACATTAAATTAAAATAAGACCATTGCTGGTAGGAGTGCAAACTTGTACAGCCACTGTGGAAATAAATATAGTGATTTTTCAGAAAATTAGGGATCAACTTACCTCAAGACCCTGCAATACCACCATTGGGTAGCACATTCACACCACAAGGACATTTGCTCAACTATGTTCATAGCAACATTATTTGTAATAGTCAGATCTTGGAAACAGTCTAGATGGCCCTCAACTGAAGAATGGATAAAGAAAATGTGGTATATTTACTACTTACTACTATTTACTACTCAGCAGCAAGAAACAATGACATCCTAAAATTCACAGGCAAATGGACAGAACTAGAAAACTAGAGAGAACTAGAGAGAGAGAGAAACCATCCTAACCCCAAACCAGAAAGACAAATATAGTATATACTCATAAGTAGATAACAGACATAAAGCAAAAGATACCCAACCTACAATCCATAACCCTAGAGATGCTTGAACCCTCTTCCAGAATAGATGGAAGCAGAAACAGAAATACACAACTAACCAATGGTCCAAGCTCCTGGAGTACAATTGAAGTGGGGAAGGAGTGATAATATGAATAAAGGAGGCAAGACTATGATGGGGAAACCCACAGAATCAGCTGACCCGAGCTAGTGAGAGATCACTGACTCAGGTCTGACAAATGGGGAATCTGCACAAGACCGAACTAGACTCCCCTAACATAGGTGACAGTGCTGTGGCTGTGACAATATATGAGACCACTGGCAGGGGTCCAAGACCGAACACCAATGCACAAACTGGCTTAGTGGAGCCCATTTTATATGGAGAGATTCCTTGCTCAACCTAGACACAGGTGTGTGGCGGGAGGGGTGGTGGTGGGATGGTGGGGTGGGGGCTGGGGGGAGTGGGTAGGGAGGTGCCTTGGTCCTGCCTCAGCTAGATGATGGGATAGACTTAGACTTTCTATGGGAGGCCTTACCTTCTCCATGGAGCAGATGGAAGGAGGGAGTGGGGGGAGAGAGGGGAAAGGAGGAAGAGGGAACTGGGATTGGAATGTAAAAAATAAATAAATTTTTAAAAAAGAGAGAGAGAGAAGAAAAAAAAAAAAAAAAGCAAGAGCCAAAGCTCAGAGAGAAGATTCAAATATGGCCTCCTTTGGCCATTTTAAAGGTTTGTTTTAAAATTTATCACCTTAAAATACTATTTAGCCCAGGCTGGCCTTAGCTTCAGAATCATCTTGCTTTAGCTTCCTGGCATGTGCTCCATCAAAGCCACTGTGATTCTAGGAACCATGATAAGACTATAATGAATATTCAGCACCGGTGCTTCTGGCCACTGTGGCAAAGGAAAGGATGGGCTGGCCGTGCACTTACTGGCTCTTAAAATTTCCATTGCTTTCCTGTCATAGACCAAAGCAAATCACATGGCCATGTCTAACTTGACATCAAGTAGGGAACTGCAAGCTGTCAGGATATTTTTGTTGTTGTTGTTGTTTTTCTTTCTCCCATTACTTCCATCTCAACTTACCCTATTTTTCTGAAACTACTCTTGGGGTGACTCTGGTATACCCCAGTTATGATTGATGCTGCTGTAATGACTATGTCTACCCCAGAAAGCTCACATTCACTTAAGGGAAGCCACAGCAGGCACTGAACCGTGGGCCCAACACACATCAGCTCCTTTATCCTCCTGGCACTTTTATTAAACTGAGGCATGGGGAGGATTATGTACTTAAGGGACCAAGTGCTATGGGGGGGGGGGTGCCAGACAGGAGCATCTCCCCTAGGGAAGGGTGTGGTCTTCTATTCCCTCCCAGCTCTGTTCTCAACTTCCTCCTCCTTTGTAGTTTAAGAATTTTCTTCTTCTCTTTCTCCTTTTAGTTCCCTTCATACATTTTTTTTTTTTTTCCTGCTTTGTAGCCCAGGTTGGCTTCAAAGTTATCACTTAGCTCAGGTTGGCCTGGAGCTTATGATCCTTTTGTCTTGGCCTCTGGAATGCCGGGATTATAGGCATACCTCACCAGGAATGATCAAATGACCAAACTTTGAGGGGTTTCTCTGAGGGCTCCTAAAGTTGTCAACTCCTCTTTTTGATGGAGGCTCTTACAGATTCCGTGTTTACCTTGGCTGACCTTCAGCACAGAGGGCTCAATTAGCACCCTGCTACAAACAAGTCTCCCCAACCCCTTCCATTTATCATCTCCTCTAAGGGGCCTGGTGATTCCAGGCTACTCTGTACCCCCATCCTTTGTCCCTTAAACTTTCCAGCTCTCACTCTACAGAGTTCTATGTGTCTTATCACACACCTGCTCTGAAGTCACATAACCTTGCCAACTTTGTCACTTTCCTAAGTAAAAGTCCTGGGTGCAGCCTCACTCATATTTCTACTCAGAGCTACTTATGTGCAGACCCACACTCTGCTGGGTAGCAAGAGACCCAGATCCCATGGAGAATTGGGAATGTAGGGCCAGGGCCCTGAGTGGGTTCTGGGGAGTTATGGAACAAGCCAGAGCCCAACTGCAATAGCCCTGGGATGAGTGACCATCTGTTCTTGGCTTAGCCTGGCTCTATCTGCACACACAGCAGTCCATTTACAGCCAGTAGCTACAGCACACAGCAGGGTAGTCCAGGTGTCTAATGAGTTCCACAAAGGTGCTCAGGTGTTGGGCTTTGCATGGGAGGGGGTGTCTGCATAAAGCTGTAGTCCCTGACTAGCCAGGCACCACCAGGGTGGCTCAGGAGTTCAGGGTCCTTTTCCCAAAGAAAATGCTGGGACTGGTAGCCTGGTCCCAGACACACAGGACGTGACTGTCCACTCACTGAAGCAGCATGCCGTGGCCTAGTCACTGGGCTGTCCCATGATCCTGACCTAGAAAGGGGAAATTTCATGGCATCAAAGGGCAGACACCCCCTTTTTTTCTTGCTGTCTTTCTCATACCCCTGACCAGTGCTGTCTGTCTCCCTACCTAGTACTGCTCTCTGCTGTGTTCTTCATACCAGAGCAGGGTGGCAAAGGGGGACAGACAAGGAGCATTTATAGGACAATGTTGCACACCACCAGTCTAGAAGCCACTTATGTTACCATGTTCATGACAGCACTGGTTCTATTTTATGGAGGGGCAAACTAAGACTTAGAGATTAGATTACTAGGCCTTGGCCATGAAGGAGCCTTGATGGTGGATCCAGGAAGAAAGCACAGCCCCACACTGGGGCTTTTTCTACACCCTCTTGGGGCCCTATCACTGAGCTGCAGCTTCCTGTTGGCCTGGTTTGCAAATCTGCAGACCTTTGAAAAAACAAGCCCATGGCTAACAGCTGTGGGCCACCTCCAGGCTCTGATCACATTTCTCACTGACCCCAATCTTTACCACCCTCTTCTCAGCCTCTAAACTTCTCATCCGGATTTCTGCCAGTCTCCTAACCTGCCTCCCTCCATCTTTCCTGGGCATTCTCCACAACACAACAAGCAAGCCTAAGAAAACACAAATCTGATCATCTCATGCTGCCCCCGTCCTGCTACTGGTTTCCAAATCACCAGAGAAAAAGTCAAACTTCAAAAGTATGTGGTACCCACTCTTTTATCTTGACCTGTTGCTCCCTTGTCAACTCTGCCCCAGAAGACTGGCTTGTAGCAGGTCTCTCTCTCTCTCTCTCTCTCCCCCCCCTTTCCTAAATCATGACACGGATGCTTATTATTAGTTTTGAATGCTCAGCCTAGCTTAGTCTCATTTCTGATTAGCTCCTTTAACTTAAATTAACTTGTTTCTCTTTATCTACCTTTTGCCTCCAGGCTTCTTACTTTTCTTTCTGTATAACTTCCTTTCACTGCTTCTCCAGTCTGCTGGCTGCCCACTGCCCGGCTGGCTCCACACATCTCCCTCTTCCCCTCCTCCTTCTCTTCTCTCGTTCTTTTTTCCTCTTTCTTTCTACGTATTATCTTTGCCTGCCAGCCCGGCCTATCTTTTCTCCTGCCTGGCTATTGGCTGTTCAGATCTTTGTTAGACCAATCAGGTGCCTTAGGCAGGCAAGGTGAAACAGATGCAACACATCTTTACATCATTAAACAGGCATCCTTAGATTGCTAAACAAATGCAGCATGAACAAAAGTAACACACCTTTACACAGTTAGAGTAATATTCCACAGCATAAACAAATGTAACACATTTTTTGCCCAGTTGAAAAAATACTTACAACACTGGCCCCCTCCAGGTCTTCCAGCACAGGACCCTTCTTAAGACCTCATAAAACATACTAATACCCTGTCAGTATCAGTGGTTAGCACCTTCATTTACTTCAGGCCTCTTTCTCAGATCAGTGAGGTCTTTTCTGGCCATCCTATTTATTTTATTTCATGTATGAGATAATCAGATTTCAATACCATGTGGCTCAGGCTCTCCTTGAACTGTATAGCTGAAGCTGACCTTGAACTCTTGGTCCTTCTGCCTTGAGAGGACAGGCATGCACCACCATATCCAACTTAGCTATCCTATTTTTAGAAGGGCAACTTCTATCCTGCCTTATTTTTGGGTGGTTCTTTGACATTCTTCCAGACTACATAATTTACTTTGAGGTCTGACTCCTCCACATTGGGATGTCAGGCTTTGTAGGCAATGTTTTATAAATACTGACATATTCCATCTACATCAGAGCTCCGTGAAGCAGCTCTTATGATGGCTACCCATATGTGGAAACCGAGGCACAGGAAGATCAAACAACTTGCCCAAAGTCACCTAGCTCGACAGCAGCAGAGACAGGACCTGCATGCACCCAGGCAATGTCACTCTTGAGTTGTCTCACTGCAATATCCAACTGTTAGCTCTACTTGCTGTTGTCAGGGCTCAATAAAAATGGGTGAATGAATACTGTAATTCCTGCATGGTACCTTGTCCATCTTCTCCCCTGACACAGGGCTGGCTGGGCTTTCTGCTAATTCTCTTTTCACATCTCAGTCATCAGGCTGCCCACCTCTGATGGTAGCAGTTACAGTCAAGGAGTGTCACAATAATGGATTCTCTGCAAGTCTCAGAGAAGCTGGCTCCTTTTGACTTGGGCCATGGGGCAGTCAATCCAAGTTGGATAAAATGTGTGTGTGTTTTTTTTTTTTTTTTTTTTTTTTTTTTTTTTAGCTATGGGCCAAGCCTCACACAGGTAAATTCCTGTTCTCATTCCACTCTTCCTGTGCTGTGTGTCATTGAGCCCTGGAAAAAATGGGTACCCCAAACATCCTATCTCTGATGTATGGGTACCAATGACACTTTGAGTGAGCACCCTGCTCTCCCCAGGACACACATATCCATGGAGCAATTCTTCCTAAGAAAATGATTCAGGCAGCCATTTATTCTCCACCTACTGAGTTGGTCTAAAGCTCCAGCCATTCCCCAAACCAATGAAGCAGCTTGTAGGTGCTATGCGATTTTTAATCAGCATGTTCTTTCCCCATCTGGAAGGTCTAATGAAATGTTACACTGTGAGGAACACGGAAATAAGGAACTTCAGAGGTGAGGGACGTGGATTTAATTTCTTGCTTTGGTCTGTTATTTGCATAGACCTCGAGGGAATAACCAGTACGGGAGAGAAGAGAAAAAGAATAACAAAATCTGCCTGTCTACTGGGGGCCAGGCATCCAACCTGAAGAACGACTGTGTTTTACATTTCAACCTTACAAGTAGCAGGTATGCGTGTGCATGCACGTGTACGTACACACACACACACACATACACACACACTCTCTCTCTTTCATTCTCTCTCTCTTTCATTCTCTCTCTCTCTCTCTCTCTCTGTATTGCTGTGTCACCATCTCTGGGACAGAGGCCACTGGAGCTCTGTGTTCATGCTCTCTTCTGTCTTGGGAATTGCAGCTGGATTACATTTCTAGCCTAATTTTACTCTGTCTAGGGCTGTGTTCGTGTGTGCAGGTGAATTGGTGCCTCCAGGTTTGGTTGGTTAGAGGCAAGGACACTGTTTTTCTTTCCCTGCTCATTGCAGTGGAGAATGGCTTAGGAATGGCAGGGACACATCACAGCAGGAACCTTGTCTCTGTGCTCACAGAGCAGCACCTCCTATCAGCCCACCCCAAAATGTGACCTGGGAAAGAGATAAGTTCCCATTGGGAAGAAATTATTACAGATCTGGGGCTGATACTCTATCAGCTTACCTGTACCAACTCAGACAAACTTAACTTACCAGGTGAAAACCCAAAGATCCAGAGTTGGTCAAGGTCACAGAAACCCTGAATCTACTAAATAAATGCTATGTTAACTACATCTGGTTCCACCTGTATTGTCCCAGATACAAGATCCTGTAAAACTGTTTGTAGTCAATTTTCCAAGTTCATTTCCTTAAGGCTGAGCAACTTGTAGGTGGGTCAGATGGGAAACCTGAAGATGCAGTTAGGAATGTCCCCAGAGGACCTATCTTTTCTCTGACTCCACTCTGGGGAGAACAGCAGGAAGGACAGAGGCTGGATGCTGGCTCTCTGGGGACAGGCTCCTTCCAAATGCTGACAAGCCCCAGGGACAGCACGTGCTCTGCAGCAAAGGTCAAGACCAGAAAGCAGGAGGTTCAGCAGTTCCCCAAATAGCCTGACCCTGAGAAGGCCACCAGAGTAGCATGCACATACCCCACGAACCAACCAAGAGTTTAGCCTGGAGAAGCAGAGAGTTTAAGGAGGGACAGCCACCCCCTTCACACTGGTGACAGCCCACAGGCGAATCCCCGAACAAACCGTACCCTCTCATTGGCAGAAGCTGCCCTGGGCATCCAATCTTCCAGTCAGGCGGGTCTAATGAGACTGAAATAAGTCCTCTAAATGCCTGGCTCATTTTTGTTCCTTAATAAACACAGGCACAGAGAAAGATGCAATTAATGCGAGGATGGAAAGAGGGACTAACCAGAGAAGAAATGTGATTGCCAAATTCTGAGAGGTTATTTTAGACAAGAGATTACCGGGTTGGAAATGAAAACAAAACAAAAGGAAACCCCACCACCCCAGGTGCCTGCCTGAGCCCTTCAGGCGCCCGGATGCTGTCTCCTAGGGCCACTAGTGGATGACAATGACATAACAACAGGCGGCCCACAGCCCACCCCTCCCAGGAGTGCTAATTACCTCCCAGGATTAATTTTGCAGCTTGCTAGACAGCTCCAGCAGCATAGCCACTGCCAGAAACCAGGGCTCTTGGAAGGAAGACACACCTACTGTTTCCCAGGATCTGGACCTGGGGCCAGAATCCACAAATCCCCTTGCACACCAAGTCTCTAGCACTGCTGCTCCACTGGGAGGGAGCAGCAATTTCATGGTTTCTTAGGCTACAACTTTCCTTTCTCATCCTTCCTTCCTTCCTTTCTTCCTTCCTTCCTTCCTTCCTTTCTACTTTCTCTCTTCCTTTCTTTCTCTTCCTCTCCTTCATTCCTTCAGAACATGTTTTTAATTGCTAGTAGCTTGAGTAAGCATGGTAAATATGCAGTTGAGAACAGAAGTCCTGGGTCACCGGGAATCACCCTCCTCTACTGGCCAGTTCCTATTGTCCAGCTAAAACAAAGAGGTACACAGCCTTTCAGCCACTTTCCAGTCCTCTAGCCTGGCCTCCCTGGGTCCTCAGCTTTGTGCAGCAGGGGTAAGCTGGTAAAGAGCTGCTCTATCTGACAGGGCTGGACTATTCTTTAGGGCAGCAGTTCTCAACCTGTGAGTCAACACCCCTGTGGGGTTCACATATCAGACAGCCTGTGTATCAGATATTTACATTATGATTCATAACAATAGCAAAATCACAGTTATGAAGTAGCAACACAAATAATTTTATGGTTGGAGGTCACCACAACGTGAGGATATGTAAAAAAGGGTCGCAGCATTAGGAAGGTTGAGAACCACTGCTCTTGGGGAAACTCTGGGCCACAAGATCAGTGTCTTCTGCTAGACACTGGTATGATTCCTTTGATGTTCATCTCCTCTTGCTTTCCCTACAGGAAAGTAGGCAGATAACTACTTAGTCTTCTATGTAGTGATTCAGTATTCTATCCATCCATTCATCACCCCCCTCCTATCCATCCCAACCTTCCATTCATCCACACATCTACTGCATTCATTCCCCCATCTATCTACTCACCCACTCACTCAGCACCTGCCTGTCAGTTCACTTCTCACCCATTAGCACACCAGACATGGGTCATCTGGTTAGATACTGTCAGACATGTTAGCTTGCTTTCAGATGGGATTGGTGTCATCTATCTGATATCCCTTCATGTGGAGCCTGTGGGACATGGTTTGGCTGTTCTATATCACCAAAAGAGAAAATCTGTGACTAGGCCAGGCTCATCAATGTGTTTATCTTCTAGCTATAATCAGTGATTTGAGGTCTAGTCCTCAAATGGATTCTAATCCCTGACTCTGATGTATGCACTTACAAAAGGCTTCAAAGTCAAGGATGCTGGAGACTGGTCCTCTTCCAGTTACCCTTCCTTATCTATGAGGGAGGAAGCGACCTGCAGGGCAGAGAGTGAAGCCAGCCTAGATGAGAAGCAGATGAGAGACTAGCAGTTTTGCGGTCATATGAACTACTGGATCTAGCTGTGCAAAAGCTTCTACTGAAACTTTCAGTGGCAGGAGCCAACACATCTCCTTTTTTGCTTCAGTTAGTGTGAGCTGGTTTCCATCTATATGCTGTGTCCAAAGCATTCAATGTTCTCATATATCTTCAGAGACACATCAAGTGCTGTGCTGCTAGAGATGAGGTCCAGGATGTGAGGATGTGCCTTTGTGACTCCAGAAAAGAGGGAGGCTACAGAGAGAAGTGCAGGGACAGAGATGCTGAAGATAAATGAAAAGTAGACCACCACTGCCTGATATAACTTTCTGTGATGATAAGGTTTGCTGTAATGAGTGGTATCCAACTGGTGGCCATGAGCCACATGCGACTACTGAGCATTTAAAACTTGACTCAAGGGTTGAGGGAGTAGCTCAATGATAGAGCCCTGCATTCCACCCCAGCACCAACAAAACAAAATAGAGCATTGACTTGTGTAACTGAGGAAGTGAATTTTGAAACTGATTTGTTTTTAAGTAAGTTAAACAGAATACCTAGCTAGTAGCAGCCCATATACGGAGAGAGCACCTCCCAGGAGCTGGGGCAGGTTTGCCAGAGCCTCTTGGGAGGATGGAGAGCTGGGAACTGGAGCACATTTGAACATTGAAGGAAATGACCCAGGGGAAAATCAAGGAGGATCCATGTTGTGGTGGAGACAGGAAGAGCTGGAAGAGAAGTTACAAAAGAGGAGGCCAGCAGAACTAATTCTTAGGTCCACTGCTGGTGACCCATCCATAGAAATCAGGGATGATCAAGGTTGCAGGTTTGAGAAAAAAGTGTGTGTGTGTGTGCGTGTGCGTGTGCGTGTGTGCGTGTGCGTGTGTAAGGGGGGGGTGTTCTGCTCTTGGACATGAGTTGAGAGGGAGGGCATTAAGACAGGTAGCAGAAGCCCAGAGATGCACATGTTTTGGGGAGTCATTGGGAGTTTAATTTTGGTCACACTGAAGTAAGGAAAAGTACAGGCTAGGTGAGACCTGCGGAGAATACTACCATGGAGGGGGTTGCAGGGGCAGAGCTTGTATGAAGGCCTCAGGAGATAGAACAAGAAGGGACAACCTCATTAGGGATGATGACAGCTTTCTCATGTGCTGACATGCTTTTGAGATCTCCAAAATTTATTTCTTTCAGTGTCTGATCTTAAGGACAAAGAATTTGAGTCACTTAAAAGACAGCTTCTTCTATGTGCTTCCTGATATGTGGGAGAGGAGTGTAACAGAGGCTGATCCAGTCAGTGTCCCCTATGCTAATCAGCTTAGGATGGCTGTGTGTTCTTTCTGGTGTGCATAAGGGGTTTTCAGCTAGGAGACAGCTTTCCCTCCAGTTAGCTTTATTGTGGTGTGAATGTGGCCAGCCTGTGTCAAGCTGGTGTTGAATTGCTGTGTTCAAGGAAGGGGACTTTGAAAGGGTGATTACATCCATAACATCACCTTTACTGTGGGACAGGGTTCAGTATCATGAGAGCGGTTGTAAAGTCAGGTCTGACCTTTATTTGTCTCTCTTCTGCATGGCCCCACCAGCCTTTCTGCTCTTCTGCCATGACATGACATGTGGCTCTCTCATCAGAAGCCAAGAAGCCAGCACCATGCTCTTGGGCTTCCCAGATTCCAGAATCATGACATCACGAGCTAAAGTAAACTTTTCTTTATAAATCATCCAGCAGGAGGCATTTGGTTATAGCAAGATGAAATGGTGCAGGGCAAGCTTTGACAAGTTTCTTGTTTCTATTATCTTTTCCAATCCCCTCCTCTTTGCCTTTGCCAGGTCAGGAATTTGCAAAATTTGTTTTGGATCTATAATCCAGATCGTTAATCAGTGGGTCTTTTACTTTTAAGAACCATTCTGAATTGAAGGCTGAGGGATGGATGATGAAGAAAGAACAGGGCTCTGGGGGCACATGTGCCGTGGTTTCCTATTTCTGTGGATAACCTCTTGGAGGGACCATCTGCTCTTTCTCAAGCTGGGCTCCAAAGCTTTGGGAGACAGTTCCAGACAAGTCAGACCTGGTGGAAAAGGTAAAAGCCTCTGGCAGTCTTACCACAGAGGAGCTTTTATTTTGAAAGAGATCAGTGGCACAAATTGTCACAAATGGGAAGGGCAGACTCAAGTCCAGACAACTGACACAATGACATACTTTACAACATGTCCCCTGCCACAAACAAGATCATTCCTCAAGTTTGCCTCCATAAAACCACAAGCAAATTCCTCCAGGGCCTGGACCACACAAGGCAGTCATGAATCTTGCTTTCTGTACATCAGAGAGGGGATGGGGTCCAGGCAGCAAGGAGGTGGCAAAGTGACACACAATCTCCGTGTTGAGGGTCTGGCTAAGTGCTTTGGGATATATCAGCATAGCAGAGTGGGGCAACTGGGTACCATGGAGAACTGGGGCATATAGCCTTGCACTAACGGTGCTAGCCTCCCTGTGAGAGCCTTGATGTCATGCATCTTTGTTTTCTCAAACTGCAGTCCTTTGTTTGGAAGCTAGTTAGAAATATAGGATCCACCAAGCAGGGGTTCTGACTCACCTGCCCACTGGTGATAAGCACTTGGAAATGTTCTTTCTAACTTCTGGCTCCTGTCTTTCCCAGTGTTATTTGGGGCCCAGCACAATAAGCTCATTGATCTACTCATATCCTCACTCTTGTCTGCAATGTTCCCAGGCACCAGCATCTCCAGAGCAGGCCACAGCTTCTTTCCTTCACTATGGGAAATTTGAGGTACACCAGAAAGATGCAAGGATGAATTCTAACAGTGTCTACACACATTCCAAAATCTCCAGCAACCAGTGATATGAAACCATGATACACATTGCAAGTCAAATGTGCAGAGAGGACAAACCTGTTCTTACCATGTCTACAGGGCCAGCTCCTTTCTGTCCCTGTCCCCTGCCTCTTTAATTGTCCTTTAACATAAACTTCTTTGAACCAGCCAACCTTGGAATGCCCGGAAGCTCAGCAAGAAGCCTGCAGACTATCCTGTACCAAATACCCAGCTGAGGCCTCCTACTTTCTACAACCTTGCTCTTTTGCACTCTAAGTTTGGCCAATGGCTGGCTCCTGGAACATCATATGGGTCCTCCTTTACCTTCAGAACACCAAACTAATGCAACATCACAGTGCAGGGAGCAGGAGGTCACACAGGATGCTCCTTCAGATGGGCAGGGTGACACCTTCCTCTCCCTCGCCTCTTCTCCACAGAAAGAGTCATGGAGCTCATGTTCTCTTGTCCACCATACAGCTCCAATACAGTTGAGAGTTTGCTGCCCTGACTAAATGCCTTTTTATTTATTTTTCATAGCATCTTCAAAACTATCATATAAAATAATGGGTTTCATTATGACACTTTTCATGTACTTTGTTCATATCCATTCTGGCCATGACCCTGAGGGCTTTTAAATGCCCTTTCTTTCACAGTGTTATAATGAAAAGGGAAAAGGGTGGAAGACCCTTCCTGTGAGGCTACATGGCATCCAGGAAGCCAGAGGCAGGTTTGTTGTAGGTTTGCTCTGATTCTATGTCTGCAGTAGGAATCACCAATTGCACCTGAGTGCTACTGGTAGACTCCAGAAGGAACTCAGAGCCAGAGCAGAGCAGAGACATTTCAGGAGAGTGGCATCCAGAGAAGGGAAAATGTGGCTAGAAGGGGACTACCAGTCAGGTATAGCACAGTCCAGACATGCAGTCTGGAAGGGAGGTTTTGTGTGTGTGTGTGTGTGTGTGTGTGTGTGTGTGTGTGTGTGTGTATTGTTTTTCACTATATCACTGGATGAGAAGAGAAATTAGAGGCCATTTTAGGATATACTGTTCTTTATAGCGCATACAATGTACTTACATATGTCATTCCTGGAGAACAGGCCTGGAAATTTCCCACAGATCTTCTTTGTTCTATAAAGGCCCAAATGCAACAAACCTTCTAGGGAGCAATATTAGGACTGAGAATTCCTGTTTTGTTTTGCAAACACAAAGGTCAGTAGCTCCCTCCAACCCATTGCCCCTGAGGCTTTCTCTCTTCTGAGTGTGCAAAGTGCAGCTGCAGAACAGGGTGAGGAGGGGCCCAAACTATGCACGTCAAGAACATGTCAAACACTAGCCTGTGCAAAGGTGGAAGAGTGGCCTTCCTTAAGCCCCTTGTGCCCAAAGAGTACCCAGCAGGACACTGCCAGTACCAGACTTCCCACTGTGACAAATGCTTGTGTGTCATTCTGCATTACAGGGCACTAGCCAACCTGCCCTGACAGCCAGGCTGCCTTCTATAGGATATGCTTTAATTTTTACAGCCACTTAGAACGCCTTGGGTCTCAAGCATGGGGTTACCCCAATTATGATGCTGTGAGTTGCCAGAGCGATAAAGTATAATCCACCCCTCAGTTGTCAGATTGAGGCCTCACACCACCTGGGCTAGTCAACATGAGGAAATCAAGTTAGTCAGGGGTGTAACAGTATGCTTTTGTCTTGACAAAAGGGCCCTGGGCGTTTAGGAAGGACTCTTGTCAGGCCAAAGGGCCCTCATTCTGATTTGAAGAAAGGCCTTAGCAGTCACAGATAGTCTCTGGTTTCTACCTCATGGTTTTCAGCACCAGAAACTGAAATCTCTTGGTCAAGCCATTGGCTCTGAATTGTGGGACAAGGCAGCCAGAAGGTGGGCTCAGACCTTCAATTTTTTTTTTAATTGTGGATATATACAATAATAAAGGTGACATTCCAGGCCCTTTTAAATGTTCAGGGACATTAAATATATTCTCAGTATTGTGTATCTACTGCTATCCATTGCCATATTTTATCTTGCCATAGAAACTTGCTCATTAAGCATGTGGGCATTCTCTCTCTCTCTCTCTCTCTCTCTCTCTCTCTCTCTCTCTCTCTCTCTCTCTGTGTGTGTGTGTGTATGAGTGAGTGTTATTGATGTTGGGTATCTTCCTTGATCTTTCTCCATATTACTTGCTGAGGCAGGGTCTCTGCCTGAATCTAGTGGTCATAGATTTGGATAGTCTAGCTAGCCTGATTGCCCCAGGGATCCCCTGTTTCCACTTCCCCAGAACTGGGGTTACAGGTGAGCTGTCATGCTCAGCTAGCTTTTATGTGGGTGTTGAAGTTCTGAACTCACTTTGCATGCCTGCACAGCTCACACTTTAGCTGCTGAACCATTTTTCCAAACCGAAGTATCTTTCCTTATTACGGCTGGATAATACCCCAGGGTATGTGTCAGTCACATATTATTTATGCACCCATTTGCAGATGGATACCCTGTTTTTGTTTTAAACCTTTTAAACCTGTCGACTGTCCTGAGTACTGCTTCTAGGAGCATGATGTCCCATCTCTGTCAGTGGTCCCTCAGATTTTGCATGAATTCAAAGCTGCCTCACTTTGGAACAGGTATACCCTGCTCAAAGCTGAGGCTTGGCTCTGCAGACTTTAGGGACAGGCTAGGACAAAGTCTCTGGAGAGGATAGAGAGGTGTCTATGCACAGAGCCCCAGCACATAACAGTTACAGTTTCACTAACACAGTTACAGTTTCACTAACACAGGAGCTGTCCTGCCCTTTTCCTGAAGAGCAATCCTGTGACATGCTAGCTTTAGCCACACTTCTCAGTGCCACCACTCCCCACTCAGAGGCAAAATCACAGAAGACCAGAAAGCGGACGGACCTTGTGTACTGGCCCTATCTAGTTTAGCCACATTTTCTTAAATTAGCTGATTTTGTGGAGGTATGATTTCCAGAAAGTAACTATTCACATCTGAAGTATATAACTTGATGAGTTCTGACAAATGTATGTGGTTTGTCCAACCGCCACCCCGGTTGGGATATAGGCCATTTCCATTAGCCTAGAAGGTGTCTTTGCCAGGCTGCACTTCCTTTCCAGTCTCTCAGAACCAGAGATCCGCTGCAGCTGCAATGGACAGAGGGGCCGGTGAAACCTGGTGGGAAATCTAGCTGTAACATGGATGATGCCTTCAGCACCGAGTTACCATAAATGGCACTTTTTAGTTTTAATTCTGCAACTGATTAGCCACCTGCAGTTGCCTGGCAAGGGACATTTTGAAGCCCTTAAGCCCCAAATAGACAGAGTTCCCTACTTCACTCAACAATTCAGAATACATCCACTCTTCACGTCCGACTTCAGCACACTCTGTCAGGGCGTAGAGCTGGGCATTGCTATGATGGGAAAAGGGTACATGAGCAAGAAGCTGAGTGCAGTTGGGGAGACACAGAGCAGTAGCAGAAGACCATCTGGGCTGGAACATAAGATGGAATCGTGCGATGATTAAAGACTGAGGAAAATATTGAAGGCTTTCAGAAATGGGGATATTCAAAGCAGCCCTTGTAAAAAAAAGAACGTCTGAGATTTCAACCCAGGTGAGGAGGGGCACACTGTGAGAACAATCACTGAATGCCCCACCTGTGAAGGAGTAGGCACAGGCTAAGGGTTGAACACGTGTGATTTTTTTTTTAAAACAAGACTGAAACAATGACGAGCTGGAGTATACGACCAGGTGAATTGTGTTAGTGCATTTCAGCCGGTGACTTCCCAGGTCCACAAAACATCATACTTGGACTCAGGAGAGGCTAGGAAGGCTTCTGAAGATCCATGTAGGTGTTTTCTGCATTGTGGGCACACTAATTCGAAGCATCAGATGCTTGTAGTGGTAATGTGGGAAAGCAGCAAAGGGACTCTTCTCTTTCACAGACAGAGTCCTGGAAACTGGGGAGTTACAGGACAGTAGAGTACTTGCAGAGCATGCATGAAGCCATGGATTTCAGGTACAACTCTGCATATATTACACCTGTAATCCCAGTATTCAAGAGGTGGAGGCAGGAGGGTCAGAAGTTCAAGGTCATCCTTAACTACCTCATAAATTCAGTGCATGAGACACATGAAATTCTGTCAAAAACAAAATAAAACAAAACCCACAAATGCCAAACCAACCAACCAACCAACTAACCAACCAACCAAATCAAATAAAGATTTACTACTGTGAGTCCTCACTTGGCTAAAATTGCAATTAAAAATGGCAGAAGTAATGTTATAGCCACAAAAAGAGTTGTGTAAACCTTACATTGTATGCACACATACTTTTTAAAACTCTTTGGGGGGAAACATGTGTATTTAAGATAAAGTTAATTAGTAAAATTGTTTTTGTGCTAAGCAGTCTTATTTATGCAAAACAGCCCCAAAAAGGGTTCACAGAGGTTGCAGGCATAGCTAGCTTGTAATTAGCATGGCTAGCTTGTAAGAGTATGGACTGTGAGTAACCACAAAGAGATCTTGTTCTCTTTACTCCTAGAGAACCTTCTAATTACTATTAACACTGCTTATCTCCTGTGAAGGGAGACTCCTCAAACTATTACATCATTTCTCCACCCACCCTGAATGTCCCATCCAACCAGAGAACCTAGGTCTACCTGGCTGCAACCTGTTTCCAAGATTCCAGAATGTCTATGAGACGTGGTACCCCTGATTCAGAACTTCTTGGGTTGCATCGGTCGCCTGACTCCTGGGAGAGATGCATGTATATTCTTGGATGCCACAAGCTATAGTCCTCCTAGGATGAGAACCTTGGGTCTCCTTGGTCCCTGACCAAGTATATCCTAGCCCTAATGTAGGAAGAACACCAGAACTAAAGGGTCCCCTTACGTAAGTTATTTCTCTACTGCTTGGAAAGAGAGTTTCACAAAGTCAGACATTTCCTAGATCCAAGAGCCCATGCTAACTGACAGCTCCAAGAATATGGGGGGGGGGGTCACAGTTTGCTAATACATGCACAGATCTGCCTGCCCTTCCCCTTCAACATACATACTCATGTACACATGGCCTCTCCTCAGCCTTTGGGTATCTAGCCTTATATACATGTATTTCCTCCCCAAATATCTCCATACCATGCTACCTGCATGAGAAGGACTGGGTAGCTCCACTGGTAGGTAGCAAATCTTCTGGGTTTTCCAAAGGTCAGCCACACAGACTCCCTTACTCTACAGCTCAGAGGTTGCTCTCCCCTCATTCCCCGAGCTTTCTAGATGCCAGCTAGCTCCTTGTGCTCACACAGCTGTAGGGCTGTCTTCTTTCCCAACAAAAGTCCACTGGCCCCGGACTGAGCCAACACTTTTCATTCCCTAAATGTTCTTCAGTTTACAGAGGCTCTTCCCTGGCCCTTCTTCCCAAGTGTGGGTGACCCAGCCTTGTTCAGCCTGACATTCATATGCTAACCCACAAACCACAGGTCACTAGTGTCTCCAGCCTTCCCAACCTCTTCAAATTAGAAAATCCTATAATCTTGTCACTCTTGTGGTTTCTTCTCTCTCTCTCAACACTGGGGATTGAGTCTACTGCCTCCCAAATGCTAGGCAAGCACACCACCACTAGGCAATATCCTTAGTCTTGTTTTACTTTTCATTTTTGAGATAGGGTCTTACTACATGCCCAGGCAGACCTTCTGTAGCCCAGGCAAGCTTTGAATTTGCAAGCCTCCTGACTCAACCTCCCAAGTAGCTGGCTGGCCCAGCTTCTGAGTTTCATTTTTGAAGGAAATGTTTCAACCTCAAAAAGAAACAAATTTAGATTTAAATGTCAGAGTAAGCCCAAGTCTGCTCTTGGTGACAAATGTCCCATTCAGGCCTGCCTGACCTGCCCCAGGTATGTGTGGGTAATAAGGGAAGGTGCAAAAGGGGTGTGGCTTGCCACTTGCTGCTGTCCTTTCTCCCTCAATCTTTACTCTACAAAGCCAAGTACCCTGCAAAATGGAATGTTTCTTATTCCTACCATTAAGGCACATTGCCTTTGTGCTCCAGGGGACCATTATAGGAAGTTAATTGAGTTTGAAATTTTATAATGCAATTAATCAAATTCAGAGTCTAAACACAGCTCTCATGTTCAGGCTGGGCAGAATATGTTACATTGGCCTTGGCAGCCCCCACCTCTTTTTATTTAGGGAAGGTTAACTTTTCTGGGGAATTTCTAGGCTTGGCTGTACATATGACTGGTTCTTATCTGTGGAACTCTACTGGGATGGGTCTAAAGAAAAGGCAGATGACACATCAAAGATGTACCTTCCATGGGAAGGGGAGTAGGTGCTTGTTAGCTTTGCTGACATGTCCTGGTTAGAAGTTACAGGGGAGTCGTGGTGACATAGTTACTTTAGGCATGGGGAAATACCCTGGACATAGACATGAAACTAGATGGTGTAGCCTATGGATGACAGACAAAGAAAGGCATGTTTCTAAGATTTCTTTTCTTAACCCAGAAGGATTTCCTTAGAAGATGTGTTCAGAAGAACCTAGGACCATTACTATAACACAGGATCAGCTACTGCTGCTGCTGATTCATGGACCCATAGCTGTGTGAAGAACTTTTCACATATCCAACCTGCAGCAGCAGACCATCTCTACTGCCAATCATAGCCACACTTGCCTTTTATTAAGGTCTAATGAATGACTTTGGTTTTGGAGAAAGTTCCAGAACAGTTATTGCTGCTGAGGTCTTACTGGTACTAGAGCAGGCTGCACTAAAATGGCTCCTTCCAGGAAGCTCTGCTAGCAGGGTCTTCAATTCATGGACGCCATGAAATTCCAGGAGGGGTGACTTGTACCCTTGCCCAGCATTGGGTTGGGGAGTGCATCTAAAAATCGAAGCCTTCACCAGCTCCTTTATCACATATGAAGCAAAACATGGACCAGCGGCGGGAGATAGGTCTGAGTTCGGCTCTGGTCTGCTTTTAAAACATCCAACATAACAAAATCCTAACTTGTTTTCATTCCACAGGGTAGCCATATCCTGGCCACAGCTGTCTGGCTTCTATGCAGCCATGACTTTTGTTCACCATGATTTTGAAGGCTTCCAGTCAGTCTTTGAAGCGCTAGTATCAGTTACAGCTCCCTCTAAGTCTCACTTAACACCCTGATGTCAACCTGTGCTTTTCACTGATTATGAGCCTGTGTGAATGTGTGAGTATGAGTGTGTGTGTGCATGTGTGTATGTTTGTGTGTGTATGAGTGTGTGTGTGTTTGTGTGTATGAGTGTGTGCGTGCATGTGTGTGTATGAGTGTGTGTGTGTATATGTATGAGTATGTGTGTATGAATGTGTATATATGAGAGTCTGTGTATGTATGAGTGTGTGTGTGTATGAGTATGTGTGAGTGTGCGAGAGTATGTGTGTGTATGAGTATGTGTGTGTATGAGTGTGTGTGTATGTATGAGTATGTGTGTGTATGAGTGTGTGTGTGTATGAGTGTGTGTGTGTGAGTGTGTGTGTATGAGTGTGTGTGTGTGTATGAGTGTGTGTGTATGTATGAGTATGTGTGTGTATGAGTGTGTGTGTGTATGAGTGTGTGTGTATATGAGAGAGTGTGTGTGTGTGGGGGGGGCACATGTCCATGTCCATGTAGAAGCCCAAAGGTGACCATGGGGAGTGTTTTCTTCAATCACCCTCTGCTTTATTTATTAAACAGGGTTCACTGATTATGTTCAGTCTAGAGATCCAGCTTGCCCCAGGAGTCCCCCACCACTTCCTCCCCAGTTCCAGAATTACAGGCAGTTACTATGCCTGCATGGCCCTTATGTTGGTTCTACGATTTGAACTCCTGTCCTAATGCTTCCATGCAAATGCTTTATACATTGAGCCACGTCTGTAGCCTGCCTGACACTTCCAACAGTGAGCAGACACCATATAGAAATGTACCTTTGCTCACGCTGCACAGTCAGTCAGACATCTTTCCCTACTTTTTTGACTCTGGTAGAGGGACCCTTCACCAGGTCTGTGCCCTACCAGATGGAGCATGGGGGGAGGTGGCCCCATCTCTACACAGCTGCAGACCTCCTGCTCCTGATTTCCTAAGAGTAGAAAGCAGAGACCGGTAGGGTGAGAACCTTCTGTGGCCCCTGCTCCCAGAACATATTCAGAAACAGGTGCTCAGAATTGAGTCCAGGTGGGATGTAGAGTGGAGTGAGGCAGGCAAGCAGGGCTGGGTTTGAAGGAAGGGCATCTTAAGGTAATGGGAAATCTTTTTTTCCCCTTCATTTCTAGGGCTTGCCAGCTTCCAACTTGCTGTTTACTGCATTGAAAAATATTCCACACGATGGAAGAACTATTTTCCAAAACAAAATGCTAGTATTCATCAGGAGGCGCGGGCTGTGCAGTGTGAACAATTCACTTTCGTTAAGTACCATATGGCCGCTGGTAGGAAAACGCTAACATGTTTCAACAGTACAGCTGGGGTAGGGCTCCTTTATTCACCGTGCAGATGGCTCTAATTGACATCTCTCCTAAAACAGGTCTCCAGCATTTCTGCAGGATCATTAGAGTAATTAGTTATTAAATACCATCACCACTTTTAGAGAGGGGGTCTGATCCTTGGCAATGCTCCACACTGATGGAACTGACAGGCTAGCTGGGAGACCTAATGGGTAGGGATGGGGGAGGGGGGCTCAAGGTAAGGGCGTGATAGCCCCTCCTTCTGAAAGTCTGGGCCAGAAGAGGACAAAGGCCAAGCAAATTCAAGATTAGCCCTCAAGAGAACCAGAGCAACCAAATAACTAGCTCTCTGTTCACCCAGCCTCAATTTGCCCTATGAACAGGGGTGAGCAATCACCCTCAGTGGGCTTCAGGACTGAGGCTATGAAGGAGACAGCAGATGAAAAAAAACTAGACAGACTAATGTGCTGTGGGTTAGCTGGTCTCAATGCTTGTTCAGAGATCAGAGAGACCCTTCCTTGCTATTTTGGGGGGTGCCAAGCAGTGGCTCTCAGGACACAGAAACACCTGACCTGCAGCCCTTGACACTGTGACAGGTGTCCCTGGCAATGTGCAAGTGATGGCCACTCAGGTTGTCCATATCCTGACTGAAAGGGAACAGCTCAGGCCCAAACTTAATGAGCCCCAGACACAGGCTCAGAGTGGGAAGCCAGTCCAAACTGGGCCCTGGGATTCTGAAACAGATATATATCATTTCCCTTTCCCAAGTTAAGTCTCAGTGATGAACCACAAATATCAGGAAATAGACACAGCATCCTCTGTTGCTTCCAAGTGCTTGTTCTCTCCATCAGCTCAGGTAAACCCAGGGTAGACAGACAGGTGAGGGAGAAGGAGAGGAAAGTGAGGAGAACTAAACACTGCCATATCCTCAAGCTGAGTGCAAAGCATTCTTAGAAAGCCCCACAGTGGTCCAATCCCAAATCCATACATAACCTCTCTCTGGTTAGTAGGTGACCAAATGCTAGTGTTTGAAGCTTCCCAAAGTTTGGATGTTGAAAATTTATGTCCCAGTATAAAAGTGTTGGGAGGTGGCTCCTACTGGGAAGCATTTGGATTATGAGGGCTTCCTTCTTAGGTAGGGATTATTGACATCATTGCTGCAGTGGGTTAATCCTTACAAGATAAAATGATGAATTTGTGCTCACCCTTTCTCCCTTGTGCAGGTTCTGTTGCCCTTCCATCTTATGCCATAGGATGACATAGCATTAAGATCCTCACCTGATCCCTGGTACTTTGATACTGGATTTCCCAGGCTCCAGAACAGTAAGAAATCTATCTATCTATCTATCTATCTATCTATCTATCTATCTATCTATCTTCCATCCATCCATCCATCCATCCATCCATCCATCCATCCATCTCTCTCTCTGCTATAGTGATACAAAACAAATGGCAGGCACTTGGTGTTAATCTTAGGGACAAATCTCTAGTGACAAGGGGCAATTGGGTAGGGGCCTGAGGGATTGGCTCCCACAGCAGATGCTTTGAAAAGAGCTCCTAGTCATTCCAAGGCCCAAGCTGCATGGATGCTGCCCATCTTCAGACTTGTGTCTCCCTGTCTTGACTCCACATGACAAATGAAGACAGCCTCACCAGGGTGTCCAGATATAACACTGATCCACGTAGCTTTGAAGGACTAGAAAGGTGGTGTGTGTGTGCAACTTGGAGTTTCTTCAAAAGAGCACATACATGTATCTAGAGGGGGTTATGGATCCAGGAAATAGCCTTCCCTTTGAGCTCATTCCCCATTGATTGAAGGTTAATAGCGAGGCATTATTAGTTTAATTTCACAGTCTAATCAGTTTCCTGCTTTATCGATTGAAAGACTCTGAGCAATTGTAATTGTGTGAGGCTGAAACGTAAAACTCCAGGTCGAAAGAGTAAATCCAGTGGTTCTCTAGACTCAAGACACATGCAGAGGAAGCTCCTGGCTTTTCTTGAACACAGCTCACCTGACATGGGCCATGCCACCCAGATGACACCTCCCCACAGACATGATGCTTTTCCTGGTGATCCAAAGAAATGTGAGGCATCTCTAAGACCCCACAGGAATGACTATAGCCCACAAGCCGCCCTTTGCCCAATACCACACCAAGCTAGAAGTCCCCTTCAATGCCACCCTGAGCCCCAAACTGGCCCAGGGCCTCATTGCTAAATACCCTCTGTCAGCAGGGGCCCATCTGTGCGATAGAATTTTTTGTCACTTTTTCAAATCAGAATAGAAACAATTTTTAGTCTATAATTATCATTTCTTTTCTCAACAGACAAATGTTTCCTTTTAAATTGTAGGGCGGAAAAAGCAAAGGACAACATTTTAAACCAAAAAGAAAGACTAAAATTAATTCCTTCTTTATAGAAAAATAAAATACAACAGCACGAAGAAAGCCAGGTTTTTTTTTTCCCTTTTTTTTTTCAAAAGAGCAACACAATGCAACAGTAGATTCATTGCTGCTGGTTAATGCCCAGTTTTGAGAAGCAAGTCCCACCAGGACAGTGCTGGCATAGTCTTCAGACTGGCTTCTGGTGTCTGGGTTTATCTGGACCAATCATATAAAGCCCCCAGTTCAGGGCACCAACTTAGGATCTTGGATCCCAGGAGTCAAGCCAGGACATGGGGTCTATCTAATTCCTCATGCAGCCAGCTTACCCACCTGGGCCTTCCATTTCCTTGTCTTTACAATGGGGGCCCTACTCAGCTTACAAGGTTATTGAGAGTTGTCTTGTAATTTAAAAGCCCTGAGCAAATCCTGCTGTCTATACCTGGCAGTCAGCACTAAGTACACTCATGACTGAAACACCATCTGCAAATGCACACATCCAGTGTCCTGCTGACCCTCTGTAAGCCAGTAGATTCCTCTGCCCTGCAGGCACCCAACTGGGGAGCTACTGGAAGGCATTCGTGGGTCTGGACAGCACCCCAGTTCTTGGCCCTGGATGCACAGGACTTGTGTTAAAGGCCACCCTGTTACATAGCAGGTCACATTTAAGAAGTTGGAAGAATTTGCATGTGGTGGGGGTGGAGTGTGCTCAGATAAATAAGTAGAAAAGCAAGAGTACAGTCTCTCTCTCTCTCTCTCTCTCTCTCTGTGTGTGTGTGTGTGTGTGTGTTTGTTGAGTGTCTGTGGTCTGTGTGGTCTGTGTCTTAGAGTCCATGTTAAGAAGTTTGGCTACACCATGTGAAGAAGTTTGGCTTCAGAATTGTGGGTCAACAAATGACCAATGCCCTGATCATACTCCCTCCCTCCAGACTCATCAACAGGAAGCCAACTCAGACATCTCCACAGACATACTGTGCCAGTGCCTATGGTTGCTGCTGATTCAACCAGGTGAGCCCTTGGCATAAAACCCCCATGTGATCCCCATTCCCAGAGCTGCACTGGTAAACATTTAACCCTCAGTTGTGGTGGCAACAGGAACAAAGACAGACAAAATTCACTCTGCCCTTGACTGGTACTGTTCATTAGCCTCGGCTGCATAAATACTCCTACTGTGGCCATGTCACAGTACCAATGTGATGGTTCTGAACGTGAAGCCAGGCAGAGACTCCCAGGAACCAGTGTGGTCAGCTCCACCCCCAAATCTAGCTCATTATACTTGAGAGATTCACCTGTGAAGTGGGTGCAGTGCTGAAGATACTGTCTAAGCCTGCTGCTGCTGCAACCAAGAGAATCTCAGAACATTCTGGAGGGTAAGGAGCAGAGCCACCACCAGGGCACCATGTCCCCTGTGTCTCTGCATTGACCTACAGGCATTTCCTGCAGCTGGACAACTTTCCCCAGAATTCCTGGATTTTTTACACTTGTTACTGCTCAGCTTACCACTTAGGTCTCTGAAGAGCTAGCTGTACCGGCACCTTGCATCTCCTGCAAGTTCCTGGTCACAATTTCCTAGTCATGAGCACAGCTTGTGCAACCCTGCTGCAGTGTTGGCCCTCCTGCAGTGCTTGCCACAGCCCAGACTCCTTCGAGGGCACACACTGTACCCCCTTCTCCATAAATTCCTGAATACCCACAATACCCAGTGTTGTAGGTAATGAACTCCACGGTGCTCTCGGACAAGCCTCAGCTTCCCCTGCATACTCCATGCAGTTTCTTGATATAAAACAAAAACTCTGGAACCTTGTGCTTCGTGACTCAACACTCCTTATGGTAGACTTCTAATTCAAGAATCTTCCGGAAATGTCTTTACCTCCTGGCCTTTCCCTGCCTGTCAAAGCAGAGGAAGCTAGCACAGTTGTCAATATCTGTGCTTAAGGACAGAATGCCTATTTCCCCCAAGGACCTTGGTGATATCGCTTCCATGGCCAGACCAGGCCTGAAAGACAGCAAGTTACGTGGAGAGGGACCTCATGCTGGCCTGGGCTGCAGTTGAACTCTCCTGTAAAACTGGCAGGGACTGGAACTGTAATGAGCCCAAAAGGTGGAAAAGCCAACTGGGTACTGTGTACCTGACCATTTTCTAAAATTAGTCAGGGGCCCGGCTCTGCAGGCTCCCTCTGAGCAGGGCCACTAACTCACTAAATTTTAGAGGAGGGAGCAAGTCTTTGTTCCAGTGCCCTTCCCTTCCCAGGCAGAGCGGGCACTGTCCTTCAGCCAGCATAACAGAGCCAGACTGCAGCTTAAGGCCTGGCCCTAAATCTCTTCCCTTTCGGCTGTCCCACTGTCTGGCCCAAAGGAACTGTCCCTTGGCTGCTGGGTCATGCGGGAGAGGGAAGGAGACAGGGCATGAACAGATGCCAGTGAGCTCTGGGCAGCACTTCTTGGCCAAGGGATCTGGGAATGCAGACATTTTCCTTAGACCAAGGCACTGACAGCATCAAATAGAAATGCCATGCTCTGTGGTCACATGTCACAGCAGAGAAGAAGAATGGAGTCCTTAGGGCCAAAGCAAAGCCCACCATCTCCACTACCCTCCTGCTGCAGGCTCAGGAAAACAGCAGGCATCGGGTAAAGGGGGCAGTTCTCTTCCGGACCCAGGTCTGGCTCTAGCCTGAAGCCTCAGAGCCCAGGTTTCCTCTGGCCCTTTCCTGCCTCCTACGTGTCTAGACAAGGATACTTAGCTCTCAGCACCTAGGAGTCAGTCATGTGGTTGGCCTGAGGGCCAGCACTGTAGCTGTACCTGGACCACTTGGCCAGCTCAGGGAAGTATAAAAATAAAGTATGCCCTTGAAGTCCCAGTGTGGATTCTTACAACTTCACTAAGTTACCGCGCTAAGAACAATAATCTGAGTTTGGATGGAAATCACAGGGGGAGAACTTACTTTGAAAGTGCATCCGAGGCATCCCTTCTTCCCTCACCCCATGGAGCATGCCTCCTGATACTGCTTAGAAGCCAGGGAATGGAGAGGCTCTGTCTTCTTGTAATATTTCCAAACCACACTTGCTCCTTTAATGTGAAGTCCCTCAGAGACTTTTAAAGTCCCTAAGCCTTATTGTGATGTTGGAAGGATACACAGCAATGCTTATCCTTAAGAGTGTGTGTGCTACCAGCTGGCAGCAGCAAGTTCCCTCCTGCATCTCTGTCCTTCCACCTGCTCTAGCCCCTCTCCGAGCCGAAGGCCCCAAACACCCGACCTCACGTTCCTCCTCTCTTGGGCTATACCGAGATCAGATTGCCGAAACAGGACACCGACCCTCTCCTGCCAGCCCCTGGTCACCCTGGCACCAGTGTGTGCACGGTCACCCACCCGTGAGCTGTGAACATCCATCACAGCGATTCACAGCTGCTTTTCCCCTCCGCACCTCTCGATCCAGGGCAGGTCCGCACACTGCTTCAGGGGCTGACACCTCCCATCTTCCCTGGTGGCGCTCACAGCAGGTGAAGCAGCCTCTAGGCCTGTGTCTCCCTTCCACTCTCCTGCCAGCACTGGGTTTGGTGTAGTGGAAAGAGATGCAGATAAAAAGCCAGGCACTCCAGTTTGGGCGGGCTCTGCTACACCCTCACACACACAACACAGAAAACCACCTCCCTGGCCTGGCAGAGGGTTTCCTTTTACTTGCCTCAGAGAGATGGGGGGGGGGGAGTAGATAAACAAGCAAGCAAGCAAACAACAAATAAAGCTCAGAGTGAGAAAGGGTTTTTTTCAGGGTAGACTTTGACTGAGGAAATCCATTACCATTACAGTGCAACACTGAAGGTAGCCAGGCAAGTCTCCCAACAAGAGGCATAGCTGGGCCTTCACCAGCCCGCTCTTTGCTAGATAAGTACTTACTTCAAGGTTCCCGTTTTTTCTCTTTGGTCAAAGGAATTGCAGAAGCATGCCAAGCCCCAAGCAGCACAAACAGCGAATAATCGCTTGGAAGAGAGGCTTGTTGAAAATGAGTCTTTGCTGGGACAAGGTCGGCTGGCAGGCTCAGCCTATAAATCACTGTGCTCTCTTCGGCTTCCTGGCTCACACTGAGAGATGAACTCGGCTGGACTCTGACATTTCCTAGTTTCTAAGACGATGCCCTGTACACAGTAGGCTTCTATTCATTGCTGATGGGACTGAATAACTGTAAAGGTAGCCAAAGGGGGCAAAGCCTGTCCACTCAAGCTAGATAGCCACTATTTGAAGCTTAGGCGAGGGACGGAATCCAAATCAGAGTCGGTTCCTGTCTGCATCAAGTGGGCGGCTCATTCTTGCCAGCCTTCGCTGAAAAGGATTCTGGGGAGAGCCCAGGGAGGGTAGAATGAACGTACTTACTGTATTATGTTTGTTGCATTGGTGATAAGACTAAAATTGTAGGATTTTAAAAATGAGACTCCTGTGTTCTCTGTTTTTCCTCATTAGCTCTGGCAAGGGCCTGGTTTAGCACTTACATCCTTTGCTTTGGAATGGAGGAAGGATCATCGACCATTTGGGAATTTACTCTTCAGATACTGTGTTACCTTTCTGTTCTCTCTGAGGGACATGGGTTTCCTGCCCACAGATGTGCTGTGCTACCATGGACTGGCAACCAGGCGGCAAGTGTTCTGAGTCAAGGGTTTTCTGAATAAAATCTAAATCAATCCTAGTAAAAGAGTCAGTGTGAGTCAGAATGCTAGGCTGTTCAGAGTCCCTGTGCTATTCCCAACTCCCTGGTTCTGGCATCTCCCTCTCCTTCTAGTGCTTATAAACACCAGAGGGCAGGCACGAAGTTCTCACCCTGTTCCCTAGGGACAGCGCCAACACTTCCACATGTAATTGGTGATACAGGAATGGCAATCCACACAATGACATGTCAGGCCCACACGTCCACAGGTAGCTTGTCCCCTCTGCAGGATCCTGTGCAAACCTTGGGGGCTGCTCTGGGAAGTGTGACCATTTGACAGTGGAGGGGACCGTGTGTGAGCTTTGACTCTTGAGACAGCAGAGAGCTTTTCTCTATATGGAGAGACCTGACTCTATATGATCATGGGTAAGAACTACATAATAATATCAAGGCTTGAGCTGAAAGAGGTAAAGCTCCCTCCCCAGAAGCTGGCCATTGAGCTTTAGGAGGAAGGAGAATCAAGCTACCCTGTCATCCTGTCCAACTTGAATGACTCTCCAACCTGCGGCCAGGCTCATATTATTTTCTTACTAAGCTTTTAAAAAGAAAGAAGAATCTAATAGTTTCAAAGTGAAAAATCATTACCCTAGGGCTAGAGATATAGCTTAACGGTAAAATGCTTGCCTAGTACATGAGAGGCCCTGAGTTGGATATACAAAACTAGGAAATAAAACCCAAAACAACAAGAACAACAACAACAAACAAGCATGCCTCATTTGTTTATTTTAAACATACTCAAAAGTCAAGGAGCCATCACCCTAGAAGAAACTACCCAAGGACATCGTGACATCACAGTGTGGAAGCTCAATGTTCATGGGAAAGCCTCAGCCTGGGAGGTTTCTTCATACAAAACTCTAGCAAGCAGGTCTGGAGAAACTTTGAGAAGTGGTTGATTCAGATGAGAACAATGACCACAGCAAGTTTAAAGGCAAAGGAGAAAAGAGGCAGGCAGTTTGTGAAGAACAGGCACATGGTTCAGCAAGCACAGGCAGCTTTGGCCGTTTGGGTCAGGGGCCAACAGGCTAACTATCTCTCCATGATCCAGAGATCCACATGCCACTGTATAACAAAGGCTTCTAGCAAGGCAATGGGCCAGTTAAGAGTGTGGGCTTTCGGCTTTCTAACAGCCTTTATGTACAGCCACTGATATTTATCATCTCTGTGTCCCTGAGGAATTTGCTGAAACTATTTGAGCTTGTTTTCTCTCAAGAAATGGGGAAGTAAGTGGTCCTTCTTCTAATTTGTAAGATGCCTAGTGTTCAGGTCCTATGGAAGATAAACCCTATATACAATACACTGAAAAAGAGGGGAGTAGATAGCTGGTCCTCTTCCTACAAGATTACCCCACTATGGTCAAAATAAAAGTTTCGGTCTTTAATGGGAGTAAAACTGACAAAGTAAGGAGAATTCAGAAGAGGCAAGTGTGTGGGTGGGGAACCAAGGCAGGCACACCCCTATTTCCAGGAGATAACATCTTAGATTCCCAGTGCTCAATGAGGGCCTTGACATACTCAGTAAGTTTGTTCACCTTCCCAGTTCAGTTGCCCCTATACAAACTATTGACTGATGATGGAGCTCACCCAGAAGCAAAGGTGCTCTCCCAAGGCTACATAGTTCATAACCAGAATCCAGACATGGAATTATCTACTCTAAAGCCAGACTGGCAGCAGCAAGAGCAGCTTGGCCTGAGCAGTCTCAAGAGTGGATGCCTGCTCAGCTGGCTCTAATGCCAGCAAGTAAGCCTAAAGTACAAGCCACATCTGTAGCCCAGACTTGGAGACTCCTTAGAGGAAGTTGGAGCATTGGTCTTAGAGAATTTCGACATGACTGAAGGAGAAGAACCTGGAAACTTCCAGTGCCTAAACCCTACTTCCAAGAACACTGTGTAGGGTAACCCCCATCTCCTTTTCTTACATGGAGGCTATCCAGGAGGGACTGGGTTCATGGCCTTCTCTGAGAGTCCTTCCTTCTGGATTACCATAGGAGTGGCACCTAAGGGAACCCTATTGCATTCACCTACTGCCATTTAAATCTGCACATGACCCATCATAGGCCCTTGCCCCATGTCCCAGGCAGAAGGGAACAGAAGAAACACACAGGGCACCACCATATACATTTCTTCTTCAGGCCATCCCTGTTGACTCTAAGTTAGGGACAATGAGGGAAATGTCCGTGAAGATGGACACTGCTGAGTGAGGGAGCCAGGGATGTGACAGGATTTGTATGTGGAGACAAAGGACCATTGTTGAAGTCCTCTATGACACCTCACCTTCTCAACTTTGGTGGATAATAATGTGACTTTTTTTTTTTTTAAAGCAGGCATAATATTCAAAGAGGGAAAAGATGAAAATGAACGGACCGAGCTTTATCATTTTTTTAAAGGGGGGATCTTAATACTCTGGCTAAAGTTCCTTTTGCTAAAACACAGAGGTATCTATGATGGGAATTTGTCATATTAAGAGGTATATGAAAAAGTGGCCTTAAACAAGGGAAAACTTTCACTTAGTCATGACACAGCTGAAGTGTGGGGCATGTAATGAGTCTCCTGAAGGAAAAGATGCCTGGCATTAATCACTTGCTATTCCAGAAGAGCTGTAACCCAGTCTCAGGGCTCAGGAAACAGAGGCCAGGGCAGTGGCCTGACCTTGGCCTCTCACCAGAGTGGGAATTCCAAGAATTCCCTATTAGAGTCCAGCAAAATACTCTCTGTTCTCAGTGCCCTTCCTCCACCCCAGCAGAGGCTGTGCTTCTGTCAATAGTCAGTGATCCCAGAAGGCCAGACCTAAAGGCCCCCTCAACTTGTATCCTGCAGCTGTCTCCCCCCCCCCACCAGAGACCAGGCAAGTGCAGCTGCTTATTCTAGGTCCCTTGAAACTGAGGAGGCCAAATTGGGCAAAGTGAGCACATTCCACAGAGCACACCATTAGAATCTAAATGGAGTTTAGTGGGTGCTCAACCTGTGTGTTGTGACTCCTTGGAGTCATACATATATCAGATAGCCTGCCTATCAGCTACATTGCAATTCGTAATAGTAGCAAAATTATAGTTAGGAAGTAGCAATGAAGAAATTTTATGGTTGTGTGTGTGTTAGGTGGGTCACCACAACATGAGGAACTGTATTAAAAGGTCACAGTTTTAGGAATATGAGGACGCCTGGCTTCTTCCTTCCTTGGGTTGCCCTCCTTTGGTGGGACTGGGAGGTCTTCAGCCCTACCCTGCTCTGTTAACTTCTTTGTCTGGCTTTTGTCTTGGGCTGGGCGAGTGACATCCCAAAAGGGTTAGTACTGACACCCTCTCTGATGACAGATCCCAGATGGGGTGACATGCCAGGGCTGGCACTCTTGGGTAGGCCTGGACTAGTGGTGCCATATCAGCTGCCTGGAGGCTTCTCTGCCCTGGCCAGCAAGTGTTACCAAATACCACAGAGGTTGGTTGTGTGGGACTGAGTTTGCAGGTGACAGAATCCTGAAGGAGGGGCAATGAGGGGCTGTGGCAGGGACCCCAGAGGGTGGCTGACCTGACAAGGAGCTGAAAGGGCTATGGGTGAAAGGTCAGGGACAGTGTGGATCCAGGTCTGAGAGGAGCCCTGAGATTGATGGTATACTTTAAGCCACAGTTGGTGGCAGGATCCCAGAGCTGGTTCTCTGGAATTGACTGACAGCATTTGTCTTAGTTGGGGTTACTATTGCCGTGAAGAGACACCATGACCATGGCAACTCTTATAAAGAAAACATTTAATGGAGGGGGTTGGCTTACAGTTCAGAGGTTCAGTCCATCATGGTGGGGACCATGGCAGCATGCAGGCAGGCATGGTGCTGGAGAAACAGTCTAACGTCCTACATCTTGCAGGCAACAGGAAGTCGACTGATTCACACTGAGTGACACTTGAGTAAAAACATCAAAGCCCGCCCCAACAGGAACACACTTCCTCCAATAAGGCCACACCTCCTAATAGTGCCACTCCCCCTTGAGGGTATTGTCTTTCAAACCGCCACAGCAGTGTAGGCCCACAAAAGGCCCAGACTTTGTTTGCCAGGAATGAGGACTGCATATTGCAAGTCACTTTCACAGAGTGTTTCTCCAAGGCCTCCACAAAGACACCTCTTGCTTCTGATGCCTGGGCCTAGGCAGCCTCAACTATACTCTGAGGTGGTCACCTGATTCATCAGAAGGAACAGAGCTTAGATTGACCACAGTGGTCAGAAGTGGCTTGTAACAGAGGACCAGGGACATGCGTAGATGCACAGTTGTGGAGTGTGCCTAGTAAGGATTACCGCTGAGCACAGGTAGGCTATCATGGAGAGCTCATAGATGTTTTAGGCCTCAATACAGACCAGACAGTGTTGAGGTGCTAGGCATAGCATAGCAGGAGGAATGTTACTGGAGACTGGGCTTCAGGGAGCCTTCTTGGATGGAGGAGTGCCCAGCATCCTTGAAAATGATGGCAGGGCCCAAGCCTTGGCAGAATGTCTAGGCTGTCTTTCCAGGTCAATGAAAGGGCCAGAAGCGTAGGTGTGAGTAAGACAGTGTGGAGTGGCAGACAGAGGTAGCCACGCCTGAGTGTACTCCAACCTTTGCAGAAGACCACTCCCCACTTCTTTATAGCCTAATTCATGTTCCCTAAGCCCTGAGGCCCAGGCATTGACCCTCCCAGAGAACCACTGTGTTCTGATAGCAGCAAGGTATGAGGCATGGGGGCACAGCTTGTTCTTATTTCTAAGTAAGAAAAATAAAAATGGAAAATGTTTCCACAGGTTCCCTCCCACAAAGAATGCTATCAAACTCCTCAAAGGTCAGTGTGAAAAGGAGGGGTCACAGATCCCCTCACAGGCCTTCTCCACCATGCAGGATCAGCACAAAGAGTTTCTAGCCTAAGGCCAGGGTCCCAAACAGCTAAGTGTGCGTTCCTGAAGGTTGTAGATATAAGGGGAGGTGAGACCTCAGCTAACAAAACTGTCTTTCAATACTACTACAGCTACAAAAAACAAGAACTACAATTAGTATTTCTAAACTAACCCCTTTTGAACATTTATCATGTGACATATGTTATCTCAGTTAATCCTGGGATTAAATATTCTGGGATAGGTATTACCAGCACCCCCATTTTGAAGATAAGAACTGAGTCATAAGTACAAATAATGTTTTCATGAAGTAGCCAAAGGGGTCAAGTTTTGAACCTATACAACAGGAGAGAAAGAAATGTGTGCCAACCTCACTCTTCTATCTAGTTAGTATATAAACTGATGGCATGGCTGCTCCATAGTATGGTTAAGGGAAAGGCTTTCATTGTATATAGGAGAAAAAGAGGCCAGAGAAATTTGAAGAGTTCAGAGCAGAGAGAGAGAGAGAGAGAGAGAGAGAGAGAGAGAGAGAGAGAGAGAGAGAGAGGAAAAGACTATATATGGCCATCAGATTGGAGCAGAGAGAGAGAGAGACAGAGAGACAGAGACAGAAAGAGACACAGAGAGAACTCAGGAGAGCAGAGAGAAGGGGAGGAGGGAGACTGAGACAGACAGATGGACAGACAGAAAGGCGGCAGATAGGAAAACAAAGAGAATAGCATAGCAGAAATAGCAGGGTTATAAAAGGAATCAGAGGGAAACCCATGGGCTGGAGTTGTTTAGGGTAGGGGAGGAGGTGAGGACAGGATGCTAGCATGGACTCTGAAGTGTGTAACAGGTATTTGTGATACTGAGGGAGCCTGGAGGACAGAATGAATGTTGGTATGTTAACAGATACCACGAGTAGCCATTTATCCCCTCTGCCTTTTGGAATTTGGAGAAATGGAGCTTCCTTTGGACCTGACAATTAGCTATATAAGGCTCAAAGACTAGAATACCACAGCATGTTTGGGAAAGATATTGTAATGACGGGCTTTTTTGAGTGTTGGGGATGAGGCCAGACATCTTTTACACAAAGAGCTGGTGCATAAGCTAGAAATGATGGGTCCTTAATGTCCATCTAGCCACCTGGTGTAGGTTCTGATGACACAAAGAAGCCCCAACATAAGTCCCATCAGGAGAAAAACCAAAACTACACAACAACCCAGTGTCTGCTCTGTAGGAAAGATGGGCAAAGAGTCTGGAAAGGCCAGTGGCTCCTAAGTCCATATTAATTAGGTTCTTTTAAAAATCTGTCATATTGCTTATGTTTCTGTTTCAAGGAAAAGGAATATCAGCAGATGGCAGGCCCCGGGCTAGAGGAGTCTAACTGAGACAGGGCACTATCCTGCTGAACACTGCCATAGCAGCCTGGGAAGTACATGGTTTTCTATATGAGGCTTCTCTGTAGACCATGTGGCCTTTGTGCTATGAAGCAGACCACCAAAGGTCTCTGTAATAGGAATGTTTGATGGAGAGGTTCCTGTTCCCAGGATGTCTTTTACCAGCCTAACAGAGCCTCCTCGGCTCCCCGTCCCTAGTACCAGCCTTGGAGCCTTGGTGTGGATGCTATAAATGAGGCTTGGTTCTGCATCCACAGCCTAAGAGGTCCTTCCATCCCTGTGCCACCCCTAATCGGATTAATAACACATGACAAGCTGGGGTCTGTCCACTAATTCCTCTGTAGTCTCCCTAGCGCCCAGACCAGGCCAGGACTAGAATGGCAGAGGATTCATTGGTTGCCCACTGGCCTAAGGGTCCACTTCTCAAGCCCTCGCTCATAAACAGCATGGATTCTAAAATGTCTGCCAGGCTGCCAGCTGTCTGTAACTCAGATTATACTTTCCTGTGGAAACAAAGCCGACTGTGGTCATATTGGGCCTGAATGGACTATTGGGCCTGAATGGACTAGGAGGTGGATAGAGCCATGATCTAGCTCACTGAGCCATGATGCAAAAAAGTGTCTTGGTATAATAGGAAGGGGAAGAGAAAGGGTCAATATCTCAGTGAATTTGATCCCTAGAACCAATATAAAGGCAGAAGAGAGAGCTGACGCCACAAAGTTATGTAACTTCCACAGGCACGGTGTGGTAAAACGTCCCTCGCAATCATATACACGTCTAATGATGGAAGAGAAAGGATTATGTCTACTTGGTAACAGCTTGTCTGGGTCCAGGCTTTGCTAGGGACACCTGTTAGTCAGTGTGTCAGACACACTTACTCGTGGAGCTACTAAAGAAAATGAGCTCTGGGTTAGACATACTCAGGGCTGTAATTTCTCAGGCCATACTTCCTCCTTGTTCTAAAGGAGGGCTGAGGTCCTTGGGGGAGATAGGTCACTGATGGGCTATATGAGACATTACTCCCTTTATGTAGAGGGCCTGTTCCGTTCAGTAGCTGCCTATGAACTTGTTCTCAGCCAACATACAATTGCAAACAATGGCAGGTTGAGATAAACTCTGCCCTTTGCATACTGTTTGAGCACTGTTGTCAATTCTATTTACAACTTCATTCATGGGAGACCTTCTTCCATCTAGGCATTGTGCTGGGTCCTGGGCTGTCACGATGGGACAGACAACATGGTATTCAGACCTTGTTGCAATTGTGATAAGAATAATTACAGAGAAGCATGGGTGTGCAGAGCAGGGACAAGGCCACCAGCAGGGAACAAGAGGAGGTGGACCTTGAGTCTTAGCACTGGAAGAGGGGCATTCAGTGGAAAGGGAGAAGGGCATCCAGTGCAAAAAAGATATCCTTAGCGATGAAAACAGGGAGGAGTGGTATGCTTAGGATCTGGGAAGGATTTAAGTAAATGAACAAAAAAGACAGGGTGGGAGCAAGTGGAGGAGGTGGAAGGCAGGCAAAGACCATGCCACGCCCCAAACTACACATCCTAGAGAGCTAGGGGAGATGGAAGGGCACTGGTAAATATCTCAGGATACTGAGAGTCAATAAGAACCCTCCCTAAGGCCAGGATGTTCAGAGAAATATTGAGAAGTGATTCTGGTGAGCCCTGGTGGCTGACTGGCTTTTAAGTTCATTAATTTGTTCATCAAATAGTTCTTGGGGGTCTATGCCTGGCAGGCTAGTGTATGGACAGGAGGGAGTGACCCACCAAAGGTGAACACTAGCTTGTAGGTTTTGAAAGACCAGCGAGCTGGTGTCAAAATGCTGGAGAGATTGAGGATATTAGAAGAGGAACCCCAGGGAAATCTTTAATGGATGTGTGTGAGCTTGAAGGGTGGGCAGGTTGTATATAGGGGAAGAAGAAGGAATGAACATTTCATGTTGGAGAACTGAGTAAGAAAAAGCAACAAGGACAGAGGCTCATTGTCTATGCCAAAGAGAAAGACTAGATTCTATTTCTAAGGTCTAGGGGCTTTGAATTATGACAAGCACAGACAATAACTGCAAGCACTGGCCCCCTACCTGTTTCACTGTAAGAATATGAAAGAAATTCAGTGACATCTATTCAGTAATCAATTATGGCTGTGCATCTTATGTGGTCAGGTAGCTTCTTAAAGTTTACAGAGAGAGGGACCAACTTTCGTCACCAGCAGTTCTTGGAGTCTTGCTCTCAGCTGTCATTTAGTCATTTAGAAGTCCAGTGGATACCTTCTGGATTGGCCAGAATGAAGGAAGACACTTGCAGGGTGTTGGAGCCAACTTCTAAGGAAAAATGTCCCCTCAGTTTCTTGCCTGCCTATGCCATGCTCTGCTTCCTGAGTCTACCCAAGGCTTTCGCTGATCAGGACTTCCTGGCTCTAAGACTTCCCTTTTCTTGTTGTCCCTTGTCTAGGTCTCTTGGGGGTGCCTGGAGGCATTCAGGAATGGGGAAAGTAGAGAGAACCTAATGCAAAGTTTCTCAGATGGAAAGCAGGCAATTGCATTTCATGCTCCTTGGAGGCTCCCCAACCCCACCCACTCCCTGGTAGCATAATTACAGACGTCTCCCTCCTTACAAACCCTTCCTATATGCTGCATAAAGGAATACAATTCCTGGCTGTCCAAATTACAACAGACCATAATGCACAAAAGCAATAAGCAAAAAGGTTCTAACAGCAATCAGATACACTTATCGTAAACAATGGTATTGTGTGTGTGTGTGTGTGTGTGTGTGTGTGTGTGTGTGTGTGTGTGTGTGTGTGAGAGAGAGAGATTTATTGCATTTGAAGCAGGTTCAGCATTACTCCTTAAAAAATTTGGTTATTCTTATTTTCAAACCAGAGTTGCTGGCAGCAAGCTGACGTCAGACAAAATTGCTCAAACACAGCAGATTTTAAAAATAGGGCCAATGTGGTGTTAAGACAATAATAATAGAAAATTTGGGGTAGCTGTAGGCTGATGTGAAACTCTAAAAATAGTGCCTATAGGGAGGGTTGTCAGCTCCCCCAACCATGCCTTATGCATCCTAAGTGAGTCCCCACTTCCTAATGGCCAGCACATCTGATTCCTCTCACTGTCCTCCTCAGTGAAGGGGATGGAGAAGGAGACTGGTGATTGGAGTGGGCTGAGTGGTAGTCTGGCCTATTACATCAAGCCATACAAATGTACCCATTCTGGCCTTAGCTGGCTCTTGGAGCCAGATACTGGCAGAGTCAAAAATCAACTTGACACAGCACATTTGAGCTATGAGGTCTGCAGTAACCATTCAAAACAAAGCTTGCTTTCTTTGGCACAGGTGACTCCTGCACTGTTTAAGGAACAGAGGCCCTGCAGCAGGGCATGGACTTTTGAAGCAAGGATGATTCCCAGATCAAAACAGATATTTTCAAACTGGATTTAGAGAACTCTTAAGGATCATATATAGGCATCTCAGGGACATCTAAAAAGGCCATGCCTGCTTCAAGTAGTGAATTGTTTTTATTTATTGCCACTAGAAATTTTCCATAATGTTGTTTGGGAAATATTAGACCAGATACACTGGGAGATATTATATCTGATATGTAAATTATGCTTATGACCTACCCCTTGCCCCCACAACTCTTCCACCAAATTTAACATCTCCCCGTTTTTAACAGTGCAGGGATAAGAACCAATACATACCAGGATAGTAGCCCAGCGACACCCAAAAGGACAGACATTCTCTGATGCTGTTGTTCCCACCCACACTCTTAGAAATCATTGTATTTGAGGTCAGATAGGGGTGGCAGTGGCTAGCCTGCTCCGAGCTACACTGGCTACTCTGGGGCTTGACTTGAAATAGAGTAAAGAGTGCATCTGGAGGCTGGCCCCTAAGAAGCATATACTGGCTAGAAAAGCACAGAACATGGGTATTGAAGCAGCTCCTCCTGGGATCTCTGGGGACTGTAAAGAGACCCCCTTTAAATGAACGCCAGTGCCCTGGGCCCTGGGGATTGAGAGGAATGTACATGGCTCTGTACCAGCTGACATGTCATTTCAGGCTGGGAGGCGAAGCTCTCTGTTCTTAGCTTGGAGCAGAGAGCAGAAAGATCACTGAGCTATACAGATCTCGATAAGAAAAATGGATTTGTCAGTGACTGCCCAGTCCTCCGAGAACAGCCATGATATCTTGCTTGGAGTAAATTCTCTGAACACTACTTGTCTGGGTGGAAAAAGAAAATGCATTGATTGTTAATGCTCACCAAGGAAGTATAGTTTAGGTATTATTTTAAATTCCTTTCATAATTAACTATTTAACCCTCCCAATGCTGGATGATGGCTGATCTTACATTAGGTGAATACCTATACTAAGGAAGGGGAAACTGAGTCACAGAGAAGTTAGTCCGTGTGCTGAAGTCTATGGAACTCATTTCTACCTGTCCATACATTCATTTCCATTGCGAGGCCTGCCAGTCTTCTCTCTCTGAGGTCTCCTCTCATGTCTGTGGTGGCTGGATCGATACGTGTATACAAAGATAGGATGAATGCCACTTAAAACAACAACATGACATTCATCCACTAGAGGCACAAGTCGTTGTCAACATTCAAACCCTGTCTGGATACTGCTCACTGGCCTTCTTCCCGGTATCGCTCTCCTCTTTAGATAAAGTCTGGCCAGCTTTGGAGCCACACAGAACATCTAAAGCCTTCAAAGTGGCAGGCCCCTGTCAGGTGTTGATGTGTCATGCTCTGAAAGCATGTCACCAGACAACAAACAGCAGTTTCAGAAAACACAAAATTTGTTTTTTTGATAAAGGCAACTGTGAATCAAGCCTCAAAGGCTTTCCTAGCTTTATGAAGTTTTAATGGAGATTCTAACATCTCAGCATCTCTGCCCAGGAATGTGTCCAACATTCAGTCTTGAATCCCTTCAATGTGGACACTCAAGGAACATGGGTTCCCTCACCCTCCTGGCTCCTTTGGTGACCCTGTCTCTATCTTCAAGGCTCTGTATCAGTTGGTCACTCCAGCAAGGGAAGTCTTACATTTCCTTTACTTGTCTCCTGAGGCAGCAGAACCTTTGTGGGCACTGTTTCCCAGGGAGCTCAGGTTTATTTAAACATTAATTCTGATCTATATTCTTATGAGTTTTTCTTCTTCTTCTTCCTCCTCCTTTTCCATTCATGTGTGTGCTGTATTATGTGTGTGGTGTTTGAGTATGTTTTTGTATATGTCCATGCGCACTTGTGTGAAAGTCAGAGGAAGATGTTGGATGTCCTACTATCATTCTCCCTCAATTTGAGACGGAGTCTCTCCATGAACCTAAAGCCAGACCGGCAGCCAGTAATCCCTGGTGATTCTCCTGTCTGTATCCTATAGGGTCAGTGTTATGAGTATGAGCATGGCAATGCCTAACTTTTTGTGTGTGCCAAGGATTTACATTCAGGTTGTCATGTTTGTGCAGCAAGTGTTCTTACCCTTGCGACATCACTGCAATCACTCTTAGAAATTTTTTATTTTTGGTTGTGAGTTTTAATGGCCAACTATCTCTCTAGCCAGAGACTTTTTATTTTGGGTGTATGCCTCTAGAACTCATATCTTCATATATTACATTCTCTAGAAACTTCTGGTATTGGCATTGTGATAAATTTCAGAAGGAATTAGCCATGCTTCCATCTTGATCTTGGATATTTACCCTCCAGGATCATGACACCTTTCTGTTGAGTTGGCTGCCTAGCCCATATTTCTTTATTGTGTAAATAAACCATCCACCCACAGCAGATACATATATTTTTCTTTTCTGTTTCCCAACTTAGCCTTGCCAAGCTATTTAACTGCCTCACATCCTTTACTGGAGTTTTCCTACTGCCTCCCTATAAGGCAGCCTGGCGTTGGCATAGAAGATGGCTTGATGGGCACCTCTCATCAGCTCTACACTTGCCTGCCCTGGGACTCAGCCACCGACTTCTCCCTGAGGGTAGAAGATATTCTCCTGCTAGAGCTCCAACCTTTTGACACTCACCAGACACTTACTACACCTGCTGTTCATGCCAGCTTCACCATCTCCTTGGACAGGGTGTGGCTCCCTTCCTACTTGCTAGATAAGCCCAGCATTATCACCTATAAGGCTAGGATGGTGGCAAACAACAGAGCCCCGAGGGGAGACTTTCAGGAAGGTGACTTCTTTGCGTGTCTCTGCCAGACTCACAGCAAAGTTGCTCAGAGTGACAGCCCAATCCACAGTGACCCAAGCATTGTCCCCTGGTGGTCTTACACAGGCTTTCCATGTCATAAGTGCTCAGAGCCAGGCTCAGTCAAGCAAGAGGTCCCTGGAACCATTCCTCAAACTCTGTGTACCAAACAAGAAGGTAACTCAGCATCAAACTAAGGCAACCACAGAAGCCATTGGTCACTGGCTACCAGTTTCTTGGTTGAGATTTCTCCATATTCTGGATAATTCTGGGTACTCCCTAATTCATCCTCAGGCCCAAGGACTAGACTCGAGCTTTTTGGAAAGCAAGAGTTAACTGAGCTCTCCTGTCACTGTCTTGTGGCCTCATGCCTCACAAAGGGTCTTTAGGATGCTCTCTGGGCTCTTCTTCTTTCTCATTTCCTCCTCCCCTTGATCCTGCTTTTTTTTTTTCTTTCCCCCTGGGGTATGGGTGGTTGTGTAGCCAGTATGATTAACTTCACTGGGACTATAATCTCAGGAAGGAATGGAATGAAAATCATTTTTGGAATATAAATCAAGTAAGAGTTCCAGTTGAAGTTATTTAAAAGAAATTAATTGACTTGTACTCGCCACAATACACTGATAAGAGTTCATTTCCAAGTCCATCAGGAGTAATGAAAGAAAAAAACGTTAATAAAATTTAACTGTCAAAAGCAGCTTGCAGTGACTCTGAGATGTCCCACAGTCCCTGGGTCATGGGGGTCAGGGTGCTCAGGTCTGCAGGAGCCAAGCTCAGACTTAACTGTGTTTTTCTCTTGTGTGGGATTACTTGAGTTTTAATACTATAAGATTCTTAGGGCTGAGACTCTTTCCCAAGCTGCTTTGTATTTCTGTATAGCACAATGCACATATTAAATCACAGTCGAACAGAGGATGCTGGTGAGATAAGGATGTTTTTGCATTCAGTGGTTCATTTTCCTTTTCATTTGAAACGCCTTCTAAAGAGATATTTCTCCTCCCCCTTATCGACTGTAATGACCTTAAGGAGGAGGGAGTGGCAATACTTAATTAAAGACATCACTGGCTCCTCTCCTACACTACTTCAAATCCATGGATGAGGATAAGTTGTAAACTTACACACACACACACACACACACACACACAGAGAGAGAGAGAGAGAGAGAGAGAGAGAGTGGGGGGGGGGAGAAAAAGTCTCCATCTTGCAATCCAATATAAGACCTTGAACTTGGCAGCCAGTCTCCTCACATACATCCCTTGGACCATTTACAGACACTATTGCACATCATGGCCCACGGGGAAGTGATTTACTGTTCTCACTAAAGAATTCTTGCAACAGTGAGCCAGAAATGTCCTATGTCCCCAGCCCATGGACACTGTAGTAGCTGCTTCCATCCCTAGATCCTGAACAAACACCCCAAGTATTCACTAGCACACACTCCAGGCCTGAAGAAGTCACAGACCCCTTATTTGTGTAATAGGGATCACATATGACAGACTATTTTAGGCACATCCCGAAGCTCATTTGATTTTGAGTTGAGGTATTATTCTCATTATTTATATTCTTTAGACAAGGGATCGATCAGAGGCAAAGGGAGATTTAGGAACTTGTTCAAGGTGAAGCAGTAGGGAGTAGAGCCAAGACTGGGACCAGTAAAAAAACCCTGAGATGTAGGAAAACAAAAGATAGTTACTGAGAAATGTTTGCTGAATGGCTTGAATTGAATCCATGGACTATAGGGACTCAGGTGGGAATCACAAAATGGTCACATCACACACAAGGGATCTGCATGTAAAGACTCACAAGGCTCCTTGTCATGGCCTTGGGCTTCATCTGCAAGGTGGCCTGCAGCAGAGGTGGCATGCTCTAAGCTAAGGTCACCCTACAGCCTTGCTGTAGCCCCATGACCAGCAAGGAGCAGGGCTATTTCATTTCTTTAAGTCTAGGTGGGCTGTTGATTTGTATAAGAGCTGAACAATGAAGCCTAAGTGACAGGGCTTGATTGTGAAGCCTTCCTATGAAAAGTGGCATAGCCCTGATCTGTTACCTTGGATCTTCCACCTGGGCTCTGAGCTCCTCTTAAGTAGACACCGGATAGAGATGATGGAGACGTTTACGTACAGCCACAGTCAGGAGGGTGCCTCTGTGTGTCGTGTCATGGTTACAGAAACACCCAACAGAAACTGCAGAAGTATTTATTTTGGCTCATGGTTTTGATCCATGGTTGCTTGTCCCATCTGCTTAGGAATAACACCATGAACACTGGGAGCTCATGGTCTGGGAGGGTTGTTCCTCTCATGCCAGATAGAATATAGAGAGATGGGGATAGAGAGTGGACCAGGGATGATGCCTTCAAGAGACCACGCTCAATGACCTACTTCCTCCAGCTAGACCCTGTTAACCTGTATACTGTCTCCCCCACATAGTACTTCCAGCTGGACATCAATCCCCCAATATGGGATCATTTTGGGGGAGATGCTTCCTATTCAAGTTAGAACCTTCTGGGTGGTCCCTCGTTCCTTCTGATTGGAGGATGAACTATTCATCCCCCAAGCATTCCCCGATGAGGTCCCACATGGTTGAGGACAAACTCCCCCAGCTCTGTACTGTTCAAGTCCTGACCCACAAAGTCTGAGACTAACAGACTGGCTTCTCAAATCCCTAGGTTTGGGGCAGCTTGCTGTATGTCAACAGGAATTAGAACGATGCCAAGTTACACACATATCTGGCTTTGGCAGTTCTTTCCAGTCTGGATAGAAACTGGTGGACACTTGGACCAGACATTTACTGAGAAACAAAGCGAGGAGAGGAGCCTGACAGCCAAATAGAGAGATCCTGCTCTAGGGGGTTTCCAAAGGCAAGGCTCCATTGACACTGGTCCCCCAGGTCTGTCCACAGATGCACATCCCGAGACTTGAGTCTGGGCTAAATTATGGGTAAGGTTCCACTCAGAGCACACTTAGAGAAGGACAGCCAGGAAAGCTGAGTCTCTCGTGCTACAGAACCCTGTAAAATGAATCGATCTTGAGCATAGCATAGGATGAAGTGTCCCAAGAAGACATCTGTCCCACTGCTCTGAGCCTGGGGCTGGCACACTGCCAGATTGAGGTGGGGTTGGGGATGGACAATCCAAAAATGGACCCTACTCTCCTGGGGTTTATTTGTCCTTCACCTAGACCATTATGGAGTTTGGGATGTGGGTTGGGCCTTCTTTGCCACTTTATTGGTCCTTATAGCACAGGACCCTGATGCTCATGGGAGCTGGCAGGGACAGTCCCTGTTCCAATAAAACTGTGACTATATGTATGACAGCAAGAACACATGTGCCTCATGGTTTTGCTCAGAACCCATGTTGCCCCCCCCCCCGCACAAATCTGGCTTTAGATACAGCTTCCCCACATTCTGTAAAAATAATATGGAAGGACTTGAGTGCATAGATACTCTAGCCTAAGCCTGGAGTTCTCAGATCTGTAGTGTTAGGAGTGAGAGTCGCCCATCCTGTAGGGCTTGGTGAAGAGCCTGGTCTGGCTTTTAGGCTTTCTGCCCCTCTTCTGCTTGTGTTTGAGCTCAGAGCATGATGATGATGTCTGATCTACTCCAGGACCCCAGAAAGCAGGAGCTGGTTGTTCTGAGAGGGAGAACGATTGTGAGAGGAGCCAGGAATCCAGTTCTGCATTTAGTTTCCTGCTGCTCTTTGTTGCCTTTGAGGTGACCCCTTTGAACATTTTCATATCAACAGCTACCAAAAAAGATCTAGCACCCAGTACCCCCATTTAGGCCAGGCTATTAAAAAGGACAGCCTAGAGTCCATGGCAAATGAATGGAGTGACACAAATCACTAAGCGATGACTGTGGAAGTGGTGGCTCTTGGAAATAAGGGTCAGGGTGAAAGTTCCTGTGGTCATCTTCCAGGCAGGACTCTCTTCCTTACAAACTGGAGGTGGAGGACCTTAGTTCACTAAGGAACACAACAGGTACGAGGCAAAGATGTCATGTAATAGGCCTGCATGGTTGAAAGGTCAGGATGCCAGGCTTCTTGTCACTTCAGCATCACTAAGAAATGCTGACTTGGGGCTGAAGGGATGGTTCAGTGGTTAAGAGCACTGCCTGCTCTTCCAGAGGTCCTGAGTTCAATTCCTAGCAACCACATGGTGGCTCACAACCGTCTGTAATGAGATCTGGTGCCTTCTTCTGACCTGCAGTCATACATGCAGAAACAACACTATATACATAATAAATAAATATATCTTTAAAAAAGTAATAAAAATAAAGAAATGCTGACTCATCATGTCCAGTAATGGAAGACCCATAACCAAATTCCGACTACTAGGAATATGCTCAAACTTGCCCAGCACCCATGGAAAAGTTGGCCTGTTTTCTCATTGGTTCTTTGAAAGACGAAAGGATTCCTAGGATTCTCAGCCCAAAACACCCTGTTGCTGGGAGAACTGGGATGGAGCTGCAGATCGATGCTGAAGTTATTTTTTCACTCTGGAGACCAGTCCAATGATCAAACACAGGGTGCATAAGGAGAGAGAAGCTGACCTAATTAGCTATGCCTGGTGACTTGGTGACAGAAGGAAGCCCTCCAGGCCGGGTACATGGCTTCTGAACCAGACCAGGTATCTTGTGAAGCCTAGACCCTCAGGATGTGAACTTGGGGCATAGCTAGATCTAAAGTCCCTACCCATCTCTGGTCTGTCTTCTGAGCCACTCAGGGTACCTGACTGCTGGAGAGATGCATAGGTACTGCTCCAGCCTGAGGGATCAATGCTTCACCTACGCTACACAGTGGGAACTTCTGTTTCTCTCTGGACCACTCTGCAAGTGTTTGGGGTGATCTGGGCAATAGGGTTTTGAGAGTCCACTGAGGATGCATAATGGGGCTATCAGTGTGCTTGCTGTACTGACTGTCACCCAGGCAATGCAACCCTCAAGGGCAGATGGATGGAACCAGGCATGGGCAGAAGGAGAGTGGAATGGTGGTGGGGTAATACACTCCCTACTTGATGAAAGGGAGCTGCTGAAGACACTAAAGTGCAGTGTGGGTCTTGGGATTGGAGGGGCTTTCTAAGCACAATACTAGGGACACCTCCTGGAGGTAGGAACAGCAGTCCCTGAGGCTGGGGACAGAGTTTATGAACTCTATGAATATTAGGGTCTCACCTGTCTCCCCATTTCCCTTAGATTCCATACTTGGGAAGGCTCATGTCAGTTACAGAATAAAAGGAACAATGGTAATCACTTAAATCTTGAAAGTTGAGAAATGTTCAACCTCAGGGTCTAGATGACCATAGTAAGAGAAGTGGGAGGGGACAGGGAGGGGGAGAGTGGGAGAGTCTGTTCTCAGGCAAGATGAAGGACAAACGGAAGACCTACGATGTTGGGGGTAGCACACAGAAGATGCACAGTGCTAGAGGAGCTTTGACCGCTTGGGAGGACAGATGAGAATGACCACCAGTAGAGGCCTCCAGTCACTTGCTGGCTCAAAGATGGCCCTCCTCCAGAATGTCAGAACTTTCAGTTTAATCTGATGCTAGACTGGTGGAACCCTTAAACAGCCCCTGTAGTACCCATCTCTCAAGCTCCAACTGGAAACAGGGGCAGGATCCATTTTGAGAGAAGGCTGGGCCTCTAGAACCAGCCCATCATCTCCTGATCCTCAGCCTCCCTGGATATGAAACTTCTGACCATAACAATGGAAACTAGAGGGTGGCCATGGACAATTAGAGGGTAGGTGAAGACATCTACATATTCACTTTCCTAGGAGCAACTCTTGTATTTTGGGATCAGTTCTGGAAGACTGTGGCTGCTGACCCATCATGACACCTACCTCTGCTCCAGTTTTGTCCAGATGAGCAGATTTCTAGATCCTTGACATTTGTCTCTTTAAGAACTATTAGTTGGGTGGTGGTAGCATATGCCTTTAATCCCAACACTTGGGAGGTGGAGGCAAAGGCAGATTTCTGTGATTTTGAGACAAGTCTGGTCTACAGAGTAAGTTCTAGGATAGCCAGGGCTACCTAGATAAATCTTGTCTCAATAAACAAAACAAAACACCAACCAACAACACCCCCCCAAAAAACTTGAACATTAATTAAAAAAATTTTCAGTGATTTTTGAATACTTCTAAAATGTGTCAGACTCTGCCTGGTCCCTGGACAGACATGGAATTGCCCTGCATAACCTCAGATTGTCTTTAGATACTCTGAACTTAGGCAGCCTCAGACTAGGCTCCCATGAATTACCATGGAAGCTGAACAGCTCCTGCTCCAGGGTCTTGGGCTAGCTCCAAGAATGATTTCTGTGGTCTCTGAAGGGAGTGGGCTAGAACAAGGAGGTCCCCGAGAAGCAGGGGAGTTGGTAGGCAGAGCCTGGTACTCTGTAATTCATATGGCCCAGGCCCTTCCAACATAAACAGAAATAGCAATGTGGGCAGCATCTGGAGCTACTGGGGACTCAGGTCTGGTAGCAGCTGTGGCTTTTCTCTCTCAGGATCTTTATGGGATCCAGGGCACAAGCGAGATGGTCCCTAACAAAGTGAAGGGGCCCTGAGTCCACGGTGCTACATTCTGCATGGCAGGGTTCTGGCTGTCTTGGTTTGGCTCCATTAGCAGTGACAATGACATTGTGTTGAATGGGCACGAATCACACACACATACACGCACACTACCAACAGAAGAGAACATCTAAGGCCAGCCAGAGTATCTAAAACCTACACATTTCCAGTCTAATGGGCAGTGAACACAACCAGCAGCTAAAGAGACAAGCATCCTTGGTAACCTTCAGTCCAACCTCTGCATTCAGAAAGGGTGACTGAGGTCCAGGCAATGCAATGATTTGTCAAAGGTCAAAGCCACACCAGAGCCTTAGCAAGAGAGCAAGATGCAGGCCTGGGCCTCCTGTATCCCCAAGCCATGGTCCAGGCCCCCTGGGTCCTCCAGGCAGGCAGTAGTTTTTGCGTTGCTTTCTTTTGCTGCTGTCCAGTGCATTTTAATTGCTTACATTTTCCCTTCTCATACCCTGGGGTAATTTTACAAAGGGCACAACTCTGACATTCAAGCAAAGCACATACATTCTCAGGTCATTTAAATCCCTTTGATTAGAGAGGAAAATAACAATTGCAAGAGAGGCACACACACCACACATACAATTCATCTTGGCCATTCCAAACAGCTCTGGATCCCAGTGAGATTTCAACCATTTGAACCAGACCGAAAGCATCACCTGCAGAGGGTCACATGAGGGCCTGAGATTACTCAGCAGTCTGGTTCTTCTTTCTTGCTGTCTTGAAAGTCAATAGTCTGGCTTCTTCTATCTGGAAGTGTCCACAGTACCCAGCACAGTGTAGCTGAGGACTTCCTTAGAGATAGGGACCACAAAGGATTATGGGTATAGGGTCAAAGTCCTTGTAAGCATATGGAGTGGCCATCAGCATATCACAATGAGAATAAAAGGCAAGCAAAAGAGTCATATATGGTGGTCAGAATATTGACCACCCTCATGATCTGAGTGGGAAAGGCTAACAGACAGTTATCAGACAGGTGGGTTTCTGGGACTTTGTTTTCTTGGGTGGAGGATGGAAGAATCATGAGATGAAGGGGCACAAAAGCTAAAGCCACCTCTGCCCTCTTGCAGGCCTCGTGTGAATGACCATCTTTGTCTGGAGCCAGAAAGTCTGGAGCCAACAAAAAGAGAAGTGGTAGATACGATACAGTATGAGGGATGCCGAAAAACCGGGTTCCCTCCCAGGAGAACCACCCACCAGCAAGCCTCGGCACGCACAGCAGAGTCTCAGGAACACACTGTTCTCTTTGGAGCAGAAATCTGTTCAGTGCTGATTATGCAGGCCAATGAGTGGGCCTCTCTCGCTTTCGCTCTAATCTGGAGTCCCACTCAGCAGGCACAATCACAGGCAAGCGATCCTGGAAACAGAATAAGCTTTCTTGCCATTCACTGTTCTAGAGGCATTGTGAGTGCCTGCAATTCCAGGGATAGAAGTGTGCCACTGACTAGACTTCAGGACCTCTACATCCCAGCCAGGGGACCTCACAACATGGCAAGAAGAATGTCCCTCTGACCTGCCTACAACAATGGATCCTGGATGCCCAGGAGCCAGCAGCAAAGGAAGACATTTGGTTTAAAAAATGCAGGTGATGTTTTAAAGGCCCTCTCCACTCTAAAAGGCATGTTCAAAACAAACCAGGCACTGCTTCTGGTTTGGGATGTTAGTCTTGAAGGCCATTGATGGAAACATTCTTGTTCCTGATAGGGATGCATACAATAGAGGTCTGCATAGTCTGTGCAAGACTGAATCATATGCTTCATATTTGGACATTTTTTTCTTTGTGTAAAAGTTATAAAAAGAACCCTGTTTAGAGGAATTTCAGGCCATCTGCCATGGTAAGGTAAGAGATATGGGTCAGAGAAATTTCTGCATAAGAAAAGAAACATTTTAAAGATTTAACAAATAGTTTTATTAGTTGGAAAAAGCAAGGCAAAAGTTTAGTAAGTAAGTAAATAAATAAAAGATATAATTATCTTTTGTTGATCCATGCTTTCAACCTGGACATGAGTGACAGCACCGAACAATTAATGAATGAAATGTGATTGATCCAGAGTGGTACCCTGGGTGCTCACACCCGGGACTACTTCCACACTGTCAGCCCTCACCTTCCAGAGTCTGCCTACACTGACAGCCTCATCCCCAGAACCAGCAGTCCCCATAGTGCCTCTCAGTTAGCTTCCCTTCAACTTGGATGAGTCCCAGCAACAGCCCACCTGCATATGAAAGCTGGTTCATGTGATCATGTGGAGAGGTTCCAGGCATCTGTGGCATGAGTCTGAACCTACAGCCTCTCTGAGATTCAGAGTGACTTCTGCTGCATTCCAGGTCCTCAAGATGACCCACTTCATCCTAACGCTGCTGCCCCCCCAACTAGTGCAGGAAGTAATTTGAGCTCATCAAGATGCTCATCAGCTCCAGGCTGGGCCACCTCTGTTTCAGACAGCACGCCCAGACCCGGGGATGCTGTGTAGCAGACAGATGCTATTTCCACTTCTGTTCCCGGGGGGTGGGGGGTGGGTGGGAAGTGGCATAATCAAGATTTATCAAAATTTTCAAATTTCAAAAAGCATGTCAGAGTGCAAACTCGCACAATGAACTTGAAAAGGCTTTTTATTCCATGTGTGTGATTTGAGATCTAGATTTCCTTTTCCACCTCCCAAATTGATTTGAAAAGATAAGGCATTGGAGAAATTAGGTTTTTAAAAAATTATACTTCCAAACTTAAAATTGCCCAGTTTTTAAAGCAAATAAATAAAAATAAACCTACATAACAACTCCCAAAATACAAAATAGGTTTTTAAATCACAAAAGTCTGTTAAAGTGGTTTCTGAGTCACAGCTGTTATCTAACACATGAACATCATGCCATCACGGTTGGACATTTCTTCATCTTTCACAGGGGTTGGGGGGGAAGACCAGGGGTCATAATTAGTGGTGTCTCTAAGCAGTGAGGATTTAGCTTTCCTGATGCTGATCCAAGTTGTCAGCAACACAAAGCCAGGATGTAATAAAATGCAGCCAGGTGGAAACAGATTCATAAGACATAGCACATAGGATGCACCCAAAATAAGTAGAAATCACAGTTGCGAAATGTTTTTTGTACCTCTCATAACTTAACCTGCCTCTACTCTCTTTACCTTTTTTCCCTGAGTAAAGAGTTTTTTAGATTCCTTCTAGACTTCCAAAGTCTCCTACTTACCCCAAGTTTCTCTCTCTTCCCTGAAGACCTCCTGGGCACCTGTCCCTGGCCACCTCAAATGTAACCCACTGTGGCCTTCCTTGTTGGTGCACTAAGTACCACCTCCTTCCTTTTTCCTTCTCTGGCCATGCTAAGAAATCCTAGAAAGAAATTCTCAATCACTGTTAACTCTTTAGTGGAAAGCTCATGGTCTAGTATTCAAGTGGGCAGCAACAAGAATTCACAGGTAAAAGAACATCATATAAAGCAAGGCTTTCACAGTGCTGAGCCCAGAACAATGCACCTGACAAACCAGTAGGCTATATTCCCTAGCAAAAGCCAATGTGTCCCATTCATGTGATCTCTGAACCTCAATCAGTCATCTAAAAGTAGCACACTGGAAAATGCATCACAGCTACAGCAAGGTTGCTACACTGTTTTTATGCCCTTCCTTTCTAGAAAATGGTGCAGGATCTCAGGCCACCTTTGACTTTCATGTGGTTTGGTATATACAAACACTCTGACTCCCTAGTACCTGCAAGTCTGTGTCTTGTTGGATATGATGACAAGCACATAACCCTGGGATCTGGGAGCAAATAGCAAGTAAGAGACTTCCACAAGATTGAAACCTGTTTGGCCTACACAGTGAGATCCTGTCCAATTCCATGGAGGTGGTGTGTGTGTGTGTGTGTGTGTGTGTGTGTGTGTGTGTGTGTGTGTGTGTACATGTAAGAGTGTACACACATATCACACAGAACACGTATGTCCAGAAGACAACCTCAGGTGCCTATCCTTGGCTTCTACCTTGCTTGACACAGGGTCTCTTGTTTTGTTGCCACACAGAAGCAGGATAGCTGGCCCAGGAGCTTCTACTTCTCATCTCCCCATCCGAGTTCTGGGATTATAGATGCCTTCTACTGTGCCCAGCTTTTGTGGGTTCTGGGATTCAAAACTCAGATCCCCATGCTTGTGCATGGGGATCTTTACCCTGCAAACCATTTCTTAGCCCTTCTAAGGAGTTGGCTTGCTCACATTGGATAATGCTGATTACTTACCTCAGAGCCCAGGGCACATCGTCAGACCATCCTCCTATAGCTGTGTGACAACTCTGGAGTAAGAAAATCATCACCCTGTCTGGTATTCTTAATTTACACCAGAAGGGAGAGGACCATGAGTGGAATGCTTGTCAACTTACTCTACTTTGCAAATTCTTCATGAGAGGTGGTCATGGGCCCTATAAGTTCCTCCGAGTCACCCCAAGAAAGGGAGCAGTGGGAGGGGCAACATTAAATATGCCACTGACTAGCTAGCTGGGCTGTGAGAGACCCTACCACCTGTGCCTGAGAAAACCCTGAGTAGCCAGAAACCAGATGGCAAGCTGGTACCCAGGCACAGCTTCAGCACAGGTGCCACAAAAATGTATGGATAGGACCTTGCAAATCGCTTTCCTCAGATAGCTGCAAGTAGAGGGATCTTCATGCAGCAGGAAGAAAAGGATGTTTGGGAAAACCTGGCATGACCTCCTCGCCTCTCTGCCACTGTATGCCGTGTATTCTCTGCATGCTGTGTCACTTTGCGCAACAGAGAGTGACAAACAGAAAGATCTGTCTATAATGTTTAGCCTCACTCAGGCCCTGCCTTGGGTCTTTTAGGGTGACTGTGCCCAATACAGCAGTTGTGAGACAATATGACTATTTCTTTCAAAATTACTTAAACTTAAGTGGAATTAGAAGTTCAGCTCCCTAGTTATATAAGTTACATCCAGACCTTTTGGTAGCATTTAGCATCATGGTGTAGAACAGCTCCCTTACTACTGAAGGTTCTGGGCTGTGGAGAGAGGTTTCAGTTCCTGATTTTCCTAGATTTGCTGGTTACAGTAGTGTCAAGTTCTCTTTCCAGTTTGCTCCATAATCTTTTAGCCCTTTCTGAACCCCAGTGGAGGGGCTTCTATCTGTGTTAAAGGCCTGAAGTAAATGTAGAGGTGTACAAAGGGAGTCTGAGAAAGATTTGTTTCTGTCGTAACTTCTGACTCTCAGATGTTCACTAAAATCCTTGCTAGCTGTGTTAGTCACTGTCCTAGTGCAGTGAAGAGACACCACACCCAAGGCAACTCTAATGAGAGAAAGCATTTAATGGAAGGATGGCTTACAGTTTTAGAGATTTAGTCCATTATCATCACAGTGACACACTTCCTTTAACAAGGCCACACCTCCTAATGCTAAACATTTCAAATAGTGCCAGTCCCTGGTGATTAAGCAGTCAAATATATGAGCCCATGGGGCCTGCCTATTCTTGTTGAAACCAACACTCCAGATTTCTTAGTGGTGACTTTACATCCAGAATGTCACATAAACCCTTCCACTTAATATTTGAGATTGAGAATTGATAGGATCTTACACAATGCTAATATATAACTCTATTAGATGCAGATTTCTAAATCATATCAGTCATATACAAGGGTAACTATGTATCCTCTATCTGTCATACATTAATTTGCTCGACTACAATAACCATCTCACTATGTACAAGTATATCAAAACATATGGTATACTTTAAATTGGAATAAAAAATCTAGGATTTTAGCCTGAAACCTTAAGTTGGCCTTCCCTAGACCAAGCTGTCTTTAATACTACTCAGTTGATGTTCTATAATTGGACACCCTTACGGTGGCATAGGTTCTTACTCTCAACCACTCTGCACTCCGAGCTCAGCTGTACCTTATATTCTGTACACATAACAGCATTGGTGATGGGAGATGTCATTCTGTATATCCCAAATATTGTTTATAAATGTTTGTTTTCATTTAAATGGGTTGGTTATAAATGGTTAATGACCACAACCAATCTTTTTAAAGTTAAAAAGGGATTATGGTATAGATATGAATACTTGTTTTGGAATGGATTTTCATTTATTGATACAATTTAAGGTTAATTTTGTGATATGTGTATTTCTCCTTTTGTTTAGGTATTGTGTTTATATAGCTCATTTAAAAATGTAATGTATAATTTAGTTCAGATTTTAGATAGTTACTTATAATAGTCAAAACTTATAGCTAGGTGAATTAGGATTTCTAGATATGTAGAGATGTATTTGAGATGAACAGAAATTCTTCAAACCTTTCAAAGACCTACAGAATATGGCATTTAAAATAGTTTAGGGTTTTTCTTGACAATGAGGCACAATTTTTCCTGGCAACACCACCTGGGTCAAAAAGGAAGATGGACATCAAACAAACACATTATAAAGTTTACTTCCAATATGACAAGAATAGCCATTTGGACAAGATACTGCTCTTGTCTGGACTGTTTGACTTTATGCTGTATAAACTGGACATGCAGGACCCACAGAAAAATGACTGCTGATTCAAAATGGATATTACTACAGAGTTCCTGCTTCATGGAAGAGTCTGCCAAACAGTCTACAGGACATTAAAAAAAAATGACAGACAAACTGCCAATACAATAAACAGTTTAAAGTTTCCTCCTTTACTAAAGAGTCTGCCAAACACATTGTGGCCTATGGACTAAAGATAAAAAAATTACAAAAGAACTTCAAATAACTAACAAGGCAAAATGTCTCTGTCATTTCTAGAGTATATATACTATCCTTCTATGGTCTTTAAAAAAATTAAAGACAAATAGTTATGGTTATAGTTAAACTTATAAATAAAATACATATAAAACTTTAAACTCAATAAAATAAATAATAAAATATTTTCTTAAATCTTCCTAAATGTTAATGGACTAAATAATGTTAACTGTGATTCTTATTTAATAACTGTTATCTGATATATTTTGCTATGTTAAGGTTAAAACCCTTCTTTTTATTTAGACAGAAAAGAGAAGATGATGGGAGATGCCATTATGTATATATGTTTCTCATACTGGTTAATGAAAGCACTGTTGGCCAATAGGAAAGGAAGATAGGAAGGACTAGGAGACAAAGAGGAAAGAGAAAGGAAGAGGAAGGAGTCAACATGGAGAGACTGGGGAGACCAGACGCATGTGTCACTCCCCGGTAAGGAGACCATGTAAAAATACATAGATCAACAGAAATGGGTTAATACTTAAGACAGAGCTAGCCGATAAAAAACTAGTACCTGGCCAACAGCATTATATCAATTACAGAGTCTCGGTGTGTTATTTGGGGCAGGTGTGGCGGCAGGACCAGACTAGTGGTGGGAGGAAAAACCCTACTCCTTATACATTGGTCCATCCACTCTTGGGATAGCTGAAAAATTCCCTCTTTCTCCCAGGCTCAAGATCAGATCCTTCAAGACCCATTGGAAGACACCCCAGTCTTCTGTGCCTCTTTTAAGTGTCTGCAGCTCCTGGCAGAGAAAGAGGGGTAAGTTCCCTATTTATTTTATGAGCTGAGCCTATAGAAGGCTAATCTTGTCTGGGGGAGCATCCTTTAACCCTATACACCCAAGTGCTTTTAAGTCCACTCAAGCCCACGTGTACTGCCCACGGGGATAGGCAACTGCCCAATCTGAGGAAACCCTGGATCCCTGTCCTAGTCCTGAGTGGAGATTCTGTACTAAGTAAGGGGAGGAGAAACACAGGGAGGGTGAACCAAATGGACAGTGTGCTGGAGAGGCAAAACATGGACAGACTGCCAGGGAGAAAAAAAAAGTGTCTTTCATCCTGTGTTCAAGTGCTCACAGCCGCCAAGAAAGAAATCAACTCTGCCAAGATACCCAAGGCCTGGAGGGAGCCAGGATTTCCTACCAAGAGAAACAGTCCTGGGCAGGAGTGACTATGATTGGACATTAAGTCATTTGAAACGACCTGCATTTAATTTTTTTTCCTCTACCATATGAGAAACTCGTGATTCTTATATGGTTGCAGAATAAATATAAATGTGCCTTCCTTTTTCCAAATTACAGGATTGATCTCACATGCTTTCGACAGGAATGTGGTATTTCTGACAATCAATAACTCTCCTCAATGCTGGAGCATTGGGAGGGACAAAGTCTCATTGGCCACACTCCCTGATTTGTTTTAAGGGATTGGTAGGTATTAGAGACACTCTTATAGAAACGTAATAGTGCATGGAGTGGGTGCAGAAGCAACAGCCCACTTGTCTGTGTTCAGTACATACTTCCAGGGAGGCCAGGCATAAGGGAAAGCTACAAGAGAAAGTTACAACACAAATAGCTCCCTGGCCTTCTGCAGACCTGACTTCCACAGCAGGATAACCCCCCTTCAGCTTTGGAGACCCTCTAGGGCCCTGCATTTTAAAAGTATACGGGAGGTCATTGCTATACCCTAGGTCGGAAGCTGATGCATGGCCTCCTCATGGGTAGAGGGCTTGGCAATTTCAGTGTAATTCTTTCCAAATTCAAGAGGACTTGCAGAGAACAGAAGAGGAGGAAAGCAGGTAATTTGAAACAAACTGGTGATGGCTCTGGGTCTTAAAATCAAAGATAGGATGGGAGCATGCCTGTGTATCTCATTGTTACTTTAGAAAATGTAGCTAAATGTTACACACATTATTTTAAATATATCTTGTCTTATAAAAATTGTCTGCAGAGAAGCAAAAAAAAAAGATCACAAATTTAAGGTTGTTTTCACTTTGCTAGGCAGCTCAGCATATAGGGAAAGCCGACATCCTCTTTGCAATCTTAGTGCCCCTTTGCTACCCTAAGACCTGGCAGGCATAGCCAAGGCATCCAGGTGGAAAGATCACTCGCCCGAGTCTGTGCCATAGGTGACTGGCTGCAGTTGGGCACAGCGAACAGGCAGTGGCTCCAGGATTTGGTTTATAAGTAAAAACAAGCGAAGAACAGCTGGTGTTGAGTCTGGTGCTAGGATTAGTCTGCAACGCTAATCACAAGAAGTGGAAAAAATTAGGAGGTCCTGCTTGCCAAGGAGGTTTTCAAACACATGCGAGTATGGCAGGCATGGTGGGATTAGATTCTCCCAGTGCCAATGAAGTAGGTGTCCGCAAGTCAGAGCCTGCTTCTGAACGGCACACCCCAGAGCTCCGGTTCTGGCACAGTGGGAAAAGAGCTACTACCCCCCGCTGGAGGTGTGGGGACAGTAGAAAGGGTGTGTAGTGTGAGCTAGAGTTCCAGTGCCTCTCTCTGACACCCTGTGAGAAACTGAGACCCACAGAGGATGGGAACGAGAAGGGCCCTGGTCTTGGGAGATACAGCAGAATGTTACTACACCAGCTGGAGGCGGCGACCTAGGGAAGAATGTGATGGCCCTGCCTTAGGATTTCTATTGCTGTGATGAAACACCATGACCCAAACACAAGTTGGGGAGGAAAAGGTTTACTTGGCTTACACAGCCATATCACTGTTCATCACTGAAGGAAATCAGGGAAGGAGCTGAAACAGGACAGGAACCTAGAGGCAGGAGCTGATTCAGAGGCCATGGGGGGAGTGCCACATACTGGCTTACTTCACATGGCTAGCTCAGCCTGTTTTTATATGGAACCCAGGTCCCACAATGGGCAGGGCCCATACCCATCAATCACTAATTAAGAAAATACCCTATAATTGGATCTCATGGAGGCATTTTCTCCATTGAGGGTCCCTCCTTTCAGATAACTCTAGTTTGTGTATTAAGCTGACATAAGACAGCCAGGACAAGCACTGTATGGTCATTAAGGATGCTCATAACAGCAAATGGGAAGGCCCAGTAGACAGACCCATATCTCAGCAGAAGTACTGTCACCTGCCATGGGACCTGTGACAACAATGGACTGGATCCCCCTCAGTAATAGCAAAGCAAGGTGTGACTGGGGATTCCTATAATCTCCTGTGACCAGCCTTAAGGGACAACTTTCAGTTTCCTTAAAAAACGAGTTTCCTTCCAACAGTGAACCAGAGGTAGCACTCCAGTCATAGGAACCTAGGTTAGGGTTCTATGGTGAAGAAGGTCAGAGCCCCAGGGGATGAAACATACACTCCCACTTCCCTAAGACTCAGGGTGGAGTTGGGGCCAGGAGACAGACATAAAAGACTCCATGACTGTAGTTGTGTATGGGGAGAAGACCAAGAGATGAGAATAAAAACGGTGACAGGTCTTCAGATACTAATGTCTAGATGGTGTTGAGGGAATCTAGAATGATAGCCTCTTCCTCCTCCAGCTCCATGGTTACCACACTGCACCACCAGAGTAACACTAAGGGTCATTCACTCTGTCACTAGGCCATGATGAGGTGTCATCCACACTACTGTCAAGCTTTAGGTATGCATGAAGCAGTGTTCCCTAGAGAGGGCTCAGCAATCCTTAGGAAGGTCCCTTCAGTACAGTCTCTTAGAAAAACACCCGAGGGGTATTCATGTGAAGTCATATGCTTCACAGAAGCCTGGGTTGGTCTTGGTTCAATTTGGTCTGCACAGATCTTAAAAGGGTGCTTGGCCATGATGGCCCTGTTCCTACCCAGCATTCCTTAGGGTCACAAGAAGATGGTTTCTTGAAGCAACAGCTGGGGCAGATGTTCCCAGCATCCTTTCCCACCTATCCCAGCTCCCCCAAACCCTCATTTTGGTGTTGCTATTTGCTTCTATAAAACGTGCAGCCTTTCAAAAGACATTCAATTTCCTTTGTTGCTATTCAGTTGCCATAGTCAATTAAAATCTATCAATGCCCCTGAATAAATTTGTGCTAGGTGAAGAAAGAGTCCCGGCACAATCTCTCGACATGATCTCTATTACCTTATGTTACTTTAATAGCTAGAGTAATAGTTTGTTATTAATGGAATTAAGCAATTTAGCTCAAGCTTCCCAGAGGTCTTTTAAGACAACTATTATAATTTGTATTCTCAGATTTTCCATTGAGTAGACGCCATGTGTTTTACATTACTTGCTAATGTTTCGAGAGATAGCAGTAGTATATTTAATATCTGGCTTTGTTTAATGATTCTAACCTTCTTTCAATGTAGGTAAGTGCTGCTGGAATTCTGAGCAATTGAAAAGTCTACATTGTACAAATAATTATCTGGAATATTATTCAGTCCAATTTCAATTTGTACCTATACTGTGCCATCTATCAGTCCTTAGGATTAGATCCAAAATGTGTATATGATGTGTGTTTTTATGTTTTCTCAACAGAAAATCATCTCCTATCTCCAGCGAGAAGGCCAGAAGACAAAGCCCTTACTTCCGGTGCCCACAAAGACACATCCATGTGCGCGCATACACCCGCATGCATCCACTGCTCACACTAATTTAGCATATTTGAATAGAGTCATATTTAAACAAGGATTTCAAAAATGTTTTTTGATGGTTGCAAAACCTGTTTTTAGAAGAAATAAATGTATTCACTGCATTATGAAACAGCTTGAGAAAACAAGATCTTACAATGTACACCATCTCTGTATTTAAATAGTTTCATTTCTATTCATGAGCTCCTTGATTAGATACATGGAAAATATCATCAGTAAAATATGAATAATTCTGACAAATTAATAGCCGATTTTTTAAAAATGAAAATATGTGTAAGCATCTCATTCTCATTAGATAAAGCTGCCATCGGGGGTATATGAAAATTGTGGTCTGCCTAGTCGTGGTACAGCAAGTGGCAGAGACAGCAAAGCCCCTGGCCTGGGACCTCCTGGGAGCTTTGCTGGCTGTAAAGGGATAGTGCTGCTGGCAAGGACCAGGTTAGGGCAAACTTTCATGCTTATGCAGCACTTCCTGTCATTATGGAAGGGAGGTAGGGCACGATGGCTGAGCTATGACATGCTGGAGCAGAAAAGAACCTTGGAGATCATCTTGTCCAATGGCCCATTACGTCTTGGACAGTTTCCATCCTAGCAGAGGGAAGAGAGGTGAAAGTAACTCCATTTTCAAGGTTATACAACACATCCAAGGGAGGCTGGATTTGAATTTTGGTTTGCGGGCTCAGAATCCAATGCTATTTCTATGTACTGCAAAAGTCTTATCAGGTATGTGAGTGCCTTCACTTTGCTGATGACCATGGTGGCCAAAAGAGGCAGGCACATTGACTAAAGGTCAATGCCTTTGAGAAGATGGAGCAGCATGGGCTCTAGTAAGTGCTGAAGAGGGAGCACGTGCTTCAAACTAAAGACTGGCATGCACTTGGCTTTAGTACTCACTTTGACCTTTTTGAACTTCTACTGACTCATCTGTGAAAAATGGGAACAATTCCTACTTGGCGAGCTAACCACAAGACACTCAAAAGGTTATATGAGGACCCAAAAAGTTATTCTCAACACTCAAGAAGCAGAGGCAGGTGGATCTCTGTAAACAAAGTTTCAGGCCAGCCAGAGCTACACAGTGAGACCCTGCTACAAACACAGCACAACACTAGTAAAGGTTAGAATAGAGTTCTATGGATTTCACCGCAGAAAATGCATTCACACCAGCTCCTGTTAAAGGACAGTGTTGTAAAAACCACAGAGAACTTGGCAGAGGGGTTTGTTCTTCTTGCTCGATGCACCTCTTCCTTTGGGACATCAGTTTTCCTGCCTATCAGCCTGTGAGTTGCAAATGCGCTATTCATAGAACTCTGTGGAGTATCACTTAGAGTCTTGTATGTGCATTGTCATGGAGAGCCCCAGTGAACCTCTCTGGTCCTCTTAATCCCCCAGTCCCATTCCAGAGGTGAGAAAACCTGACCATTACAGCTCATTTCTTAAAACCAGGACAATTCCCTCCTGGGTTGCAAGGGGCGAGAGGCATTATCCTTTATCTCAGGCCCAATCTGCTGAGACCATGTGACCGGCTGTCAAACAGCTGGTACTGGGTGGGCAACAGATACTTAATGGGATGGGGGTGGACAAGGCTGGTGGCCCTGCTCATGTGCTCATGGAGGAGGCTATCAAAGATTTCTTTTTTCTCTGTACCTAGATGTGTAGTCAGAAGAGCAAAGGAACAAAGCAGGGAATGGTTGGTTCTGTCTTGGACCTGTCCAAATAGGATAGTGGGAGCAAAGTTCTGGGTGGAGAAAACAGCATGTGAGAGCCATGGTGGGGGGATGCACTAGAATATAATTCTCTGGTATGTTTTCAGCATGAGAAAGACAAGTGTCCGTATTTGCCTTGGTCTACAGGGAATGATGGACTCAAGCTGTCTGTTGGAGGTCAGTGAGCAGTATGAGCTGGTAGATGCAAGAGAGCTCAGTAGTCACTTAGGTTGGAACTGGTGAGAGCCCATGGAGAAAGTTAAGAGCTGTGAGGAGGAAGGACACACAGGGGACAGGTAGGGGAGAACCAAGAGTCTGGCATGTGGCATGAAGATGCGGGGAGGGAAAGCCGGAGTAGGCCTGGGTGACTTAGGTCTAAGTAGGTGATGCTGCCATTCGTAGGAGGTGGCGGCACACTTGAGGACAGAGGTGAGTCCAGGCAGGTCTAGGGTACCTGAGGGGCAGTTTGTTTGGGGGAGGGTAGACAGAAATGTGAGACAGGAGCTTAGGGACAGATTGGGAGTTGCCAGTTCATAGGTGAGGGACAGGAGATCAATAGTATTTAGAAGGCTGTAAGCAAGTGATAAGGGATTCAGACCACTCTGTGGGGATGAAGGAGGCCACCTAGAGTAAGAGGATTAGGGAACTGATGGCCGGCTGCAGAGCCTTATACCTCTGCATGTTGCCAGCACTGAGTCTTAGACTTGGGATCAAAACTCAATACATTGAAACCTGGCCCCATCACTCAGCAAGGCTCCTTGGGGCCAGCCTCTTACTCCTTCCTTGAAGGACTTTTCCCAAACAAGAGGAAGAATGGCTAAAGAAATTTGCTCTGGGTCTCCAGGCAGCACTTAAGCTCCTGGATTCTAGAAAGGACAGCTCGGGAGATGCAATTACCCATGCACCCACCTGTCACAGGGCTTGAGACATCTGTGCAATGAGAGGCCTTGTAAAAGGAGAAGGGGAAAAGTTCTATGCCACTAGGGGCCCTTTGCCCTATTGGGGACAACAGGTTTCCATCCAGCAGGAATGGATGCTGCTCTCCCTGGAAAGAGAGCATCATTCTCAGAGCTGGTATAAGGAAGAAGGCGGGGTAGAGCTCAGCCTGTCTCCTGGATCAGCCTAGGCAGCCTTCCAAAGCCTGCAGGGACCTTCATGACCCAGCTGCTGGCATAGGAGAGGTTAGGCTGGGAGCCATCCTTTTAACTAGCCCAGAGGGGGAGCTGGTACATAAACCAGCCTTCATATCGAATGTCTGCCACTCTGTTTACTTTCATAAGCCCTAACTTCCCATAAATCCAAGTCAGAGTCAATCATCTTTTATGGGAGATATTAATGGCAATTCCATTATTTAAATCCAATCAATGCAGACTACACCCCCCTCCTCTCTTGTACTGAAGCCAAATAGTGGGGGAAGGGCACTTTTGACCAAGCATTGGGGGAAAAAAAGGTCTGATGACCTTGCTCACATGTCAGTCCTGCAGAAAGATACCTGTATAGGAAAAGGGATTCAGTTTCTCTCCATTTCTCCCATAGAGGAGGGAGGTTTTAATTCCATTGGCCTAGGAAAAAGAAAAATTCTTCTCTCGCATTTCTTATGAGCTGTCTAAGTGCTATCAAGGCTACTTGTCATTGTTGCTTTTCAGACAGAGCTGCTGTGTGTGATGTACTGCTTCTCAACCAGAGTCAACAACAAACATGCCATGAGCCTGGCTCTTCTAAGAAATGGCTTCAGTGGCCTACAAAATCTCTAGCCCAAACAATTAAAAATTAAAAAACAAGACAGACAGACAGACAGAACAACTAAAACAGAAACTGAGTGGTCCAGGTGGTCAATGGAAACCTCTAAAGAAAACATGCACCTGTGTGGTCTCTGGCCAGAGGCACCCCTTTCCCACAGACTTCAAGTGAATGCACTTGAAGTGATCTGTAATATGCAGAGCTAGGGACTTGCCTCAGCAGTGGAGAGCTGGGAGATGCACCAGGGACAGGGAGTTACAACCGAGAGGGCTGTCTTCTCAAACCTAAGCCTGTGACCCGGAGTTAACAGAATTCTTGTGGTATTACTTGAAAGGCACTCCACTCCTTTTTGCAACTCCCTGCCTCCTCTAGAACTTGGCATCCCCTCCACAAGACACCCCTCCACAGGACACCCCTCCACGGGACATCCCTCCACAGAACACCTCCACAGGTACATCAGGATACCTTCTGAGGAATGCCTGGTGGCTTAGCTAGACTCACTTTTCAGCTATGCTGTTCTGGTCATACACCTGTCTTCCTGGTTCCATGGGAGCCACACCCTTACTTGTGGGTCCCTCATCAGTTGCCACACTCAGCCCTATACTCCCTGCACCCCACCAGGATGAGACCTTGTCATTAATATAAATACTGTTCTCTCTGGAGACTGCCTCGGAGAATGGATCCAACTGGACAGGATTCTGAACACACTTCAGGGTGGCAAGAAATACAAGACTTCCGGTTCACCCCACCTTCAGAGGCATCTGGGGACTAGCCATTCTCTATTTCCACTCAAAACAAAACAAGGGAAAATGGGCTTAAATTGCAGCAAGGGAGATTTAGGTCAGATAGAAGAAAAGCCTGCAGGAGCCACCGGAACAGGACTCTGGGAGCTGATGGAATTTCCTTCCCTGGAGATCTCTGGGCAGAGGCTTCAGTGTCAGAGGCAATCCATCCCTAGGGCTTGCTGGAGATGGAGGAGGAAGATGGTCGGCTAACAAGTCTGCCTCTGAGCAGTCTTCTCCTCCAGGAACACCACTTAGCAGCCCAGAGAACCTCTCACCAAGAACTAAAGACATGCATGTGAACACATCTGTCACTGAGCATCTATTCCCAGGGTTCTTGGATTATCCTCTCTGCTGTATCCACAGGCATGCCATGCTCTCCACCTTGTGACAAAAGCCAGTTTCTCTCATTCCTACTACTAGGCTGAACAATGTCCTTGTCCCTGTCTGCAATATAGCTCCCTTCCCTGTCCATCTAACTACAGCCAGGGCAAACCAAGTTCTGTCCCAGTGGGCTGGAGTGACTATTCCCTGACCTCCACAGGACCAGCTGAGATTGAGGAGGAAACGAAATGCTAGTCTGGAGCAAGTCTCTGAGCTTACATTTTTGGAGATACAATCTCTCCTCTGTATGGTAAGAAACAGGGAGATGGCTTTACATTTATCACCAGAATCCTAGGCTATTCCAAAGGAGGCCTGGAGGCAGGTTTGTGGCAGCCTGTAGCCCATGTGTGGGGTTTTTAAATGTGATGTCATAGAGGTGACATTCTGCTCCACTTCCTCTCCTACTCTTGTCCTCACTCCTATTTTGATTTATGATGTCTTAATGGGTCCCTCTGTGTCCCCTGAATTCTTTTCTAGAACCGAGGAAGGATGGAGTGGGGGGAAGTGGTGGTGTTTCATGCTCTTTCCAGGCCCTAGGAATGAAAGTGGCAGCTTCCTTTAGAGAACACTCATGGTGGAAGTAGGCAGTTGGAATTGGTCATGGAGAGGCAGAAGATGTCTGGGGTATAACTTACCCCTGTCCTGAAAGCAAGGGGTTCAGCAACAGGCCGGGGAGATGGCATTGTGACAGCCTGATCGTTACATAAGAGACAGCACCTCCATAGAGGCAGCACAGTGCAAAGATGAGATGAGGGGATGGGAGGGGTGGGGTGCTCTAGACTTTTTAGACTCTTCTAGAAAGAAACTCGTGATCCACTTGCCTGCCTCATGCTGCTCAGTCCTGACCACCCTGTTGGCTGCAGGAGAAGTTAAAAGACCAGGAGGAACCTTACCTGGGGCTGGTTAGTGCAGATATTGGGAAATCACCAAGTCCAAAAACCACTGTGGCCACCTTTACCACAGCCTGGCCATAGAGGTCTGTGCAGCATTCCAGCTGTGTGACAATTACATATCCACCACCCTGCCCTGTTCCTTGGAGCAAACAGCTCAAGACTCTAGTTGCTTGAAAAGCCTGGCGAGAATGTTTTATAAGTCCAGGCCTTGGGAAGGATCCTGTCCACTGCACTATCGCTCAGAAGAAGGAAGAATGGAGTCTTTTAGCCATGAGGGTGGAACCCTGAGGACCTTTGCAGGTCTCTGATATGGCCTTGAAGATATAGGGTGGAGCCAGCTCTGTGAGTAAGATAGAGCTAACCTGGTCATAGAGCTAACCTGGCCCTAATCACCCATCACAGCCAAACCTAAGGTATATCTAAGATATATGGTACACTATATGCCATATGTATGTATGTATATATATCACACACACACACACACACACACACACACACACACACACACACACACACAGACACTTGGCCCTGAGTACAGCCAGAGGCTGCAGTCTGTGGCTAATGGGCAGAAACCAAAACATTTATAAGAAAATGGATATTCAGGTCTAGTGTATTAAAGAAATCCCCTCCTGCTTCTTCCATGGTACCCCTGGTTTGCTTCCAAATACCACTAAGATGCCTAACTACATAGTTACCCAACCAGGCAGGTGAGCCTATAGAGGCACCTCTTGGACTCCAACCCAGAGATGGGGCTTCCATGCTCACTGTTTCACTGGGAAGTCACAAGGGTTAGACAAGTGATGACAGAGTCAAACACATAGGAGGGCGTGAGATACTCTGGCCAATCGTGATAGTCCGGATAAAATGACTGACAAGTTACTCAACACCTCACCACAACCTAAGTTTAATGCTTTATAAAGACCATGGCGGTATTGACATGCACAAGGGTGGGGTGGGGTGAGTGGGACCCAGGGGGAAATCCAGCACTTTCACCACAGAGACCGTCTCCTGCCTGAGCTCAGGGGCAGGTAACATTTTTTGGGTTGGTAGCAAAGGGTGACTTTGAAGAGGTGACCATACCTGAGCAGATTAGGGACAGGCAAATGATACTGGGGATCGAAAGGAACTATCCTTTAGGAGAGAGCCTCCTCGTGGTCACACCCTCACCCTGCCAAGCCTCATTTAAATGGACTATTGTTTATTGGCAGCTTATTCCATCTCTCGAGTTATGAATTATTTACCAGATAATGACTTCATAATTGTTAATGAGAGATGCCCCAAGGACATGCTGACATATCTTCTAAAGCCACAGTGCTAATTGTGGTGGAGTCCCAGGAACTCTCATGGGGGTATATCCAGTGTCACTCCAAGGGACAAAGCCTGACAAGACCTTGGGGAACCAGTAAATCCAACCCCTCACAATATAGGCAAAGAAAATGGGCTCCAATAGTGAGGAGGGATTTGCTTCCATGGGGACTGGGAACTGGGTGCACCATGGTGGCTGTTTGGGATCCTTGTGTGTGGAGGAAGGATACCCCACCTCCTAGACACAGAGGTCACCAGATGACAGGTGTTAAGCAAGCTGTGGCAGTAGGATGTCTGACTAGAGGTCTGTGGGTGGATAGACTCACCCAGGACACCTTCTTTGAAGGTGCATTGGTCCTGAAGAGAGCAGGAGTCAGGTCCTTATGCTCTGCCCTTGTCCCTTAGACTGACAGCAAGTCCCTATATAGTGCCATACTTAGGTATTAGCCTGAATACCACTTTATGATGTTATTTCATTTAGAACCCTTATTTGCAGTGGAAGTTACTGAGGCTTGGAGGTTATGCACTGTGCTGGGAAGGGGGCAATGCTGGTATACTTGAATGTAGGCAGTCTGTGATCGCTAACGATGCTCCTAATTTCTGCAGCTCGCTAGAAATGTATCTTTAATGAAAGAAGGAATGGACGAATGCATGACTGTAGAACATACATTTCTAAATGTGGCTTGAATGGGAGTCAGTATATTGAGCTCCTCCTGAGTGACAGCAAAGTTTAAGAAGATTGCCCTGACTCCTCAACAATGAACCATATCTCAAGCTCTTCTTAGTGCCGCACCCCTGGGAGTCTCTCAGAAATGGAGTTCCAGCCATTGCCCTCAAGAGGGTTCTGTGATGAGATGGGCCCAGGACCCAGTACTGGCAAGTATGTCTGCAGTCAGTCAGAGCTAGTGTGTGGGTTTGGCTCAGCTCTGCAGGGTTGCCCTCACATGCCTAGAGCAGGCCAGCAACTAGATGAGGAGCCAGACACAGTCAGAAACAGGGCTGAATGGACACGGGCAGTCGATCAGGGCTTCACCAGAGGAAAGAGTTCTCCCAGAAGCACTGTGCTAGGAAAGATGAGATAGTTAGGTTGAAGAGGACAAAGTGCTCCAAGGAGTACATTAGCCCCGGAGTCAGGACTGGGCAAAGTCCATCAGTGGCTGGCTGGCACGAGGAAGATTTCTCCCACTGGATCCAAATGTGTCAGTAACTGCACCTAAGCACGTTCCTATGTAAGATGGCAGAGCCCTCCAAATGCATGTTAGAAAGCCTCCGAATTGGTGTTAAATAAATAATCACACTATTTATTCTGGGATGGAGAGGCAGGGTACCACTCTATGTGCTAATGGGAGGGTGGGGCTCTGGGCTGGCCAGGCTGCCTCGTGCACACACATCCCTGAGTGCTAAGCTCCAGGAGAGCCCTTCAGAAGAATTTCTCTGTGTTCTGATTTTATTTCCCATGGTCAGCATATGCCTGAGTACCTGGGGAAGGGGCGGGGCTGGGTTAATTGTTACCTCTGTGCTGTTATTAGTTTACTTTGTAAAAGCAGAGATAGGCTTTTAATGATTTCTCTCTTTTTGTTGTTGTTGCTACCTTACAAACCAGAGGCTTTTATCTAAATGAGCTGCTACAAATCAAAGGAAGGGCCCATGAGAGTTGCTAGGCTGCTTCTGTCTTCCATGGGTTGGGAGAAAAGCTTATGCTCTGCGAATGAGCCTTAAGCATCTTCATCCTCTCTGCATCCAGCCTGCTTAGAAGCAGAGTAAAAATACTGATTGACAGCTGTAAAAGATGTGCTTCTGAGTGTCCTAGATCAGAGGATACAGAAGCAAGCATCATGGTCTCCAGACTGTGATGGGGCATCTGCTTCCAATGTAAGCTTTGGGTTGGGGATTCTTCTCACATATTATTCCCAGTATTCCCAGCGCTTAGCATGATACCCAGCATTATAGAAACAGCCTTTGAGACATTTAAGCATGTTCTTCCATAGCTCTTTGGGTAATTCTTGTTGCATCCTTCATATGTTGTAAGAGTATGCTTAGTTGCTGGTCTCCCTGCAGGATAGCTCATTAAGGACAGAGCATTGGTTGAAGCTATCTGGATAGCAGATGTGGAATAATACACAGTGTGGCTGCCAATAAGCGCTTCAAGGAAGGAAGGGATGAGTGCTATGGCAACCTTTGGCTTCCCAGTACACACTGAGTGTGCATCCTGCAGCCTCACGGCCTCTGGCATTGGGCTGTTCCAGGAAGAGGCCACAGCGGAGAGTGGAGAGACATTCAAGATGATAAGATAAAAGCTTAAAAGAATATTTTATTTGTTTTAAATGAGACAGTATCTCAATATGCAGCCCAGGCTGCCTTTCAACTCAAGATCCTCTGCCTCCTTGGTACTGGGCTTATAGGGATATGCCACCAAAATGGATTAAAACCTACTTTTGAGTAGTTTTTAAGGGTGGTATCACCTATAATGGATGAAGATCCTCACGTTTAAGAGCATAGTCACTCAAAAATACATGCATGGCCCTTTACTAGAATAATGCTGGCAAGATGAGCTAGTCTTTTGTTTTTTGCCATGTCTGAAAAATTGAAAACAACAAAACAAAACAAAACAAAAACAGTGTTCCACCCTCGGCATCTCATAGAGTCCAGGCTGGGATTCCCCTCTATGTTTTGCCCTCAGCTGTTGTCACACTGGACAAATTCCTAACTGTTCCCAGCAGTCTTGGTCACTGGCAAGTGTGCCTGCAAACTAAGGAAGGGCACTTAAAAAGTCAAACTTTGACACAAAAACAACATCTTAGGTTCTCAGAGAAGCTATTTCTAGCTTAGGTGACAAAGAGGTTCTAAAGACGGAAGGAACTGGGATGCACCCCTTCACCTGACCTGTCACCAGCTAAGTGGAATTCCAATGCACATCTATGCTCCCAGCTCCCTGGTTCCCCTCAGGGTCTCTCCTGCCTTCTGATAGCCCAGGTATTAGATGTCAGTTTAAATTGGGAACAGCAACTTAAACTAGATACCCATCTAGTGAGACCAATTCAATTAGAATTCCTTATGGACAGACCCAGGTCTCTAGATTTGTAAAGCTGTCTGGGCCATGGCACTGTGCCCTGAGGCTGGGTGCTGCTGGCCAGGTGCCATGACTGACCTCTTCCCTCCGTGGCCTCTCACAGTCTGTCCCCAATTTCCTTTCATTGTCCCTTATGGTTTCTCCCTCATTTTCTCCATAGTCTCCCCTCATCTCATCTCAGTCTCCTAACAGGAGAGTTCAAGGTTAGTTTCATTCTGCAGCCTCTCTCACAGTTACTGGTAGATTAGACTTGAAGCTGGTTGGCTGTCTCCATTCTGGGGTCCTCTCCATCACACTGCCTGTGAGGAGATGATTTGCTGTTCTGCAGTGTCTGGCAGAACATGGTCTTCTACACTCACATACCAACTGGGCCCTGTGCTAGGCCTGTGGAGAGAAGGATGGACCCTATACTCTAGAACAGTGAGAGAAAGAAGGTGGGACCCTAATTTAGAGGATACAGATGCAGCCAGGGGATGCAGAGTGTCGAGGAATCCTCCGTAAGACCCACCAGAGACAGCAACAAAGGGACCTTATTTTAAACAGGCTTAAATCAAGAAGGACTCTGAAAAATAAGCAGAGAGAAAGAGCCCAGCTGGGTGTCCAGTCCAGGGCACAGGTAAGACAGAAAGAGCAGAGGTGACTAGAGAGTTAGAAAACCGAGAAAAACCTAGGGTAGTGGTTGTCAACCTGTGGGTCACGACTGCCCCTTGGGGGTTACATATCAGATATTTACATTACAATTCATAACAGTAGCAAAATTACAGTTGTGAAGCACCAATGAAATAATTTTATGGTTGGGGTCACCATAGCACAGGGTGCTGTATTAAGGGGTCACAGCATTAGGATGGTTGAGAACCAGTGCCTTAGGGAATGGGAAGAAGAGCCCAAGATCTGTAGTTCCTATAGCCAGGGAGGGCAAGGCTGTATGACTCCATAAAGATAGCAGGGAAGCCACTGAGGACTTGGGGAAACTTTTTGATGGAAAGGATAGATGCTTCTTCTAGAAGAAGAGCATGCAAGAAGAACATACCAGCCAGATTCAAGACCCAGCTAAGGCCATGAGGAACTGTGTCTAGAAGGTGGCCATGGGCACACTGCTTTCTCAAGGGCTCAGATAACTAACTAGTGGGCTATGGAGATGGCTATAGAGGTCCCTGGGGTGGTTCAGAAAAGGCAGCAAGAGCACAAGGGAGTGGCTGAACAGCACTGAGATGTCTTCATGGCCCATCTTTGGGGTAGGGACCACAATATCTGACAGAGATGGACGAGGAGCCAGTAAGGAGAAGAGGAACTGGAAACCTCAGAGAAATAAGGCTCCCCTAAATGTGAAGAGGAGGCTGGCAGAGGACAGAATATGGAGGAAGGGCGTTTGTACAACTGATTTAGGGACAGTGAAGATATAGTGAGGGCAGATGCCCAGGGCCTGTACGTGAACAGCTCCCATTGCTCAGAAGGCATGTGTTATGACCTTGAGGATACAGGGAACGTAGAGCATTTTGCTTCTGGGTGGTGGGACTTGGAAGGATTTTAAAAGATGGTTCCACAGTCCCAGTGACAAAGGCAAGGGATGCAACACAGGCATATTCTCAGTGCTAAGGAAGATTGGCACTTGCTTCAGAGCTCGGAGGTCTGTTCCTATTATCCCTAGCCCAATCTTCACTTCTGCACAGACCCAGATCGCAACCCCTGGTAGCACAAATGCTGGATTTCTCTCCCACTGCTTCTGGGACCCTTCTTGTTACTTGGCTGGTTTCCATCCAACTTCAGTGAGCAGGCAGAAGTCCCCATACTGTTCCTGAATTGACCTCTTTTGTAAGAGGACTAGTGGACTGGTCTAGAAGTGTTCCTACTGGTCAGTAAGGGCCATAGTGGGCTTCAGCATTTTCTTGTATCCCTGGGGGTATTAGTGGGTATCCTAACCAGAGTGTATCTGGTCCTGGGCCCATATGTGATGGTAACTCACAGAGATAGTCCTGGCTAGGATCAGAGTTGGTGTTGGTGGGATTTAGACATATTTCAGAGTTGCATTAGATATAGTCCCTCCCCTTCAGGAACTGACCAAGAGTAGGCCAGACAAAGATCCACTACAGGGACACTAGTCTGGGGCACACAGATACTAAATCCTCCAGTAGGCACACTCTGTCTGGTCTGACAGACCAAGCCCACCCTGAGTCTATGCATGCTTACCCGAAGTTGGGATAAATCCAAGTTCATGCCAAAACTGTGATGGCAATAGGGAATAAGAAGAACCAAACTCAGGGCAACCATGTAAGGAACCAAAATTATTTCTCCAGGGCCTCCTCGACTTCTTCCCTTCCTGGCACACAAGCTGCAGAACAATCCAATGAAAGCTGTCTTACAGTGAAGCATACCTCCAAATTTCTCCTACACCCTTTGTTTGCAAGGAAGGAGATGACTTCCAACCATCAGTCACAGAAGTCAAACATCCCCCAAGGTCTACGACAATGGACAAAATAGTCCTTCCACCCCAAACCCCTGCCAGAGGTGCTGTCAGGTTCATGCCAACAGCCCACCAGCTCTCTGGGTCAGGAGTCTGTCATTCAGCCTTTCTCTGTGCTCTGCCTTCTTTGTTGCTGGGAAGTAACTGACAAGGCATAGTGGGGTGGTGGGTATCTTCATGGGATCCTAGAAGCACTTTCCCCCCCTCTGTCTCTGTATAGAATTCTGGAACAATATGTCATCTTTGATGGCATTGTCACTGAGTCTAAAGACAGGGCTCTCCTACCCACAGAGAATCCTGACATGGAATGAACCCTGGTTGACCTGATGCTTTAAGCTAAGTTTAAAGCATCTACTGGTCCCAGGCATAAATCTTCTGGCCAGGGGTGCCCAGGAACATGGGGCTAGGCCAGCTTAGCCTTAGCTATCCTGAAACTCTGCACCTCAGCCTCAGCCGGCTTCTTGGGGGCTAAGATCTTCCCCTTTCGTAGCAGTAAAGGTGTGAGTGGTGGCAAGTCCAGTTGTAGACTCAGCGCTGCGGCAGGCATGTGGTATCATGAAACAATGCTGCAGCTGCTTTTCCTATGATTTATGCTCTCACCAGGTAGGCCACCCTGCTCGCTCCTGGATTGATAGTCCTGAATCTAAATGTTAGGCCAGACCTCTCTAAATTTAACATCAGGAAATAAACAGCTATGCAAAGTACATTCTCAGAAATGTATTTTGTGGTACTGCTACAGGAGATGATTCAAAATATCCTAAAAGTCTACCTGTAGGGCATTAAGTAGGTTATGTATATGTATTATGTATGTATATATATATATATATATGCATATATATATATATATATATATATATATTATATACTCCAAATAGGAAGCTTTGACAAATGTTGATACAGATTTCTAATCACTGAGATAAAATGTTGCCTTGACATACTGTTGAGTCAAAACGGCATTTAACAAGTAGTAGTGGGTACAGTGTAGTCACATGTATGTATGTATGTATGCATTCATGCAAACCTATGTGCCCAATTTATGTATGCATATGAGAAAAAAGAGATACCACAATTTTTATCTCTATAGAATGTATCATTTACACAATTTTAGGTTTCTTTCTATATGTATATGCACATATATACACAATGGATATTATTATTTTTATTATTATGTGTTGGAGGTTGAATCCTGGGTCTTGTATATGCTAAGAACTCCGTCTACCACTGAGTGATACCCTCAGCTCTGAGAGATGATTGTTTTTAAAACACATATTTTTCTGATGATACATTTTAGTAATAAAAAAGTCAAACTGTAAGATTTGAACATTTTAAACTCCAAAAAGAATAATGACAGTTTTTAGGTACTTCAAGGTCATGTAGCTGCTGGTCATCCCCACCTCCCTACAGACACTCAAGGTCAAGATGGCTTACAGGGGAGTCTTGGGTACCTATGGCTCACACTCAACCATTGGGTAAGGGACCAGTTCCATTCCCCTCTTGCCTAGCCCCTCAGAATGAGAAGACAGCCAGTTTTGCCTAGGCAGGATGCCTCCCTCATTCCAGGTTTGTTAAACAGAGACCTACCTTGCGCCGTCCGTCTCTGGTGAGCTCAGGGTTCGTCCCCAGGATGCAAAAGCTTCGATAACCACCAGCACTTAGCAAAGCATGGGCATAACGAGGGAGCCAGACAGTCTGGAGAGAGAGAGAGGAGGGAAAAAGAATGTGGTTGGGGTGGGGAACAACCATCATTTTTGTGAACTATCTATTTTGAGTTCTAGTATCCTAGATGACCCCCACCCTTTATGTATGTTTGTCTCTGCCTCATGGTTTTCCTTGATGCTGACCTGACCCTCCTCCTATGGACTCTCTCAAACAAGGGTACCAAACTCTGCCACAGCATACCCAGATGATGAGGTACAGTGAGTAGTAGCCTTCCCATCTTCTACCAGGCTATCCCTAATCCCCATCACTAAGCCATTAACACAGAATAGGAGTAAGACCGATAGCATTGTTTCTTGCCTAACCTACCCAGAGCAGTTCTAGGTGGAAACCCCCCTAAGACATTCGGTCTTTAATGCTGAAAAGGCCATAAACTCCAGAATTATAGTAACAAATCATTACTTCTTCTAGACAATGGGGAAGAAGACTCTGAGGAGATGAAGAATGAAATCCTTGGAGAGATATGCTTTAAATATAGATTTAATACCTACTAGGAAGAGGCTATCTGTTATGGGAAGACAGGGCGATTCCTTGTGCATTCTTTCAAACGTAATATATGAGAAAGCCATAGCCATGATGGGCAATGGCAAAAGCACATGCAGGACTGTCATTACCTGGGAATCAATATATTTTTTTAATGGAATATATCATTATCAATTGATTTTCCTTTTTCCTCTTAGTACTCCAGGGTCCTGGCTAGCAGGAGAAAGCTTTAATGTGGTATGAAGGATTTGGACAGGTAAATAAGTTATTGTAAACGAATCCCACCTCGTGGCCAGCTTCTGACGACAGGACAGGCCATTTGCTGATCCTCTCCACCTCAGGTTTTTCAGCTCCCTCTGACAGGGACACCCGTGAGCCATATCAAATAGCCATTTGCAAGCTGAAGGTGGCAGAAATATTACTTTTCCCAAGGACAGAGTGTTCCCTTTACGATTAAGGAATAACCTCTGTGGGGAGGCAAAGTGAGCCAAGGTCACCATTTAATTTTGACACCGAGCCAAAGTCGTGAATACATTTCCTCCACCAAGCCAGTGTGACGCATGTGGAGACATCGATCACTCTAGCCACAAGGTATTGGCAGCAATGGTGATCAGAAGATCAATGAATTTCTGGGAAAGATCCTGAGCAGATAGGTGTTGGTGAAGAGAGAGGTCTAGAAGACAATGATCACAATGATGTTAGATTCTCAAGAACCTCTTCCTTCCTTCCTTCTTTCCTTCCTTCCTTCCTTCTTTCCTTCTTTCCACTCATTTCTCATTTATTCAATAGCTATTGTGTTCCTGAAGCCTAATAAGGGATTTTTTTAGGTAATAGAAATGCATGAATGAATAAAACAAAACAAAACAAAACAAAACAAAAACATCACTATCCTTATGGAATCCATGGTCTAGTAGGTAGCAGCAAACAAGAAACAATGAACTTAATAGGAAGTAACTGAATTAGAAGATGGTGAGTACTATTTGTAGGGTTGGAATAGAATTGGTTGAGAAGATACTATCCAGGAAAGGCTGTACAATTTCAATAGCATGTGAGAAGTCAGCATCATAGTGGGTGGCATTTGTGTACATATTGGAAGGGAATGGGGAATGTTCACACAGGAGTCTAGGGCAGAGGAAGAGCTGGTGTGAAGTGCCTTGGGGATTGGGACATCATTTTAAGATCAATGAGAAAGTCTCTGTGGCTGGACCTGGGACATTCCAGCAGATAATGGAGCTTGAGTGGTGGGCACTAAGAGTGCAGAGGGACTTGTGGGCCACTGTAAAGGCTGTCAATCAAAAGCACAGGGATTCTTGCTACCAAACATCTGAGAAGAAATCTCTCAGAAATCCAAGTCAGGTTATCTGCTTTTCTTCTCCTCCACCTAGGCAGTTCAAGTCTCTCTTGCCAGATGACACTCATTTGGGTTGTACGGCAAATTAATACGGCAAAGGTCATATAGAAGGCTAAAGGGACAGTAGTAGGAAGGGAGTACAAACCAGTCTACGATGTACACTTTTAACAATGGCCTTGCACACCTACTCTTTTGTGTTAGACACCCTTTCTAGAGGAGATCACTGTAAGAGTTCTGAATGGAATAAGCCACATACAAAGCCATGTTTTTTTCATGATATGAAGTGACATTATCTGAATTCTGGTTAGGTTCAGCCTATGTGGGCATCAGTAGGAGTCTGGGTATGGGTTGGGCTCTGATGTGTCTTCAAAAGTGTTTTCTCAGCTGAAGGTGATAGCACTACCTGAGGGGGAGGGCATTTCTTCACTAGGTTTCAGTAATAGTTGTCTCCCCCTGCCCTCTGAAACTTACAGGCAGTAATTACTTCTATGCTCGTTATTAGCACTGGGATATTGTACTGTTGAGTTATCTTTATACTGCATTTATGCTTTTGTGATTTGCTCTTTTATTTGACTCTCTTCAAATGATACAATTGAACCTATTTGTTATTTTTGGAGAGGATTAAACACGTGACTCCACAACAGGAATTTTTATATAACCACATGGTTTTGTGATACCAGGTAAGTTACTGAATTCCTAAGAGCCCACCTTTCATTTCTCAAACTAGGGAACATGGTTGGTGAGCCCTTCTGCATCTCATCAGCACTGTCCCCTCTTGAGTATCACATATCTCAATAGTACCACCAGTCATTCTACGTCCCCAGCAAGGAGCTCCCAAGTCATGATGCTTTGACCCATTTCAACCAGGTATTCCCCCCCCCCACCAAAGGGTTTTTAACTGTTCTTAGCTCACAACTAGCCTTAGTCTATGTCTTAGTGGTTTTATTTGGCTAGTTCTTTTCTTTCTTGCTGTTTCCCATCCCACCCAACCGCTATTTCTTGCAGTTAGATCTGGGGTTAAGAACAGATAGATATTAAGGTACTATTATCTTCAGACATGAATAATGGGTCCATGGTACCCATGTCACACCCTAGATCATGACTCATCATCTTTTCCTCTTAGATGGGCTACAAATTATACCCACTCACCCATCCACATTCCACCTCAATGAGCTACTTGGCATACAAAGTGATTTAAAATGATTAGAAACCTAGTTTCAATGATCAGAATGAACCATAATGCCTATGAACCACAATCACAGCCTTCATGGCACAATAGCCCTAAGAGTATAACAGTGGTATTTATATATTGGCGCTAACTAACAGTGCTTAACAAGAGAGAAATCATTGAAATCATTCCTGATATTAGAAATCTAGCCAACTAACCTGGGCCAGTAAGGCCATGGAGCTTAGAGGAGAACCTACTTCCACTCCCTTACTAAATGAGCAGAAGTCTTAACTGCACTCTAAATATTTACTCTTAGACTTGGAGATAAATATAGCTCTCAGCCCTCATCAGAGAAATTTCTCATGGCAACACATGAGCTTGGTTACTTCAAGAGAAACTGATCCCTTCTCTTCCATTAATTGACTTACCAAGGGGTAACTTCAAATCTTAAGGAAAACAACATTAAAAGCAAAAGGACATATGATCTTTATTTTTAAAATCACGCCAGGTAATATCACTGCTTGTAAATGGGGTCTATAAACTTTACCCTTCCAGGTTACTTACCTGATGTGATTGACTTTGACAAGACAAAGGCCACTATGAAAACAAGAACCCAGAATGGGCTGTTTGGGTTAAATGCTGAGAAATTTAAAAACCTAACTCAGAGAGAACCATTTCAACTCAAAATCTGAAGGTACAGATGATTCCTGACATGAACCAAACTGATAGCCAAGAGAATTATAAACAAGGGCCCTAGGGGTCCTTATGTCTCTATAAAAGACACCAGTTTTTGCAAGAGAAACTGCCTGCAGAGAAGAGAAACCAATTAGGGACTCTCCTGTTTGATACAGGATCAGAAAGCAGCTATGCCTGACTCTTGACCATACACCCCAATTACATTCTAGCACTCAGCAGTCCAGCACCCCTTGGCTGGCTAGGCAACAGAGATTCTGTCTTTCTTGGGAAGCAAAGGAAAGGAGCTAGAGGCTATAGGCTGAAAGGAGAAAACTAGCTGCAACCCCACCTCCTATAAGCTTGCATGCAGGGTTTCCCAAAGGCCTTGGCATCAGCTGGCATCAGGCTCAGATGTCCACTCCCAACACATCCTGTAGAGGGAACACTCATTCATACTTGCTTTCTTTCAAGAAGACAGAAAAACAGGCCATCCATTAATAATATCAACCATGGGCTCACCAAAGCCTGTAGGCATCTCGCCAATACAAAAATAAGCATCTGATTTATCCATTAGGTTCACAACAGTTCACTGGGCCAAGGGGTCCAGAAGGCTCAGCTTTTAAAACAGAGAGTAGAGATGCAAAGATAGAACACATCTTGAAAGTTCACCCAGCACCACACAGAGATTTCCCATTTCCATTAAGGCCCAGAGTTGGCCACTGATGCGATCCATTACTTGTTTTAAACTGCTCAAGGGGACCTGGCTGGCAAGCTTTATTGTGGCCACACATTCGTCAAAGCAAGTTTGTATCTGCTGAGGTCATGCTGCCTGCTTAGAGAAATAACACAATTTTCACAACGCCTGAGGTTGGCAAAAAATCTAACGCATGTACATGTTTTCCTTTACCTTTTCTAACAAGTTGGTGAACCAATTACTTTTATTATCTCCCATTTTACAAAAGAGAAAATGGCGGCTTCTGGCAAAGTCACAAAGAAAATCAATGAGGAAGGAGGCCAGGAAGGGAGCTGGAGATGTTTATACACCTTTGTTCTGGATGATCAGGGACCTGTCAATGAGGATTTGAGAGTTGTCTTATGCATGCTGCACAGCTACCACCCTGAACTGAATAAATGAGAGTAAAGGTATTAGTGAACCCCATTCTTTTCAGTCAGTCTCTGTGAATCCACATCCCACTCCACAGCCCCAAAACAGCCTTGTAGGGTCAGGTGACCTTTCCCTGCTTCAAAGTTCCCCTCTTCCACCTGCTACAGGCTTGTCAACAGTGAGTAGCTCTCTATAGTTCTTCACAATCAGTAAGATGATTAACCCAGCCTTCCCCACTCACTCGCTTCATTAGCATCCTCCACCCCACAAGACAAAAGTTGAGTTAACTGACATTTAAATTCTTCCTAATAAGAGGAATTAAGTTCTGAAGAGTAAGATTTTAGTCAGAGAGCTTTGGAGCCACAAGCCATTGATGTGTAAGATTTTCTTGTCACCCTCCCCCACCTCCAGGAATTCACTTTTACCCCTCCTTGGGTCAAGTCTTGGCCCTTCTCTCTCCCCATCAAGATGAGGACGATGATGCGCATGAACTGTTTTGCAAAAAGACATTATTCCTAGATCCTTATTTCAGGGCATGGCTTTCGCCATCTCCCTGTCATGAAAACCCTGATTCTCCCTGTCTCTCCTCTGTGACACGTGGAACACTCACTGTTCAGAATGCTAAGCAGCCACATTGACTAGCATTGGCTTATATGTCTGGTGCTTAAGTTAGGCCACTTCCTCTTTCATCTTACTGTTCAGACTGATTTGTGTGCTCTCAAAACTGTCTATGTCGAAACCTTAACACCTTGCATGACTGTATTTGAAGGTAGGGACTTTACTGCAGCAATTATAACTGTGGATACAAGGGGTAGAGCCCCAAGCTGACTGAACATTTCATTGGTACCCTCAAAAGAGATAAGGAGTCGTGATCAGGTCTCCCCCTCCTCCCTATGAGGACACAGGGGGAGGATTTCAGCTTGAGGCCAGGAAAACATCACACTAGAAGGACTATGAGGACTTCTCTGGGACTCTCCAGCTTTTAGAACCATGGAATAATTTTCAATGGTGAAGCCACCCAGAATCTGGCATTCTGTGACATCAGCTTGAGCTAAGTCATGCCTATGGTGACAGGTTTCCTGGGTTGCCTTGCTGCTGTTACAGGGGTTGTGCTAAACCTTGGAGGTCATCATAGAACTCCCCAGCCAAGAAGCATCACTCTGGTCCAGGGACCCTAAGAGTCCAGACACTTGAGGCTCTTTCCAGTGTTCTGATCTCAGACTCCCCCTCCCCAGGTATCCCTAGGACTCATCATTCATTAGCCTTTCCCTTGAACTATCTCCCATCTACCCCTACCCCTAGAAGTTACCCAGGATTCTCTAGAGTACAGATGCCTTGCCAGAGAACATGGGAGAATATCACAATATCATCCTGTGTGTCACCCATGAAGGCTTCAGGAACCCTTCTCCTAGTCTCCTCATTGTCTTGGAGTAAAAGAGAATGTAGAGGTAAGGAAAATGGGTTACTCTTAATGGACCTATAATTTTATCCCAATACTGCCAGAAATCTAGGCTGAAGCATTTCAGGAAATGAAGTTTATGGATCATGCTCACTCAAACAATTTCCCCCCCCCCTGGTTAAACTGCAAACTCTTCAGAAACTAACAATGACACATCCAACCCAGCCACATGGCTCAATGATAGCACACAGCCTACCACAGTTTATATAGAAGTTTCTGCCACTGGGGGCAGATCTGGGAGGACCTTTGTGCTTCCCAAAGGCTCCACAGCAAGGAGACACTGAAAGTACCAACAGGACTTATTTCATCCTGACTTGCTCATGGTGGCATCAAAGATGTCAGCAGAGGGGTACACCTGGCACGTAGTAGTTGCTCAGTGAAGCCCACTGAAAGACAGAAAATGCCTCCAAGATGTAACTCATCTTCTGCAATTTTCTTTTGAACATCTGGAAGATAGTCACACTATAGTTTTCTGACTGGAATACGAATTAGTTTGAAAAAAAAAACAAAAAACAAACAAACAAAAAACCAGACATCGCTTCCAGATTCTGCACTTATAAACAGGCCCACATCCTCCCTTTAAATTGCAATAATTCCTTCCCAGATGTTGCTTCTCCTTCAGACCCATAAATCTAAGCTTTTCATGATGACGCCTCACATTTGCCTGGCACCGTGGGCCGTTCGGAGCGTTTCTGCATCTCTTCTGCCTCATTAGACTGCCTCAAGTGCCCTAAGAGGAGGGACAGCGCCAACATCCCTAATTTACGGACAGGCAGGCCAGCTGCTGCTGCTCTACTAAACAGGCTAGAGGAGATGTGGCTCCCTTCTTTTCTTGTGTATATATGTGGGGTCTTGGGGATGCTGTCTCTTTATAGCTTGGACTCAAGTGTGGACAAGTTTCTCTCCTGGATTCCTCCTGACAGCTCCTGGGGCCAGGCTATAACATTTAATCAAGACTTGCTCAGAGTCTTGGGGAATGAAACCAAACAATAGGCTAGGAGGCAGGGGGTAAGCCGTGGAAGGAAAGCAACCCACAGACAGGCAAACTGGCCCCTATCCTATTCTCCAGGGGCTTTGGACTCTGGGCTCTGGCTAGGTTCAGCTTAGAAAGACAGCCATGGCCCAGCATTCAATGTGCCTTAGCATCATCAAGGACTCAGCATCAGCCCCAAAGGAACTCATACCTAGCCAAGAGTATGCTTTAGGTCTGGGCCCAATGAGAGCAGTGGTTTTCTCTCACTTAAGGCCCATCTCTTCTTGGGAACACTTCCCTGGTTGTTTAGGGGTGTCTACAAGCACTCATGTAGCCAGTGTACCAGAAAGGAACAGAAACATTTGTGTACATCAGGGTGCTGGAAACAATATCAGAAACAGTAGGGCTAGGTGAACCTCCAGCCCACTCCCAGGGTCTGGAGTGGGTTACCTGGTTTAGCTGCACATGGTACTGCTCAGGGTCCCTCAGTGTCCCCTGCCTCTCTGGGCCTTGACTTCTTAAAAGCTTTAGAAAGGAGTGTTAGTGAAAAGTAGCCATGCAGGGTAATACCATGTAGGCTTCAGGCTCCACACATTTCTCATTCTCAAAAACATACAAAGAGGTCTGAGTTCTTCTTGAAGTGTCTGAAGCTGGCTCACAGGCTGCACAGCATAACTGGAATTCCATGTCTCAGATGCACTGGTGCTGGGGGTTAGCTCAATCTGGGCTGTGGGTGAGAATGTGGAAGACATACTATCCAAAACAGTTATGGGTTATGGTTATGGGTCATAACCATTGGAAGACCATATGAAAACACAGATATTTAGATGGCAATTCAGAACAGTAACAATATTACGGTTATAGAGTGGCAACAGAAATAATCTTATGGTTGGGGGAGTCACCACAACACAAGGGACTATATTAAAGGGTCACAGCATTGGGAAGGTTGAGAACCAGTGACCCAAGACACCTGGGTCTACGTCTCAGCTATGCTACTGAGTAGCAGGGTGACTCTATGCGCCCAACCTCCTTTCCCATTCATGTCTGTCTCATCCATCACATGGGGATGATAGCACTAAATATCAAGGATGTTCTGAGACTTAATTAATATTCAGTCTGGGCCTCTAGCCCCATCCCATCCCCAACAAATGGCACACCAAAATCCGGGCCCAGAGTCTAAGCCTTTAAGGCCAGCAGCTGAGAAACCCCTTATGAGCCTCAAATGAGTCTGGAGGCATTGCTTTCTCAGCCATTAAAGAGCTATTTTACTTGAATGGATCTATACTCTCAAAGGAAACAAAATTGTGAAAGAAAGTCTATGGAGATTATGAGATTTTTTATCCAGATATGATGAATTATCCATTCAAAAAAATAAACCACAGACAGGCATGTTTCTCCATACCCAATCAGAAAGCAGTTATTACCAGGAATTTCTGTAAGTAGGCTGTTTTTCTTGGCCAATGTAGAAACTGCCAAGGAAATGAAAATAGAATAAAAAGCTGACTCGGTTTTCCTGATTGCTACCAACATGTGCAGGTAAGTGGCTTGGATATAGCAGGGTTTCATGGTTCCTTGGAAAACTGTGGGACTGGGGGTGGGGCGTGTAGCTCAATGGATAAGTGCTTGCTTAGCATGCACAATGCCCTGGGTTTGATCTCCAGAATCACATATGTGTGACATATACATGCATGCATGCATTCATGCACATGCGCGTGCGCACACACACACACACACACACATACACTCACAACTTCATTGATCTTGTGCAAACTGCAACAGTGAGTATGGAGTTAGGCCAAACCCAGGGCATTCTATAGGAATGCATCCAGTCTCAAGACCATAGACTGCCATGGATGGTGTCCTGATGCAGGCAGGAAAAAAAAAAAAAACTGCAAGAAAAGTGTGCAAGAGAGACTCAAGGTCACACAGCTGGCCAGGAGAAGCGTGGGATGTAAACCCAGGTCTCCCAGCTTGTTTGCTCCTGTGTTCTCTTCTACCTGAAATCTTTCCACACTTGACTGTCACCAAAGAGCTGGCAGGAAAGTCCCCAGAAAAGGTTAGGTAACACCACAGCCTTCCTGCAGACAGCCCCTTCTCCTCTCCGGTGAGCATCAAATCAAATATTCCTTGCTGCATTACTTTTCAAGTTTGATGTTTCTAAATTCAAAGATATCTATAAATAATACATATTCATTTATATGTACATTTAAAGGATAAAAAAATAACAAAGACACCTGTAGATTCTTATGAATACTAATAGTCTTCTCCCAATGCAGTGGAAGAAAATGGCTAATAAGTGAGTTTCCCTCCATGCCACCTTGGCTGCTCCCCAGTAAGGAGGGGGTCTCTATTCTGTGCCTCTTCCCACAACCGCATTTAGCCATCTGCTTCTTCTTTTATATGTGGGACTGTGTATTTTTTTCCTCTTCAGTTTTATGTGAAACATTTAGCAATGAAGTAGCAAATAAAAATACTACATATCATCTAGAATTCATATAAAACCGTACTTGGCTTTAACGCATCTAAAGGTTGATAAAACGAAACACACAGATGCTTCTGAAAGGCCTATTTATATTTTATTACACATTACACACATCGTACTCCATTGAGAAAATTTAGAAGTTGATGTGGCTCTTTCTGTCACAAGGAGGCCTGTCGAAGATAACACATCCAGAGGACATCTTCCCTTTGGAACACTGGGCACTCCTGGCACAAGGGGTAGAATGACTCAGGTAATTAGTCAGCACCCCCATTAGTCTTTGGAAGAATAGGAACATCTCTCCTCCTAAGTAGTGTACTCTTGGCATCACCTAGCTACCACCTCCCATTTCTGGTCCTCATCCTGAATTGATGCACAATGCACCCTCCCGAGTCAAACACTCAAGTCAGCTGGACACAGGCCCAGTTGGCCTCTATCTCACTTTATGACCCACCTCCATCCAATTCGATAGTGAAACTGACTGTGGTTGGGCTGGGAGAGCTCTGGGCCACAAGGGCCAGGAAGGTATTGTGTTGATCCAATCTGGGCACTGGAGGATCAGTGAGCCCAGAAGACCAATAGGAAGTTTGTCAGGGGGGCACATGTCCCAAAATGAGGATTTAGATGGAAATTGTCTCTTTGGGAATTAATTCGGGAAGCATCATAGCAGAATAGGGACCTGAGAAAGGACAGCAGAGAGTAACAGTGGGTATATTAGTAAGCAGGTACCGCTGTGGGCAAGCTGGAATTAGTGAGGCAGGGGACCTGCTAAAAAGGCTATGGGGTAGCACCTCAGTCCTGTCCACCGAGACATGAAGAAGCCAGGATACTTCTCACTGTGTTCCATCTATTACCGGTGCAGAGTGTTCTACCCCACACCCTTAGCCTCCAGGATGAGCTAAACACCTGTATGCAGAGACGAGACAGGCAGGAAGTGAGAATTGCTAGCAGGTGGCCTCTCCCTCAGTTCTAATGGCAGACTTCAGCTCTCTTCAGCATGGGTGCACTTGTAGTGACTAGGGCCTCAGTGTCTTATTTTCAGACTATTATGTGAGTGGGGGGGCACTGCTTCCCACACTAGCAGACCTTGAGTATGCCTATCCCTGCAGCAGAGGCCATGTCAAATGTGTTTATAATGGGATCATCTGCTATCTGTCGGCCGAGCAGCAACCATGTATGAAAAATAACATTGAGGAGCAAATTAAGTGGTCTGTCTGCAAGCAGCCCTGTTTAGATGAGGAAGAGCTGCTGTTGACAAATCTATTAAAATTATACATAAATTATCTAAGAGTACATGGCTACATATTCAGAACGAGGGCATTGATCTTGAGCATTTTACATATGGCCTATATTAATTCATCTCGACTCACTTGAATGGAGTAGTGATGTTTAAGAAAAGAGGTGGGGAAGAATAAATTATGCCTGCCACCTTCCAGATTCAAAGAAACATTGTGAATTTTCATTTCTCAAGATGATGACTTAAAACACCAAGACTTCTGGGTATTGCCAAGGTCCTCTACAAGTGTGTGTGTGTGTGTGGGTGAGTGGGGGAGAACATAATACTCTAGGTGCCTCCAGAAAGAGAGAGGGGCAGGGGGAGGTTAGGTGGATGCCTGTCAGGCAGACATCGGGAACGGATGTGAGATAAATGCCTTATGTCAAGAGCTATCTTAGATGCCCCAGAAGGGCATTAGGGATGTAAGGTAAAAAGGGAAGAGAGCCTATGGGAATTGCCCTAGCTGAGCATGGCATAGTGTGGGCAAGTGAGCTACTCCCACAGGGAGCCTGGGAGAGCAAAGGAAGAGTACATCTTCCTGTTGTCTTATCACAGAGGCCAGGAAGTTGGAACATTTTTGTTCATCTTCCATTTGTCCTTGGCTGAGGGTTGCTGGCAGGGAATAAACTCACTGACACTCCATGTCTGCCCCAAATGGTCAGCAAAGGGTTCAATGACTTTGGGGACAGAGCCTCTGACAAATGCAAACTCTCTGTGCTGGGGATCCATAACCTCTGGTTACTTGGATGGGATTTAATTTGCTACTTTGAAAAGTCTAACAAAAACAGACTGCTACCCACCCCCATGTAATCATGGAATAATATCATAATCATTTTGTATGAAAATTGCATTATTTCCCTGATGGAGGCACTGGCTTTAAAACTCTCAGGGCTTCACCCACTACTTTGCTTTTCAAAGTCTAAGGTAGCAGGTTCCAATTATCTGAAAAACATTTAAAACAGCAAATGGCACAATACATAGTGTGATCCAGATGGAGAGAATGCACATTTTCCAGGACGGGCACCCTGATTAGTGACTGTGATTGTTAAACACGTTTCAGGTAATATAGTGATAATGGACATTAATAGTAGCAATAGCACTGAAGTGCTGAAATATAATCATTTCTGATTATATTACTATTTCTTTTGTGGAGCACAGTGCATATTTCCAAATGACTCTGAGTTCATTAACTGACACAAAGGCCCAGTGGTGGGTCCACAGAAAGGGGGTCACAAGGGCTTTACAGTTCCCAGTACTTGGAACAGAGGAAAGATAGACCCAAGTTCATAGGGAGCCCAGCCTAACCAGTCTGGTCTCTGTCCTTTGGCTTCCTTGGAGACTTATTTCCCAGGCATCAGTAACCAAGCGGCCAATAGGAAATGCATCAGTGTACCATATAACAAGCTAATGTGCTTAACATCGGAATTCTGCCTATTAACGTTTTTGTCTATGTCTATATACATAGTCATCTTTCTCCCATCCCTTATGATTCCTCAAAAAAGCATGATGCCTTTTAATATGGCCAATGAATGGAATGAATAAAAGTAAAAAAGGACCCATTAATTAATGTAATTGACAAAGCCACAGTAACTTCATTTTAGTATGGCTATAAACACTTTACTTATTTATTACATTGCACAGGGTTACACAGCCATTTTCATGCAAGTATATAATTCACTTTATGTTAAAAAAAACTTTTGGGGGATTTATTTTATTTTTATCTATGTGTATATGTCTGTATGAGTGTGTGCACGAAATGTATGCCAACAGAGACTACAAGACAGATGCTGGATCCGATGGAGTCACAGCTGGGTTGCAGCCACCCAACCTGGGTGCTGGACACTGAACTCCAATCCTCTGCAAGAGCAGCAGGCATGCCGAGTCATCTCTCTATGCCCATAAACAAACTTTTAAAGAGCATTTGAAAAGTAACACAACCAGGAGTTAATTGCTGCAAGAGATTGCAAACATTCATCTATAAGTCATCTCCCCTGCAAAAAACAACACACACACACACACACACACACACACACACACACACACACGAAAAAGCCCCCAAACAAAACATATACCTCTGGGAATTGGGACTTGTGATTTGGAGTAAAAATTTCAAGGAAGTTCTAATTCTCAGATTCAAAAAGGGCTACTTCTTTGATGGTACTGAAGCTGTAGGATATTGCCAGTGGAATCCAGAAGCTACTCGATGCACTCAGAGCCACACACACCTGAGGTGCAGCTGGGAAGGCCAGTGTGACTAATGACGTGTGAAATTTAAGTGGAAAAGCAGTATTTATAAGTTAACAGTTTACATAGTTTGCAACTTTAAACATATCTAACATAAGGAATTAATTAAATAGTACAAATAAACAAAAATTTAAAATTCCATCCACCCCCTCCAAAATCCATGTATTTGGGTTACTAAACTTTTTTTTTGAGACCTTTTCTTTGGGTAAGCGGGGAAGCTGGGCATAAAATTAATTTTCTTAGCACCACAAGTGGGTGACTAAACACCCTAGTCAAGTTGGAATTTAATAGACAGGCCAAAGCCACCAGAAATACCAACAAACGTTTAGTTTGACAGTCCTTTCATTTTGCATACAGGAACTTGAAGGTCAGAGAATTCTGTATCCTGTTCTGAGATCATTATAGGAAGAGGACAGAAGAAAGCGTTGACAATCAGAGCTGGCTTCTCCCATGGACTCTCCTGTGATCAAGATCCTAGCCTATGGCTTTTCTTTATTCCAAATAGGGATAATTGTGGGCTGCAGACTCACTGGTGATCAGCCAATTTCAAAGATTTCACCTGCAGGAAACTCTGCTAACCCCTGGGGTGCTAGTGTGCCTCTATTCCCTTTCCAAAGTCATTCCTGCCCAGTCACAGAGCACACAGTATTTAGTAGGCCCTATCCCAACCCCACTCTTGCTTATGCAATGAATTGATACATTTATTAAACAAGAGAATCTGTCTCCATGTTTTTTTTTTTTTTTTCAAACTGGAGTGTTACCAATGAAATTTGCCAGGCGAGACTGTCCTTGTCCTTGTCTTCCCTGAGCAAGGGAGACTTAGGTAAATTTTGGCCCCACCAGGCCCCACCTGCAAGCCTTGATCTCTCTGAGTTGGTCCCGGGCAGGGAGAGACTTGTCAATATGGTCACACCCCTAACAGGAAGAGTAGCTGAAAGTGTGACATGTGCTGGATATAGATCTGGGAGTAGAAACATCCTTTCAATTTTATTTACTATGCAATGCCATCTTTCTCCCTGAGATGGAGAAGGGATGCACTGGACAGTGGGGTAGGGTGTCCTCCCATAAGCTCGAAGGACCGGGTTCATGGGAGGGCACCAGGTTCACACACAGATCAAGGCAACCAGTGCCGAAAAAAGTGATTCCCTGGGAGCACACTTCCCTGAAGTGCTTCTCTATGCAAGGGCTACTGCAGCTAGAGTGCCTCAAAATTAACCACTACATGAGAACTCCCAATCAGGAGGAATTAGAGTGGCTGCCTGAAGGCTGTTCCTCTGAAATCTGGAGGCATAGCATCTCTGGCACAGCCACAGGAAGTTCTGGTACTTAAGAATTATAAACTGAGGTCTTGTGGATGCTCCCAGGTGATCCTGGAGCCAAAGGGTAGGCAGAAAGAACCATAGACTAGATCAGGTTTCTTTATAAACATCTTAAGTCGAGACTTGGCTCCTTCAGTTACTAGCAAGGCAAATATGCACATGCATAATATAAAATAAACAATTATTTTTAAGATGCTATTCTTAAGATGTACATCTGGTTTCTCTCATGTGGAATTCTCTAGTGATTCCTCACTTGATAGACAAAATCCAAAACAACTAGCATGGTTTCTAGGGCTACATACTGATTTCTGCCCTCACTATGGATTGTGCCTCCATTCTGAATTCCTGGAGGCTCGTGGGCTTATGCCCACACTCTGTCATATCACATCTATCCATACCTGTGTCTTCCTCTTTCCCATTAGCTTCTCATCTTCAGTTTATCTATCCATGTTCAAGTGCCTACTCTCTGAACCTCTATAGATTTATTCACACATTTTGTATTCATGGTCATGGGGGGTCCCTACCCCAGGCCCTGAAGATGTATATCAGCATTTCTGGCCTCTACTCACGAGGTGCTAGTAGTCCCTCTTCCCCTCCGAGTCAGAGAAATCAAAACCATCTTCTGACTTTGCTCAGTGCCCCTAAGGGTAAGGGTGGGGAGGAGAAGGAAGGAAAAAAGAAAGAGAAGAAAGAAGGAAGGAAGGAGGAGAAGGAGGAGGAGAAGAAAAAGAGGGGGAAGTGGAAGGAGAAAAGAAGGCCTGCTTATACGATACCTCTAATTGTGTGTCTCAAAGATGACTGAAGCCCATCATGGCCTTCTCCGGTCCAGATAATTCAAAACAAAGAAGCAGAGCTGGGCTCAGTAAAGGTTCTTGCTACACAAGCAAGAGGACCCTAGTTCTAATTCCCAGCACCATGTGAGAAAAAGAAAGAGAAGAAGTTGAGTGATGGTCTATACCTATAACCCTAGGAGGGTCTCTGAATTGCTGGCTGGCTAGTCTAGTTTTATCAGTGAACTCAGGTTCAGTGAGAGACTGTCTCAAAAAAGGAAGTGGAGAGTTATAGAAAGATACACACTTGAAGCACACATGTGTGCACTCCTGCACACACACACAAATGAACATATACACATGCATATACCACACCACGTGCGTGCACATCACACATTGCATTCATTCATGCATGTATACACACACACACACACACACACACACACACACAGAGAGAGAGAGAGAGAGAGAGAGAGAGAGAGAGAGAGAGAGAGAGCGCAGGTTGGAGAGATGGTTAAGTGGAAAGCTCTTTGCCCCCATTATAATCCAAGCAGCTATGGTGGCCACCTGTAATCCCAGCATTAGGGATGCGGAAACAAAGGATCCCGGAGGCAAGCTGACTGGCTAGACTAGGCAGGATTGGTGAGTCCCAGGCTCAGTGAAATACCCTATATCAAGTAAAAAAAAGTGGAGAATGATCTAGAAAGATACCTGGCATCAATGTTGGGCTTCCACATATGTATACACATGTGCATATGCACATGGGTACACATGTGAGCCACCCCCATGAACATGCATACATGTGTATGTATACCACACACATACATATGCAAAACAAATGAAAAAATAACTAAAGAAGCTAGGGCCTCCCTAGCACCTCCTGTCTTAGGGGTCAGTACCATTAACCATCTAATTGCTAACCCCAAACCTAAGAGCCACCTGCAGACTCCTGTCTTGCATCCCCAGCTCCATCACCCTTTAAAACATATCTTCCTTTTTTTTCACCTTCTATGCCATGTCCTTCTTTGCAACAGTCTCTTTACCTCATCCCTCTGACCCTGTCTTACTCTTTCCCCAACCTGCTGTCATGTTGATAGCCAAAATGTTCTTTCTTTCTTTTTCTTTGTTTTTGTTTTGTTTTGACACAGGGTTTCTCTGTATTGCTTTGAAGCCTGTCCTGGAACTAGCTCTTGTGGACCAGGCTGGTCTCAAACTCACAGAGATCTGCCTACATCTACCTCTTGAGTGCTGGGATTAAAGGCATGCAGCCCGGCTGGCTCTTTTTTTTTTTTTTTTTCAAACTACAATCCAATCCCATTTATTCTCTGCTCTCAGCTTTTTACATAAGACTCAGATGAAGATGAGAGGTGAGGCGTGACCCAAGGCTGTGCATGGACTGGGTACCACTTTCCCTCCTCTGAACATCTCATCTGCTATGAACACATCCTGCACAGGGCTATTCTGTATCCTGTGCTTTCTCCTCCGGTCCTCCTCAGTCTTCCTCCAGAGACTGTCACCAATTCCTTTGGGTCCCAACCACAGATCAGGATGGCATAGAACCAGGCACATAACAGGGGCTCAGCAAAGGCCCGGGGAAGGGCCTTGAATGCACTTGTCACTGCTGTTCCTCCCGGACATGTGTGATGTCCATGGATGCTCTGCTCCCTGTATTTGTCTGCATTTGCAGTGGCTTTTGTAGGTGGAGGAATCCCATGCCTGTCTTCTGCCTTCACCCATTCTAGTTTGCCCCAGAGCTGTTCACCCATTTGGATGGGAATAACAAGGACAGCCTCATCCATGGCCTGCCCCATGGAGGATTGGCATCTAATGGGGCTACTTTTGAGATGCCATCCTGAGAAACTTTTAAAAACTGAGAAGTAGCCACCTCTCCTGTATTTTACAGTACAGACAGACTCTAATGTCTTAACATTGACAAGTTGTCGAAGAGCCTCATCGTTGTGACAAAGCTGCATGAGGAGGAAGCATTCAGTGTGGAAGGAACAGAAAAAATGCAACTTGAACACAAATCACCAGAAACCTGCCCAACTGGCAGAGGAATGTTTCCGCTCTTCACTCGTGGGTGCTAGACACACATCATGCAGCTCTACTAGAGAGAGTCTCAGAATTAGTTCTCAGATGTTAGGATCCACAGCGGAGAGGTATGGTCCTCTAGAACAAAGGCTGGCTCCCTGCTCCTAGGACCCCTGAATGAACACTCCCACTTGCTTCTTTCCAGGTCACTGACATAGTTTCACAAATTTCACTCTGCCCATGATCCTGGGCTAGGCTTCTGTGAAAACAGCTCCTGATCAGCCTGTGGCCGGCACTGCCCCACTGTGCCGAAGGCCCTGGCACTGGGGAATTCTCTGTTTTAGCTTCTTCAGCCATGAAGAAAGGGAGGACACTGACATGCTATTATATAGGAAACTGTTACGAAGGGGGCTCCTGTAAGATGGGTAGGTTGGCTTCAAGTGCTTTCTAGGACTGCCATAGCAAAATACTGCAGGCTTGGTAGTTTAAACAACAGAAACTGGTTTTCTCATAGTTGTTGAATCCAAGTTCAGTGTCTGCAGGTTAGCTTTTCTCCTGGATGCCTTCTCTACAGCTTGAAATTATCTTCTCCTCATATTTCATTTGATCTTCTGTTTGATGTCCCTCAGGGCCTTCCTTCCATATTGTCACCAGTTAGATTAATTGGGGTCCTCCCATATAACCTATTTAATATTCCTCACCTCTTCAAAGGTCTCCCATCCAAATACAGCCACAGTGTGAGGTACAGTGGATCAGAGCTTCAGAGTATGAATCTGGGAGAAGATGAAATATCTTGTAACCATTGTTAAGTCAGAAGAGTCTGGACATGCTTGCCCATGCCATGGCAACATTAATGGGCTTGGAAATTCAACTTTTACCTATCTTCTTCAGTATATAATGGCAAACTTCTGCCTGTCTTCAGGAAGCTGCTCAGAAGAGAGTGGAATTAAATTCCAAGTTTTAAATAAATTCATGCATTGCATTCCTATTTTTTTTCTAACACAGGCCTTCATGAAAGCCAGACAAATCAAAGTTGATGACAGCGCTAATTGTGTTAATGCTAATAACAACCAGCAACCAATCTAATTGAGCAAAACCACAGTTTTCAAGTTGCTTAAGTTTGAAAAACATTGGACTCAAAATGAAATTCTGAATTACAATGTATAACATTTGTTTTAAAAAAAAAAATCAGGGGCTGAAGAGATGGCTCAGTAGTTACTAATTTTTGTTACTCCTGTTGACCCATTGGAATTTATTTCCCAGGACACAAAGTGGGCAGCTCACAATAGCCTGTAGCTCCAGCTCCTTGGAAGGGTGGTCCATTGCCTTCTGGCCTGTAGAAGAACCTGTAATCATGTACTCACATGCACACAGACAGACACATACAGATACACACACACACCACACACACACACACACACACACACACACACACACACACAATTAAACATTAAAAATAGATTTTCAGTTGATTTTTTTAATAGAGCTTTTATAAATCGTTTTTTAAGAGGTCATGGACCAAGTGGTCCAATTTCACGAGTGAACTACAGCTTTGCTACTGTTTACAAAAGGGTCTCGAATCAGCAGGTGGTGGAGGAGCCAGGCTTGGGAAGAATGATCTTCCAAGGAATGATGGGTAGCCTTTAATTCACTGCCAATTTATCTTTAAAGGCTGCAAACTCATTACACACAGGTTTCATAAAAAACTTGAAACCAATGTGTCCCTCTACCCCCTCCTGTTTCTACATCATATGAAATTTGATATAAAGCTCTCCATTCTCTTTAATCAAGAAGCAGTTGGGTGCCAAATGCCAAGGGTGGGTGATGTGGCTGTTTGATCTGCACATGACATGGCACAGGTCAGGTGAGCAGGAGGCACCAAGAAATATCTGTTGTTTCTTTAAAAATGATCATAAAAGAGATCTGGGCTAGGAAGAGGTTAGAAAAAATAGCAAGAACAGAGAAACTGCAAAAATTACTTCTAGCAAGCACAAGAGACTGCAAATGAAATAAAGGAATCATTATTTTGTGTTCAGATATGATTATAAGAAGAATCAGAAAGAGCTGACTAAATAACTGCTTTAAAATGTATAATCTGCATCTTTTTAAAAAATAAAACCAGGATTTTGTAAAGAACTTATATCAAGGTTCCACAAAACATCAAGACTATACATTTTCTAGACAAATTTAAATGGAATCTGCCTGGAGGTTTAAGTAAAATCCATTCTACTAAGCATAAAAATAGGATTATTTAAAAGAAAACAATTACTATATGAAATAAAGAATAAACATACTGGCATAATCTCTTCTAAGCTCATCCTACAACACAGTCCACTGAGTCTCCCTACTTTGGGGACAGGGTTGGAGGGGATGAGGGAGGCAGAGCTGGGAGACTAACAAGAAAGGCAGGAACCAGACAGTGCTTACAGGGTCTGATGCAATGTCAAGGATCTTGGACTTCATCCTTGGGCAAACAGGAGCCAACAGAAGTCTCAAAAGGAGACCTGATTCAATCACATGTGTATTTCCAAAGATGACTCACAGGTTAAAGGGTCCTAATAAAACAGGAGCCATCCAGAAACAAATACAGATTAAGAAGGGAGTGGACTCTTTAAAAGCTGGCCTGGCCTCCGAACTCACCCTTCCATGGACATCAGCCATTAAGGAACAGGGGTCCCAAGTACAGAGCTCACTGCCCTGGGTCCCAACGCTGTTAAATCCTTCCACATGGAAGCTCTCTTTAAATGTAGTTCCCAACAGCTTCCTTTTAAAAGACCAGCCATAATTGATATATCAAGTCTTGGAGTTGCCAGGGAGCCTGAATTTTCCTCTTCATAGGAAAAAACAAAAACAAACCAAAAAAAAAAAAAAAAAAAAAAAAAAAAAAAAAAACTCAAACAAAACATCCCAACAAGCAAAATACCAAGTTATTATTTATGGTCTTATCCTTTCTTCTAAGTATTTATAAAATGGGGCTATTTTATAAATACAGAAAACATGCTGATCATAAATCCTGTTTTTCTAGTTTGATTGAAACAGAGCCTTGGTCCATCAGGTTTGCTGACTTCTAGTTCTCAGGGTGTCCAGAGAGGCAGGGCTCACAGGCATCATGGAAGAAGGCTCCCCACTCCAGGCAAGGATGGCTCTGTTCAATGGTTCTTTCTCCAGAATCCCCATCCAGAAGGGAAATGTTCTACCTGAAGCTCCACTGTGAGAACCACACCATCAGCAAAGCCTAGAAACTTCAGAGAGACCTTGCTCCCTGGCGCTAAAATATGGACAGGTGTGAGGAGACACAAAAACACTGCTTTGGTTGCAGCTGAATTTTCTTAGGATTATGTCAACTAGCTGATAAGCTGTGGTACAACAGACATTTGCCAGACCATTTCCAGAAACAGTGTCTGTACCCATAAGTCAATAAAAGAACAGTGTAGGCATACATACATACATACATACATACATACATACATACATACATACATAAAATTACTTATTTCTGACAAAACACATTCCCATAAAAAGACACAACATAGTTCTTAGCCTATATAAGTTTATAACCCATTTCTCAAGGGAGACAAACCTAGACATAGAAAAGACATAAAAATGCACAAAGAAACCACAGCTCCAGTATAAACAGTGGTTTTACTCAGTGGCTTGGAGCTAGCTCTCCAGAACTTCCCTCTGTGTACACCAGCAGAGTCCACTGATTGTTGCAAAGCTCCACCCATTGACACATAGGAGGGATGCTCAAATGGGAGTCAGCCAGCAAGTGTGTTGGGGTTGAAGGGTGTATTTCCCTTTGTTCTGTCCTCTGACCTCTCTAAATGTGGTGGTGTCACTTTTATAGTTGATGTTAATAGTCAGTGAATCACTGTAGGTCACCAGCCACTTAGTGAGACACTGTCAAGGGGAAGAACAGTGTGATAATGGCTCCTTTCAGCAGGGCTATAGTAACACTAATCCTGCTCACAACCTAAGCCTTCAACACCATCAGTGGTCAACAGCCTAGATAGACTCAAGTCCATTTCCAGCCCATAGTCCCACAATTATTTCAGAATCAGCTGTTATTTTTCCCAAATCCCTGCCTACCAGTAGCTTGCAGAACAACAGACAGGTTTTCCAAGTTGAAGACATTCCTTCTACTCTTTCTACAGACGCAACACATGAACACTGACAGTACCAAATCCAAAACTCTCCCCTCCTCGAGGTCACATACAGAGCCATCAGTTACCATCAGACATCGAGAACAAGGAAAAAAAAAAACTGATTTTCACACTTTCTCAACAGCAGAACCCCAGAGCCAAAAAGGATCCATGAGATTGCCCTGGAAAAGAATGTGTATGTACAGAAGGCTGTAGACAAGCAAGATATGCACAAGGCTGCTTTGTGTCTAGGACACAGTGTGGTCCATGAGAAAATCTGTAAACTGCTGGAAATGTTTGCTTGGAAAGATGAAAACACAGAGAGAGGCTTTTATACACACATACACGAGAGAGAGAGAGAGAGAGAGAGAGAGAGAGAGAGAGAGAGAGAGAGAGAGACAGAGAGACAGAGAGACAGAGAGACAGAGACAGAAGAGGAGGGTGTGTGTATATGTGAAAGCGAGTCCAGATACAGCTACTACTAGAAAGACAGGGAACTTCACCTCCTAGGTCCTTCCCATGTCACAGGCACAGCCTGAAGCCCTATAGAATGAGCATCAAATTCTTCCTACATTACAATTAAAAAAAAAAAAGGCACAGTGAAGATAAAGTAATTTGCTTAAAACCACATAGCCAATTGGTGGCGAAGCCAGGATTCATAGCAAAGTATCTACCATTTAAAAAAATGTTACTTAGAGGGCCAAGGAGACAGGTTAGCAGGCTACACACTTGCCACACAAGCAGAAGGACTGGAGTTTAGGTCTAGCACCAGCATAAATGCTGGGCAGGCATGTCAGCCAGCCTGACATCCAAGCAGCTGGGAGGAAAAGACTAAAGATGGCTGGAGCAAGCTGGCTAGCCTGTCAGGCAGAATCTCCAAGTTCTTGGTTTAAGTGAGAAACTATGCCTCATTACAAAGGGTGGTAAGTGATGAAGTTACAGGACAATCACTCACTCACACACACACACACACACACACACACACACACACCACCTCTGCGCACATATACATCCATATATCTTCAAACATTCACACATCCCATATATGCACACTGATAAAATTCTAAAATGTTACTTAGTTTATGGTAAATGAAAGAACACACTCAACAAAAGATCCCATGCTATACAATTCCTTTCACACCAGTGACCCACAATAGGGAAATCACAGAGGTGGAAGTAGATGAGTGGTTGCCAGGGAAATGGGGAATGACTCGTAATGGGGACGAGGCTGCTTTTTGAGGAGAGGAAAATATTCTGAGGCTGGCTATGTCCATGATGTTGCACATATCTGTGATTATATTAAAAGGCACTGGATTGTAAACTTCAAATGGGAGAACTGTAGAGCGTGTAAACTGCATCTCAATGGAACAACTGTCATCATCATCATCATCATTTTATTTAAATCTGAGAGGACTGAACCAGGGTTCAGTTGCCTAACTTTGTTTTAAGGGAAATGGCTGCAAAAGAAAAACAGGAGAAATCTCTACTTTCTTTACATTCTTCCAGTATAGGAGCTGCTAATCGCCACACTATTCTGCCCGCCCCCGCCCCTAGTCCTGGGGCCTCCAGGCTGTCTCCCATTCTCTGCAGATGTCCTGAAAGGGGATCTGACTTCATGCAGGTCCTCTGCTCTTTTAGAAGATGGTGGCTATCTGAACTAAGAAAACATCAGAGATGGACAGGCCAAAATATAAGCCACAGAAAAACAACCCTGACCCCTCATACTACCCCGAGAGGCTAGAGCAAGCTATCTGAGATTGGCAGTGGCCTTCTTACCCAGCTGAGCTGGAGCGAGTCAACCCTGGAAGTCCTGGGAGTGTCATGTTCTGTCTGGCAGAGAGGCAGACGAAAGCTGCAGTACAAGGCCAGCGCTGGAGTCGTGATGAATTTGCTTCATGTTCTCCTGATTGTGTTCTGAATTGCAGAATTGTTTTCCCTGGTATTTGTCACACTGAGGACATGGGCCTTTTAATTGGCAATGGAGTGTATGGCTTGAGATGTCAAATGACTGCTGAGGAGCAGCTCTGTTAAGTAGAGGCCCTGCCAGTTAATGGCTGTGTCCCTGAGTTGAGGGGGTGGGGTTAGGGAAGCCCTGGCCTGAACACAGTTCAGAGCCAGGAGGAACAGGCCTACACATAGCCTCACTGGATAGTTCCTGGGTGCTGAGTTTGTATTAGAGTTTACCTGTGTGCTTACAAATGGAGCACATGGCCTTTTGTGCCTTCTATTCAAGGCATGTTTTCTAAAGCTGCATGGGTATACAGAGTCATTTGAGAAGTTGAATATTATGCCTAAAGTCCCCCAATAAAGCAAAATGCTCACACTGGCAATCCGAGGAAATGATTCCCTACATTGTGGGTTTGTAGGCTCTTTCACCCCTTAAGCTTGAGCATAACCCCCTAACTTGCCTTGGGAGAAATGCATGTGAACTTCTACTTCCTCTTCTGTGACTGTTGAAGAGACTGGCTAACCCAGAATAACATCTATCAACACAGCCCAAGTATTTGAGAGACCCAGACTATTCATTGACCAATATCTGGCCACATACACATAAAATGAAACCAGGCAAGGACAAAAGACCTAGCTGATATACCAAAAAAAAAAAAAAAAAAAAAAAAAAAAAAAAAAAAAAAAAAAAAGAAAAAAAAAAGAAAAAACCCTGTTGTTTAAATTAGTGAGTTTGGGGATAGCTTAATAGACAGCACTATTATACCAGTAAGTAACTGATACACTTTGACAGCTGATATTAGGTAAGAGCATCAATTCGAGCCCTACACAGGATTCAGAGGCTAGCTCCAGACTTGCAGACAGTCTATAAGGACCAACTGCAGGCCTGCTAAAGGAGGAAATGGCAAAAAAATACACACCACAGTCAGCCAGTAGTCCTGAACACATGAGATGGGAGAGGCAGAACAGGTTGCCATGCTCAGACCCAGGCACACACTGTTGCTATAACTGTTGGGAGGAGAATATTCTTAACATGTGGCTCTGCAGAATGACCCATCAACATCACTTACACCATCTTCCTAGTGTGCATTCCTGTGTTTCAACAGTCACCTACTCCCTTGCACTGCTGGATTCTAGATGTGATTTTAGATCCACCTGCCATGAACCCTTATGTAGACCTGAGAATCTGGACCATGAGGGGAACCACATGGCTGGAGACTTTTCAATTCCCAGGCAAGCAGAGGCAAGGAGTCTAGCCATGAGTTTTATGGGTGTGTTGAAAAGCACTATAGACCCTGTATACACGACAGAAATATGCAAACAGTCATTGCAACCCTTCCAGGATCCTAGATGGCAGCTGAGGTGAACTTACCTGCAGTCCATAGTTCCCACGATGCAATTTTTTACTCCTACAGTTCCTAGGGTGGAAGCAGAGCATTCCCGCGGTCTAGTTCTGTGGTGTCTTCTAATCATTTGGGGGAATTAATAGTCCTTCCATTAATCTCTGCTTACATCATTACCTTGTTGTACCAGGATTTTTCTTTTAGGCACCAACCAGCTCCCAAATCATGACACAGAGACTTATTAGTTTTGAATGTGCTTGGCCTAGCTTAGGCTTGTTTCTGGCTAGTTCTTGTAACTTAATCTGTTTCTCTTTATCTACCTTTTGCCTCAGGGCTTATTACCTTTCTTATTTATGTATCCTATCTGGTGTCTGCCCCATTCTCTCCTCCTTCCCTTTTTCCTCCTTTTTCTCCTCAAGCCTAGGTTTCTCCTACTTATTCTCTCTTCCTGGAAGCCCCACCTGTCCTTTCCCCTGCCTGGCTATTGGCTTATCAGCTCTTTATTAGATCAATTAGGTGCCTTAGGCAGGCAAGGTGAAATAGATATAACACATCTTTACATAATTAAACACACATTCTTACATCCTTAAACGAAATCAGCATAAACAAAAGTAACACACCTTTACACAGTTAGAGTCATATTCCACAGCATAAACAAATGTAACACATCTTTGCCTGGTTAAAATAATATTCTATGACATCCCATAGATTCTGTTTCCTGGTGAACTGTTATGGATTCCCTTCACCTCCACACATGTCTGTTTCCTAATCTGTAAAGGGACAAATAGATCAACTGTTTCAAGGAACCATTGCTTAATGATTTGATTAGGTTATCTACATTAAATATTTGCAGCAAATGTTCAAGATCTTACTGTTTAAATTTGTAAATCTAGACAACAGCTGGTGTCATGGCACTAGGTTAAAAAGAACCCTGGGGACCAAAGAACATCCATTCTGAGTTTCAGAGCCTTTCCCTAGCTTCATGCCCTTCCTGAATCATCTGGGAATGTGATATCCTCCTATGCTAATAAGGCCGGGGTATTTTCAGTTTTAGGCATTGTATGCTTCCCATAGCAGGGTCCATCCAATTCTATCTTAATGGTTTAATTAAGTCAGCTGACCAGTATCTTGGGCCTCCATTACTGTAGAGCATGAGATCAGATTTGTTTTAGAATTCAGTTGACAAATGCCATTTGGTGGCCCAGCACCACAGTAATATCTCTATGAGAAATGTCAAGACACTTGCCTCCCCTGCAGTAAACACTTGCCAATGACGTCTGAGCCGTGTTTCCTGCTTCCAGAGTTTATTTCAGAGTGGGGGCTCTGCAAGGTACAGACCCTTCAGATAAGAACTGAGAGTATGGTAGTGTAAGTGCTGAGATGGAGAGAGGCACGGTCAGCTCTGAACGGTCACCTGGGCTCCAAAGAAAGCCACTGTCAGTGTTAGGGACATGTTCAGGCTGATTTAGGGGAGGGGTGTCTTTTTTATATCTGCAAGGATGCTTGCTCAAATGCAACAGTGCAGTAACTCCCAAATAATGAGACGGGTATATAGAGAGAAATTTAGTCACCTTAGGCACATGCAGGGCTCAGGGCTGTAAGACTAGAACAAAGGAAAACATAAAGTGCAACAGCAAGCAAAGCTTCCTCCTAAAGCCTATCTACAGATTAGGAAGACTGCGGAGTCATCAAAATGCCACGAGGAGAGGGGGATACACTTCCTTCACAAAACCAGGAGGGTAGATAGTGGACAGTGAAGGTCCAGCAGAAAGACCATCTGATCCCAGGAAGACACGGTATTCCTTCAAGCACACTAACATGCTACCAGAGATGAGCCACGATGCAGATGTGTTCAACAAAATCAGAGCCAATGTCTCAAGCAGAATGTGGTCACTAAAATACCTATTTGCACCTATGTAGACTTTAAACTGCCTTCTTCACTTATTCCTACCCTGTGTAAAATGATAAGATTTAAAGGATGAAACCCACTTGACCTGAAAGCAAAGGAATTTTTCTGCATGAACTAAACTTGTCCAACAGTAGTTTCTTTGAAGAGTGCAGTAAATCTAGCCTGAAACCAAGGACTGCACATTGTTCAAATATTTCAGCAGCACGGAGCCATCAGTCTTGTGTGATTCCCTTGCTTCCTCTCCTCCTCCCACAAGAATACATTCCCGTACTCCAAAACAGCTTGCAAAGATGTATATAAATAAGAAAGGGAATGCAATGTAAGGAAATCAGGATAAATATAGAAGAAATAAGATAAAACCAGAGCAGGAGGATGATCTAATGAATTCTCAACACTCTTGAGTTTCACAGGGTTTTTTCTTAGCACATCTCTCAATATAGAACCCTGACCTGTCACTACAGTGTTGCTCATCAAAAGCAATTCCACGGGGAGCCAAAGAGTGTAGACTAGCTTATGGTACCCAGAGAGCCCAGCATGATTCAGGAAGAGCTCTGAGAGCATCTGCCTCTGAGGAAGGGATGTGCCAGCTGTCCCCAAGCCCCTTCTGAAGATACTGCTGCCTTTGATGAATCTCTTGGTAGATGTGGATTGCAGAGTCTGATATGATGTCAATTACAGGTTTAATAGTATGGACCACAGCTACTCCACAATGCAGGCTAAGTGCTCCTCTACTGGCTTTCACCATCTGGAGCTGGGCTGGCTCCAGAATGTGGGAAAGCATGGCAGGGTATTCTCTCCCTTTGTCTACATGTATACCAAGTCAATCATAAAAATCCTCAGGTCTGATGGATCAGTGGACAAAAGAGGAAGTTGACAAACACATAGAAATTTGGTATCTAATTTTTGGGGGGGTTGGGTGGGAGGATGGGTTGCTGATCTTTTAGAATCCAATCCAATCCTACTATCATGCCATTCATCAGAAAAACCTTCAAATGTACTGGATATTTAAGTAGACAATGAAATTAAACATGTATTAAACAGGTGCATTCTTCAATAGCACAGAAGTGAAAAAAAAACCTTGAAACTACAATTTGCTAATGCAACATTGATAAATTTGTTCACAAGAGCAATAAATTTGTCTATATAAAAGTAAAATAAAATGAATGCATAGTGAAACAAAAAGAAGACATTTAAGTCAAAAGACAAATGGTCAAACTAACATGGGAAATCTTGTGTCAGAAACAAGAGTTTAATCTCACTAATATTAGAAAAGGCTCTTATAATGGAGAATTAAAAAAGTCAAAACCAAACACAAAAATAACTAAAAGACATGTATCATTTACTAGAAGTGGAAAGAAATGCCCCCCACCCCACATTTAAGACAAATTCTCTGATAAGAGAATAATGATAAACCTAAGTTGAAATATTATTCCTCACTTATCACATTAAGAAAGAGCCAAAGTTCTAAAAAGTATTTTGTCTGTGGAGACACAGATGTTCCCACAAATTCTCAAGGGTGGGAAAGCACGAAGCATTGTAACCACTGGGTGGAGAACTGAGTCACATTAAAAAAAAAAAAAAAAAAAACCACACCAATTTCAGTCTTTTCATCCATCATTTGCATGTGAAGCTACATCTTGTCTGGCACAAAAACAATATGGCTCTAGAGAGATGACTCAACTGCAGCACTGTCTGTCAAATAAAAGATAAGAAATAACCCAAGAGTCCACTGATAGGAGGCTGGCTGAATCCACTTATGTTCACCCACCCAGTGAACCATTACCCAGCAAAGAGAAAGAAGGCAGTCTTCATGGCTGCTAAGGAGTGATTTCCAGGCCGAATTGAAAAGTAGACAGCGCAAGGTGAAGAAGGCAAAGGGTATATTTGTCCTGTCTAAAAGAGAAGGGGCATGAAAATGGACATGAAATGTGCTTATTTTACAAGGGTATGCAAAGACTAATGAAAGAGGAACAACACACTCATGTAGGGGAGAGATGAGAGACACATGGATGACAAATCCTATGAAGTTATGGTATTATGCAATTAAGTCATATAGATATTTCATACTGTCCAAAATAACTTAATTAATTTGGAGAAAGAGGCCTAACAATCCCAAGAGGATACACACACACACACACACACACACACACACACACACACACAAAACATACAAACAATATGGAGCTGGAACAATGGCTCAGCAGTTAAGATCACCTATTGCCCTTGCAAAGGACCTGAGTTTGGTTCCCAGGACCCATGTCAAATGGACCACAACAACCTATAATTCCTGCTCTAGGAGATCTGATGCCCCTTGTTGCACTCATATACATATTCCCACATACAGACACACATGCACACATACAATTAAACTATATCTCCAAAAGAACCCGTTTATCAGATCGATAATATCAACACTGAAAAAAAAATGATGAAGACACGTGGTTTTTAAGCCCTGTGCTCTGGGTCTGTAATGGAATATGTCATAAAGACACACACAGAAACACAAATTACAATGACAGAATTTCACATGGTCATTTTATCCCTGGTAATATTTGAGTTATCAGCTTGAAGGTATTCTATGCATGTATTTTTACATAAATATATTCATATATAAGAATCAAAATTTCAGTTGCAGAAGATATGATACAAAAATACCCACACACTAAAAACTTACAGGAAACACTTGATGTAATAATTTTAGACTTAGATGTGGTTGAACACATAAAAATGTTTCCTCGCTCTATCCAGTAAGGGGTTCGAGATCTCTAAGGAGAGTTAGATCTTGATTTCAAGTTCTTGCTAAAAAGAAAGTTTTCAGGAAAAAAGGACTGATTCTAAGTTTGAAACAGTGGAATTATTAAATCTGTGTGTGAAACTAAGGAAGGGCTCGAGGATAACAAATTCCAGCTAATAAATGGAGAGAGGATAACAATTTTTAAAAAAAACAATCATCATTCTTCCCTTCCTCATTATCAAAGAGAACAACAGCCATCTAGAGGAAAGGGGGTACGATGTAGCCTACTTGTCCCACATCAAACGAGCCTTTCAGTTCCCTGTTAGTTTCAGGGAAAAAAGTTCTCCTCTCCATGGTGTGATTTCAGGTTCCCACTTTAACCCAGGATGAACCACTTCCCCAGCAAGAGACATCTGACATGGAACCTCTACCTGTGATGCCACACAGGACATTGTATATGCAAATTTCATGCTCAGAGCACACATCCTCAATCTACATATCCTTAATGCATAAACTTCCAACTTACAGGGGATGTGTCGATGGAGGACAAATAAGATGAAAGAATAACTGGGCAAACGTAGGAGATGGGACAGCTGGACAACAGGTCAATGCTACAGAAGAACTAATAAAAAAAAAATCGCCAAAGGACTTTGGGGTCATGGGAAAATCTGAATGTAGACCTTATGTGAAATGAATTATTAACTTCCTTAGCTGTGATACAGCAGTGTGGCAATGAAGCAGAGCATTTCTCTAGCTGTGTGACAGGCTAAAGAATTAAGTGGAAGAGAGGCTTGGCACCTGATACTTTGAACACTTCAGCACGCCACATGCAGAGTGAGCCATGCTCCCTCCATTTGCATGTGTGTGCTTGCACATAAAATGAATCCAATATGGCAAATATTAACAGCCATTGAATCTAGGCGGTGGGAGTCTATACCTTTATTGTATTATTCTTTTCCCTTTTCTTCTTTAAATTTGCAGTTCTGAGACCACACACCAGGCAAACATTCCATCCTGAGCTCTGGCTCTACCCTTGTTCTAGTCTTAAGGTTTTCTTAATATTTAGGTTTTTTAGTTTGTTTTCATTTTTTTCTTTGAGACAAGGTCTTACTATGTAACCCAGACTGACCTCAAATTTTTGATCCTCCTGCCTTTGCCTCCGAAGTAATGTAACTCTAAGTATGAACCACATCTAGTTCAATCGTTAAATTGCTTTTTTCCTAACAGACACTTAGGAAAAGAATTAGGAATGCCTGGTGGTGGTGGTGCATACCTTTAATCCCAGCACTTGGGAGGCAGAGGCAGGTGAATCTTTGTGAGTTTAAGGTCAGTCTGGTTTACAGAGAAAGAAAGTGTCAGGACAGGCTCCAAAGCTACACAGAGAAAACTTGTCTCAAAAACCAAAGGGGAAAAAGAAGCAGGCGTATTGGTACGAAATTCCAGCACATGGGAGGCTGAGGCAGACTTTTTTTAAGGCTATTTTACATTACATAGTAAGTCCCCATCTCAAGTTTTTAAAAAGGGAGGGTGACTCTTAGAATGGTCCCAGTCCAAGGGCTAAAGTGGTATCACATTCCACAGGTTGAACAAATTTCAGCTTGTAATTACTACAGAGAAAGGGGATGGCCGTTTTCATGAGTTTCTTATTTCTACCATAATGAATTGTTGCAGTGACTTTCAATGTTACAAAGTTACTATCTTCTGTTTTCAGAAGTGGGAGCCTGAAATCCATCCTCTGGAAATAAACTCAAAATGCCAGCAGCGAGGTTCCTTACAGTGAGTCTTAGTTAGTTATTGCTGTGAAGAGACGCCATGACCACGGCAACTCTTATAAGTCAAACATTTAATTGGGGTGGCTTGCTTACCGTTTCAGAGGTTCACTCCACTGTCATCATGACTGGGAGCATGGTGGCATGCATGCAGCTGTGGTGCTGGTTAAATCTTGGCCAGAAGGCACCAGGAAGTCATCTGGGACATTGGGCAGTATCCTGAGCATAGGAAATCTCAAAGCCTGCCCCTATGATGACACACTTCCTCCAACAAGGCCATATCCCCTCTAACAAAGCCACGCCTCCTAATAGAGCCATGCCCTATGAGATTATGGGGTCCAATTACATACAAGCTATCACACAGAGTCTCTGGGGTAAGCACATATTCAGGCCTTCCTTAGCCTTGAAATGTCCTCTGCTTTCTTTTGCTTATGGCCCCTTCTTCCATCTTCAAAACCAAATCCTAGTGTTACTACATCTCTGGCCCCAATTCTCCTGTCTGTGATACACAAGGACCCAAGTAATGATATCAGCCTATTGACATTAACTTCTCCACGTCAAGATTCTCAATTTGATGAAAACAACAAAATCTCCACCTCTCTGAAAGGTAACATAGTCAGGAATAGGACATCTTTGGGGTTCACTGAGATACTCATTAGGACAGAGGACCATGATACAAGCAGAGGTTTGGTAAGTGCTTGCACAGTGGGATTTTCCTCTTCAGTGTTTTTCTCCCTTCAGGATCCTTTCTCTTAGAACCCAGCATCATGCAGAGAAAACCCCAATTTAGGCAGAAGTGAAGCCACACGAGGATAAATGAAACTCTGGATAATAGCCCTTGTTGAGTACTGGCCAGGATGTGAGTGAGCGAGAAAGTCATCTTGGAAATGCATCTTCTGCTCCTGATCCACTCAGTGCAGACGACCCAGGAAGGGCAGAGATGCAGTGTACTGCTGAGTCCTGCCCAAGCTGTAAGCAAAGGAATGACTGTCCTTCTCTTAAGCTAATACATTTTGAGGTAGACTTTTAAAAAATGATAACACCCAAATTAGATGATTACTTTAAACCAGTTGGAGAACATACACCAAGCATGTTGACTTTGGGTTTGCATTATTGACCATTCCCCCTTGATTATGATAATAAATAGGAGAGCCTGTTATCTATTGAACCCTTTCAGGGTTTGTGAAAACAAAGTTAGAGCACCCATTAGAAGATAGGGTCTTTCATCCTGTTGCTTTAACAAGAGGGAAGCCTCCAACTCTCCTAAAAGGGGGATGAAATCAACAATGACCACATTATAATGAAGGACTCGAATACCACAGGAAGTCACAAGCTTATATATCAGGAAGCCTGCTACCATTCCCTGTCACCAAATGCAGTTTTGTGAGATAAATGACTTCTCCCCGTCAATGAGATGAGCATGGTTGTTGATTCCACCCCAGGCTATGGTTTCAAGTGTTTGGTTTAGATATTAGCTTGGTGGACTTGGCCTGCTTGCTACACTTTGCCCACATATTCTGCTGGATTGGGGCTTCTATAAAGCTACTGTCCCTCTAACCCATAGCCCAGGGGACTGATTTTCAGCATCTTGATCTTGCCAAGCTATACCGCTTGGAGGAAACCAGTTCCTTTCTGTGCTGTGAGAATTTGTGGTTTTATTGTGCTTGGAAAATATGCTTAAAATCATTCATCCTCCATTCCCTCTCTTCTGGGTCTACAATGCTTCTAGTGGTTTCAGGGGAGAAAATGGATGAAGTTTCTTGTCAGGGAATCTGACAAGTCTAAATCATCTTTTTAATTTATAGCTCCGGTCATGAAAACATTGCCCTGGCAAGACATGGGCTTAAGTGGTGCCCTCCTGGCAAACAGCAAAATCATCCTCATGTTTCCCATGGCTCCAGAAGCCTGGCTGCATCTCTAAAGCACTTCCAAGTCTTCACCTTGACCTAGACCCACACAGTCACCTAGCGATGGCTTTGTCCTGCTAACTGTAAGCATCACCTGGAAGATCTGCAACTGGGACTCATCTCCAGGGAGCCTAAAGGCACAGACAGTAGGGAAGTCAGAGTTACTCAGACCCTGAAGCCCAGCATGCAGTGTCTCAGGCCACTGCCCTGCAATTAACACTACATTTAAGGGAAGGAAAAAAAATACTGCTTTGAAACGTCAACTTCTAAGGAATTAATGGTCGACTCTTTAGAAGAAGAGAAAAATAAACTTGAGTCCACAGATGTTACTGGGTATGGACAGTGCGCTCAGTTCTAGGATTGTGGGTAATGCCAAAGAAATGCAGAAATGGCCCAGTATTCTCAGAGGCCTGTCTTCTAATACAGAGCCATGGAATGGCAAGAAGCTCACCACCTAATGAAGGAAGTAAGCCACCACAGTGGTTGTGGGCTGTGTTTTAAGAAAAGTTACTGATTTGAAGAGCTGGAGGCAGAAATTAGAAATAGCAGGAAGGTGAATCTGGAAAGGTCTCATGCTTGGGACATGACAGCTGACAGCAAAGGAGGTGAGAGCAGGGAGGCAAGCAACAGTTTTGCTTTCTTAAATAGAAGCCACTGACCCAGCCAAGTACAATAGCCTGGGGCAAAGGGACCCAAACACCTCCACAGGCCTTGAGGCGACTTAACGAGAGGGCAATGAGGACAGTTACAACTATTCCTAGCAATGTTCCATCATGTTGTGGTCCCCACATGTCCTATATCCATTGTTTAAACAGGCGGGGGATGGTGTCCGATGGTCACTACTTAGAAAACTTGCCATCCAAAAAGAGTTCATTGAAGTCTGGGCACTTAAATGCATAGACTTAGTGAAGTAGAAAATTGATTTACGTGCTCATTTCCCAAACTTGGGGTTTGAACTTGACTTCTCTTTCACTATGTCACCCGAAGGAATCTTCAAGGCCTGGGGATTCTTTGTCATGTTCACTAGGACAACCATGTCTCCTGGACAAGGTGGCCTCCAGTAGCATAGTCCAGTCTAGCCTGGCCTTTGTGTGACAGGATTGTTTATCAGGGTGTACCTGTGGCCCAGTGCTGGTACACACATAGTTCCCAGAGGGCTCCCTGTATTCTGAAGAAGACACACTTCATAACAGCCTCCCGGTAATTTAAAATGTGGCTTTGCTGGTTCATCTAATACATCCTCCCCACCACAGAGTTTCCTGTTCCACGCACCTGTTCCTGCTGAGTCCAAAAATCATTTTTACTTTTTTCCAGTCCAGTGTGTGTGTGTGTGTGTGTGTGTGTGTGTGTACGTGTGTGTATGTGAATGTGTATGTTGTGTGTATGGGGGGGGAGAGGGTGGAGGAGATGATGCATATATCACATCGCCAGTCTGGAGGTCAGAAGATATTGTGTGTTGGTTCTCTTCCCCACTGGCGACAGTCTCTTTGTTGTTGGTAGCTGTGTATGCCAGGTTGGCTTACAAGCTTCATGGGAGTCTCTTGTCTTTACTCCCATTGCTCTGTGGGAACACTGGGATTACAAATGTACCACCATGTCTGGCTTTAAGTGAATTGGGGGAATCCACATGCAGGATCTCACACTTGCATAGCCAACACTTTACTGGCTGAGGCATCTCTCTATCTCTCCAGTTCAGGATGCTGTTACTTTTTTGTTTTACTTTTCCCCCTCCAGGAAATTCTCACCTGCTCTTCACCTCTCCATCACCCAGCCTATGTCTCAACAATCCCGAATATGCAAAGCTGTGAGATGGTACTTCTGTAAGTTCTGTCTCTGTGTGTTGTTGTTGTGTATGTTGGGGTGGAAGAGATCATGTTAATGTCAGTGCCATTGCTCTCATCATCCAGGCCCCTGGAGGCCTTAGCAGGTGGTAAGACAGCCACTGATGCTGACTGCCCCTTCCCAGGCTTTGACAGGCATAGTCTGGCTCAACTGCATGATGCCAGGAAGTGGCGCTCCATTCATAACTAGACTGACAGCCAACAGGCCTGAGGAGGAGGGAAACTTAATCCAAGAATCAGCAAAGATGGTGTTACCCCATTATGGATGACCATTTACAGCATGTCAAAACCCAGCCCCCTGCAAAGACACTTCATCTGACCCAAATATTTGTCCTTTAGCACAAAATGTGTATATAAAATGCCAGTAGCTGGCTTGCCAAGAACTGGGCTTGGGGAAGGAATCTTAATCTTCCCATTTCTCTCTTATTGTCTAAAAGCACAGATGTGAGGAGAGCATCGGTCACTGGTCTCTATCCTGGACTGTCTTTGATGACTACCCAGGGGTTAAATTCGGGCTACATTCCTTACAGGTTTATCTTAACTTCATGGGAAGTCTGAGCAGGAACAGCCTCTCCCATACAGAGAAGACATGCTTTGTCACGACTCAGGTTCCTGCTTTGTTTTGAGCCAGATTCTTGCTATGTAGCTTGGACTGGTCTTGAACTTGTGATCTAACCTCTGGTGAGTGGAGATTCCAGGCTTACACAAGTATCCTGGCTCAGGCAGGGGTCCTTCCAATGATTGCCCCGCCCCACACTCCCCAAATACCCAGGGCATTCAAAGAGGGAAGGATTACTATGGGTGAGCATTGCATTCAGTGACTCTGTTCCCCTGCATCCCTTCATGAGTGCCTCTCCTTAGCATCCCTCTCTTACTAAACACCAGTAGGGCTGCAATTTTTTCCAAGTCCCCTTTTTGATGGGTGATGGGTCACCTGAACAACACTGCTATGTTGGGTATCTGTCTAGGTCCTTTGTGGCCATTGCTTGCCCCACTCCCCAAATCCAGCTTGGATGAGTCACAGAGAAAGAGCCTCCCTTCACTCTGATGAAGGCCATATCGTACAGGGTCAGCAGCCACCACAATGCAGGAGCTCTGATAACCGTGTAAAAGAATGATTTCTGAGGCTTTCTCTCTGTTGGGCTAACTGCTTTGTTGGGGGTGAGGGATCCAAGCCTTGTGTATCTGGGGAAGCCCCACAAGCCTCAGACCCATGGACAGGCAGCAGGCTACTTCTACAACCACTGTGACAACTCAGGCCACAATTCCCTTCAGCCACCTTTATGACCCCTCCACTGATTGCTCCTAGAGGAAAGGGTTGATCTGTCTTACAATTCCACCTCTGAGGGACACCAGAGAAGAAATTCAAGGCAGAAACCTGGAGGCAGGAACTGAAGCTAGTTACTGGCTAGCTCCTCCTGACTCACTAAGCATGCTTTCTTATACAATTTAGGACCGCCTGTTCAGAGGTGGCATTGCCCATAGTGGCCAGTGTCCTCTCACATTAATAATCAAGAAAATGACTCACAGACTTACCTATAGACAGTCTGATGGAAAAATTTTCTCAGCTGAGATTCCTCTTCCTGGATGACTCTAACTTGTATCAGGGTACCAAAAAAAGTGAGCTAGCACACTTGGTAATAATAATAAGACTTCAGTCAACTGCATCCTCTTAGGCTGAAGGCCCCAGCCACTCCACCACTGTCTACCCCATACTGCCTTCATTCCTAGCCACACCAGCTTCTTCTGTGGGCCTCAGCTCAACCATGCTCTTCAGCAAGGTTTCCCACATACCTGGTCCACAGCAGACCCCTCCCTCTCCCCTAAAGACTCCATCATGCCACCCTGTGGAGTTTTAGCATGATTCATCACTCTCCAAAATGAGCTTTCACACTCACATGCTTCTCATTTAGGATTCACGTTGTCCCCTTTCCAGAAGCGGGAGGACATGGCTTTTGTGTGCACTACCCTATCTCCCCAGCATGTATCACCATGGCTGGCACGTAGCAGATGCTCAGTAAATATTTGCTTTCATAAATGAATAAATAAGTCCTGCCATTTGAAAAAGAACCTGGGAAATAACTGGAGGTAATCGGGCAAGGGCACACATGCCAGTATTGTTCATAAAGGGGGAAAAAAGATAATAATTTAAATAGCCAACAAAAGAGGAGCGTGTCAATCAGGGCATTGGCATGATTAATTATTGAATGCTATTTAGCATGGATGAGTTAGTTATTCAAGCACTGATGTGGAAAGATGCCCAAGATATTATAACAAAAGCAGGTTACAGTATGCATAGGCATGATCCATTGACGCTTAAAAATTAATATCACACACATACATATGTGCACAAAAAAACTTAAATGAGAGCAAAGAAAATTTGAGAAAGGAGGTTCAGGGCTCCAGCCTCATAGCTTTAAACTGTATTTACTTCTGAGGAAGACGGTATGATGTATTTCAATTGATTTCTTTTGCTCATATTTTCTGATTTTTAAATAATGAATGCATATTGCTTCCATCATAAGAAAAAGCAAGAACACGGCAGAAGAGGAATCTGCTATGCACATCATCTACTGAGGAACAGTGGCAGGTGGAGAGGTGGAGGGGCTGGGCCCGCAGAGGATCCCTTAAGACAGTCAATCCCTGGGTGGAACTGATGGGAATAATGAGTCTCTTCATGTTTTTAGCTGACCTCAGAGAAAACAAACTTGTTAGATGATAAAAGCAGAGGCCCCCCAGACATATTTCTTGCCATGGAGAGAGACCCACTGTGGCTCCCTTTCACGATATTCTGTGCTGCTATTCTCCATCCTGAGCTGTGAACACAGGGCTCCACGCTTAGAGCCAACACCAGGTACCTGTACTGTCCTGGGAAGGGCTGATGGGGCCTTAGATACATTGCACACCTCATAAACATCCAGCATGGGATCCTCCCTAAAACCTCACCAGTGGCCCAGGGACAGTTTCCACGCCACATGTCAGGGAGGGTAGGGGAGCTGCTCTATTCAGACTATATCAAGTCACAGTCATTGAATGTTGATGTATCTGGAAAGTCATTTCAGCACGAACTGGAAACCAACCACAAGGACAAAGGACAAATCTATGGTCATCGTGAATTAATTCAGAATGGACCAGGCTGTGTGGGATCTGGTACATGCCTTGTTTCTTTACTTCAGTTACATCATTGGTCAAGTGAGGTCATTGGAGGCAAAGTTTTTATGGGGTGTGTAGGCTGTGGCTCGCGGACTGGAAGATTACTCCCTTGAAGACAATAAACTACTTTCCAGGTACTAGTTAGACTAACATCTTCTCTGGCACAGGCATCAGGAGCTCAGAAAAAATGAGATCCCTGTGGGTTGGTCTGAGCACCGTGGGCTTCCCGAGGGAGGGGGACAGTAAACAGTGTTTAGATGGCTGGGAATAGTATTGAGCCCTGATGTGTGGTTGCTCCTTTTAGACAGGTGAAGTGCTCAGAGAACCCCCTTTTTTCAAGATAAGTTATAACCATGGATGATTTTTCTGGGGTTCCAAGTTGGGGGCAGGTTTGTGGATTCCAAACATCTAATTACCAAAAGATGTCTTTTACAGAATCTGCATTATATCAGGAGCTGCCAAAAGCAGTGTCTGTGACTCTGGATACCATCATCAGGAATTCTTTTAGGACAACCAGGGTGAGCTGGAGTGGGGGGAGGGGTGGGGGATCTGGATATAGAAACAAGTCTACAGAAGGCAGCAGTTCTGTGTCAATTGCATGGCATTGTCTGTGAGTTCACTGTAAGTCCAGAGTCTTGGACCCAGCCAGTTCTACCACTGAATTGGAAACCGAGCAATACCCAGACGTTGGTTGCATAAGCCTTTAATCCTAGTGCTTGGGAGGCAGAGGCAGGCAGATCTCTCTGAGTTTGAGGCCAGCCTGGTCTACAGAGCAAAAGCTAGGACAGCCAGAGAAACCCTGTCTCAAAAAACAAAAAACAAAACAAACAACAATAAAAGAAAAAAAAAATAAGAAACACAGCAATATGTGACTAACAAACCTTCCAGGTGACCATAATATGACACAGCGTTAGTAGAAGGAAAGGGGATTGTGCAGGATATGGCATAGAGGGTTCAAATCCCAGATCTAGCAGCTGGACATACCTGGGAACTCAACATGAAATCGCTTTTGTCACCTATAGAATACATGTCATTAATTCCTATCCAGGATTATTAGGGTGGCTGGCTCTAGTAGCTAATCTATATCAAGGACCTGTGCCAAGTACCAAGGAAATGTTTCTGAACTGGAAAGTCACTAGAAGGAAACTGGTGCACAATAGCAGCAGCTGTAGGGGAAGCAGTATGGTTGCTGTTTTCTCTCTTCAGAGTCTCTAGTTCTTAAACTTTTGCAGTCGTTACTCTGAAAGTCAAAAAGGAGACAGTATGGCACCATGAATCCCTGTGGCTGAGGCACTTCTCCGGGCTGTGGCCATCATGAGGACGTGCAGCAGGTGCTCTGTCATTAATCCATCAGCAGCGACAGCCTGCAACGCTGTCAGGGTGTGACATATTTCAACACCAATCAAGAAATGAGCTTGTGAGCATGCCGATGGCTAATCAAGGCTGCAGACGGGGACACACTCTAGCACACTTGTTAATGGCATTCTCCATTAAACTAGAGCCGCCCAGGTGTAAAATAGCCACCCTGATAGGAAACTGTGTAAGCGTGGGAAGAGGGGCAGACAGACAGCTGATGGGTTTTCCAACCCCGTTTCACTTAACTACAACACGACAGAATATCCCTCAGAACAGTTTCTAGTGTTTAAAATTTGTCACAAAATTGACATCAAGGACCCTGCTCATACACTGACAGGATTTTTACATTTTTATCTTTAAATATTTCCCAGTAGGTGAATTACCCAAATTAGTCAATAATAGAAGCCAAAATGACTATGTTTAGCCAATTGAGTGTGACACCAAACTGCCTGACCACATGAGCCATCTCTCCCTCAAAGCTGTGGTAAAATGACTGTCCACAGGCCCTGAAAGGTTGCAATTTTGCTGTGATGATGAAGAACCACAGCAGAGGGTCATAAACTGACAGGCATGGGTGTGAACATGCAGACCGCCCCACCACACACCCCTCAAACCTTGTAAAGAATACAAAGTTACTGTTTGTTTTTTAAATTTTTTAATTCAAATTTGCAACAAGCTTGTTTTACATGTCAATCTCAGTTCCCTCTCCTTCCCTTCCTTCCCTATACCTCCCCAACTCCCATCCCATCCCCTTTCTGCTCCCCAGGGAGGGTGAGGCCTACCTTGGGGGAATCTTCAAAGTCTGTCATATCATTTGGAGCAGGGCCTAGGCTCTCCCCCATGTGTCTAGGCTGAGACAGTATCCCTCTATGTGGAATGGGCTCCCGAAGTCCATTTATATACTAGGGATAAATAATGATCCATTACCAGAGGCCCCATAGACTGCCCAGTCCTCCTAACTAACACTCAGGGGGTCTGGGTCGGTCCCATGCTGAAAGCCCATGCTGAAAGCTATCTATCAGTCTGGGGTCCAAGCTCCTCTTTGTTCAGGTCAGCTGATGCTGTGGGTTTCTCCAGCCTGGTTTTGATCCCATTGCTCATCACTCCTCCCTCTTTGCAACTTGATTTCAGGTTACCGTTAATGCCTATACAGTTTTAAAATGTTATTTCCACCATTATCAAATTTTCTTCAGGACACATCACTTAAAGCAGGCTTTCCCACTGTGGCAGACTTTTCCAGTAGTCCAGGTTCAAGCCATTCAGAAGAGAGGGTTTTTTTTTTTTTAACAGATTAATTCATTTCCTGTGGTAACAGTCATATTGTTTCATTTGCCTCCATTTTAGTGTAAACGCAGTATGCTGTAAAAATATCCAGCCTAGAAAGTCTTTTAGAGGGGTCTTTTAGAAACATCTCCTGAAGCTTTCCATTGTGCAAGTAGTTGATGCCTTTTGTGATGTTTCAGGGGACCTGGGCCCTAAGTAAGTCCTCAGTTTAGAAAGGAGGGTAGGAATACTGCTTGGTCACCTGACATATAAAACCCCAGATCAAAAGACTTGAGTATGATTTTCTAAATAGCAAAACAATTCAAGTCCATACCAAACCGTAAAAACAAGCAAAACTAACTTTTTAGGATAAAAAAGAAAATGGTCTTACAAGAGTGCTCTCTCCAAACATCAGATGTAGCCCTTGTAGACGTTAGATTACCCAGACCCTCGTGGTCATCACCCTCATAGCAAATTGCAGTACGTCTGCTAGAACACAGAAGCTTCCAGAAGAGCTGTCAGCTGTAGCTGGGACCAGCTGTGCTCTGAGATCTTGGCACAAGGACCTGGCAAGGTTGCCCTGTGCTGTCCTGGTGGCTACTCCAGCTCCATTTGCTTCTCAGGCCATGTGCTCAATGGGACGTCTACAACCTGGGGGCCCTTTAGAGACTCGTGACCAGGATGCTAAGAGGACACAAAACTCAGTGTGAGGAGGGGCGGGGGATTATTACAGCCTTGGCATTTATTTGCAACAGCAATGGGCACTGTCACTATCCATACAGATCTGAAAGTCAATCCTATGGATGGCAGGTGCTCCATGGGGCAGAAAGAGCCAGAAGTAGAGAGGGTGAGTGGGTGGAGAGACTTCTTCTCCTTTGGATTAGTCTGCAGGAATGGATGACCAGGCAGCTTGATCTCGTCTCTGGAGGTGACCAGCAGTGGTGGGGAAGTCACTTGGCAGGAGAGCCTGCAGGGAGCTCTTGAGTCAATGATTCTATAAATAATGGTACCTTGAATTGATACATTTGAGGATGGGCTATGGCAGGTCAACCAACCGGAATAGATACAAATAAATGTCCCTGCAGGATGGGCTACAAAATACCTACAGAGCCCTGACCAACAGCAGTGTCTGCAGCTGCAGCTGAGAAAACCCTCTGTAGTGAGAACAGCCTGCTTCCCACTTCCAGGCTGTCTACTATGGTCTGGGCCATGCCTCCCACAACCCCGAGATCACCTCTCAGACTCAAAGCATTTCCAGGGCACAGCAAGGGTGCCATCGTCCTTTGCGATTAGCACTCTTTAAAAGCAGGCATTCCCACCCTAGGCTACTCTCGAAGGTTCCCTGGAAGAAGGCATATTTGGGATGCTATTGGATTTTGTTTAAGGCCCTGGGCAACCTCTTCCCACCTCCGTGCTTTTATTTGTTTCTTCTAATACAAACAGAACTTGCTTTGGTGACCAGTGTCCTGCAGTCATTTCCCTCTTGCACAAATGGTGCAGGGGATGCTACTTACCCAGATGCTACTGTCCTGCCAAGTCACGTGACAGCCAGTTCTCAGAAATGACTTCGCCTGCCCTGGGTATTCCCGAACAAGTCTGAGGCAGGCTGGCAAAGCAGCTTATCTGGGATCAGCAGGAGATGGCTCCTTCCAGACTGCTATGTGTGGGGCAGCTTCATCCATCCTTGCCACTAGCTCACTCTGTGCCATTAGAGCAGGGCAGAATGTAGGACTGGGTCCTGTGATATCCCTGGGGTTTGCATTTTTCTAAGGATGCGCTTTTCATTGGGATTAGCTTTGAGAAAATGAGGCAAAGACAACATTATAAATGCCCTCACCTCCACTTAGCTTTTGGTGTTAACTGCTGGGTCAGGGTAGAGTGGGCGATGGGCCTTTGCCTGAGTCCAGTGAGGAAGTCTTTCTCTCCATGTCACACAGGTATGGAGCCTTCTCTGTCCTTCCCCATTTTTCCTTGTCCTCATTTCCTACTGAGTGTCCCAGGTTTTGTATTTCCAGATCAGTATTTCTACTCTTGTTTTTGACTAATGAGCTCCTTTCAGAGTCATCTATAATTTTATAAACCCCTACAATTAAAAAAAAATCATTTTCTCATTTTTTTGCATGGCTTAAGTTAAAAAGATTTTAAGTTAAATATTTTATATGAGTATATTATTTAAAGATTATATTAAATGAGCATTAAAAGGCTATCTTTAACACAGTTCATTACATAGGGGCATATTTCAACTTCTTCCTTTTAATAAGTTTCACACACACATTCCATTTCCTTTAAGCTAGTTGTGCAAGAAAGGATGAATTTGTTGACAATTTTCTTAAATGACACTTTTCATTCTGGGACTGAGCTATATCTAAACCATAATTAAAACTTAATTAGATGTATCAGCTTCAGGAGTAAATTCATAAACTACTTTAGTGACCTGATCTTTAGAATATGTGCATCTTGTGCTTCAGACAATTCAACCATGATGTCTCTGCAACATTCGTGCTGTCTAAATGAAAAGATAACACAAGATTCGGAGGCAGTCATGTATCCTTCTAAATGGCACTCATCAATCATAGTTTTTATTTAATCAATAATAAGGCAAATCAAATGATGTCTGTATTACCCAGCTGTTCCTTCCCCCACCCTCTGTCTCTTCCTTCATTTAATGTACTAAAGACATCCCAGTGACCTACATAAGGACTCAGATCAGGTGACCTTAACTTATGGCGCTGGTAAAAATAACCTTAAGGTGAATTTTCAGAATTATCATTCCTCAGCTCCTCATTAACTTGGGGGTGGCTCAACATAAACTCTTTATGTTTCCTGTCTTTGTCACTTTTTATTGCTAAACCAGTCTACTTTGGTTGCAAACAGAACCATAGCTAACAAATAATAAAGACAATTTAACAGCCTATGGCAGCCAGAATGAACCAAAGTGATAAACTAATTGGTGGCTGGGTCCGATTTCCATTAACTGTGCCCTTCCTCACAATGTGTACACACACACACACACACACACACACACACACACACACACACACACACACACAGGTACACACATCTGTGCTCAGAGGATATCCAAGTTTGATTTTCCGTGCAATTATATCTATTTATTTAGTGGATTTTGATACATACTTTGAATCCAATGCATTTCCCACCTTTCTAAACAGCCAGCTCCAAACATCTGTTCTTGAAGTGTTGAGTCTACTCATCCTTAGCTGGAGAAGGAATGGGTGGTACTATCATTTAAAACATGAAGAGCAAGGAGCGTGATGCTGTCCTTCAGGGAGCAGACAGTGGTGGGTGAGAAGTATAGAGATCCAGATCCAGGAAAAGGAAGGGAGTGAGAGATGGGGTAGAGCCATTAGCTACATCACTATAGATGGCAAGCAGGGGGGTAGGACAGGTTTGCACTGTGAGCTGGTCTAGAAAATGCCCCATGTCTAATGGGACTCTGGATGCAGTATGGGAATGTGATAGGTAGGACTGTTGCAGCCCAGAAGAGGAAAGCTCTGTATTAGTCCTCAAAGAGACAATTATTCTGCTGTTGTGTCGCAGGTATCCATGCTGGAGCCTGGGTGCTGGAGAGGCAGAACTACCCTGAGGCTGCACAGCTAGGATGCTCCTGGAAAAGGGGCAAGCCTTGAGCACTGCCTCAACCAGCTAACTCCCACATGCTCAAATTAGCAAACACATGTCCTTGACATGCCCAGACCTAACTTTGAGGCCAAGAGTCTGTGGATTACCTAGTCACCCTCAACACAGCCCCAGCTGTCAGGGGGAATCACACGAGGGAGAAGTCAGACCAGAATTTTCTAGATCCTTCAAGAGTGTGAAAGGAAAAATTACTGTGCAGCAGCTTGGCAAATTCTCTAAGAGGATGAGCACCTGAACAGCTGTAGGTCAGGACAGAAGCCTGGCCCTGAGGTCATGTGTCTAGGCTGAGCTGTTGCAGCTGATAGTCACTTCTTATATCTCTAATGGAGATCTGCTTACCCCAACACAGCATATCAGCCTCTGGCATTCCAGAGGGAAAAGGGAGAGTATAGTATGCAGGTGGGTGAGAACCTCATAACAGCTCCTTTGGGGGCCACAATCAGATGCACACCCCAGCTGAGGCCTGTGTCTCCATGGCAGGCTGTGAGCTCAGTTCTGTTTGCCCACGCCTTCTCCCTCATCTAGGTCACCTAGGAGGTCCCCACTTGGGCAGTGCTACAGTCAGATCAGAGTCTTCAGATAAGCCCCTCCCTCGCAGTCATCCCCAAACAGCCCTTGGGAATCCACTGTGGGTTCCCTCTACCCAGAGACCTGAGCTCTACACACCTCAAAGGCTCACCCTGACCCATTTCTTCCAGGTCCTCCCTCCCTTTGGCACAGCCAAGCATAAGCTAACACCACCAGATCCACCACCACATCCATCTCCAGACCTCAGCTTCCAGCATGCTCTGCTTACCCCTGAGGTTGTGGCCAGGGGTCTAGTTGGGTCTCCTTTCTCAGACATTGGCCCCTAAGGTCCTGAAAAGCAGTCAGCAGGGCCCATTTACAGGCTGCCTTTGTCGAATGCCTGGAGTTTTTAATTTTCTAAGAAACTGGAACATAAGTGGCTGGTTGGCATTTTACAGACAGAGGTGTAGGCAAGTGGCTGTATCCCTCACAGGCCTGGTACAAATAGAAAATTAGAGGCTCCCAAAGGGGCAAGATGTCATCAGCCAAGTTTAGGAACCAGGCCCTGCCTGCCTGCCTGTCTGCTCATACATTTACACAGGCACACTCATATACACACAGACACTCATGAAATACATATATATTCATAGACAGACACATTCATACACATAAACACACTCATAGACACAGATATGCTCTTTCACATAAAAAGCACACTGATACATACACATAGTCGTACATAGACACAGACACTCATATGCATACATACACATGTACACAGATACACTCATTTACACACAAATGCAAATATTTATAAATACACAGAGAAACACCATAATGGTCACATAGACACAAAAACATACTCAGAGATACACTCATACATAAAAACCCATACAACTTGGTTTATGTCCTATACTGGCTAGTCTTGTGTCAACTTGAGACAACCTGGAGCTATCTGAAACGAGGAAACCTCAATTGAGAAAAAGCCTCCGTAAGATCCCACTATACAGCATTTTCTTAATTAGTGATTGATGGGGGAGGGTCCAGTGCATGGTGAGTGATGCCATCCCCAGTCTTGGTGGTCCTGGGTTCTATAAGAAAGCTGGCTGAGCAAGCCATGAGAGCAAGCCAGTAAGCAGCACCTTCCATGGCCTCTGCATCAGCTCCATGGCCTACCAGGTTCCTTCCCTGTTTGAGGTCCTGTCCTGGCTTCTTTCAGTGATGGACTATATGTGGAAGTGTAAGCCCAATAAATGCTTTTCTCCCCAACTTGCTTTTTGGTCATGGTGTTTTGACACAGCAATAGAATACACATGCAATCTCTCTCTCTCTCTCTCTCTCTCTCTCTCTCTCTCTCTCTCTCTCACACACACACACACACACACACACACACACTCACAGAGGGAGAGAAAGAGAGTCATCTAATGAAGCACACACACTATCACCTAACAAAGCTTTACTTTGGAGTAGAAATCTCCTCCTCTTCCTTTGATGAGTTAACAAGCAGGGAGAGGATGAGAGAGTCAGTGTTGCCTGGAACCCAACCCTCATTAACCTAGCAGTGGATAAACTACAGACCCTAAGACCTAGGTGTCCAGGAGGTACCACAAGATGGGCTATAGCATCCTTGATTTCACTGAGCAGATAACTAGGACTGAATGGTCCAAAGGACCCAACACACTAGGACTGAATGGTCCAAAGGACCCGACAGGGGATACAAAGAGCATGGCACAGAGTCTCAAGGAATACATCTAGCCTGGATTTGGTCAACCTTCTATGGCCTCTGTCAAAGGAAATAGCCAAATCAGACAAATCATCATGGACCCAGAATTCTTTCATGCTGTGACTCATTAATCAGGTGGGACTTGTAAAGGGATGACTAGAGAATGAATGCTATACACAGGACTTACGGTGCCTGCCACAACTAAAGGCCCATTGAGGAAGACGATTCAGTAGTGCGTTACTGGGACAAGGGGTAGACAAGGAGGGACCATGGTTGGGCACAACTATCTTGGTAATCAACCCACTGTCCACAGGCACCAAAGAGAGGTCCCTGCATAATGGACTCTACCCTGAGGAGCTTTGGCAGTTAACTAAACACATCAGCTGGCCATAAGAACAATACAAGAAAGATATGATATGAAAAGCTGGGTAGAGAGTGTTAGTGCCTATAAACAGACACATGAATGCCTAAAGGCAGTGGAGGGAACCAACAACAGGAGCTGGTCCTTGGAGGGATGAGATTTAGTCCCTGCTGAAACCTGGCACTCCATGGAACAAGCTCTTTTCTCCATGTAACCCATATGAATCCTGACTCATTTGTCATCTGGGGCCCCCTTATGGTGAGAATTACAGGTGAGAGGTGGCAGGGATGTGGTGAGTTTGGAAGAAGGCAAGGGATCAGAGTACTTGGGGTGGAGGGGTATCGTCAAGCAGAGTGAATTCCTGCAGTGGATAGCTATGTACTCACTTTATGTGAATATGATCATGGGGGAGTCAAGTGGGCCAGTGGGAAGGACATGGACCAAACAGGTGGAGTTCTTCAAGAGCATGTGATCCAGAGAGCCCCACAGTGGTTGAAACCATGGGGTATCAGGTGTTGACATCATCTACTCAGTGTCTAGGCAGCCAGACAATCCAATCTGGCCACATGAGAAGCCCAGACCCCAGGGTATAGGAAAATATTCTGCATTCAAGGATAAAAAAACAACAGCAGCAAAACAAAATCAACGAGCATGCATCCTAAGCTCCATGGGTATCATCCATTAGGCCTCTGAAACTGGAGAGAAGATTTGAAAGTCACACAGCACATGAAGACCAAGCTTGCACAGGTATCCCAGCTTTGAACAAAGGAATTGGTCCCAAACCTTTTTCTTCCAGTGAAGTAAGCACAAGCTAGTCACAGAATCTTTGGAACTGAGACAATGGTGGCTGACAGAGGGAAAAAAACGGCCACTCCTCAAAGTGCAACCTGCCAGAAGCTTTTCATCAGGGCTGGAAGGTGCTAAACTGAGCCCTGGGCTCCTCATTAAGGTTACTGTTATCCTGAATAGTCACTTTGCTCAACATTTTTCAGGAAAAGGGCAATTAAAAATCTATTCTGAATGCAGTAAAGACATACTTTTAGAAAGGAATTGAGCAGACATCCTGGAAATAACATAAAACACCCAAACCCCAGAGTGATTAAATGAGGATAAATCAAGAATGATATGACACGGACAGGACAGCAGGAGCCTTGCAGCTTCATGCAGTCATAGTGTCCCAGGTGAGGCCCCAGAAGAAGGGTGGACAAACAGTTAATATTGTGGTGGTCTGTACCCTAACTGGGACCCTCCAAAGGGGGGGGTGTGCCACTAGGAACATGCCACCCTCACTTTTACAGGCTCTAGATGTAGTTAAGAATGATGCAGAGAATAAAAAAACTGGGGAAATCTGTGAGATGGCTCTGCCCTGGGTAAAGGGTGGAGCTGGTATCCATAGAGAGGGGAATTTCAAGCTACAAACTGGATGCCTGGAAGCTCTCCATTGGGGGTTAGTTACATCAGCCTGGGAATCTAGAAGCCTGGGTCTCTGACTGAATTTACTTTAATTTAATTAGTAAGACAGTTTGCCAGGATCTAAAAGTATAGACCAAAAACCAAACCATAAAAGAACCTGATGGTGCAGGGAACAGGACAGAGGTCCTGATTCTGGGAGAAAGGGAAAAACCCTTCACAACCAGTAGATTCTCTTACCCATCTGACTCTGCTATACTTTGGATCTCAAATGTGCCCCTGAAATCCCTGTGAAGGCTTTGTCTGCAGCTAAGTTACTACTGGCAGGTGGTGGGAGTTTTCAGGTGCAGGACATAGCAGGTGGTCTCCTGGTCTCTGGGGACATACCATTGGAAGGAACTGTGGAATCCCAGAATCTAGGCTTCCTTTCCATCTTTCTTCCCCATTAGTAGGGAAGTTTTGTTATACTGTGTGTCCCCCATCATGATGTAATACCCACTGAGACTCAAGTGCAAGAGGATCAACTGAAATATCTGGGACCCATACACTGTTTCTCAGGCATGTGTTCAGGGGTATAAAGCTGGCTTACACCCTCCCTTTGTGGAACTAGTGTTCCAATAAGTCAGACCTAACATGACCATTAAAGGGCAACAAACGGGGATCTAGAGTTTTAAGAATGTCTATGATGCAAGCTTTGAATTTTCCTTTCTCTTTTAATCTTCCTAATGCCCATAAGGTAGAGGGTGTGACCGTCCCTGTCTTTAAGATGAAATAGCTGTAACTCAGAGTTAAGCCGCTAACAAAGTTAGCGGCGGCACTGGTGACATCCCCATTTTGTTCTGCACATTGCTGCAGCTGCTGGAGTCTGTGCTACCCCTACACTGGATACTGTTTAGCACAGACTAAAATCTAATCAACAAATAAAAGTTCTTGTGTCAGCAGCAGTCCGTGGAGGAGAAAGTGAGCGTTAACAAATGCCTGATTACTGTAAACTAGCCCACAAATGCCAGGCTACTAAATCATGCTAAGGCTTAACATTCCCAAAGCAAAGAACTTGGTCTGCTGGCTCCTGGCTGCTTCCCACGAGGCCCTTCCATAGGCTACGGGTTACTGCTGGGGGTAGGAGAGGCAGAAAATTGGAAGGCAGAGGTTAGAATGGATTAACTCACAGGCCCAGTTGAAGACTGCCAACTATGGGATATTCCCTCCCAAAGTGGTTGGACATAGCAGAGCCTTTGCCCAATCCATCTTATATACAGGGATCAGGTACTAGTCTATTGAAAGACACAGGTGGGGTGGGAAGGGAACTCAGATGAAGAAGGTGGACTGGAAGGGCACAGTTCTTCGATTTTGAAAACCCACTGCTACAGTGAGCAGGCAGGATCATACTTGGAGTGTATGGATTATTCTCCCCTTCAGAGTCCACAATGTGCAAGGACTGAGCTGGGGTTGGGCATCACAGAAAAGAACAAAGTAGCTGTTGTCCTCTATGAACTCACAGTCCAAAAGATGGGAAGACGGTCTGTGTTGTTCTCACAGGAGGGTCATGCCAATGGCTTGTTTTCCAAATGGTATCTCAAAGCTTCGGCTGGCACGCAGAACTAGCCAGATAGGTTCTATGTCCCGGATGGGTGATTTTGATCACAGGTAAATGAGAAGAAACAAGTTCAGAGGTGGGGTTGTTCCAATCCCAAGGAAAGAAGATGGAGTCTGAATCCATGCAGGAATCAGAGAGGAGAGCTACATTGACAGGAAGAATGTGTGGTCTGAGGGGGGGCAGATGCGGAATCAGGCGGGAGAGGGATCTAGAGTTTTCTGATGGGCTATGAGATAGGAACGTGAGGCTAGAAGGAGATGCTGAAGTGTGTCACAGAGGTGAAATGGAGATGCACACAGGAGGAGATGAGCCTTCTAGGTGAGTGTAGCAAATCTTAGAGTTAATAGTGAGGATTGTGCTAACGAGGGAGACTTGGTAACAACTCCTGGGAGCATGGAATAAACAGAATAAAGAACTAAGATGGAGTCCCAGATAGGCAAGAAAAGCAAGCCTGGCCAGGAGGGTGTGGAGCATGAAGCTAGCAACCTGTCTAGATATTTACCACACTAGATGGGCAGCAGAGTGTCAGATAGCTTCTAGAGAAGGGATTCCCATACATGCCTAGGCAAAGATCTACTCACAGAGGATTGGGAGCATCTTAAATGCCACAATATGAACTTTCCAGGTCAAAGGAGCCTGGAGCCTTCCAGCCAGGACCAAAGTTATACAGTATCTCTTATGTCTGCATGAATACAGGCTGGATTCTGCCACCAACTCACCCATGGGGAGACCCTCTGTCTCTATAGGTCAAAGTTTCTGAACCTGGAAGGAGCTATAGTATTTGGGAAGACAACAGCTTCCTTTTAGCCTACAGGTAGAAACAGAGAAGGATTAAGCATGCTCACTTGGGGACTCAGGACATCCCCAGGGACCCATAGCTTTAGTGTCACACCTCTAGCAGGTGTTCTGAACGATTTGGGTTCTGCCTCCAGAGAGCTGGCTTGATCAGTTTCAACCCTCATTTCCAATAATCTCTTCCTGGCTGCTGGTTACACATTTTCTCTTATTCATTGTTTCTTATGGCTCTGAACAGCATTATCTGCATATCAGAAATAGGATTGGAGAATACCTCGTCATTCATAGAAGTTTGTTCTCATAAGTGGTTGTCTTGGAATTTAGACCCAGGTAGTCTGGTACTCAAATCCCCAGCCTTCTTGGTCTCAAGAACTACCAGACTCTCAAAATATCTGGGGATGAAAAGCAGGTTTTCAATATCAAGTTTTGCAAAGTAACAATCCTGTGTTAAATATCAGACAGCTACTTATCTTAATAGATGAAAGAACACTTTCAACACTCACTCATGCACACCCCAATTCACACATGCAAACAGCAAGCCTGCTCGCTTCCCTGATCCACCAGTTTGACTCATAGACACACTTTTGACCAGATGCCAATGATGCAAAGAGTGTGAGCTGTGTGGCATGCTTGAGATAGTAGCACACACAATCATAGGACTAGTGTGCTGGTGGCACATGCTGGTAGTCATGGGCTGGGGCTGGGGCAGAGCAAGGGGACTTTCACTGGGCTGGATCAGGAGTGCCTGGGTGTCAGTCATTCTTGGCCACATGGTCAATGAGCCTGGTGTTTTACCTTCCTCAAGACCTTGGACTGCCTAATATCCTAATTTTAATTCCCCTTTCTGCTGCAGTTAGCTAGAATCCATTTCTGTTGCCCGCTACAAAGAGTCCTGAGTGATGGAACACAGTCAGAACAAAGGCCAGCACTTCAAATGGAGTGCATTTAGTTTTACAAAAATTGCAGTGTCTGCAAATTTTTTTCCTCCTTTGGCTGCAGACCCATCTGAGACAGGCCAGGTTCTACAGAATACTGTTTGGGGCAGGCCTAGTCTGCTTCTCCCAGAGAAGCCAGAACCAAGGGCTGGACAATGGGTAAAGCATTGCCAGTTCTTGTCATGCTGATGGTAAAGGCTTCAGCTGGCCTTTGTAGCCCTATGTACCATGCCTCCTCTCCAACCTCCTGCTCTGCCTTTATCTGAGAGGGGGTTTCCACTGTTTGTAGGACAACCAGCACTAATCCACTTTTCACCAGTGCTAACAGTATCCACGCCCACTTCCTCTGCTCCTGCTGCTCTCTAGAGCTCCTGAGTTATTCCAGACTTGCTTTCTGTACAAATTCCTTGCTTTAAATTGTTTTCGTTCCAATAAAATTCCCCCTCAGAACCAGCCGCCTTGTCTGTCCAGTCTCCCTGAGCTCTCCATGAAAGAGACAAGAGGCTTTGCCCGTTCTTTTGAGATTCACTTTGTCTTCTGTCTTGGTGAGATGGAGGACAACCCATCTCTGTCCTCTGCAAGAGGATCCTTCAAAGACAATTAAGTCCCTCCTCGGCCTCTTTCTTGTGAAATGAAATTATCCCTAATCCTTTATCCTGTCTTCAAGAGTTCTATTTTCTGGTCCTTTTATGGAGTGGACTCCATCCAGAGAACAACATAGCCAGGAGGGCTGAGGAGTACATGCATGGGGTTTATAGGCATCTTCAAGAACAGCGGGCTCTTCTCAGACCATTTGTCAAGTAAAGCGACCTTGCTTTTCAGCAAAAACAGTCTCAGTTCACCATCTCCTAGCCTGATGCTACCCCACCCCAGGCAGAGCACCAGGTCCTGTTGAACCCATGAAGGGGGAGGGTCAGATCCAGGTGAGAAAGGATTGCCAGGGACAACACAAAGGTCTCCAGTGCCAAGTTCAACAATGCATTTTGTGAGAAGAGATGCAAGATCTAAAGAGGGGATTGATGGAGAAAAGAACAGATATTTTAGGATAAGACTATCTAGTCATAAAGCTAGGGTTTTCATCATTATGTCATGTGTTTCTTAAAAGTGGGAGCCTGCTGGGTGGCGGTGGTGCATGCCTTTAATCCCAGCACTTTGAAGGCAGAGGCAAGCAGATCTCTGTGAGTTCAAGGCTAGCTTATTCCAGGACAGCTAGGGCTGTTACACAGAGAAACCCTGTCTCAAAAACAAACAAACAAACAAACAAACAAAACAACAACAAAAAATGAGAAGCCATGTCATTCTTCTTCTGTCTGGATTTAGAGAAGGGATAAGAAGAGGGAATCTTAATAAGAAAGTGGAAAACTGCATATATTCTTAAGTCTCTTGCCAAAGCACATGTGCAGAAGTCAAAAGTGTTGGTCCTTGCCTGGTACCCTGTTTAAGACAGGGTCTCTCTTCTGTTTACAGCTGCATACACCAGGCTAGCTGGCCTATGGGCTTCCAGAGATGCTCCTGTGGCCTTCTCCCAAGTTGTTGGAAAAGCATTGTGGTTAGAGATATGTAATATAGAGCCCAAGTTATATAGTGACTTCTGGAGACTCAAACTTGGGCATTCATACTTGTGTGGTAAGTGATGTACCTACTAATCAATTCTCCAGCTATGATTCTTAACTAATATCTTTACAGTTTGGTGTAGTAGAAATGATAACATTGAGGCCTTATCCTCAACCCTCCAGTGCTTCTCCATTCATGGACCAGTCTCCATGGCTAGCTTCTTCAGATAGCTGGGCCTTATATGGCCAACTCAAGGCCAGTGTGACTCTGTAGATGAATTATCTACTTAAAGATGATCCATAACATGATATCAGGAAGCCACTATAAACCTTTTATTAGAAAAAAATCTTATACCTTACTTCTAGCCCACAAATCACTGGTCCTGACCCCTTCATAGATCTACCAGGTTCTTAAACTCATCCTGGGCTTCACCTTTCCCCTATATGAATAAAGAACTACAGGCATTTTCCCGAAGGCAAACAAGAAAATTGCCCAAAGAACCAAGTAATCTTCAAATGTCAAAAACATCTCATGTGTGAATCACTTTTAAGTAAGAGCATGGGAATTTGGCAAGGTGACAAGCAGTGGTTTACAACATTAAAGGTGACTTAGAAACAGCCAACCAGTCAGAAGGGGAGAGGAGAATAGTGCCTGAGCCAGCCCAAACCTGCCATCTCCCATGACAAGCCCAACACTAGTCATTTTCCCATTTGTGAATGGATACCTGAGTTGCAAGCTACCCAAAGAGGAGACAAGTGATTCTCAGAACCTCATATGAATCCCTCAGGCCAGCCTTGCCAGGCCGGAAGAGAATTTCTGCAGCACTTCCCTTTGACCCCCCTCCCTACATTAGCTTGAGGCTGGCACTGATTTCCTCCTTTGCCATCTGATGAATGCAGGATGATTTGATTTGAAACTGTGTAATGCTTTTTGTTCATACCCAGGTGTTTGGGAAACTTTCCAAGATGCATCTGGTCCACAATGATGTTCAGTATCCCCAATTCTCATAGCTCTACCTTAGCTCTAAGAATTTGGGGCCTTTCTTTCAAGATTGTAATCCTCCTGTCTCTCCATAGCTTTGGAGGGCGACCCATGAAACACCATTGACCCACCCATCAGTAATGGTAGACTCCTATGCTTGCCCTTCTCTGTAGTCCAAGATATATCAATCTGTTGGGACCCGGATGCAGATCAAGAACATGGCCTTGTTTGCATTAACTCTAACATTCTTCAACCAATGACTTGGTCCCTCAAAAGCCCTTCAGCATGCCAGGCCCTGTCATCATTCAGAGTGTTGGAGAAGGCCAGCTCCAACTGTCCTAGGACAGAGACCTCTGATATTTCTTAAGGAACCTAAAGGGAACTAAATGTCATGCCAATGTCAACGTGAGTCAGAAAATACTCATGACTAAAATCTTGGCTCCTCTGGAGGTTGTAAGTGAGGAGCCTGGGCCTGAGCACTGGCTTAAGTGACTCAGATTAGAATCTGTCCTCACTTTGCCAAAGAAGCCTGAGGAGGCCCTCAGAATCAATCACTCAACATTGCTGACACTTGGGAGCTGCCATTTTCACATCTGGGGACAGTGACATCAGATGTTATCAGTACCTATTAAAATCCCAGCCCAAGCCTTCATGCCTCAGTGCAAGGAGAATGAGGATATTTTTGTCTCGTTTCATCTCCTGACAGCAGGAAGGAGACGGAGAAAACCCTTCCAGCAGATGCAGCAGAAGGAAATTGGCCGACCTCATGGCTCTCTACTTGGGTCTTGTTTTAACTGGATACTGCTCAGCCTGGCTGCTTAGATGTCATACCCCATGTCCCTATATCTTTACCACGACTGGTCACCTGGCCTATTGCTCTGTTGCTTCACTTCACACACCCCTTTCCAAGAGACATGATAGACTCCAGCCACAGACACCACCCCACGTTCTCTAATACCTCTTGCTTCTTCCCTGAGTACCTCTCATGTCCCCACTTCTTACCCCTGGTCACTTGTTAATCACACACATCCTTAGCTACCTCCTACCCAGCTGAATGGTTACTTCCTCACAAGAGATTTTGGATAGCCTTCCATTTCAATATGTCACATCAATATTCTATTCCTGTCAGTTTTGCCTTTTGTCTCCTACCCTGCGTGTGTGTGTGTGTGTGTGTGTGTGTGTGTGTGTGTGTGTGTGTGTGTGTGTGTGCATGCGCACACGTTCTTCACCATTTTTATCCATGCTTTTATGCCTGGAACATAGCTGGAGTTTATTGAGTATTTATTGAATGTATTATGTGTACATAATCTCAAATTTACAAACACTTCATTTTTCTTCTTGGCCCAGGTAATAATGTATATTTTAACCATAATTAAATATATTCAATGTATTTTGAAGTTCATGGTTCTGGACTGAGTGAGGGAGGAAGGTGAGCTTAGGATAGAGAAGAGGGGAGATCTCCAGGTTTCCCTCTCTGAACCCAGGATTGAGGATTTGGGAGTCTGTAGAGTGAGCAATTGTTGGCAGCCAGGATTCTTTAGCTATGTGGTTTCTGTGTTTATGCCTGTTTTATTACATTTAGCCTTGTCACAGCAGCATATGGTGGAGAGTACACAGGAAATGCCCTCTTCCACACCCAGGAAAGCATCACCTCTGGAAATTGGGGAGGGGTCAGTTCTTGGAGGTCAACTGGGGGTCAACAGCATACCTTTCAGCAGTTAGATTCTTCCCCCAAACTACTGTGGATAATCTACCTGAATGGATGTCTCCACTCCTGCTCACTCTTGAGTGACAGTCAGACTCATATATCGACTGCTTACCTGCTACCACCATGTGTCTTAAGGGCTCTCAGCCCCATCCTAAGTAAAACTTGTTTCTCTCCTTTGCACCATGTGGGACCTAGAGATTGAGTGGGACTCAGGTCACCAAGTCTATTAGAGACAGGTGACTTCACCACCAAGCTATCTCACGAGCCCAAAATGACACATTCTCAAACGCCAGCAACATCAGTCCATACTTTTAAATGAAAGCAGGAAAAAAAATTTAAGGTGGCCAGCAAGATTCTGCATGGCATCTCCCTGACCCACTCTTCATGTCAAATTGATTCATTGCTTTCTCAGCTCAGTCTCAATGGCCTCTCCTTTGCTTAAATGCCCCATAATCTCTTCCCTTTCTGCTTAGCCCACCATCCCTACCCTAGCACAGTGGTTCTCAAACTTCGGGTTGCAACCCTTTTGGAGGTGGGATGACCCTTGGACAGGGGTCAAATATCAGATATCCTACTCTAGCACATCCGCCCTTTAAATCTCAGCTGTGATAGTTAAATTGAGGATAGCAGCTCTTTTAAGTCTCAGACCAGTCAGCACCCACTCTCTGAATCCCTATAACAGTACAGTGTACCTGCCTTCCTGGTGTCAGTGCTGCGTGAGCTATCCAATAAACATGTATTTTCAAACTCCAGCAGACTCTAAGCTCCTAGAGCAGTGGTTCTCAACCTTCCTAAGGACGTGGCCCTCTCATATGCTTCCTTGTGTTGTGGTAACCCCAGCCCTAAAGTTATTTTCATCTCTAGTTCAGAACTATAACTTTTCTACTGTTCTGAATGTTAATGTAAATATCTGTGTTTTCCAATGTCATAGATGACCAGACCCCTGTGAAAGGATCATTTGATGCCCCCAAAGGGGTTGAGACTCACAGGTTGAGAAACACTGTCTGTGAGGGAAAGAACCTGCTCTCCCTTCACTCCTTGTCCAGTTCTAGTATCTACCACACACAATGCTGGGCACCCAGAAGGTACTCGGGTATTTGTTGAAGAACGAAATAATGGGTTTGGGTTTTTACGGGGACGACACGTTGCCTTGCAGTCTGGCTTCATAGGAGATAGTTACAACACAGAGGCATTGCTGATGGCAACATACTCCTTCCGAGGAAGATTTTCAAGTGGGAGAAAAAACAACCTCCCCAAAACTGGCATAGAAAGCAAAGAGTAAAAGATGAGCTGTTCGTCCAACAGAGGAAATGCACACGATCGGAACATTCGCGAGCCGTCTGTGTGGAACGCGGGGAGATTCCACCCCCTCCACAAGCCATATGCCAGGGAGAACTGGGGTAGGAGAAAGAAACCCTTCCTTCCTCCACTCCTGAGGGGAGGCCTTCATGTGGAGAAGGAGACAATTTTAAGTGAGCCCAGAAAAGGGCTAGGAACGAAGGGCTTTGATAGTCATATTCCCAGCCATCCCTCCTCTCTGTTGCTCTGCTGATCCCTTGGAGGTCCCTTTGTGCTGTGAATGGCAATTTTGAGTATCCACCAGGGATCAATTCGAAGGTGATGGTTTCTTCATACTCAAGTTGGTCTGGCTGTGAGCATACATCTGGGTAAAATGACTGCTAATATCAGTAGGCTCTCTCTACTCATCCTGGGACATCCTAGAGCCTGCTCCCAGACAATTCTTCAAGGTCAGTTCTTCTCACTTGTCCACAAGGCAGGGCTGTGAACCCCAAACACCTATCTGAGGATTTCCCCATCTCAGTCCATCAGAGTCACCACGGCTGTCTGCCGAGCCAAGGGAGGCCTAAAAGCAAGTATTTATGATGAGATGGTGTGTCCCAAGGAAACCCATTTCCAGGACTTGGGCCTAGAGTCAGAAAGAAACTGAACTGAAATGTTTATAAGACATAACAAGAGGCCATTTGACTCCAAAGAATAGATTCTTAAAAACTATAACAACAGCTTTCTTAGACGCTATGGACTGAATACACAGAAAAATTATCAGCATTTTTCTAGAGCTTTAAAAAAAAATCTAGTCATCCACCAGGCAGTGGTGGCACATGCTTCTAATGTCAACACAAGGGAGGCAGATCCCTGTGAGTTCGAGGCCGGCCTGGTCTACAAAGTGAATTGTGGGACAGCCAGTGCTATACACAGAAACCCTGTCTTCAAAACAAAACAAACAACAGCCAGCAAAAAGCCTATTCAAAAGAAACATCAGTAGCAAAAGAAATACACTAACTGCTTTCCTATTTGTCAGTTATGAATCATTAGAAAACATAGAGGGGCAGAGAGCTTGCTTGTTCTATGCAACATCCAAGGATAAGGTTCTTACGGAGTAGTGCAAAGCTCATATTAGGAAGCGCACAGATGTTTACAGAGCATATGAGAGCAGATGCAAATAAACACAACCAGGAAACGAAGGCGCACATTCCTGAAGGGGAAGGCTTATATTGTCAGAAGGATGTCAATTCTTTATAAGTCAATTTATAGCTGCCATCTAATTCAGGCAGACATCATGTAACACTAACTCAACAAGCTATTTTCTTTCTTTCTCCCCCCCCCTTTTTTTCCCCTTTGGGGAAAGAAAAAATGGTTCTAAAGTTCGATTGGTCTGTTAGTTGTATCATATACAGTAGTCAAAAATTATTTCTGGGAAGTAATACTGACAGAGATAGTCTGCAGTTCCAGATTTTAATACACAAATAAAAATTCTGTAATTAAAACAATGTGGTTTAGTACTAGGTCAGAATGGAAGCAAATAAATGGGCTAAAAGTACATGCTTGCTCACCCACAAGAATTTAGTGTAAGAGAAGTAGTGATTTAAATCAGTGGGGCCAAAAAAAACAAAAAAACAGAACAAAAAAAAAAAAAAAACAAAAACCAAAAAATCTTTCCCAATCAGAACAGCAAGAATTAGCTATTAAGGAAAAGTTAACATTTCTCTTATATGTCAGAACGAAATGAGAAACCAGGACAAAAAGTTGAATGTGCAAAATGAATCCTCAAACAAGTAGAAGAAAATGCAAATGAACAAATATCTAAAGCCAGGAATGAGAGGAATCTTGTAACACAAAAACAAGAGACGCAGACGCACAGAGCTGGTGAACAGGACAGAGCAAATCATGCCTTCAGCAGACCCGAGAAGCCATAAATGAATTTAAAAGACAAATGACAAACCAGAAAAATATTCCAGCGTTACACCAAAAGGTTAATATCCTCTTATGCATAAAGAGTTCTTATAAATCAATAGGGGAAAAAAGATAAATGTAAATAGAAGAAAAGCAAAGGACAGGAATGTCAATAAAAGCTGAAACAAACGCGCTAGCCCACTGGTAATTAAGGAAGTACAAAGTGAGATCACGGATACCATTACTCACCCACCTAACAGACTCCAATTTAAAAATTACAAAAGGCAGGAGCGATGCAAAATAGGTGTTCACATGGTCACGGGAGGGTGAAGGAAACTAGCCTTTCTGGGACAATGTGCAATACAGATCTTCAGTATGTGCCTGCCTCTGCGCTGCCGTGATGACTGCTGTTTCCAAGAATTGATCCTAAATAAATACTTCAAAGTGTCCACAGATATTCGTTCAACACAGTCTTACTGCAGTATATTTCATAGTAAACTTTTATAGCATTAAATAACCACATTATCTGAATATCCAACAATAGGAAATTAAATAAAACCTAGCACATTAGCATAAGGAAATACAGTCTTCTAAAGATAAGGTTTCTCAATGAGAAATGACAAGGCAAAAATCAATGCAAGATATAAAAGGGGGGAGCAGGACATAAAATAATACATAGTTTCATCCCAATTCTGCTGAGGGCGAAACATAGTAGATTGTAAAATGTTAATTGTTTTTATCTCTGAGTGGCAAGATTACGCTTGGATTTTCTGTCAAATTTTTCCCATAAAGAACATTACTTCTATAATTGGAAAGTTACATAATTTTTAAAAGATCAAACCTTGGTGATTCTATTTCTAGAATTCCGTCCAAACATGATGTCACTTAACTCTCAACCATCCCGTAGCCTGGTCTGGTTATTTTCATATTAACACGTATAATCAGAGATACTGGTGCATAATGTGGCATGCCAAATATTGCCCTCAAAACTGGGTCTTGGCAGAGCTACCTGTTACCAAAATTGTGAATGGAAAAAAAATATATAAGAATAGCCACCATAGTGCTGCGGGTGGGGACAAACATATTCTCTATGTGCATGGTTAAGCAACAGCTTGGGGGCATGATGAACTAGCACTCCACTATCCAATAGTGATTCCTAGAAATTACTTTTAATGATGGGATGATACCTATACCAAATTAAAAAAGCAAGTTGCAAAATTCATATGCAAACATGGAACCAACTGTTGTAAAAATACAAACCAGAAGGCTGAAAGAAAATATAATAAAATATACTAATAATAACTATTTCCAGATAATAGGTTTACTAGAGATTATCACTTCACACCCGAAAATTCTACATAATAGGTATTGCTTTAAGTGTCAAAATATGCTCCACATTGATTTAAACGATGAGTATTTATTTAGTATCCCCCCTCTCTTCCTGATTCCTACCAATTCCTTAAAGCCAAGTTCAAGGCTAACTTCTCCCATGAAGCGCTTCCTTTTTTTGTTCAGACCAGGAAGTTCAAAGTAAAGCTTCAGGGTTGGACAGATGGTTTTGCAGGTAAAGGCAGTGGCTGGTCAATCTGACAACCTGAGTTTGGTACACAGATGATGGAAGGATATAACTGACTCCTGTAAATTGTTCTCTTGAGTCCCACATAGGCACCATGGTATGCCTGTGACAACCCAAACACAACATAAATTAATTAAAAACCAACAACAAAGCTTTCGCTCCTGCCTTCAGAACTCTCTCCTTTGTCTCTTAAGATATCATGGCTCTTGGACTGACTTCCCTATCAAACTAAAACCCCTCTCCCCAGGGAGCCTCCTGTGTTGTGGCTTCGAACTCCTATGCTGCAGGCTGGCAGACCCGGTGCCCACGGAAATGTCATTGCTGAGTGTGGCCTGCCTGGTCCTCATGGTGGAGGATGGCAGAGGTGATCCCAAGAGTGGAAGCTGTGGGATCTGAATACTGGCTGCAGACCACAGCCTGCCTATCCAGGATGAAGAAAGAAAAGAAAGTGAGAAATGAGAAAATTCCAGACGATGTAGTCAATTTTCAAAAACACTAAATTTATCTAAGTATTCTAAATTCTAGGCTTATACCCTTCCTGCTCGTCTGTGTCTTTAAATAATGAATACAGAGAAGAAGCTTTTAGCATTATTTATCAAACGGATGCCTGACAATCACATGATTCTTTTCTCGTTTTTTCATGCACCCAACTCCATAAAAGAATAAATATTAAGGCTAACTTTTTCTAATGGGAAGGGGGAGTTTAAATAATTTGGTACCTTTGCAAGCCAAATATTAGTGCCAACTAAACAGGCCTGGAATATTTGTTACTCATCAGAGAAGCATCCCTAACTGCTCGGTGCAACACACTTTATTCTTTTTCTTTTGCCAATCATATTGCCTTGTAACTATTACAACTATCCAAATTTCAATCTGGTTAGTGTTTTGTTTGTTTGTTTGTGTTTGTTTTAAGTAGAGTCTCCCTATGAAGACCATATATAGAGGCTTAGTTGGACTCAATATTGACATGGGGTACATTCTCAATAAATATTTATTAAATAAATAAGGAAGAAACTGGAAGCTGGAGATAGTGAAGGCTCCTTGTTGACAGTCATTGCGCAGACTCTCAAAATACTAGGAAATAAAATTCACTGCTTAAATCATTGATAGGTTCAGCTAGGTAGGAGTCTGGGGTTTTGGGCCTGGAGCTAACTCTTGAAAAGGGTTCCTTTGGGCTCCAGTCACTGTGGGACTAAGAAATTTGAAAAAGAATGGATAAACTCAGAATAGCATTCCTGGCTGGTAGCACTGGCTTGCACACAGCAGGACATAGCAAGTGGACACAGACACATACCTCAGATGTATGCAGCTCTCCAACTTCCTTCCCTCTGTCTGATTAACACTCTCCTTACTCCACACCTCTCCCCTTCCCTTTAAAAATGAATCTCTCTTACAGTAGTTGATGAAAAAATGCCCTCTTGTGGGCGTGACAGTGGACCACCTCATCAGTAACACAGATTTCTGAAAACGTAATTGTTCAAGAGAATTCCTTCACTGGATCTGAAGATGTCTATATGTATTTTTAATCCTCAAGTATCAACCCTTTGTAAAAGCGCAATTATATTTTGTGGGAAGCCATTAAATGATCCTCAGTTCACATCTGCCATTGCGAACTTAGCAAGTTCTGCTGATCCGATTCATCACAAAGATAATTATTCTCTTTTCTAAACTTCTGTGCAATTTGATAATCACTGGGTGACTTTTTTTCTCCCCCCTAATCATCGCCCAGAATCTGCCTCCTTTCTGCTCCCAGGAACCCATCACCTGAGATTGACAGGCAGCAATTGAAAATAATAAAATTATGTAAGATGAGCTTGTAATCACCTGCATTTCACAAGAAGCAAAATGCATTTTGCTCCGGCTGGGGAACAGAAAGTTTCTTCCTCATTTTAAATCTGTATCAGAGGTAAAGCCTTCTATTAAAACACAATTCTGGGTATACTCGCAGCCTCTGGCAGACTGCCAAGGAGACTATCATGGAGCTATTGCTGCAGAGAAGCGGTTTGTCAAAGGCACTGAGGATGCTCCCAAGAAACCAGGCAGCCTCCTGACTCTAGGGAGGATTTTGCCTGCACCTACCCCAGCTCTGCTAGCCAGCTCCACCTGTGCGCGCACACACACACACACACACACACACACACATGTCAACCAAAACCACCACATTGGCTTTCCCCCCTCCCTCTTTTGACTCCTTTTTTCCCTTTTATTGTACTGTTTCATTATGTTTATTAAATTGCAAACTCTGCAATCTGAGACCTGGTTAACTTCAACTTTTTTTTTTTCTTCTGGATATTATTTACAGGTCTGTGCAACCACTTGAGGGCACAGCTATTTAAGAACACTGATATGGTGAGAGGTAAGCTCCTAAGCCCGCTTAGCTATTGCTAGAATGGTCTACAAACCTGACTCTTTTAAGAGCCCCCCAGGTGGAAAAGGACCCTGGAGAATGAATTTTTAAGGGGAGTCTTATAATTGCTGTGCCAGACACATTTTATAAAGAATTATATGAAGACAATTGGTCTCCCCCCCTCAAAAAAAAAAACTGGCTGTTTAAGTTTTTCTCCTATATTATGAGCTGGCATTTCTCTGTTTCTGTTAGTAGTCATAAGAACCTATACACAAACACCTATTGCTCACTCTGAGAGAAAGAAATGGCAAAATTGCCTTAATCTTACAGCAGTATTTCACTCAGGCTAGGTAAGTCTTTTTTTAAGTATAGAAATATGAGGATTATTTAATAATTTGAAAACTTTAAGTATGGAGATGGCTTCTATTAGTGCATTATATTATATTTTCAGCTTTCTGTGTGAAGTGTGTGCTTCAGTACCACCATAATTATATTTCTGGTTTCTTTTAATTAACCATGTTTCCATCAGAGTTAAAAAAAAAAAACAAACAAACCTATTCTTTCAACCAAACATATGATATAGTCATGTTAAAAGCTTCATTCTCAATTTTCAAAGAAGCACTTTTATATTTTTCCTAGGGTCCCTAGAGAAAAAAAAATCATGCTAATTTTAACACCTCACCTCTGTACCCAAATGCCTGAAAAAGAACATATTCTTCCCAAAAAAAGCCAGGCTTTATGCTTTACAACCAGGCAGAACAGTATGCTGATGGGCACAAGGAAGACAGACATGAGCTCAAAGGAGATGAACATGGGAAGCCAAAGACAGGCTGGACTTTCACCAGGATCTCCAAGACCTTTGCAACCTCAGGTTAACATAATGAGGGACTCAGCCAAGCTGTGGGAAAATGGACCAAATTATCGTTCATGGGTCAGAATAAGAGGCAGAGTCATCTCACACCCTGCTGATGGGATCCGTTATCGAGTCAAATGTTTTAAAAAAAAATCATCCTTATTTGCATGTGATAACAGCTAACATGATCAGAGAGGAAATTCTAAGGGTTTGCACTTTCCCAACCAAGATGGCTGCAAGCCGTGCTGGGAGCTCGGGATTCAATCCCTGGCTGTTCCTTGGCTCTTCTGCTTGTTAGCTTTGGGAATGGTTCTGGCTCTAGCTGGTCCATCTTAGATGCGGGCAGCCTTTCCTCTGCCTTGTGTTATACAAACTGAACTACAAGGCAAACATTGGCCTAGATCTTTAGAGGAAAATCAACAAAAGATGGAATATATACAAAAAGATGAGGCTGCTGTTTCCTCCAGGAGCACAAGGCAGGCCAGCAGGGGACTGCCGTACAGCTGGGTAGTAGCCACTTGAACTAGGGAGTCCCTACCAGCCTACAAGGGTGATGAGGACCCTAACAGGCAGACAGTCTAGCAGCCAGCTAGCTATAGCCCCCACCCCTTGCTCAGCAATAACTGTAGTGAGCCTCCAGCCTCTAAAGGAAAGCAAATCTTTTAAGAAGCAGGTATTTCACTCTGTTCCAGGTGCCTGGTTCCAAGCCTTGGCTTGCAAAGCTGGGCTCTGTGATTGAGTTCCAGACTAAAGGCATCAACATGGCTGAAGAAGGTTATCACCCAGCCCTAAGGGTCCAAATCAGGGGAAAAAAAAAAAAAAAAAGGCTGAGGTTGGGACTAGCCACCTGACCCCTCTGCCTGGAGGAGATGGGTGTCTGGTCAGTTCTGTGGGTAACTGTCAGAGCTGGGGATATATGGGTCCAGCAGGCTATTATCATTTAGGGATGTCAACCTATGAGCCAAGCACCAAATCAGCTCTCGTTCGGTCACAAAGTGCACTAGCCTCCTGAGTGTGCTTTAGCTTCCTGCATGAGTGGTGCCTCAGTAGCCACACAAGTGCCTATTCCTCTGGTTGCCATCCTTCTAGAGAGAAAAAATCGACACCTAACCTTTATCTCTGGGTAGGCAGCCAGTCCAGTAAGTCAAACAAGGAAGTGTTTGGGCCAGGACAAAGGATTGATTAGAGAGGACACAAGAGAACTTGTGGAGTGGAGAGAATCTTTTATTGTTTTGAATGATGATCACGTAGACATCTGCAATTACTGAAACTCGGTGTAATGACCATTCAGATCTATGGATTTCATTATATTGCTTCAACTGTTAGAGAACAAATCAAATAAATACATGTCCAGCACACTGCTGGGATGAGGGAGGTACACGGCTGCTCAACTCTTGAACTTATTTTCTCCCAGATGAGTTTCAAAAACAACACAATTAAAGAGTTAATCTGGGGGGGGGGTCGATTGGAGAGATGGTTCAGTGGTTAAAAAGCAATGGCTGCTGTTCCAGAGCACCTGGCTTTGATTTCCAGCTCACAACTGTCTTTTAAATCCGGTCCCAGAGGAACAAACACCTTCTTTGGGTTCCCTCAGGCACTCCAAGCAAGTGGTCACAGCTAAGCATGCAGACAGAACACTCATACACATAAAACAAAATAAAAAATAAACTTTAATTTAAAAAGAACCAGTTGGGAATATCTGGAAATCTGTTTGTCACAATAAAGCACAAAAACTTAAAAAAAAAAAAAAAAAACTAGCCTCTCAGCCATTTTTAAGTGTACAGTCCTGCATGCACTCATGCTATGGGTCACTATTAGCCACACACCTTCATTTTTTCTAGATGGAAAATGTAAGTCCATTAAACAGTAGCTTCCTGCCTGCCACCATTCCATCTGTCTTCCTGTGCATATTTATATACCTCATACGAGTGGACCCACACAGCAGCTGTCCTTTTGCAGCTGGTATTTCACTTATAATGCCCCTGCATTTGACACATGTGAGAGATTGCCTGTCCTTCCCAAGGCTGGATGCTACCCCTCTCTATGCAGGGCCAGCATCTTGTTTGTCCATTTATCCACTGACAGACGCAGGTTACTTCTGCCTTTGGTAATCAGGGATACTTCCATGGGTATGAGCCACACTGGTGTACTGGACCACACACCAGCCTTAGGTTTTCACTTCTATGTGGTATATGCTCTGTGTGTGTGTGTGTGTGTGTGTGTGTGTGTGTGTGTGTGTTTTCTTTTGAGGAAACACGAATGGTATTTTGCACAGTGTTTGCCCTGTTATACATCTGTACCAGCAGTGCATGAGGCTTATAGTTTCCCCACATCCCTCCTGACACTGACGTTCTGGTTCTGTTTGTTTGGTAACAGTCATCCTAAAGTGTACTAAGTGACATCTCACTGTGTTTCTGGCTTGCATTTTCCTCACCATTGAAATGTCGAATATATTTTTGTGTGGTTAGTGGCCGCTGACCTATCTTTTCTGGAGAAATAAGCTCTGGAATTCTTAGGTCATCCTTTAATCATATTGTTGTTGGGTCAAAAAATTTTTCATCGAAACTAGAAGTCCTGAGAACAGAATCCTGCCCTCCTTCCTGTCATGGGGTCAATCTCTAGATAGCAATTGTCTATTCCTACTCTTTCTTCTCCTGTTCTTGATCCTAGGGGGCACATGGGTCACATCTAGCACGGAAACAAGACAAGATGGTGAACTGCTTTCCCAGTTTTCCAGCATCAAGGAGACTCAAATGGCCCAGGTGTCTATTCTAGCCAGGCAAAGAAGAAAGATAGGGTCTGGAGACCAGGCATCTAGAGGATAAACCAAGAATATAAACAACAAGCTCTTGAATTGTGACTTTGCAGTTCAGTGAGTGCCCACCTACCCCTGAAGACCCCCTGAGAACTCTTAAAGTCAGCCTTTTAGAACCGAATTGTGATCTTAAATTCTCTGGTGGGAGCCAGACCAGGGGCAAGGCTCTGAATGCCCTGATGTCTCATGGCTTGAAAGGAAAACTAACCATGGTCTCTCATGGGTTAGAAGGATAGCCTATCATGGTCTCTCATGGACTGGAAGGAGAGGTCACCAGAAATAAGCCAAGAGAGAAGAAACTCATCACCTTCCTTGGCTGGAACCCAGGGCTGCACCCCTTGCCTGAGGACACAGCTCACAGTCAGTGTAGAGCTGATGTATGTTTATCTCAGCCAGACCTCAGCGAGAGCTGCTTTGGGGATATTGGTCTGCCTGCTTCATTCTTTTCTGTGTTCCAGTCCAGCTTCACTAGCCAAGTCTCTTCTCTATAGGGAGCTCTGACTACTGTCCCATCTGACCTCTAAACCAGAGCTGCCTGAGAAGACCTAGTCACACACCTGGGCTGAAGAGGAAATGCCTCTTCTGTTACAAGAGAGGCAGAGACTGCACAGAGGAAAACAAAAACAAAAACAAAAACAAAAACGTGACTTCTTCAACATGGTTTCCAGGAAAATAATTTTTCTCCTCTGGGGGAAATGGCACTGTTAAGTCTTTGTGCCATTTCAGTGTGGAAAAAGCCAGCTGCCTGACACCGCATGAAGAGATCCACACACTCCTTTTCGACAGCATGCCGCGTGGACTGGTGGATTGAGAGACTCTGGCGTGTCCCTGTGGCACACACAAGGCTTCAGCAAGAGCTATGCTCCTTTCACAGTTGGAATATTTTTCCAGTTTTGATGATTAAAGCTGGTTGGAACAGCATGAACCAAATAGATTATAGCACTCCACTCACAGAAGGCTCTTCACTTAGAGGACAGGCTGACTATGGTGCTACACGAAGCCTCCTAGTCTAATGAACCCAGCTTCTGAAGGTGGCCCTTGCACTTCCCAAACTCCATAGCCCTTGACTTTTGCTCAGAAAAGCTGATTCAGACTCTGGGTGAGGTCATCATGATTTTCTTTCTGTCATTCCAATATGAAATTCCAATGACATACTAATCCATCCTTATCCCAAGATTTTAGGGCAAGGCATTTTAACAAATTGTCTTCAACATGCAAGTGGATGGGTACGTTACAAGGCACCTGGGCTAGGATCCTCGAGGTTGCATTAGAGAAGTCCCCGAGCATGCATATGAAGGCAGAGCACACACCTCTTTCCAGTTACCAGAAATGCTAATCGTGTGCTGGGCAGGAGACAGCAAGCAGCTGCCCCTGCTAAATTGAGCACTAGTGGATGAGGCAGAAGTCAGCCCACCTGTTACCCTAGCGCTAGAAAATGTAGCTTTGACAATAAGGGATTCCAAGTCCCACATGTTCTAAAATCCTGTCCATGCTTTGACAAAACAACTGTATCTAGGATTCTACGCTGTTGTCTACCTCTGTCTGTGATAATAAAGTGTGTGGGTTTTCTTATTTTAATTTTTAAAATTTATTTATAAAATACATTCATTTTATGTGTATGGGCATTTTGTCTGCATGCATACCTGGGTACCTCATATATGTTTGTTGTCCTCAGAAGCCTGAAGGTGTTACATGCCATAGGGCTGGAGTTATACACAGTTGTGAGTCACTGTGTGGATGCTGAGAATTGATCCTGTGCTCTCTGGAAGAACAGATCGTTCTCTTAATCAAGAAGCTATCTTTCTAACCTCTTTAATTTTTTTTTTTTTCTGAGACTAGGTTTCTCTGTGTAACTCTGGTTGTCTTAGAACTAACTCTGTAGCCCAGGCTGGCCTTGAACTCAGAGAGTCACTTGTCTCTGCTTCCTGAGTGCTGGGATAAAAGGCATGTGCCATCACCACCCAGCTTCTCTTTCTCTTCCTTCCTTCCTTCCTTCCTTCCTTCCTTCCTTCCTTCCTTCCTTCCTCCCTTTCTTTCTTTTTATTGTGTGTGTGCATTTGTGCACTGTTTCTGAGTGCATTGTGTTTGATGTGTTTACTGTGTGTATGGGAGGTAGCAATGAGTTTGTTCAGTGTGTATGGGGGGGTTACTGAAATCTCTGTCTTATCCCTGGGGATGATCCTGGAGCATGTCAATTTCAGCCAGATTAGCAACTGTTTCCTCCCCAAGCCTTCTCCAACACTGAGACACGTCTGGTAACTTACCAGCTTCTGACAAGAGTTCTGGGAACCTGAACTCAGGTCCTCCTGCTTGTGCAGCAAACATCTTACCGACTGAGCCCTCTCCCCCAGATTTTGATTTTTGTTTTAATTTCCGATCTGTTAGAGACTGATATATGGAGTCAGGGATGTGGTTCAGTGGTCCAAGTCAAATTTTGCCTACTATGTATGTACAAGGCCTTGGGTTTGATCCCCCGACACTGGAAAATCAAACAAACTTGAATGTGGTCCTACTATGCACAGCTAGAACACCATCTGCAACTCTGTTGATGTGAGTTTCACATTGTTCCAATTGCTCTCTGCCTGCTTCAGTGAGAGGAGTCATTGACTGTGTTCTTGGCTACCAAAGCAATGTTAAATGCAATCCTAGTTTCTAATAGCTCACTCCCAATTTACCTTGGCACCAACAGTCTGGAAAGCCACCATTGCTGATATCTTTCCACAGGCTTGGAGAGACTGAGCAATGACAGCAGCTGAATGGATCCCAGGGGTCAGGGCATTCATGAGCCAAATCTCCTCACTAGAACATCTCTCAATGTCTAAGTAGACCAGAAATCCTACTGTGTAGCTGACCATTAAATATCAAGACATGCCAGGCCAGGCCTGAACCTAATGACAAAGGTACTCCATTGTCCCTTTAGAGTCACAAACACTACATACCCAGAAATAACTGCTTGTTTCTAATATTTGGTATATGCTGGTGTTGTTTCAAGTGCTTTGCAAATAAGAATTCATTAATCATAAAAAAAAAATTCAGCCCTCAGATATACAAGTGAGCATCCAGGGGCCTCTGACCTCAAAGAAAAGGCACCAAAAGTACCAGGTAGAACTAAGCCTCAGATGTAGACTCACACACAAACTTTTGTTCAATGCAAAAGATAATGGGAATAAATTTGTATGAAGGTATTTGAAATTGCAATAGTAGGTCTCTGTTCTTTTGAATTTATTCTATCCTTGAAGAGAAAATTAACTGGACCTCAACTTCTTATAGTGTCACCTGTGGTAATTATAGTTATAATTAACTATATAAATATAGTTAAACATGGGAGGACTTTTATTATACAATAGGTCATTTATAGTCCTTATAGAAGGCATATTGAATGTACCTCTTCTTGATAGGCACACAGTTGTGTAGATGACAGGCTTGGGTATCTTACATACTTGATCTGACCTTGGGCAAACATTTGCCTCTCTAACTCATCCACAAAATGCAAATGACTCTATCTCCATCACAGGGTAAACAACAGGATGAGGTACCACAAGCCAAAGAGGATTCATTCCTTGGTGGCTCTCTACAAGTAGGGATTGTATCTATGCTCAAAAAACCAAACATACCAGTAAGCCTCCCTTGGTGGCTGGGTTTAAGAGTGACTGTGATTCAGAAACCAGTGTCTCCAGCTGGGAGAGTTATCTGAATGGAGAATGTGAAAGAGAAAGGTAAAATTGTTTAATTTTTCTCAAATCCAAGCATCACTGTTCATGGATGCTCATCAGTGCTACTAAATGACCAAAAATTAAGCAGCCACATCTCCAACTCAGTCAAAGTCTGTGGTTTTTGGTTTTACAGAGAACAGCTGCAGCATATCCATGTGTGGTCATCTCTTCACCTTTCTTCTCAAATTTGGGTGCCTTAAGGGTTAAGAAGTCCCTAGATCTGCCTTCTATACACAGAGGAGGGAAGAAAGCATAGATGGTGCTAACTGGACAGCTACACGAGAGGCCTGAGAGCCTAGAGATGGCCAGCTTTTGCAATGGACACTCCCCCGCCCCCCAACACTGCCTATGTTACAGCTTCCTCGGACGCTTGACCTCAGGTCTGGAACGAAAGCCCCTCTTCCAGTGAGCCTGCATGCACCTGAGCGGGGAAGCCTTAAAGAACAAAACAGAGACAATTCTAAGGTGTTTGCTCTATTCATATCCTTTTCCAGCTCACAAAGGACTAATACAAAAAGTAAGGCCAGGAGAGAATCAGATAGCAGACACAATGCTACCCTTCTCCCATGGTCTCATTTCTGTGATTTGTAGTGCTTTTATTTTTCTTTAGAAACAATGCTGTTTATGAAATTGCACAACTTTTAAAATCTGCACAGGGAAGACGCTTGGCAAGTGAGCCCATTATGAAAGACAAGACTCTGCGTCGGCTCTCCAGAGTCCCAGATAGATCCAGTTATCACTGGGATGATGTAGTTCCAAGAGAAAATTAGTCTTCAAAGTCTCAAGTCATAAATCCTCCAAGATTCCATTTAGATTACTTAGAATTCATCAACAAGCATATTTAATAGATTTAGGACCAAATATAGCATCTAAAATTCCACACAATGACAAATTCTGAATGCGTAACTACACAGTCAATGAGTAAAAAGACAATCTGAAACGTAGGCTTTGATATTTATATCACCTGATACCTTCTCTGGGGTAAAACACACCCAGACAAAAACATTTTTGCTAAGAAATTTCATATCAGACATGGACATAAAACTGGGGTAAGTCAAGTTAGCCTTTAGTAGTTCTAAGTAGATGAAAGTGGATACTTGATTCTCTATATATTGCTTTTTTCTTTGTAGTTATTTCATTTTACACAGACTCACTATGGAAATAGATCCCATTCAAGCCTCTGAAAGTTGTCCTCATTTGTCTTCTAGGAATAAATGGAAGCAGGTAGACTGGTCCAAAACAAATAAGCCCAACAGTGAATGATGGCTAGACCAGGTTATAGTCTTATACTCAGTTCTTTCTAATGTCATTGTTTACATAAAATATTAATTAGCAAGAGTGAGACATAGTGGCACACACCTTTAATCCGAACGTTCATGAGACAGACGCAGGAGGATCTCTGTGTGTTCAAGGCCAGCAATTTCTATACTAGCCAAGGCTACACAGGGCTTTTAAAAAAAGTTAATTACCACGGCTAACAAAGTTCATAAAAGGCAGCATGAACTGCTACAAATACACTAAAACTCTGAATGTATATCAGAAATACACACAAGGGCTGGGGATGTGGTTTAGTTGGTGGAGTGCTTAACTAGTTTGCATGAAGCCCTGAATTCCATCTTCAGCACTACATACACACACACACACACACACACACACACACACACACACACACTTGGCACATGCCCATACACACATAGTTGGAAGAGGATTAGTAGCTAAAGGTTCTGTGTTCAAACTCAGCAGTATGATGTGGTTGGGCCTGTTCATATAGGCTAGTTGCTTACCTCTGAGCTCCACCGTCATTTGTAGATTGTGGATAATCCCTACTTCATGGGCTTGATATGAGGATTAGCAGTAATATATGTAAAGTACTAAAATATGGTGGGCAGCCATAACCAGAAGCTATTATTATTTGATTATTGGGGCTTGGGAAAGGTTTGCTGATTGAATAATAGGTAGATTAGCTGACCTCTGAAATCCATGGCAATGCTAAAATTATGATACTAAAAATGGAATTAAAAGTTCCTAATATCAAATCTAAGAAGGGTATTTTGAACTCTTGGAATTGTGATGCAAATCATCTTATGCTTCTCAGAACTCATATTATTATATGAGATTCACAGACTGCAGCACACACACATGTATCATTAAGATACTTAGGGTTAATGCCTGGTATGTGGAGAGTCTCTCTGTAGTACAGGTTTCAAAAAGGTTCCATCTTCATTTTGGAAAAAAAAAAAAAACAGAATTTTTTAAGTTAGTTAATTTTGTGTGTGTGTGTGTGTGTGTGTGAATCTTCAAAAAAAATCAATTTTGCATGTATGCATGTGTTGTGGCACGATTTTGGGAGTGGTGAGCAACTGGCAGCAGGAGTCACTATTCTCCTTCTACCGTGTGGGTTTTGAAACAAATCCCCTTGTCTATTAAGGCATCTCACTGGCCTATGGAGGTCTCTTCTTCTAGCCATAGACTGCTACTGTGCTTCCTTCCACGTTCAGGAACAGAAGCCTTGTGAGATGAAGGGTCTTCCCATGGTGACACAGAGATTGAACTTCAACTCGCATGTGAAGCCCCTATAGCCACCCACTCTGTACTGCCACCAGAATTCGGCTAACCCCTGTACCCCCAAAGCAAAGCACCAGAGACTGGAGAGACTGTCAAGGGAATGCACACACCAAATAGGAAAAACAAATGTCAGTAATACCTACTGCATTTGATATTTGACATTATTTTGACTGACTGCATTCCTACCAAGTCCTTAAAACCCGAGACCTGCATTTGTTAGTGCTAAAGTGGCAGAATGCAGTGGTCTTATTTCTGGGTATATGCTGTCAAACAATGAAAAGCGTCATTTCAGAAGATGCCTACACAATCAAATTCACTGCAGCATTACTCACAGTAGCCAAGAGGTGGAAATGACCCATACACCCATCAACAAACAAAATATACATATGCTTGATGGAATACTAATAAGTCTTCAAAGGGAGGAAAATTCTGACATATGAGACTGTGTGGATGAAAACGTGATCATATGATGCTAAGTGAAATAAGTTCATTTTAAAATGATAAATGTTTTATTTCGTTTACATGTGTATCTTAGATGGTCAAGTTTGTGGAAGCACAAACTAGAATGGTGTCTGCCCAGTAGAGGGAGAAGAGAACAAACATTGGCATTTAAGGGGTGGAAGATTTCCATACCACAAGATGAATACATTTCTGCAACCCCTCACTCAGTAATTTGAATAGGAATACCACTATACTGTTTACATAAAAATGGTGAAGATGATAAATTCCGTGTTATTGTTATAAACCATAATTTTATTATGTGGCAAACTGTGTATTTGTGTATGTAAAGACAAATATATGTCTATATGTATTTTTATATATTTATCTCGAATTGGCCAGTATTTTTATATATTTATCTCGAATTGGCCGACGATTTAAAAGTCTCAAACTTGGTAACATGAATGCTAAAAAGAGACACCTGTGGTGCCAGCAGAGTCTTTAATGCCTGGACTGGGGAAGCTATTCTTTTTATCTAAACCGGATGCCCTGTCATGCCCTCGCTCCAGGCTTCTTGTTTAGGTGTCTGAGTCATCTGTGCAGCTGAAGCCTGAATGTTTGGAACCATTTCTATTTCGCAATGCTACTCTGCCTCATAGGAGGGGGCTCTCCTTTGCCACCCTGAAGGTGGAAACGCCCCCAGAACAATGAACTTCATTTCAGTAGCAACTCTGTTGCAGCTCTGGTGGTCAACAGGCCTGTTTCTAAATCGAAGCTTCAATTTTCCTGGTTTCTAATGGTTTCCTTAAAGTCTGTAGAGTTTGCCTTTCTGACCCCAGACATGAGCAGAGCAAGTGGATAGCTGTTGGGAGAAAAAGCTTTGCAGTTCGATTTCAGGATGGCTGTGATCTCTGCATTTTTTGCTCCTAGATTCTGGTGACGATTTTTGATATATGCCTCTACTTATTGACCAAAGTTATTATAACCATTTTCTACGGTAAAAGCAATTGCATGTAAAATACCTTGCAGGGATCATACTACCTAATTGTTTAAGTGTACCAGGAGAGGACCTTCAATGGTTTTTTGTTTGTTTTCTGTTTTTTGAGAAATAAAAAAAAATTCCTCTTCTGCATCAAGTAGAAATACTTTCCCAGTTTCTAAACATTTATGTTGAGATGTGCTTTAACACTAATGGGGGGGATATCTGTCTCGTTCTGTAGTTATCTTTCACTGTAACTACACCAGTTTGGTTTCATCCATAGCTGTCAAAGGCTGGGTTTCTTATTCGTGGTGTTTCTTCCTCCTCCTACCTCCAAGTAGGCGCTTAGTTGACTGATTATAGAATCATAAGGTTGGCTATAATTCCATTTCTCCTTCTGACTTTGAACTTAAGTGTTCCAATTACTTTGCCCAATCCTAATAAGTCGGTAGCGTGCAAATGCTTGCCTTGATATTGCTGAAATATACAGAGCTGTGATTAGCATGGGATTGCATCATTAGAAAGCAAAGTTGAAAGCGGATGAGCAAAATCATCCCTTGCAGTGAAGTAAAACTGCCTGTTCCGAGGACTTACAATGTTAATGTGATCCTAGAGACACTTGGTGCTATGACTAAATATATATTATATTTAGAAAAAAATCCTCTGATGTTCTGGAACCTTCTGGCTTTATCCATTACTAGAAGAGAAAAGATCTTACAGAAGGACAAGCCCACTATAATACACAGCTTTGATGGCTCTTCCAGCCTGATGGAGCTAAAGACACAAAAGAATCTTTATACTGAAAAAGGAGGGGGAATGGGAAGAGAGGATAGGAGGGACAAGGAAAGGAAGAGAAGGGTAAGAAGGAAAAACTTTAGTCAATTCTGTTAGAATAAAACTGATATCTAGTCATAAAGTTAGAAGGCTTTATAGTAAGCCTGTGAGAGGGAAAAAGAACAATCCTCTCTCTCTTCTCTCTTCTCTCTCTCTCTCTCTCACACACACACACACAACACACACACACACAACACACACACACACACACACACACACACACACACAATGAGATACTAAAAAACACATCAGCACTGATGGTGCTATCTGAACTCCCTTATCTCTCTGTGTTACTGGAAATTATGTAAACTTTTGGAAACTAGGTAAGGGAGACAGGGAAATGCTTTCAATTGGGAATGAGATACAGACAAATCAAATGATAAATGGGAGGGGGAAATATGGCACAACGGAAACTAATGCCAAAGACTTATAAGGTTGATTAAGTAAACAAAACCAGAGTGGATCGCCATGGAAATGTATGAATATTGAATTAGGCAAGATTTGAATAGACTAATGATATGCCACTGACAGTGTTGGTAACAAATATGACACTCCATCTACACCGACCTCTACACTTCTAACATGTTTATTCCTAGGAAATGGGGGCAGGATTTGATGATTCCTTTAGTAATAGCTTACAAGCAAAATACGTCTTCCAATCTAAAGAAAAAAATGGACTCAATTCTCATCTACTTAAAAAACAAAACAAAACAAAACAAAAATGGCTTTGTGCTTTTGCTTTCTGTATGTGAGGAGCTGCAGTTAGCACAAGTCAGTCTGTCAGGCTTCTCGGTGGTCTTTGTTCTGATAAACCCCTCACAAAACTGAATTCTGGTGTGGCTTATCTCTCATACTGAGTATTTGAACTGTGACCACAATTCAATACACATAACTTGAAAGACCCAACATTAGGTCCCCACCCCCAACCACATACAGAAGAAACCAATAACCCTTAATCTATTTGTTTCCATGGCTACCATAGGATGTTTTATTTCAGTAAAACTCTTAGGTATTTCGTTTGGAGTGTTGCCTGCAAATGAAAGTTGGAGACCTATTCACTTCTACAACTATAGCGGAAATGGGAAGAGTGGACCAAATACAATGTTTTTCTTAATCATGGACTAACAAGATCCTTGTGATGAAAAGTTATTAAAATTGGCTAAATACATCAGCCCATAAGCCAAGTTAAACATTATTAAATTCCTATAGGGTTTAAGGAAATACATGCTACTGATTTCCTGATTTGTAGCAAAGAGATAAATCTAATCTGTAGAACAATGTATGAGACCATAGACACTGACCTACTGCTTCATACATGTAGGAACATGCAGACTATGTATCAAATACATGCATGACAACCAACCCTTAAATTATGTGCTTACCAGATGTTTTCTCTGAGTGTCAGGATGAACAATCTGCATAGTTGTCCAACAACCACCCCCGTGAAAAATAATTAAAAAGTTAGCTCTTCATCTCCCCCCTTAATTTAAATTTAAAAAGTCAGGAATGAGGTGGGCTATTTAAAGGTGCTGTCATTCAGCCCAAAAGGAAAGAATTTCTCAAATCTGCTCTTCCCAGGCTGAGTTAGCAGTAAGACCACACGGCAGGGGAGAAACTCTGTAGTGACTAGACAAATGGCTTTAAAGAGAATGAAATGAGGATAAATACAGCTGTAACCAGGACAGATCTGTCACTGCAAGAGGAGCCCGAATCCTAGCCTAGCTCTGCTGAGGAGGGGCTGGAGCCTGCAGCGGTGGAGGAGCCAGAATGTCCCAGAGCTGATGAGTGGAAGTTTCACAGCAGCCACAGCCCGGCGTGCTCCACGTCTAGTCCCTCTGGCAAAGAGGTCTCGCCTAATGCTACATAAATATCTGCGTTCACGATTCGCTCCGGGCGCGCCGCGTCGCAAACACCACAGGGAGAGAGGATATGCTTCGCAGAGCCGCGCGTGTAGCAGCAGTGGCTGCTCTTCACCCATCATCACCGTCCCTGAGGACTCACAGGAGATCTGTTAACTGACCAACGCTGCCTTTCGGTTCCAGAGGCAGCGAAGCGAGAGAACGTGTTTCTCAGCAGGCGGACCCAGGCATCCAGGACTCACGCTTTGCAGTCGCCCGCTCCTCTGAGAACAGCCGCAGGCAGACAGTGCGTCTCCGCCTTCCCCAGGCAATGCACACCGAACCTGCCCCGGAAACAGCCTGGGACCGAAACTGGGCTCTGGGCTCCACGATCTGGGCTGGAACGAGCACGCCTCTCTCCCCTGGGGCCTGGGGCCCACACTGCCCAGCGCGGGCACCCGCGCGCGACCGCAGATAACCCTTCTGCTTTCGGCCAGCTCCAGGCCATGGAGACCCGGACATGAGCCCGACCAGCCCGCACCGCCCGTGGCAGTCCGGGCGCGCGGCCACACTCCTACCTACGCGTCTCCAGGTCCACTATCCCACACATAAACAACCCCTCCCCACTCGCCATCACCTCCCCGCCCTTCGCATCCCTGAAGCTGTCCTCCCACCTCCAACCCCCACTGGAAACCACAAGGTGTCAAGGGAATGAACGTGAGGTCACAACACGGTCTGTGTGGGTTCCATCTAGATGATTTTCAAGCTCTTCTACCTCGAAAGTTACTTGGGATCTAGTGAAGAAGCTCAGCCCCCAAATTCTGGATCCGAGAACGCGAGGAGCAGAACCCATCATCTAGCTTTCCTTGGCTCACAGGCGCGCACCTCCACAACCCGCAGGGCACACCGCCGCCCCGGGGACCAGCTCTCCAGTGTTTCCTGGCCCCCCGGCACTGCTGGGGCCCTGGGCCGCGTAGCGGGAGGTGGCCAGGAGAGGGACTCACCCGGCCCGGCCCAGCTCTATCCGGCTCTGGTGTCATTTTCGCTTCTAGCACCTCAGACCACCGCGACAGTCCCCCCAGGCATCCCCTGCATAACACACCCCGGGGCAGGAAGTTTTTTCCCCCTTTTTTTCATCCCCCAGAGCAGCGCAGGCGCAAGGGCTCTGCAGGCTTGCGAGTCCAGACGCGGGAGGCTTCAGCTCTAACCGCCACCGCTGCCAGAGCCGAGCCCAGCGTTCCGGGCTCCGGGCCCAGTTCCCAAGTCCTGCCTGGCCCAGTAGCTTCCAGGACCCTGCGACACCCCCCTCCCCACTCTGCATCCTAAGAGCCCCAACCTGACCTGGCTCTTACCTGCGGCCGCGCCGCTCCGGCCCCGGCCCGACGCGCAGAGAGCCCAGGCTCGCGGATGGGTGCAGGAGGGCTGATGGATAGAGGACGGCGCCGGCGGGTAGCGGTAGCTGGGGCCGCTCGCGTCCTGGCCGGGAGAAACGGATCCAGGTCCACCTCTTCGCGTTCCTGCTTTCCGCCTTCTCCCCCTTTCCCTCCTCCTCCCCCGCCGCCGCCGCCGCCTCCCGGCAGCCCAGGGAGGATGCCCGGGAGAGGGAAGTCAGTCCTTCTGCTTGTCAGCCTGCGCGGCTATGCGCGGTGCAGCGCGGCTCTCATCGAGGCGGCGGCGGCGGTGGCGGCTCCGGCAGCATCGCCCCCGCCCTCTCCCCGCAGCCGCGGCGGCCGCGGGGCTGGGGCTGACTCTGGGCTCGGGGCTCGGGTTCCGGGAGGGGGCTGAGCTCAGGCTCGGCGATAGCCGGGGCTGCGGACGTGTGCTGCGGAGCCGAGGCCGGGGCTGGAGCAGCGGCTAAATCGGTGATGGCAGGGACAGCGGCGGCGGCGGCGGCGGCGCGGGGGTTGGCGCGGCCGCGGCGCGGGGACCATGCTCCCTTCTGGCTTGCTCCTCTCCGGGTACCGTCTGCTTTAGCTGCGAGGGAGGCGGGCTTCGGCGCGCAGCCAGGAGCGGGCGGAGCCAATCACGGGCGCCCGAGTAGGCGGGGGCGGATGGTGGGGGAGGCGGGGCGCCCCCGGCCCGGCTCAGCGCTTGGCTCCCGGGGCCCCAGGGATCCCCAGCAGCAGCGCGCTGGGCCCCGGGCTCAGTGCCAGCGGGTGTGTCCATCGTCGGTCCGCCGCCCCCGCCCCCTGCGATGACTCCCGGCTCGCCCGGCTCCGTGGCCGCGCCCGGCAGACACACGGCGCGTGGCCGAGCTGCTGGGCCATGGCCTCTGGGTTCCGAGAGCCCTGGGTTGAATCCAGACTGAAGGGATCTTCCCTTCTGCTCTCAACACCTGAGGAAACTGGTGGAAAGTTTGAGAAAGAGAAGTCATCGTCTTTCCGCTTCCGCCCTCCCTATGACACTCCAGCCACGAGAAGGAGCAGGAAATGTCCACATCTCCGAGGAACCACCGCGAGCCAAACCTGTCTCCTTGCACCTGCCCTGACTACTGAGCACATGAGAACTTTGCTATTTTCACAGACCTCCCTGGGTTGTTCAGACCACTCAGGCCTGTCTGCCTACTCTGACACACCAGATGCTACAGCCAACCAGTCCTCCCAAGGTCCACACTGCTCAGTCTTCCCCATTCCCTCTGCATGCTGTCTGTGCAGACCCTAACTGGAACACTAGGAGGAAACTTTGGCTGGAGACCTGTGGCTACCTGGTGTGGGCTTTTTCATCTCGCCAGAGCATTTCTTTTTCTGTGCTTGTCTTCCTTGGTTTGCAACCCTGCAGGTCTGTTTCTTATTCCCAGCCTTCCCTGAGCCCCCATGCAACCCCCACCATCTGTTTTCAGATTCAGAGGAAAAGCCTGTGACTCGGTTTCCTTCCATCCTCCAGGCCAGTCTGAAGGTCACGGTCAGTGGGTTCTTTTTCCTCCCTTCATTTCTCTCCACCTATAACCACCCCCCTTCCAGGAAAATACTCTGAGGTCTAAGGCCTGGTTAGAAATTGGGGGAGGGGTATGGTAGAGGAGTGATGTGGTTGGTTCTTAGGCCTGATCAGGGAGGGCCGGCCTGTGGATCCAGCCCTGTCTACCAGGGAAGACTGGTCCTTCCTCTTAGTGGTCTCCTATGATGTCAGATTCACAGCTCTGCTGTCTTGGCTATAAATTCAGTGCAGGGATTGTATATCCTTTAATACCTTGTAGGAAACACAGTATAGTGTCATCTCTGGTAAATAATAAATAATAATAAACTACTGAGGGCAGCAGCAGAACTGTCAGCAAAGAACGGAGACACTAGGGAGATGGCCCATTCGTGTTAGAGTAACTGCATTTCCTGGAATAAATATCAGATGAATGTTGGTGTACAAAGGCTTGAAAGGCTTGGGTTGGAGTGTAGAGTGCTTGCATCCCAGAGGAATCTACCCCTATGACAGGACATCCAGGGCAGCTAGTGGCAGTAAGGTAGTGACAGAGGGAGATAGGGTGGGGGTTGAGGGGAAAACAGCTCCTAGAGGTCCTCAAACTATACCTGAAGGTGAATGGTAGGTAGGTGTGGTTTGAATGCGAAGTTGTGAGATACTAAATGTGATGCTAGAAGAGCGCAAATTGTAGAAAAGAGAGCTGGATCGCTTAGGATTTACAATAGATACACAGACAATATCCCAGGCAACTCAATGCAAAGGGGAGAATGGAGCCACTGTCCTGCCAGTTCCCTGGAAAGCCATTCTCTGAGATGATCTGTGTGTGCATGCCAACAGTGACCATTACAGGACTCCCTCAGCCGCTTGCTGAGCACTTTCCTATATAGTAGCTACAGGCATTGCAGAATGTGGCCAAGGTTTGTAGGGTCTGGAATAGGTTAAAATCTGGCAATTTGGACATGTGTAGTTTCTGACCAATTGTTTTGAAGGATCCTCAAGTGAATAAAGATAAAAGTGCACTCCAGGAATCCTTCCTGGGCTCTCTAGGTGAGCCTAGAATAATTCTCCCTGTTGCCTTGCTGAGCATTATCATAGAAGAGAGGCAGACTGGAGCAATGCCGAGGGTGTGGGGTGGAGTGTTGCAAAATCTCCAGGTTTGAAGCTTGATAACAGCTCATGAGGGCGTCGAAATGTCCGGGGAAAGAGACCAGCTGTACATATTAGAATCCCAGAGGGTGTGTCCATATTTTCCTCACCAAACCTTCTTTCCACCTGAGCCTGCATGCAAATAGGATTTGGAGAAACCACATTTTCTTTTATGGAATTATGTCCAGCTGTGAACTACTTGCAGCGAAGTGCAGTGTTTATACAAAGGTCTGCCCTTGTGCTGGTTAGGGATTTTGTTGTTGTTGATTTGATGCAAGCTATACATTTGGTAAGAAGAAACCCTGACTGAGAAAGTGCTTCCACCTACATGGCCAGTAGGAAACTGTGTGGCTTGTCACATGTGCAAGTGTCCCTAGAGAGTCTAGGAGACCCTATTGGTTAATGTGTAGCCTCAGTTACAGGGAAAAAGAAAAACCAAACCAAACCAAACCAAACAAACAAACAAAAAAACTCATTTAGGATATAGGAGATGCCAGAACCCTGGGTTAACCTCCAAGGACAGTGGCATGTGTGGAGTAGACTGGCTCCAGTCTAGGAGAAAAGCTACATTTGTTGTGGTTGGCAGAGCTGGAGAAGTGTGTCTATCCCAGTTGTTTGGAGCCTAGGAGGTTGTGAGTTCAAGATGTTATGTTGGACATTGTGTTATTTACAGTGTTGGAGTTTGGTTTTGCTTGGCTTTGATGATATCAGTGCCCTGACCTTCCTTCTTGGAGTTAAAAAAAAAAAATATTTAAAACTGTTTGTTTGTTTGTCTTATAGGAATCCACAAATGAGAGGCTATGGACTACACAAGAGAACTTGGACTTTTAAAATGTTAAAAATTAAAAACAAAATGGTTACACTGAGTTTTATATTATGATATTAACAGGAGATCTTGGGATAAACCAAAGGAAAGGTTATTGGTTTAAAGTGGTGTGTATGAGTGTTTCAGATTGACAAGAGATCAATTGTGCTACTTTTTTGTTTTTATTTTTGTTCTTTCCAACTTGACACAAGCCAGTCATTTGGGAAGAAGGACCCTTAACTAATAAATTGCCTCCATGAGATTGGCTTGTAGGCAAGTCTGTAGTGCACTTTCTTGATTACTAATTAACACAGGAGGGCTCAGTACATTGTGGGTGGTGCTATCCTTGGGCTGGTGGTCCCGGCTTCTGTAGGAAAACAGTCCAAGGAAGCCATGGAGAACAAGCCAGTGAGCAGCACTCCCACATGGGCTTTTCAGTTTCTCTCTCTAGGTTCCTGTCTTGAGTTCTTGCCCTGATTTCATGGTCTACAGTGACTTTGAAACCTGGAGAGAAATGTTCCCTGTCCTCCCTGGCTGCTTTTGGCTATGGTGTTTATCACATCAATAGAAAGCAGACTAGGGCAGACCTAGACTATTCATGAGCTCTATTTTATCTGGGTCGTTGTAGCTCATTCCACCATCTCCACTGCACCCAGGGCCTGGGGTCCGTATTGTGTGAGGGATCTCTTACGTGCTTTCATAGATTTCACTTATGCCTAGATCTCTTCTGGGTTGTTCACTCTGGTTGTTTTGTGCTCCCCAGGGCCAAGCTCCACATTTGTCATGGATCTCTCTGCATGCTACTTGGGAATTACTGGTTTGCATGTGCATGGGGACCTCTCTGGCCATAGTTAAGAATGTCTCCATTGGCTCTGCCCATGCTAAGTCACAAGTTGGGTTCTAGGATCAGAATTAATATGCATTCATCTAGAGGGTGGCTTAGGAAAGAATGGGTTCATAATACATGGGGAAGTACAGTGGAACACTCAGAACATCCATTTCCTACTCAGAGCCAATGACATTCTTTGTGCAACCAAACAGACAAGGGCTTTGTTCTGGAAAATCCCTGCTCTTATCTATAGGAAGCCACCATCAGGATGACCAGAAAGTCACATATACTTTCTGTGCCAGGATGGGCTTCTCCCTTTATTTGTGTCTATAGCAACAACCTCAGCAGTATAATCACTTATTTGGTGGCTACTGCATGCCAAGCACTGTACCAGTATCTCCTATTAATGATTCCTTGTCAGTCATCACAGCCACCTGTGGAATTGATATTATCAGCTGCCTAAGTCCAGGGAGGGTAAGATGAGCTCCTGCAGTCACACAGCAAGCATGCAACAGAACTGGAATGTCAGTGTGCTTACTTCCAAAGCCTGTGTGTGTGTGTGTGTGTGTGTGTGTGTGTGTGTGTGTGTTTCCTTTATTCATAGTCAGTTCTGAACCCAGAATTAGAAACAGTTTTAGAATACAGAGCACTCATGTAGACGAGGGGCAAGTGTCTTTTTGATTAGTGAATGCTTGGGTTCCTTCAAAGAGTGGAAGCACCATCAGAACCCTCAGGTTTGACAGGACATCTGTCTCCAGTGGTAAGTGGATATAAACAGAGCAGCTGCCAGGCTCTGCTGGCTGGAGCTTGTGCTTCTATCACAAACCTGTTTTTCTAATATAGTGTTCTGCTAAAACCACCCCTACTTGACATCAAAGGCATTAATAAATCCAACCTAACCAAATTTTCTTCCAATGGCTAAATCGGTCTATAAAAATCAGTTTAGCACCTACTGTATGTCCTGCAATCCAACCCCACACCATTGATTGAGACAGGAAATCCCAATTGCTGAAGTGTTCCCTGGGCTACCTTACTCTGTGATGGGGTGGTCCCAAGAATCTGGGGACCATTTAACTGTAGGTCATCATTTCACCCTGCTTATTCTCCCTGAGACAGTAAGGCAACGAAATATTTTTACTTGTTTTTGACAAGGGTTAAAATAGCAAGTGTTAGGGAGAAATATAACTTAGCGTTCAGATGTAGGGGAGGGCCTCCAGATGTGAAGGGGTCCAGAAGAGAAAGGCTGCTCAGGATGGCTTCTTGGAAGGGGCAGGTTCTAGCAGATCTGAAGTAGTAGGAGCATTTGATTGAAGGACTGATTCCAAAGACCATTTCTGAAATATAACTCATTGCTCAAAGCCACTGGGAGGAGATGAAAATGAAAGTATAAATTCCTCTGTTGCCTAAATGGGTGAAATACTAGATTCTAAGGCTCAGAATGGAGCTGTCCTTTTGGAGGGTTTCTTAATGGCAAGGATTCAGCTCCTTTTTTAGTACCACTTGTTTGCAGGTGGCAGGAGTGCTAATTAAACAGAGCCACTAACAATTTTCCTGGGTGGCTCTGACTCCCAAACTGGCAGGAGACATAGTCTGTGTTTCTGAGATCAGCTTCACTCCCCATCGATGCTGTGACGCATCCATGGGAGAGAGGGGGGTGGAAGGGTGCTGCTCAGAACATAGTTATTGGTTAATGAATTATTTATAATGATCAAACTTCAACTTTACTTTTCAATGTTTAAAAAGTGGCCAGTGTTTATGAGAGAGAATGTAAAAATAAAACCCAAATGATTGGTAGGATCCGTGAAGGGAAATTTAATTGCATTTTTGAGGATTCTTTTACTCACTGGAGCCTGTTCAGTAAGGATAAAATTCAGGGGTCTTTTGAGAGAGGATTGAGCCCAATGGCTCCTGACATTTCTGAGCTGTTTTTGAGAATAAAGAGGCAATGAGCTTTCCTGACCCCTGCTGTGTTTCGGAGTCCATTCATGCCCCTGTTTGTCAACTCCCTTTGGGTTTTTGGCAGTGCTGAAGGCTGGGATCCTGTCATGACTGGTCATTCTGAAGCCTAGAATTAGAACAGTGGCCTCTTATCTAGACCAGGGACTCAGAGTGTTCTTGTCTTATGTATCATTTATTTATTACTTTTTTTGACAATTTAATAAATGTGCATAAAATAATTTGATCATTTCTACCCTTCCCTTTCCACTCCTTTCCAAGTCTCCCTCCTTTTTTCTTGTCTTTTGTTTGTTTTGATTTTAGTGACCCACTGGGTTTAATTAGGGCTGTTTGCAAGAGTATGGGTGGTAGGTCATTTTCTGGAGCATGGATAACTAAGCAGTGGCTTCAGCACTAAAGAACAATAACTCACCACCACCCCTCACAGTAACCATTAATTAATTGCCAATTCTGGGAGGTGGAGGGCCTCGTGAACATTCCCCCATCTATTCTGGAGTGTTGACAGATCCCATCTTGTGTGGGTCCTGTGCAGGTAACTACAGCTGTTGGGAGTTATCAATGCAATGGTTGTGTCATGTCAGAAGACAGCTCATGCCAGTCTTTCCGTCTTTGGACTCTAGTAGTCTCTTTGCTCCCTTTATTTAGTAAACAAAGCAGTGGTTCTCAACCTTCCTAATGCTTCGATCCTTCAATACAGTTCCTCATGTGGTGGTGACCCCTAATCATAAAATTATTTTCATTGCTACTTTATAGCTGTAATTTTGCTACTGTTATGTTAATATGTACTATGCAACCCCTGTGAAAGGGTCATGACCCACAGGTTAAGGACTGCTGCTTTAGGGCTATGTTACATGGTCTTCACTGGGATTCAGGCTACCTGACTATATGCCAAAGTCTCTATGTGCTTTGGAGGAATAACAGGCAGAAGCAGGGGCATCTTAGTGTGCAGCATTCAGCATTGAATCTCATTTCTATCAGCCATTTAACAAACAGAGCCTGTACCAAGGCTTTATCTAAAGACTTTCGGTTTGTCTACACTCCCAAAGCAGAGGTATCCTGTGGCATATATACAAGTAACATGTAGTCCTTTCTCCAGGGAGTGCAATGGAAAACCTGAGAATGAGATGCCTAATAGTCAACGGAGTTTTGAGATACATCTGTGTTTGCAGTGTCAAGCACCTAATGGTTCCTGGTGCTCGGGGATCTGTTGGAATGTGTAAATTTTCACTTCATCTTCATATTAATCTCTGTTAGCATTTCTGAAGCTGTGCCATGAGCTTTATGTACAACAGAACCCAGGAGGAAGAATTCCTGAGTCCATGGCTAGTGGAAAGACTAAAATCAACAATGTTGTGCAGATGCTCCCACTCTTGAACCAAGGGCGACAAAGGTAAGAAAAGAGATGACTTTTGTAGCTTCAATAAAGGCCATTGAGTGTCCACTGCATCTTACCAAGTATCCTAAAATAGCCCTGAGTCTATGATCCAAGCCACCATCTGGTCTAAGAGTACCTTGCTGTAAGAAAACATGAGATGCGAATTCTAAATGATGAAGCAGAAGACTCCGCCAGCTTGCATCCCCAGAGGATGCATGAGCTTTCCTTACTAAAAGAGCTCTTCTCTTGGATGCTTAATCGGTGGCTGCTTTGCTGAAAATTCTGCTCACATATAACTGCTCAGAAACACATTATTTTTATTTATTTAAGACTTATCACTTACCGACTTCGGAGAGGTCCAAAGCAACTCACAGGTTAAAACATACAGTGAAAGAAGGTCTTCAAAAGTGAAGCAGAGGAGATGGCACCAAAAGGAAGAAATGGGGAGAAGCCTCAGGCCAAAGTATAAAAAGCACTGCAATTAGGCTGTAGGCAAATACAGGGCAGCCGTACCACATCATCTGATTATACAAAGGAAGGTGCATTTTTTTTTATCATGTCATAAAATGCTGGGAGTGAAAACTGATTAAACATGATACTATTATCACTGGAAGAATGGGATATTCTTTAGATAAAAAGTTTTCAGCTTGTCCTAGCATTCTGAAAAACAAACAAAACAAAACAAAAATCAAAACAAAACAACAAAAAGTTGTTATGCTACCACAGCCCTACATCCATGCTCTTTATGACACTCAAAGCTTTGAACAATATTTACCAGAGCCTTTATAGGCTGTTTTGTTGCAGAATCAAGGAAAGGGGCAAATGAGATGCATTTCCTGTGGGTGACTGTGTACCTTCTTAGACAGCAGCAAGTATCTTCTTACTGACCGCTAAGCTCTCAAAAATGTCAATATAGTTTCAGACAGTTTTAAGATTATCTTGAGAGTTCTGGGAGGTATCAAAGTTTTGTAGAAAGAATTTAAACATGAAAATAGATTGGAATTAGATCAACTTGGACATAAAGCTCAAAAGTTGAATATCATTTGGGATCGGGAATCTTTGTAAACCGACCTACAGGATAAATTCAACTCAACAGAACTTAAGATTTCAAAATGGTGGCAGCTAGATTCTCAAATTATAATGGAATTATTGGGAATAAAGAATGACATGTGGTGGTACGTGTGTATGTATTGTTCAAAAGCAGCAGAGTTGTGAGTTCAGGTGGGAGAATAGCAAATAAAGATCTACCAATGATGAAAATGCCAATAACAACAGACACTCACTTAGCACTTACTATATGTCAGACACTGTTCAAAACTCCTTTTTCGTTCTTCCCTTTTAAATGTTAAATTGTTTTTCTTAATCCTTACGTCAAAAGATTTAGAAATCAATGAACTCTGAGTGTAAAATTTTCAGGGCTGACACACAGAGAGAAAGGAGATAGCTTGCTATTACCAGGGAGTCTGAACCATCCAATAGGTGGAGGGTATGGTTGGTTCCTTGTACACACAAGTCTCAAATCCCCAAATAGAAGTTGGACTATACCTTGCCCCAGGTAAACTCTGGGTGTTTTTGGCTGATGGTTGCTCCTCTGATGCTGATGAAGTCTGCCATAAAGTTTGGAAATTAATATGAAATGAATGTAAGAAATTCAGTTGTATTAGGCACCACCCCAAAATCTTAAAATAGCAAACATTTCCTGTCTTCCACAATGCCAAGAGTCCTGAACATAGCTGGTGGTTTGGGCCTTAGGAATACTTGTAAAGTTGAAGTTAGATATTAGCTGGAGTTACAGAGTCATCATTCCTGAAATCCAGGGAGTATACTGTACCATGCATGTTCTTCTACTCACAGGCCTCTAAGGATGTTGAGGTATCCAGCCACCAGGACGATATGCAAGGATTCCCAACTCTCTTCTTCATTTATTTATTTTGCATATGAATATGTGTGCATGCATTATGTGTATGTGTGAGCATCCACATGCCATGGCACGTTTCTGGAAGTTAGAAGAGAGTCAGTTCTCTTTTCCTACCACGTGGGTTCCAAGGATTAAAATCAGGTCATGAGCTTTAGATACTGAGCCATCCCATTGGCTCAGGGATTCTGAACTCTTAAGGCTGAACAAAGGAATCATTTCCAAGTTCATGTTAGCTGTAGGTCCTTGTTAAAAAGTATGTCTTTATATGGCTACTTCAAGGTGTGGAATTGTGTGTGTGTGTGTGTGTGTGTGTGTGTGTGTGTGTGTGAGAGAGAGAGAGAGAGAGAGAGAGAGAGGTTTTGAATATCTTCAAAAAATGAGGGAATGTTGGACTTGAAAATGAAGATGTCTCAAGAAGACAGGAGTTACCTTAGTAGAATTTTTAATATGTAATTACCAGAGTTGGAATGCCTGTTGTTGCAATCATAATGGCTCACAGGGAAGGTCACCTTTGGGTAAAGTGGAAAGGGGGAAAGAAGGGACATAAATACAACAGAGTCATATAAACCTTTGCTAATTAGGTTAATCAAGGCAGCAAATTGTAAGTACAATGAAAAGCTCTTCTTATTTGGCACTAGCAGCAAATTAAGAAAGTGTGTGGGGGGAGTGGGGGACAGGTAAGTGATTGCAGAAAGTTGTCTAACAGGAAGGATTTCTGCAGACCAAAGTCTTCCTGAGTGCCACCATGTACCAGGCAAGGTGCCAGGTTCGAAGGATACAGACATAAACAAGAAAAGGACACTGCTCTTGAGGATCTCCCTGTCTAATGGGATAGCAAACTAAATGAATGCTCCTCAGCATGATCAACACTGCAAAGAGATGCAGTCCAGACAGAAGGACGGTTTGGTCAGCACCTCTTAGGGGTGAGTGAGTCATGGAAGACTGATTTTGCTCAGGAGTCTTGGAGAGTAGGAATTTGATAAGCAAACCAAAGCTGGGAACGCAGAGAAAACAAGAGCCACCAACATGCCTGTGGAGGAAGGCGAAGCTGTTGGTGGTTTATATGGTTAGAGCAAGTCAGTCACCGTAATTTGAGAGGAACATGGAGGCCACTTTTCAAAGATCCCTGGGGACCTGAACAGAATTCAAAACGGGCAAAGCAGAGTTGTGCAAAGCATGATCCACAGAAGAATCAAGTGGGAGTCCTGAAAATACATACTCCCAACAACTCATCCACTTTGGCCTATTCTTCACCATAATTCTCATCCTGTGTTATACTACACTCCCCAGCCTCCTTTGCAGCCAGACTACATTTCCCATCACCCTTTGCAGCTATGTTATTCTAGTTCCTATAGCCTCTTTACAGTTAGGTGTACTCATGTGACTGAGGTCTAGCCAATGGCAGGCTAGTAGAAGAAACCTGTGCCATCTCCTGATTTGACCTGTTAAAATTTGACCTTCACCTTCTCCATTCCCTTTTTCCTCTTTTCTGTGTTGTTGTAGACAAACACAGGTGCCTTATAAGTTCAGTGCTAAAGACTAACATCATCAAATCATCAAACTCGAAGAAACCTTTGGAGATGGCTGCCCACATATACAGGACAATTCATTTGTGTACTTTATGAGAATAAAAAATAAATTCTGTTACTGAGCTACCATGCACACTGGGATGAGTTTTAACGTCTACTCTTTCCTTAACACAGCAATTGACCTGGTCTCCGAGAAGAGATCTGAAGATATATATATATATATATATATATATATATATATATATATATATATATTCATTCATTTTTCCCCCCAAGTATCCCAGGAGAGTTTGAGGATCAGTTCTGGAGGGCAAAGCAGACCCAGGCCCTTGCAGATTTACAGTGGACCAATTAACATAACACTATTAGCCTTGTAAGAGAGAGGAATTTTGTCTCCTTATCTTTGCCAAAGAAAATGATCTGACTGAAAAAGAAAAGAGAACTTTGGTGAGGGGAAAAATTGAAGTTTGAGATGAGTAAAGATATTGTAAGAGCACCGAGCCACTGTAATTGAGCTGAAATCTCTTGGGCAGGACAAATAACACCCTGGGGAGTAGAGAGAACTCACTGCTGAGGATGAAGCATAGATCTTCCACTGGGGATGCTTAAGGGAAGTAGAGACTGAGAGAAACTGGGGTGCTGGAGGTGGCAACACAGCTCTGCTTTTTAAAGACGGGGAAAGAACTTGCAAGCACAGAAGCAAATTTCTCCTACCCATCCTCATTAGATTCCCTGATCAGAATATTGAGGATGATTCATGAGCATATGAAAAAAAAATTTGCAGAACTCTCTAGATGCCAAAAGCAAAACCCCAACAGAGCAACTGTATTCCCAGTTTTGTGGTAGGCTCATGTACTGGTTAGTCTTTTTGTTAATATGTCACAAACTGGGTCATCTGGGAAGAGGGGACCTCAGCTGAGAAAAGTGCCTCATTGTGGGTAAGATTTGATTAATGGTTGATGTGGGAGATTCCAGAAAACTGTAGGCAATGACACCCCTGGGTAAGCAGTCCTACATTGTATTTAAAAATGAGCAAGCCAAGCCAGCAAGCAGTGCTCCTCCTTCAGTTCCTACTTCCAGGTTCCTTGCCTTGAGTTCCTGCTTGAGTTCTGGCCTTGGCTTCCCTCAATGATGGACTATGATTGGGAAGTGTAAGCTAAATAAACCCTTTCCTCCCCAAGTTGCTTTTGGTTGTGGTGTTTTTAGCATATCATTAGAAAGCAAACAAAGCTTGCTAGGTTATTATGTCAAGGGGCTGTTTTAGTTAGATAGACACAAATTGTACCAAGGCTAGATATTTATTAGGGTATCTCGTGTTGAATTTGTACACAAGATGAAGTACAGTGGGCCTTCCACACTCATGAGCAGAATAAACCAAGGATCATAACTAATGCGGGGAGATTGCATCTATGTTGGACATGAGTATAAAAATATTTTTGGTCATTATTCCCTAAACACTATCACACAGTGACATTACATTTATATTGTATTAGGTATTATAAGTGATCTAGAGATTAATGTATAACACATAGGGGGATGTTCATAGAGGGTATACAGCCATGTCACTTTACATAAGGGGTTTGAGCATCCTTGGGTTTTGTATTTGCTGAGGTCCTAGAATACTTCCCTGGATAGCAGCAAACAACAACTGCAATTTTAACTGTACACCAGAATACCCAGTAGGCAGATTTAGTTGTTTTATGGCCATACTCAAATATGCTGACCAATGCCACTGTAAAAAAAAAAATTGATATCCTTACTAGCACTACAGACAATGAGCACTACAGACAATGATGACTTATTTTATTCTTAACAGAATTTTGATATGAAATGCAGAAAATACTTTTATTGACATGATAAGGCCCAAAGAACATACTAGAGTACTAAGCTAAATCTAATGGTATGAGATGCGACAAAGAAATGATAGCATTAGACATCTAAGCCTTAAAGAGTCCCCTGTGAGGTCAGGGTGAGAGCCATCAGCTACAGTACAAGAGAGAACATCAGCTACAATACAGGGATTACAGCACATGACATCATGGTGTCAGTCGGCCATGTTGTTTAGTTGCTCTAATCATAAAGCTGTTGTAGGTTTGATTGAGGGATGCCTGATGAAGGAGCTCTCTAGGTTCACTGGGAGTCAAGCCCTATGTGGAATTTAGTCATGATTTCCCTTTTGTAAGATGATTAAGATGTCTAGAGGATGCCTACAAGAGTTTCATCTGTTGGGTGTCAGAAACTTTTCATTTGAAAAGTATCTAAAGAACTGAGGAAAAAAAGGGTTCAATGCCCAGGAAATGCGAGGTTAAGTGAAGCCGATGGGGTCACCCGAGACCTGTACATGCTTACCTGAAGGGATGTCAGAAGCAACAGGGCTTAGGAAATTGGTCTGGTAGGCAATTGTGGTGCCTCTGAGAATGGGCTGTCCACAGAGAGAGCAGAGAGTAGATGGACCCTTTGTGTGATGACTTAGAAGAAAAGAATGACTGGCAATGTAGACATCAGTAGCTGCTGTTACTGGCTGACATTTCTAAGAACTTAGGCAGTAGCTGAAGCAGACTCAAATGCTCGGCCTGGTTTTCATGTGTGGCGTAGTAAATTCATGTGTGGCGCAGGACCATTGGCTTGAAACACTGAAAATGTATTATCTTGTATGGGAACTCTAAATTTAAAGCATCTACTGGCCTGCTCCTTCAGTATTCTCCAGGGGCAAATCCGTTTTCTTGCTTTTCAAGGTTTAAGGGTCTCCCTGCATTCAGTGGTTCCTGACCCTCCTTCTATCTTCCTAGCTCACAGAAACACACATCACTGTTTTGCTGTCTCTGGTTTTGACCTTCCTGCCTTTGCTCAGATGGACTCTTGGTATTGTATAGGTCAATCTGGATAGTCACAATTTATCATTAAACTTCAAGGCCTTGAAACATATCTGCTTAGTTCCTTTTTCATGTAAAGTAAGATGGTCACAGCTTTGGGGAGTTAGGAATTAACATGATGATTTAGAAAGGCGTTATTCTGTCCATCCCAGCCATTTTGTATAGTGATGTACTCTCAACTTAAGCTCTCATTACTTTTGAGGGTTGGGCATCATTTCCACTCAAACAAAGAGAAGCAGCTTGGGGAAGGTAAAGGGACTCACAACAGTGCCATGGTGTGACTGGGATTTGTACCTGATTGTAGCCCAGTGTCAGCCCCGGAACCACTGTGTTAGCTTGTGCTCAGCCAGAAATTTCAAGCATTAACAATCGCTTTTCTTTAATAGTGTTAATTTACTCGTGACATTATTGCGGTTTATTTTTTTATAAATTGTAATGTTAAGCCAGGCATGTCTGGCTAATATTAAATTTAACTGGTCTTCTCTTGCTATCTCCTTAGCATCTTCAGCAAGCAGCTTCTTCCCTTCCTGAATATTTTTTTTTTTTTTTTGTCACTTTGGGTCTTCTCAGACACAGGAGTTTGGAACAGTGTTATTTTCCGAGTTAGGATCTGACAGTCTTTGCAGACTAAAGGTTACACAGTTGCAAACATTTGTTTCTAACCCAAAGTAACAGAGTTATCAGGGAGAGCATGCAAGGATCCAGAAGTGCTGGTTAAAGCCTAGCAGTTCTTCCAGACAGCAGGAAGTTGCTATGTTGGCATCACATGCTGGGGTGGGAGATATCTAAGCAATGCATTCAGGGGAAGCTCCTGCTTTTCCTATATAGGCACTCAGGCACTGCAGAGTGGGCAGTGAGCAAGTCTCCTGCTCAGGCCTCCTGTACTGGGACATTTATTCCCACATCTCAACATCAGTGGCCTGGTTTTCCCCCTTGCAAAGCAAGGAAAGATACATCAAGTGATGGCCCCATTGTACAGATGAGACGCTGAAGCTCACACACTGGTTGTCTGCATAACCACTTCAGGGTAGAGTGTGAGGCAACTTTAGGGACCTGTATTCTAGTCTGTCCCTGGGCCAGAGAGTATATCATTTTTCTGTCGTCTTCTTTCTAGCATGTTCCTTTTTGACTACTGGCGCTTTTGTTGTCCACCCATAGCCTAGATCTGCCTATGCTGTGCTACACCTGGCTCTGGAACAAAGCAGAATCACATGTGGAGTGTGCCCAGTTGCATGGAGACAGGTCTTGGGCACATACATGGGATGAGGAGTGGGAAGCAGGACATCAGGAAAATTCTGCCAGCATCAGAAAATGAGTAAAAGAGTTCACAGGGCTCAGGAAAAGATGGCTTGGAGTTGGGAGCTTTGTCCAGACTGTTGTAGGGAAGGGTGGTTGAGAAGCTTCCTATGCACTTGGTTCAGATCTTGTTCAACTGGGGGCACTACCTGACTGCCTGAGCTAGTGACTTCTAGATCATTCTTCAGCCAGCAGTGCCACAGAGTTTGTCAAGTCCACACCATGGGCTTTACCATTGATAGAGGGCCTCAGAGTCTAGGAAGGAAGGAACATTTTTTAAAAAATTACTTAAGAAATTAATGCTAAATACTGGGCTAGAAGGACTGAAGCTGCTCTTCCCAGGGATCTAGTTTGTGACACACACTGACTCTGGATACAAGGAAGAATTTAACACATCTTCCTCACAGAGATCAAACATCACAAGACAAAGATTACAACTCAGACAATGTAGTAACCAGACCAGGGTGATTTTCAGGGAAGATAAAGAGAGTAGCAAGAGTAACAAGGAATAAGGGAAGAGGAGGTACATGGGAGCATGGAGCACAACTGTTTTTATGCCAGCACTGGGGTATTAAGGGTATGACAGGTCACACATCCACAGACACACACACACACACACACACACACACACACACACACACCCACCCTCCTGCCACAGCTTGAACTCAGGGCCTCACACATTCTAGGTAAATGTTCTTTCACTGAGCTACAGGATGACCTGGAAGTGCCACTTTTAGAATTTGTCTACCAGGGAGACTCCATTTCTTAACCTTCACACCCTCCTGCTGTGTTCACTGATGGCTTTATATCCCATTGGACTGTTGTTCCACAACACACACACTCACACACCAAATGTATTTAGGTCATATCCATCCCTCATTTAACTTCTAACTCCTTGCTAGACTATCCCTATACCCTTCTTTCCCCCCTTCCCTCTCCTCCCCACCCACTACATCTCTCTTTCTGAAACCCACCGAGTCCAGTCAGCGCCTGCCATGTGTGCACAGGTATGACTGGGTCAATTACTGGAGCATGGACAACCTACCAAGGGCCTAACTCTCAAAAAAAGTTGACTCTCGCTTTCAAAGGCTAGTGATTCCCCCTTCCCCAATACTGGAGTGTTGACCGAGACTTGATCATGCAGGCAACCACAGCTACTGTGAGTTTAGGAATGTAACTGTCCTGTCAGGTCTGGTAGACAGTGTTAGGTCTGGCACTGTTGAACCTCTGGCTCTTACAATCTTTATGTCCTTTCTTCTATAATGTTCCCTAAACTTTGAGCAAGGACAGAATGTGTGTGATACAGCCCACTTAGGACTGAGCACCCCACAGTCATTTGTTCTCTGTGCTTTGGCTACTTGTGTCTGTGCTAACCACCATCTACTGTAAGAAGCATCTCTGACGAGGGGTGAGAGTTAGCACTATTCTATGTTTATAAGGGTAAGCATTTATAAGGCAGTTTGATACTGTCTGTTTAGCAAAATAGTAGTAGTGTGTTCTCCCCTCTGGGACTCTTTAATCTTCTTGTGTGTGGGTCTAACCAGCCTTTTCCTGGTGAACATCACTCCCTGGAAGGGTCCCAACCAGTCAGCAAATCTGTGATAAAATAGAGGAACGTGAAATAACTTCTAAAAAACTGATTTTCTTTTCTTGTTTGGTTTTTTGAAACAGGGTTTCTCTGTAGCTTTGTAGATCAGACTGGCCTCAAACTCACAGAGATTGGCCTGCCTCTGCCTCTGCCTCTGCCTCTGCCTCTGCCTCTGCCTCCCAAATACTTGGATTAAAGGTGAGCACCACTACCTTGAGGCTCAACTGATTTTCTTTGCAAAATACATTATTAAGTTACAATTCATATACCATAAAATCCATTCATTTTAAGTATGAAATGAAATGAAAAACTTATATAAATGTGCAACTGTTCCCACATTCAGTTTCAGAACATTTCAATTATCAGAGACGATAATTTAAGTGCACAATATAGCAGGTGTGGGCTTGCTGGGCCTACTTGAATACACATTCCTCAGAGTGTTGTGCCTAGGAAAAATCGTGAATGCATTTTTAGTAGTTACTTTGTGATATGCTTTTGGGGGCAAAAAAAAAATAATAGTAAATTGAAGCTGAAGAGAGAAGAATCTGTGTGCTTGAAATCTTAAGAAATCATTATCTATTTTGTGGATCACTTCATTAATAAACAGATTATTACAAAAGTAATTATTTTAGAAATGGGAAGTGCCATTAGCTAGTACGATGGTGTTGCCTATTGGGACATATAAGACGTCTTTTTAATTTGCTCTTTAAAAATCACTTATACCCACAAAACCACTCCAGTCAATGAAGGAAATCTAAGCCTGGGCAAACCTTTGTTACCATGGTAAAAACAGCTCTACCTTTTCTTTCTTTTTCTTCTTCTCCTCCTTCTTCTTCTTAATTTAATTTATTTATTTCCAGTCAGATTGTTTTCCTTCCCAGAAGTCACTACTTGGGTTCAGGATGTGTTTGCTGAGAAGGGCCCCAATCCCAAGACTTTGTGAAAGTGACCTCTCACAGCATGGAAGGTGCCATGAAGGGAACACAGAATTGTGGGTGCTGCTGTGGTTTCTACACACACAGTTTAGGAAACCCACCATCTGGACCCAGTGGTATAATCCTGTATATAATATAATATAATATAATATAATATAATCTCAAAAGGTTGAAGCAGGAGGATCACAAGAGGAAGGCCTGGCTTGACTACAGATCAGGTTCAAGGGCAACCTAAACAATTTAGGGAGACTCTACTTCAAACTGAGAAGAAAAAACAGGGCTAGGGATGTAGGTGGTCGAGCACTTGTATAGGATGCTTGAAGCTTTTGAATTCAAACTCTAATTCAAGAGGGAGAGAGAGAGAGAGAGAGAGAGAGAGAGAGAGAGAGAGAGAGAGAGAGAGCTTAGAAGAACTTCCCTGCTGAGTGTACCACATGTCCACATGTCCCTGTCCTCCATCAGCTTCTCTATCATTGCAAGGCTATAGGCTCATGAAATATGAAATCTTTCTCCAGGTGAAATAGAGTCACTTTTCCTATCAAAACTGAGGAAAATACCAAATGCATGATCTTATGTTGGAAAGACTTCCAGTGCCCTGGAGATCTGTCTGTGAGTATATGGAGGGGTGGACATTGTGCTCCTTTCCACTCTAATGGAAAGAGACAGATACCCCAAATTAAAGTTGCATCACAGACTACTTCTTTTTAAATAAAAAACAGTATCATAATGTCAAAAAAAAGTTTACCACCTTAAATGGACAGCTTAATGCATTTTTACACTGAACAAGTGTGGGGAAGAAACATACCCCAGGACTTCTCTGACATGCCCCCCACTCATTACTTCCAAAAAGTCACCAGCATCTCTTTTCTATCAAAACTGATTCTTTTTTGCTGTATAGAATAAAATCACACAGTATGCTTTAATTTTTTTAAACCTGGCTGTTTTCATTTAATCTTAGTGTCTGTGAAACTCATCATGCTATTCTCTATAACAGTGGTTCATTGTTTTAGTTTTTATTTTGAGACAGGGTTTATATAGTCCTGGCTGGCCTGGAATTTGCTAGGCAGGACTTGAACTTGCCATAATCCTTCTGCCTCTGTCTCCTGAGTTCTAGAATTGTAAGAGTGTGACACAGTGCTGGTAATAGCTCTGTTTTGACATTACTGTATAGTATACCATTGTAGAAACACACCTTCCTTCTATTGCTAGCCATGTGGGCAACTTGCGGCCTTTTATCTGTTTTACGTCTTCTTCAGTGCACCATTATCGAGTCAGTGAACCCACCTTAGCAATTGTATGAATTACTTTCTCATTGTTGTGATCAAATAGCTGACAAAAAGCTACAGAAGGGGGAAGGCAGGGTTCATCCTTACAGTTTAAGAAGGGGACACAAGGCTAGGACACATGGGCAGATGCATGAAGTGGCTAGCTGCATTGTGTCCCAGGAAGCCTAGAGCAGAAGAATAGTGGGGCTGGACCGCACAGCAGTACCATCAGCTGGGTACTGGTGTTCAACAGATGAGCTCAAGAGGTCGTTTGCACATCAACACAACAGTATTAGAAATGTCCTTCCCACCTAAATTGCATATTTCATTATTGGCACAAAGCTGTTCCTAATGTTATCTCTTTAACTGTTTACTATTTATGTTTCTAGGGACGAGAGTCCTTTCATTATTTTTATTAGTAGTTTGCTTTTTCTCTTTTCTTGGCATTTCTAGGGACTTGTAAATTTCATTAGTTTTTAAAGAACCAAATTTTGGCCATGTGGATTGTTTTCCTATTTTATGTTGCTTTCCTAGCTCCTTTTCTGCTAAGTTATTTATTATTTATTTCCATCAAATTTATTTGCCTTATATTGGGTTTTCTTTTCTAGTTCCTTGCTTTACTGTTATTCTTCCCTTCTCCCTCAAATATATGTTTAGGAGCAGAGTTATTTTTGTTTGTTTGTTTTGAGATAGGGTCTCGCTTGGAGGCCCGGGGTGGTCTGGAGTTCGTTATGCAGCCTGTGTTGGCAACAAACATGACAATCTTCCCTTTTCAGCTTTCTAAGCTATGGATCATACATGCTAGCCATCACACCTGGCTTAAGGGTATCCGTTTTATCTTATGGGTGCTTTTTGGTTCTTCCCAAACACAAAACGTGTAGAGGTGGGTATTGATGTTAGATGTCTTTTTTCTAGTGCTTTCTACCTACTTTTTTTTTTTTTTTTTTTTGATACTGAACTTGGAGTTTAACCACTGGCTAGACTAGTAGGTCAACAAGCCCCTGGACTCCACCTGTCTTCACCCCTTACACCTGTCTCCTCCCCACACCTGTCTCCTCCCCACACCTGTCTCCTCCCCCACCTGTCTCCACCCCCATCTGTCTCCACCCCCACCTGTCTCCTCCCCACACCTGTCTCCACCCCCCACCTGTCTCCACCCCCCACCTGTCTCCTCCCCACACCTGTCTCCACCCCCCACCTGTCTCCATCCCCCACCTGTCTCCTCCCCACACCTGTCTTCTCCCCACACCTGTCTCCTCCCCACACCTGTCTCCTCCCCACACCTGTCTCCTCCCCACACCTGTCTCCACCCCCACCTGTCTCCTCTTCACACCTGTCTCCTCCCCACACCTGTCTCCTCCCCACACCTGTCTCCTCCCCACACCTGTCTCCTCTTCACACCTGTCTCCACCCCCCACCTGTCTCCTCCCCACACCTGTCTCCTCCCCACACCTGTCTTCACCTCTCACCTGTCTCCATCCCCCACCTGTCTCCTCCCCCACCTGTCTCCACCCCCCATCTGTTTCCACCCACACCTGTCTCCACCCCCCACCTGTCTCCACCCCCCCACCTGTCTCCTCCCCACACCTGTCTCCTCCCCACACCTGTCTCCACCCCCCACCTGTCTCCACCCCCACCTGTCTCCTCCCCACACCTGTCTTCACCCCCACCTGTCTCCTCCCCACACCTGTCTCCTCCCCACACCTGTCTCCTCCCCACACCTGTCTCCACCCCCACCTGTCTCCTCTTCACACCTGTCTCCACCCCCACCTGTCTCCTCCCCACACCTGTCTCCTCCCCACACCTGTCTCCTCCCCACACCTGTCTTCACCTCTCACCTGTCTCCATCCCCCACTTGTCTCCTCCCTTCTGGGCTGAGATCAGAGTGGGTGCCACTGTACCTAGACTTTACATAGGTACTACACAGCACTAATCCATCTCCCCAGTCCCAAAATATTGCTCTCTCATTATCATTCAACCAGGAATCCTTTTCCAACGACAATAGACATTTCTAATTTTTAATTAAAAATTAATTAATTAACTAATTTTGAAACATAAATTACTTGGAAGTACTTAGTAATTTTCAAGCATTTGGGGGCTTTAAAAGTATTTCCTATTGATTTCTAGTGTATTTTCTTTCTTGTCAGAGGACATACTTTGAGTTTAGTTCTTTGAAATTTGCTTTGAAATTTCCTTTGTGGGATGTTCCCCGCACACTTGAAAAGACTGCAACCCTATTGTTGTTGAGCTCACCGTTGCATATGTCATTGGGGTCAAGTTTGTTTATCATGTCGTTCAAGTCTTTATCTTTCTGGACTTATTGTCTGTAAGTTTTTCTATCAGTCACTGAAGGATGTGTTGGAAATCTTCACCTATGATAATTGATTTGCCTTTCCCTTTGCTTTGCATGTCTTAGATACGCGCAAGCTTCAGATGATCCAATCTCCCTGCTGAATTGACTTTTTGTCATTGTGAGCACTCCTCTTTATCTGCAGGGAATACTTTTCGCCTCTTTTGCCTTTTTACTTCACAGTCTTGTTTTGTCTGATATCAGGCAGAGCTAAACCTTCTCTGGGTTAGTGTCTTCATGGCATGTTGTTTTATATTTTTCCACTTCTGAATTTTTAGACTCTGTGTTTGAAATAACATGTAGCTGTTTTTTTTTCCCCCTCTGACAACCTATTTAAATTGGATTTTGATTCCACTTAAATTGAATGAATTCCAGATGTTTTAAGAGTTCACTGTTAGGAATAAAGCGAGTGGGAACCTTGGCGATTCTATGGCAAGCGAGGGGGCCCTAGGCAGAGAGACAAACATGCCAGACAGATAGAGCTTTAGTGAGAAGTTTTATTAGAAATGAAAAGGAGTTGGGGGAGGGGGGAGGAAGACAACACAGAGACAGAGAGAGAAGACAGAAGAGAAGAGGAAGATAGGAAAAGTCCTGTCTGCCTCAGAGGGACCTCGAGAAAGTGGGAGAAAGAGCGTAAGTGGGCCGGGGGGTTGTCTTTTAAAGGGGTCCTTTGCACTTCCATGCAGACTACACAACTGTGGAACCCTGGGCTGACCAGCGTACTGCCTGAGTGCATTCTGCCAGGTGCCAGGAGCAGGCTAGCATGATGCCTGAATCCTTACATTTACTCTATCTCCTTATTTTATATTTTAAGCTTTGACACCACAGGCAACCCCTAGCTCTTTTTCCTCCTCGCCACCTCTTTCTCCTTTTTTCCTTTCTTCACTTTTTTTTTTTTTTTGAACATGTAGAACTGTTTCTTAACTTCCAGGATGAACCAACAGACTGTGGGCCTGATTTGGGCCTTGCTGATAGTTTGTCAGCTTCTGCTGGAGAGTCATCTCATGTCTCAACAGAACTCATCCTTCAATTAATAATTTCATGCTTCTTAAACAATACATGGACCTTGCAAACCCTAATCCCATTTCCAGACTCTCCTCCTGGTATGCTATTTTTGTCCCGCACGTTACTTCTTTCCATATTTAAGAGCCTCCAAGACATCGCAGTTTTAAATAGTCTGTACTCTATTTACCACTGTTCTCTAGTTTACTATTTTGGCTCTCACTGCGGTTTTCTACTTCACTATTCAAATTGGGATCGTTTCTTTTTCTCCCCTGAATGATTTCTGTTTTCTCTAGTATTCCTTTAAAAAAAATAAAATAAGATAAAAATGCAGTTTAAAGCTTATCCTTTAGCTCACAGGTGCATGTCATGTATTTTGATCTTATCCCCACCCCTCATTGTCCTTTCCTATTGCCCCTCCCAGTTCTGCTAAGTGTCTCCTTTTTACTTCAAAGTTGGCTTTCTATTTTCCTGTCTCCTCCCCGCCCGCCAGTGTGTAAAATGCTGATAACATATTTCTTTGCTTACTTGTATGCTTGAAAACATTTTTTTTTTTTTAAAATGTAACCTTGGGGACTTGGAACTGGCTTTGTAGGCCAGACTGGTCTTAAACCATGGAGATCTGCCTGCCTCTGCTGCTGAGTACAGGGATTAAAGGTGTGTGCCACCATGCCCAGCTGTGCTTTTATCAAGGGTATTTTCACGGTATAAACTTCTCTCCTCTCCCTGTCCCCTTTGTGTTGGGTAGGAGCACTGCTGCTCTCCTGTCCTCTCCTCTGCCCATTGAGAAGTTTTCTTTGTTTTTGGGAGCAGTACTTCTGCTACATTGTGTTTGTGGATAGTCCTCTTTGTATTTGAGTTTTCTCAGAGCTCCTAGAATCTGGGGACTGACATTGTTCTTGGCATTTCTTCAATTACTGTGCACCTTTTCCTTCCTTCTCTCCTGCTGGGTTCAGTTTTTGTTGCTTCTTTTTGTTATCTCTCCCTCCTTCTCCCCACCTCTCTCTCTCTCCCTCTTCCCCTTCCTCCCCCACCTTATCTACCCTCTCATTCTCTTTCTCTCTTCCCATGTCTGAATGTACAGGTCATACATGTTTATTCCTTTATCCTCTCCTTCCACCTAGGGGTTTTGCTATTGACCTAATTTCCGATTTAGAAGCCCTGTTTTCTGCTGTTAAGCACATCTACTGAATTGTTAGTTTTTTCTTCTTTTCCTCAACTCCAGAATTCATAATTCTCTCCTCCATCTTCTCATTTTGTTTGGATGAAAATATTTATTATTAACAAATTAAACTGTTAATTATAGGCATATAAAGTATTGCCAGTACAAGTATATGTCTCTTCCTAGTGGATGTTTTAAAGCACGCTTTCATTTTATGTCTCTGGGCATGATGGGTAATGCCTTTATTGAAAATTATATATTGTGAATGAAAAAATGTTGAGTTTCTGGATGCTGCTTTCATTCACAGGGGACTTTTCTTTTTTCTTTTCTTTTTCCTAGCAGGAGGTGAGCAGATGCTAGATCACCATGATCCAATCAAGAACTGAGAGACTTTGTCAGGGATGGGCTGCACCTGGCTTACCTTTCCCTTTGGCTCATAACCCTTCTGTTATGGCTCATAACCCACTCTAAGTCTGGGTTACCTGCCAGTACCCTTCCTCCTGGTGCACCCTTAGTTTTCTTCCCATCACACTGCGAGTACCTCCAATTCTGCCTTTCCAGCCTTCTGGAAGCTTCTTGCTGCTTACTTTCCTGGCTTCCTTCTTTCACATGAGATGTTCAGGAGTCAGGAGATTCTTTGATAGGAAGTCAAAGGCAGTTGCATGACCCCTTTCTCCAGAGTCAGGATCCTCTTCTTGGCTATGAACTCTAAGTTTGTCTGTTCAGACGGGCATGACTGCTATGGTTCTAGCCCAGCATTTTCTGTCAGTCTCATGACCCCAGTGGGAACTGGAGGGGAAGTTGTGAGGGAAATGGAAGGCTCTTTCCCCTGAGCTTCCCTTCTCTCCAGGATCTTAGTCCCTAAAGTCCTGCTTGCTTTTATGACTCTCTGATGACTCCTAACAGCTGTTTTCTGCAATATATTTAGCGTTTATAGTTGTTCTCTGCATGACAGTTAACCTGACACAAGCTACTCTGTCATAGACAGAAGGCAAAGTCTCCAGAGATTTATTTTTAAAAGTGGTTTTCAGGACATGTCCTGAGGCCATTGCACATTCAGCTGTATCTATTGGAGGCATCCCCAGTAGGGGGCTGGCAAGGTCTTTTGGTGTCTTCAGCATCATGGAAACATCTTAGTAAGCACTGCTGAGTGGGATTTGCTAGTAGTGTTTTAAAATTGAGATTGATGTGCCAAGTATGATTATTCTTCACCAAATCACTGGGTTTTCTGTAATACCTTTTCTACAACTCTCTGGAGTTCACAGTCTTTTTCTTTGTACTACTGTGTGAAGCTAGTTTGAAATACACACACACACACACACACACACACACACACACACACAGAACTTCCTTCCTCCTGTGGGAATGTTGTGATTCCTTTTGATCACCATCAAGCCTCTTCCAATCCCTGGCTGTCAACATCTTCATTGTAAATAAGGGTAGTGGAGAGGAAGTGGTGTAACGAGGCACACCCATCAGCTCATTCTGGCTCTGTTGGTAAATCTGTCTTTTATTATTTGGTGGAAGAAACTTTGTGAAACAACAGGACACTTTAATGGATCTTAAGGCCACAGAACTCATTCTCTTAGGTTGGTTGGCTTTGTTACATCATGAGTCTGTTATCAGTGGGGAAAAGAGGACACATAACATGCCAATGGGTATAGGCAGATTTTTCTGTCCTATCTGCCAGCTCCCAAATAACCACATGGAGACTTCTTATTTATGAAAGCTCAGCCAATAGCTTAGGCTTGAATTCCTAGAAAAAGGTGTGTTGAAACAGATTGAGTTAAGGGACAGACAGGTTTGCCTAAGACAGTCTGTGCAAGGAATATTACACAAAGATGCCTCAGTTTCCTTTTCCATGGAGGAGTACTCCAGCTCATGTTACTCCTAACATGCTCTGATTCAGCCAAGAGGATGTTACCTGCTTCTCGGAATCATGTATGATGAAATGAGTTGCTAGTAGATAAAGAGACAAATGCCTGGAAACAAACTCACATAGAAGGTTTGTTTTCAAAAGCAGTTCTCAGAATGCATAGAGACAGCAACTACCAAGAGACAGGTGAGCAGTAAGTGAGCCTGGAAACAAAGCAAGAAGGCCTATGTTCAAAGCTTGTTTGCAGAAGGTTGCTAGGTGGGCCTCACAGTGGCTGAATTAAAGTTACATCCCTGGAGAATTTTCCTGAAAGCCAGTTAATAGCCACTCCAACCTGAGTATGAGTGGAACTGGGAGGCATCTTTCTACTTTGCTTGGTTAAACTGTCACTCCTCCAGGAAGGACCACTGGCTTCTAGACTGGGCTAGATCTTCTTGTTACATGTTTCTTGTATTTCGGTCATTCTGATCATGGTCTTCCCCACACCAACTCCTCCTCCTATTCTTTCCTTCTTTTCCTTCCTCTTCCTTTTCCTCTTTGCTAACATATATTGAGCATCTATCACATTGTGACCTTAGACGATGGCTTCTTATAGCTGAGTCTGGGTAGCCGCTGAAGTCAAGGGCTTATGTAATTCTTCCATAACTTAAGGACCAAAGATCCTTTGAGGAAGGTGTGTGTGTGTGTGTGTGTGTGTGTGTGTGTGTGTGTGTGTGTGTGTATGACAATGTTTTCAACTTTGAAGGTTTCTAATCACCAAAAGCTCAAAAATATGCCTAGTGTGATTGTGTTAGCATTGTGTTTTAAGTTCTGAAGAAATGAATCTGGAAAAGGGCCCAGATCTCTTTCCTCCTCTTTGTGTTCGTTATTGAGGTACTGGTGAGTGTCGTGAGTCATGGTGAGCCAGCCCTTCATGCTGGGAACCTACCATCCTCTTGCCTTCCTAATAGACCGCACTCCGGGTCCTCAGTGGCTCTCTTGACTCTTTGGATTCAGATTTCAATGAATCATTTATTTACATTTTATTCATAATTTTAATCATTCTGCAAACAATATTCTAATAGCATTAAACAATTGCAGAATCTAATAAAAGCCAGCCTTAACCTCATTGGAATCTCATTAAGAGGACGGCTGCTCTTTTTTTTTTTTTTTTTTTTTTTTTTCTTTTTGCTAAATTGTTGAGATTATTTTGCTGGCTTTTGTTTTGTTTGTATTACCCTGGAGATTAGGGGCATAGATGGGATCCCAGGATTTGGGCTCACACAGGAACAGTATTTTATTCACTTTGTTGAATTTTTGATGAAGACACTGAAGTCCAGAGAACTGAGGGGGTTTATCCAAAGTCAGGTATTAAATTGTGGCAGTTCAGAACCAGAGCTGTAACCCATGTCCCTTATCCCTGTATCTCCCCTGTGATATCTATGATGTGCATATGTACCTGTAGCCAAGGTATGGACCCTGGTGTGTTGAGAAGTACTGTCTTCAAGAACACTGCAGAGATGAGGTTCACCTCCAAAATTGTGGGGTAGCCGCAGGCAGTGTTTGCTCAGGTTATCCTGTTACTTACCAAAGCTTTCCTTACTAGTCAGAAGTGTTCTATTGAGTTCCACCTGCCTGTTTCAAAGGCCTCCTGTGTTCTGGGCTCTGAGATGAGCAACTCTTTATCTACTATAAGAAAAATAAAATCCACACTGGAATGACTCACTAAGGTCACAGGTCAAAGGAAAAGAGAATGAAAAAAAGAGAGGGCCCATGCAGAAAACAAAAAAAAAAAAAAAAAAAAAAACAAAAAAAAACTTTTATTTTTTTAAAGGTTTCATCAACGTGTGCATGCTGTCATCTTTGTCTCTTGGAAGGAAAATCTACTGCTAATATTAATAATTATGCTAGCTTTGTATGGCACTTTGCAGTTTATGCTATTTGTACTGTGCTTTTGAATCCATTATTTCTTCTTGTCCTGTGCTGTGGGAGATGGTAGGAGTGGGGGAGCAAGCAATATGGCTTCTTTGGGGCTATCCATCTTTGTTTCTCTAGGAGTGAAGCCCCTGAGGTGGGTGGTGCTATCAGGAGTGGGCACTAAATTTACTCTTAGTGAGGCTGTATAGTAGGGAACAAAGCCTCCCCATCAGCGATCTTCACTTGAGACCCTCAGAATATATCTCCACGCTGTTAGTCGGTTGCCTATGTCGATTTCCTGCCTGTGTCTTCATTTCCCCTTATACTGACTGCTTGGCTTAACTTCGTAGCTGGTTCTGCTAAAGGCGGTGGCCGATGCTAGAGTTCTCCTTCTACAAAACTGAGCTGCACTGGAACAAAGCTGCTGTCACCAAAGACACTTTGCCTGACAGTAAATCCTGAATTTCCCATGGTGGTGTGTATCCCTTTGTAATAGATACTTGAACTATTGTAGGGAATGTATGGGTCTTAAATTCAAATCAAATATTGGTGCATGCAAGAAAATGAAGCTTTAGGAAATTTCCAGTACTGGCTTGATCTTACTTTCTTGGGAGGGTGATACCAAAGATGCAAACCATACCTACCACACTTACCACTCAGACCAAGTAACTGGATTTCATCTAGTTAAAAAGGCTCCAGAGAAAAGGTAAGTCAGTGATAATTCATATCTCCTCTTTGTTCTGTGACTCCTTCCTCAAGCAAATTCTTGCTCCCCACACCTCTGCCCACCTTTCCTCAAAAGATGCCCAGGTTTCAGGCATGCCCACATTTCCGATCTTTAACAGCTCATCTACTTCACTCACTGTGCTGTCCTAGGGCACCCATGTTCAGCTCTTCCGATGAATTGTTTCTCCACAGCTGATGGAAAACCCGTGGCCCGTTTTCTTGCTTGAAGCTAAGCCTGGTGAATGATTTTAAGTCCCTTGGTGTCAGGTAACGTCTCAGCTCCTACCTGGTACTCAAGATAGGAGAAGGTAGTAGCGCCTTTGACCACTTCAAAACGTCCCTCAGCCTCTTCTCATTTACCATGCTGCACACCTAGCCCAGCACACTACTTTTCTGAGGACCACCTAATTTCCCTGGGCTCTGCCTGGGAATCCAGGTGTTTTCAGCTGTGTGCTGGGATTTTCTAGTGAAGCAGTCAGGCCAACCGTCAAGCCCCATGACCCTCGAGGTTCCAAGTGCTGGAAGGACCTGGGAATTCTTTGCCTTTGTTCTCCTTCTCCTGCCTCAGCTACCATGGCAAGGACATTCGCTTTCATTTTTCATTCAGCTGGGGGCACATCTATGGCATTCTGCTTACATGTTCTGTGACCTTCTTTCATGCCTTCCCCTACTTTCAGTAGGCAACAAGCTTTTAAATCTAGAGTAGCAGAAGGGATGCAGGGCAAAAGAAAAACCAAAAAAAAAAAAAAAAAAGGCTTAGTGAAATTTAATTTCCAAAATGTAATTTCCCTTTTGTTCCCAATGTCATTTCCCAAATGCCATGGTATTTTGTAATGTCAGTGACAGCGTGGATGGAAGAGCCCCTTGGACATGGTCACTTGGTCACTTCTGAGTGTGCTTCCTGTAGCCCCCAACCTTGCAGGCTGATATATCTCCCTTCCCACGTGTTCACAGAAGGTTCTCATGTTCACATGTTATGGCCAAACATCATGAATAACAAACTGGTGGCCACAGACCACCCTTCCAGCCACAGTTTCCTTATGGGCTTAGCCCACTTAGTATAGAAATGCCTGCCCCAAATTGTACCTGTGAGTATGCTGAATAGAATTTTGACATATGTAGAAGCTTTCATATTTACTGTCTTAATTTCTGTGTGTCTCTTTGCATAATTCCAAACAAGAAAATTCTGAAAGTGTCCTCTTTAGATACGTTTTAAAACAAAATAACAACTTTTTGCTCATTCTGAGTCAAGCCTTCAGTAAGCAAACAGCCCCAGAAGTAGTCTATGTCCTGTAATCTGTCAACTGTTTATGGTCTTTTAAAAATAAATATGAATTGTGAGTGGTATAAAAGCAATGGCTTTATGAGAATCCCAGGGAAGTTTGGCTTTGGAGGGGATCATCTTTCTTCTTTCCTTCCTTCTTTTCTTTTTAAAGATTTTATTTATTTGTGATGTATACAATTATCTGTATGCATGCTTGTACACCAGAAGAGGGCACCAGATCTCATTATAGATGGTTGTGAGCCACCATGTGGTTGCTGGGAATTGAACTCAAGGTCCTCTGGTAGAACAGCCAATGCTTTTAACCTCTGAGCCATCTCTCCAGCCCCCCAGTGATCATGTTTTACTTTGGGTTAGAAACACAAATCTGTTACCTTCCTTTCCCCATCCCTGGCACTTGTATATGCAGAGCTGAGCACCAGAGGGCCAGGTAATGCTGTCTGACAAATTATATCACTGTTCAGATCATCAATGGCCGCTGTCCTGGATTTGAAGGGAAAATGTGGACTTAGAACAAGGTTTATTGTGGCCGCTGTGGAGCTCCTGGGAGGGCAGAGTGAACCACAGAAGGAAATCTGCTATTAGACACCTATCTGAACCCTGATTTTTTTTTTTTTTTTTTTTTTTTTTGGTCCCTCCTCTGGGAACTCCCTCGTCACTTGCCTTCTGAGCTCCCTTTCAGTGTCTACCCATGCTGATCTTTCTGATGCCTCCCCAAACTCAGCCCCACCTTCCAGCTGTGGAGTAAAGGCTTAGAACTATGTTTTAACCTCTTCCCTGATGGTGGGCAGCCACCTCCCATTTCCTGAGTGCATCTTAAAGATGTCTTCCAAGTTCAAGTGTTCTCTGCTCAGAGCTGCCTCCACTTCCCTGGAAGTTGTAATCTCTGCCCCCCCCCCCCCAGTGCAGTGCGCTACTATTCCGGATGCAAAAGGGTTGAAATTTCAGCTCATGCAGTGGGCTCCGCTGCCCAGTCTTCAAAGGACTTGGGCCTTCCCTTCAACTTCAGTGTTCTTTGATTTCCTAATGACTAGGACATCACGTTTCTATCTTCCCTGTTCTTGTGTCATCCACCTTGGGTCTCGGTCCATCCTGGTGATCAATAGCTGACAAGTGGGTGATGGATGGCATCTTCCTTTCCCTCCATAAACTAAAACTCAACTGACACTAGTTCGTTTATATCTGAATCACCTTCATCATTCAAAGACTGATTAGACAAAGGCAAATTGGGATGTGAGCTGGCTAATTCTTTCTCTCTCTACCCTGCTCCCTCCCATGCAGGGTTCCTGTGGCTGAGAGAAGGCCAAGTCATCCTGCTTATAGACAGTAAAGGTATAGTTGCTTTATCTCTGGATAGAGATTTTTAAAAGATCTCTTTTCACCCAGATTTTTTTGGGAATATATGAAGAGTGTGGCCATGTCTCAGAAATATGACAATATATCATCTTTCCTCAAGTGGGACCAGGGCAAATGATTATTCTTTTGGGAAAGAATAATCTGGAATTTTTCCGTAGCATTTAGAAAATACAGCTCATCTCTTCTGTCAGTAATGACAGCGATGGTGGTGGTGGTGGTGGTGGTGGTGGTGGTGAGTGTGTGATAATTGATTGGACCTGTTTTCTTTTTCATTATGGAGTATGGACATATAGGATTCTAGCCTCTTGTTTTCTCATTGTCTCAAATGTGTCATCCTGATCTGCACTGCTGGTTAGCCATGGTTGTATTTCGATAACTTCTCTGTTGCTGTGGTAACCTGTTGAAATGCCATCTAACTATGATAGGACATTTTTTCCCCATGTTGGGGGCTAGCCTACATGCTTTCTGGAGTCAGGCCAGCTGCCAAGTTCCCATTTCACTATCATTTAGCCAGGGAATGTGAATGTTTTATGTGTCCTGTATTGAAAGATACTCAAGACTGGAGGAAGAAAAACACTGAGATTTGCACAGCATCAAATAGCCAGACTCATCTGTGAGTCCCTCACCCTGCCGCTCAGCCCCCACTAAGTGGATGGAAGTGGCTTATTGCTTTGGTACCTGAGAGGTACAACATAGAAAATGTAGAAAAAGCTTCAGAAACTTCGGTAATCTCTCTTGGGGGAAATCTCATCTGTACTCATGCCTAAAACATGTTTGTTTCATGCCTACTCCCTGCCCCCTTCCTGAGATTCCCCAACCCCCCACCAACACTCAAGGTCAGTCTCCAGGAAGCTTGCTCTCAATCCTCCAGTCTCCTGCATGCAGCCACTTGCTTGGAGTCTCTACATGATTGCTGCACCAGCTCTTAAAACAACCATCTCTGTTATCAGAACGTTGGATGCCTCCTCAAATCATCCCCCCTCCCATCTTTGCACCCGGAGGGCTGGTGCTCCACAGGCCAGACACTAGAAGCCTCCTGGGACCCTCCTATCCAGCTTCTACCCCATTCCCTCTGGCCCTAACAGTGCATTCACCAGCCAGTCCATTTTGCTAATTTTTTCCTTTAATTTATTCTATTGAGACTGAGTCTCATGTATCCCAGTCAGGCCTCAAACTTCCTATTGGAACTGCAGATGGCCTCCTCCAGCTTCCACCTTCCCAAGTGCTGGGATTATAGGTGTACCCTAACACACCTGACAGTCTTGTTGATTCCGTTTCCAGAATCTACCTTCTGGTTCATTCTCTACATGGAAGTCTTCTTAAAACTGAAGTTGGACCAGATCACTCACCTCTCCAAAACTCACCACCAAATTCCCATTACACTTAGACTAACATCTGGATTCTCTGTCCAGATCTCTAAGACTCTGAGCATCTCTGGGACCCTGTCCTTTGCTTCCTTCCTTCTCCTTCCTTTCCCTCCTTAGTGGATGCCCCCTGTTCTTGGCTATTTTACCCCACCTCCCTCTCACTCCTTCTTTGCAGGAGATGGAGTTGAGGGCCTCATGCTTACTAGGCAGACATCCTTAGCCCTAAACTGTATTCACAGTGGGAGAATTCTAATAGTTTCTGTCTGCTTGAACTGCATGTGCTTTTCCATGGCCTTCTCTGCAGTGAGTACCTTCCTTTCTCTGGCAACATCTTAGGTCTGTTTTGGACACTCTTTGGGAATTTCTACTCTGCCCACTGTGATAGACCAGGCCCAGCTTCCTTATGAATTACTCACAGTCCTCCACATTCTGGAATGACCTGCTTGTCCATTTCTCCATGGCCTGGCTCCCTGCCTGGGCCATGAGATCCACGAAGGCAATGCTGTGTGAATCTCCACTGTGGCAAAAACAGTGTCATGAATTGAGCCCATGGGAAGAGACAAGCAGGTGGCAGTGACACTTGGGAGGAGATGCCAACATTAACGGAAAACACAAGACAGTTTTGCTGTCCTAATTCTAGAGGTGGCTCCAGGCACAGTGGTGACAATGGGCACGGGCAAGCTTGTCACCTACATTTCTCATGTTTCTTCTTCTCCTTCTCCTCCTGCTTCGGTTTCTGCTTCTACCTCAGCTGTTTAAAGATAAACATGGGCTTAGTTGTCATGCAAAAATTAGCACAAACTTTTCTGTCAGATGTTATCTGAAAATACTTGACACTCTGTCTAGTACAGAGAAATCCCAAATTAAATAAAATGTCCTGTGACATAGTCTTACTTGTTACTGTATCCTGATCATTTTTTTATGGTAGACTGCCTCCTATTCTTAGTGAGAGAAAGGAAACCATCAGTGTGTTCCTAATACCATAAATATCTCATTTGATTATTTGTCATTATATATATATATATATATATATATATATATATATATATATATATATCATTTGGCTCATAATAGCCTAAAGTAGAAGTAACCCAATTATCTATCAACTGATGAATCCATGAATAATGTGTATATAATGTCTAATCCACACAATGGAGTATCATTTAGCAGTAAAAAATGAAGGACTGATACATATCACACTGATGGACCCTGAAATGTCCTGGGAAAGAAGCCAGTTATATAGGGTGCCAGTCTATGACCCAGAGTCAGAAGTAGACAGAAAGTAGATCACTGGTAGCCTTGGGCTGTGGAGTTTGGAAGGAATTTGGATTGACTGCTAATGGATGTGGCATTTCTATTTGGGGTAATGAAAATGTTCTAAAATGGATGGTGGTGATGGATGTTCAACTTTCTGCATATACTAAAAACTACAGAATTATATTTTCAGTGGGTGAATTCTAATGGTATGTGAATTATATTTCAATAAAGCTGTTCAAATTAATTAATTTATTGAATTAAAGTGAGAGAAGCCTGCTTCTCAGATGACAGCATGACTGAACAGGCAGTGAGGGGGGCTTTATGTTAAACGCCAACTTTGATTAGATGTGGATAATCGATCATACCCTCCCTTCCCATCTCACATTTAAATCTTTTAGAACCTTGCTCCCGAGGTGAGTCAGGTGGGGTGGTTATCTTTCAAGAGCTGAGCTGTGGTGTGGCCAGCAGAGTGGCAAAGAGTTATGTAAAGGGATGGTCTGTTGCTCAGTGGGCATAGACTGGGCATCCTGGAGGTTCAGCTAGAGGAGAAGATGTGTTCAGAAACATCTTTAGTCACAGCAAATATGCTAAAGTAATTCTTATGTGACTTCAACAGACACCTGCTCTGTGAGTGATGGAGGTGTGGAGATGAACAAAAGAACCTCTCCAGGGCTGAGGGTGGGGTGCCCAGCAATCACCTACAGGTGCCAGAAGTCTGGTGTATCAGGCCCTGATGTTGGGTAAAGCAAACAAGCAAGCAGTTGGTAAAGCAGCTCAGATGTTTGAGTTTGATGGACAGCTCCGTTTAAGTCATGCTGGGCAGTTTTCCTCATTCGTGACTTCCCTGACCAGGGTAGGATAGGGTGAAGTCCTCTCCCAGGCCAGGGGAGCTAGGTGAAGAAACCCGTTTTTGCGAATGCCTGTCTGTCTCCTGTGTAGAGCTAGGGGTGTGCAGTTTTTTATCAGGCTGCCTGGTCCTGACTGGAGAGCTACTGAAGACTCTGTGAGAGACATTCGCCGCTAGAGGGAGCACCGCGACATTCTACATCACAGGCACCGGCTCTCTGGGGCAGCAAAGCTGACTGGCCAGTAGCAGCCAAGCTTTGGCGAGGGGGGCGGGATGTTCTTGAGAAACTCACTCTCTTCACCCTTGCTCTTTCCATTTAAAGGTTTCTAGGGAAGAAACCGGACCTGAAAATCTTTATCTTTTGAGGGGTGGGGGTCAGGGTTTGCAGAGCCCCCCATTTTGTGGGCTTAGAGCTTGGGGGTGTTCACTGAGGCCTGTGTAACCCTGCTTTGCTTACTAAGAAGAGGGAAGACAGAGGAGTAAAGTGAGGCTAGACTGGTAGATGTCCTGCCAGTGTTAGAGGGCTGGAAAGAGCATGGAGAACTGGCTGAAGAAAAACTGAGAAGGAGGGTTAATGGCATGGTGGGTGGGTGTGGAATAAGCACCCATGGCTCATCAGGATGCTCTGATTTGGCCTTTTAACAAGTTATTGGATAAGGGGGAGCATGTGATAGCTAGAGCATGCCCCTGCTATTTATTTATTTATTTATGCACAACAGGCTCCCCGCTTGTTCAGTTGTGCTAGCCTCCACGGCAGCTCACCCTCTTGGAAGCATGGCTAAGACTTAAATGGTGGTGGGTGTTCAGAGCAAGAGCCTTGGTTCTTGGCTACCACCTAGATGGTCACTGTGTTCTTGGACTGCATCCTAGCTCTCTTATGACCCAAGTCTTTCTCTAATAGCAGGAGGCTCAAAGCCCATCTTCTGCTTCTCACACCGGCTCTTGAATCTGGGAGACAGATCCCTTAGCAGCTACTGAACATAGGCAGCAGGTGTATAAGGGATAGATGCTGGATATGTGCCCGCCCAAAGCTTTTGACAGAAGCTTTGGGAAGATGGTACCCCATCTGCAGCAGAGCAGGTCAGAATGGGCCTGCTGAGGCTCCTGTCACTGCCATTGTGAATGTCGGTAATCACCATGGTTACCTGGAGGCTGGGAGCTCTGACAGTTGGAGGCAGAGCAGGAGAAGATGGCCTGGAAACCTCCCTCAGTGAATAGGAGATCCTGAACCAGAGAAGACATTTTGCAAGGATTTTGATGATCCATGAATCAGGGGTCCTTTTCTCACCTCGATAGGTCTTAGGTCCTAAGACTTAGGAAGGAGAAGAGAGGAGGAGAGGTGCTGGGCATGGCTGACCCTGAGGGAGCTCAGAATGAAGGAAGGTGGGTGGTCACAGAACCTAGAGATTCAATACAGGTCCCTGGGGATCCAGAGGAAGGCTCTGGTCCTTCACTCACCATGCGAGCATGGGGCTGAGATTGTCCCCACCACAAGCAGGATGCTGGCCAGGGATGTAAGACACATGCTCTACCAGTGATTGCAAACTCCCTTTCCCTTCTAGATCTTGGTTTTCCAGTCTACGAAATGGGGCCAATGATTATTAAGCCTCCTCTCACTTCATGTCGATGAGGAGGATTTCTTAAATGAATAATTTTGTGCATTGAGTTGAGCAGACAGATTTTGAGTCTCTGGAGAAAAGGCCTTATTCATCATCAGCATTAACTCATGGAGCAGAAATCCTATTTAGCATGTTTACTGCCTCTGCATTGCTGGGTGACCCAAGAGCTCCATTGCTTCTGTGAGAACATGGGGCTCTGCAGCTGTCCAACTCTGGGAGTTCCTAGAGCCTAGGAGGGGAGGGGGCATTGTGTGAGCACTGAATAGATACTGAGATCAGTGGAGAATAATGGATCTGGAGGCTGTGGCTCTGTAGGACAGTAGAAGACTGAAGGTTGAGTTTCACAAAAGGCCCTTGCTGAGTGGCAGAAGCTTAGGCGAGTTGGGGGTGGGGCTAGGTGCAGAGTTCACCCCAGGCCAAGAAGGCCAGCTTTGAAGTTGTCCTTTTGTTCCCCACTGTCATATGTTCACTCAAAGAATGAGAAACAGATACACAGAAAATAGAATAAAAAAAATAACAAATCAGTTGCATGAACCAAACAATATTTGAACACAGATTCTGTGCTGTGCCTAGTATGGAAGGTTTCTATGAGCATGGAAGTGGATGGATACACTCAACATGGAAACTTAGAAGTACCTGACACCTTTCACCCACTCAATGTAACATGCTCTCTGGTTATATTACTGTGCAATTTCTGCTACATTATATATCGAACATACACTACACTATCACATACACACTCACACTCACACACAGGGGAGGGGGAAACTTGTTTCCCCCTTTTAAAGAATATAGTAGAGCTGATAATAACCAAAATGACAGGAAGTGAATGATATGACCTGAGACTATTCTAAAATGAGAAGAGGTGCCAAAAAAGGCACATAGTAACACCAATGTTCTGCCACACAGGGTAATCCCTACCTCTGCAAAAGCTGTGTCTGTTCCTTGGTGTGGCTTCTGGTTATGACAGACATTTCCCAGAGTGCCTTGATTATTGAGGCAGACCATATTCTAACAAAAAACAAAAGACAATTATTAGCGAGGATATACCCTCAAGCCAATCTGATTTATGCTTTCCTCTTAGATGACTCTAGGGTGCATTCAATTGGCAAGGGTAACTAGGCAGAAGGCAGAAGGCTTTGGATCCTTGACAGCTGCCCATAGATGCTGGCACATTGCCATATTTTAGAAAGAGATGTTGTAGTGTGTGTGTGTGTGTGTGTGTGTGTGTGTGTGTGTGTGTGTGTGTGTAGCAGGCCTCAAAGTAATTACCTCATAAGTGGAGGCAATACTAGGAATTTCTTAGGGGAGGTTATGGGGCTAGATGACCTTTGATTATCAGACTGAAATGTCTGCTCATCTAAAAATGATTCTGAAATATCTTTGGAGGGTGGTTTCAACCAGCAGGGGAAAGACAGTAGGACCAGTGAACAGCCTCTCCTCACAGGTTTATCACCTCTTGTCTTTCAGAAACACACCTAGTCCCTCTGGCAACTTTAGCAGACTGACCCATTCATTATCTTTTGTGTATACCTGTATTCATGTGTATGTGTGTGTACACACATCTGTGTGCATGCGTATGTGGAGGCCAGAGTTCAAGCTCAGATATTACTCCTTAGGAGTTGTGTTCATTGTGTTCTGAGGCAGGGCCTCCCACTGGGAGCTGGGCCTCACTGATTAAGCTACAATGTTCAGCTGGTGAGCTCTAGGATCCCCCCCATCTTCGCCTCACATGGCTGGGGCTGCTGATGTATCTGTGCCATCATGCCTGGCTTTTTGTGTAGGTGACAGGAATCAAACTCAGAACTCTTTGCTTACACATTAGAGTGATCTCCCAAGTCACAGACAATAATAACAGTAATGATATTTAATAACAAAATATAGTTATTATTGAGGAAACACTCACATTCCCCCTTCTTCCTCTTCAGGATGGTGTGTCTCTATTAACCTTGTGCGAAGTACTTGGAGGTGAGAAATGTGCCCAGGCTTGGGATGCTGGTGTCTGCTTTCCCCTTCATCATGAGATAATTGGATAAGCCACAGTTACAGAAGGAGATCCAAGCAATGGAGCCAACTCAAGCTCAGCCCAGTGCAGCCAACTTACTTCAGAGAATCTGCAAAGCTATGGGTGAAAAGAAAAGCTGTTTTAATAAGGCTCTGAGACTTGGGAGTTATCTGTTACACAGCATTATAGAAAAACTAACCCTAGCGTATGTCTAAACATGTCCTTTTCATGGAAAGACATCATTGCCTAGACCTTTCTGTTGAGATAATCATAGAAGAGATTAATAGCTTTGTGTCCTACCATTAAGATTTAGGAAATGGTTTCCTAACTATTTGCCACCCCCATGATCTTTTCCTGAAGTATGCATTGTTCCCACTCATAGGACTATCCACTGCATTTGTAATACTACACCTCCTCCCAGTGAGCCATTTATTGACACTCAGTTTTGCCTGTGACCAACAAGGACTTTGCCTGTTCTGGAACGACATTAGGTTCAAGGAAACACTGAGGAGGAATCCAGAGATGAGGGGCCTTTGGAAGGTGCAACAAAGGACAGAGAAGCTCAGTTGTCTGGGCCTCCTGGGAGAACAGAGGAGGGGAGCAGCTGCATGCCCACCATGATGCTGGGTGTGGTGCATATGCCCAAACTAGGGTGTCCTTTGTGCTGTGAGGTGGACACCATGTAAGAAACTCCTCCGTTCATGCCACCAGCTTTTGCTTCTTAACTGGCTTGCCTCCCTCTCTGAAGTCTCTAACAACTGAGTGGGGTTTGATGTGGAGAACAGCAAGCAGAGGTTAGGAATGAGGCACAAACAGAGTCTAAGGAGTCAAAGCCCCGGAGAAAAACATGAATGGGCTTGGAGAGGACAAAATAAAGCAGTGGAGACATTTATACAGGTCTTCCCTGCCTCCCAGAACAAAACAATTAGGAGATAAGAGCGGTATGGATGGAAAGAAATTCTTTCATTTGTCTACATTGCAAGCTGGAGAGATCCAATAGGCTGTGTATGAAGGACAATAAAGAAGATACATGAACTCAGTAAAGGGTTTGTTACAAATATATCGGGTGAGTTTTGAAAAGCCAGGGTTTTCTCCCCGCTTTCGGATAAAGCTGTCAGCCAAGTATTAAAAGATTCTCTCTCCCTTCCTCCCTCCCTCCCTCCCTCCCTCCCTCCATCCCTCCCTCCCTCCCTCTCTCTCTCTCCCTCTCTCTGTCTTTCTTTCTCCCTCCCCCAAAGCAATAACTGACACCCACTGGTTTTGTTACAATTGGCAGAAAAGAGTTATCATTTTTCTTTAGGATTTGGAAATGCAATCAAAGACAGGCAGATTGGAGCCTGAATTAAATGAAGCTTAAACAAACACAAAGAAAAATCTCGGCTGTGTGTGTGTTTCTTTTTTTTTTTTTAAACAAACAAACAGTGGAATTGCAGCTCCTTGTTGCTAATTTGAAGCTGTAAAGAATTTGACACTCACACTTGATAAAATGGTGCAAGCTGAGTGTCGGATAATTTTTGCATGTTAAGCACTGAGTGTTCTGATCATTTTATGAAAGTAAAAACCCATTGTTTTGGGGGAAACTCTCTAGTGAAACCTGTCTGGCAGTCTAAGGGGGAAATCACAGATGCTTTTTCTTCTGTTGACTTGAGGACGATTAATTCTTTCTGGAGTAAATTAAGTGAACCAGAGATCTGGGACATGGGGGTGTCAGTTCTGTATGACTGATTTCACGGTTGCTGTATTTTTGGTTGGGATCCTATGTACCACCCCCTGCCCCCGAAGGTGTAGACACATCAGCACCAAAGAGTTACCCTTATGTTGTTACAATAATTTTGTTTTGACTCATCCTGATATGGAAAGCCTTCTTATACTTAGAAACCTCCTCTCCTTATTAGCTTCAACCACCAACTCCATGAAGCCCTGAGTTGTCCCAGAGAGTATCAATTTGGGAATTTCTTATGTCTGGTTGGCTTGTGGGTATGCAGGTCATTTTCTTGATTGTTGATCAGTGTAGGAGAGGCCAGTCCTGGGCAGGTGTTCCTGGGTTGAATAAGAAAGTCAGTTGAGCAAATGGACCAGAGGGAGCAAGCTACTAAGTAGTTTTTCTTCATGGTTCCTGCATCCAGGTTTCTGTCCTGCCTTCCCTCAATGATAGGCCATGACATGGAAGTGTGAGATGAAATAAACCCTTTCCTTCCCAAGTTGCTTTAGCCATGGCATTTATCACAGCAACAGAAAGCAAACTAGAATGCTTCTACCTATATCATAGGTCTAAGAATGAGGGTGGAGACAAGGTATCCCCTGAGAAGACAGAAAGATGTCCACATAGGTTTGCTTTGATCATCTTACTCACAGGCCTATGGACAAGATTCTGTGATTCTGAGAGCAGTACATTTTTGTGAAAACCCAGAGTGAATTTGAATAGAAAAGAGGGCCCTCTATGTGTAGGGGCAGGGCCCTCTGTTTGCAGGGGCAGGGACCTCTAGAGTTACCAGGTTCCAGTCCAAAGCAGAGACATGGCAAGGCAGAGTGAGGCTCACAGATGTGCTAGGAGAGAGCTGTTGTGGTTTGGATGTAAAATGACCTCTTCTGGCACATGGGTCTGAATCCTTGGTTATCAGCAGGTGATGCTTGCTGATGTACGTTTTCTGACCTGATGGAAGTTCCACAGTCCTTGAGCCCCAAAATAAACCTACAGAAATATATATTAATTATGAACCTTTTGTCCAATGGCTAGGGCTTCTTGTTGGCTAGCTCTGTCTTAATTATCAATCCATTTTTATTAATCTAAGTATTTTCATGTGGTCTTATCGTTCCAAAGAAGGGGTCCGGACCTCTAACGCCTTTGGCAGCTACAGGTCAACTCCTCTCTGCCTACCTTTCTCAGAATTCTCCTTGTTTCCTAGCCCTACTTATTTTCCTGCCTGGCCAATGAATATTTTATTCATCAACCAGTAGGAGAAACATTTATACAGAAGGACATTCCCCATCAGATGCTATTTTGTAGAGCTGGTAAAACCTGTCAGAAGAGAAGCCCAGCTCCAGATAGTAGGCCACTGGAGAGTGGATCTTGAGGTGTATAATAACCCCACTTCCTGATCCATTGAGTTATGAGGAAGCAGCCCCACATTCCAGTCACCGCAGCTGTGACTCACTCTTTCTGTCATGCCTTATCCACAGGATGGGCCATACCATCAAACCGTGAGTCAGATTTAATTCTTCTTCTCTTAAGTTGTCCCTCCCCCCTTTTTCAATGGCAAATTTGGTTGCAGAGATGAGTAATATAGTGACTGCAGAAGCAACGTAGCGTCGTCCGATTTCCCCATTGACAGTTTTATACTTGTAATTTTCAGTTTCCTTCTCTTCATTATAAGGACCAAGTACATGCCAAGTGTTGCTTTGTTTGGCCTTAGGTTCCACAATGTAGAGGTTGAGGCACTCACTCTGTGTCATGAGTGCAGCCCACCCTACTTTGTCAGTGTTGCCTTTTAGCAGGGCCTGACCAGTGCTGAGCCCCCTCCTTATTTACCCCCTGGTGCCTTGCCTACCTGCCTAGTTTAGGTCTCTATAGCTTCTAGAATGCCAGTTTTGAGGGTCTTGGGTAGCTGATTATCATCTCCATACAGAGCAGACTGTCTTTTATAAACACAGTTTGAGCAGTGGAGAGATGACTCAGAGGTTAAGAGCATTGGCTGCTCTTCCAGAGGTCCTGAGTTCAATTCCCAGCAACCACATGGTGGCTCACAACCATCTGTAATGCTATCTGGTGCCCCCTTCTGGCCTGCAGGCATATATGCAGGCAGAACACTGTATACATAATAAATACGTCTTAAAAAATAAAACCGATTGAAACCATTGAATGTTTTTTTTCTACCTTTCCAGTATAAATTGTTTAGGAGGTGTGTGTCTGTGTGTGTTTGCCCATTTGCACACAGATGGGGAGGGGAGGATCAGGAGTTGCTCTCTACCTCTGTTCACTTTATTTTTTGAGACAAGTGTGGTGACTAATATCTTACTTGCACAAATAAAGCCTGTCTGGGGATCAGAGAATGGAGCTTGCCGCTAGCTAACCATAGAGGTCTGGAGGTCTGTACAGACAGACAGGAAGTGATGTAGATGGGCAGAAATTGTATATAAGTAGGGACAAACAGGAAATCCTGCTCTTCTCTGTTGAAGCACTTAGGAGGTAAGGAGGTAAGGTGTGCTGTGGCTTGTTCCTTCTCACTGATCTCTCAGCATTTTCCTCTATGACTATGGCTTTTATTATCTAGACCAATTAGGAACTCCTATTACTGACAAGATCTCTTTACTGAACCTGGACCTCACCATTTTGGTCAGGCTGACTGTCCAGCGAGCTCCCAGTATCTTCTTGTCTTTGCTCCCTAGGGCTGGGGTTTGAGGCATGAGTAGCTATCCCAGGATTCTCTTGTCTCTGTCCCCGCCCCACAGTGCTACCCTGCCCAGCCTTTTAAAAAGTGGGGCTGAGGAGTTGAACTCAGGTTCAACTTGTGTTCACAGCAAGCACTGAGTCTTTTTTTCAGCCCCAGGGTTTGGTTTGGATAGCTAACATTTTATGAAAGTGCTTCCATTTAGAGAGAAAACCCTCATGCTTTGGAAATGTTCATAATCCATCGCTGCCACCAGCCTACCCATGTGCTTTTATATGTATACTCAGAAACATTCGCTTACAGGTGCAGATGTGGTCTGAGGAAGCAGTGGGAGTCATATCTTTCTCAATGAAACTTTCTGACAAGGGCTGTATCCTTTATTTATGCATGCTTTTTTGTTTATGAGGTATATGCATAAGCCTAAGCACATAGTGCTGATGTATGCACATGGTCATGTGTATGCATGCATGTATGCTGCTATGCATGTACATATGGAGGCTAGAGGTCAGTGTTGGGCATTGGCTTCTATTGATCTCCACAGTATGTTTTGAGATAGGGTCTCTCATTAAACCTATACCTGTCATTCTGCAAGACTATCTGACCAACAAAACCCAGGGATTTGCCTGTCTCTGGCACCCCCAGTGCTGGGGTTAGACATGTCCACCACCATATCTACTTTCTATGCGGGTCTGGAGATCCAAAGTCAGGTCCATATGCTCACATAGCAAGCACTTTAACCCCTGAATTGTCTCCTCAGTCCCTACTTATACCTGGTGTATTATATTGTCATTTTTCAGAGACACTTGATATTTAGTACTGAGGGTTATATTGGTTTGGAATCAGAGATGCTATGCAAAATGAATCCTGCTCAGAGCTGGCCAAGTCTCTTCACCTCAGTTGGTCTCAGTGTCCCCCACCGACTATATAGGGAGAAGTACCCTGTTTATGGTACAGGTTAAAGTTGGTAATGTACATAAAGTGCCTTGTGCATTACCTGGCACATAGTAAGCACTCAATAAATTTTAATTCCCCCTTTCCCTTCTCCTTTCTTCAGTTCAGTCAAGCATTATGATAGATGTTTCTTGTGCAGTGTAAAGCTTTTTAAAGTGCATATAAATCAATTAAATAGGGCAATGCGGTAACTGATCATATAACGTTTATTTAAGAGATGCTAGGGAGAGTGAGTGAGAAGATTTGGACCTTGTAGACTCCCTGCTGTGTACTCAGTGAACAAGGGAAGGCTGGGGGCTGGGCTGGGTCTCCTGATTGAAAATGTCAGAAGAATGGTCTCAGGATTTGAATTTTGGGTAGGCCACAGAGAAAAAGACAGATGACAGACAGACAGACAGACAGATGAGAGGACTTACTGCAGTGGCTTCAGTGTACCTATACGAGAAAGCAAGTAACTCTAGATTTGAGACAACCACTTACTCTTTGTGAGAGGCAGGTGCATTTGTCACATTTCCTCCTCTGGCTGCCCAGGAGCTTGGAAAGCAGAATGCTTCAGGGTTTCTTATGATAGCTGGAATGTCTAGGTTATGGCTTGTGGTGGCCATGGGAGTGAGGTTTTGCCAAAGACAGAGTGCAAAGAGATCAGGGTCCCTAAGGAGTTGCTCATTCAGTGGCCCAAGAATGACTTAAAATATGGGTCAGATTCTAGGTGACCCTAAAGTAAATCCGGAGCATCCTGCTCTCTGGGGAAGCCAGGGATTCTACTTACTCCTTTTGGTCCTTGCTCTGGCATCCTGCTGACCCATGCTCTAGAGTGCAATGTAGAGGAGGCATCTTTCAGAATGAGTTACCCTTCAGGGTCAAGCTTCTGGGATTTTTTTTCACCCAGCACCCTTATGTAGTTTTTTTTCTTTTCTTTACTCATTGCTCTTTGGGGGACCAACTCCCAGATCCAAAATAAATACAAAGAGATTTATTCTTACTTATGAATGTTTGGCTTTAGCTTGTCTCAAGCCAGCTTTTCTAACTTAAATTATCCCATTTCTCTTTAACCACCTTTTGCCTCTGCTCTTTTTACCTTTCTTTATTCTATACATCTTTCCTTCCTTCTTACTCCATGGCTGGCTGTATTGCTGGGTGACTGGCCTCTGTCGTCCTTTCCTCCTCCTCTCCTCCCCTTCTCCTATTTATTCTCTCCTGCCTAATTATTGGCCATTAAGCTCTTTATTAGGACCAATCAGGTGTTTTAGGCAGGCAGATTAACACAGCTTCATACAGTTAAACAAATGCAACATAGAAGAATGCAACACTTCTTTGCATCATTAAACAAACATTCCATGGCAGAAACAAACACACCACATCTTAAAATAATATTTCACAACATCTTGCCTTTTTCATCCTTGTGCTGAACTAGGGAAAGGACAGCATTAGTAGGACTCTCTCTTTGTGGCAAGTGCATGTGAGAGGCAATTCTCCATAGACTTTTTAAATTTTATTTTATGTCTACATATGTGTAAGCAGAGGCACTGAGGACCTTTGTTCACATAATTCTTTCTGGGATTTTTTTTTTTTATAGTCAACAGCCTTGAAGGATAGAGACAGTGTCTCCCTCTGGTTTAAGCAGGCATTTTATTTTACCATGTCTTCCTCAAAGCTAAGTTCAAGTAAGTTTCTGTCCATACAGAGAGGGTTGGGTTTCCTAACCCTGAGATTACCCAGGTGTGAAGCAAAACCATAGTATATGCAACATTCTATTGTTTGGTCATTTCTGCATGGCCACCTGGGACTTGGGGAGGCTCCAGAAACCCATAAAATAGCACAGCCATGTTGCTTGCTGGACTGTGAGTGCTGATGTGCTCTGTTTCTGATCCATGAGTCTCATGTCTTTGTGTGCATTACAAACCCACAGCACATCCACCTTGATGGGATGGGGTCTTTGAGTTCCAACCTACTCTAGATGCCTTTGATGTTCAAGAAATAGTTTGTATTAAGTCCTCTGGATCTGACTTCTTCCTCTCTTCTCTCTATCAGGCATGGCCCAGTATATTTCCTTTCTCTTGTTTGCTGTTCTACCTGTGATGATCCCCCTGCCCTCATGCCTGGCTATATCTCATGTTTGGACTGATTATCACCCTCAGGAAGAAAAGGATGTCCCAGGGGTGCCATGGTGGGGGACTCCCTCATTGGAGACTTCTATTAAGTGTTGACACATTTGCTATCTTCCCTGGTTCTCTCCGACTTGTCCCCAATGACAGCAGCATCAATGCCTATCGTTAGCATTAGTCAGGCAGGGCTCCTTCCAGGCAGCTTCTTGCCCTGTTGGCTATGTGCTTCACCACCTGCCTTTTGCCTCTCCCCACTCACTCTCCAGATCTATACCTAGCACACAGTGGGGACACACTATGATTCAAATGAACAAATGAAATGAGACCAGATGCGAATCTATGCTGACACAGTAAGGCTGATCTCTAGTTTCTGCTCTTTGTTTCTAATTTACATTTTAGAAACTCTTCTGTGTTAGTGAGCTTTAATTTTTCCTTTCCTGACCCTATACAGGTGATCAATAAGAAACCAGTTAACCTTGATGAGCTTCTACTCCTTGATGAGCTTCTACTCCTGTTAACAATGTTTAGTCCTTGGAGTTTGTCTTTTAGTGGACCATGGGGGCAGAAGTGCAGTGAGACCAGTCCCCATTGTAACACAGTTAAGTAAAAAAGGAGCCCAGGAGAGGTGAGGTCAGCATAGCTGAGGTAGTTAGGAGGGACTATCAGTATTGGGAGGTAGTCTGGAACTCTGGTTGATAGCAGACTTCATGACAAGCCTAACGTGCGTGGCCTTCCGTGGATTTGCTTGTACCCCTCAATGCCTCAAAGTACATTTTTGGATCCTTCTCATCTTATAGATCTTTCTCAGTTATCCAAAAGGGTAGATCATTGCATTCTAGTGTGTATTTCATGTGTTTTAGATGACAAAAGTGGACAATGGAATGGGTTAAGTGATGTGAAGAATTCTGGAAAGCTAGAAACTTTTAGTTTAGACTGTCTTGGTCCCCTCTTTTTGTCCATCTCCTCATTCATTCATCTCAGCGAATGGCACTTAATGGATCAATGTTCTGTCCTGGAGCCTTTGCCAGCCTGTGTTGGGAGATGGTAGGCAGAGTTGAATGGAACAAGTGTGTCCCTGCTCTTGGGCAACTTGCAGGCTAACAGGGGAGATAATTAAGAAATAAACACAAACTACTATCAGGCTTTGCAGGGTGCTTTGGGAGTGAATACTGGACACTGAATGTGAATACTTAGGTTAGGTGGCCAGGAATACCCTGGCTGCAGAAATGACATTCCTACAGAGCTCTAAAGACTGAGGGTAATTAGTCTGGGTGAGGAGAGGGTAAAAAGGCATTCTGGGTATAATATAGCCTGCTTGGTGCTGTAATCCAAGTATGTAGTTTGGTAGAATATAACTGGTTTTGACCAGTGGCTGAGAACAAGGGGGGTACCCAACACTGGGTGATGGAGCCTCCAAGAGTCATGAAGGCAGAGGCGAGTTCATGATATCCCCTTTCTCCTGTATTATACAGTTCTGATGATGTATTGTCTGCTTAGATTTCCTGGAGTTGAGTTCTTTTGGCTGGGTTTGGGGGTCTTAATCCCCACTGTGGAGTTCAAAGCTCATGGCTAGGTTCTGAGGACAGAAGCACCTGTTAGATGTTCAGAGGCCATGACACTCAGGATGCATGGGCTTCCTGCAGCATAGTCGACAGCAGTCTATTGAACATTTTCTAGCATTTTCACAAGTGAGTGAGTGAGTGGTCTGTGGGTGCCAGGAACATGCTCATCTGTCAGTTTGACAATACACAGAGAGTACATTATTTATGCTAAAAATAGCCTGCATAAAAGACAAGGCTTTGGAAGCAGTACTCCTGAAGTCCTAGAGTTCTGCCAGGCCCCCTTCCCTGGAAGGTGATTGATAAAGTCATTTTCTGTTGTGTTTTAATAAAGCTGAGCACATCACACACTCCAGCAGGCCATGGCAAGGTCTCCTCCTACCAGAGCAGTCTTCTGAGCTGGCTTCTGTCAGGGTCATTCTTGGAATAGTAGAGACCAGATGTGAGGATGGATCTTGATTTAGTATAACACAACTGAAAACCAGTGGCTTCTAGTTGTGGTTTGAATGCCTGCATTATTTATTTATTTATTTATTTATTTATTTATTTATTTATCTATCTATCTATCTATCTATCTATCTATCTATCTATCTATCAATCATCCCAGTTTCCCCTCCCTCCTCTACTCCTATTCCCTTCCCCCATGTCTCCCCACCATTCCACTCCTCCCCTGTTTCTGTCCAGAAAGGGGCAGGCCTCCCATGGATATCAACAAAGCATGGCATATCACATTTTGGTAAGATTAAGCACCTCTCTTATATTTAGGCTGGGCAAGGCAAGCCAATATAAGGAATAGGTTCCCAAGAGCTAGCCAAAAGCATTTGGGACAGCCCCCTTCCATTGTTAGGAGTTCCACAAGTAGACCAAGCTACACAGTTGTCACATATATGTAGAGGGCTTAGATCACTCCCCACAGGCTCCCTGGTTGTTGGTTCAGACTCTGTGAGTTCCTATGAGCCAGTTTTCCTGTGGGTTTTCTTGTGATGTTCTTGATTGCCCTGTGTAGAGGGAAATTTTGTCCTACCTGGTCCCATAGCTGTTTAGTTCCAAACAAACACACAAAGGCTTATATTATTATAAACTGTTTGGCCTATCGCTCAGGCTTCTTACTGGCTAGCCCTCTCTTAATTATTAACTCATTTATATTAACCTGTGTATCTCCACATGGTCTTAACATACCAGAGAATTCCTGGAAGTCTTACCTCCCTTGTGGCTACATGTTATCTCCTCCGCAACTCACTCTTTGTATTTTTCTTCCCAGCATTCTCCTAGTTTGGCAGCCCCTTCTATCCTTCCTGCCTGGTTACGTATTGCCTGTCCATTGGCTGAACAGCTTTACTCATCAACCAATAAGAGAAACATATATTTACAGGATATAGAAGGACATCCCCCATCACCCTGTAACCATAATCCTTCCACCCTCTCTTCTGCAGAGTTCTCTGAGCTCAGCATTATATTTGGCTGTGGGTCATTGCATCTGTTTCTATTAATTTCTGGATGAAGGCTCTCTGAGGACAATTAGAGTAGTCACCAATCTGATCACAGGAGATGGCCAGTTCAAGCCACTATTGCTACGAGTCTTAGCTGGTGTCAGGCTTGTAGGTTCCTGGGAGTTTCCCTTGCATCAGGTTTCTATCTGGATTGTCTCTTATTTCTGGAAAGAATGGAAAAGAGAGGGAAACAAAGGGCCAAGTTCTGCACTAACTTCTGGCATATTCATTTCTGTCCACTAGGACCACAGCTGTAGACACTACTTACCTATTAATTTTTAATTGAAAAAATAATTAAATAATTATTTATGGAGTGTGGTGTGAGGTTATGCATTGTAGAATGATCAGAACTTAACCTGTCACCTCACCTTCATTTAGATTTCCACTATAGTGTATGGCGTTCCCTTTTCTACACATCTTTACCAGTACTTGTCACCTCTCATCTCTTTGACAATGTAGCTGATGTTTAATGAGGACTTTCTCAGTACTGGCCCTGTGCTAAGCGGCTTTCACATCAGCCCCAATGTGTAAGTACCAGTAACACCTGAAGACATCCAGGCTTTTTAACGATTCTGAGGACAATTACTTGCTTTTGCATTCACAAAGAGATAGGAGCTTTGAGATCCTAGTCTGTGAGCTGTGGGTGGGATGTTCGAAGTTGGAAGGAAGAGGTGATGGTAAGGATGGCTTTCTCAAGGAGAGGCCAATCCTGGGTGGCTAGCTGAAGATTTCTGAAGGATTGATGCACATCTTTGAAAGGCTAATGGGGGCCCTTCATTTGAAATGTAGTAACATCAACCAAGTCCCCCAAGGTGTGTTTTGGATATAGACAGCAAGGCAGTGTAACTTCAGATCCTTCGAATCTGTGTGTGTGAGAAAACCAGTTCAGGCAAGCTGTGTCAGCCCTGAGACTGTACTGGACATAGAGTGGCACACAGAGATTACTAATTGGAGCCACTTCTTAGAGATATACACCTGCCTTCAAGTCTGTTCTGGAAGAAGTCAGTGGCTTTTGTCTATCTCTGGCTTTCTTCACCTTCCTCAAGATTCCTTCTGTTATTTTTTTGTTTATTTTGATTTTATCAGTATGTAGCTCAGGGTGGCTTTGAAATAACAATTTTCCTGCCTCATCCACCCCAGTGCTGGGATTATAGACATGCACCAACATGCCTAGCTTCTTCACATGCTCCTCTTAATTAGAAGTCTGTGATCTGAGATCTCAGGGCTGGCCATGTGTCTTCCATTTTCATAAGAAACCTGCCTCTTCATGCAGGGGCTGTGATTGTGCCTGTTCCTCTGAGGTCCCTGGGTATAGGTCAGGAGTTTGAGCCTGGACTGAACTGGCTAGACATTTACTGATATTTGTGTGTCTCATTGTCTCAAGGGAGTCAAGCCTTCAGCATCTTCCTAATGCTGTTTTTTAGCAAGGGTGGGGGGGGGAGTGGTGGTGGAAGAGAGGCCCTTTTACTGGTTGTGGGGAAAATCCAGTTGTCATTTTTCTTTCTCCTTTCTGGAACTGAGCTTGTTTGAGGGAGCAGGAGGATCAGGCTGACTCTCATTGGAAAGCTAGATCTCCTGCCTTCACTGTGGTTTTGTCTGATGGCCACAGATAGCGGCCTGATTGGAACTGATCTTCCCCCAGGCGCTTGGCGCCTGGCCTAATAGGCTGACAGTCTGTAATGTGTCTAGAGAGGCCTGTGTCAACGCTACTCCTGGGTCAGCATCTCTTCTGTCCCTCATCTGCTGCATCCAGGATGCTCCCTGACACCCGTGATACACTGGACCTGTGCCAGACTGAGTAGGGGCTATTGGCAGCCTACGGAGACAGGGGCCATTTTCAGTGACCCTGGGCTTTAGAGAAGAGATCTGCTTGGCAACAGAAGACTCTAATTCCAAGTTGATATGACCTCTTATGAATTGATCCTCTACTGCCCAGCCATATCAGGGGCAACTGAGCTATCTTAGCTCAGGTCCTGACTACCACAGGCTACCTGTAAGGGTGCCACTATGGACACAATCACACCAGGCTCCTAGGGTTAGTTTGTGTAAGCTGCCATTTTGCCTTTATTAAGAACCACTATGTACAGCGAGGCATTGACGGTGCATGCCTTTAATCCCAGTACTTGGGAGGCAGAGGGGCAGAGGCAGGTGAACTCGAAACTCTCTGTAAGTTTGAGGCCAGCCTGGTCTACACAGCTAGTTCCAGGACAAGCTCCAAAGCAATACAGAGAAACCTTGTCTCAAAAAACCAACAAACAAACAACAAAAAAAGAACCACTGTGTATACTTTAGCTGACCCCAGGAGAGGATAGTTACTAGAAGGGGTCAGGAGACCTGTGTTTGGTCCTAGCTCAGCTGTCAGCTAACTATGAAGTCTTAAATGTTTTCTGGAATTCAGCATCTTCTATCTGTAAAATGACTTAGGTGGGGCTATAGAATTTTCAGACCAGGCCAGGCCCTTAGATGCCTTCCTTGGAGAAGCCCAGCACTGTAGGGAACACCCAGACAACTGGCCATTATCAACTGCTCTAGCTAATCTTATGTCAATTTGACACAAGTTAGAGTCATCTGAGAGGAGGGGACCTCAATTCAGAAAATACTTCCATAAGACCAGGCTGTGGGCAAGCTTCTAGGGCATTATCTCAACTAGTGGTTAATGGGGAAGGGCTCAATCCATTGTAGGTGGTGTCATTCCTGCGCTGGTCCTGGGTTCTATAAGAAAGTAGACCGAGGAAGCCATAAGAAGCAAGCAAGTCAGTAAGCAGCAGTCTTCCATGGGCTCTGCATCAGCTTCTCCTCCAGGTTCATGGACTGCTTGAGTTTCTGCCTTGGCTTTCTTCAATTAATTGCAACTCAGGATATGTAAATAAAACATACCCTTTCCTTCCAAAATTGTCTTTGGTCATGGTGTTTCATCACAGCAATAGTAATGCTAACTAAGACACCACCCCTGTTTTGCTAAGAAAGAAGTTCCATTCTCAGCTCTAGGGTGGGGAAACATTTGGCTTAGAGGCTTTGGTAGCACTATACTTAATTGAAGAAACACTTCTGTTTTGTGGCATCCTGACAGAGGTCTGCTAGGACAGATATCCAGGTCTCCACTGGGCTTCTTGCTGGAGCTGATAAAAGCATAGGTTCCTGTTGTTAAAAGTAGCACCAGCACCGCCCAGTATCTAGTTGGAAATGCAGGACTGCAATTGCAGTCCCAGGCTGAATCAGAACCTATGCATTAACCTTGGGTTCTTGCATGCTGGGTATTTCCAAGCCAGCAGAGCCTCTCAGCAGGCTGGAGGATTGAGGCTGTCATAGTCCCTCCACAGCACATGGTCCTTGTAATTATTCAGATGGTCCACCTGTTCTTGCTTAGACCTGTAAGTGAGACAGTTACATCTGCAGGGTTTGTTGGAGTACCAGGATGGGGTGTTGACTCTTCGTATCTGCTTTTGCTACGTCTGGCTCACATGGAACAAATGTCCTTCTTAGACTTTCACATTTTATTTGCAAGAAGACTTTTTCTGCTTCTATGGCCAATAGGTTGCTTGGAACCTTTCTCTTATAATACACACACACACACACACACACACACACACACACGCACCTATACACATACACACACAAACATGAACACACATACAACACACAGATGTACATAGACACATAAACATACACATACATATACAGACACAGGCAGGTACAACTACAAACATACCGACACACACAAGCATAAACACACATATACCTACATACTCAGACACTCAGACATACACAAAGACAGATACACACACATATAAGCATATTACACACATACTTATACATACACAGATATATGTAATTACATACATACAGACACACACGTGTATACATACACAGAGAGATAAACACTCATGTACCTATTGATGCGGACACATAAGCACATTCAAACATATACACACACATCTCAAGAAGGAAAAAGATTGTGTGTATCATGCCTTTCTAACCAGTCTGTGATTTGGCTTCCAGGAAGTCAATGAACTGTGAATTAACACGCTGGACATATGTTTATATGCATTTTTGTCCTGATGAATGAGATAGGGTCTATGACTTTTCTGGATTCTCAAATAATCCTTTGAACTAAAACAAAAGGCAGAGTACCCTTGGTCTCAGTCCAAGTGGGCTTTTTGGGATTTACTTAGCACCTTGTGGTTGAAGATGGACCAGGGCCTAACTGGAGGACTCTTATTGAAAACAACCTCTGTATGCCAGCTAGGCATGGCTTTGCTCGCTTCTCTCTGCTCCTCCAAATTTCTCTTTGTTCTTCCTATTATCTCTATCAAGGACTATTTTCCGGGCTGATTGGAAACAGAGAGTGGGCTTGGCGGCACAGTGACAAGGGAGACTGTTTGCCGGAAAAAGCACGGGCAGTCGTTGAGAGCAAAGGCAATTAGCCTTCGGAATTGGCTGGTATTCCTTACTTCCCTTCTTTTTCTAAGCAAAGCCATTTTCTAGAAAATGGCCAAGAGCAGATTCAGGCCTGCAATTTCCTTGTCTCTGCCCAGATGGATGCTCTGGGACAGGAGCCATGTCACCATGCTCTCTGCTGTGCTGGGCATTCTGGTCTCTGAGACTGATTGTCTAGTCATCATTCCAGGGTTCTGCTGTGCCCATACTGAGGGGCATCTCCGGAGTCGTCTGCCTCCTGGGTTTCAAGGCCACTGTCATTGCAGAGAGGGAGCTCACAGAGCCCTGTACTTGCCAACAATGTGCCTGCAGGGAGGACTACACAGACTGATGCTGAAGCCGGCAGCATTTGCAGGGACCTCAGCCTGGCTCCTATTAACCAGTTTCTGACCCCATGGTGACATGATCACTTATTTCTGTGAGCAGATGGCCTTAAATGCTGAGATTAACTTCTCTGTCTTTGTACTATGGCTCTCTCAAGGATGTAACACTTACTTCTCTCCACATTCCCTACCCTTTCTAAATTTTCCAGGCAGTTCTAATCACTGGATCCCTTAGCCTAATGCCAGCATCTTGCTAGGTCTTACCCATTGTGAGGGGGATTTGGTTAGTGTAGCCCATCAGCTGTACCAAACAAACACATCTATAATTCCTAGTCTACATCTTAGCCATCCAGGCTACTTTTCCTTATTTTGGGCCTGTCACATCCAGTGTCTCTAGTGACACATCTCTCATTTGAATGAGTTTGCCTAGTGTCCTCTTAGACTGGGCTCTTCCGCTGCTTGCCAGGTGGCTTCCTAGCCTCTGAGTTCCTCATTTATTCTGTACACAGCCTATTCAATTGTTGGGGAACTTGGGCCTTAGCAATGGTTTTCAGAAGTTTGATCTCAATATGTTCTTGAGTTTGACTTTCAAGGATTTTATTGAGCAGGTTTTGCATCTATATTCATGAGGGAAATTGTTATATAGTTTTCTTTTTTATTATATCCTTATTCAATCAGCAAATGGGCCAATGAACCATATAGATAGTATTCAAAGGAAGAAATGAAAATGGCCAAAGAATACTTGAAAAACAATGCCTGACATACTTCTCCATCAGGGAAATGAAAATCCCAGCCTGAATGGTCATTGTCAGGGAAACAAATGCTGGTAAAGTCAGAGAGAGAGAGAGAGAGAGAGAGAGAGAGAGAGAGAGAGAGAGAGAGAGGAATCCTTGCATACTGCTGGTAAACTAGTGTATTCTGTGGAGATGAGTATGGAGGCTTCTCAAAAATAAGAAAGAAAAGAAAAATAGAAGTGTCACTGGTGGATATACACCCAGAGGATGCTAAGTCAGCATACCACAGAGGTACCTGCATATCAGTGCTTATTACTCCTACCCACAACAATCGAGATGAGGAATCAGCTTAGAATGGGTTAAAAAGTATAGCAGTATACCCAGTGAAGTTTTATCTGTCTATACAGAAGACATTTGTAGGAAAATGATAGAAGATGAGATGATCATATGAATTAAGCCAGACTCAGAAAGACAAAGCATGTTTTCCTTTCATATGTGGAATCTAGATTGAAAAACAAACATATATAATCTCTGCCTGTATATGGTATGCATATGTCAGCCTTGAAAGGAAAAGGGGGCTATACAAGAGGAGGAAGAGATCTAGAGAGAAGGAGGAGAGGGACAGGAGAGGATAGTGGAACACAAGTGATATAAAACAGAAGAGGAACAATTGGGAGCATGCGAGGGACCACCAGAAGGTGGGGGACGGTGAGATGGGGCTGTGTGTGTGGGGGGCGATAAGAACAAAGTAGGTGACTTATGTATGAAAATGTAATATGATAACCATGGCTATTCACATACTAATTTCAACAACATTTAGAATTTAATAAAAAAACAAACTGTTTCTGGGTTCGCTAGATGGTGTAGTGGGTAGAGACGCTCCTATGCTTCAAGTCCTGGATTCAGGCCCCAGAATCCCCAATATGGAAGGAGAGAACGAACTCCTTCAAGTTGTCCTCTGACCTCCACACAGATGTTGCCACAGTGTTCACACACACAAACATACTTAATAAATAGTGTAAAAATATTCTTTAAACTTGGTGCTGGGAGTTGGAGAGATGGCTCAGTGGTTACGGGTGTGTTCTCTTGTAGAGAACTCACTTTTTTATTTTTATTTTTTCCATAGCACCCGTGTCAGGTGACTCACAACTGCCTATAACTCCAGTTCCAGGGAATCTGATGATATGCTCCTTTGGTTTCCACAGGCCCAGCACTCATTCTCACAATCCCACATTCAAATGCACACATACACACAAGTTAAAAAAAAAAAAAGTTTAAAAGGGTCCTTGTGTCAGCTGAAGCTACCCGTGAGACGAGACCATGGTCCTTTGGGCTACTCAGGGGAGTGGAGCTGAAATGCCTAATTTCTCAGTGAAATTACACAACAGCTCTAGGCCTGGGCTGTGAAACAGGGCTAAAGATGCTCCTGAGTCCAGAAGGTGTTTGTGAAAATGAAAGGTCATTGCCACACAGAGTAGGAGAACATTCGGGAAAAGCTATTGCTATAATTTTTTTCTGCTTTCTTTGAACTTCTCATTTGGCTTTAAATTGCTCTTATTTCATCTTGTTCTTCAGCGATGTGTCTGGTCCACCCAGCTAAACTGAGCTCGTAGAAGGAAGCATGGCAGTTTCTTTTTGATTCTTACCCAGTTCTTAGGTAGGCTAGGCTTATCGCACATACTCACCAACAGGTGGTTAATTGATTCAAGTCAATACGGCTTACACTGTTTAATTAAGGCAAGCTTGCAAACAGTTCAAATTTAGCCTTGATTAGCCAAGCCTGGTGGGTTTGCACTGAGCAGGACAGTGATAATTGTTAACCAAATCCTCTCTTCTCTTCCAAACACTCAATTCCCAGAATGAGGCTGGAGGCACTTCTGAGGTTTCCTGAAAAGCATTCCATCTACGCTAGCAAGTGACAGTACCACTAGTGTGGGAGGCAAGGAGGGGCTGTTGGGGTATAGCCACAACATCCCGGAGCCTGTAAGGAATGTCCTGGAAGCTGTGTTAAGAAAATATGGGAGGTGGAGTTGTCACCAGGTATGGCTCATATCAGCATCAAAAATCCATGCAGGTTGACATTCCAAACAGGTGTAGTGAGCCCAGGGCTCATAACCCTTCTTCCTATGTATAGCACCATGCATACTGGTATGGGGACATATGGAAAAATAGATTCCAGGGAGAAGCTTACAAAACCCCATTCCTTTCCTTCTGCTTGTTTATCTCTATGGCCTGGGCTGGCTGTGAGGCTCAAGAGTGAGTCTCCAAGACTGAGGTCTCCCAGAGGAGCCTGTGATTTTATTTTCATATGATCAGGCCAGACTATGAGGAGGCAGAAAATGTAGAGATTAAGGGCTGGCTGCTTTAACAAAGAAAATGAATCTTTCATAGTTTAACGTGCCACTGTGGCCTCTCGCAGCGAGTGGGTTTGTATTCGGCTAAAATGTTTAATTTTATTTATTTATTTATTGCAAAGGAAATTGGATCACGGGAACATTAAAGGTGGAGGAGCAAAATGCATAAGGCAGAACTCACAGCAAGGCACAACCTTGAGCAAGCACCGTTCACCAACCAAGCAGAAAAGCAACTAATTAGACTGTGGTTCTCCCTGGGTTCCTGGACGTGAATTCCAACTCCCTTTCCCGCAGGACTGCCAAAAGTGCAAAGGGAACCAAAACTCCCATTGGGCAATTGTCCTGGGGAAGCAGTTATGCTTTCTGGTCCTGTGTGCACTTGTCTGGGAAAGGACTATTTACATTTCTAGTAACATGTAAGCCTCGTCCTGATACTCGATAGTTAGGGAAGGTCTTTCTGTGCATGATGTGAAGGACTCCGGCCAAGACGATGGAGTCTTTGTCAAAGGGTCACCCTGAGCCACAGCCTGGTGCTCTCCTTAGTGTAGAGGTCCTATCCGTGGCAATAGCTCATCTCATACCATGGGAGTGTGTTAAGGTAGAGTGTGTGGGAAAAACACTGAGAAATATCATTGAGTAGGATGAGATCATTCTTCAGCACTCCCAAGAGACCAGTCACCATCAGTACTGAGCGGGAGAGAGCAGGAGGGATCTTGTAGGGACATGTGATTCCCTAGCTCTCTCTAGAAAGAGGAGAGGGTACAAAGGCTGGCTGAACAAACATGTCAGGGCATCCGCTGTTATTGTTTCAATTCACCAGTTGGATAGAAAATGCTCACAGGAACTAGAAGGGAGTAAAGAGGTTGCAAGAGGGAAAGGGCTTAGAAATCTGAATTGATATTTGAAAGCCACCCAGAGAGCAGTGGACAATTACATTGGTGGTAACTAAGGAATGTTTATTGTGCCAGGCCACTGGGATTCTGAGTTGTTTGTTACACTTAGTTTATCTCGACTAATGAGATGCATGGGTATGAATTGCTCATGTGTGCTCAATTGCATGCTAAAGAAAACATGCGGCAGCTAGATGACCAACCAGATACTGGCGGAGAGAATTCCAGTGTGAAAAGGAAGGTCACGAGGGTAGGGTAGAGGTGGACCCTACTGAGTGCCATCCACACTGGTTCTTATCGGAGGAATAATGCATTGTCCTTGCTTTGTGCAGCTCTGGGTTTGTATCGGACTTTTGAGGGCAGCAGGGGCTGGACAGTGTGACAGTCTGGCCATCCAACTTCAGACTTGCTCTCATCTCACACCCAGCAGGTCACTTTGGCATCTGGGGTCTTGGATTGCCCTGAGAGACCACTGGAGAAACGAGGGCAGCTTTCTTCATTTCTGAAATGATGAATATACTCTTTTCACCTTGTGGCTTTTACACAGGGACAAGAGAAATGTGCATTAAGGAAAGAAATGACATTATATCCTTAGTATGCTTGATTGGAGGTGTTGGGGACAGGCAAGGGACTGGCAAGGGAAGTGATCCCAGCAGTCAGTGGGGCCCCTCGTAAAGGTAGGGCTGGCAGCAGGCCTGAGAGCTATGAGGGTATTCCCTTCCCCCCAAGCCATCCTCTGGCTTTCTCCTGGGGCCACCTTGGAGGTTACAGCACATGCATCTTTAATTTTTTTCAATTAACAACAATATAGAACAAATGGAGTGGAGTTTTAATTATTCATAATTCATTTAGGAATAAAATCTTTGTAAACTAAAGGAATGGAAGGGCTATATTACCTTTTTATTAAGCTAAAAATTACATGGAGCAATGAAAGGGACAGAAAATGGACTCAGGAAGCTGATTTTGGTGCATCTTTCCCTGTGGTTTGTGCACTTAGAAAGGAAAGTTGGTGGGTGATGGTGGTCAGAGGATTCCCTTCACCCTGTCCCAGGAGGCCAGTTATGTACTGTGTGACATGCTTTATCACTGTTCCTTGCTGGGTTCACACGAGCTATTCCTGCAGAGAGCCCTTACATGATTGGATTGCCAGTAAAGTCAGCCTGCGTCCTGCATGTTAGTAAGCAGTGGCAGGGCATCTCTTTATACCTGGATCCTAATGTCTCCTGTCTACCTGGAGCTTAAGCAGAGTTTTCCAGGAGGCATGTGTCCCTTCATGTGTAAATATGCATAGTATACAATCAAACAGAGCAGTCAGTCCTCTTAGACTGGAAAGTATAACTATGACACCTTTGAGGTCTATTTTATAGTTTTAAAGTCTGCATTCAGAGAAGGGGCATCTAGCATGAACACAAGAGTTGAAAATAGCTGTTCCTGAAGTTGTCCTTGGAGGATAGATAGGGTTTAAAAATGTCAGGGGGCCACTCTCTTGAGTCTGTACCTAAACTCTTTGGTATGTTTTATTTTCTGTGGATTTCTCTTAGCAATGCCGTTGCCCATGCTCTTAGATATGTGTCTTCTCCAGCCAACTGCTTCTTTTTCTTTCTTTGTGCTTAAGCCTGTATTAGACTGTCATTATTAAACCCTGACTCTGGGGCATGAGGAGATGGCTTAGTGACTGAGCATGAGGGTCAGAGTTTGGATCCACAGAAACCTGAGGTAATGCAGGTAGATGTTGTGGCCCACCAATTCCATTCTCAGAAGGCAGAGATAGGATATCCTCAGAGCAAGATGGATAGCAAGATTAGCCATATCTGCCACCTCTGGGTTTTATTGAGAGACATTTCCTTATTGAATAAGGTAGACGAGCATGTGAAGATGGTTCCCGACACCAACCTTAGATAGCCATATGCACACAGGCATGCAAAAACACGTGTATATCAGTACAAACACACACACACACACACACTCACTCACACCCCACTGGAGAAAGAGGAAACACCCCCTGCTATATGAAAAAAGTGAGGAGAAGACAGGAGGGTGTCATAGGTGAGATGCCTGTAGGGTTACAATGCACTGATGGGTGAAAGTGAGACTGGCCCCTAGAGTGGAGAAATGAGTCCATAGTAGTGAGTGTGGCTCTAGATTGGGATCTTGGTTCCAGTTTTTCTGCAGGCTTGCCACATATCTTAGCTACTTTTCTATTGCTGTGACAAAACACAATGACTAAGGCAACTTATAACAAAAGCATTTATTTGGGGATCATGGTTATAGAGGATGAGTCAATGGTCATGGCAGGGAGCAGGACAGTAGGCAAGTGGGCATAGAGCTGGGGTGATAGCTGAGAACTTATGCCTGTCTAATCCACAAGCATGAGAGGCAGAGAGAAAGGATGGGGCGAGAACACTAACTGGATGGAAATGGTGTGGAATTCTGAAGGTCCACCTTCAATGACATATCTCCTCTAACAAGCCCATACCTCCCAAATCTTCCCAAATAGTTTTATCAACCAGGGGCCAGAAAGTCAAATACATAACCCTATGGGTGCCATTCTTGTTCAAACTCCGTGTTGGCTCAACAGTGCTTTGTATAAGACTCTTGAATTTCTCAACAGCCAAGCATCTCTTTAAGTATTGTGGCTTCTTTGATTAATGTCTACAGTTATTCTTGATACTTTCCAGGGTTGAATGACAACATTTACATAGACAGTCCAGGCCTTCTATGTCCTGTAGGAAGGAACCTACCTGGAGCATGGCTGGAGGAAGAGGATGTGCATTTGAGGTCTATTAACTCTGGTGGGACAGGGAAGGGGCTACAGTGGTTCCTATGGTTACCTGAGCGGGACTCAAGGGCCGTGGGGATGCCAAGATGGTTGTTGTTATAATTTAGTGACAGGGGAGATGGGATGAAGACTAACAGGGACAAAGGGAAACATTATTGGCAACTAGAGAACTTTGGTGACACTTGTCGCAGCTACAACCATCAACCAATGAAACTATCTGCAGGTGGACAAAATTAGTGAGACCTATCCACCAACACAGATGACAGCTCTCTGAGGGGGTGCTTGCCATCTCTGCCATACCACCTACTCAATTTCCGTTCCCAGAGATATGGGGTGAAAGAGTGAAAGGCCTGTGTTTTGTTCTTTTCAGGGAACATCATTTTATCTATTGTTGGTTATAATTAGATGAGGGCCTGTGGGATAGACCAGACTACCTATAACTGAGACTGATCAGAAAGCAAGGAGATCCACTCAAGATATTGCTAAGGAGCAGGGAGGGTGTTTGATAGAATAGGAGTAAATGTGGTAGTTGGAAAAAGACATCAAGCCTGTTTGTGATTATAACACAGAAGAGAGGCTGATTAACAGGCTGTACGAGCCAGCAGAAAATGGCCTGAGATAGCCACACCTGTTGTTCATGATGGGACTCTGTACTGATTGGTTGGCACTGGATCGGTTGTTAAACATTCGGAGAGTCACCTCTGTAGACAGGTATAATCACAATGGCAGGAAACAGACACTAAGACAGGGGAAAATGGAAGTGACCGCAAGTATAATCAAACAATCATAATTTCAGGAACAGGCAGCAATTATGTAAAGACAAGCTCTGGACCTGGAAGTCAAGGGTGGGATCACAGAAACAGTCAGGTTTAGACAGCTGTAAGCTCAAAGCACAGGCTTTGTCACAGGTTCTGGAGGCAAAGCACAGGGCAGGGGGCAGCGTATTCTGGGACTGGGCTCACTGCTGTGAGGAAAAGCACAGAGGAAGCCCCAGATTGACACATGTAGCAGCCAGCCTCAGGCACAGGGAAGGCACATTCTTAGGCTTTCCTCGTTGATGCTCTCTGAGGAGGGTACTTCTGAGGGATAAAGGCAAGTGCTGGCGCACACTAGTGGAAACCAGTACTTTAAGGACTTCTGGGCTTGCCCTGGGGAATCTGTGACCCAGTTTGCCCCATAAAGCATGAACTGGAGATGGTACAGCAGTGGTTCTCAACCTGTGGGTTGTGACCCCTTTGAGGGTCAAAGGGCCTTTTTACAGGGGTCGCCGAAGATCATTGGAAAACAGATGTTTACATGATTCATAACAGTAGCAAAATTACAGGAAGGAGCATGAAAATAATTTTAAGGTGTGTGTGTGTGTGTGTGTGTGTGTGTGTGTGTGTGTGTGTGTGTGTGTGGTGTCACCACAACGAGCTATATAGGAAAGGGTGGCAGCATTAGGGAGGTTGAGAAACAGTGCTCTGGAGAGGCAGGAGGGCTGAGGTGACATCTGGATGGGATTTCTCTCAGGTGGCGTCTCTGCTCTGTCACGGTGTGCCACTCTTGGAGAGTGGGTAATGAAGGGCTCTCAGGCAGAAAGCCTCCGTGATCAAGTAGCTTGTTCAGGCAGGCTACTTTTCTGGCTTTTCTCAGCCGGAGACCAAGCCCTGAGTGACGTCAGGAGTCATGCCAGCTGCGGGTTTGCCAGTGGCGAGTGGGCGAAGAAGTGTTTCCCATGAAGGTGCCGATGGGATTTGTGGAGCCAGCTTGGATGAGTGAGAGCCAGCAATGGCTACTTAACAGTAAGCCAGAGAAGCTCAGTGATGTTGTCCTCAGTTCATAATAGCGCAGTGATGATGTCCGGGGTTTGTAATAGCGCAGTGATGTTGTCCCGGGTTCGCTGCTGATATCCTAAGATATCGGTTTCTGCTCCAATCTAGCTAAAATTTCCCACTTCATGGGCCACAGAGATTGTTCAATGAACATTTGCTGCTCTTGCAGAGGACTGGGATTTGGTTCCTGGCATCCAAATGGCAGCCCACAGCCATCTCAAACTCCAATTTGAGGGGACCAGTGCCCTCCTTTGGTCTCCATAGACACAACTCATGCACATGGTGCACACACACACATAAACACACACATATACATATACATATATACATACATACATACATATATATGTATATATATATACATATATATGTACACACACACACACACACACACACACACACACACACACACTAAAAATAAACCTTAAAAAATCCACACGTCTAAGGAATCCTAGCATGGTTCTCACTTGGCCAGCTTTGGATTTTAACATTTTGACCCAGAGGCCATTCTCTGTTGCTGCTTCTGTATTTGCTAAGGGTTCCATGTCTTCAACATTTGTCCTTATACCGTCAGGAGCTTTTCATTTGCTTATGATCTGTCCAAGTTGGCCTCGGCCTTCCCTGCTGGTTGGCGTGACATCAAACTGTGCCATACCAGAGGGCTCTGGGTTCACATGATGAATCTATCAGTGGGAGTCTAAGCCTATGCAATGTTTCTTCCTTTGGCAAACAAATAAACTATGACTATTTTAGGTAGCATGACACCGTTAAGGTCTTCTAGTTTAACCATTTTACTTCCAGTACTACCTGGACCTATACCTTCTAGGGTCATCTGGGGACTCTGTTTCATAGGACTTCCAATATGCTTATGTGGACACTTAGTTGACTTTTATAAGGAAATGGAGGGGGCTCCTGCCTTGCATGGAACACTGGCCAGATCCTTGTTTTATTAGGGATTCCAAGACGGTCTTCCTTTTAACTCCAAATTGGTCCTAAATGTCATTTGCTCTTTGAGGTCAGAGTTATTCTAGGCAACTGGAGAAACATTTATCCAGGACATGTTCTGAATACAGGTGAGCTCAGGCATGTGCTAGGGAATGAGGGTTGCCACTGAAAGTGTGTCTGGGACCTGTGGGCCTTTTTCAGATATTCAGGGTCCTGTTGTTTAGTCATTTTTCTTGTTGCTGTCACCAAATTCCCGAGAAGAACAGCTGAAGGAATGGAAGGCTTATTTTCACCTTCAGCATAAGATGCTATCTTGGTGAGGAAGGCATGGCGGCAGGTGTGACGGGCATCTTGTCTTCTGTCCACAGTCAAGGAAAAGAGAGAAGGCAGGGAGTGGGGCCAAACTATAAAACCTACCACAAGGCCTGCCACAGCAGTTCACTTTCTCCACTAATGTCCCCCTCTGTAAGCATCCACGACTTTCCAAAAACAGAGCTTCCAGTGAAGGATTGGAAGTCTTTGGACACATGAGACTGTGGGGGTACATTTCACATTCAAGCCACACCTTCCTAAACAGAAGAAGGCCTTTGTTAAAGGATGAGGTCACCTAAGCCATCAAACTGTGCTTGAGTGCCAGTGGCATGCCTGGGCTGTGAGCAGCATCTCCAACAGCTCTGAGCTGTAGGCCTCATTGTACCAGGTTGTCTGTCTTCCATTAAAGAATTCAAAGCACCAGGGTTTCTGACCTCCATTTTTGGCTCTCCCATGGCCCTGTATCTGTCATAGAATGATACTGGGCAGGCAAGGGAGAAACTCAGTGAATCCTTACACTGAGGTCATGCTTTTCATCCAAATCTCATGTTATCTTGATCTTCTTTTCCTCTTGGTTTCTAAGACGCTCCCCTGAGAGTTGCCTCAGACTAGGCAATGTTATTTATTATATTGATCACCCATAACGTTCCCCCAAGGCTCAATGTAGAGGGAAGTGACTGGTCCTAATGGCCCAATTAGCTTTATTATCTTCTGTCTCCTGATGTAATGTTTCTGTCACAGCCTCTGCAGCAAAGGGGATGAGCCAGGATGGGAAATCTGGAGTCAAGGTTGTAAGTCTTGCTGAGTTACTAGTGCTCCAAGCAACCTTGGATAATACTCTCTTACCTTTTGATGGCAATATTTTAATTATAAAAATATAAAAAAGCATTTATTGGGTCTGAGATAGTTTACTAATTACTTTTGTTATCTTGTTGGAATCTCCCTGCAAACCTACAAAGTAGCTATTGTTTTTAGATGCATTTATTTCATTTTATGTGTATGAATATTTCGCCTGCATGTGTGTATATGTGCCATGTGTGTGCCTGATACCTGCAGAGGTCAGAAGAGGGTATCAGATCCTCTGGAACTTAAACTATAGGTTAAGTTGTGAGCCACCATACAGGAGCTGGCAACAGAATCAGGACCCCCTGAAAGAGAAACAAGTGCTTTTGATGGCTGAACTATCCCCCACTCCCCGCCAGTACTATTTTCAAGGCATCTATTAAGTTTAGAGAGAGAAGTGACATGGCTGAGGTTTTGTAGTTGGAGGTTTGAACTTCAGGTATATGAATTTAGATTCAGCAATTGGAAACTTTCCATTCCCCTGCCTCTTCAGCTACCTTATAGGATAGTGGCTCTCAACCCATCCTAAAGTTGCAACCCTTTAAAATAATTCCTCAAGCTGTGGTGACCCCCAACCATAAAATTATTTTTATTGCTTCTTTTTCACTGTAATTTTGGTACTGTTATGAATCATAATGCAATAACTGTGTTTTTTTGGTGGACTTAGGTGACCCTTGTGAAAGGGTTGTTTTTGACCCCAAAGGGGTTGTGACCAGTAGCTTGAGAACCACTCTTCTAGGAGTACAGCTAACTCAGGTAAGGGAGACAGGTGCTTGCTGTTCATCCTGAAGCCATTCCAGCAGCTCCTATGCATTGCAGCAGGATATGTAATGCAGCCTTCAGTCTTGGATCCCTAGAGTAAACAACTTTATAGTGTGGTTCGTTTGCATTCAGACCCATTTACTTATATTCCTCTATAGACATACTATTCACATATGTAAGTACTTATGTATTGAGAGACCTGCAGAGTGCAGACCTTCACGCTCCCACTCAGGAAAGGCGACACCCCAAATCACTCACAAGAAGCAGTTTTGATGTAAAAGCATGAGGTCTTTTATATTCCAAGTGCACTGGGGTCCACAGTTATACGCCATGCAGGGGTAGAGGACCGAGGACCCCAGAATTGAGACAGTTTTTACAGGGTTACAACAAAGCCTGCGCATAGTAAACCAATCATCTCATAGCATCCAGAGCCCACACAGTGTGGACCAATCAATTTAAACCATCCCAGCCCGCGCTTTATAGACCAATCAGTTTTCTATAGCCTTGGAGGTGGGCATTTGCGTGGGCTCCTGGGTGGGGTGACAAAGCTCATTTCCTGTACTCACGTACTCACAGGTCCTGTCGTAAATAGCAAAGAATGTGACCTTTTGTCTGCTTACTGCCAGGGGACAGGGTCTGGAATTTAGGGTATTTAGGGCTTTTTTAGATTTCTAGTTTTCTGTGGTCATTGGAGAGTTAGGCTGTACTTTTTAATCCTTTCAGTATCTATTTATCTTATTCTATAAGGCTGGTTTCCCCCCATCACACACCTCACTTTCTCACTTTTTAAAAATTTTATTACAACTGTCCCTGCAGGAGGAATTACCAGGAGCTAGGCCTGGCTAGAGAGGAGAATGGATTCTGTTTGTAGTGTGTGTGCTTGTGTGTGTGTGTGTGTGTGTGAGATCAGATACCTTAAAAAGGGATTTTTAAAAACCTTTATTTTATGTGTGTAGGTGTTTCACCTGCATGTATGTCTGTGCCTGTGTATGCCTGGTATCTGAAAAGGCCAGAAGATTGCTTTGGATTTCCCCAGAACTGGAGTTACAGATGATTGTGAGCTGCTGTGTGGAAGTATACCCTGGTCCTTTGCCTTAATTCCTGAGCCATCTCTCTAGTTACCTTATGTACCTCTGAAACACATTGGTGACATAATGACATGGGTGTTTGTGGAAAATCACTTCAGAGGCCATGAGGAAGAAGGCAGGAGCCTGGAGAGTGATGAGAGGGAAGAGGCAGAGAGATATAGTTTCCTTGTGGTTCAAGGACCAAGGCATCCTTTAATACATCCTTAGTACAGGCAGACTTTTTGCCTGTTATGTTCTTAGCCCCATGAGGACAATGGTTGAAAGGTTCACTTCGTTTCGGTTTGGAAACTGCTGTTTTGATTTCTGCTTGTTCCTCTCTGCCCCAACTTTCCCACTCTATTTGATGGCTTAAACATTAGAATCCAAATGTATGAAATTTGGGTCCAGCTCAGGCTTGTGGGGTTCCAGGGCACTGTATTTGCTCTTTGCTTTAGTGTACCCTCGGCTGACTTTCTCTTGCATTCAAGAGGCACCTGTATCCACAGAGGGGTGACTTCTCAAATCAGAAGAGTCAGGAGTAGCTCTGATGATTGGTGGCCACTCTGCCAGGGCCAGATCTGGAGCTCAGGGCTCTCAGGGGAGCACGTAGGCACTTTACCCAGGGGTCCCTAGAGGCTGGGGGAGCGGGTGACACCAAGGGCTGCCAGGTGCTCTCTAATGATTGTTTTCACTGAAGAATTTTGGACTCCACGCTATACAATTTTCATCCTTTTTGCAAAATGAATGATAATTTGGGTCTGTCTTGACTGCCGGTTTTGCATTGCTAATATTGGTGGGAGGAGGGTTTTGCCTAAGTTCTCTTAAAATATGAGAATTTCAGTCCAAAATATGTGAATTTTTAATTGCAATCTTGGCAGCCCTGGATGGGTTTTGTGTGAGCATCTGTCCCTTCCTCCTTGTTCCCCTGCAGCCTCTGCCTTGCCTCTCTTTCCCTTGCTAGCCTTTTCCAGGGCTAGGATTGCCCCCCCCCACTCCCTGCATTGAGCTTCCCTGAGCAGCAGGACCCAGCTCTGCTTTCTGCCCTAGGGTGGGGTCAGCAGCTGTGCATTACCAGGGTTTCCATTACAAATGCTATTTTCCAGGGTCTTCTAACCAAGTCACACACACATTTGTTTGGGCTTGGAACCCAGCCTTCTGGGCAAGGTCTCAGACTGCACAGCCTCAGTGGTTCTGTGCAAAATCTCATTACTGTCACTTCAGCCATTTTCCTGGTTGAGAAACTAGACAGCGGACACTTTTAAATGCTGTTTAGTCCTCCTGTTTGTGTGACTGGGGTAGCAACTGTTTAAGAAACCCCCTCCACCCTGCCCACCTTATCCGTGATCAAACACTTCACAAGCTGGGGTTTCCAGGAAGCCTCAAAATATACCTCATTCCCAAGCTCCTTAGCTTTACACAGCAACATGGTCTGACATTTAAAATTAATCTATGTGGTAAAGTTATTAGCGTTCGAATGTTAGCACTGAAATATCCACAGTGACCTCTCCTCCCAGGCTGGTGTTTGTTTGATGAGGATTCCCAGGCAGTGTCAGGGTTGAAAGCAACGCAGTCACATATGCTTTTTATTAATTCTAGTACTGGGCCTCACCTTGGGAGATCTCCAAGTGCTCCGTAGGGGAGCTCTGATTTCTCCAGGCAATAGCTGAAGGAATCACAAGCCAGCTATTGCAGATGCCAAATAGGCTTCTTCTGCCCAGGCAGACAATGAAGACCCAGGGAGAAGCCAATGGGTTGTTTAAAGCTTCTGGGAACAATTGTTCTAGGACTGAAGCAAAGCACCTAAATGACCAGGGTTGTCAGGCATAACCTCATGCCCACATGTTTATGGGTGTCGGTGCTATTTCATGTCATGCCTATGGCCTTCTAGCCAGTATGTGTCTAACCCAGGGGATCAGAGAGGAAGAACCCATCCATCTGACCATGCCTGTCCTCATTATGATATATAGCATACACATGTTAGCTTCTGGGGGACAGAAGGCAGCATGCTTACTAACACCTTTAGTAGATAGAGCACGAAGCAGGAAAGACAACCCATCAAGTGAAACACCACCAATGAAACAGAACATTGTGGGGATACTGGAGAAACAGTAGGAAGTGGTTTGGCTGGAGAAGGGCTCTCTGATGAGAAGAGTTACAGGACGGAAGTAGGGAGTTCTGAAAAACAAACAACAAAACAACAAAACAGAAAAGCAATGCACAGAGGACTAGACTGTGAGTCCATAATGGAGAGTCCAGGTGGAGGGTCTTTGGAGGCATTCTTTGCAAGGAGATGTCATGATCACAGGTCCAAAGGATTCATGTGACATCTGATTGATTAGTGCAGGAGAGGAATAGAAACCGGTTATACCCAAGTATGACTTCTTGCTAGCTTCTGTTTAGTCATTAAGCAACTCAGCCACCTAGTAGTCCTGCTACCTCTGTCACTCAAATTCTTTCGCCATTCTCACCTGCCTGTCCCAATATATTAGACTTCCCTAGGATTCATCTTCTGATACTCACCTTGCTCTATGATGACTCCTTCTCTGTGGTGAGAGCACCCATGTTCCACTCCCATCTGATCTTCTATGTTCCTGACATGAGTGCCTCACTGCCTGCCTACACCATTCCCTGAGCATGAGTCTGGGTGCCTATCTCATCTCCCTGAGAGACCTCAAGGATATAGAGTCTACAGCTGTGAGCCCACTTGGAAGGCTTAGTGTGTAATTTTGTGACAAACCCACTGTTGTTTGAGACATCTCCTAACTTGGCTCCTCTTTTGATCTCTCCAGCTTGCTGAGTATCTGTCTCCTTTGTGGATTCTTGTTGAAGCCTCTTGTAGTTCTGTCCCCATCCCTTTCTTAACTCATCATCTCTCTCTTTTCTGTTAACCTAAAAAAAATCTGCTTATAGAAATCCTTAGGTCCCTAGAAACTGTCCCCTCCTTTGATCTCCATGGCCATCAGTCACTTTGCTGTGACTTGTGACAGGTGAGGCCATGCTCTTGGAAATGAGCCCCATCACTCCACATGTGTTGTTGCCACAAGGTACATGCCGGCTAAGGCTCTTTATCTAGGACAGTGTGATACTCTGAGCACCAGTTCAGTTCATTCCATGAATGAAAAGGGTGGGTTTTACCTAAGCCACATCCCTTTCTCATCAAGATTCTGTGAGGGTTTTCCCTGTCCCCCAAGTGGTTCACAGAATGAGTTTGTTTTAGTTTTGAGATTTTTTTTTCAAGAACCAATGATACAAAGCATGTAGAAAGTCAGAAACTCAGACAGGCCTATGAAATAGGTGTTCCAGGACAAAGCTAGAGAGCTGAAGTGTTCCAAGGCTCCTGTGTCTTGGGTGTGAATGAACTAGGTAAGGAGAGGACTCAATCCTAAGCCCATGGTAGACTTCCCATCTCTCTCACTATATCTACTTCCAGAGTCTGTCAGAGGATAATGAATTGCTTTTTCAGATTCAAGAAGGCAAGGAGAATGCATTCTCACCTTGGGACAGCAACAGCTCCTGGTACGTGCACAATGAGACAGAAAGAGGACCAGCTTGCTCTCACTGTAGACCCCTCTCAGGATACGCATAGACCTAGGTAGCATTCCCCGACAAGCTGACATTCTTAAGATATCTATCCTCTCTGTTCTCTCAGGGTTTCTCGGAGAACCGGAATTATGTCTTTGCCATCTCTATCTAAGCCCAAAGCGGGGAGTGGAGTCTCTCTCAGCAGGCTCCACAAATACCCTTCATCTTCTCCCATCTTCCCTTTCTCTGCTTCACTCCCATCTACATAAACATACACTCGCTGTGGAATGAATATAATCTACCTATTTGAAAATGAGAGTTCTGGGAGAAATGGCATATGCTTTTTCAGGCTGTGATTCTCTCTCTCTCTCTCTCTCTCTCTCTCTCTCTCTCTCTCTCTCTCTCTCTCTCTCTCTCTCTCTCTCTCTCTCTCTGTGTGTGTGTGTGTGTTCGTGTAGAAAAGAGATGCCTTAGGGATGAATTCAATGGCCACATGTCAAGGGATAAATCTTGATGGACAATACAGACAGACTCTCACTATCTGGTTTGTCTCTGACCTTCAGACCCTGTCTACCATTCTCTAAGCCATAGGTCCCAGGTTGGGATGGGGATTAATGTAGGAGACATCATTGCCAATTTTTTAAATTAACATATTCTGCATTTGTTCAGTGGCAGGCTTCAGGCAGGCTACCCTGCCCTTTGTAGTCCAGCCTTCTTTGTGTCTCTCCCTTAGATACTACCCATGGGCACAAGGGTTTCCTGGAAGGGGTGGGCTTACCTCTTGGGGTAGGGATAAGTGATTCCACTGACCTCTGCTTTCTCCTGCAGTTGTGAGCTGTGTAAATGGCAAGGCCTCCCTTGCCAAAGAAAACAAGCAAGCAAACAAACAGAAAACAAAGATCTTCAATGTGATGTTCTCATCTATTTTCATGTTGTTCTGGAAAATGTTCAATAAAAATGACTTTAAGGTTTTAATACTTGAAATATCAAGACACTCTCCCGACCTTGCCTCCTCACCACCCCCACAGCACTGAAAGGAAAAGGTTTATTGAATATCCTACAAGGGGAGGAGGGCTGGGAAATGGTATTAACATTGTAGTTTCTGTTATGGCTGCTGCGGGAGAGACAGTGACTTTTGTATGACTCAGTCATACCCTACACTCATACGGGCAGCACTAATTGAATTTGATGGGTCATTTTAAAAAGATATATGAACTTGGGTAGAAATGGGGTAGAAATGGATGATGGGGAAAAGGGGAACTGAGTGAGGAAGTAGGAGATGGGCATGGCCAAGATATGTAGTCGTCTTGCAGTGAATTTATGTTGGCCACACTCCCTTGGGCGTAGCCTCAGGTAGATGGAAGAGGAAAGAGGAAAGCTTGAGGTTTGGCTTTCCTTTGTGCAGTCTTTCTGGTGGGTCAGCTGATCCAGTAGGAAGGGCAGAGAAACGCTCCCATGGTTCTTTGTATTTTTCTGTGTTATTGTTCCCCAACTAACACCCATTTATCTTGCCTTCAAAGATATACTGTATACATGTATGAAATTTAAAAAATGAATAAGTCCAATTAACTATATGATCTGTATGAGACTAGAGATAGATTTTTCGTATGTGTGTGAACACACAGAGACACAGGCCTACTCAATGAGACGTGAAGCCTCCAGCTGGTTATCCATCAGTAGGGCTGACAAAGCCCTGAAAAGAGTAGATGGGAGAAAGCCCCAGTTTTCATTTTGGGTGCCATCACCCATCTAGTGACTGGTTTAAATTCCAAGTTTCCTTTCAAAATTCGAGCTGTAGCTTTATAGTGCTTTTTCACTTATTGTTTCTGTATTGGCAGAGAATACAGAAGATTTTGTGAATCTGTACATTCCTAACCAGTCAGGGAGATGTGTTAATTAGTTATTTAATATAGCCACGGTTATTTTTCAAAGAAAAAACATCTACAAACATTACAAGTAATGGTTATTAATCTTAATTATTATAATGACCTCCCTATAAACAATAACTGTCTGGCTACCCTGTCACGTGTTTATTTCATTGCTGACAAGAGAGATCTTTAAAAATCTCATGGTAAATTAATGCTTTCACTGTTAGCTTCAGTATGCTGGTTGTGGGGAAGAAAAATGATAGGTTGGTTTATAAAACTGTTCAAATAAATTCTTTCTCTCTAGCTCCCATATTCCAGATTTCTCATCTTAACATAATTCCTAATTCTTTATTCCCCATCTTTCAAAAACTCCCTTTCTGTTTAAATGGTTTTTGTTTCCTAATTGATCAGAGTGAATGCATATGTCTGCTTTGAAATGAGGTTTCTAAGAATTATCTAATTGTTCAGTGACTGGCATCAATGATACAAATGCCTGTGCTGCTGACGGGTCATTATAATTTTGCTTCAGGCCACAGTATGTCATGCTTAGCCCTGTCTGAGATAGCTAGAGGAGGATGCATTTAAGTTGCATCTCCAGATGTCTTTTAAGTCAACTCAGACGTTAAGACACTCTCCTTGAAATACCCAGTAAGTCAGTTGTAGAATCAGGACCAGAGTGTATTTAAGTATGTATGTGTTCATACTATCTCCTCCAGGTGCCATGATAACAACCATTTGATAAAACTGAGTTTACTATTTGGCTGGGTCAGTTTGGATTGTGTCTCAGTTGGGCTTCTATGGCTGCGATAAAATATGACCAAAAGCAACTTGGGTGGGGAGCGTTTATTTTATCTTACAGCTCCCAGGTCACATTCCATTATTGAGGGAAATGAGGGTAGAAACTCAAGGCTGGAATGTGGAAGCAGAAACTGAAGCCACTAACTGACTTGTTCCCCATGGCTTGCCCAGCCTGTTTCCTTCCATCACCTAGAATCATCTGCCTGGGGGGGGGGTGGCACCATCCTCAGTTGGACCCTCCCACCCTAATCATTAATCAAAAAAAAAAAAAAAAAAAAAAAAAACTCCTCAAAGGCTTGCCTATGGGTCAATGTGATGGAAACATTTTCTAATTTGGGTTCCCACTTCCCAGATGACTCTAGTTTATGTCAAGTTGATTAAACAACAACATCAAACTAACCAGGAAATGTTGCTTTAATGAATACTATTAATAATACCATAGACTGACTGTTTAAGTAGCAAGCATTTGGCTTTGTAATTCTGAAGAGTGTATATTTAAGATCAAGATGTTGAAAGTGTGCTTCTGGCTTGCAGATGGCTGTCTTGTCTTTGTATCTTCAAGTGGAAGAGAACAGAGAAAGAAAAAGCTAGCTCTCCATGGTCTCTTCATATCAGGGTGCTCATCCTATTCAAGACAGCCTTCATTATCTACACCTCCCAATCTCACACCTCAAATCTCATCACAGTAGTGGGTAGATGGCCATATGAATTTCAGTGAGACCCAGACATATGGTCTGTGGCATTGTGGTAAGGGAATACAAGTTTGGCTGAGTAGGGCAGAGACAAACTAGCATATTTACCAAGACTGAAGTCAGCATCATGGTGGACCTCTCAAGGTAAAAGGGCAGTTAGTAATAACAAGTCATGATCTGATATATTCTGTCTGGAGACAATGAAAAGGCATTGAGAAGACCAAGGGGAAGACTTCAAAGGGTCTTAGGAGACAATCTGCCACTTGCTTTTTTCTGTTCAAAGAATCAATGAATCTTCCAACAAGTTCCTTGTCTGAACAACTTTTACTTCCCTGGGAAGGTTAAGCCATTTTAGTGTGAGCCCTATGTCTAGTTTGATTCTTAGCATATATTTAGTTATTTATGCCTTTAGTTATTTTTATTCATCTTTTGATGTGTGTTGACTTTTGTACCTTTCACTACCATAGGCTGCTGTTTCCTCTTTGCTGTGGGTACAGCAGTGGTTTTTGCCTCCTCCACCCCAGGACACCTGCCCCTCAGAAATAGCAACAGAAATTTCAACCCCTCTTCATCTTGAGCTATGAAGTCAAACTTGAATTTCATAGAAAAGTTACACATGAAAGTGAAAGTTAGAATTACCCTAGATGAAATTACTTGAGCCACCTCTCATCCCCTGGACTTGAAGAATCTCTGGGGGGTGCTTAGATTAATTATTTACAGCCTTGGAAATTGCCATTCTCAGCTAGTGTGCCAAGGGACAATAGAGAGAGAACTGTGGATACTTACAGGTGTGTACTCAGAATATTGAACAGTATGTAAAATTAACTTTCATGTCAACTCTTTCTGATAAACTGCATGGGTCATGGGACATGATAGAGGAGGAAAAATGTGTTGCAGAAGTGACAGCATCGCTACACATCTGGGCCAAAGGGAGATAAGTTGCTCACTGCCAAAGAGAACTTTTTCTTCTTTGATTGTAACAGAGTAAGTAAATCAACTCACTCAGGCAGTGACACAGAGCTAAAGGGAATGGCATGATAATTTGTGTGGAATGTGGTCACTTCAATTGTTCTGGGAAAACTCTACCATTTAAAAGTGTGACACAAATGCTCAAATCTGGGGACAGATACTGCTTCAGATAGTCTGTCAGCATATTGGTTAGGGTGACTATAGCTCTTGACAGCTATTACCTAAATGTCAATGGCATAATATAATAGGTTTATGTCTTACCTATGTAGCGGTCTACTTGGGGTATTTCTGGATGGCAAATGAAGTTCCTCCAAAGGGTGATTAAGGGGACCAGACATTTTTCATCTTTAGGCTCCACTATTAGTGAAAATGACTGTCTTTCACACCCAGGACACGAGAAGTGAAAATACACACTTAAAATAACCTCTGGCTTGGAAGTGATACATAGCATGTCTATGAGCATTGCTTAGAGAAGAGTGGGAACATGCTTACATGCAAGAGTGACCATGCCAACATGCAAGGGATGGAGTGGGAAAGGGCAGCTCTTGCCTGATGGCTGCCTCCTAGTGGCAGCTCCACACAGTAGCATGAATTGGTGGACAGCTGGTTGTCACTAGCACGTCATTCACCTGGGGACTCAAAATCTATATACATCCTGCTTCCTACACTTTAGACCACTCCCAACAAGTTTCATTTCACACATCAAGCTCTAAGTCCTGGTGTCTGAGCCACCAGGTCTGGGCATGGTTCACTGTGTCTCAGTAGCCAGAGAACCAGAAGCAATGCACCTACTTTCTCCTCCCAGTGAATGTCAAGGAACAGAGGCCATGTTAGTTTTATAACCCCAAGTCTGTTCTGTGAGAGAAATCCTCTTATGTACTGTGTCCTTGTTCATTGGCTGTGCAATCTGGAATGTCCTCTCACATTTTCTTTTCTTCTTTTATTGGCATATCTAAGGGGACAGTGTTCGTTTCTTTCTTGCTTCTTTATGGTGTGAGTGACAAGTGTTGAGAGTAGTTTAAGATTCATACCTTTTTTTAGAGGCTAGGATTATAGTTTCTTTGGTAATGCAATTTTGTCAAAATCTCAGCAAACTTCTCAACTACTTATACTGTGCAGGTAAACACATTCATAATTTCACCCAGAGTGATGAAGCCCCAGCCTAGTTTGTTTGCTTACTTTCCTTCATGCCTCTGATTTTAAGCTTGAGGGAAGCTGCGTTCTTGAGGCTATCTCTAACAGCCTAGGTGGGGAGACAATATCCTTAGTTTACTCTGCACTGCAGGGTAGAGTCCCTGTGTTAACTGTGAAGTCCTCATGGACCTTGGTTATGCAAGCATTTTTTTCATTCAGATTTCTTGCTTTTTGGGGTCTTGTAGTTGGGTGTTATATGCTTTTCCTTACTTACAACCCAGCCATTATATTTTTATTTCTCTGTGAAATACTGGCTTTTTCCAACCATCATCCTCAGTCATTCACTGTATAGGCATGTGACCTGCTTTTTCCTATGATGGCAGGTAACAGTTCTAAATATTTCCCTGTGGCATAGTGGTGGGTGGCCCCCATCACCTCAGTCTGTAATATCTATTGCTTTACTCAGCCATCTCACAACTGGGGGTGTAATGCATTCATCTTATTTTTGCTACTGTGGTATTTTTGCTATTCATAGTGGTTTCTGCAAAAACCTTTCGTTCTGTGTCAATGTCTCTGGCTTTGGTCATCTCCTCTTCCTGTGACTCCTATGTCGGATCCCAAATTTCTGGGTTTTGTTGTGATCTCTCAAATGGTCAAACAATGGACAATTTTTCAACAGATCTTAGCTACTTACAAATTGTGCCATTCATTACTATTCCACCTAAGGTATTGCATTTTCAAAATAAGTGTAGACAAAAGCTGTATGTGATCAACTCAGGCAGGGCATGTCTAAAGTTCTATGAGGACTGATTAATTTTAATATTAATCTTCAGAGCATGTTCATAAAAAGTAGTAGCTATTTCCAGAGTTACATCAGCTTGTGCATGATTATATATTCTGTAGCATGCAATAAAAGTAAATAAAACTTTTTTCTTAATAAACACCTGTGCCCACCTTGATCCTCAAATACAGCTTAACACAAAACAAAACACAGATATTCAATTGTCAGTTATGGACCATACTTTGGTAAACAAAGCAGGACTACATTCATATGAAAGTCTTCACTGCTAGCATTTTATAGTTGAGCCAAGAAGTGGCTAGTAAAATCTAGCTTTAATACTATGAAGTCGTATTAACCAGCCAAAATTCAAACTCTGTTGTGACGGAATGTTTACTGGTGGTTAGAGTCACTCAGACATGATGGGAAGGTCTGTTATATCCAGGAAATGCTATGCTCTGCTGTAACAATGAGTGCCCCTCAGATTTCAGCAATTTAGCCTACAAACTTTTCATTTCCTTCTTGTGAGTTGGGAGGCTCTCAGAGCAGGGCTATTTTCAGTGGTGATTTAGGCTCTAGCCTTTGACTTTCTCATATGCTGTCATTTCATAAGTGACCTCCATCCTGGCTGTAGAAAGGGAGGAGGAATGTGGGCAATTATTTTATTTCTTAGCTACAGATCATGGGTAATTTTCCAATTGACCTGTATAGTAGTATGTCTAAGACTGAAAATCTGCTAGAGTGGTCTCATCTTATCTTTGCATTTATTTTTAAATATTTTATGAAATTGAAGTTAATAAAAATGTTACCTCACAAATTTAAGAAATAATGCATAAGTTTTGTGTTAAGGATATGTTGGATTTAAAATTTTCTTTGATCTCCAAGTTATCTTCAGTGCCTGAAATTCTCTCTTCTATCGCTTGTATTTTTGTTGTTTATGCTTGCATTCGTGGTTCCTGATCATTTACCCAGATTTCCCATTTCCAGAATTTCCTTGGTTTGTGCTTTCTTTATTGTCTCTATTTCAGATTTCATGTCTTGATTTGTTTCCTTTACTTGTTTGATTACTTTGTCTTGGTTTTCTTTAAGGGGTTTGTTGATATATTCCAATTTTTTGTTTGTCTTTTACTCCATTTCTTTAAGAGAGTTTTTAATTTCCTCTGTAAGGACCTCAATCATCCTCATAAAGTTATTTTTTAAGTCATTTTCTTTTACTTCACCTGTGTTGGTATGCTCAGGTCTTGCTGTTGTAGAACCACTAGTTTCTAGTGGTGGTCTTATTGCTCTTTGTATTGTTGAGTGTGTTCTTACCTTGTTGTCTATGCATCTCTTCCTCTAATTGGTATAGAGGAGCTTGTGCTTCAGGGGTTCTTTTTTGTCCCAAGTGGTATAGTTGGAGGCTATGGCTCCCTTGACCACTCCTTCAGGCACAAGTAGAGCAGAGCTCCTCCTCCAATACTACATCTGGGTTTGAAGTTGGGACCTCCCTCTGACACTGCTTCTGGTTCTGAGATTTGTGGTTTCCTTGATGCTGCTCCAGACCTGAAGTCAAGCCTTCTGTCCCTGCTTGCAGGCTAGGATTCAGGCCTCTCACTGACGCTGCTTCCGGGCTGGGATTTGGGCCTCTCACTGATGTTGTTCAGGGCCTGTAGCTCAAACCTATCTCCAACTCTGCTCCCGAATTTGTGTGATGGGACCTCCCTCAGACACTTTTTCCGGTTCTAAGATTCGTGGCTTCCTTGATGCCGCCCCGGTCCTCAATGGTAAATTTTAAATTGCCTGCTGTTCTGAGTGGAATAATAGTCCACACCATTCTGCTTCATCTTGCTTAAAATAACAGTGTAATGTGTGTATCCATGCTGTACACCACTCACCCATTAGTCACTTCCAGGCTGACTTGGTTATTAGACTGAATCAAGTTAACTGTTACATTAGTAGCTTGACATTATATCATAATGCTTGTGTTATGCGCCCCACTTCATCTGATCATGAAGGCACTGGGTCATCTCACCTCACAAAGAAAAGGGTAAGTATAGTACAGTAAGATATCCTAAAAGATAGAGACCTCATTCTTGTAACTTCTATTATAGTGTATTATAGTTATCTCTTTTATGATTATTTATTAATGTGCTTAAGTTATATATATATATATGTTGACTATTATAAGAAGTCTATATATAATACATAAATTATAAGAAGTCTACCTATAATAATCTATATATAATATAGATTCTATATGTAATATATATGACTTAATTTTTTTTATATATGACTTAATTTACATTGGGCTTGGGACTATGGTTGGTTTTATATATTCACTGGGTGGGTGGGTTCTTGGGATGTATCCTCCACAGATAACAGGCCTGGAGTAGTATACTTAGTTTCTGCCTACAAACCATATTGTATGGCTCCTACTTAATGCTGAGGAAGAATTATACCATGAGGAGTTGTTGTAAAGGAGGAGGGTGAGTGACTAAAGAGCAGAGCCATCCAGGAGTAGTCTGCCCCTTTGGGGATTGGTTGGATGTCACTGTGACACAGTAAGAGAATGTGCCAAAGGTTTTATAAGTTACTCTACTTTGGGAAAGATAAAGAGCTGCTGACTGAGGTGGGAAGGATCCATATAAACTCTTCTCATGGTCTTCCTTTGGCCCATTTCTCTTTTTCTCCAATCATGAGAACTTGACCTTGCCAATAGCTATACCGTTTTAAGCCTATGGAGAGGCAGCCTCAAAGCCATAGAGAGCAGAGGCTCTCCCTGTTGATTGAACTTGACTTTGTGTGTAGCATGTGTAAAATTTTCCATACTGCCTTTGGGTGAATTAATATCCCTGGATATATTTCAAGTCCAGTTTCAGTTTTCAGAGGTGTCAGTAAAGTTGTTAGGTCTTCCTATCAGACCTTGTTTTCTCAGTATAACCTGATGTATGGAAACTCAAATACTGAAGTACTTTACTGAGTGACCATTTACCGGTCAGTCTGATCAAAGTTGAGGACTGTCTTGAAGAAAGACAAACTGTCATGACTGTCCATTTGTGCCTGGCACTCACAAAAAATGCTGAGTTTTCTGTAAACAGAATTCAGACCATTGTGACCTCTGTATGTGGAGGCCAATGGACTTTGAGTCTTCTCTTCATAAAACTTAATGTTGCTATTAGATCTTATTATGAATTACTGCTAGGCCTACCTGGCCCTATGATGTGAAGGGTTTGACAGAGCCAGGTTTATGGTGTGTGGTCTTGTTACTCAGCACCTTCTCATATCCTAGGATCACAGTCTGTCTTAGAGCAAGCACTAGTTTTTTTTAAATGTATTGTGGTTCTTTAGTGAAAGGGTATGAACTTTATATAGAATGCCAGGGGTCCATGCTATGGCTTTCCCCTTGGGACCCATTGCAGGCTTCATGTGTTGTCTTTCTGCTCTAACAGGGACTCAGGAATCTACCTCAGCCCCTGTGTATTAGTGTCAGCTTGGGTTGTGTCATAGTCTTGGAGTGTTGGAGTATGTCCCTTTCTCTGTGGTATTCGTTCCCTGCCACTCTTTCTCTTTAATGAGTCATTACTACATAAACATGAAGTTGTATGGTCTTTAGTCCTCGTAACACAGATTTTAATTTAGGAAAAGGACTGGGGGTATGAGAACAGAATCAATCAAGTCTAGATGTGGATAAAAGGGTCATGGTTTTCTTACTGAGAAAGTTCCATCTTATTTACTCTTGTTTTCTTGCCACTCTCCACATAAAAAAAGTCTTATTAGTCTGCCACTTTATTTCCAAGAATGCTGAGATCTCATCAGATCCCACCCACAGTCACAGGGGAACAAAAAGAAAGGGCTCTGTTGGAGAAGATTTGAGCTGTTCTTTATTGACCATGCAGCTATGCATTCTACAGCAGCTATTTAGCTTTAACTTAAATGTAGCTGTATTCACCTACATTTTCCTTTATCCTTCTTGAAACCCAACTAAAGCAGGAGCAGGGGAGTAAGACAATAAGAATTGTGCGAGAAGAATAGAAATGGAGACAATGGTGGGTGAGTGATTACAACAGACATTTGGAAAACAAAAATGGAGTGGCCTGGAATTTAATTTACCTAGGCAGAAGAGTTATAATTTTTAAGTGTTTTTAGAGGGCAATATTTGTAAGACGTGGGCTTGTTTATTATTCTGGAACAAAAATGCCCAAGAGCAGGAAATGAAAGACCACAGGGGTCTGAAAATAGAATCTGGCTGACAGTCATATATGAAGTTTGAGTACCATCATTCACTCTTCACAGTCATGACACATTGTCTTAGCAGCAGAGGCTACTTACGAATAATGTAAATACTGTCAAAATAAAAATGAATAACATGTAAACTTAATGGAAGGATGGGAAGAGCCAAAACAAGGATTTGATAGCTTTTGAGCATTTAATCTTTGTATAGTGTAACCAGAAACAAACATATGAGATCTAAAATTGGTAAATTGAGGTGTTCAAAGGTATGTTTTGGAGGAATTAGCTAAAAAAAGGCAGTGGTTGTCTGTGTTTTGAGCACTGGACTGATAGATGGTGGAAAACAGTGAAGGAGAGCATTGTCTTCCCTCACAGGTAAAATTTTATTTTTGATTATATGAATGCATTATTAAAATTGTATCAAAATATAAATAAGCACCAGGTGAAGACGAGTATTATATTCACCTTCCTTCCTGTGATGGAGGCTTGCATGCATTTACACATACAAACATTCATACCAGTCTTGATGACCTGTTTAGTCATTAGATGTCTCGTGAGCTCTTTCCTCCTTTTGGGAAGTCACTGGATTGGGTGTGGAGGATGAAGTTTAGAGGATACTGGCTTTCATAAATACAGAGGAAGAACAAAGAGCCTTGGGCAGTCAATGCTGCAGTAGATACTAGAGAGATTGGAGTCACTACTTTCTGGATTTTTCTCTTGATGGCTTATAGAGGTGTCAATTTGACTAAGAACTTTCATGGCTGGGGGAATCCAATGTTGACCAGGGATGCTGTTGTGAGCTCAGACAGAAGAACCTGGGCTGAAAGAGATGATGGATGGGCTGCATTTTCTGGCTTGGTCTTAGACCAAAGGGGTTAAGGTCTATTGCTCTTTCTGTCCCAGGTAGGGCTGGTGAGATGGCTCAGTGGGTAAGGATCCTTGCAGCTAAAATTGAAGAACTGAGTTAATTCTTGGCACTTATAGGATGGAAGGACAGAACCAACTTCTATAGATTGTCCCCTGACATTCATATGTTACATGATTTGAGCACCCATATACCACATACTAAATAAGTAAATACAGGTAAAAAATCAGATATTGAGGGCAAATGATGGTTTTAGTCCTCAGCCCTAGACAGGACATGTATTTTCTTTATTTCATTATTTCAAAAACTTATTTTACATACAAACCACATTTTACCCTTCTTCCTCTCCTTCTGCTTTCTCCTCCAACCTTCTCCCTACCCCCATTCACTCTTTTTCTATGTCCCCTTAAGTGGGGTAAAACCTCCAATGAGAATCAACAAAGCAAGCCACATCAAGTTGAGGCAGGACCAATTTCCTCCCCCATGCATCACAGCTGAACAAGGCATCCCACCATAGGGAATAGGTTCTATAGAACCAGGTCATGCATCGGGAACAGGTCCCAGCCCCACTACTAGGGGCCCCCAAAAGACCAAGCTACATAACTGTCACCCAGATGCAGAGTGCCTAGGTCAGTCCCAGGCTGGCTCCCTGGCTGTTTGTTCAGAGTCTGTGAGCTCCCACAAGCTTATCAGCTGTCTCTTCAGGTTTCCCTATCACAATCTTGACCCCCTCTTCCTCATAATATCCCTCTACCCTTTCTTCAACTGGACCCCTGGAGCTTGGCTCAGGGCTTAGCTCTGGATTTCTGCATCTGCTTCTATCAGGTACTGGATGAAGGCTCTAGGATGGGAACTAGGGCAGTCACCAATCTGATTACAGGGGAAGGCCAGTTTAGGGACCCTCTCTACTACTGCTAGGAGTCTTATCTGGGGTCACCCTTGTGGGTTTCCAAGAGCCTCCCTGGCACTAGGTTTCTTCCTAATCTCATCACGGCCCCCTCCATCAAGATATCTCCCCCACCACTCTCCCACTCCTTCTCTCTCACAACTCATGTTCCCATCCTCCCATCTCCTCCTTCTACTCCCCCCACTTCATCCCCAGTTTATCCAGGGCACCCCATCTACTTCCTCTTCTTAGGGAGATCCATGTGTTAAATAGGACATTTCTATGAAAAAAGGAATTAATGTGGGAAAGGCATGATGATCTGTAGGGAGGGTGGTTAAAATTGGGGCAGGGAAGATAAGAGGATGAGGAAGGGGAAGGAAACAGAATGTACTCTCTCTCTCTCTCTCTCTCTCTCTCTCTCTCTCTCTCTCACACACACACACACACACACACACGAGGTTGTAAAAGAAAAAAATTAACCAATAAAAAACAAGACAACAATGGAAAGGTCCCAGGCAGAGGAGAAGGAGGAAAGGAGCTGAGACAAGAAGAGGGGGATAATGGTAGAGCAGGGGGAGGAGAGGAGAGCATTGTGCCATAGTAAATAGCTGTAAATAGTGACTTCCCTATTTAAGAGAGTGCTCTGGAGGAAACAACTGAGGGGTTTTGCTTAGATTTTTTTCCCCAAATACCATAGAGGGCCTTTCCTCATCTTTTTCATTTTCATAGAGATTTTCTTATTTTTACACTATGTGTATAGCCATTCTGGTGTCCTTTTGACAAGTCTATCACATTTCTGACAGGTGCTTTTTTCTTGGCTGTGAAAAATTAGAGTGGGTGGTGACAGGCTTTCTAGATGTTCTGCCTAGGCTGTGTCCCAGCACAAAGCCTCTCTGGGTCATGGGCAACTGCAGAGGAGCCAGGGTTGGGTTTTGGGGGTTCCTACATTCTGCTTAATTTCACACCCATCTTGTCTTATCTTTCTTTCCCCTATTTTGTCCTCCTTCCCTACTGGGTTTCTCATCAAATAGGGGTTGAGGCTACAAGGTGTGTTTGGAGCTCAGGATGATCAAAACTAATACCAGCCTCAGCAGAAACCAGTGTTTGATTCAATGATGGTTACAGGCACAGGCTCTCTGACTACAATGGATGGACATCCAAGGACATTGGTGCCCTCCCCTCTGAAGAGCACAGCCATTGGGGATGGAGCCTCCTCTGATGAATGGCTAAATACTAATAGTAGCTTTGGGCTCTGGTTTCTCTTATTTTCTATGGACTGAGCAAGTGTGAGGCCTGGGACAGAGAACTCTCCTCATACCTTGAAATGCTACAGGGTATCAGATATGTAAGATACTTACTGATTAGCCTGCTCCACCTCAACTGGCTACCCTCTTATTTGAATTCTCACTAAAATCCACACGTCTCTGTGACATGTTATTGTGCACAGTGGAAAGCAACCACCAATGATGAAGGGCTCACTCTGCATCAATATTGTCCTCCATGCACTGCTGATTGCTTGTGGTGATAGGGAAAGGTGAGGGCTTCCTGCGACTCACAGAGGTCAAGCACTTTGCTTTCCATCCGAGTCCTCTGTGTTGCTTGAGGCAGGCACAGACTGTGTCTTACCCACCTCTGTGTACCAGTGCGTGAAGCCACTGGCTTGTAAATGTCTGAGGGTGTAAGCGAATGGACTGAAGTCAGGCACTTGCTTTCTCTAGAGGAAAAAAATCATCCAATTTGATTTATACTGGCTTCTACATCCTGTATGCTGTGTTCAAAATCCTTCAGGCAGCCTCCTGACCTGTGAGTTGGTCCCTGAGGCCTGGATATATCTTTCTAAATACCAGGATGAAATAGATTTGCCAGGTCCCTGGAAGGAGAGGCCATCATCAGCTGCAGGGCAAAGTGCTGAATTTGACCTGGTGGCAACGCAGACCTGGGCTGGTCTATTCTGAATCCATGATTGAAATGTTACTGACTGTCCTCATGATACAGCTCTTATACAGTGGCCATTAAGCTACCCATTGGAGGTGGCATCTAGTGGGATTTAGTCTACACAAGACATAGATATGCTCTATACTTGTCAAGCAGGAAGGAGTACACTTAGGGCTTTATGGGGTTTGTATTGGAGCTGGTACAGATATGTGCTATGATACTTTCTTCTTCAAGGAGGTAGTATAGGACAGTCACCATGCTCCACATTTCAAGAGACAGATGATAAGGTTCATCTCAAAGACCTTTCTCAGGCCTCCCCACCCACAGAGTAACCACTCACTTGGCTTTAAATCCACTGGGACATTACCTTAGACAGTGAACTTCATAGGTATGATCATATAGATGTAGTCTTCTGTGTTTCATGGTTCAACATTGTGATCATGAGATTCCCTCAGAACATTGTGATATATATTTGTACTTAATTATTCACATTGAACTTGAGAACATTCTGTTATAGCAGTACTACAGTTATGTGTGTGTTGTAATGCACATATGCACACACATTATATTGGGTAGATACATTTAGGAATGGAAATGCTGGATCATAAGGCATGTGCATGTTCATTGTCAGTAAATATTGCTGGCTTATTTCCAGTAGTTTTACAACTAATGATGAGGCAGATTTCACCTCTTCATGTCTATACCAACACATGGGACATTTTCCTTTTGTGGCAGTCCTTCTTGTGGGTACAGAGTTGCACTGGGGATATCACTTTCACTGGCACCATGGAGCTGTTTTGGAGAATTAAATAAATGAATATAAGTACTTATAACCTAAACTGAGTGTAATACCATCAGCTTATTACTGGTCTTCAAATGTCAGTGATGCCCCTGGATGCTACTTCCCTTCAAAGAGTGTCTAACTTACTTGCTGACTCCCTATTTCCAGCAGGAAGTGTGGCACCTGGGAGTTAAAGTGTTTCATAAGTACAGCTGGATTACTCAGAACTGAGTGGCAGAGGAGTTCAGGGTCCCCGGGCTGAATGAAGAGTAGATGGTGTTGCCACAACTGGTTTCCAACAAGCATTTCTTCCACGACTTTGTTCCCAAACCAGAGCTGTGTGGGGAAGTGACACAGTTGGTGCATAGTTAGGACTTAGGCCTGTCCCCTAACATGGTGATCCAAGCATGGGCCTGTAGGGAACATGAGGTGTTGGAGACAGTCTATTGGTATTATTTAGCCCAACACATCTCATGTTGCAAAAGGCTGGAGGTTGGGAAAGGGCATCTACTTTTCAAGAAGGCCATTTATGGGAATCGAAGCAGTGGCCTGTTTCTTAATCCCCTTCTTCTGCAGATTTCAAAGGTGGCCTACTTCCACTCCTTCATTCAGTGATGCATGTGACCCGTGTCTAGGCTGTCTGCATGGCCTCTAACTTCATCACATCCATAATGGTGTCTGTATTCTCACCGCTTCCTCCTACACACAGGCCAGCATGGCCTTGTACCTGGACTCTTGAGACATTCCTACTGCATGGAAAGTTCCTTCCAGGAGACCCTGGTTACGATAGTTTGCTAGGACCCCCATAAAAAGCATTATAAATAGGGGGTAGTTTCAATAACAGAAATTAATTTCCTCACTCTCTTGAAGGCTAGAAGTCTAGAATAAAAATATTGGCAGGGTTGATTGCCTCTGAGATTTTTCTCCTTGGTTCACAGATGGTCACCTTTCTGTTCCCTCATACAGTCTCCCCTCTGCTCATGCCTGTCCTCATCTCCCCTTCTTATGAAGGCACTAGTCACCCTGTGCTCTCATTTTTCAAGAGCCCTCATCTTCAATAAGACCACATTCTTAAGTGGTGAGAGTTAGGACTTCATTGTATGGATGTTTTAGGGGAGGGACAATTTAAGCCCCTTCCGGGGACTATATATTTTCTCTGCAGGTGACATATCTTGAACATGATTTTTGTTTGAATTTCTTGCACTTGTTTGTGCTTCTTTTCCCTACCCGTACACATTTCCTTTAATCTTTCCTGTTTCTCTACTGCCTGCCAGCTTCATCCCCACCCGCATGGAGCCTTCTGTCTTTGTAGCCCATGCTTGTCCAACGCCTAACGTGCTTCCCGTCTGTTCCACTTGGTTGAACACTTAATCCCAGTTCTCTTATGCTCCCTGCTGTTTCACCCAGTGTATTGTGTCTCTTCAACTTGACTGTGTGCCTCTTGTGGACAGAAGCCCTGCTTTTCATTCCTTTTACATCTATTTAGTGTTGGGCATGAGGCTAGTGATACATAATATTGTTGATTGATTAGAAACTGACTTGCACGGGCCCTTGGAGGCGCTCCATAAATGCCGACCCCAAACCCTTCCTTGGTGGGAGGGAGGATGCTGTAATTCCCGAGCAGCTGAAGAAGCCTCTGGCACAGGTAGTTTTGCTTTAAGAGGCAATGAATTCAGGGACCTGGGAAAGGTTTAAACATGAGTCTTAAATTATTTGCTCAGCTTTGATTTTTATTTTACAAGATGCCAGGGCAGTGCTGGGAGCTATTTGCAGAAGGGGTGCGTGAGAGAGATGAAGAGAGACTACAAGTGGATTTTCCCAGATGTTGCCTCATTGAAAAATATGTGTGCACTGGGCAGGGGCTTCTCCAGTTCGGAAGCATGGAGAACTCTGGGTTCTGCCCCCGGGCTCACTGGAGGGAGATTTGATTTCTGTTCTTGCTGTATTGTCCCTCTGCTGGAATGCATTGAGCTAAAGCCACTGTCGAGTATGGCCTCTCAGAGGAGGAGAAGGAAAATCAGCTATTTATAGGCTGAAGTTAGACTCGACCCACCTTTTCAGCCTGTAATTTACAGTATATGATGAGAAAATGAACTTCTATTGCTGCAGGAATGCGAAAAGACAGGAGACAGACTTTTTTTTTTTTAGGATTCTGGAATTTGGCTTAAGTGCTTATGAGCTGTCTGTGAAAAACGACCTCTTTTGCTTTGCCGGAAGACAGAGTTTTCTGGCTGCAATGACTGGTGTCCAGAGTGCCCATGTCATACACTCCTGGGGACGGATGGCATCTTCTTAGATATGTGGGTAGAAGGAGGAAAAGAAGGGTACAGGAAAGAAGGTATGCACAATCAGTGTTAGAATGAAGATAGCACTCAGTTTATGGAGAAGTTTATGTGACGCCCAAGAACGGCTTTGTTGTGAGGTTTCAGGGTAATAACATTGCTTTGCATTGACCCTTGACTACAACCTCAGAATTTTTTTGGAATAAAGCACCTGGCTTTATTCAGAAACCACATGTGAAGTCAGTATTTTGCCTCAACAGACTATTTCTGGAGCTATCAAGAGGACACATAGAATTCAGAGTACATGCAATTCAGTTACACACTTTGTCAACATTTGTCATAGGTGTGTACTGAGCAGGCTGTGGAGGTAAATTAGGCATACATAGTTCATGCCTTAGATTTAGGATGAAGGTGTCACTACTGCAGAGTCAGAATATATCCAGCTACAGTCTCTGGCATTGTACTTTGGGCTGCAGTTGCAATTGGACAACTCCTAAGAAAACTCTTGCCCCCTAAGCTTGCAAAGCAGATATGAATGCAGAAACACTTGCCAGGAATATGTGTAGGGATGTGGTGGATGGAATGAGAGGAAGAAAATATATTTAATGACTAGACACACTAAATACCTGAAGGAAATGTTGGATCTGGGGAGGGAGAAGCGCGTGCGCGCGCGCGCACACACACACACACACACACACACACACACACACACACACACACGAGGGGGGCAGGGACAGGGACAGGGAGAAGAGAGGGATTTATGAGACATAGGAATATAGAAAACCAGGGCTACAAAACTCAAATTATCAGAGTGATTTCAGTAACTTTAGCATAGAAAAATACCAATTTAGTCATTGGTCATTGGGAGGGCCCTTCTTAGGAATGTTGGGAGGGGAAGCAGTTAATTGACGAGTGAATGGGACATGATGCAGTGGACAGAATATGATTAGGGAGATTTCCCTATGTTCATTAGACCAACTTTTCTGTCATGTCGTGTGTATCTTTTTTATCATCACTAATTTCTGTGCTCAGGAATTGGTTAATTATGGAGCTCTGAGCTCCTGGAGATTCCCATTATGATAGCTGATCTTGTAGTTCCACATGGTAATTTCATCTTTGCTTTACATATTTTGCATTTTATCATCACATGAGAACATTCTTTAGGGTTACAGTACCTTCTGGGGAAATTGTTTCATTTTGGTTCGGTAGTGAACATCTTTGCCTCTAAGAACTATTCCCCCCAAAATACCATTTTCTTAAGCTTCTTTTGATTGGTTGGTGTTTATCCAACATATCTTTTTTTCACCCTTTAACATACAATAACTGTTTTTAAGGTTGCCTCTTGTAAACAGCATATAACCAAATTTAGCTTTTCTATCCTGTCTGACAATCTGGATCTTGATGGCTGAATTTAACCCATTAAATTACTGTTATATTTGGATTTATGCTTTCAATTTTTCTTTGCCTCATATTTCTCCTCTACTTCCTATGTGTATGTATAGTATTTATTAATCCTTATGCCTTTTACTGATTCAAAGTTATGTTTCATTTTACATTTATAAATGGCTACTTTAAAAAACATTTTATGTAAACTTTGACCAACAACATTAATCAATAGTCCTGTAATTATCATGAACAAAATAAGGAATTTATAAAGTCTTAACAGTTTCACATCACATTTATTTTGCCCAGTAATTATAGTTCCATCTTGATTTGTATGACTCTGAAATTTATCACATTTTTATTATTACATTATTATTGTTAAGAGTCACACACACACTGACTATCAGAAAATTATCATCAATAGAGTTCAGCGGCCCTTTTCTCAGTCCTGAACTAATTAGAAGATATAGATTTGAATGACATGATTAAAAACTTGATTTAATGAGTGTAGGAGCTGTGACTACATTCTATCACACTTCATCTCCTAGTCCCCCTTGCTACATCCAGCACTGTTGTTTAACAACCGCCCAGTGAACAAATGTGTATGCCTTTGACTTTAAAACTTCAGGAACTCACTGATAATTTAATTCCCATGTACCTAGGTTACTGTGACCTTAGCTCTCTGCTCATTTCTTTCTTGCCATTTCTTGTACACCACTACTCTGGCTTCAGCTTCTTTTGTCTTAATTTTTATTGTTTATGTTTAGAGGGAGAAAAACATTCCTTTAACAGAGGCTAGTAAAACTTACTTAAATTCGGCACTTCTTTGTCAAGTGATATGTTAGCAAGGTATAGAATTCTATGAGAACAATAAAAGTCACATTTTTATTAAAGCTCTTTAAAAATGATATTCTATTGTCCCGTGACTCCTACAGGCTTTAGTAACAAATTTGCTGACATTCTCTTGGGGAAGCATGCCTTTCAATTATGCTTCCTAGTACGTAGTACAAATTGACCCTCTAATTCTATTTTTCATTAAACTTAGGAGGACAACACACTGAATTGCATGAATGTCTTTTTTGGCACCAGCTTATGAATTATGGCAGAGCTTTACTTGAATTAGTAAAGCATAATTCACTCATATTTTTAGATAAATAAAAGATTTGAATATTTTTATCCCCACCTCCAACAGATCATCTTGTGATTACCTGGGGGGTTTAGAAGTGGAACATCTGCAAAATCAATGGATTGCTATCATTTTCAGGAACTTACCTGTGAAGAAAAAGGTGGGAAGTCTATGTAATTTGATTTTCTTAATATAAGTGATAGACTTGAGTATTTGTGATCTAAGGAGGAAAGAACAAAAAGAGGGTGGAATGAGCTTGAATACATACAGGGAAGAGAGAATTTAATGGTATAGATTGTGAAAACTTAGGAAGCAGAGATTTTTTTTTTCTCTGAGATGGGGATTTCTGCCACTGATTCTGAAGCTTATAGGTTTTTCTTCTGAAAGCCAAATTAATTCAATCCATTCCTAAAACCCCTATCCTCCTGACCTCAATCATATTCCTTGGTAATTTCTTATTGCCTAACTCTAAACTCCCATGTGATAACACAAGTGCTTTGATTACTGCCACGACATGATGGTAATCAACAACTCTAATTGGACTTGCATCCTGCTCAACAAGAGAAAAACATGCTTGGTACTGGAAACCTAGCTAACTATTAAGTGCCAGTAAAGTTGGAGGAGAACCTATAACCACTATTTTACCAAACTAGTAAGTCCCTAACAAAAATCTATAAACGATTGCCCTTACACCTACAGATAAGTGTAGGAAATAGCTCTTTGCAACATAGAGACCACTGCAGAAAACCACAACCAATCAATATGCAGAACTCTAGAGCCCAGTACCAATGTATATATCTAAACACTGCTGAACCCAAGGCTCAGGGAACACTGAGAAAGATTGAGCAGAATAACTATAAAAGCTAGAGGATCATGGAGTTTGCTGTGAGATTGTATTGCCTGGTAGTATTGGAAGTTACAGACATAAAGTCTCAGCAGCATGACTGTCTAAACATGAGCTTAACAAGGACATGGCATGCCAAAATGGACAGGGAAGAGCAAACCAATTGATTATCCAATACCAAATGATCAACCTTAAAAACATACACACAGGTAACATTATATTTAGACAGACAGACAGACATAAACATACACACCCTTGTGTCCAATAAAAATTAAAGGCCTTTGAAATTTGAATGAATTTGAAAGAGAACAACACAGGTATATGGGAGGGCTTAGGGGAAGAAAAGGGAAGGAAGAAATTATATAATTATAACCTCAAAAAAAAAAAAAAAGAATTCAAACATTTGTTAAAACAAAATAAAGTAAGAACAGTGCTTTGAAACTTAATTTTTTTTTTAACATCACCATTCCTTACATGGTCCTACTGTCCACTAATCCCTTCACTAGTTGTGAACAGTAAGGATAGTTTACTTGCCATTTTCTGAGTGAGGCCTACATTTTTCTCTTTCTTTATTTTGGTCCCAATAGTCTCACATATCACAAATCCCCTTTGCAATCTCTTCTTCTGTGATCCTTTTTCCTCAATCCCTCCAGTTGGAGGAATCTCTTTTTGTGGTGTCTCAGGGAGTCCCTGGCCAACAGCATACTTTGGTTATCAAACAGAAAATCTTTGGGTAGAGAACACACCTGCTTCACCTCTGTGGCTTCTAGTTCATTCACTAGAGATTTCTCCATATAACCATAAAGGCACATGAACAGGATTTATGTTTACACTGATACGAAAATTGCTTCAGAGAATTATGAGAACTGTCGCTGCTAGCCAGGTGGCCTTCAAGTCCTAGCAGAGAGGCCAACTTCTTTAGCATCCCTGTGAAGATGAGGTTTTATCTCAGTTTAGTTTTATCTATGTGAGAGCTGAAGAACTCACTATGAACACTGCACAGCAGAGTGCAATAGACTGAATTGGAGAACTACCTGCAGGTTTATTGCAGAGAGAAGGTATCCTGAGATTGGTTCTCAGATTTGGCCATGGGTAAGACCATACCAAGAGTTAAATTAACTTCTATCTGGATGTCTCCAGAGAAGTATTCATCAAAGGAGAGAGGATAGGCTAGAAGCTCTCCAATGATCTTTGAGTCTCTCCAGATAGGGCCTTCGGTCTACCATCTTCTTTTCTTCCTATCACATGATCACTTGACTACACCTGGCTCTTCCTGAGATATGCCAAGTGGTCCACCTGTTCCAAAGGAAGAAGGATTAAATGCCCTCAGCTCTGGGATTTTAATGTGCCCCTAATCACTTTGTGAATTTTCTCAATCTTCTTAAAATGAGTGATACAAAGTAATAGGGAAAAACCTGAGAATATTCTAGAGTTTGACAGATCAAGCTGGTGTCTGTTTGGAAGGCAAGGTCATGCGCTTTCTAGAGTTCCACTAACCCAGGCATACTGTGTTGTCTAGCTGAGATTTAAAGCTAATAACTGTGCAGGCTATTTTATGGAGATTTGGTAAAATCTGAAACAAAAAGCAGGCCTATATCATGGGTTTGCAGACCTATATTATGCCCCATTAAGGGATAGTCAAGCAACTTGTGCATTCTCCAGTGCTCAATATGGCATAGCTCCTCACCAGCCTTGACTATCTCCTACCAGAGATGCTTCATCCTCTTGACAACCCACAAAGCATACAATTTGTTCTCCAGGGAAATCTATGCCTTGACCACTGTATATCCCAAATCCTAGACATGTCATTTTTTATTATTATTATTATGGACTCTAAGTACAGTGGGGAAGCAGGATGTCCCTGTGTGCCTCCAACATGAGCTTCATGTGGTGGGATCTTTATATGCTGTGTGAGCAAATACTGAAGGCTCCGGTTCACCCTCCTCCCCTGAGAGTTCCTGATGGGAATGACAGAGTGAGAATGCTAAGCTTCCTGCCAGACAAATTAAAGGCTTTGTTCTATGGATGGCAAAGGCCCTTGCCTGCAAGAGCAACTTCCAGCAGCTTCCTGGGCCTGGAGTCAGCATGTAGTGTGAACTGCCCACAGGTGTGCAGGGAGTATCAGCTGGGGAAAATTTCTGTGATTACTGGGGTGGGATCAGACCCTCAGCAGCCCAATGCCCTGCCAGACCCACTGAGTAGCCACCCCTTTGTCTGGGCGAGGCTTTACACAGCAGCCGTTTTCTTCTCTCACAGAAATGAAAAGTGTGGCTGAATGACAGGATTGGGGAAACATTCTAGGACCTGGATTCTTTGGCTTTGCTCTGTGTTCTGAAGGGTAGAGATAGCCATCCAGTCAGTATCTGCGATCCATTTGGCTGTCACTTTCTGGGATCTTCTAGTATATCATGCAGATCCATCCTATGGCTATAGGAACATTACCTTGCCTCAAAGATACCCAAATATGCAGTGCACACAGAGAGAGGACCACAGAGAATGGAGGCAGAATGTGTGCCGCAGCATCTCAGCATCTCAGTCTTTTTAACATATGTCTCTTTTGGAGAAACATACATCTTGAAAGTTCTTTTAAAGTTTGTGTTTCAAAAGGAATAGAGTGTTTTTAAAAAATTTTTTTGGGTTTCCAAATATGAAATTATAATATTGAATATATTTTAAAAAACTACAGATGTCCTCCCTGAGATATTTAAAAATCTTTTTGAGGTATAAAATTTGCATACGTTGTAGTACACGGATGTCCTCGCATACATGCATTTGATTAGATACCACTAAGATAGCTAAGGAATGTTTTGAGCACATCAAAGGGTTCTGTCACTGTCCTTCCAAGCCAGGACCACCTGACCCCATTCATATGGAATATAAGTGACTCTAACACCTACCTGTGCAGGTTGCTTTGTCTGCCCTTGAACTTTATATTCACAAACATGTGATTTGTGTCTGGCTTCTTTTGCTCTACTATGGTTTACAGCAGAGAGTAGGATAGATGATTCTTATCTCACAATGGGGTTCACTCTCAGAATCCCCATTGTGTTGAAAACATCCTAAAGAAAACACCCTTTTACTCTTACTCATTGCCAGAGCTTAGCTAAGGTAACACTGTGGCTTCCCATTGTTTCCCTTTGAGGTCATGTGGCTTACTGAAAGCTGCAACTCACTGCCTCACTGCCTGCCCATGCCAGATGGAGACAATTATACAGTATAGCAACTGGGCTGGAAAAAGAAAGAATTCTTCTGAGTAGTTTCACTTTTGCCCTACCATAAAGTCAGTGTGTGGGTTGGAGCATCAGAAGTTGTGGGCAGTCTGTGTGCTGAATTCTTCATCATGTGTGTGTAATATTACAGCACGTGGGAAGCCTCACGGTGATTTATGTATCCATTTACTCCTTTGAGATTACTTCTGTGGTAGAAAGTCCCCATCGTCGGAGTTATGGATAGAATGTCAACACTTCTTTTCTTCATGTTTGTTAATGTGGGAGCCACGGTTTCTCTCTTGCAGAATGGGGTGGTGAGTACAAGAACCTGTGTAAATAAGGCCACTGTTACAGTTCTCAGGTGTAATAAGCATTCTGTGAATGAAACTATGATTGCAGAGGGGTGCAAGCATCTTGGGATGTTTCCTGGGTCCACCAAGGTTGGAGGAAACTACCTTTAGATCTAGGGTATCAGACTTTGCAGTGAGTTTCACTGTCCCCAAGACACTGTCACAGAATGTGTGGGAAGATAAACTACGAGGAGACAACAAGATTGGGATGTAGGGTTTCAACTGCTTAGAAGAGCACACTTTAATTTAGTGCCTAAGACCTGCATGTGTGGCATGTGCTCACGGCCGGATATCCCCATTCTTGGCTTGAGTCATTTGAGCATAGAGATAGATGTTTGTATTAGAAAATTGTAGAAAGTGGGGGAAAAAGGATGCTAGAGCTGGCCCTATATGGAGGTGTCTATATGGTGTAGACAGAAGGAGCCAAATAAGACTATGGAAAAGCAAAAATCTAGAGCTGGCTTGGAGGTTAGCAAAGCCCCAGACTGCCACCATCTGCTACCACCACTACTGCAGCTAATGAGCGTGAGCCCAGTGCCAGGCACTATCCCATGCATGAGAGGGTGCTCTTATGTCATATCTGTGTTCTACAGTCCAGTTAGTCCAGTATTGTCCATCCTTTCATGTAAGGGTCGAGGCCATTGGCTACTTTGCTGGTGTTCTAGAACATTTTTATCTGTTGTGTTTTAATTTGGAGGATTGGAGATCAAACATGTTGCCTGTAGTGCCCTGAGCTGCTGAGCCAGTACCTCTGGTGGTAGCTAGTCCTCCCTTCACAGTGCTTTAGCTGGACAGATTCATAGTTGAATGGACCGTTGGTTAAACATAATTGTCTAAAGACCAGTGGCTGAGATAATGGGAACACCTGCCCGTGGCTGCACTCCTGACCTGTGTAAACTATTTTCATGTCTGTGGAAGAGATTGGAAGCCATGCCTTTTTTTTTTTTTTGTGTGTGTGTATGTTGAGGGGAAAATTGGAGGTAAGGTTTATAAGGAAATGAGTTATATTACCCCCTTTCCAAATTTGAGGGTCAAAGCCCTAAATGCTACTACCTGAGAATGTGGTAGAGTCTTTAAAGATGTTCTGACTATGGTAATATTCATAAAAAGTGATTTAGACAGAGACACAAAGAGAGAAGACTTTGGGGACACAAGACATAGGTGGTCATCTACCAGCTGATGAGAAAGGCCCCAGAAGTCAACTGTGCCTGTCAATACCTCAGCCTTCTTCTGTGAAGAAGAAAATTCTGTTGTTTAAGCGGTCCAACCATGTCTACTTCTGTAATATCCCCAAAAATCCAGTATAGCAAGCCACTCACACCACTTAAAGCACAGAGAAGAACATTAAAATTATAATAATAGTAATATTAATCTTCATTGTCAATGTACTGCATAGTTATCAATATTCACAGACCATTTTTGGGTGAAACACCTTGTGGAGGTGGGGACCACAAGATGGTCTCTTTCTTATTTGGAGAATTGCATTTCTTTTTAAAATCCATGCCTGGCTTCAGGAATATTCATTACTAAATGATGCCCAACCATACTAGTTCACTGATATACCAGGCTAACAGAAAATAGCTCAACATATTTTATCTGTGTATTTTTTTCCCCAAAGGATACGGTTTCCCCTTGTCCTTTGTTGCTGTACTCAGAGGGAGGAGATGCTAGGAGGCAGGGCTACAGGAGGCCTCTGGTTCCTCATCTCATATACATTGGGGAAGGAGATGTTTTTGGAGTGCAGGGGAGCCTGCCACCTCACCAAGGAGATAGATCACACAGATAGATATATATCCTGGGACCATCATAAATGTCTTAGCTCCTGATGCATCTGAGTGACTTACAGAGCCGATAGCTTTGATCAAGTACCCAGCTCTACTGGATTAATAGAAAGATAATGAGAATTGAACAGCAAGAGAGTGGGAGTATGTGGGGGAGATGGCCTTGGGGAAGGTGAGGCAGGAGGAGCTGGTAGCTGCTGTTTTGCTGCTCTCCAAACTTGCTGGGCAGCCTGACTTTTCAGGGTTGTGATGGAGATAACCCTTGCCCAAGAGACTAGTGTTTTGTGGACATGAGGCTTCCTCCCTCCAAAGTGCTCTCATCTGTGTCTAGCCTCTGCTTCTCCCAGAAGCCCCTCTGACAGAGGGGCAGTTAAACGTCTGCTCATTGATGGGTGACAGAAGCCCTGATGGAAGGGACAGGGCCAGGTGGGCACACCATAACCACTGGGTTTCTAGCTGTCAGTACAGGGGTACCCTGGAATCCACCTTTTGCCTACATGGGTCTATCTACCCTCTCTGTCCATTTGCCTCTTCACCCACTTTTCCATTTTATTCCTTTCAGTTTTACTACCTGTTGCTCTTTCGGTACAGTTATAAGAATAAAAGGTGGAGAAGGGGGGGTGGGGTGGTGGTCCCGAGTGGGGGCCCCAAGGTAAGGGACCACATGGGAGAACATAGCAGGTTCCATAGCAGGTTAGGGTGACTGAGGTGGCAAGATGGAGGCAATAACACGCCAGGCAGATAGAGCTTAAATGAGGAGTTTATTTAGAAAGGGGAGTGAGGGAGAAGAGACACAGAGACACTGGGAACAGAAAAGGAGAGGGGGGAGAGAGGGGAGAGAAGAAGGGGTTAGATGGTGGTCAGCTGAAAACAGGAGTGAGAGAGAAGAGCAAAAGAGAGAAAGCAAAAGAGAGGAAGAGAAAGAGGAGGGCGTGCTTGCTTTAAAAGGGAGTCTCTAGGCAGCCCCATAATGAGTGACATAGCGATGACATGGCCATGCATGTCCCGCCCATCATCAGGGGGTGGGGTCAGCAGACTGCTGGTTTCTAACATTCCCACCTCTTATTATTAAAAAGGTGGGCCGCTGATCTAGGTCTAAAATCCATCCATATGTGGTGATCAAAGGTTACCAGCCTATAATTCACACCACCAGAGGAACTAGGATACAAGGCTTATTCTAAGAGATTCATATAAAGTCTCTCACAGAACCGGGAAGGGACAAGTCCCCCAGAGCTCAGGGGAAGTGGAGGGAGCAGAGAAAGGAGAGAGAAGTAGGAGAAAACGAGGGGGAGGAAAGGAAAACATGTGTGACCAGGAAGATTGAGCCTGGTTAGGAATAGAAGACAGGAAAGAGAGAGAGAGAGAACATAAAAGAGGGAGCCAATATTGGTTTGAAGATACAATTGAACACAAAGAAAGGTCTAGAGAACTACAAGACTGCTGCCAACTAACAATTTGAGCTTCCATGGAAAGGCTACAATAAATGCCCTTTCCGGATAGTGAGATCAACAACTAACTTATCCATGGAGCCCTCAACTAATGCCTGTTGGAAACAGAAGCAAACACCCATACATAAACACTGAGTTGAAGTAGAACCCAGATGCAGATGGAGAGGACAAGACCAGGTGGCAGAAACACATAGAGACAGCTTACCTGAACAAGGAGGAGCTAACGGGCCACCAGACTGATAGCTGGGAAGCCAGCATGGGATTGACTCAGGCCCCCCTGAATATGGGTCTCAGCCAGAAGGACTGAGCAGTCTAAGGGACCTCAGACAGTGGAGCCAGGATGTATCCCTGGTGCACAAAAGGACTTTGCGAACACATCCCCCATGGAAGGATAACTGCCTTAATATAGAGACAGGAGAGAAGCCCTAGTCCCTACTTCACATGACCTGTCAGATCTACATGAGCCCAACTGGATGGCATTCCCCTAAATATGGAATTGGGGTGGGGGATGGGAGGGGAGGGTGGTTAGAGTGCATGTGAGAGGGCACAGAGGGTAAAAGGGAGGGAAGGAGGGAGGAAGGAAGGGAGGGAGAGGGAACTGGGATCGACATGTAAAATAATAAATTAAATTAAAAAAAATGCTTTGACTCCAAAATTTAAGTTCAAGACAAGTTACTGGGGAAAAGGATTTCTATTTTTGTTTCCACAGAAAATGAAAAGATGTGGATTCCTTCCAGACTAATGTGGTTTGATCACTCCAGACCACCTGAAACAGAGTACCAGGTGATCCTACATTCAAAACAGCTGGACAAAGCAGCCTTGCAGACTACAGCCAGGATTTCTGAATCTTCTTCGAATCCCCCATGACAGCACCCCTTACCAGCAAGAAGTAGTTTGGAAAGAAAGACACCCAAATTGCCAAATATTGTCTATAAATGTTTGTTTTCATTTAAATGGACTTGGTTATAGAAAAAAAAAAAAAAAAAAAAAAGGTGGGCCTCTGCTTTTCTTCCTTCTTTTCCTCTCTAGTCTTCCTTGTAGCATATTTTCTTTCCTTATCTTATCTCCCTTTTAATTCTTCTATTTTTTTTCACTAGCATGCATAATTTAATCTCAGTTTAAACTTTTTTTCTTTTGAGGATGAGCATTCAATACATTGGTCATTATTGCTAGGCTCTGGGAACACAGAAAAGGAGAGATGGGCTAGGCCTCACAGAGCCAAAGAGCAGGAGAAGAACAAGGATGGTGATATCACAGTGGCTAGAAGAAAAGGTGGACTGGTAGGCTGAAGGCCCAGTGGATAACATTCCCCTATGTCTTGTCTGACCTGAGGCAACAGAGAAGCCGATAAAATCACAAGGTGAAAGAGAATTGAAACTGTGATAAAAGTACTGAAGAATCTCTATGGGGGTGGTGAGGATGGGGGTGGGGAGGGGGGTTGCAGCTTTTTTCTAACCCCAGGTAGCTTGGGTAGGGCTGCTCCTTGCATCAGGACTTGCATCTAGATAAAACCCATGGCCTTTTAGTTCAGCTATATGTTGTAGGGGCTTGTTGTAGAGAAACATTTTCAATGACAAAGGGAAGAGGAGGAGACCTCACAATGCCCTGACTTAGACCAAATTCACCAATGAATAGAAATGTGATTAAAAAAAAAAATGCGTGGTGTGGGAAGAGAGTTTTGGAAGAGGTGACTATTTCTCATTTACACTTCATTTGGAGGAAAACCCATGTGGGAAGAAATATTTCTTCCAGCTCGTCTGTCTGGTATCACACTGGTGTGTGTGTGTGTGTGTGTGTGTGTGTGTGTGTGTGTGTGTGTGTATGTGTGTGAGATACATTACACAGGGGAAGAACTCAATCTAGTCTTAGGGCAAAAACTGGCCTCTCCTTATGGCCCAGAAATTACATTTAACTTGACACACTTCAAGAACTGCTACCTACCTCAGTGTGATAAGTGCCAACAAATTCTAGATAAAATTAGGTAGCCTTATTTCCTCTTCTTCTCTCTCTAACCTTCTCCTGTACAAACCAAAACTCCAGGGAAGTCTTTCATTCAGATATTCAGTCAACAGATATATATTTAATGCCTATTGGATGCAAGTTACTTTACTATGCAGGAGAAATATAAAGATTAATAGGAAGTGGCTTCTGCCCCAAGGATAATATGCCAGGTGACGTAAACTCATAAATAGCAGAGATGCCACACCATGACTAGCCTGTTGCTGTTGTTGAAGCAAGTAAGAGCTCTAAGCAAGCTGTGTTAGGGCTTTATAGGGTCCATAAGAGGAAAGGAAATTTGATTAGGGGTGGAATGGTGTTTAAGCTAAGCCTGAATGACAAGTAGGATACAAATAAACAGATACTCTGGCCTTGCAGAGTACTCTCTGGAGATAGGAATTCTAAGGATATTTCCAGGGATTCCCTAGTAGGTACTGTATTAGAGGGAAGATACAAAATGGTGAAATCCAGGCTCTTGAATGTCCTCATTGCTGTCTGTTCACACTTTGGTCACATTTACCAGGGTAAATGTGAAAGTTGCTAAGACATGACTTGAATGAATGTCTATTTTAGAACAGCCATTCTGAGCAGTGCTATTGAACAGAGGGAGCAGAACTTGGTGATGGTAAGCTCATTAGGTAGCTTTGGAGCATTCCATGTTAGTTGTTCTGACTTTGAACAGTGGCAACCAGGTAGGAACAGGTACATAGATTCTAGGGCATGGCCTCATTTCAGTCATTTCACAACAATACTTCAAGGTCTTTGTACACAGGATTGAAGGAAGACAGAGGCATTCCACTTACAAGTGAGACCAGTCAAAGCATGTGCAAAAGAAGCTCATGGAATGTGAAGATTGCAGTGGGGCTCCCCTCAGGACAGGCAATCATGGCGGCAGATCCAACATGATGAAGTGTAAAGGATGGGGGGTGAGCGGGCCTGCTATAGCCCAGAGAAGTCCAGGACACTTGCTGGAAGAAGGGGGCCTTGGTTGGAAATGAAGTTCTTCTACTAAGGGCAGAAATGAGAAAAGGAAGATCACAGAGAGATGCTTCAAGACAAGACAGACTTGGTTGTGGATCAGCTAGACTGGTGGCAGTGTTCTGAGCCCTGCACATGGGCTCTGTTGTGAGATGCTGTCACTTCTCTCTGGAGGTGCCAGCATCCTTCTATTACTGCTTGGACTTCGTGACTTTCTTGTTCTCAGAAAGAAAAAGGAGCCTATTAAGTGAAGTGGCTGCCAAGTGTATTTTAAGATGAACAAAGCATAGATCACTTTTTTCCCCTCACCACATACCATACATAATTGTATGAAGGGCAGGATTTATTTGGATTGCATTATGATTTTTCCCCCAAGCTTAATTACAGTGTTAAAAAGGCAACTCCAACTTGAAAGGAACAAGCTCCACGGTCCTGGGGACCAGCATGACCATTTTGGATTTGAAACACTATTTCTTTGTGAAAGGAATTAATTGTATATGAAACTTTGGGCTTATGTAAAACACATTTTATGAAAATAAACTTGAACAGTCATTAAAATAAATGGTTGTTTTAAATAAGACTCTAACTCGATGGAAGTGCCAAGGAATTTTAGATGCCTCTTAATGGGCTTTGTTTTGAGTTGAACTCTGCATTTACCAAGACAATATCAGCGTCCTGGAGCTAAATCTTAGCTTGTAATCAGGAGTCAAATGTATAATTCCAGTGGTAGATTGGTAGGGGAGGTAAATTGAAAAAAAGCTTATGTGGTGTTTAGGTCCAAATAACTTCACAAGTAAGGAATTCTGTTTTGGGGGAAACCCAATATGTCCGTAGGAAATGTTGTTTGGCCTCAGACCAAGGAGCTGATGATGGAACTTTGGCTTCAGATTGGGAAACGCCCTGCATAAAGACAAAGTATAAGTTAGAAATGGGAAGGATGATCCCTGCATTCTCACCCTCTGGAAGTCACATGGGATATCTCTAGCTTAGTACTCTTTGCATTTTAGGGAGAGTCCAGAGCTGGGACAGGACTTTGGAACTTGAGCTGGGATTCATCAGGGCAAGGATGTAGAGCTGGACCTTTTCTTTGGTGTCTGGGTGTCCACAGAGTTGAGCCTAGAGGGGTGTGGTGGAGAATATTTGGGTCAGATAGCTTTGTTGATGGTATTCTGTGCTTTCCATTGTCCACTGTTGGTAGGAAGGTGAGGTTCAAACAACACCTCAGGGAGTGTAGACTCAGCTTCTGATCTGGGGCAGGTGAGCAAGTGACAATATTTTGAATTGGTTGGAACCTGAAAGCTTGGTCCCTAGTCCTTAGACAAATGCTGCTCTTACTTCCATGTCTCCCAGCACACACTTGTGGTCTCTTTCCCCTGACCTTAAGGCTGTGCTTTTTGTTTCCTGTAGTGATGCTCTAAGTTTTCAGCAAAGTGCTCCCCACCTCCTCCCAACACTCTATTGTAAGTAGAGCAATGGGAAACAGTAATCAGGATATATTTTTTCAGAAAAGAATCTATTTTCAATAAAAAGGAAAAGAAACAATGAAAGAGGAAACAATTTGGCAGCTCATTATTAACTTTAATAAGACTAAAGTTTGACTTGCTACTGTGATAAAAATAATCTCTGGACAGCAAACATTTGTAAATAGATGATAAGAAATAAATGTATCAGATGCAAAACAAACCAAACAAGTAAACAATCAAAACATCAAAAAAAAAAAAAAAAAAAAAAAAAAAAAAAAAAAAAAGAAAACCCATCCAAACTAAACCAAAACAAAACCAACCAACCAACCAACCAACCAAACAAACAAACCAAAACCCAAACCAAAACATCTCCCTGCAAACAAAAACCCAAGTAAGTAGTAGAATTATTTATGTGTGAATGTGTGAAGTTATTAGAACCTAAACGTCATATAAGTGTTTTCAATTTCTTACCTCCCCTACTAATCTACCATTGGGATTATACATTTGATTCTCAGTGTAAGCTATGATTTAGTGCTGGGCCTCTGATATTGTCTTAGTAAATGCAGAGTTGAACTCAAAACAAAGGAGGCATCTAAAATTCCTTCGCACTTCCATGGAGTTACTTAAGTCTTACTTAAAGCAACCATTCATTTTAATGACTGTTCAAGATTGTTTCCATAAAATGTCCTATGCTTGTCTGTTCACCTCTCCAATTCCCTGATTTGTACCAGTGCTCATCTGGTATAGACTGAGAGGTCAATAGTAATCAGAAGTCTCTAGAACAACAGCATAATTTGAACAGTGTGGAGAGAGAGCACCTGGGTAGCTAGTGCCTGTCAGGGCAGCAGAAAGCCCGTAGCAGAGGTCTCCTATATGTTGGGACCAGATAAACATGCACTGCTCCTCTCCTTTGGGTATGTTCCTTGGCCAACTTGCTTCTGGTTGTCCTCTGTGGAGCATGTGTTTGTACATAGTGGGCACGAAAGCGCTGGACGTTTTATAGCTGCTACAGCCTAGGCTTCTGGAATGACAGAAGTGCAAGCTGGCTCTCCTTAGCCTGAGTCTGAGGCTGAGTCCCATCTACTCATGTCCGCATCCCTGAGAACAAGAACCAGGTCAGTCTCATCTTTTGCATTCCATAAAGAAGGACCTTCGGTGACACATGGAACATGACCTGCACTTGGAAAGATTGGTTAAATGACTTATTATTATTATTCAGCAGAAACACATTCAAAATTCAAAGTACTGAAGTGCATTTTGGTCTGGACCCCAAGGGCATAGCTGGGAATACTGGGTCATGACATTTCTCTTTTTCAATGGCAGGGCTCAGTGAATCAATTCAAGCCCATTAAGGTTTTCAGAATGACAGGAGTAGAAAAATCCTCGCAGTGAACACTCTTAGGGTACTGTGACCGAACACCATTTCCTTGAACCTTAGACTGTTTTCTGATTTTTTTTTTTTTCAAATCCCATCAAATCCCTCCTTGAGGCCGAATATCTGTTTCCCCCCCCTTCCTTATTTCTTGACACAAAAGCCTATTGAAAAGGCTTGTAGATACATGAATTACATACCTGTTAGTAACACTGTGTGGCTTCATGTTAAAGAGGTAACATGGAAAGAATAGGCAATTTTTCTGAGTTTGTAAATCTAAAGAGGTAATTGCCTTCAAACCAGCAGGAACCCTGGCTTTGAGGCCTGGGCTTTTCTACCTACCTGTGTTATCCTTGTCTAAAAGCTGTTTAAAGAGAAACTGGTGTGTGTGTGCATGTGTGTGTGTGTGTGTGTGTGTGTATGTGTGTGTGTAAGAGAGAGTGTTGTGTGTGTGCTCTGTATGTGTGTGAGTACTGTGTGTGTATTGTGTGTGTGTGTGTGTGTGTGTGAGAAAGAGAGAGATGTCTTAAGCAAACTGTTTTTCTGCAGACACAAAATTGAATTTGAGAATTTAAATTAAGTATGTCTTCTGCCTGAGCACATCTGTTGCACAGAATGAAGCCCATTCCATCCACACCATTGCCTGCAGAGCAATGAAGCTATTCCCATCCAATCCCTAACACAGGAATGAGGATAACAGCCCAGTATTGAATATTAAGGTCCTATTTTTTCTCCACATTCTACTGTTCTCTTTCAGAGCACACAAAGAACAATGACATATTTTCAGGGGCTCAGGTGGGCAGTTAATGGGCTGGAGAAGCTTTCAAGTCAACTGGAGCGATACGTAAAGAGAAAACTTAATCACACCCAGGATTCAGTGGGTTAACTGGGTAATCTGAGAAGATGCCATGTCTTAGAGCATCTAGGATGCTACTGATTTTAAGAGCTCTTAAAATCATGCACCTATAAGGGGGGGGGACTTCCACTTAAACTACAGCCATGGAGCTTTCCAACTTAAAATTATGATTTTATGCTGATCGAAAGAGCTCTTTAGTACTTGTTTAACCCACATGGAAATGAACATATAAGTAAAATAAGCTGGCTATGATTTCTTTTTCCCATGACAACTCTTCACATGAGTATTGACTTGGAGTTGGTCTTCCTGGTAGTGCTGCTTGCCATCGCATCATCAGGAGCATATGTCCCTGATCTGGGGTCTTCTTTTCAAACCATGACCCCCACTGATACTCTCCAGAGAGGACTCTTTCTTGCTCTAACCAGAAGGCAAGAACTCAGTATTCATATCCACTTCATTTTAAATGGCTTGTTGACTGGAAGATTAAAATATGCAATCATTTAATATACCAGCAATCAGGTATATTAAAGTATGGGTAATGACCAAGTCATGTGTTAAAGACTGTTCGATGATGGTTCAAGATGCCATCACTCACACAAGATACCTGGTAATCTACTGCCTTCCCTTTTAGTTTCAGACAGTCACTATGTATTAGCTTGGCCAAAGGTATAACTCAATTGTGCTGGTTTGAATAGGAATGGCCCCCATAGACTTATGTGTTTGAATTCTTGGCCTATAGGGAGTGGCATTATTTGGAGGTATGGTCTTACTGGAGTAGGCATGGCTTTGTAGTAGGAAGTAGGTTACTGAAAGAGGGTTTTGAGGTCTCAGAATCTCAAGTCTGCTTAGTGTTTCTCAGTAGCTGCCTTGATCTCAGCTGTCTGCAGATCAAGATGTAGGACTCTCAGCCCCTTCTCTAGCACCATGTCCGTCTGCATGCTGCCATGCTTCTCGTCACGACAATAATAGACTAAACGTCTGAAACCGTAAGACAGGCTCCATTAAATATTTTCTTTTATGAGAGTTACTGTAGTCATGGTGTCTCTACACAGCAACAGAATCCCAAACTAAGACCAATTAGTTGTTTTGATAATGATGCCTGTCATTTTAGTAGTTAAATTCTGTATGAGAAGCATAAGAGCGATTAATTGCACTCAACAAATAGCAAAATGTAGTTCAATGAATGATCCTATCTAAATTGCCTCTGTTTATCTTTAGTCATGGCACATTCACACCACATGGTATGTATCTTGTTCTAGTAGCTACTGTGACTTTCTTGAAAATAACAGTTGTTGGACTTTGTAACTCCAGTGCAATGCAAAATGCTTAATCTTAGTGGATTTGTTTAAAGGTTGTAGATGGAGAGAGCAGGATAGGTAAGACTCAGGAATAGACATGGAAACCAGCTGTAGGAGTGATAGAATCACGCTGTGTGGCCAAGGTGAAGGATCTACAAAACAAGGGATGGAAATTTACAACCTTAGGGGAGCTGGTGCCATAGGAAGCTTCTAGAACAAGCAGCACCTGATTTCATCACACAGCACCTGATAAAGATCTATGTAGGACCCCGAATGGACACTGAGTCCCAGATGAGAACATGGGAAAATGAATTTGTCACTATTTAACCATGTACCAGGTGATGTAATACAGAGAATCTGATACACCAGAAGCTTCAGTAAGGTTATTTGTTCTCCTTCTCGTGGATCTGTTCATCTGTTTATATATGATTTCCAGTAAGAGCAATGAATGGAGAGCATGTTCCTGGCACAGAGGATACCTCTCAGGAGGTAATGTTATGGTAGAGGAGATATAGCTGTGCGTATATATATATATATATATATATATATATATATATATATATATATAATACACAGTGCATGTAAAGCAGAATATTCAATTTTCAGAGTATTTCATAGATAATGCTGTGGGCATACCAAAAATGAGTGATCAATTTTACATGGGTGGGTCAAAGAAAATTCCACATAGCCAGGATGATTTTTAAAATATTTTTAATTATGACCAAGAAAAAGATAATTGTTTTCTACACAGGTCGAACCCATGGTGGAGTGTTCTTCTCTGCCAAAAGAGAATGGTGCAGAGGTAAAGCATAGTTCCTAGAATTCACAGTGAATGCTTGCATAGTGAATGCTTGCACACTGAAGCTGTTCTAGAAACTAGTCTTAAGAAGAAACAGACAAGCCCAGTTTATTTGCCTTGGTTTAATGTACCATTTACCAATTGTGGCTGACCATTGATCCTTTGTAAGACAGAAAGCATATTAATATCTTGATAATATAACATCTATTAATATCTTGCACCTATTAAAATCTTTAGGAAACATGGTAGATAGCCTGAAGTGAGTGGTGATTATCTGAAAACAAGAGACCAAAATGTTCTTTCAGGTTCTGAGGATTTCTGTATTTTTTTAGTGTTCTCACAAGGATTGATTTTGCTAGATGTGTCACATGGTCACATGGTGTATGGCTTTTGGTATCCAAAATTCTCTTGACAGACACCAAAAAAGAGAAAAACAATATAATTTCTGTTTCAAAGACTTATAACTTTGTGTGGGGATGTTACACTTGGCAAATGAAAATAATGTTTGCAGAATAATTCAGAAACCATAATGTACACACACTAGATGCAGTATCTCAGCAGTGGGACAAGTTCTTGGACATCTGGATTGTGGCTCTCTTAGACTTTAAGCTTTATGTGTAATTTTGGTGCCAATACAGAAATCGCTTGTCAAATTACACACACACACACACACACACACACACACACACACCAAGGACACTATTGTTATAATGAAAACGTTCAACTTTCAGTGAGCTATAACAGCAAAAGCTCACCAGTGAACAAATTCAGAGTGTCTGCTGTGATTGAAAGGACTGGGATGACTGTGGTTTCTGAAAACATTTTTGATTAAAATGTATAAATGATCACATGTGGATGGGGTTCAGTGCAATATTTCAATGCACATATCGGGTGTAATGATTAAATCTGCTCTCTTCTTATCCATTCTTGCTACCTTTCCCCAACTGCTAGCAATCACTATTTTGCCTGGCTTTGGTTATTTGATCACCAGCCATGTGCACTGGGACAAGCCTGTCCAACATGTCCACAATGTGAAATCTGAAGTATCGACACCCGATTTCTAGAGATGTATTGTAATTTCTAGACCACTAGGTAACAGATCAATCTATATTTACTGCCTGAGTGCTGAGAGCATCTTTGATATTGGCCACTACCATTCCTCCTTTCCCAGATGACCATTTCCTTCTTTTCACCCCAGGAGGGAAAGCATAGCAAAGCCCTATAGCCCATCAGAACATCTCAAGTAATTGCTCAGAACTAGAGATGTAGTTCTAGGGCTGGTGTAAAGACTATGTCTTTTGTGTGTATGTGACAAAGAGAAGATTTTAAGAAGTGTTTCTTAAATGAATGAGTGAGTAAGTGGCTGAATATCTTCCAGTTCACCTTGAGCAATATCCAGACTTGGGCCTTTTACATTGTTAAGGGAAGATTGATGGCATTCTGAGGCCAGGCAGTATGCAGGACCTGGTGTTCAAACTCATTATAAACCTGCTTAGGTGCCACTTCACTGAGTCTCCAGGATAGCTAGACCCCAAAACATTTCCTTTCACCTTCCTTCTGAAGTGCTCCCCTTTGCAGACCCCTAGCCAAGCCCCTATGTCTGGGAAAGGTGCCAAGAAGGAGGAGTCCATGAGCAAAGCTTGGAAGGCATCTGAGAGTAATGAGAAAAACACATCTCACTGCACACACAGCTCCTTCTGCTCAGTTTTGCCTGTGTGAACTTGTGCAAGAGGCTGAAAAGCACATTCTTTAAAATCCTGGCCCTTAAGAGGAATGCATCTTGGGCTGAAATGTCAGCTTGGCTGTGCCCCAAGTGCAGGAAAGGTTTTTTTTTTTATTGCTTTATTTATATATTTTGGACATGATAAAACCCAGCCCCTTCCCCTCTATTCTGGAGATGGTTCATAGAACTGATGAAATTTCAAGCCCTCACCCAGCCAAACTGTATTGGATTTTTATCAGAATGTAAAGATTTTGCAAACTGTATTTCTCTCCTTTTTTAGCCTCATTCACAACCCCCACCTCAAAATCTTGTCTTATTCAGAACCAGTGGCATCAGCTATATCTAAGGGAGTCTTTCCTTTGGATCCTGGGGGTTAGCTGAGTCACATTCATTTCTCTCACCTTTTAAAAGCTGGTCTAAGTGTCCAACTCTTTTGCCCTCAGCAGGCTGGGTCAGCAGCTGTGGGTGGCCAGAGGATGAGCTCATCCCCTTGTCTCATTGCCTGGCTCACACTCATTTTGCAGAACTGCCCCTTGCTGAGTTAAATCTGGGTTCCTGAAGCATCATTTTTTTTCAGTAATTTATTTTCATCTTTGGAATCGTTACACATTGTTCTTTTAAATGGGTTCCAATTTTGTTTGGGAGTTTGGCTTTGCTCACTTCTGACCTCAGAGCAGGCCCCTTGAATGTAGTTGCTGATGGTGCTTTAGAGTTGACTGGAAATTATTTTTTTTTAACTCCTTCTTGCACTTGGAAAGACCAAGAGTCCCTTCTACAGAGAGGATTTCGACTGGGTTTTCTTACCTTATTGCAGAGTTTCAGTGTCACACTATGTGCCTCTGAGCAAGTGAAAACAAGCACCCATCTGGTGGCTTTCTGAAAGGTAGGACTTCTGCATAAAAACGTGATCACTATATGCTATAATTATATCTGCTATATGCAGGGGATCTTCCATGGAGATAAAAGCTTCAGGTTCTCATTCATTTGCTTGGGTATTCTATGTTGTATGGATACGGGATAAGCACAGAGTAAGATTTGGGGAAACTGGGGACATCCTGTGTGTGTGTGTGTGTGTGTGTGTGTGTGTGTGTGTGTGTGTGTGTGTGTGTAGATATATTGCTGTATCTCCCAATGATCAGAATGTCCCTGTGGTTAAACATCCTCGAGGCTGAGATTAAGGTGTTCACTCTCCTGGAGACAAAGGTGCCAATTACTACACATGCACACTAACAAAGAGTCTGCATCCTCAAGAGACCACAATTTCATAGTCACATTGTGGTGCTGACCTCCTTCGACACTTTGTGGGCTTTTCTGGATGATGCCTGGAAGAAACACCTTAAAGCGAGGAACAGTCCATTATTGTGGGAGGTGGGTTACCTTATCCCAATGAATCCACTACCAACCTCATAAATATTCATCCAATTTTATTTAAAGGCCACACTGTAGAACCCACCTGGCTGCTTCCTTTCTTAGGACAGCCCACTCCAGGCTTTCCTTGGTTTGTGTGATTTATGTTACTAAATAGAATTTGACTTGACAGCCTGTGCCTCTCAACTGAATTCTTTCCCTGGGGAAGAAAAGAACTGGAAGGCCCCATCCTCCCACCCCAGGCCCCATACAATTCATGACTGTACAAGGTCTCCTGAGCACCCAGCCTGGGTAAAGCCTTGTTCAGGGTGTGAAGGGACAGAGAGAAGAATCTCTCTTACTACAGCCTCAAGGGACTTACACAGCCAAGTAAGGGAGAAAAGGTTTGTGCAGAACAGAAAACATTAGTTCAGGGAGAGGCATGTTCCTGAGGTTGTGAGTTTGTGCCTATCTGTTACTGTCCAAATAATCACAGCCCTCTGTTTTTCCCCCTGTGTGTGGGGAAGGTGGTTCTGGAAGTTACTAGGATTCCTGAAAGTCACAATTTATTGACACTCCTGGCAGGGAAGACCAGAACAGACAGACAGACAAAAACAAACAAACAAACAAACAAAAATAAAAACCCAGGCACAATGCAACAAAACAATAACAAAAACAATAAAATCACAGCAGCAACAACCACACAACAGTGTCAAAACTCCTTGACTTCTGGATGGGGGATTCTACTTTTTGTCCTTATAACTTACTCTGAGCCAAATTCTAGCTATCTCCACTTTCTTTGTTCCTAAGTGACTTTGATTTTCAATACAGTTACAAGTGTCTTGGGTCTTTTAATGTAATGAAATAGCTTTTAAATAAGGGCAGAGACACTGGGAAAAAGGCCATGACAGATTTTCACCCTTTCCCCCTAGCCATTAGCCACTAGTCCTTGCTTGTGTGACCACTTGAGTGTTGCTGGTGAGGGGAGAGGGGACAGGAGGCACATCTGCAGGGGACAGCAAGGGACTTTCAGGAGCTGCATTCTACTCTGAGTGTTGGATTCCTTTGGGTTTTCTGTCGGAACAGCTTTGTGTCCTTGTGCCCAGTGGTAGGCTGTCATAATTTCTGTTCTCTCTGATCTTGGAGTAGGTGGGAATTGCCAGGTGGGAGGGATGCTGGCAATGTCCTGGAAATGTCCTCTGAGGATGTCCTCTGCAAGTTTTCATGTCTTCTCTCTGTTTTGGTCTTTTCTGCTGGATGTATGTGTGTGTAAGCACGTTTGTGAGCACGTGCACTCTCTCTCTCTCTCTCTCTCTCTCTCTCTCTCTCTCTCTCACACACACACACACACAGGCACACGACACTCTTTCAAAAAATCACCCACACCCATAACCAAAGAGTGGGAGGGAATGAAGGAAAAGAGAAGGAAAAAGAGAGAGAAATGAGAGGGAGAGAGAGAGAATATATAGAGCATCCTTGTGTGGTATAGAGCATGTGACAAGATGCCATGTGGCCATTTTCTAAGAACATGCAGGCATGTGGCAACACCCTAGCCTGGGGCTGGGAAGCTTCACTTCCAGTCTTTAACTCAGTGGACCTGGATAAGTTACTCCCCTCTTTCAAACTTGTCTTTCTCCATTGTACTGCCAAATGCTTGACAATATAATTTCTAAGAACTTTCTGTGATTCTACAGTATTGCTATATGAAGCAGGAACTGGAGATCAACACCTACATCATCTTAGCATCCACTGGGCCTATGGCAGACATGGAATAGAAGTGTCAGTATGGCAGGTAATGTCTGGTAGGATGCTTGGGACCGAAGGTGAAAGTTAAGTCCAGATATGTGACTCACAATTAGCTAGCTTCAAAAATACCAATGAGAGTCAGAGTACAACATCTCATAGGGATGGAGCCTAGAAGAAAGAAATCAAGGTCCCAGAATAAAAAATAATCACACCATCCTTCAAGGACTTGGTCACAGTAAGGCTTGTGACAAGCCAAGTTGTTAAGAACCAGTAGTGTCAACCAAAAGACCAGTTTCAGATCAGACCTGAGGACCTCTTTATTCCCCTGGACTGGAATCCAGAAGCATCTCTGAGGTTGTGGGATGTAATTTGGTAAGAACCATTGGAGGACTGACCCAAAGTCAGGAAAGCTAGTTAGGCATCAAGGGTGAGAATGCAGGCTCACCACTTATTCTTCTTACCTTTGACTTGTACATATAAAGCCTGTTTGGGGGGTCAGAGAGTGGAGCTTGCCACTAGCTAACCATAGAGGCCTGGATGTCTGTAAAGACAGACAGGAAGTGAGGTAGCTCTCTTGTCTGCTGAGATGCTTAGGATGTAAGGTGTAGCAGTGGCTTGCTCCTTTTCTGTGATCTCTCAGCATTTCTCTCTATATCTGACTTGGCTTTTTATTATCTAGACCAATTAAGAACTCCATTTACATTTGTCTGTGGCTAAAATTTACTAAATTATAGAGGCTGCTACTGTCCTTTGAATGTTTGAACCAGTTTGAGATGGGTTCTTTTATTCATGACTGGAAATGTTTTAACAGATAAAGATGAAGTGTTTGTTTAGTAGTTAAGTGCCTTGGCTGGGATACATAAGGAACATGGATCTAGAGGGCAGACCACTTGGGTTTGAACTCTGTCATTATCTACCAATCATATGATTTCTTGTGCCTCAGTTTCTTCACTCTTGAAATGGGAATAATATGCATCATATTGAGACAGATAGGTATAAAGGAAATTATGACTAACAATGTGAAATTGCCTAGAAAGTGATTGACACACTGCAAGTGCCACATTAAAGAATATTGAAAAAATGATTTAAACCATCACCATGACCATTAGTAAGAGCTAAGGGAATCCCTTCTGGATGCTAACTCTATGGAAATATGAGACCAAGTAACGATAACACAGCATCATGGCATCATGAACTTGTGTAGAGTTCTCAGCACTTACTGTGAGGATTAATTGAAAAGAAATGCAACTTGTTTGTGCTTGTGTGCAATTAGTTTTCCATTGGCTCCACAGATCAGTTCCAGATCAATTCTGTGTAACTTATGTACTATAGCTTTGACTGATCAGCAACTAACCAACTAACCAACCTAGTGCTTCAGGTTGTAGAAGTCCTCAAAATGTATACTCACTTGTTGAGTTACATGTTTTTGACTCCTTAAGTGGCCTATATTATTGGTATCATTCTGAACCTTCTCCCCAGCTTTGGGCTTGAGGATTATCTGAGTCACTCCATTGTTCCTATCTCCTTTACCCAATGAATCAACAACAATGTCCATCAGTTTTATTTTCTTTATATCAGAATATCTGATATAAACAACTAAAGAAGAAAGATTTATTCTGACTAGGGGTTGGAATATGAGGTGTCCTTTGCTCAAGTTACACAAGTGACACAGACTACTTCCTATTGCCTGCAGGGCAAGATTTAAGAACTCTTAGATCCTTCTTTAGCATCTTGTCTACCTGCCTGCTGCCTTGCTTCATACCACAACAATAATGAACTAAACCTTTGAAGTGTAAGTGAGCTGTGGTCATGGCATTTCTTGTAGAAATAGAGACCCTAGGTAAGACACTGCTTGACCTCTACAAAGTTACATGTTAGTTGTTAGTACTTTCATTCATCTTTTTCATCTTTCTTTTTTATTAAATGTACGGAAAGTCCTGTAAGTCTTTCATCAATTAGTTCTTCAATATTTGAGACTGAATTCAACACTGAATTTTTTCTTGGATTGTCTTTAAAGATCTGTCACATTTTTGCTTTCTTTTAATTGTTATCCTCTTCGTTCTAATAAACTGTCCATTATCAGAGGGAAAACATTTAGATGTCTTCTTTAGCACTCAGAATGATGATTAATATGAAGTGCTCAAGAGCTTTTTAATAAAGGAATCCATGATTAGTTACATTTTCTCTATGAAACCGTAATGAACTGAAATTTGTGGTCAACTGGAAACATTCAACTTCAGATGCTCATGTGTAGTCAAGAGACTCCTGTAAGTCCCATAGACAAGGAATTAGGAAAAATTCTGATTCATCAGATGGCACCACCAACATGGTCAATATGCACTGACCCACTGCTACCCAAAGCAACCCATGACAGTGAGGATGTTTGATGACACCATTGGGCACTCTGATCCAGTTGTCTTAAACAAACAAATAAACAATCAAACAAAAGGGATGTGTTGTCCTAGACAATAAGGTTGAAGATAGGATTCTTCTTAGTAACTTCAGGAACTTGGCTTCATAGTGGAGGACTCAGACTTAGACTCTTCTTGTCTTCCCAGATCCCCTCTTTTTTTTCACTCAAGAGAGCCTCATAACATTTCTTGAGACAGAAAAAGAAAGGTTGTGTTTATTCACATAAGAAAGAAAACACGTCACCTAGAAGCTCCAGCAGATTTCATCTTATATATTATAGGTCAGAAACTGGTTACAAAACTATATATAGGAGCCATTAGCAAGGGTAGGACAGTATTCATGTTGGGTTTAACCAATAAGGATTTATTTGCATCTAGAGGAGGAAAAATAAGCACTGATAAAAATCAAGGCTTTCCAAGCATGAAAGAAGAAGATGGCTACTGGGTAGGTAATCAAAGATATCTGCCTTAGCAACACTCATAAAAGGGAGAGAGATGGTTCCACATTATCTATAAAGACATCATACCTATTCAAATTTTATGTTAAAAACAAATAAAAATAACATATTTATATGTAAATAGAACTGACTATGATCCAAGTGTGGGTTAGCCTTTGGGTGAAAAATCTTTGCATTTATCATAGAGGGTTTCCAGCTCAGCACTTCCTAACTCTTGAAAATTATTCAGTCATTTGAGCCTTCAGGGTAATTGCTTATGATTGGAGATAAACAAACACATTTGCTCAAATAAAGCCTACTTTTTACCTATTGTAAAAGCATAGCGTTAAAGCTCTCAGCACCAGTGTGTCTTCTTCTCATTACACATGATTCAACCCTTTAGTGCTTTTCATTGTCATTAGGAACAGACAAAACCAACCTAAGAATATCAGCAGAACATGGAAGCCCTTGGTGACCTGGCTTTCTCTCAAACCCCCCCCCCCCCCGCAAGCACAGTGCCTCCTGCACAAGTTCCTGACTCTGTAGCCACACAGATACACTTGCAAGCTATCAGACACATTATACTCCTTTTTTTTTTGTTTTCCTTTTTTTCTGGCCTCTGATCTCTGTCAGTCTGTGACCTTTACTCATCCTTCAAGGCCCAAGTCAATGAGAAAGTAGATGGATATGCTCCAAGTATGAATTTTAACAGAATATATTAAAAATATCTTTTAACTATAAGGCCTCGAAAGAGCCCTGTATTGTTACTTTTCATCACTATACTTTGAAGACTCCCCATGGAAGGCCTCACCCTCTCTGGGGAGCAGAAAGGGGGTGGGATGGGGTTTGGTGGGGATGATAGGGGAGAATGGGAGGGCAAGGGAACTGGGATTGGCATGCAAAACAACCTTGTTTCAAATTTAAACAAAAAAGGAAAAAAATAAATAAAAAACAAAATGAAATAAAACTTAAATGAAGCGTAATATTTTCTAGGCTTCCTCAGGCAAGTCACATGCTTTTTACCTGTGTGTAGCCCCAGCATCAAACTGCCCCTTTGCTAGAACCTTCTTGTGTCTTGCTATAATTACCCAACATCCTAAAAAGTAGGGTCCCAAAACCAGCCAGATGGCTCTGTGACTGCCTGTTGTGTGTTTCTTGCCTAAACCAAGAACATAATGGGGGTAGGGGTGGCTAGCAAATGGTTTTACATATAATCTTATGGTTTTCATAATAAATCAGAGTTAACTTAGTGGATGCGTTACTTACTGCCCTCTCTTAAGGCACATCCCAATTCGAATCATAATCTGATCATTTATGAAGAGATTAGCTACTAGCAAATGGGCACATTTCTGCATATTTACCTTGACATATATGTACTAATAGCAGAGAGAACCATTAGTGAATTCATTATTTTTGAATTCAACTTGCACTTCTACAGCTAAGGTTAATTATCGATTTGTTTTATTCTGTGATTAAAGCCATTAGCTACTATTAGCAAATGATGATGTTTATGCATGTTTGAATATTAGTGGGCTTGCTTTTCATAGCAGGGGCCCAGGCTAAATGATTGCTCTCTGGGACTGAAGTCTAGAATGGGTGTGTGCACATATTCACCAATAGTAGCCACTGATTTTTCCTTGTGATAAAGAATAAACAGAATCTGATTGCTTCTACTAATTATTCTTCTTGAACGGGCACTGATCGGAATTTACTTTTAATTAATTTGGCCTCTGTCTCCATCTGATTTTGGATGACCAGACTTCTGAGCAGGAGATGGAGAATCTGAGGACTCTTCTATCTTTGAGTACTACAGATCCTGATTTTAAGTGGGAAGAGGAATGGGCTCATTTGCTCTTTGAAATGCTTGGAAATGCAGCTTAAGGCTCACAGAATGGCTTTATCTAGGCACAGTTCTGCTGATGAATGGAAGCATTGTGTGTTGACCCCACTCTGCCTGGGTCATACCTTTTCTGGTTTCTCCCTCACTGGGGGGAAGGTTGACCTGAATCTATCTGACATCTCTCCAATTGGGTTTCTGGATGTTAGCTTTCAGGGAATAGTCCATACCTGTCACTCTCTGCTAGTCAGATGTTAAAGGCTTAACATCCCATATCTAATATGGAGTCACCAGTTGTTTGGGGAGCAATGAGGGCTTCCCCTTTATCTCATCTAATGTTGAGAGTCTTGGAATCATTTCTAGTTTTGTCTGGGACTACAGCAGCAGTATAAGGGAAGAGATGGCAAAGTGGTGTGGGAGGCTTTCTGGATTGGGTCCAGAGGAACATCTATTGTTTCCATCTGTATTTTCATTAGCCAGACTTCTATAGACACAACTGTACGGAAAGGTGGGAAATGTAGCCTGACAGTCTGTCTGACAAAGGGAGAATCAATTTAGAAAGTAATTTGGCTAGGGTGGGCTGTAGTCTTTTTTGCTCTTTAAAACCTGGGCCACTATCTCAACCTGTCATTTCTTTCTATGAAGCTAGAGGAACCACCCATCCCAAGATAATTCCTCTTGAATAGTCTTCAACTTTCTCTAGGAAAGGCAGAGATGAGGGCTTGAGAGTAGTGAAACATACATGTCTCACTTGCTGCAGATCTAACACGGTGGGGGCCCATGGTAAACATTTGCTGAGTGAATAACTGTCCAACTGAATGATTTTTGGTGAACCTAAGGCTCCTGTCACCTGGCTTTGACATATATTCTTCTTAGAAGGCTTATCTCTTCACCCTTTTCATAAGCCTTCCTGATGGTTATCTATAGTTCATCTTTTCCTGGGAGACGGTTCAATTAAGACACCTCAAAATGAGTCTATGAGTTGAAGGAACAGCCGTGTACCCTGTGATTAACTCCCTATTCATCAGTCACAGAGATATATGATGGGAATTACCAAGGCAGGCAGGAAGGAGGACATCCAGGCTAGGAGAGAGGCGACAGTTGGGAGATCAGAATTTGGGAGTATGGAGAAGATGGGGAAAATGATAGGAGAGGGATCTGAGTTCCCAAGAGAAGCCTCAGCACATAACTTAAGATATAAGGTCTTGGAAATGTATTCTCGATGCCTTCATGATTCATTATCTGATTCTAAAGTTATGTTGAACTTTCTCACAGCTTGGAAGGGAAGCATATATTAGATGATAGAGAGGCTTTGATGAAGTTTTAGCAGTTTTGTAGTGGGGCCTCTTTAAGTTGTGTGACCCCAGCATTGGCTTAAAAAGACCAGTGTGATGGTGTTCTCATCTGGAGAAGCTGAAGCTCTGTGGACCTCTCTGGGACTGTCTGGTTAATAACTGAACATCTCTCTGAGTGCTGTTTGAAGTTTTGGGAAGACCCCATTCTCTCACTGATTCCTTAGGATGCTAATGTCTGGGGATGTCCAGCATCTGGTGGTTGACTGGCAGCCTAGCATTTCTTGACTTGTGGCTGTGTCAATTCAGTCTTCACCTTCGTGACCACACACCTTCTGTCTTTGTGCACTCTGACTTAGTGCCTCAGTTTTCTGGATTTACTAAGATACCATTATATGGATTTATGGCTACTCCAATGACCCCACCCTATCGGAATAGACTCAACTTCCAAAGAAAATCACATTCATAGGTCTTGATATCTTTTGGGCAGAGGGACACAATCTCATTCACTGTCATTATCAAAGGTATGCTGGAAATACTGAACCCCATGAGGCTGAAACCTGTCTGTAGTGAGATGCCCATCTTCCCTGCCCCTGTTGCACTGACCATGTCCATTGAGCCATGGGGACATGTGTGTGTGTGTGTGTGGGACAGCCTGGTGGGACTAGGTCTGGGGTCCTGGACCCCAGCTTACTCTCTTACTTCCTGGTTAGAGACAGAGAGCATCTGGAGGTATCTTTGGGACAGGAACCTGATGTGGTCATCTGTTTCTGGTGCACATGATTTCTTCGTGAATAAACATACATCAGCCTATGGTTTCCCAGATTCTTATTTACCACACTTTACCTGGCCCTTCCTCTATGCCCAGTGCCTTCATCCTGACACTTCCTAGATATGCCCCACTGGATGGATGTCTGTAAAGAGTAAGGTTTTTCCTCCCGCCGCTGGTCTTATCCTGCCACCGCGCCAGCCCCAATTAACACACCAAGACACTGTATTTGATATAATGCTGTTGGCCAGGTACTAGTTTCTTATCAGCTAGCTCTGTCTTAATTATTAACCCATTTCTATGTATTTCTACGTGGTCTTACCAGAGAGCGGGGGGGGGGGGGCAGCGGTTCTGTTCTCTCCTTTCTCTCCATGTTGACTCCTCCTTACTCCTTACTCTTTCCTCCTTGTCTCCTAGTCCCTCCTATCTTCCTTTCCTATTGGCCAACAGTACTTTGTTCATTAACCAATATGAGAAACATATATACAGAATGACATCTCCCATAATCTCCTCTTTTCTGTCTAAAATAAAAAGAAGGGTTTTAACCTTAACATAGCAGGATATATAACACAACAGTTATCAAATAAGAATCACAGTTAACAATATTTAGTCCATTAACATTTAGCAAGATTAAAAGAAACTATTCTATCATCTATCCTATATTTGTGAGCCTAAAGTCTAAGTAACTTATCTTTAATCCTAACTAAGGAAAACTATAACCATAACTATCTGTCTTCAACTCCTTCAAAGACCACAGAAGGATAATATATAAACTCTAGAAATGACAGAGACAACTTGCCTGTCAGTCACCTGAAGTTCTTCTGTAATCTTCCATCTTCAGCCCATAGGCCATAGTATGTCTGGCAGACTTTTCAGCAAAGCAATAAACTTTAAACTGTCTTCTTGTATTGGCAGTTTGTCAGTCACTTTTCTCGGTGTCCTGCAGACTGTCTGACAGACCCTTCCATGAAGCAGGAACTCTGTAGCAATGTCCATCTTGAATCAGCAGTCACTTTTCTGTGGGTTCTGCATGTCCAGTTTATACAGCATAAAGTCAAACAGTCCAGAAAAGAGCAGTATCTTGTCCAAATGACTAGTCTTGCTATATTTGTGGTAAACTCCATAACGCCTTTCTTCAATGTCCATCTTCCATCTTTCTTTCTGGTGCAGGTGGTGTTGCCAGGAGCAGTTATGTCTCACTGTCAAGAAAAACCCTAAACCATTTTAAATGCCGTATTCTGTAGGTCTTTGAAAGGTTTGAAGAATTCCTATCTATCTTAAATGCATCTCTGTGTATCTTAAAAAACCTAACTAACTTAACTGTAAGCTTTGACTATTATAGGTAATTATGTATAATCTGCATTAAATTATACATTACATTTCTAAATGAGCTATGCAAACACAATATCTAAACAAAAGGAGAAATATATACATCACAAAATTGACCTTAAATTGTATCAATAAATGAAAATTCATTCCAACACAAAGTAATCATATCTATATCATAATCCCTTTTTACCTTTAAAAAGAATTGGCTGTGATCATTAACCATTTATAACCAAACCCATTTAAATGAAAACAAACATTTATAAACAATATTTGGGAATTTGGGAGTCATTCTTTCCAAACTGCTTCCTGCTGGTAGGGGGCGCTGTCATGGGGATCCTAAGAAGATGCAGAAATCTTGGCTGTAGTCTGCAAGGCTGGCTTGTCCCAACTGTTTTGAATGTCGCATCACCTGCGACTGTGTTTCAGGGGGTCTGGCTTGATCAAACCATGTTAGTCTGGAAGGAATCCACAGCTTTTCATTTTCTGTGGAAACAAAAATAGAAATCCTTTTCCCCAGTAACTTGTCCTTGGACTTAAATTTTGGAGTCAAAGCATTTTTAAAATATATAAATTGAATTAATCCAGCAGTATTTCCTTTAACAGTTGTGTCCTCAGCAGTCAAACGATACAAAGACAATATACTGTACACTATCCAGATTTTGTCCATTTTTATGTGGCTTTTATATTACTTTGTTTTACTTTTTACTTTTTCATTTTTTGAGACAGGTTTTCTCTGTGTATCTCTTATCTGTCCTGGAATTCACTCTGCATGCCAGGTTTACTTTGAAATTAGAGATCTGCTTGCCTCTGTCTTCCAAGTGCTGTGATTAAAGGTGTGTGCCACCACACCCAACGCCTCGCTGCGTTTTTAAAACCATTTTATTCTTTTTCTCTCCCATGTCTACGCATATTTTAGAACACACTGTAAACCTTTAGAGGTTTTCTTAATGTGAATCTGTCTTTACTGTAAATCTTTATCTTTTTGTAGCCACATATCTTTTATCAGGTAAACAACAACATTGCTAAAATGAAAGTCATAGTTGTGTCAGCCTTGGTTTAACCAAAGATGGTGGCGGCTATTTTACTGCCAGCAATGAGAGCTGTGGTCACTGTCCTGGTCTATGGTGCCATCCTGCAGCATGTTGCCGGCTTGGAGATGTGGTCCCTGCCATTGCCAGCTCTGATACACACCAATGAATTGTTAACAGAGTTTTAAAAAGCCTTGTGGTTTTTTGCCGCTTATATTGAGTCAGGAAACTTTTCTTAAAGGAGCCTCGCAATATCTGCTTGTCTCTCGCAAAGCAGAATCCAACTGAGAAAAATGCTGCTACCAAGAAACCTTGCTTGTCTCTGTTCTTTTGTTTGTAAAACCCTTTTTAAAAATTTTGTTAAATTTTAAGTGGAAGTTCTTATTAGCCACGTGGGCGCCATATGTAAAGAGTAAGGTTTTTCCTCCCGCCGCTGGTCTTGTCCCGCCGCTGCGCCAGCCACAAGTAACAGGATGTCTTCTGAGAAATTCCCCAAAACATGAAGAAACTCAGCTTTTTCCTTCCTTCTTTCCAGTCTACTCCTTGCCCTGTGGGCCCTGGCCCAGGAGATACTACCGTTATCTCCATGGTATAACAATTCCTCCTCTCTTTTATTTGTTGCCTACAATTGCCTGTGAGGTCCTGTAACTTTGCTTTCTGATTATCTCACCAACCCCAATGACAGTTTCCTTTGACCAGAACATCTGCCTGGAGTTTCACATCAATTTCCTTGCCACCCACCCTGCTCAGTTATGATACACATGCACGTGATCTTTCCACAGTGAATTTTGCTCCTAATCTTAATCTCAGATCATCATAGTGTTCCCTTCTCTTGCTTTTAGAATACATTTAAACATTTTGTTTTCATTGTCCTTTATGGTCTATTTCATTTTCCTTTTGTATCTCATTTTCAGTTGCCCCTTTTTGTTCTAAAATTGCTTTAAGCTATAGCAGTTGAAATTTGCCCAGGCATACTCTGGTTTCCCTTGTGAGACCTTCCTACATGCAATTCCTTCTGTTGGAAGATTTCCTCTCCTCCCCATTCTCTTTCCTTTAACAGTGAATAAAAGTTTCCACAATTATATCTAAGCCTTCTGTCCAACCTCTCTTTAAGTCTTCAGAATATTCTAATATTTCCTTGCCTGTCACAAGGCCCAGGGGGAACTGAACATCATTCATTCTCTCCTCACAATGTCTATCCCAGTGGCCAGCATCAGAGCCAGCTGTATGGTCATGGGAGCACTATAGCAGCAAAAGGCTGTGCTCAGAGAGGTCCTGCAATTGGGATTTGATCCTCTATAGTTGTTGACTTGTTTAGTCTTACTTAGTAATTCTACCTTTGCACCTGTGTTTGCCATGAAATCATGTAGATGATGAAGTTACATGCGGTGGGGGTTCTCCCTCTTCCCAAATCACCAGGGATGGATTCGTGAATGTTTACTCACTCTCCTTTGACCCAGAAACTTATACCACTCTCTTTGCCTAGTAAGAATCTCAGTCTGGGGTGTAGCTTAGAGCCTCATTGGCGGGGCCCAAAACATCAGAACAGTTTGTTCTCAGCTCTGAACATACTTAAGGTAGTTCGATTCTAGGAAGATGAAGGTACACTATGGTACCTGACTTTGGCTTGGGGAACTTGTTGAAGTCCAGAGAGAGGAGGAAACAATAAGGAAAAGGAGAGTTTTTTTTTTGTCTCTGGAGAAGGGACCACATATTCTTACGTGGCAAGAGAGCCCACTGGTTATACAAGTTATGTAGTTGACCCCACCTGACACATATCAGAGATGATAGAGTTTCAATACACTCAGTCATTTCTTTAACCGGTATACCCATAAAGCTTCCCTTTCCCTCCCTTTCCACTCTATGGCTCCCACCCAGAATCCAGCTCCAAGACTATTTAATAATGCCTTATTTGTGAGATTCTTGTCATCTGAGTACCCAGTGAAGGGTTTGGCACTGAGAAGGTATATGATGAATATATGAACCAATTCAATAAGTAGGAAATCTAGTCTTGAAAACATTGCGTCAATACTTCTGTAGGTTTTTAAAATGCCTGTGAGGTATTCCACTGAGAAGTAACCTTGGGGATTATTTAATCAATTCTGCCCTGTGGCCTTTGCCAGGAGTTGGTCAGAGCCCTGGGCTAATCTGTATGGGCAGGTATGTCCCTACTGTCTTTACCCTTCACCTTAGGAGGGCCCAGTTGCAGGCTGAGGATGCACAGCTGGAGAACCAGAGAGTCTTGAAGGGCAGAAAGCTGTTTCTAAAGCATTTGAATGACCAGGAGGCAGAGCTCAGTACTGGAAGTGGAAATAACTTAGGTCTTCAGCGATGTTTGTTGAATGGCTGATGAGTAGCAACATGGCTGAAAGTGCCAGCAGTGTGGTCCTATAGCTCACTCTAGGAGGGTAAGGTGTGCAGAAGGAGTGCCTTTGCTTTCAGCTTCACTACCCTGCCTCAGTTTCCCCAATAAGACTCTAGGAGGTTTTCTGAACTACATGAGAAATCTTCCTTATGAAAAACAAGGATGGATGCCTGTGCTCTGGCTGGTTTGGTCTCTGCCACTTCGGCTTCCCTAACTCTTGGCCTGGAAAGTCCACTGGGTTAAATCAGCTTTACCTGCTGTTTCAGTCCATTTGAGCTGCCATAGCAACAGAAAATATCAGAAACAGAGTAGCTTGTAAATGACATTATTTATTCTTTAAAGCAGGGAAATACAAGATCAAGCCACTAGTAGAGTTCATGTCTGGCCAGGGCCCACTCTTTGCTTCCTAATGGTGCCTTCCTGTGACCTCACATGGTGGAATGGGCTGGGTAACTCTCTGGGGTATCTTTATGAGGATGCCGATCTGACTCATGAAGGCTCTGCTCTCATCACCTGATCATCTTCTAGTAGGCACACCTCTTAACTCCATCATTTTGTGGAAAGAGGATTCAAAACACAAGTTTGTGTGGGACACAAAACTTCAGGTGATGCAGTACCATCAAGGACCTGCCTGTGTCACTCAACCCAGGTTTCCATCCAAGCAGACACAGAATCATGCCTCCCCATCACTACAAGGTTACATTCTTATGTTCCAGTACCTCTCATTACTGGACAACATTGAACTTCGTGGTTACCATGCATACAAGAGTGGACACAACTCTAATGAAAAGTGCCTGGAAGCACATTAGGAGCCTTTCTTAAATGTTGAAAAGGCAAAGCTTTCTGCAGTTTGATTCAGAACAAAGAGGTATACATAACAAGTATTGTTTGTTGTGTGGTCATAGTCATGGAGGGTGAGCCTGGTCAAGTGGGGGAGGTCTTTGTAATGGCATCATTGGCATTGGTGCTTCACCAATAGTGAGGTTGCATTTTGGTTACTATAGCAGCTATAAATCAATAGGCAGTAACAGTACAGATGTTTTCCCCATGAGGGGGAATGTTTTCACAGGAGGTAGAATTCAGAGGCTTTGGGTAATTTGGAGGTTCTTTATGAGAACTTTCTGGGATTGCCCACTGTACAAAGGCAGTCCTCCAGAATGCTCTCCCATAAGAGGGCTGAGCGCAGAACACCAAGGCAGCTCATTCTAGAAGAGACAGAATGGCTCTGGTACATGGCGTTCACAAGCTTCTCTGGAGACTATGCTATAGTCTGGGTCTTTTCTTTCACCTCTTTCAGATACATCAGATCCAGGCTGAAAGTTGTCCCATATTCTGCTTTTTTCTCCAGATCTCTTGAATGTTTTACTCTGGTTTGATGCCTACTTCATGCAAATCCAAACAAATGTACATACTTTTCTCCATTTATCCCATATATCTTTAGGTAAATGTAAATGACTTATGTTTCATATTAGTGGCTGATGATATTAAGTATCTTCCAGAGGAGGCAGAGTCAGAACAGGGAAACCATGAAGGATTGTGAGATTTTGACATCTGTGTAAATCATAGGACCTGGCATAGGCTCACATTCAGGCTCCAAAGAGGGTACAATACAGAGACTTAGATACCAGTGACAAAAGTGGGTCTAATGTGCCCTCTATCATTTTGTGAAACACAGTAAGGAAGATTTCAGAGCCACAGATGTGATAGTGATTGAGAATGGTAGGCACAAGAACCATTAATGATAACAGACACTCATCATTTTCCAAACACTCTGACAGTTCCAAGTGTACAGCATTAATGAGGGCATAGATACCCTTTAAAATGATTTAGAAAAGTAAGGCAACATACATTTTTAGATCTCAGTGTTCTGGAGGGGCCACTAAACATGTACATGCAATAAGAACTGGAAGGCCCTCCAAGCATGAGTGGGCAGGACACAGTAAAATTAAGCATATTTTCTAGGACAAAGACTATGTCAGGAGTTGGCAGTCAAATGCAGAGTATGACAGCAGGACTCTATTTCTTTATAGAGAAATCAAATCTGAGTAAGACAATAACTTTTTGAAGCTGGGAGTATTAATCAAGGTCCCAAACACAACAGGACTCACTCTGTCCATGTTAGATCCTGGACATTAGAGGCTGTGTGGGCAAAGAAGGCTGAAAAGGACTAGGACAGGTCTTATCAGTGGGCTCCATGGTGATCAAAAAGTGTAAATAGGGCTAGATGTATTTTCTGGTAAGACATGAAAGAGCATAAGGCTTTTCGTCTCAAGCTTCTCAATTGCCCCACTAAGGATAGAGTGGGAAGCAACCTGCACTGATACACATATTGTGACTTTATAGATTCCACAACTTGTTTGTATGTTTTATTCACTTGTTGAATTACAAAATATTTGTGAATAATATAATAGAATTATCTATGAGGAAGGTCACATTTCAGTTTATGAAATGGTATCACTCATTCAACTTTTAAAGTACTGGAACTGTTACCCATAATACCAACAGCCAGGCAAACTTTCCTAAATTTTTAAAGAGAAGAGTCAAAGCGATGAATGAATAAAACATAGTGGGGAGCTATGAAAGTGTGTGTATCAGTGCAGACTCCATCTCTACCTCAGAATACCTGAAGCAAGACTTTGCCACTGACCAGGATGGAGAAAAATAGATCAGCTATAGCAGCCTTCTTAAAGGAAACGGGAGAAGTACAAAATGGTAGTTTTTAGACATTGGACAGCAGGCAGTACTGGATATTGACCCTGAGTGGCAAGCATCGAAGGGCAGTATTGGGACTGCCCTGCTCTTGCCACAGAGACATTTCTAGTTGTAGGGAGAGGATGCTCACATAGATTGTAGACTTTTTCTGGAGTCGAGGAGGTAGAATTCAGGTTTTGGAGATACTGAGACAGCTATACTTAGAAGGATCCTAGGGAGACTGGAATAGCACAAAATTGAGAAAGCTGCATGGGAGGAGAGTTTGAGAGCATTCTAGGGGGTTCACTTCAGGGGCCTAGCATAGTAATGGTCTCCATATGCCTCCAGAAGGAGCACTGAAGAGTGTGGGAGGATGATCACAAGGAGTTAGAAATAGATTAAATTCTTACCAGACAGAGTGTAAAAACATTACAATACACAGGCATCAGCTGAAACACCCAGCTTGTGAAATATCTAGTTATTTCCTTCTTGGTATACCCAAACTGCCTCTTGCTTAAGCTACCTGGTTCATCCTGAAAGAGAGAAAGCCTTCAAGGGTCACACTTTCCCCAAATAATTTATCTGGGTCTCCTCAAAATGCTCAAGGTAAAGTTCATATTTCCAGAAACTCAACCCCCAAATTATCTTGTATTCAAGAAATAAGGGAAGCATGAACACAATTAAGAAATCAGTGGATCAACCAACCAACCAATAAATCAATCAATCCATCCATCCATCAATCAATCAGATCACAATGAGGAAATCAATGAATCACTCAATCCATATATATAGACCCAGAAGCAGCAGATACCAGAATGAGCCATCTAGGACAGTCATTAGAAATCTGTCTATCATTGGGTATAACCAGTTCATCCAGCATGCAAGAAAAACTTTGTATTTGAGCCTTAACATTACTACTAAGGAGTGAAGATATATATGTATGTATGTATGTATGTATGTATGTATGTATGTATGTATACACACACACACACACACACACACACACACACACACACATATATATATATATATATATATATATATATATATCATGTTGTATGTTTAAGAAGTAAAGATTTCAAAAAAGCCCTGTGAGCCAAATCCAGCCTGGAGCTTGTTTTTTAAATTTTTTTTTACTGTCTTTATTTTACCTCTCCCCCTTTTCTCATTTCCTTTTATTTTTGAGATGATTATATATATATATATATATATATATATATATATATATATATATATTATCTAATTTCTCCCCTTGCTTTCCTTCTTCCAAACCCTTTCATATTCCCCTTCTTGATCTCTTTCAAATTCACGAACTCTCTTTTCATTGTGGCTACATGCCTATATGCATAATATATGTATGCATATATGTATATACATATATTCCCAGACATGACCTTCTCAGTCTGAACAATGCAACTCAAATGCACATTCTCAGGCTGATCATTTGGTATTGGATAACCAGCTGGAATTTGCTTTTGTATGATAAGAATACCAAGAACAAGTTTTTCCTCTTTTCTTTCTTCTCTTCCTTTTATTCCTCCTTTATTTCCTCTTCCTTCTTCTACTTTAAAAAAAAGTCATAAGAGAAAAAAATGTGATAGGAAACATTTATTTGTAGGTTGAGCTTTGAGACGGAGTGAGCAGTAGATAAATGGCTGAAGAAAAGGAGGCAATGGGATTTGAAGACACAACCACACCTACTGTTCACAATGCAGCATAGTAATGGGATGGGTTCAGAGAAAAGACTCTGAACACCATTAAAGCGAGGGATGACTTGAAGGAACCGATCATACACATGCCCGAAGCCCCCAAAAGAAGGCGACCCCAAAAAAATATTTCAAAATACAATTGAAAGAGCTCATCAACTTCAATTAATTAAAATAGTAAGGACACTGTTTCCAGACTTTTAATGAACCACACATCCAGAGAACATGAAGAAAACTATGTCACAGTGCACAAAATCAAGTATTCAGAACCAGTAGCAAAGAATGTCCTTTTTGTGTGGTCCTGAAATCAATGAAGAACATCTTTAAAATAGCAAGAGACAAAAGGCTGATTACCTACAAAGAACTCGAATTAGACTAGGACAGATTTCACAATTCATTTTAAGACACAGAGACTCTATATTATTCAAGTATTGAAATGAAAGCAAAAGTCAGCTTAGAATTATATGCCCTGTAATAATCTATTTCCCAAATGAAGTTCAAACACTTACGTAGGCTCACTAAAGCAGAAAGATGTCATCATCCCTAACAAAAGCAGAAAGACATCATTGTGACTAAAACAAGTAGAAAGATGTCATCACCACTAACAAAAGCAAAATGATGTCATCATTGCTAGCCGAATTGCTTCTGTGTAAAAGCATCCTCCAGACAATCTACAAAATCTGAATCTACAAAAAGCAGTGCAGTGTATAGGAAATAAAATCTATGTGGGCAAAGTTTAAAAGGCCTTTTCTTATTTAAAACACATCTTTAAAGGGTAATTTGTTCAAAGTAAAAATAATGAAATGATATTGGAAGGGGTTATAACTTTCAGATGTAAAATAGTACCAAGTCTAGGAGGGTTAGGGAAATGTTCTTACATTATCTGAAAAGTAAATGTTACTGGAATTGATGATGTTTCTTGTTGGCTGTAACAAATTAAAGATCTGTACTACAAAATAGGAAGACATCACTTTAAAAAAAAAAAAAAAAAAAAAAAAAAAGGCCACAGCGAAAACTAAGAGAACCAGAGGTAAAACTGTGCCTATGAGAAAGTAGAATCATAAAATGTAATTTAAAGTAAAATTTAGAGAAATATATGTCATGCTAACTAAAAATATTCAAAAGAAAGAGGGCCAAATGGAAGAAACAAACAATAGTATCAGGATAAGTGAGATTATTTTTTAATGAAAAAAAATAGGAAATAGCAATGACGATGTCCATGCATCTAAAAAAATACCTTTTAACGTAAGTGAATCAAATATTCTTAGAATCAGAAAAAAACATCAAATAGATCAGCTATTATAGTTTGACATTTCATGACCCTTTTAGTAATTGACAGGAAACATGACCATAAAATCAAGAATGACACAGAGGAATTGAATGACACCATCAATCAGCTGTCTAATTGACATTTATAGAGCATACCACTCAATGAGAGCAGAGTAGAGAGTCATTTCAGGTGTCCTTGGCACTTTTACCAAGGTAAACTGGAATATGGCTCATAAAACAAATCTAAAAAAGTTTAAATTCTTGGTAATAAAACAAATCCCAGTGTATTTAAGAGAATTAAAATTATGCCAAATATATTCCGTAAACAGACTGGGTTAAAATTAGAACTCAACCACAGCAAGATATCTTGAGAACTCCCCAGATATTTAGAAACAAAAGTGTACATTTAAAAATATTCCTTCAGTCAATGAATAATCAGGGTTAACTAGAAAATATTTTGGATGGGATTGTAATTAAAATTGGCATATGGAGATTTTTGGAATGCATCTAAAACAAAATTTAGAGGAAAATACATAGTCCTAATTCTCTATATTAGAAAAGAAGAAAGTCCTTAATGCAACTCCATGAAGTAGAACTTCAAACTTTTGCTGGTAAGCCAAGTCCACTGTCTATGTCTTGGGAATTAAAGTTCATGTTTATCCAATTATGTATTAGCTGTGGTTGCTTTCATGGGATTACAATAACATTAGAGGTCTGAGTATCTCTAAGCTCTCAGGAAAAGATTTGCTGACCCATTATTTGACAATCTAGAAAAGAAAAGGAAATGAAAGCTAAAGTAAGTAGGTAGAAGGAAATATAAACATAGGATCAAAATGAATGGAAAAGGAAAATAAAACTAATGAAAATAATAAAAATAAACCACAATTCTTTAATAAAATTAACAATCTCCAAGCCACATAGAGCAGAAAAAAGGGGAAAAAGCACATGGCCAGGGACATCAAAAAACAGTACAGACCTCTGTGTTGGGATACACCCTTGTCTCAGAACTTGGGAGGTAGAGGTAGGAGGATTGCTTCCAGATTAAGGCCAGTCTCGTCTACACAGTGAGACTTTGTCTCACACCTCTTCTCAGATAGATAATACACAGATATGTTAATAGTGTTATGTAATAAATTGGCAGTTAATTAACCCATCTTTAGTTATGTTATAATTTTATGTGTATGAATGTTTTGCCTGCCTTCACATGTGTGTATCACTCTTGTGCAGTGCCTGCAGAGGCCAGAAGAGGGTGTCAGATCCTCTTCAACTGAAGTTAGACTGCCTTAGACTGCTGCCTGGGTTCTAGGAACTGAACCCAGCTCCTTGGGCAGAGAAGCCAGTGTTTAGTCATGGGTCATCTCTCCAGAACAGTTGTAGCATTCAGAGAAATGAATGTTGGCCCTTTCTTCACTCCACATAAAAAAAATAAACTCGAAATAGCTCCTAGACCTAAATTCAAGCGCTAAACTACAAACTTTGGGAGAAAAAGTTTTAAAAAGTCTCATTGCCTTTAGGGTTGTCAAAGAGTTTTTAAATGTGTCCCAAAGAGAACAAACTATAAACATAAAAAAAATCATCAATGACAAATGACCAAAATTAAAATCTTTTATTTTTCAAAAGGAAAGCAAACCATAGGAAGTATTATATGTGATGATATTTTGCTTGTATAAAAAAAGCCTGTCTGAAGATCAGAGGATGAAGCTTGCCACTAGCTAACCATAGAGGTCTGGAGGTCTTTAAATACAGGCAGGAAGTGAGATGGCTGGGTGAAGAGAGGATATAGGTGGGGTAAACAGGGACTCACAGGGGGAAACTGACTTGTTCTTTCTCCCCACTGAAAGCTAGTGAGGTAAAGGTGACTTTGGCTTACTCCTTCTCTTTGAGCTCTTAGCATTTTCCTCTATATCTGACCCCAGGTTTTTGTTTATTATTATTATTTGGACAAATTGGAATTCCATTTACAATTATGCTCTTAGAAAGTATTTGTGAAGCATGTATCTCACATTATTTCCTGAAGAATATGCATAGATATTGCAATGCCATTTTATAACACAACCACTATGAAAGCTAGAAATAAAGACCAACTACTAATTATTGGGCAGGAAAAGAAACAACTGGGATTCTGGTAACTGTTGGCAAGAATGTGAAATTATATAAATGTTTTGGGAAAATGGCAGTTTAAACTTCAGGCTTCATGAATTTGGAGGTCTTTCTTGTAATAGGTTAAATGGCCCGCCTGTTGTGGAAATTTGGTCTGATAAGCCAATGAATGGTATTGGAGTGGCTTAGGCTAATGGGCATGGTCTTCTCTGGTGATACATGACCAGATAAAATCCCCAGAGTAGGTGTGCATGCTCTCTTGGTGTAAGCATGCTGGCAGCAAGACACGGGAACATGAGTGGCTGGGGGCTTGGTTCTGACCCATTTTTGTAACAAGTGGTGGCATAAATGGTGAAGGTATACCAGCTGGATCCGTAGTCCCAGTAGCTTGATTCTGTATTGTGAGTATACCTTATTGATTTGCACCTTTTAATAAATCTGACTTGATTCTAGAGTTCCTGCCATCTTTACCTGGTGCCCCACGTTGGACGCCAAATGTAAATGGAGGTTTCTGTGTCCCACCCTGTCCCACAGCCACTTTTAAAATAATCACTCAGAGGCTTAATATTAGTTACAAACTGTCCTATTGCCCAGGCTTATTACTAATGAAGTGTTACAACTTAAATGGACCCATTTCTATTAATCTTTATTTTGCCACGTGCCTTCATGATGTACTTGTTTTCTAGTACATCTTTTTCCTCTGGTAGCTTGCTGGCATGTGCCCCTGACTCCACTCTCCTGTATCTCTGCTTGGATTTCATGCTTGGGTGCATCCTGCATTTCTATAGGTCAAATCAACTATTTTATTAACCATTGGGAATAAAACATATTCACAGCATATGAAGGGGTTATCCTACAGCACCTCTCAATTTCTTTCTGTGTACTCCCCAAATGCCTTGAAGACTTTTCAAGACTGCCTATAGTCATTTTACTTGCTATAGTTCAAATTTAGAAACAGCCCAAAATGTCCATCAGGTGGATAGGTAAGTAAATTGCAATATATTTATGTAACAGAATGATACATCCCATTATCAAAATGAACAAACCACTAGTAGTGCAACAACAAGAATGAATCTCAAAAGACTTTTCCAGAGTACAATATTCCAGAAACTAGAGAGGTCAGTGTGTATTTGGAGATGGGAAAAGATTGAGTGAATTGGAACAAAGGCATCTGAGAAAATTTTGGTGGTAATGCATGCACTAATTACCTTGATTTTGGTAAAAATTTCCCACACACAGACATCTCAACAATGATGAAATGTTATACATTAAATATACTTGGGCTTCATCAGTTATATCACAATAAGGCTTCAAAAGGAATAAGTTAGTACTGGTTAATCTGAAAACGAAAGACCTGAACCAAAATTGAGAAAACAGAAAGACTCAATAGTTAGAAGCTGAGGCTTCTAACACCACAGTTTATTTATTGATATAACAAACAAACAAAAGTAATAGCTAGGCCAACAATTTTATTCAAATTTACCTTGTTTCACAATCAAAGAAAAATTTCTCCACATTCTTCAAATGTATATGGAATTTTCCTTAGGTCAAACCATACATATCTTGGACCATACAACAAGACTAATCCCAAAGGTTTGGGATTAAATATGTAGAAGGTCTTATAGGAAAAAATAATAGGAGAAAGAAATAAAAAAAAAGCATTTCAAATAAAATGAGCATGACAGTATAAGGTAATAGTATAAGTAATGTAGCTGAAGTAGTTCCGGTGGGGAAGATTTCTACCTTTAAATGCTTGTGATGGAAATAAAAGTGTTTAAAATCAATGATTTCAGCTTTGCCCTGTAAAGTTAGAAAATCAGCAAATTTACATCAAATGAAAGCGAAAGGATAGAAAAGAGATAAAGCAGGAGTCAACACAACAGAAAACAGGCAGTAACAATGAGCTGAAGAGCCAAACCTAATAGGGACAAAACAAGAAAATCATGGACCAGTATCCCTACATACAAGGAGATAAAAGACATCAACATTTACTCACAAATCAAATACAGGAATGTATAAAAGCACCAATTGTGACTTATCCCAAGAATTCAAGTCTTGTTTAGCGGTAGCAAACCAATCGATGTAGCTGGCTGTGTCATCTGAGTAAAAAAAAAAAAATCTCACATGATCCTCCCCAGAGATGGAGAAAATGAGAAGCTGTTCATGATAAGAACTGCTGACAAATTAGAAATTGACGGGAACTGCGTAGCATGATGAAAAGAATCTGTGAAAACCCAACAGCTAGTGCCATACATTAAACATCGAATATCATACACTAAACCATGAACGCTTGCTTTCCACCAGGAACAGCAGCAAGTTATCCACCCTCATCGTCTCGCTTCCTTACTGAACTGAATCTAGACAATCACTCAAAAACAAAACAAAACAGAACAAAACAAAACAAAACAGCAGAAAGTCTGGGAAGGAATAAATCAAACTTAAGCTTAGATGATGTAATAAAGTATTACAAAATTTTATAAATTTTGTAAAGCCCAAAGGGCAATAAGTGAATTTAGTAGTTCTGCAGTGTGAAAGTTCAACAAACAAAACTTAGTTATACTTCTATGGTTTGGCAATAAATAATGAAAGTGAAATGTAATAAAATACCATTTTACACAAAATTAAAGGCAAAATACATCAAAACAGCCTTTCCCCAAGAGTGTTAGATTTTTATACCAACTTTTATATAGTGTAGGACAGACAAATTAAAGAAAGACCCATTAGTACTATAGGTCATGGTGGTACACTCAAAGACACAATGTTACTCAAATCTTTATTCTTAAATTTACATAATCCAAAGCATATCAGCCTTAAAAAGTAAATTGACAAGCTCAGTTAGAACTTACATGGAAAATGCTAAGGGACTAGAAGGGTAAAAATGTTCAAAAACCTAGAACAAACTTGGAAGACATACTCTACTTGATTTTAGGATTTTATGTAGCTATTAGAATTGAAGTTATATTGTGATTTTCCTGTAGACAAAAGGGTCATTAGTATTGATTTTAAAAATCTCAATTTTATATGAATATTGATGTCAAACAATGATGATGTGACTTAATAGAGGGGAGATTTCTATTAATAAGCAATACCAGGACAACTGAATAGTCTTACGTTAAAAATACTCTGTATACTTTAACCCTTAACTCATTCCATTCACACCAAACTATTCTTTTTGCCTATGTATCTAAATCACACAAGGTAAAGTTACCATGTTAGACCTTCTTGTTCTCACAGTTAGGACAAATTCTTCAAGGTGCAGAAACAACAACAACAACTCTGTATCAGAGAGAAAAATAATATACAGGAGTTTATTAAAATTAAAAGACATCCATTCTTCCAAAACCTTCTTTAGAAAGTTCAACAGTATAGCATAGGTTTGATGAAAAATTTGTGAAACAGAATTGCATGATTTCTTTTCCCAAAGGAAGACATGTGGATGGCCAATAAACACAACAGGACTAGAAAACTCAACACTATGAGTTAGAATAAGACACCATAAAATTGCAATTGATAGAATGGTTGAAGTTAAGGAATCTAACAGTAATGACCGTTGAGCCTGTAGAATTCTAGTACAACCATATGGTCACTAGTAACATTTTTATGTGGCTTCATTTAAGGTTATAAATAAAACGACCAACTGGGACATATCTTAAGGATGCAAGATTGTTTTAGTGTTATAAAAATCAACCAACCAACCAACCAACCAACCAACCAACCAACCAATCAACTAACTCTCTCACTCTTTGCAGTCAAGCTAAGACAGGAGAATGTACAAAAATACCATATATCCATGGAGTGTTACTCAACAGTAAAATCAAGCTACTGATGTATAATGATGTGGATGACTCTCACATTTGTGTAAGTTTCTAGAGAATGTGGTCAAATTGTAACAGTGCTTGCCTCTAAGGTCTGCACAGTTGACAGAAAGGAGAATGAAGCAATTTCCTGGGTAGAGGGAAAATGTCTCTCTTTTCGTTAGGGCAGTAATTACATGTTTATACATTTATTAAAATTGATGGCAACAATTTAAACTATAAACTTAAAATACATAGGTTTATTACATCCCAATTAAAAATAGTATGGAATATAAAAAACGTATGCAAACTTCCCATTGTGTTTACCTCTAACTTTCAAGACAATATTATTAGCCATGTGGCTCATCTTCTTGATTTCCTTACAGCACTTCACCAAACATATATATTTCAGAGAAAGAGAGGTAATGTATATAGCTATGTTTATATAGATAGAACACACCACACACATACAGTGAACAGGGTGAGAGGAATCAGAGAGTGAGAATAGGAATTAGCACATGCAGTTATGGATTCTGAGAAGTGTCATGATTTGCTTTCTGCAAGCTGGAGACCCAAGAGAAGAGTTGGGGCTGTAAATCAGCTCTGAATCTGAAGGCCGGAGAACCAAGGGAGCTGCTGGTGTAAATCCCAGTCTCAGGGTGGGGGAGGATGAGATGAGAGGTCCTAGCTCAGGAGACAGGCAGGAAGCCAAAGCAGCAAATTGCTCCTCTTTCCCAGGTGTTTTCATTTGATTCAGCCCCTCAGCAGATTGAAGCGCCTTCCCCACAGTGAGGAGGGCTGTCTACTTTATAGAGCCCACAACTCAAATGCTGATGGAAGCCTGAAACACCTTCCCAGACACACCCCAAAGCAGTGTTTAATCTGGGTACCCCAAGGCCAAACTGACTTTCAGCTGCACCGAAATACCCAAGTTTAGTGTTGCTAGAGGGTTCTTTTTATCCCATCTCTATTCACTCTTGAATGCCTGGATTTTGTCATCAGTTTTCCCCCTTTCTTTCATAAGGGACTAAAGAGTGTTGTGTTTTCTGAGCTCTCACAGGTCTGTGAATACATGTCTGACACCTTTATACTTGAATAACCCCTTGTTGGGTCTATGATTTTTGTTTCGCACTTTTATTTTCTCCCTAGAAACTCACAGATAGTGTCCCAGTTTAGTTCTAGTGTTTAATGTTGCTGTAAAGAAGCATGAGGCTAGTCTTACTTTCTGCTTTTTAAATAGTGCCCAAGGAGTCCCCTCCCCACTTTCTCCTCCTTCTTTCTTCTGTTCAGTATTTTTCTAGGACCTGTCTTGCTCATATTTATTCTGTGTTGAATTTGCTATAACATGGTCTATTTAGAATGTTTTTCTGATGTGATAATTCGATTTTTCCTTCATTTAAGGATAAGTTTCCTGTAATGTAGTGTGTGTTGTGTGTGCACGTGCGTGCATGCGTGTATGTGTGTGTTGTGATGCTGAAGAGAAAGCCAAAACCTAGGGCTTTTTATGTTAGACATGTTCTCTATTATTGAGCAATAAGCCTAGCCTGTAATACATATTTATTTATTTCGTGTTACTCATGTCTCTACTTGAATGATGCAAATTAGCTCTTGGTTTATTAGTATTATTTTGACAACACATATTTTAATATATTTGTCCTAAATACTGTTACTCAGCTTATTTTTCAGCCTCTTTCTATATGCTCCACAAAGTCTGAAGGAGACCTGGCAAAATAGTGCAGAATAGTATCAGTTCAGGGCATCATCATGCTGTCTTCAGTAGGACCAGCAACCCCCTCCCCCTACCCCTGCAGGGAACCAGCTGGAGCTCTCAGACCAGGTTTTTAGTGTCATCATCAGGACAGATATTGCTATATCCCATAGTTCTTCATTTCAGTTCCTTTTCCTGATACTTTCTGTCTGCCTTCACCCTGAATTCAATTCAGATCTCAGGAAAGGTCACCAAGCTTCCAATCCCAAGGCTCTTATTCCCTAATCACAAACCATTCCCAGGGTTCAGACCTCAAGTCTATGACTTCACCCTTGGTTTCACCTACAATCCCACACTAGCCTGTCCAACTCTTAGCCTCAACTCCCATGGCTTTCCTCCTACAGAGAACCTGTCTTTGATCCCAAGGAGGGATCCCTGGGGTGTGGCTCTTCCTACCCATCCACATTCCTGGATACTGGATCAGAATGCTCCCGTTCCTTGGGTATCAGGGTTTTCCTCAAAGCCAGGTCACACTGTGCAGAGGACTCCTCTGGCTCGCAAATGAATTGAAAGTTTCTAGTGCATTGGGAATCTCAAACATTCATATGGTGCTTGATAAAGGGTTAAAAAGGAAATACCGATAGACAAGCCGAGAGCTTTCTCACGGAGGTGTAGTGCTTTTTATCACCTTTATGAAAAACGGAGATTATCAGAAAAACACTCTACCCCCTTTGATTTATTTTAGATATCATCAGGATTTGAAAACACCCCTTACCATGGTTATACACATGGAAGTGGAGAGCTGGGTAGACTTGAAGAGCCTTGCTTCCTCTGCTCTCATGCAGAAAGGCAGCCTTGCACAGAGCTTTTCCTATCGCCTGTCAGTCGGCCACAGCATCATTATGCTTACAGTGAACTTTCTTTTCTTTCCTTACATCCAACCCCTATCAACTTCATCAGAGAGTGAGCTAGCTGTCCACTTGTACATCACTGCATTCACTCTGTGGATGATGCTCAAACACATGTATCTAATTTCACATTCTTACTAGTACCAGGATTGCTTGGGACACAGAGGAGCCCCTGACGTTTGCCGAATGCTCAGTGGCTTGTGTGTGTGTGTGTGTGTGTGTGTGTGTGTGTGTGTGTGTGTGTGTGTGGTGCTGGATAAAGGCAAACAAAGATGAATGTGCTGTGGAAGTGTTTAGGCTGCCATGGACTGGACCGGATTCCTGGTCCCCACCCTTGAAAAACAAAGTTTTGTTTCTCATCAGTGGTTTCCAAACATAAAAATCTCAGCCTGTGTGATCAGGCAGGCAGTCTGACCTTCAGACTGAATATTTCCTCTTTTGTATGGTTGGCTTGTTGAGGCACAGTCCAGAATTTACACACAGTTCTACTGATTCCCAATTGGAGGGGGCTTTTCACACCAATGCTTGACAGAGCCTGGATATTAAGTGTCACTCAAAGGTAACTTGCAAAGAAGATAGATGACCATTGCTAGGTAAACCGGAACTTTCCATTCCGAAGCTGTGCTACTTTGAAATTCAAAGCCTCCATGTCACCTCAATGCATTGCATTAAGTGAGTAGTAATTTTATTTCTCACAAGATATAACCAGATCTATCTATCTATCTATCTATCTATCTATCTATCTATCTATCTATCTATCTATCTATCTATATCTATCTATCTATCTATCTATCTATTTGGTCTGACCTGCCCGGTTCTCCCTCTGCAATTCCTCCCTCAGAGGAGAGGACCCAGGAAAGGTGAGTGCTTGTCCTCGGTTCTCCAGCCCACTGCAAGGACAATTAGATGCAGCAGGGAGCCTGGTTAGGGATTTATATAGGTTTGGGGTGGGTAGGAGGTGGAAATCTTAGCATGGGGTAAGGTGATATGAAGAGAAAGGACCAATAGTATTCCACCAAGCTAGCAGTTAGTGTCACTCCCACGTGGAGGTTACAGGCCAAAGACAGGTCGCCAAACTTTAGACAGGCTCACGAAGTTCCATTAGGTCTTGTGCCCAGGCCTCTTTAGGCCCTACATGACCTTTGAGAAGAGCAACTTTTAATTTCAATCAAAGTTTCTTTTGAACCTTGAGGAAAATATACTGATTTATTCCTCAGAAGATCTTGATGAAGAGACATGTCTAGCAGAGCCAAAGATTGTTCACTGTTTACTAGAGTGGGTCTCATTCTGGATCTTAATGAGGAGGAGACAAATGGGGAAAACACGATCCTTTCAGAATTTGTCAAGTGAAGCGTGGTTGGCTGAAAATGTCATTCTCAGATAGCACTGTTCTTGGTGAATTATATGGAAGTTAGCCAAAGTCACAAAGTTCCCTTTCAGGCTGGGGGATATTGACTGTCACCTGGAGAGGAATCTGATCTAATTTCTATGATGGTGTATAGCAAATAAAAAAGTGATTTACGATGTTACTCTCAACTCCCTTAGAACTGAGGGAGGCCTCATTCCCTGTCCCGAAACTGCAATATGATTTAAGCTAAGAAGCAACATTAAGAATTGCTTCTGTAACCTTAATACTGGGATAGCTGCACATTTATCCCCATGGAGAGAGAGTCACATTGTGTTAGTGTAAAGTAGGTTTCACAATATGAGATAAAGTATGATCCCGTTTTTGTTTAAGAAAAGTATGTGTATTTGCATAGAAAAGTCTGGAAAGATATACTTTCATAATCACATAGGAAATAAATAAGAAAAAAAGGCGAGCCAAGAGAAATGAGCCAAGCAGGCAAGTACATAATTCCTCAAAAGAACCACAAGGGTAGAAATGCAAACATTTCAAAATTTATTTGTAATCACAGAAAGGTAATTTAAAATGACAGTGAGATATCTTAACTTTTGCTTATCAGTTGTCTAAAGGTGCTTAAAATAAAGCAATAAGGGGTGCCTGTACATACTCAGAGGTAGAATGTGCTGTTATGTATTTTTAAAAGTATGTAATTTCAGAATTTTGTAAATGTATAACTAATACTTTTAAACAATGAACTCTGCACAGTATGTACAAAGTGCATACTATTTGAGTAATCAATTGGATTCAGTTGGCCATAGGTATGCACCTACAATGCCATGGTAGCATTTAGGGTCCTGATGTACGAATCACTTTCCTTAAGTCCCTTCCCTTCCTTTGTAATTCTTTCTCCTCTGTGTTCCATTCTCCGTCCTTGGAAGCTTTAGGTCATTTTGGATCCCATGACACTCTGTAGAACATTAGATAAATGTAACCACATTTATCTTCTTTACATTCAGTATAAATATTTTGAGTGGCATCCATTTTGCTGTATGTTCCTATAGCTCATTTCTTTGCTGCATCCATGTTGTTGTATGCTTCTATAACTCATTTCTTTGTGTAACTGCATGCTATTCCATCACACTGATATATTTGGATCATTTCTAGCTTTTGATCATTACAAATAAAGCCATGACGAACATTTGTGTACAAGTATGTTTGTGGATATATGTATTCCTCTTTGGTAGGGGAATGGATAGCGTATGTGGTAGGTCTTTATTTAACCAAGGAAAGAATTATTAAGCTGTTTGCCAAAGTGATTGCTCTGTTTTCCATTTCTTCTTGCTTTCTACTTGTCCCACCTTCTTACCAACATTTGGATGGGTAGTCCTTAAACATTAACCAATCTAGTATCTGTGTAATGATACTCATGATTTTAATTTGCATTCCTCCACTAACTGATGAGATAGATTGTGCCATTTTATGTTCAGTTGCTATTTGTATGTTTTCTTCAGTGAAATATCTGTTTAAATCTTTGGCCACTTTTAAATTGGGTCATTTGTTTCACTCCCATTGAACGATAGGATTTTATGTAATTTTCATGGGTCTGTAAGACACATTTGTAAGTGTATTCTCATGGTTTGTGACTCTGCTTTTCAATCCTGTTGCTATACCATTTGAAAAATGAAGGTTTTGACTTATGATGAAATGTAATTTGCCGAGTTTGGGCATTTAATAAAATATTCCAAGAATATTGAACACTAATATTTTCTCACAAAAGTTTTGTTGTTTAATTGTTTATTTTTGAGATGGCCTTAAACTCATTATCCTCCCAACTTAGCCTCCAGAGGCTGGTGTTACTAGAGTGCTCCATCACTGGCCACAGATTGTGTAGTCTGGGTTCTCACATTTAGATCTTTAAGAGTTTGGAGTTGAGCTTCTTTGGTTGCATATTGTTTCCTAGCTGTACTACATCATTTGTTGACATATATCCCTCCCCACTCTGAACTGGCTTGACAACTAATTATCCATATTGTGTTCATCTATCCCTGTATCCTCTACTTATCTAAACTATCCATTTATTCAAGTTTATATTTTAAAATGTTATTATTTTTTAATATTTTGCTTGTTTATGTCTATGTGTGGGTATGTGCCTTCGAGTGCCAGAAGCATCAGATCTTCCTGAAGCGTGAGTTACAGGTGGTTATGAGCTGCTTAACATGTATGCTTGGAATCAAACTCTGGGCTTCTGCAAGTGTAAGTACACTCTTGTTGACTGAGTCATCACTCCAGCCCCTAGTTCTTGATTTTACTTTTACTGTTTGGTCTTGATCATTGAAGCTTCATAATCAGCATTGATTAGACATGGTCCCTCTTCTCAGTTGTTTTCATTATTCCAGATATTTTGCATTTTATAGAGATTTTTTTTAGAGCCATAAGAAGAGGAAAAGAAACCTGCGAAGTCTTACTGAAGATTTGAACTTACACATCAATCTGGAGAGAAGTCTATTTCTCTTTGTCTCTACCCTACCCTTTTCTCTCACAATGGTATACATGTGTTTGTGTTCACATGTGCATGCTGATGTTCATATATCTCCTCAATTGCTGCGGAGGCTGCGGTTCATGTATCTCCTCAATTGCTTTCCACATTTTTTTTTAGACAGGGTCTTTCATGAAACACAGAGCTCATCAGTTTGGCTGGGTAGGCTTCAGGACTCTACTTGTCTCCTCCTCTTCCGGGGCTGCAGTTTTAGATGCTGGCCTCATCATCCAGCATTTATATAGATAATGATGATCCAAACTCAGGCCCTCATGCTTATGTGGCAGGTATCTGATAGCCATCTGGGAGAGAATACATTTGTTAATGATGTTGTGTGTTTTTGAGCCATGAGTGTAGTTTATATCGCCATTAACTTGTGCCTTGTGAGATCTATCAGTAATGCTTTACTGTTTCTAGTGTGTAAGTTTTGAAAACCTTTTGCTAAGTTTATCTCTAAGAAGTTCATATTTTTTGGGGTGCCTTATTAAAATTTTCATATTTCTATTTCTGATTGCTGCTATTACATGCAAAAATTGATTTATTTGTAAATCATGTATCTTGAAGCCTTGCCAATCTTAGTTACTAGTTGTAGTAACTCTTCTATATAAGATGCTGGGTTTTCATACATAAACAATGAGTCGAAGTACAACCCAGATGCAGATGGAGAGGACAAGGCCAGGCTGCAGAAACACATAGAGACAGCTTATTGAACAAGGAGGAGCTAACGGGCCACCCGACTGATAGCTTGGAAGCCAGCATGGGACTGACTCAGGCCCCCCTGAATATGGGTCAAAGCTAGAAGGACTGAGCAGTCTAAGGGACCTCAGACAGTGGAGCCAGGATGTATCCCTGGTGCATAAAATGACTTTGTGAACACATCCCCCATGGAGGGATAACTGCCTTAACCTAGAGACAGGAGAGAAGCCCTAGTCCCTACTTCACATGACCTGTCAGACCTACATGAGCCCAACTGGATGGCATTCCCCTACATATGGAATTGGGGTGGGGGGATGGGAGGGTGGTTAGAGTGCATGTGAGAGGGCAGAGAGGGTAAAAGGGAGGGAAGGAGGGAGGAAGGGAAGGAGGGAGGGAGAGGGAACTGGGATCGACATGTAAAATAATAAATTAAATTAAAAAAAATGCTTTGACTCCAAAATTTAAGTTCAAGGACAAGTTACTGGGGAAAAGGATTTCTATTTTTGTTTCCACAGAAAATGAAAAGATGTGGATTCCTTCCAGACTAATGTGGTTTGATCAAGCCAGACCACCTGAAACAGAGTACCAGGTGATCCTACATTCAAAACAGCTGGACAAAGCAGCCTTGCAGACTACAGCCAGGGTTTCTGAATCTTCTTCGAATCCCCCATGACAGCGCCCCTTACCAGCAGGAAGTAGTTTGGAAAGAACGATGCCCAAATTGCCAAATATTGTCTATTAATGTTTGTTTTTATTTAAATGGACTTGGGTATATATATATATATATATATATATATATATATATATATATATAAAGATGCTGGGTTTTCAGTGTAGTAGCCATCTGTCAATACAGAAAGTTTCATTTCTCCTTCAGTTTGGATCTTGTTTTCTCATGAATTTATGGCCTAAGATCTCTGAGATGACATTGAATTGCAGAAATTAGATATATTTTTTCTTTTAAGAATTACTATTTAGCCCAAGCTGGTCTTGAAACTCATGATCCTCCTACTTCTAATTCTAAATACTGGAATTGCAGGCATGAGAGACCATGCCTGCTTAATTTTCTGAAAGCAAGAGCATTTAGTCTTTTATCATTAAATATGCTTTCACTGTAAGATCCTCTTAGGTGGTTGATGAAGTTTCTTCTTCTTTTTTGCTTTTAGTTTTTGGGTGCATATTAATTTTTGAATAATTATAACTCATTGTACAAAATACCACATGATAGTTTCACACACATTTAATGTGCTTTGATCATATTCATTCAGATTCTATCTATCATACTCCCAATTCCTCTCTCTGACCCCCTTTCTGGCCCCTAATTGTTTTCATTTTACTTTATGATTTGGGTACCCTAAATTCCACGTATGAGAGAAAGTATGTAACATTTGTCTCTCTGAGTCTGGCTTATCTCATTTAACATGATGTTCTATAGTTCCATTTGTTTTCCTGAAACTGAATGATTTTTTTCTTAATAGCTCAACTAGATTCCATATGCTACATTGTTTTACTCATTCATGTGGTGTTGATTAATATCTAGGCTGATTACATAACTTGATTTCTGTGGTCAATACTGCGATGAACAGGAGTGGGCAGATATCAGTGTTGGTTGCTGATTTAGCATCCTTTGGCTGTATGTGCAGGAGTAGCATAGCAGGATCATGCATCTGATTTTAGATGTTTAGGAGCCCTCATTTCGACTTCCACAGTAGCTGAACTAATTTGCATCTCCATCAGCTGCCAGTGAGGGCCCCTTTCCTGCTCTTCTTTGTGTGCTGTCTTTGTTTCTTTTCACTATAATAGCCATCCTGGCTGAAGTGAGATGGCATCGTTGTGCAGTTTTAATTTCTATTTCACTAGTTGCTAAGGATGTTGAACAATTTTCATGTATTTGTTGACCATTTCTACTTCTTTCTGGAGTTGTCTGTTTTGCTCATTATCTTACAGATTGATTAGATAACATACTTTCAGTGTGTATTTATCTATTATCTCTGTATAATTTTTTTCTGAGTTATTCATCTGACCTTAACATTAAGTTCTTGTCAAGTGAATGGCAACAATTTTCTGTGGTCTGTAGATTGTCTCCACACTCTGGTACCTGTTTCCTTTGATTATGTGGAAGTTTTTAAATTTAATGTTCTATACATAGTAGTATTTTTAGGCTATGAGAGTCTTACCCAGAAAGGTATTGCCTATTTATATATATCAACATGTTTTCCTTCAGTGGTGTCAAAGTTTCAGTCTTTGATACCTTTTGAGTTGATTTTTGTACAGGGTGAGAGGTAGGGATCAATATCATTCCAATTTTAAATCTCTCTCTCTCTCTCACTCTCTCTCTCTCTCTCTTTCTCTCTCGAGAAGGTTCTTATTCTGCAGCCTAAGCTGTATCTCACTGTGCAGCTCAAGTGCCTTGAGGGCATAGTGGTCCTTGTGGTGGTCTAAACCTTTCAAGTGCTGGCATTATGGGTGTAAGTCACCATTCCTGGCTGTTAACTATACAACTATAAATGTTTGATATACTGTGGAGTCCTTCTTGGAGTAGACATCTCTTTGGTGTAAAGAGAGAGTGGGTTGAAAACCTATTAATTATAAACTCAATTTCTTTGATAGATATATAATTTCTAAGATATTGGCTTCATTTTGAGTGTGCTTTGGTGTTTGTATCTTTTAAGTAATTCATTCTTTTCATGTATACCATTAAAATTTTTAGTATAAGGATATTCATAATATCCTCTTCTTCCCCTTTTAGAACATGTTGTAGTTGTAGTGATGTCACCTGTCATTGATATTGGCAATTTGTCTCTTATTCTTTTCCTGATTAGTCTTCCTAGAGGTTTATGAATTTTATTGATCTTCTCACATAACTAGATTTGGGTTCCATCAATCTTCTCTATTGATTTTCTGTTTTCTATTTCATCGATCTCTCCTTTTTGTGTTTGTTTTTTTTTTTCTGCTTAATGCAAAGTTTAATTGGCCCTTTTTCTTAATGTGGCTGTTGATTTGAGATATTTCTTCAGTTCTAATGAAAAACAGTAGGACTATGAAGTACTTTTATCTGTGTAGCATAAATTATGTATTTTATTTTCTAATGATCTTTTAAGAATTTATTCTTAACTTTTATGTTTTTTGTCTGTTCTTGATACCCTTTTAACTACTTTTAAAACCTAATTAGTGAAGATACACAAAATTTTAAAAATTTGTTGAGATTTTATGACACACTGAAGTATTATTAGTACTCCTGAAGTATGTTTATTCTGTATTGCAATACACTGCTCTGTAAATGTCAATTGCTTTATATATTGAATGGTAATATTATTGAAATCTTCTAAATTCTCTTTCAGATAGATATATAAATATACATATTTATGTATGTATATAAATTTGTCTACTTATAATTAACACAAATTTTTATTCATGAATTTTAAAGCTCTACGTCAAAATCAGAGATGTGGGCTACTACGTCTCCTCTCTGAGTTGACTACATTTCATGTGGTAAGAAGCTCTATTTATACCTTGTAATTTTCTTGGTTATAAACTTCTTAGTTTTATATTGACATTGTGATACCACTTTTTCTCATTTGCCTTAACATGGGTTATTTGTTTTTATACTTTAATTTTAATCTTCATTACTTGCATTTACACTGAAGTTCTTGAGTGCTCCATACAAATGAATCTTACTTTTTAAATTCACCATATAATTTCTGCATTTACTTGGAATGTGTAGGCCATTTACATTTAGTGTATGCATTATAGTTATGTTCTGTAATTTTCCTTCTTTTTTATATCTGTTTTTTCCTTTCATACTTTCTTGCTTCCATTTTTGTGTTTGTAAATATGGTGTGTGTGTGTGTGTGTGTGTGTGTGCGCGCGCGCGTGTGTGCACGTGCGCGCATGCACTTGTGTATGTCCATGTATGTACATATGAAAGCCAGAGGTTGACTTTCTCAGTCACTCTTCACCTCATTGTTTTTCAAGACAGAGAAGGCAAAGTTTCTCTCTGAACTTGTATCTCACTGGTTCATGTAGGCTGGCTGACCAGTGAGCTCCAGCAATCTTCCAGTGTCAGCACTAGGGTTACAGATGTGTGCTGCCACACACAGATTTTTATGCAGGTGCTGGGGAGCTGAACCCAGGCCCTCATGTTCATACCATACATTACTTTCCTTTCCTATAAGTGAGATTAAAAAAATACCCTGACAAAAATCAATGTATAGGAGAGAAGGTTTATTTGGCTAACAATTCCAGGTCTAGTCCATTGTTGCATAGACGTTAGGGTGGCAGGAACTTAAGCAAATGGTCCTATCACATACAGAACAGAGACCAGAAAGACAGCACATTCATGTATTCATATACTCCACTAGTTCCTTCCTTTTTTTATTCAGGCTCATTCTCTGAAATAATGCAGCTCACATTAGGGGCAGTTCTTCTCTTCTTACCTCATTTAAGAAAATCCTTCAGGCATGCTCACTGACCAACCTATACTAAACAATTCCTCATTGAGACTTATTCTCAGACAATTCTAAATTGTGTCAAGCTGACATTTAAAACTAATCATCACAGGCAGGGGACACTTTACCAACTGAGTGTCTTCTTAGAATTCTTTTTGAATAATTTGATATTTAGATATAATTTAATTTCATTTTATTTGTTGTTCATGATCACTTGGTATTTAAACATTGGTTAAACTTCATAGCAGGGATAATAATTTTTGTAAGAAGCAAGATACTAAATATTTTAGAGTTTGTGGAATTTTATTGCTACCAATCTCTGATATTGTAGCCTGAAAGAGTAGCCACAGGCAATAAATAAATAAGTGCATAGGTGTAAATAAATGAATGTACTCAGGTTCTGATAAAGTGTTATTTATAGAAAGAAGTGTTGGGTAGCATTTTGCCTGTAAGCTACAGTTTGCTGACCCTTGTTTATAGCCTTAGAAGAAAAGCATTATTATCTAGTATAAGAACTTAGCTGATAGTATATGTCTACTTCCATTATGTAGTATGCATGCTGTTTTATTTTATAATTCATCTCTAAATGGGCAACAGGTTTGACAACAGAGTATTAGAGTTAAGAGGTTTTTTTTTTCTTTTTTGAAGGAGATAAAAAGACATTTTCTAAGTGTATTGCTTTAATAACATATTAGTTTACCATGTGCTTCCTTCCTTTGTCCTATTAGAGATTCTCCAAAGCATTGTTTTCCCTCTGCTTGAAGGACTTTCTTTGATATTTCTCATAGTAAAGGCTTGCTGGTGACGAATTTGTTCAGCTTTGGTTTATCTCAACAAGTATTTTGTTTACATTTCCAAAAGATACTTGGATTATAGAATTCTAGATTGCCTTTAAAAATCATATCCATTTTTATTCCTTGACAGTTTCATACATGTTCATAATGAATTTTGGTTGTTTTCACCATCTCTCATATACCTCCCCTCTCTTGCTGAAGCCTTTCTTTCTATCAAGCCCTCCTTTTCATTTCATGAGTTTTTAAAAGTGACCCACTGAATTTAATTTGGGTTGCTTATATAAGTATGGGAATAATTCATTTACTTATTTTCAAGGTAGGATTTCACATATCTTGGACTGGCCCTGGATTTGCTAAGTATCTAAAGCTGACTTTGAACTTTTGGTCTCTTGCCTCTACCTTTAAATCATCGTGATTAAAGGTCTGAACTATAATATCCATTGAAAATGGGAAATCTACCACTTTTATATAGATAAGAATTAAGTAATGAACAAGTGAGAAAACCACCTCTGGGGAATCATAGCCACATTTTAATCAAGTTACTTCATGTCTATGGATTGTCACATGTTGGGAAAAAAGGGGAAGTGATACATTTTCTCTCTGAGCAGGGCTTTTTGATGCCATGTGGTTGGATGTGTCACTGGTGTTCAACTGTGTCTCCCCAACTTGATGATGTCTTTATATACAAAGGTTTGTTCAGTGGTGAAGATACCAACTTAGAAAAACTGATGTCTGGCATAAGGTGGCAGATTAGAAGTGATCTCCATGTGATTCTGGCTATAAAAATACGGTAATTTCTACCCCCAAAGAGATAGAGACTGAAAGAGTATGAGAACCACAAAGGAGATGATGGATGGTTGAAAAGTACAGGGAAACAAAAAGACAATGCAGCGCGAAGGACAGGCTGCAGAGCTTCCATTCAGATAATTCAGATAGTGCTAGTGAAAAGAGACTGGCAATTCCACAGGGCAAACCCACAGTTAATACAATCCATGGGTCGAGCTGGGGGACCTGGTGAGTATGTGACATGGAGAGGAATTCAGTTTTGTCACCTCTCATGTCCCAGAGGGCTGTGGTTGTGGGGATCATCCTGACAGGAAACCTGCTTTAGGCTGAGCTACTCTGGGGTCTGAGAACAAGCAGGGAGGCCTATGGGAGACTTGACACAGCTCCTGGATGGAAAGTAGCTGTAGGCGGTGGTTGCAGAGAGGCTGAAAGCTGGATATGGACATACTATGACATTAAAGGACATAGTGGTCAGTAGCCCCACCCTAGGTAGTGAGAATCAGTTACCATCATTTAAAGACAGTATGAAAACAGAAAACCCTGTGATCAAGGTAGCTGTGGGGCCCAAACTTTTGAGGCCTTGGTCTACCATGTGCCATTTTCAAACACCAAAGCTCAGGTCTCAGGGAATACTCACTTCCTATTGCCCTCTTCCCTTCCCACAGGGAATTTGAAAGCACTGAGACTGGTCAGCATAATTCTCAGTGATGTGCTTTATTCTTCCATTTCCTAATGCACTGGGGAGGGACACACTTTTGCTATAGCTATTAGCCAGCCCATGGCAAACAAACTGGGTAGCTTCTGGAGCAAGGCAAATCTTTACTGGCTTGGAGTCTGTAAAACTAAGGGTGGTTAGTAGAGGCTCCTGGTGTGCTAAGAAGGGAACTACTATAGTGAAGACAGCCCTTTCAGCCTTTTACTTGACCAGCCTGGCCTCAGCATGAAAGACTCTAAGTTAAACCAACTCCCCTCCATGCCTTTCAGACTTGGATATCAGAAGAACTGGAAGAAGTCACTTCAAAACTTACAACTTTTATAAAATAAATCTTACACACACACACACACACACACACAAATTGAGGGTCCGTATATGAAAGTTGATAATTGTTGGTCTCTCTCCCTCCCTCCTTTCTCTGTCTCTCACACACAAACATATACACAGTTCATATATATATATATATATACATATATATACACACACATACGTATATGTATATATATTCACATATATACATACATTTACACACATATATACATATATATTTATAAATCTAGATTCCACATATGAAAGAAAAAAGATGAGAATTGCCTGAGTCTAATCTTTTAGTTACACATTCCATATAAGAAAAAAGATAATTATCTTTCTGAGTCTAGTTTTTTCACCTAACAGAAAGATTTTTCGTTCTATAAATTTCTTTGCAAATGAAATAATTTCATACTTGTTTATGACTAAGTAAAACGCGATTGCATATATGTATCACACTTTATCCTTTCATTTGACATCTGTCAATGGGCATCTAGGTTGGGTTCATTTTTTGACTGTTGTAGCTGGTACCCCAATAAAAATGGATGCGCCTGTTTTTCTGTGGTATGTTTACTTATATTCCATCCAATACATGCCCAGGAATAGCTATATCACACATTATTTTCGTTTTCATTTTGAGGCATACCCAGATTGATTTTCATTGTAACTGTAGCTGCTAACATTGCCATCAGTTATAGACAAGGTTCCTTTTTCTCAACATTCTCATGAGAATTATTTTTTGTTTTATTGATGATAGCCATTCTGACTGATGTGAGATGTAATTTCAATGTTGTTTTTATTTGCATTTCTCTGATTGTTAAAGATAGTGAGCATTTGTTTTCATATTTCTGTGTATTTGGCAATTTATATTTTTTACTTGAGAACTCTCTTTTCAATTGATTTGTCTATTTATTAATTGGATGATTTATATTGGTGTTCAGGTGTTTGAGTTCTTTATATATTGTAGACAATAATCCCCTGCTAATTGTACAGCTGACCACACGTGCCTCTTTCTGTAGGCTGCCTCTTCATTCTAGTAATTATTTTCCTTGCTGCATAGACCCTTTTGATCTCACACAACACCATTGGTCAATGCTTCAAATTTTCCTGATCTACTGGAGTTCTTTCTAGAAAGACCTTGCCACTTCATCCCTGTGGTTTCCTGCTGCAGGGTTTCAGGTCTTACATTAAGGTTTGTACATTGGTATTTGCACTATGCAAGAGAAAGGGGTCTAATGTCATTCTCTATATTTGGTTATTTGTTTCCCCAGTAACATTTATTGAAGAAGCTGTATTTTTTTTTCATTCAGTGCATCTTTTGGTACTCTTATAAGCAGCAACAACAACAACAACAACAAAGTGTTTGCAACAGTGTGGTTTTATAATGGTCAACATCTGTTTTCATGCTTGTGTCATGCTGTCCTGTAGTGTTCTCTGAAATCAGGCATGGTGGTATCACCAGCATTGCCCTTAGGGACTACTTAGGCTAGTTGGTGCCTAATGTGAATGTGTAGATGGTTTTTCCAGTTCTGCAAGAATGCCTTTGGGATTTTGATGTGCATTGCATTGAATCTGTAGGTCACTGTGACCATGTAGCTAGTTTGACAATATTACTTCTGTTGATACATAAATGTGAGATGTTTTCCACCTACTAGAGTTTATTTCAATTTCTTTCCTCAGTGTTTTCAAATTTCTACTGTAGAGATCTTCAGTCTCCCTGTTTAGGTTTATTCCTAGGAATATTTTGAAGCTATTGTGAGAGGGATTGTTTTTCTGATTCTTTTCTCAGCATGCTCATTTTTAGTATATAGAAAAGCTGCTATTTTTTCTGTTGATTTTTTTATCCAGCGACTTTGGTGAGCATATTTATCCCATCTTAGAGTCTTTAGGGCATTTTCAAGTATAGAAGGGTTGATTTGTCTTCTTTTCCTATTTGTATCTGTCTTTCCCTCCACCCCCTTACCTTATCACTCTGGCTAAGACTTCAAATAGTACATTGGATGTGACAGGGAGAATGGATGCCTTTGACTTGTTCCTGATTTTAGAGGAAATGCTTTTGTTTTTTTTTTTTTTAATTTAACCCATGTGGGCATGAAGTTTATTGTATGTAGTCTTTACTATGCTTATATATGTTTCTGTAATTTCTAGTGTCTTCAGGACTTTTTTGTCATGAAAAAATATGGAACTTTGGCAAAGGCCTTTTCAGCATCTATTGAGATGATGGTGTCACTTCTGTCCTTTAATCTTCCTATGTGCTATATTATCCTATATTGATTTGTGTATGTTGAACAGTTGTTACATTCCTGGAATGAAGTCAACTTGATTGTGGAGTATGGTACTTTTAATGTGTTATCAAGTTCCCTTGGCAAGAATTTATTGAGAGTTTTCTATCTATGCTTGCCACAGTTTTCTTTGTTGTATTGTTGTCAAGTTTTGATATCATAGAAGTACTGGCTTCATGGAGTGAGTTAGTGTTCTTTCCTGTTAGGTGAAATAGTTTGAACCTAATTTTTGTTTTGTGAAATAGAAGAACCTTAGTTCTTCCTAAGGAAATTTAGCAGCAAGTCTACATCACCCTGGGTTTTGGTTTATTGGGAGAATTTTTATTACTTATTGTAATTATATGTATGTGTAAGTTTTTTTTTAATTTTATTGTTCATTATACCTCTATTTAGGGTGTCTACTGTCCCCTTACTTTAATTTTGATACATCATCTGTGCCTAATAATTTATTTATTTCTTATAGATTTTTCAGTCCTTTTATTTCTCAGGCTTTGAGAAAATTTCTGCTCTTATCTCATTAAATAGGTTTTATAAACATTTTGTTTTTAATCTAAGTGCCATTACCCCATGGATTCTCAGCCTTGGTGTCCTGATCATTTCCCAGAGTTCTGAGTTCTGGAAAGCTGTGGCCAATCTTTCTTGATATGGTTCATTGGTGTTACTTTCCATTGTGTTTAATTTGATTTATTGAGCCTTTTCATTTCCAGAGAGTTTTTTTTGTTATTGTTGTTTTGAATTTTCAAAAATTCAATTTCCTTGCTGGCTTTCTCATTCATGTTGCTAACTATCTCTTTTGAATTTTATTTATTTATTTATTTATTTGTGTGTGTGTGTGTGTGTGTAAATAAAAGGGGAGGGGGAAGAGGACCAGTAGAAGGGGTTGGGGGGATAAGAGAAGAAAAATAAGGCTAAATATGAACAATGATATACAAGTATGAAAGTGTCATAATGAAGCTCATTTTATATCATAAATAAAAGAAATAGACACTAATTGTGCCCATGTAAGCCTGCTGTATATACAAGGATCATATTGCACATGTGGAGTGGTAAGTTCCTATATGGTTCCCAGAATAATTTGTTCTGTCACCCAGGCCAAATTAGGTCCTTCTTTGAATAATGTTTCTAGAATAGATTATTACCCACAACTTCTTGGAAATCAGGTATTTATATAGGACCTATGATAAGCTGATGGGCCATTCCCAGCTGTCAGGTAGTAGCCAGACATCCATGACCCAGATACCGTGTCTCTCTCCTTCAAGCATGGAGTCACCTTTGGATCTTTGAATTGTTATGGTTAACTCTGGATCCCTGATCTATAAACACTACAAAATCTTAGCTTCTACATAACAAATCCGGTCATAGTTTACAATACTGGCTGAGCTAACTGTTCCCTAGTGAAATTATTCATTTGCACTTGGAAGTTTCTTTTATATATAAGTTAAGGATACCAAGACCACTACTCACAGCACAAAGATTGCAAAAGTAAGAGTGAAACCATTGTGACATTGGAGCCTGTAGAAATGTGGAAGAGTCATACACACAAATGTAGAACCATATTACAGCTTCTACACAATGTGTATATGTGGTTGAGAGAGAGATGCTATGACAGTGCACAGTTCCAACACCATTAGGGTTAGGAGGTGAGAGTTTGGAGTTTGGGAATCATGGGAATCATAACCTATGCTGATAATATAAATGTAAGAAGATGCCTTGTCCTCCATATCTATGAGCTCCCAACCAGCCAATGTGCAAGTAGTCTATTTGGTTAAGAAGAGGTAGGTGTGGTCGCAAATGGAAGAGGCCTTTCCCTTGGATTCTGTCTCTGTAATAAGTCTCCATTGTCTATCTCAATAGAAGACCCTTGTCTTGTCTAACCTTCCTAGAAGAACTGCAAGATTTTTGGGATCTTTGGGATCTCTGGGAATTTTACATTTGGAAAATCCAATGTTTGAAACTCTGAAAACCACGGTCAGATCCTAGAAATTTGAGATTATTCTGCCTCAAATAGGTGCTCAGCCTTGAATTCCTTAACAATCTTTTGATAACTTATACATGTACATGACATGTTTTGACCACACCCCTCTCCCAATGTCCCCCACCCCAATTCCTTCTCTATGCTTTGCCACTTTTCCCACCCAATCTTATGTGCTATGTTTTTAAACGCAGAGTTCATTTAGTGGTCCCTCTGGTGCAAAGATGTACAGTTGTCTATGGGGCATGTGTAGTCTCTCCAAGTTCATATCTCTAGAGAAAACTGACGCTCTTTTCACCAGTGGCCATGAATTGTTCATACCCCCCCCCCCCCACACAGCTAGGAGTGGATCTTCATGAACCCATCTCCTTTTCATTTAGGGATTTCAGCTGGTCTGATCTTGTGCAGGTCTTGAACATGAAGTACTACTCTCTCTCAGTTCCTGTGTGCAATGGTCCTGTCAACCACTGGCAAAAGTTCAATTGCAGATGCTACTCCTTTTGGTTCTTACAATCCTATTCCCTCCTCTCCAATGATTCTTGAGCCTTATGGTGAGAGAGGTTGAGTACTCCACAGTCTCTTACTCTCTGAACACTCACCAGTCATGTGTCTCGGTATTAATCTCCATCTATTGCAAAACAAGTCTTCTCAGATAAGGATTGAAATATGCCCTAAAAGGTGCTATGAGGGGGGAGTAACAGAACAGGAAGGGTTAAATAAGGTGGGTGTAGGTGGACTGGGTAGAAGAAGGAGTTTGAGGAAGAATTACTAAAGCTAAAAACACTTGAAATAGCTGTATGGAAATACTACAACAGAAACTTCCTAAATATATATATATATATAATACATGTACAAATAAGTTCAAGAATTAATGCTGTAATGGAATAATGCCTCTCCTAGATGCTACAGTTCATCAAATAAAAAATACCTGTGCCAGGTATACATTACCTCTTATCATGACTCCCACCAATCATATGGGCTATTGCTATTTCCTTTGGTTAACTTTTATAACTTAATTCTAATATTCTACTACTGAAGGCACAAAAGATTTGAGTCATAGGACACAAAGAAATCAAACGTACACCAACCTGGAAGCCTTTTTTTTCTACTGGCTAGCCTTCATAGTGCTGGAAGGCTCTGTGTATGCTACCAAAAGAGAAAGACAATGAACAGTTTTACTCAGTAGTTAACCTTGGGAGCTACAATAATAACTGACCTATCAAGATATGCCTACTTATCTAGTATTAGCATGAACCTTATGAAATAACCACCTGCTTTCTGATTGGATTTAAAGCTTGTTCCTCATAAGAGAACTCATGCCTGTTACTTTTAACTAGGCTCCAAACTTGTGGTCAACTAAATCTTGTGGTCAACTAAATCATTAGGAGGTCCTAGTTCTGTTGTTTTCCAAAATGAATATAGAAATAAATGGTTCTCTAAGTTCTTAACCTTACACCCACAGATAGGTCATCTTTCAAGCCTTGAGCTCTTAAATAGAGCAGGATGGGGAGGTGACCTGAGCCTTTTTGACCTCAAAATTCCCCAAATAAAAAAGTATATTTTTGTAAGGGTTCATCCATATTTTTACACTTTTTTTCTTAATACCTAAAGGTTCATTCTGCTCATCTGCATTCTCTCCACTTTCCATGCTTTATCCTCTAAGAAAACAAACCTCATGTTTACTCACTTGATCAGATGAGATGCTGTCAGCAGGTGTTGTGTAAAATGCAGAGGGCTTTGCAAGGCAGAGGGTTACTAGGTGTTTATTGCACCAGCTTCAATTTGAAAGGCCATAGCAAAGACATACAATAACAAAGTAGTTAGCTCATATAATTCTAATGTGGGCTGCTTATCAAGGAAAGTGGGGAGTCAGAGAGAGCAGAAAAAGAGTCAGTGTTAAAAATCACTTTGGCACATTAGAGTTTTGAGCATGTATTAATGAGATGAGAGATTGGCATTAGCATGGGAGTAGAAGACATCATGGTGCAGTCTAGAGAACAGAATCGCAGAAGACTCCTGGGATTCTTCTTTGTGTAACACAAGGAGTGTTTTCTAGAGTGACCTGCAAAGGTATTCTTGGGCATAAGACTTGTGACTCCCAAACCTTACCTGAGATATTAACTTCATGGGAGTTTGGCTTAACAATTGCCAGTGGACAGTGAGTCGCAACATGTTGCTGCTTTAGTGCAAGAGGCTGAGAATACTGGGGAGAGTTAGGTGGTGAATGGTGTCTGGTGTTTGTGGTTAGTTTTATAGTGGAAAGCTTGGTTTACAAGTAGAAGTTCATAAAAGCTTGGGTATGCACAACACATAGAATAGTTTATATTCCATGCTTGGTCAACTTGTGGGATGATACTGCATGAAAGATGATGGGTCAGTCAGAGACAACTAGCTGCAATAAACAGAGCCAGGGCCCAAGTTTCTGCTAGGAGAGAGTTTGGCCTCCCAGGATGCATATGTGGCCTCAACCCATAAAAACGATCAGAGAAATCTAATTTCTTTTCATGGGTCTGAGCATGTAATGTTTCCTCACATAAAATGATACCCTAGAGGAGAAAAATCAGGATGAGACACTTTACTTTTATGCATTGTGAGTCCTCAGCTGAAGGAAGCCAAAGAAGTTATGGGGTTGGTTAAACTTAAATTGTGGTTAGGAATTACCCACAGATCAGAACATTAACCCGTGATTCAAATTCTCTGGTGTCCTTCTATGATACTGGAAATGGGTCTGTGATGGATATGGTCACATTCTGATATGTCTCATTCCTTGCCATCTTAAGGCCATATCTATGCTTTATATGGAATGTTAAATGTGATGAAAAATTATATGTAATCTTGTTCTATGTGTCCATAAAGCATTAGTTAATATAACTTGGTATGCATACATGTCTGCACCTGCATATGCATACAGCAGAAGTTAGGTGGGAATTCCTTAAACAGGGCCAAGGGAGAAGTTTTTAACTGATGGGTAATGGCAGGCTTACAAATTATGGTTTTTCTTCTAAACAGATGATGTTGAGCATTGCAGGGTTGAGTCATTGGTTAGGACGGCACATCTCCTGCCTAGTCTCAAGCTTATATGTGACACTGAGGAAGGGTCACCTGTGTCTGAATGGATGAGGTATGGCTTAGCCTTCTCTTTCTAAAAGCTGGCTTAACTTAGGCCATCAACATAATGCCCAGAGTCCAAAGCAGGGCTTGTTGGATTGCAACACTGCCTATATTTTATTGTCTTTGGGCATTGAGAACTGTCTATGACCATGCCTAGGGAAGGTATTAAACAAATATAAGCCATGGCCTTTGCTCAGATAGAAGAATTGATTGCGAATTCTGGAGCTTGTTGCTGATTTAATTACATCTTGCATGATTTTCATAAACAGAATTTATTGAAGGAGAAATGTAGCTGAGTGGTTATTGGAGAAAGGAGAGGAGAGAAAGACTGGAGAACAGACAACCAGGAGTCCCACACATGCTGCTGCTGTATAGGGGAAGGTGGGACATCATTCACTAACTCAGTTAGCAAATATTCTTTGCACAAAATAAGGAATGCCTCTATGAAAGATATAGATAATATTGTCTGATCACACTTCCATGTTCTCTTCTATCTTTTCTACTCTCTGTCTTCTTTCTTTTTCTAAATATTCCATTCAACTTCCAGTTTTTAAACAATCTAGACTCTGCCCATGAAACAAAACATACTATTTGCCTCACTGAGTCTGGCTTATTTCACTTGCTACGGTGTTTTGCACATGACACAACCTCAGTCATCTTTATAGCTGAATTTTATACACATACCCATATTTTCTTCATCCCACTGGCACTGAATTCATTCTGTTTTCTGTGACCTCATACCCAACAAGAAGCAGTGTAAGGGAGAAAGAGTTCGTTTTGATTTACAGTTAAGAACATGCACAACAAGTTCATCATGGCAGAGAAGGTAGAGAGTAGGAGTGTATAGGCAGCAGGGCACATTGTTTATTATAGTCAGAAGGCAGAAGAACCTTGGTAATGAGTTAACATACTTTCTTCTGTTCATTCAGTCTGGTACCCCAGGACATTAGCACACCCAGATATATGTTCTAAATCCTCTCCAGCTGGTAGTGAAGATTGAATATTACAGGTACCTAGATTGATTCTATAAACCAGCTATTTTTTTTTCAAGACAGAGATTCTCTGTAGCTTTGAATGCTATCTTGGAACTCACTCTGTAGACCAGGCTGACCTCAGAAATCTACCTGCCCCTGCTGCCTGAGTGCTGGGATTAAGGGTGTGCACCACCACCGCCTTGCTAAACTGGCTAGTCTGAATAGTGCCAGAATACACATGGGTGTGAAAGTGACTCTTTGATCCCTTTGGGTTTATACTCAAGAATGATGTAGTAGGTCATATGGTTGTTCTATTTTCCTTAAAGTGGATATTGGAGATCTAAACACAGTGGAAGCAATGGGGATTCAGGAGTACCAGTGTCTCCAGGGAAAGCTTTTGAAGTTATCTGAATCCAAGTACTTCCCAGACTCTCAATTTTGATTGTCCTCTGGGAGAGGTGGGCCATGGTGACAGTGGAAGTTTTATCCATGGTGAAAAAGGGGCTGCCATCCAGATCATTAAATTAGTATCTGGAATCTCACTTCTGTTTCCTTTAAATAATGTCATATGATATTACATTTGAAAGAATCCTTCACATTCTTTATTATTTATTTCTTAGTAGCCTTGGCAATGGAAGAGTAAGGATAAATGAGAATGTAGAGTCTATTTAGGAATGAGAGAAACAAAAACTTCAAACATTTACCAAGCACCCATCATGCCAGGTACTGTGTGTGATCTGGATCAATCCTTGTAATTATGCATGTGGCATGTGCGAGGTATGTATTATTATCCCCCTTTTATAGATTAGTCATTAATTAGGACAGCAGCCAAAGTGGAATGCATGGTTGAACAGGTTGGGAACCGAACTGTCAAACACGATGCCCTGGCTAATTGGCGGGTTGTTGATGGAGATTATTTTGCCTGTGGGTCTTCTAATCTATGCATTGAATTTGGCTCAGAAGAGATGACTGGTAAAGACAAATTTATCTGAAATAAACATCACAATATTATGTTTTAAATCTCATGTATAAAAATTCAAACCTAGAGTACATGTATAATTTTCCCCTTCCTTTAGGTCTCTTTGATTTTTAAAACTGCTGTAACAATCACAGTCAATTTTCAAGTGTTGATGATAACAATACCTCCCTGAATTTTTATACAGACTTTTTCTTCCAAGGACCTTGAAGTGCTAAAAATGTTGTCATCTATACAGGCAAACCTCGAGAATATCTAATTTAGCAAATGTCAGTGATAAATTCTGCTGGTGCCATTCTCCATGTCTTTGAATATATTAGAACACCCTGGAAATAAGAATGTTTATTCTATAGCAATTGACTGCTGGTAATATGAGTAGTTGGTATAATTTCATGTGCATTTACTATTTATCATTTAAATAGCTGCTTGAATTAAAAAAAATCCTTCCTATTTGTTTTCTCTCTTGAACAAATAGGTATTACCTGTGGTCTAGTGCCTTCTCCAGGTTGCCTAAAGAAATACTGGTTGTCTTTGTCATGGCTAAGTATGGGTGAACTTGAATACAGTGTGGCATTAAAATGTTGCTAAATCACAATGACGGTTCTTGAATAAGTATGAAACAGTGGGCACTGTGAAGGAGAAAAGAATGTGGGTGGATCCCTGGAGCAGGTCTGTGCCAGCTTCCCCAGGCAGTATTAAGGGCACTCACCTACTCCCTGAACCATCTAGCCTGAACCTCCAGGGAGGTGACCAAACAGGGCTTGGGTTTGTGCAGATTACAAAGTCATTCCATCTCACTGATCCACTGCAAGCATTTCCATCTTTGCTCTTTATTTCAATTTTCAAAGACTTAATTAGCTAAGACTAAACTGTCCACAATAGCAGCATTATGTTTAAGAGTCAATTAAATTGCAGGCAATGTCATTACATGGACTAATGCAGATGGCAGGATCCAAGGGAGAAGGAGAGTGAGTGCCAAGCATCCTGGACCTTCAGGATGTGTTGGGGGCTTGGCTCCTATGGGCCTCTCTGCCCTCTCTGCATAGTCATGGTTGCCTGGGTTTTACACATCAGTGCTACTACGCTCTGTTTGTCTTGTTTGGTACAACCCCCTCACAGACCTAAAACATCCTTAATTCAAGTCTCAACTTAGATCACTTCATTCATAAAATCACCCCTTATTTGCTGTCTATAGCCAGTCCTTGGTAATAGCAAGAACTCCAGGCAAGTTTTGGAAACATCTCATCTCTGTGTCTCAGGGTAGCTCCATGAAGCCAGAACCCTGATAGGATATGAAGACAGAGACCATCATGATATTTGGTGATTGTACTTAAATTATAGGTCCTTGGAACCTATACGTGAGAAGTTGGGAGTGGGGCTCAAGTAGGAACTCTGTCAAGCTTCGTTGGCTTGTTCAATGGACTCATAGATCCATATGACACATCAAATCATGCTTAGTGTGACTCATGGGTTGGAATGAAGAACTGGGATTCAGTGACATATTTATATCCATGCCAATCCACACATTATCTATGTATTAATAATTCCAAAAGAGAGGACTTTCTAGCATTGTGTGTTAGCTTTTGATCTACAGTGTCTTTTCTAGACAGAGCTTGGGTCTCATTAAGTGTCATGGCAAAAAGGCACAGAAAAGGGACATGTGTTTTTCAGTATTCCAAACAATTAGGATATATGTTTGAGTTGTTAATCATTGGGCATACATGTTTAGTATTAGTTGGGTCCATATGCACAAGGTTGGGACATTTCAGGTGGATCATCTACCTTTCCCAAAAGCTGTCTCTTGTGATGACATCTCACAGTTTCTAACCCTCTCTTACCATAGTTTCCCTGACTCTGTTCCTCTGTTTTGAGTTATCACGTGCTTTCATGATCCATGGTTTGAAGGAGGAAATGGAAAGAAAGGGCACAGGAAGTGTTCCCAGGATGATTGGCAGCTGTAGGGGCACTGTATACTTATTCCCATGCCTTGTGCCTTGTCATCTGCATTGTGCTGTGTATGCAGGATTATCTATTCCTCAAACTCAAGCTGTACACTGCAGAAACACTAGCCCTAGAGAGGGCTGTGAGCCTGTCAGAGCCTGGCCAACTTGTGGCTCACAAATGCAGCAACTTGCATGTGTGGCAGACGGTCCAATCTGCTGCCCATTGCTCAGTCCACCAAAATGGCCTCTGGCCTAATAGCAGCACGCAGCCTTTTCTCTCCAGAGGAACCTCTGCCCTGTGGGGCCTTCATGCTGTTATGCTCTGAATTCCAAGTACACATGGGGCAAGCACGTCACTGGAGTCATTTTCCAAATGAACAAATTGTGTTTTCTTCTTCGTTGAGTCTGATATTTGAGCCAATCTGTGCAGCAATTTCCTCCTCTTTGTTTTGCTGACCCTGAGCGCTTTCTCAGCCCCACTGTAATTATGGCCTCTCCTGCCACTGGGAGTGTGGCACGTTCAGCCACAGGAATGATTTAGCTGAACATGAAGAGGAAAGAGACCGTATTCCAGGGCCGTTGTCTCCATTTCTGATGCTGGTTATTTACAAAGTCAGCTCTTATGTATTGAGTCAGAGAGAATTTCCTGGTGTCATATGGGAAACAGGTCTGTGGGGACACTCACCTGCAGGCCTCTCACTTGTGTGACACCCCTATGACACTCAATGCTTACCTGCCTCTTCAGCTCTCTCCTCCAAAGAGAACAGGGATATTTCCAAGGAACAGTGGGGACAGTATCATCTTATGTGCACGCCTATCTCAGATGTCACATTCATTGTCATTGCCTTTCCTTGTGTAAACCACCATGGTACCTTTGTCCTTGACCTATAAAGGAGTAAACTGAATTGTCTTCTTAAAAATAGGTACTTACTAAAGATAAAGGAAAGAGTATGGCAAATATGAAAGGCCCAGGACAGTCTGAACCTCATTCAGTCTGTTCATCCTACTTCCTTCTCTGTGCCCAGCAACCCCTTATCTAGAATGCTTTTTCATTTGCTTGCTTGCTATCTGTCTGTCTGTCTGTCTGTCTGTCTGTCTGTCTATCTATCCATCTATCCATCCATTCATCTATCCATCCATCATCTTCTTATCCTTTTATTCAACACATTCATTAAGCATTTTGACTATTTACTAAGAGACTGAATTGTGCTTCTCCCCAAATTTGTATATTGAGGTTTTAATCCCCATGATCTCAGAGCATAACTATATCTGGAGACAATGCCTTTGAAACGATAATGAATGTGAAGTGGGGTCACATGGGCAGGCCCTAACTCAATATGACTAGTCTCCTTTTCAGCAGAGGTTAGTGGAGAAAAAAAGGCAGCATGAAGACACAACAAAAAGATGAACATGATGCTGGGCAAGGTAGCTCAAACCTTTAATATCAGCACTCAAGAGACAGAGACAAACATATATCTGTGAGTTTGAGGCCAGTCTAGTCCTTCTAGTGAGTTCAAGGATGTTCAGAACTACATAGCAAGATCTCATCTCAGAGAGCAGGCAGATGGGAGGAGGGAAGGGAGTGAGGGAGACTGAGAGAGAGGGGTAGGGAGAAGAGGCAGAAGGAGGAGACATATTATGAAATTAAAACAGTGATGAGTAGGCCTTCCCAAGTTGCTCATAGCCTCGTGTGAACCCTGAGTGCTGTAGACTTAGGTGAGTGAGCCAGCCCTGACTCTGTTTCCATCCATCCCACAAGGCATGAAAAAAGGGAAGGCCTCCGCACTGACCCCAGTTGGCCAAATTGGCCAATAACATGTATCTGGTGACTTGATGATTCAGAAAGGCAGGAAAACTCATATAAGCCCTTTCTAAGGGAATCCCACAGACAGTGTGGGGACATGCTATGTGACCAAGGTAACATAGCAAAATTGAGTACAAATATGGGAGTCTGGTTTATGCTTTTAGTCATGCGCACTTGATACATTGGCTACGTGAATACCGTCCCATGTTTCTGATGTTAGTCAGCAGTGCCTGTTACAAAGGATCTTATGCTTTGGATGGGCAGACTTTGCTGGAGCAAATAAGGATCAGGAACTCAAGATCTGTTCTCAGCTTGTGAAGAAGCAACTGCCTTTGCAGGCCTTCAGTCTTGAGAGGGGAGACTTACACAAGACAGACTCAGGGCAGGTTCTGGACATGGTATGAGTGGCCAGGTCAGTGGCTCAGACCATGGCTGCTGCTTGAGGAGGTCAGAGCTGAGGAAGATCAATGTGGGCTAGAGAAGTTCATTTAAGTAGCAATTAGTTATAATTAATCAATTATGTAATTGAGTAGCACTTAATTATTTACTGCCTTGTTCGGTTTTCCACCCGCTCCAAGTGTCAGCTTTGTTTCCCCAGTCAGAACTGGAGCTCCCTGAGAAGAGGGACAGGGTCATTTGTTGGAGTCCAGTGGGGCCAGGGTCAGGTTCTCACATGGAAGGGCTGTTATATGAGGAAATGGAGACCGTGGGGACAATCACTTTGAGGTCAAAGCAGCATGGTTCTGCCAAGAAGTGATTATGAGTGAGTCAGCCACTGGGATAAACACAGAGAACAACAAGGGACCAATGTGGTATCGAATGAAATGGGGAAGAAGGTCCTTTTGGTAATGAATGGGGACAGGGACACTTGCGACATCTTTACACGATGTGATGGATGTGTCCCAGGATGTCACCATGCAGTGGGGATATGAACCTCCTGGAGGACTTCAAGCTGGCCCTCTGAACCGAACTCCAGCAGAGCTATGTTGAGGTTGCACAGGGCTGTGGAATGTCATGTGAACACAGAGGACAGCTAGTTCAGCTGCAGGTGCTGTCAGAGCTCTAATGGGGCTGTGCTTTGGGAATAAGCTGCCTCATTGACACCATTTAGGAAATCAAGGATAATGCAATGGTGTACCCCTGGAAAATTGGAATAGGATGCCTCAGGACTTCAGTCTTGTGGGAAGGGAGGCACAGCTAAGCCTCAGCCATAAGACAGCCAGATGACTCCGAAGTCCCGTGGAAGGTAGACTCTCACAGTTAACACTTAATGGGATCTTGAGCTTGGACGGGGGAGTGCCCCCAACAGGATAACCTCTTAAGTTCCATGTTTCCATAGCTGGCTCAGATCTGGCTCATTTAAAGAGAACTATGGTACCTCCTCTCTCTCTGTGAGGTCAGCGGTGTTATTACCTCTATTCACAAACGGGGCAGAGCACCCCGAGACTTGCAGACTGATTGCTTTCATTAACTTTAATTGGATTCTTTCGCACATGGAAAGAGAAGTGTAACCAGGGTTTAATTGGAAGAACATCTCAGACCCAGGGTGACACCAGATTGTAAACATTAAAAGTACTACAGCTGTGGTGGTGGAAAAATGTTGGAGTCATTTATGGTGTTTGTAAGAACAGCTCCCAGATTTGGAAGTTGTCTGGAAAGTTCTGGGTGTGTCAAATTTGTGTGTGTGTGTGTGTGTGTGTGTGTGTGTGTGTGTCTGTTTATATTGAAAACAATGCGGAATCAGATGCTTGCAAGTGAAATGACTGAAGAGTCCAAATACATCACCCCAACTCCCTCTGTGCCAAGAGAAAGCAGCTCTAGCCAGGAGCCCCTCAGTGTGGGGCCATTCTCCGACATTCCCTGGAGCTGTGTGCACAGCCTCTAGAGTTGAGTTCAAACTTGCTAACCCATCTCTCTGCTTTGTTACAACTCATCATGCCTGGGATGTGTCTCTCCTCAGAGTGGGCAAAGTTTTGCTCAGCCTTTAGGACCCAGGTTTCATGGTCCTGCTGTGAAGACTTGGTCAATAGTTCTGGAAGTGGTAGCTGCTCAGTGCTCTGTGGTTTCACAGAACTGTGTCTGTACCACAAGTCCTGAAGCCACCCTGAAGCTGAGGAGGGAGAAAGAAGGGCTCCCATGCCCAGAATTCCTAGCATCAGCTAATGCACAGTCACTTGTGGGTAGTAGGGGAACTTATGGAGATACTATGGGACCCTGGGGTTCAGCAGACATTCGAGGAACATGTGCTTAACTAGGTCAGTGAATGTGAGATTTATTCAGGTCTCAGTCAGGAGTTTGTCAGTTAGTGTTGACTGTCATCCTGTAGGGGATGGTGCTCACTTTACCTGTCCTCAGAGAGTCTGAAAAGTCCTAAAGAGTAGGTTGTCACCTATAGGACTACCTTAGCCATTTGCTGCTTTCCTGCATGCCTAGACCTGAAGAGTGTGCTTGACATTACAAGGACACCCAGGCAATGTCTACCTGTTACACACTGTCTGCCTCTAATTTCTGCACATGGATTTCTTGGAGCTTCTGCCTAGATCTTTCCTTTTCTCTGGGTGGCAACACCTGACACCTCCAGGGGGTCCCTGTCCTTAGGTTTAGTCAGAAGTGCTATTTGATGTACTGGTGACGATAGTGGCCACTGAATCATTTCTGATGCCTAACAGCCACTTCTAGGAATGTCTCAGGCATTTAGCCTGTGAAGAACCCACCAGATGTCTTTGCTTACTCTGGAGTCTCCTCTACCAACCTACAGCAGCTTGGCTGGTCAGTGGCTTGACACTCACATTCCCTAGATGTGCTGAGGGCTCCTTCCAAAGGTCACTGAGAAGTGTGCTAATGGGTCACGTGGTCCTCAAGGGCTTGCTTTTCCATACCAATTGATCACTCTTTGATGTAAAATATAGTCTTTTCAAATTCATACAAAGAAGTCATGTTGCCCTCTCATGCGTTTTTAAGCAGAGGCATCTGTTTTAGCAGCACACAGGCTGATGGTTCCAGCAGGAGAGTTGAGATAAGGAGAACTAAGTTGCTGGGCTGAGGAGAGACTGGGCTCTGGCCATTGGCCAGATTTTCCTGGCTCAGTTTCCTGTGTACCAGTTTGGATGTACAGGTGTGTTAGTTACTTTTGCATGGCTGTGACAAAAATACTCAACAGAAACAACAGAAAGCCTATTTTTGCTCATGGGTTCAGAGGGTCCCTAATTTGGAAGGCATAACATCACTCTGTCCCAGAATCTCCTCATATCTAGATGGAGCACTGGTGACTATGGCCAGAATCTGTGTGGGAGTAGTTTTACAAGCAAGGGCCACCCCTGGTGACCTCCTTCTGCTAGCTAGGTCTCATGTTCAAAAATTCTCTGCTGCCTTCAAAATACTACCACCAGCCAGGAACCCAGCACTGGACACACGGTCCTCTGGAAAACAGTTCAGATTCAAAGCACAGGAGCACAGGTACGGTACTTGGGCAAATGATACCAGCCAGGGTAGGAACACGTACCCACTGAGCACACAGGATGTGGTTAGTCTCAGTTAAAATGTACCCTACCTACAGAATATATTCCAGAGTTCGATGACATAGCAGAAGAGAATTACATAAAAGAAAACTTAATAGTTTTTATATTGATTATATGCTAGATGGCAGTATTTTGAATAGACTGGTTAAGCAAAAGATACTGTTCAGTGAATTTTGCTTCATTGTATTGTCTTAAAGGAGAGCTACTGGAAAATTTGAAATTTGATATGGCTTGCACTTCTTTGCTGTAGAATAACACAGGTGTGAGTCCTTTGAAACAGAGGGAGGGCGAATGGGGGTGAGTTCCATGATAGAGGCTGCTCTTGACCTGGCATCAAATCTTAGAATGCTGATGGGACCAGAGACCTGGAAGAATATTGCCTTAGTTTGTTTTCTACCACTGTGACAAAAACTATGACTGAAACCAAAATCTGGAGAAGAAAGGATTTATTTTAGTTTATAGGTATAGTCTATCATAAAGGGATGTCAGAGAAAGAACTCAAGGCAGGAACCTGGGGGCAGGAACGGAAGTACATTCCATGGAGGATGTACAGGCTTGTTTTTCATATCTTGCCTAACCTGCATTCTTACACAAGTCAGGACCATCTTCCTAGGGGTGGCACCACCCACAGTGGACTTGGACTTTCTACGTTAGTCATCAATCAAGACAGTGCCCTGAAGACTTGCCTACAGGCAAACCTGATGGAGGCATTTTTATTCTTCAATTATGATTCTTTCTTCCCAGATATGTTTATATTTGTATCAGGTTGACACAGACAACCAGCACAGTGAGTATATTGATAGGGTAGACATCCATCTGTGGCATGTTCTGAGACTGACTGTGGTAAAATTCCCCTGGAATATCTACCCCCACTGTAGATCTACACTAGTGTTAGGTGAAACATGCATTTCTAGACAAGACTGGACTTTCTTCAGACATTATTAGGGAGGAGAATTAAGTGAGTTGATTTCTGTACTGGAGACTTTATGGTCCCGACCATTGTTGCAAGTTAGGTTTCCCTTATTGAGATGTCTAGCTGAAAAAATTCCCCATCTGGTTCCCCAGTGCTGTGTATATGGCAACAAACAAGCAAAGCAAAGCAAAGCAAAACAAACAAACAAACAAAAAACTCACCATCAACAACAAAACAAAGCAAAACAAAAAGCCCTATTGTATATAATTATATAATGGCAAAACCAGTGGTGGACTGGAGTTCAGTGGTAGAGTGATTGCCTATCATGTGCTGAGGATCTAGGTTCAATCCCCAGAACTGACCAGAAAAGACTGATGGAGAATGTTTATACTAATAAGAAGTGGACAGTGTTTTTAGTAGTTTATGAGTCTTACTTTGCAGAGATGCAAATCCTCTATGATTTTTGGTGTCTGATTTAAGGTCCAGTTTCCATTTGCAGTGGAATGAAGGAATCTCTTAGAAATGCTTGATGTAGACATGTTTCTCTCAGCATCCCCTTGCTCTGTAGTCTAATGCCTTGGCTTTATTTCTAGTCAATGAGTACTTCTACACTATCAGATGCTATTCCATGTTCTTTGGAGGTCTGTGCTGGAATAGTCATTTGGAAACTCCTTGTTCTCACCCAGTGTGATTTCTCAGGGTCATTGTTTACACTGTGTCTTTATCCAGTGTGCTTGGCCAGGTCTCCTGGTATGGGTTCCTCATTCAGACATTACTAAGACATCAGCAAAAGGCCTTCTCCTTCTGCCATGGAATTTAGAAACGACGTAGTCTCTTCTGCTTTATAGAGTCTCTTGTTTTGCTGTGGCTGAGCCCTGGCTTCTATAGTCAGTCCTGGATTTGAATAGAAGGGGATCGATGGACAGTTGAGCAGATCTGAACTTTCTCTTCCACCTAAAGGAAATAATCAGCACATCCCTTCTTCTCGGCTTCTTAGGTGCACGAAAGAACAATTGTCATGTACATATGACCTGGGGACTTCTGCTCCCCTTCTGTGTGTTTATGCACATGTGTGCACGCATATGTTATGAACAGATGCAAGTGCCTGGACATGTGCAATGTGCATGCAGAGGCAAGACAGTGTTGAATGCCTTCTTTAAGTTCTTTTTGTCCTTATTTTTGAGACTGGGTCTCTTTCAATAAAGCAATAGCTCACAATTTTGGCTAAGTTGCCTGGACAGTGAGCTCTGAGCTCTGGTGAGCTTCCTGTCTCCATTCCCTGCCCACTCAACCCAGATGGTCTTGTAGATGAGTGCCTCTGGGACCTGGTTTTCACAAGGGTTGGTTCCAGTCAAAACTCAGGTTTTCTTGCCTGCCCAGAAAGCAGTTTGCCCACTGAACCATCTCCCTGATTGGTAAGGAGTCTGTTAAACTACCTATTAAAAAGTTCTTTCTTAGGGATCTATTCCAAATATATGAATATATTCCAAAGTCCAGTGATACAAGCATGTTTTCCTTTTCAGTAGACTTGTCCTTGACAGATGTCTAAGTGGGAGAGTGTCAGATACAGCAAGCATGATTAGATATTCTTTTCTTCTGCTCAGGCAACCTTTAGGGGACCAAATGCTAAGCAGACATGGGACCCCTTGCTGTGTAATACAAAATAAAAAAGAATATTACATTTTAAGCATTTACTTTAAAATAATGACCCAGATAGGTTTTTTAAACATTTCAAATGCTGATTTTTTTTTAAAAAAACATATATTCGGTGCTCCAGTTTTGTCTCTAACTTGATAGTGGCTATTGTGGCTTGGGTTGGCTAATGGAAGCCCCGTCAGATCTGTGAGGCAGAGTGTGGGTGACTGTTACATGTTGACTCCTTGGCCTAAGGCTGGACATCCTCTCTTGGGAGATTCTATAATCTTTAGGAGGTGCTGTGGGAAGCAGGTCAGGGGGCCTCCAGTCTTTCTCATTCTCTGCTGCATGTCCTCTGTGAAGTCCACTGCTCCTTCTGCCACACACTCATGGTACTCTGGAGTTCTTTCTTACTGTGGGCTTGGAATCAATGGGGCTAAGGTCTACAGACTTAAATGCTTCCTCCTCTTGTTTAGCTGTTTCTGTAAGACACTTGTGCCTTAGTGATAAAGTCTGGTTAACACAGTGACTGAGAGAGACAGGGATCCAGTGCAGACATCGAGAACCTCCCTGGTCATCCCTGGCCCTTGTACTCCAAAATTCATGGCCTGAATTTTACTGCTGTTACAGGTAGAGGAGGAAAGCTTTGTGGTTTGGTCTCACTCTTTTTTGTTTTTAGTGACCCATATTGAAGTACTTATATTATGGAGCTGGCATTAAAAAAAAAAAAAAAAAAAAAAAAAAAAGAACAGAGCATCAGTGTACCATGGCTACTGCCTTTCTTTTAGAGGATGTGAAAGCATTCCTTTGACAGAGAGCTTGAAACAGAAGGTCTAAGACCCAGGGGTCCTGCTCAGCCATTCATTAGTAAGGAGAAAGTTTATGTCAGGAATTCCTTGCATAGTGCTTGGCATGAATGAGTGAGTGAATGAATAAATGAATGGTGTCACCCATAATGGTTTCAGAAATACAGTATTATTTTCAGCCACATACTGGGATACTCAAACCTTTTAATGATAGACTAAATTTCCCAAAATGATAGTAGATGCCAAATATTTATTTATCTTGTAGATTCTTAAAGCATCATCCTTCATCCTTAAACCTCAGGGTGCATTCAAATAAAATTACAAATAATTAAAATCTTTAAAAAAAATCCCATAAAAGCCTTAAAAACAAAAATGATATTTTATGGTTAATAAAGCTAGAATATAGGCATGATTACAATGCTATGTAATCATGTACGTAATTATTACATAAATAATATATAATCATCCTAATAAACCATGCAATTCAGCCACTCCTTCCCATGAAGCTTCTCTATTTATAGCCCTGATATGGTTGGCAGGGAGGACTCAAGGGTTGGGGGATGCTCAAGGATTAAGCACAGTATGTAACTTGGAAGAGCCTGTGTGGTTTACTAATTTAAGAGTCTACCTCTTAACTGAATGCAGAAAATTAGCTTCAGGCTCAGAGGTGCCCTGAAAGAAATAGCTGGGGACCTGTGAGCTTGTTTTTCTGTTTTTTGTCCCATCCACTCTACTGTCTACTTACAACCTCCTGTTTACTTCTCTGTCCCTAAACACACATGACATTACTTTGCCTTTCCATGTGCAACTAAAATTCCCAGAGATCTATTGTTTGTTCCTTACCCACCAGCCTCTGCTACAGTGTTAGTCTCGGTAAGACAGACTGGCACACAATCTTGTGACCTTTAGTCATTTGCTCATCCTCCATGGCTGTCCTTCATGCTTCCATTTAATCTGTATTCCTCCTAAATGGGGAAAGATGGTGGCCTCTCTTGTCTGTATCTCCACCATTCTTCATTTGCACAATGGACTAAATAAGGCAGTAGAGGTCAGATCACAGAGGAACCACGTGCAGCACATTTAAAAGTCACAATTTCCTTAAGGAAGAAGTTCTTATACATCAGTGTATGGAGTGGAACCCCCAGAAAGGCTGAATATACACAGATTTATCCATCTTTGCACTCTTTCCCTATTAAGCATTCTGATTCAGGGGGGCATGCTTGATAGCCAAGCTGCTGAGAAGACCATTCTTTGAGGAACACAAGTTTAAGGAAAAATCTTAAGTATGGTTTCAAGACCATGACAATTTTCAACAGAAAAAAAGCTATGTTCTGCAGTTGTTTAGCATGTTGCTGTAAAATCACAACAAAAAACTACTTTTATGTGTTTGTGTGATTCCCTGCATATATTTGTATACTACATGCATGCCTGGTGACATTAGAGGCCAGAAGAGGGTGCTGGATCCATTGTAACTTTAGTTACAGGTGGTTATGAGTTGTTAAGTAGGTGCTGGGAACTGAAACTGAGTCCTCTACAAACACTGCACATGTTTTTTTTTTTTTTTTTTTTTTTTTTAATCTGCCGAGCCATATCTCTAGCTCTAAAACACTGCTTTTTTAATAGGATGTTTGTTGAATTCTGTTTACCACATGTTTGTCTCACTATTGAAGATTTTCCCAAGGCTCCATGTGACAAGCAGAGGAGCTGGAGCTTAGACCCTCGCTTCTATATCCAGGGCCTCCAAGACCTGGCCCATTCCATTTTTTTTTTTGTGTGTGTGTGTATGAATGGGGCTTGTTCTGCTGGCTTTGCTTCACAGAGACCCCTTTACTCACTAATGCTGGCAGTGGAGTGAAGTGTCCAGTACCTTCTAGGATGGTTGAGTATCCTGTGCATGTTGCAGAATCTGTCATCACAGTCTCTTTTCTGTGATCTACTCAACATATTCTCATCGGAAAGGAAAGCAGAAAACAAGAGTGAGAGATTGTAACGAGTATGGGTTTTTCCTCCCACTGCCAGTCTTGTCCCGCCGCCGCACTGCCAGCCTCAAATAACGCACAGAGACTCTGTTTTAGATATTATACTGTTGGCCAGTTACTACTTTCTTATCGGCTAGCTCTGTCTTAAGTATTAACCCATTTGTGTTAATCTATGTATTTCCATGTGGTCTTCTTACCGGGAGCCGGCTGCTGCATACTGCTTTCTTCAGACTCTCCATCTTTACTCCTCCTTCCTATTTCCTCCTTGTCTCCTAGTCCCTCCTATCTTCCTTTCCTATTGGCCAACAGTGCTTTATTATTAACCAGTATGAGAAACATATACAGAATGACATCTCCCATCATCTCCTCTTTTCTGTCTAAATAAAAAGAAGGGTTTTAACCTTAACATAGCAAAATATATTATACAACAGTTATCAAATAAGAATCACAGTTAACAATATTTAGTCCATTAACATTTAGCAAGATTTGTAGAAAATATTTCATCATCTATTCTATCTTAGTGTGTCTAAAGTCTAAATAACATATCTTTAATCCTAACTAATGAAAACTATAACCATAACTACCTGTCTTCAACTCCTTCAAAGACCACAGAAGGATAATATATAAGCTCTAGAAATGACAGAGACAACTCACTGCCTGGTCAGTCACCTGAAGTTTTTCTGTAACCTTTCATCTTCAGCCCATAGGCCATAGTGTGTCTGGCAGACTCTTCAGCAACACAGGAAACTTTAAACTGTCTTCTTGTATTGGCAGTTTGTCAGTCACTTTTCTCGGTGTCCTGCATACTGTCTCCCAGACTCTTCCATGAAGCAGGAACTCTATAGCAATGTCCATCTTGAATCAGCAATCACTTTTCTGTGGGTTCTGCATGTCCAGTTTATATAGCACAAAGTCAAACAGTCCAGACAAGAGCAGTATCTTGTCCAAATGGCTAGTCTTGGCATATTGGAAGTAAACTCCATAACGAGTTTCTTCAATGTCTATCTTCCTTTTTGACGCAGGTGGTGTTACCAGGAGCATTTATGTCTCATTGTCAAGTAAAACCCTAAATCATTTTAAATGCCATATTCTGTAGGTCTTTGAAAGGTTTGAAGAATTCCTATCTATCTTAAATACATTTCTGTGTATCTTGAAAACCCTAACTAAACTCTAAGCTTTGACTATCATAGGTAATTATCTATAATCTGTACTACATTATACATTACATTTCTAAATGAGCTATACAAACAAGAGGAGAAATATACATATGACAAAATTGACCTTAAATTGTATCAATAAATGAAAATCCATTCCAAAACAAACTATGTATATCTATACAATAATTCCCTTTTTACCTTTAAAAAGATATTGGTTGTGATCCTTAACCATTTATAACCAAGTCCATTTAAATGAAAACAAACATTTATAAACAATATTTGGGAATTTGGGAGTCGTTCTTTCCAAACTACTTCCTGCTGATAGGGGGCGCTGTCATGGGGATCCTAAGAAGTTGCAGAAATCTTGGCTGTAGTCTGCGAGGCTGCTTTGTCCAAGTTGTTTTGAATGTTGGATCACCAGCGACTCTGTTTCAGGGGGCCTGGCTTGATCAAACCACATTAGTCTGGTAGGAATCCACAGCTTTTCATTTTCTGTGGAAACAAAAACAGAAATCCTTTTCCCCAGTAACTTGTCCTTGAACTTAAATTTTTGAGTCAAAGCATTTTTAAAATATATAAATTGAATTAATCCAGCAGCATTTCCTTTAACAGTTGTTGTTTCCTCAGCAGTCAAACAACACAATGACAATATAATACCATACAGTATCCATATTCTCTCCATCTTTACGTGGCTTTTTATTACTCTGTTTCTTTTACTTCTATTTTTTCATTTTTTGAGATCGGGTTTCTCTGTGTAACTCTTATCTGTCCTAGAAATTTACTCTGCATACCAGGTTTACTTTGCAAATCACAGAGATCTGCTTGCCTTTGTCTCTAGAGTGCTGGGATTAAAGGCGTGTGCCATCACACCCAGCTCCTCTCTGTCTTTTTAAAACCATTTTTTTTTTCAAGCCTACGTATTTTTTAAAACACACTGCAAACCTTTAGAGGTTTTTCTTCATATGAATCTGTCTTTACTGTAAATCTTTATCTTTTTCTGGCCACGAGTCTTTATCTGTTAAACAACAACACTGTTAAAATGAAAGTCTTTGTTTCTGCCGGTTATCAAAGATGGCGGCGGGTACTTTTACCGCCAGCAATGAAAGCTGTGGTCACTGCCCTGGTCAATGCTGCCATCCAGCAGGCATGCTGCCAGCTTGGAGATGTGGTCACTGCCATCGCCATCTCTCACACACACCAATAAATTGTTAGCAGTGTTTTTTTTTTTTTAAAGCCATGAGGTTTTTTGCAGCTTATGTTGAGTCAGGAATCTTCCCTTAAAGGAGCTGCACGAATATCTGCTTGTCTCTAGCAAAGCAGAGTTAAACTGAGAAAAATGCTGCTACCAAGAACCTTGCTTGTCTGTGTTCTTTTGTTTCTAACACCCCTTTTTTTAAGCTTCTGTTAAATTTTAAGTGGAAGTTCTTATTAGCCACGTTGGGTGCCATTTGTAAGGAGTACGGTTTTTCCGCCTGCCGCCTCCCGGTCTTGTCTTGCCGCCGTGCCAGCCCCAAATAATACACAGAGACTCTGTGTTTGATACAATGCTGTTGGCCCTGTTACTAGTTTCTTATCGGCTAGCTCTGCCTTAATTATTAACCCATTTCTGCTGATCTATGTATTTCTCTTACCGGGGAGCCGGCGGCATACTGCTTTCTTCAGACTCTCCATCTTGACTCCTCCTTACTCCTTCCTATTTCCTCCTTGTCTCCTAGTCCCTCCTATCTTCCTTTCCTATTAGCCAACAGTGCTTTATTATTAACCAGTATGAGAAACATATACAGAATGACATCTCCCATCAAGAGATGAAGCATTATTAAGTATGGGCCTATCTCTAGGCCAGTGAGCAGCATCCCATCACATCAGGAGACAGGTGACACAATGGGTTGTACTGTGGTCCATTGTTCCTAATTTAGAGTCTTTATGTAGTGAGGTCAGGCTGGGCTCAGTTCAGACAGAGGAGACCTAGGATTCAAATTATTCACACAAGTTAGCAACACTGCATTTGTAATTTCTATCTGCATAACTAGCACTCAGGTCCAGGAAGCACAGTCACTCCCATTTCTATAGCCCTCAAACAATGACAGTGAACTTGAGAACAGATGAATCATCACCAACATCCTCTTCATTTTAATTCTAAAGTCCCATTCTGTCCCCATAACTTTCCCATTTCTTTCCAACTACATCAATAAAATTTGACTTTACTTCTATTGTAAGATGGTCTGTTTTGACAGATTTCTCTGTCCTGTTAGGTTAGAAACACCACAGTTGGCTGGAGTTCACTAAAGATCACTTATAGACCATACCATTGTATCCTAATCCCAATGTTTTTATATTCTGGGGTACCCATTGCCTTCCAGATTATGGCAGATGCCTGGTGTTCACATCCCAGGGTGACACTTAGCAAAAAGAGAACAGCTGAGATTTGAGATCTGTGTTGTATGTCATGGCTCTATTTTGTTCTATTTGGAACATACCAGCACTGAGTGTCTCAAGGATGTCTGTATTTTCAACAGCAATTCTCATACTGCAGGGCAAAAAAATCTAATCAGCGCCTTCTAGGTGACGATAGCCTGGGTTGAAAATCATTTGCAATGAACTACCCAGTCTGAGCCCTCTGCTATGAAGGGGATTCACACATTGTTTCCTTGGCATTGATCATATCTAGGACTCGGAGGTGGCTTTAATTGTCACTGTCACATTGTCCCATCTTGCCTTTCATGGTGCAAGGGATGCTGAGCTGTCTGGGCTGGGATGATGTCTTTTTTGTAGGGCTTCCTTATCTTTGTGCTCTGCAGGGAACTGATGATTCTTCCAGGAGATGCAGATGCCTCTAGCACCAGTTACAAGGGATGGACAATTGATGACCTTGTGGTGGCTGCTGTCCTGCAGAGGGTGAGACCAGGGTTATTCACAGCTTGGTAATTGGCACTGATCCTGAGCTCTTCATCCTCAGCAAATACAGGCATCAGGAGGGCAGCTCCTGATCAATGCAGGGGCATCCAACAGACAGAACCCTCAGGAAAAAAATGCCAGAATCAAAAATGGATTTGTGTTTAGCATTCCTTGTATATCCTAGTCTAGTTATGAATAATTTAGCCTTTCTTAGGCTGAATAGACTATATTTAGCAAGCCTATTTTGCTTATAATACATCCTGTCCTTTTATGAAGAAGCATAAAGCATGAGAGATGCTTAGAATTGGGGTGGCTTCATTTTGTGGGAGCAGGAGTACAGAGGGATCTTCATTTGCAGTCTCATGCTACCATCTACCCAGGAGACTGGAGACAGAAGTCCTCAGGGTCCATGCAGCTGGAAATATCCTGGAGAGTGCATTTTCTCTGTTAACATAGGGCAGGGAACATTCTGCCTATGTGTTGATGACTCTTGGCTATGTCATCTGTCTAATAGAGAGAATGGCAACAAAATTTAAGGGGTGCCAACAGTATTGCTTCTTGTTATTTGTTCAATGGAAAATAATGGCAAACAAATCAAATAACCTGAAGGGACTTTATTAGACTCCCGCCAAAAGTGTAGGAAGGCTTAAGGAATTCTCATGAGATAGTTCCAGAATAAGAGGAGCAAGCTCAACTACTCCCCTAGGTCTATAAAAGCAAAGTTGGAGAGCAGTTTCCAGGACCTGAGAAGAAGAACTGTATGGGCTAGCCCTTTAGAGGAGCTCAGTCTTTGCTTGGGGGCCTATCCATGGTGGCATCACATGGAGAGAGCTGAGAAGGTAGCTATCTTAACAACCTCTCTTCCTCCTTTTCATGTACTGCAGATACACATATCCCCTTCCTCACTGACTAAACTCAACAGAAAACTAGAATCCAGGGAGCCCCTTCCCTAATCCACACTCCTGGAGAGTGAAGAGTGGAGAAAGGACCACTGAATGGTCTCAGTGCACCCTGTCAGTGCCTCTTGTATCCAGAAGCCCCAGAAATGCCTTGCTGTGGGTTGCATTGCATTATCTCTAGCAGGTTCTTGTCAACTTGCAGATATCAACTTTGGAAAAATAACATATCCCTTAGTAAGTGGTTCAGGCTGTTTCATCAGATTGTCTGTTTATCATTTGTCGTGAGGATGGAACACTGAACAGGCATAGTGGTACCAATGGCTTAGACATGGGGTATTTCAGTGGGAAATAGTGCATCTTTGGGGACCTTGTGTAACTACTGTGGCCACCTGGATGGTGGGAGAGGGAAAGGCTATAGAACTAGCAGATGGACTCTTTGACCTGTTTTGGAAGCTACTGGAGGAAGACCTTCCATCTCACTGCTGAGTGTCAGGGGGACTCCTAGGAATTCATTAGCCATGTTGGTTTTTCAGAAGGTAGAACATACCCATAAATAGTTGAGAAGCTATGAAAACTGATTAAGAGTCTCAGCTACACTTCAACAGTGTATTTAAATGCTGGGTGCTAAGTATGAGAGTGTTTGTTAAATTGTTTTCTGTTATTTTCACTATATTTGAGATGTATCACATGTAAAAATAAACTCTTAAGTTCATTTTAACTCATAAACCTGATCTCACTGGGCTTTGGGAGCTGTGGAGGGCAATGAGGGAGGGGGAAGTTGGAGTGGGGGAAAATGGGATCCCTTTATACCTTTTTTTTTTCTGGACAAAAACAAAACACCTGGAAACAGCAGACATGTTCTTGGCTTGCCCTGTGCTCCCTCCTGCAAGGCCCATCCAGTTTCTACCCAACTTCCCAGTCTCATCCAAGTGACAACTCCATCATCTCCCAGACTCTCTGGCCCCACACACCTGCACTCTGGATGTTCAGCCTCCTGGATCACTGCATGACTTCTCTTGGGAAGTAGTTAGAAAGTATTCCTGTCATCTGCTGGTGCTTAGTAAACTGTCTTAAAACTTAGTGGTTTAGAATGACCAACCTATTGTAGGGGCTTGTGGAACAGTTGCCTGTTTATGTGTTTCACCGTGTCTGGGTTCGACTTGAAATGGTATCATGAGCTTCCTTGATTCCAGATTTCTGTTTGCTGGGTTTCTTTTGGCTCTGGTTCTGGAAATTTGCTGAGTTCTCTGACTCCCTTTCCTGTTGCCCCTTCTTAGGGCTGACTTAGACTTCCTCATAGCGCGTGGTCTCAGGATTGTTAGACTCAGTACATGGTATTTGTTTCCTCCATTGAAGTGGAGGCTGTGAAACCTTCTGTAGGGTAAACAAATAAACATGGAGTCACTCTATCCTATCCATATTGGTCAAAGCAAGTGCTATGGACAGTCCATTCCAAGGGAGGGCAAAGAGCTGTCACCTTCTGATGAAGGAAGGAATCAACAGGGATCATCTTTGAAGACTTTTTAAAATTTCTTACGTTTTTTAAAAGCACAAATGAGTCAGGCTGACTTCAGTTTACACTGTGGCAGATGATCAATAGGAATTACTAAAAATGTCTGTAAATTCTTTGATGGCCTATCTATAGAGGTGTGATTATTTCTCCTTGAATCTAGGCAGGTATGTGGCTGCATAATGGAACATAGTGGAAATTACTTTGGGTGGCTTCAAAGGCTAAGCTTAGATCCCATGGACCACATAGTTTCTGTGTTGTTCTCTTGGGATATAGAAGATGGGTACCACATGAGAGTCACACCACCAGGTGGTACCTTGCTGGAGATACAAGCTGAGCTTCCAGATAGCTCCTGGCACTGCCTGCTATCATATGAGTGGGCTAGCTTGGATATCTAGTTCACTTGAAACTTCATGTGACATACAGGTCCAGCTGACATCTCCCTACCAGTACTTGAGAGACATCTTATAGAACATCAAAAGTAGTACAGATACATACTCTCCCTGGTTCCCCACCCATAAGATGGGGAGTGAGAGCATTATTTTAAGCCACTAAGTCCTAAGGGGAGTTGTTATTCAGTGATGTTCCTGGGATACTTCTGAAATCTCTTGGAAGTATTTCTGTTTAGGAACTTGAAATCCAACCATGAAGTAAGGAATGGAGGAAGGGCATCTCAGTGGATGGATAAGTGTGATTGTCATGATCATAGGTGACCAGACAAGCTGTGCCTGTTGGTCAAGCTCCCGGAAGAACTTCTACTTTCACATATTCTTTTCTCCTTTCACTTACAAACCCACAGGTAGAACCCAAGTCACTTCCCTTCCTGACTCTGATGACATCTTAAAGCACAACAGGAATACCTCCTTATATTTCTGGGAGATTTCAATGATGTCCCATTCAAGAAATCACCCAGCCTGTCAGCCTGTTGGCTGGAATGTAAGTGGCCACTGATTCTCTCATCTAGCCTGTATTCACCGAGGAAATAGTTTGTGGAATCATGGGTTAGTTCTCAGGACCAGAAATTGTTTTTATGTCTCTTCTGCTTTTCATACAGCTGCCATATACACAAGGCTTCCTCCATCTTGGGTCTCAGGCCCAGGGTGTGGAGAGGGAGTTTCACTTTTTTTATTTATTTTATATAACAAAGTCCATTTAAATGAAAACAAACATTTATAGACAATATTTGGCAATTTGGGCATCGTTCTTTCCAAACTACTTCCTGCTGGTAAGGGGCGCTGTCATGGGGGATTCTAAGAAGATGCAGAAATCCTGGCTGTAGTCTGCAAGGCTGCTTTGTCCAGCTGTTTTGAATGTAGGATCACCTGGTACTCTGTTTCAGGTGGTCTGGCATGATCAAACCACATTAGTCTGGAAATGAATCCACATCTTTTCATTTTCTGTGGAAACAAAAATAGAAATCCTTTTCCCCAGTAAGTTGTCCTTGAACTTAAATTTTGGATTCAAAGCATTTTTTAAATTTAATTTATTATTTTACATGTCAATCCCAGTTCCCTCTCCCTTCCTCCCTCCCTTTTATTCTCTCTGCCCTCTCACATGCACTATAACCACCCTCCCCTCCCATCCCCCCACCACAATTCCATATGTAGGGGAATGCCACCCAGTTGGGGTCATGTAGATCTGACAGGTCATATGAAGTAGGAGTTTCATTTTTAAATGGCAACTTGTTCTGGCCTCCAATATATATATATATATATTATGACCTAGAAGGACTTCTAGCTTTGTTCCAGGAAAAGAGTATCCCAGAGTCAGAGTGACCATGTGAGGATAGAATCCACACTGGGTAGTGTGCCCACTGGACACAAACTAGAGTCACCTGGGAAAAGGAGTCACAACTGAGGGGTTGATGCCATAAGATTGGCCTGGGGGCATGTCTGTGAGGCATTTTGTTGATTAACAATAGTTGTAGTAGGGACCAGCCTACCACTGTGTGTGGTGCCAACCCTGTGCAGGTGGTCCTGGGACACACACACACACACACACACACACACACACACACACACACACACACACCACGTGTGTGTGTGTGTACCTGTATACATATGCATTTATACTTTGTATGTATGTATATATGTATGTAAGTATATATGTATATAAATGTAAATATGCACAGTGTACAAATCATGGGAAGCAAGCCAGTTAGGAATGTTCCTCCATGGTCTCTGCTTCAGTTCCTGTTTCTTGGTTCCTGCCTTCAGTTCTTGCTTGAGCTTCCTTTGATGATTGAATGTAACCTGTAAAGCCAAATAAACCCATTCTTCTCTTCATTTCCTTTGGTCTGTTTTATCACAGCAACAGAAAAACTAACTAGAAAAAGGCCTCAGTTCCTCAGTTGACACTTAATAGCTAGTTGAATCTGGGTGAGTTATTTAACCACTCTGTCATATCCCCCTCTCTGCAGTAGTAACAGCAATAGTAACTGTCTCTGTAAGACCTACTGCAAGCCTTCAAACTGAGCATCAGGAACGTGTTAGCATTTAGTCTGGGCCTGCCCAGCTCTGAGGATAATGATGATATTGTTATATTATCATTGTCAATATACTTGACCTTGAGAACCTACACAGGCAGGTTCTGGGTTCAGACTCTTAAGACCTTGAACAGAGTGAAGTTGCTGGGGTTGGGGGGGGTACGCTGACATTTCTGTGTTGTAGACAAATGGGAATTTCTAAAGTCAGACAATGGTAGAATCAATCCCCTTCTCTCTCCCTCTTCTGCTCCCTCTGCTCCTATTTTCTCATTTCTTCCTCTCTCCTCTCCTTTAAAATGATGACAGAATGTTCAAGTTGTGCAAATCAAAGGCATAGATTAGAAACGGGAGAATGAATGTGCTTAGCAGACCCAGGAAGTCTCCAGGGGACTGGAATTGATTACCCAGAGTGTACCGCACAAAGTGATTATTATTATTTTTTTTTCTGCATGTGGTGAACAATGGGAATGAAGTTGAGGGTTGGAAGTACCTCTCTATGCCAAATTGCTTAACCCCATGGGTTTCCTAGTCATGGAATGGAATCACAGACTGCACAGGCAGAAACAGTCTTAGAAGCCTCTTTCTGGAAGTCTATGGTAGAGGAAAAGCAGGATGTTTTTCACCAATTTTGGGGGAGATTCTGGGATTTAGGGAAGGTACACAAATGAGGGATTGACCCTTTATCAAGACTTGTGAAGTAAATGATGCTCTCTCTTCTTAGACAGCAAGTGGACCGTGTGTGGAACTTGCTCAGTTCCATTGTCATGTGGGCTAGTTTCCAGCCTCTGACCTTAGCAGGACTTTGCAGGACCATAGCTGATTTCCCTTGTTGGAGAACCCTGGCTCTGGATTGGGCACAGACTGGAGGATACCTCCCAGGCTAGAGCATGTTTACTGATTGGTTTTAGATTGGCCCTGGGAACTTTGCTTGAGTGAGCTGAAGTCACTGTGGGGGATGAAGTCACCCTTCCTGGATAAGCTGCTTATCCACCCATCTCAAGAGGTAGGATTTTGATTTCCCCCTGTGGTTCACCTCTTTTCATCACAAAGGTCGAGATTCATTTGAATAAAGAGTGAAAATAAACCCAGCTCTCAGCTTATCTGATTCCTTGACCCACATTAAGCAAGCAGCACCCCTCCAGGACATATAGAGTTCACTGCCTAGGAGCAGGCAAGGCCTGTATATTACCTTTGTAATCATCTCTTGATCATGGATAATTTACAGAGGGCTCAGCTTGGGCATCCAGATGATGACAGGCCTCCATGGAGGGGAAAACCCATAATAATACTCTGAATCATACAGACCTAAGTATCTGATTCTGGGGTCCTTTGAATTCTGACAGGACTTTCCTATTTTTTTTTTAAAGTAATGGTTCTTAAAGTGAAGGATGCATCAGAATTCTCTCTCTCTGTCTCTCTCTCTCTCTCTGTCTCTCTCTCTCTCTCTGTCTCTCTCTCTCTCTCTGTGTGTGTGTGTGTGTGTGTGTGTGTGTGTGTGTGTGTGCATTCATGTGCCTGAAACAGACTAATTCCAAGTCATAGAGTTTAGATTTCATGGAACTAAGGTGTAGTCCAACATATGGATTCCTAAGTTCAAAGTGATACTGATGCTCTTGGCCTAGGCATGTGTTTTGAGAACCTCTTAGTTGGATGCTAAGTTCTCAAGCTGGGATGTACTGCATCTAGGCACTGGTCACTTTGCCTATTGAAAACCAAAGATGTTTTATATAGTGCTACAGGTTGTTTCCCAGATCTATGGCATTGCTAGAATGCACTGAAAGAGGTTCTTCCTGTTTTTCAAAAGAACACTTCTTTATGTTCTGGGAGCCTGGTAATGGATTTGCAGAGGGTGTGACACCTCAAGCAGCAGAGTGGCATGGACTCTTGTCTCCTTCTCCTTACCCTACAGGCACACTGTGCATTATTTCTCCTAACATTGCATTTTGGACTGATATATCACAGGCTTGATTTTAGTCTAGACATCTGTTTTTTTTTTGTTGTTTGTTTGTTTTTGTTTTTTAACAGTGTGCAGAAAATATGCTCTGCTATTTTTTGTTAGAGTGTAAAAAAGATCACAAAAAGCTCATTATGTTAGAAATTCTATAGAATCTGATAGTATACAGACAACCAAAAATAAGCAATCAGCATACCCTTACACACACACACACACACACACACACACACAATACACCCAGGCAAAAACACATATAGTATATGCATACTCTGTGTTTTGTTAACTTTTTCTGAGCCACTGTCACTCCAAATAGGGCAGTGATGACAGACTAAAGAAACAATACCATTCATGTCCAGTTTAGTGACAAATAGTTTATCAGGTTTACAGAGGCATGGTGCAGGATTATTTACAGGAGTATGGGTGACCCCATTCATCTGTACCACTGCAAAGCCACCTCAGAATGGGTGACAGGTTCCCTACAGTTGCAGAGATAGCCATATCTCCTTCAGTTAATCTCCTCAAGACTACATGCAATGGGAGCAGAATTATGTGCTATTGAAGGGATATAGGTGGGAGGGAGACAGTGGCTATAATCTCAGGTGAAAGTCTGATGGTCCCCATCCTCTTTCCATGCCATGAAGAAATGTCAACAGACTCAGCCTCATGAGGGTCTCTGGTAGCTAAGCACAGTTTTTCTGACTTTTGGAAGGCAAAGCCTGTAGAACAGAGTTTCATAGCACCCAAACAAATATATACACAGTAAACACAACCTCCTTATAAGCACATGCTTGCCTCCTATACACATGTCATATACACACAGCTGCTGAGCATATACATGACAACCTGTGATGTACATATATAACATGTAATATACACAGCACAAACACATGCCCATATAGACATGTTAGACACACCTCCATGAAAACATACACATAACACCTCACACATGTGCAAACATTCACACATACTAATATACACACAATACATACAAATATATCTAATAGGTGTGCAGGTACCATAAAACATATCCATCACGCACATATACACCCACACAGAGACACACACAAATAAACTCACGTACAACACCAACTTGTTTAGAGACATTTATAAGTGAGGATAAATGAATAATGGGCTGCCTGGGCATTTACAATGCAGCCAATGAAATTTGAACTCACTGGAATTTGGTTGTCGGCATTATAATTCTCCCTCTGGGCTGTCAAGGAGTGAAACTGGGACACTCATTTTTGAAGCTGTTAGGATTTCAAGCACCTCTGTGGTCTTGATAGTGGCTTGGCATGCGTTCAGTTGTGGATGGCTTTCCCTCTGGCTCTCATGGGTCCACAGGACATTTTTTAAAAGGTTGACCACTGAGTCACCATGTCTCGTTAGTGGCAGCAGTTATTTTATCTGTGAGAATAACTGTCTTTCTTAGCTTCTCAAGCTGTCACCTGGGTGGTGATTTATTACCTTCCAAAGCTGCAGTAATTGTATAATGATGCAAAATAATGACAAGCCGTTCTGATAAACTTTATTACCTGCAGCATCTTGCATTCTAACTGCATTCCAGCATGCACTATGGGATTACAGAGCACCCACAGGGCTGACAGGCAGTGGCAGGGCAGCTTTCCTGGCTTGAAGAAAGCAAGGGGAAAAAAGAAATAGGATTCAGACCTTGTGAATGGAGGAGCAGAACTGGGCTACTGTGAATTGATTCTGTTTGGAGCACACATGCCAGATGTGATTGCCTACAGTTTTTATTAAAACACACACACACACACACACACACACACACACACACACACACACACACAAACACACTGTACTTGTTTTCTAGTTCTAAACTTGGAAATGGAATTAGGCCTTAACCAATTGTTAGTGAAATACATGTTCAAGACAATGGGTATAAGTCATGAGCTGCTGGACATCAGTTTTCATCTTAGCCCTCACCCTTGGCATTCATTCCTTTATGAGATGACCAAGCTCCTGGCAACAGCACAAACTCGGACCTGTCTTCTCATGAGCTGAGAGGTCAGGCCCGATGCAACTTGCCAGTGCCGAAATATAATTGACTCAAGAAAGTAATGTTATAGAGTAATGTTCAGATTTACTTCTTGGTTATGAAAATATGTACAATTCACAAAGCCCTTCCTATGGAAAAGAGAGACAAAGTCACAGTCAGGTAAAGGTTTGTGCAGTAGTCCTAGTTTGGGTCTGTGGTTGTTGGAAATGCTCCTATTATCTTCTTGAACTACTGAGCAATGGCCTTGGGCAACTAATTCACTGTGGAAGTAGACTGTGGATAGGATCCCTGCTTGCATTTTTTCTGTTCTTTGTGGTCACCTGCCAGTGACTATGGGCACTGTTTAGAGTTCTCTTGGGATTGTACAAGTGGGCATACTGTGTATTGATGTTGGGGCCTTAATAGTGAGGGTAAGAAAGGGAACTAAGCTAGAGTACTGATGTTGTTAGAACTGTTCAGTGTCCACCCCTTTTGTCTGTATTGGCTTATGTTTGGATTATATTTCCCTGTGTATGTATCTCACAATGCAGTCCAGGCAGCCACCCAAATGTTGGGATTATAGGTATATGCTGCATGTTTTTATGTCAACTTGATACTAAAGTCATCTAATAGGAGTTAACCTCAATTAAGAAAAGGCCCCATAAGCCTGTAGGGAATTTTCTTAATTAGTGATCAATGGGGGGGGGCAGCCCATTGAAGGTGGTGCTATATCTGGGCTGGTGGTCCTGGGTTCTATAAGAAATCAGGCTGAACAAGACTGATTTGCTAATCAGTCAATAGCCTCCCTCCATGGCTTCTGCATCTAGGTTCCTTCCCTGCTTAACTTCCTTTCTTGACTTCCTCCAGTGATGAACAGCAATGCTAAAGTGTAACCCAAATAAACCCCTTCCCCCCCCCCCAATTTGCTTTTTGGTCATGGTGTTTCATTACAGTAATAGAAACTCTAAAACAGATGTCAATACCAGGATAGTGGTGTATTGCCTTGAGAGAACTGGCCATGTTGCTTTTGGGAGGATTATGGATGGAATTTGGACTTTGGGATAGAAAAGCCACTGAGTGTTAAGAGCTCAGTGAGCTGTTCTGTAGGAGCTTGGAAGATAATGTTGAGAGCAGTAAAAGTGATGCAGGTCTGGCCATCTGAGTTAAGAATCTGTGGTTCTGGTTAGCTGGAACTATAGAATCGGGTGTGATTAACCAGATACCAGAACACTTAAAGTGAAACCTTTGCTTTGCTGGAATTATGGATGCTGCTTAGCTAGGGCTGAAGAATCAGCTGTGGTTAAGAAGAGACCACATCACTGAGGTGATGTCTTCTGGAAAGTGTGCCCTGATGACCAGCAAATGGAAGCTGTTCTCCTGAGATGACCAAGGTTGTACCTCGTGCTGGTAGCTGGACTTGGTAGTGTAAGTGTCACCCAGGTGCTACTGGTTTTGAAGGCATGAAGAGGGTCATGGAGAGAAGTTGAGGCTTTCATCATGCAGCTGGGTTGGAGTACCTAGGAGATGCTATTAGTGAAAGTGCAGCCCAGTTAGAGCAGAAGACCCCAGTGATTTGGAGTTGCCAAAACCATGGGATGACCACCAAGAACAGCAACAGCTATGGAGTGGAGCAGCTGGAACCTAGAAGACAGCTTTGTGTGCTGCAGAGGACAGAGATGGAGAAGTGACCCAAGCCATTGGAGGAGCTCAGGAAACTGTGAGCAATCCCAGATAATTGGGCATTGAGTTATTTACACTTTTGGAGTGTGCTTTGTTCGGATTGTAATTGTGCCCTGGTTATTCCCTCTTGAAGTGAGAAAGTGTTTAACTTAATTTTTACAGTAGCCTATAGTTGAGGGATTTTAAACTTTTAAAAGAGACTATCAATTTTAAAAGAGATGATATTGTAAAGGAACTTAATTTCTAATGTGTTTGAGATGTAAAGACTGTGTTACTCTTAAAGTTACTTAGGTTTTTAATTTGAGATCTTGGGAATGAATGAGAAAGAAAAGTTTATTGCTTAACAGTGATGTGTTTGTATGTGAAGTTGACAAACGGTTAATTATGCTGTCTAGTTTTATGTCAGCTTGACACAAGCTAAAGTATCCTGAGAGGAGAGGACCTCAGTTAAAAAAATGCTTCCATAAGGTTGGACTTAGGCAAACTTCTGGGGCATTTTCATAATTAGTGATTGATGGGGAAGGACCCGTCCCACTGTGAGCTGGTGGTCCTGAGTTCTGTAAGAAAGCAGGCTGAGCAAGCCTGTAAGCAGCATCCCTTCATGTCTTCTTGCATCAACTCTGGCCTCCAAGTTTCAGCCCTGCTTGAGTTCTTGTCCTGACTGTCTTCAGTGATGGACTATGATATGGAAGTGTAAGCCAAATAAACCATTTCTTCTCCATGTTGCTTTAGAACATGGCGTTTCATCACAGTAGTAGTAACTAACAGTAGTAACCATAATTAAGACAAGTTAGACAAGGTATGTGCCATCATAGCTGGCCCCAGCCTCTCCTGCAGGTAGATGTGGAACCATGTAATTTATTTATTCTGGCCAGTAAAATGATAGGCATTTTTAGGATTGGCCAGGTCACCATCCTAGCACTGTTCAGCATGCACTTTCTGTCACCTTACAGGCTATGATGCCAATATGTCAAAATAGAAAGACAACACAAAGGCACACTACACATACACGCACGCACACACTCACACACAGAAGAGGAAAGTGTTTGAGAATGTAGTTACTGCTATAGGAGACTCTCTTGAGACCCCAGGATGTGAAAGATGAAACTTTTCTTTGGAAAGGGCCTAGAATCTCTGTGCTAATTCACTGACACCTCACACTCTGGCCCATTTGGATGTCTTTGCTTCAAGATTGAATTTGAGCTGGGCAGTGGTGGCACACGACTTTAATCCCAGCACTGGGGAGGCAGAGGCAGGCAGATTTCTGTGAGTTCCAGGCCAGTCTGGTCTACAAAGCTGCACAGAGAAACCCTGTCTCAAGAAACAAAACAAAAGAATGCATTTGAGTGGCTAGTCCCATGCCCATAGCTGAATCTCGGGCTCCTGGAATCTTGCTCAATTCTTTCTGTTTCACTAAAGCTGCCTGCCTCTCTTGGAGACTTCAAGGTGGAAGCATCTCAGAATGTGAGGCAGATGGTCAGTATTCCAACACAGTGTCTCAACTACAGGTGCTTCTTGGGGTGGGGGTAGCTGTGAGGCATGGCTGGAATGACCCTTCTTAATCTCAGATTCTTGATAGTTTGTGTGGAGGTTAAACAGGATTGTAGGAGATCCAGCATTATCCTGAGTGTCACTGCATGTCATTTGAGCACTCTAATTCTAGTTAAGATAATCACAAATGTCTTGAGGAACTGATAGAAGCCCCTGGGATGGGATACAAAATCAAATCACTGATTATCAAAGACCACTAAGATGGAGATGTGGACTCCAAGTTTTTTATTTCTTTATTTATTTTATATAACGAAGTCCATTTAAATGAAAACAAACATTTATATACAATATTTGGCTATTTGGGCGTCATTCTTTCCAAACTACTTCCTGCTGGTAAGGGGCACTGTCATGGGGGATTCGAAGAAGATGCAGAAATCCTGGCTATAGTCTGTAAGGCTGTTTCGAATGTAGGATCACCTGGTACTCTGTTTCAGGGGGTCTGGCTTAATCAAACCACATTAGTCTGGAAGGAATCCACAGCTTTTAATTTTCTGTGGAAACAAAAATAGAAATCCTTTTCCCCAGTAACTTGTCCTTCAACTTTAAATTTTGGAGTCAAAGCATTTTTCTTTTAATTTATTATTTTACATGTCAATCCCACTTCCCTCTCCCTCCCTCCTTCCTTCCCTCCCTCCCTCTTACCCTCTCTGTCCTCTCACATGCACCCTAATCACCCTCCCCTCCCATCCCCCCACCCCAATTCCATATGTAGGGGAATGCCATCCAGTTGGGCTCATGTAGAACTGACAGGTCATGTGAAGTAGAGACTAGGACTTCTTTCCTGTCTCTAGATTAAGGCAGTTATCCCTCCATGGGGGATGTGTTCCCAAGGTCCTTTTGTGCGCCAGGAATACATCCTGGCTCCACTGTCTGAGGTCCCTTAGACTGCTCAGTCCTTCTGGCCGAGACCCATATTCAGGGGGGCCTGAGTCAATCCCATGCTGGCTTCCCAGCTATCAGTCTGGCGGCCCTTTAGCTCCTCCTGGTTCAGGGAAGCTGTCTCTATGTTTCTGCCACCTGGTCTTGTCCTCTCCATCTGCATCTGAGTTCTACTTTGACTCAGTGTTTATGTATGGGTGTTTGCTCCTGTTTCCAACAGGTATTAGATGAGGGCTCCATGGATAAGTTAGTTGTTGATCTCACTCTCTGGGAAGGGCATTTATGGTAGCCTATCCACGGATGCTCAAATTGTTAGTTGGCGGCAGTCTTGTAGTTCTCTAGACCTTTCTTTGTGTTCAATTTTATCTACAAACCAATATTGGCTCCCTCTTTTATGTTCTCTCTCTCTCTCTCTCTCTCTCTCTCTCTCTCTCTCTCTCTCTCTCTCTCTCCTGTTTTCTATTTCTAATCAGGATCAATTTTCCTAGTCACACGTGTTTTCCTTTCCTCTTTCCTCCCCCTTGTTTTCTCCTAATTCTCTCTCCATTTGCTGCCCCCTCACTTCCCCTGTGCTCTGGGGGACTTGTCCCTTCCCCCTTCTGTGAAGGACTTTATATGAATTTCTTAGAATACACCTTGTATCCTAGTTCTTCTGGTGGTGTGAATTATAGGCTGGTGATCCTTTGATCTAGGTCTAAAATCCATATATGAGTGAGTACATACTATGTTCCTCTTTTTGTGGTTGGGTTACCTCATTCAGGATGGTTTCTTCAAGTGCCATCTAGTTGCCTGCGAATTTCAAGATACATACATACATATATATATATTTTTTTTTTTTGCAGAGTAGTATACCATTGTGTAGATGTGCCACATCTTCATTAACCATTCTTCAATTGAGAGGCATCTAGGTTGCTTCCAGGTTATTGCTATTACAAATAGTGCTGCTATGAACATAGTTGAACAGATGTCTTTGTTGCATGGATGTGGAACATTTGGGTATATGTCTAAGAGGGGCATTGCCGGGTCATGTGGTAAACTAATTCCCATTTTCCTGAGGAACCACCATACTGATCTCCAAAATGGCTGTATGAGTTTGCACTCCCACCAGCAGTGGAGAAGTGTTCCATTTTCTCCACATCCTTTCCAGCATGAGTCATTATTGGTGTTTCTAATTTTAACCATTTGGCAGGAATAAGGTGGTATCTCAAAGTTGTTTTGATTTGCATTTCCCTGATAGCTAAGGATGTGGAGCACTTTCTTAAGTGTCTTTCAGCCATTTTGATTTCCTCTATTGAGAATTCTTTCTTCAGTTCTGTACCCCATTTTTTAATAGGGTTATTTGGTGTTTTGTTGACTAGATTCTTGAGTTCTTTGTGTATTTTGGAGATCTTTTCCCAGTCTGTGGGCTGCCGTTTGGTCTTGTCCACTGTGTCCTTTGCCTTACAGAAGCTTCTAAGTTTGAAGAGGTCCCATTTATTAATTGTTGCTCTCAGTGTCTGTGCCCCTGGAGTTATGTTCAGGAAGCAGTCTCCTATACCAATTTGTTCAAGGGTACCTCCACTTTCTCTTCTAAGAGGTTCAATGTGGCTGGATTTATGTTGAGGTCTATTTGGACTTGAGTTTTGTGCATGGCGACAGACATGGGTCTATCTGAAGTCTTCTACATACCATCATCCAATTGTGCCAGCACCATTTGTTGAAGATGGTTTCCTCCTCCCACTGTATATTTTTAGCTGTTTTGTCAAAAATCAGGTGTTCATGGATGTGTGGGTTAACATCAGGATTTTCTATTAGATTCCATTGTCTACCTATTTTTGTGCCAATACCAGGCTGTTTTCAGAACTATAGCTCTGTAGTAGAGCTTAAAGTTAGGAATGATGATGCCTCCTGAAGTTCTTTTATTGTATAGGGTTGTTTTAGCTATCCTGGGTCTTTTGTTTTTCCCATATAAAGTTGATTATTATCCTTTAAAGATCAGTGAAGAATTGTGGTGGGATTTTAATGGGGATTGCATGGAATCTGTAAATTGCTTTTGGCAAGATTGGCATTTTTACTATATTTATCCTACCTATCCAAGAGCATGGGAGATCTTTCCATTTTCTTTAATTTCTTTCTTTAGAGCCACAAAGTTTTTATTATATAGGTCTTTTATTTGTTTGGTAAGCATTACACCAAGATACTTTATGTTTCTTGTGGCTATTGTAAAGGGTGATGTTTCTCTGATTTCTTTCTCAGCCCCTTTATCATCTGTATAGAGTAGGGATAATGATTTTTTTTGAGTTTATCTTATATCTTGCTAGTTTGCTGAAGGTGTTTATCAGCTGTAGGTATTTCCTGGCAGAGTTTTTTCAGTCATTAATGTAAACTATCATATCATCTGTAAATAGAGACAGATTGACTTCTTCCTTTCCAATTTGGATTCCCTTGATCTCCTTTTGTTGTCTTATAGCATTAGCTAGAACTTCCAATACGATATTGAAATGATATGGAGAAAGAGGGAAGCCTCATCTTGTTTCTGATTTTAGAGGAATTGGCTTAAGTTTCTCTCCATTCAGTTTTATGTTGGCAGTTGGTTTGCTGTATATTGCTCTTATTATGTTTAGGTATGTTCCTGTTATCCCTGATCTCTTGAAGACCTTAATCATGAAAGGGTGTTGGAGTTTGTCAAAGGCTTTTTCAGCATCTAGGGAGATAATCATATGGTTTTTCTTTTTCAGTTTGTTTATATGGTGGGTCACATTGATAGATTTTCATATGTTAAACCATCCCTGCAATCCAGGAATGAAGCCTAGTTGGTCATGGTGGATGATTTCTCTGATGTGTTCTTGGATTCAGTTTGCCAGTATGTTTTGAGTATTTTTGCATCAAAGTTCATGATGGGATATTAGTGTGTGGTTTTCTTTCTTAGTTGTGTCTTTGTGAGGCTTGGGTACGAAGGTGATTGTGGCCTCATAAAAAGAGTTTGGTAATGAACCTTCTGTTTCTATTTTGTGGAACAGTTTGAGGAGTAATGGTGTTAGTTCTTCCCTGAATGTCTGGTAGAATTCTGCACTGACTCTATCTGGCCCTGGACTTTTTTTTGGTTGGAATGCTTTTGATGACTGCTTCTATTTCATTGAGGGGTATAGGTTTATTTAAGTTGTTTGTCTGTTCTTGATTTCATATTGGTAAGTGATAGTTATGTAGAAATTTGTCCATTTCTTTTGAATTTTCAATTTTTGTGGAATACAGATTTTCAAAGTATGACCTGAAAATTGTCTGGATTTCCTCTTTGTCCGTTGTTATGTTCCCCTTTTCATTTCTGATTTTTTAAATTTGCATGTTCTCTCTCTGCTTTTTCATTAATTTGGATAAAGGCTTGTCTATCTTGTTGATTTTCTCAAAAAACCAACTCTTCATTGCATTGATTTTTTTTTTTTTTTGTATTGTTTTCCTGGTTTCTATTTTGTTGATTTCAGCCCTCAAGTTGATTATTTCCTGGCGTCTACTCCTATGGGTATGTTCGCTTCTCTCTGTTCTAAGGTTTTCAGTTGTGCTGTTAATTCTCTTATGTGACTATCCTCTGTTTTCTTCATATGGGCACTTAGTGCAATGAACTTCCCTTGTAGCACTGCTTTCAAGGTGCCGTATAAGTTCAGGTATGTTGTATCCTCATTCTCGTTGAATATTAGAAAGTCCTTAATTTCTTTCTTTATTTCTTCTTTGACCCAGGTGTGGTACAATTGCACATTGTTCAGTTTCCATGAGTTTGCAGGTTTTCTGCTATTTGTGTTGTTGTTGAATTCCAATTTTAAAGTATGGTGGTCTGATAAGGTACAGGGGACTATTCCTATTCTCTTGTATCTGTTGAGGTTTATTATGTCACCTAGTATGTGATCGATTTTAGAGAAGGTGCCATGTGGAGCAGAGAAGAAGGTATATACTTTTGTGTTTGGATGGGATGTTCGATAGATGTCTGTTAACACCAGTGGAGACATAACTTCTGTTAATTCTTTTGTTTCTTTGTTGAGTTTCTGATTTGTGGTCCCGTCTAGTGTTGAGAGTGGTGTATTGATGTCTCCCACTATAAGTGTGTGGGGTTTTATATGAGCTTTGAGTGTTAGTAGCATTTCTTTTATAAATGTGGGTGCCTTTGTATTAGGGGCATAGATGTTCAGAACTGAGACTTTGTGTTGATGGATTTCTCCTGTGATGAATACGAAATGACCGTCTTCATCTCTTTTGATTAATTTTGGTTTGAAGTCTTACTTGTTAAGACCATTAATGTTGAGGGTGAGTAAGGGCCATTGATTGTTGATGCTTGTTTGTTTTAGGTTTGTTGTTGGCAGTGGTATTGTGAATATATTAGTTCTGCTTTACCCTTGGTTTCTGGTGCAGTTGGATTATCTGTTGCCTACATTTTTGTGGGCGTAGGTACCTTCCTTGGGTTGGAGTTTCCTTCTAATACTTTCTGTAGGGCTGGATTTATAGACACGTATTGGGGAAATCTGGTTTTGTCATTAAATATCTTGTTTTCTCCATCTATAGTGATTGAGAGTTTTGCTGGATATAGTAGCCTAGGCTGGCATCCGTGTTCTCTTAATACTTGTAGAACATCTATCCAGGACCTTCTGGCCTTGAGGGTTTCCATGGAGAAGTCAGTTGTAATTTCGATAGGTATGCCTTTATATGTTACCTGCCCTTCTTCCTTTGCTGCTCTTAATATTCTTTCTTTATTCTGTATGCTAGGTGTTTTGATTATTTTATGTCGAGAGGTCTTTTTTCTTTGGTCCAGTCTATTTGGGGTTCAGTATGCTTCTTGTACTTTCATGGGCATGTCCTTCTTCAGATTTGGAAAGTTTTCCTCAATGATTTTTTTTAATGTATTTTCAGCACCTTTGAGTTGGGTTTCCTCACCTTCCTCTATGCCTATTTTTCTTAGGTTTGTCCTTTTCACGGTGTCCCACATTTCCTTTATGTTTTGTGTTAAGGATTTGTTGGATTTATGATTTTCTTTGGTTGATGAATCTATTTCTTCTGGTTTATCTTCTGCGCCTGAGGTTCTCTCTTCCATCTCTTGAATTCTGTTCGTTATGCTTGCATCTGTAGTTCCCGATTTGTTGCTCAGTTTTTCTATTTCCATCATTCCTTCGGTTTGTGTTGCCTTTATTTTCTCTGTTTCAGTTTTCAAGTCTTGAACCATTTCCTTCACCTGCTTAATTTTTTTTTCTTGGCTTTCTCTACTTTCCTTAATGAATTTGTTCATTTCTTCCACTTTTTTTTGTTTGTTTTTTTCTCTATTTCTTTAAGGGATTTTCTCACATCTTCTTTGAGGGCCTCTATCATTTTTATGATGGTAATTTTTAAGTCGTTCCCTTCTGCTTCCTCTGCTTTGTTGTTGTGTTCCGTTCTAGTTGGTGTAGATTTCCTAGATTCTGGTGGTGTCATGCTTGTCTTTCTGTTATTAGGTGTTTTCTTGTATTGCCGTCTTCCCATAGCTTCTTCCAGTAGGTGTTGGTGGGGTCTCCCCCTCTCTCTATGGTACTTCCCCGGTGGGCTTATGTGTGTCATAGATTCAATATCTGTAGCTCTGGGTGGTCTAAGCTCTATAGGAGGTCTCTCCGCAGACATGGGCTGAGGGATGGTGTCAGCGATGAGGATCCAGTAGAAGATGCCTCTAGGCAATGGCTCTAGCCAATGGCTGGCAGAAGAGGACAAAGGCTGAGCTGAAACTTGGTACATTTCTGCACAATAGTTGGATCTCACTGAAAACTGGTACTCTCCAGCTGAGGCCTCTTTCTTTAGCTGAGGCCCTTCTTTGGGGGGTCAAGGATCTTGCTGGATCTTGCTGGCGGGAACTCAGAGTGGACCCACAGAGATAGGGGATCTCTGGGAGGGCCTTTGGACTCCAGTAGAGGACTGGAGGTGGGGTCAGAGATCAAGCAGTTGGAAATTACGGGTGGTCCCATGTGGATATGCAGGTCTCCTTTGTTCAGAGTTGCTCTGAGAACTCTCTGAAGTAGGGTGGACTGTTGGCTCCACCCTCTGTCCCAGTGCTCAACCAGAGTGGCGGGACAGTGGGCAGGGTAGGACACAGGGTGGGGGGGGCAGGCTCGTGGTGTGGATGAGTGGGGGTGTATCAGAGCTCCAAGGGTGCTCTCGATGGGGACAGGACACAGGAGCAGTGGGATCAGGGGCCAACTCAGGGAGTTGGGGGGGGGAGAGGTTGTAGGGGAGAGGCTGCCCCAATTGGGCCCAGACTCACCTCTCGCTGGCCGGGGGAAGAGGACAAATGCTGAGTTAAAACTTGGGAAGTTTCTGCAAGGTAGTGGGATCTCACTGGAAACTGGCACTCTCCAGGTGAGGCCTCTTTCTTTAGCAGATGTCCTGCTTTCAGGGTCTCCAAGTTTTCATCTCTGTAGTCAGAAAAGGTTTTCTGTTCATACTTGCTGTCATGTGTTGAGAGGTCCCTCATCATACATGAAGACTTGTTGAGCTTTAAGTTTGCCATGAGGGGAAATATACTGCTTAATATTTCTTCCTTTTCCCATCTAAATCATGGATAGATTCAGTGACTTTAGCTAATTTGACATATTATATTTTCCATGGATGAGTGAGTTTGATGGCTTTTCTGGGTGGCTCTGTCTTTTTGGGATTACAGTTGGGATATTGAGGTTACTATATCTGAAAAACTTGAGCATGGCTGGGAGGGTTTGTTTCTAACATACTTTCATTTTGTCACCTTCCAGCCATCTTCATAGGCTGATGGAATATCCCCACAGCACGGCAGCTAACTTCCTGAGGATGTGTCATGATAGTTAATGTTGAATGTCAACTTGACAGACTCTAGAATCACTTTAGAGTCGTGCCTCTGGGAAGATCTGTGGATGATTCTTTAGATGATATGAACTGAGGTAGAATGACCTGCTCTTCCTGGGTGGCACTATTCCATGGGTTGCAGGTCCAGCTTGTATAGAAAGGGGAGGTTAATTGAGCACTCAGTGCTCTGCTTCCTGGCTTCAGGTGGCAGTGTGACCATCTGCTTTATCCCCCTGTCACCATCATGGTATAGCCTTGAACTAAAATGATAAACCTTTCTCATCTGTAGTTGTTTTTTGTCAGGGGTGTTGGAATAGTTATAAGAGAAGCAACTAATACATATGGGTTCTAAGAGAAAATGAAGACAATAAATAAACTTCAATACCTTCCATAACTGAGTCTCTGAAGTCACATGCAATCAGTTTGCTTACTCTTATTCATCAAAAGCAAGCCATAGAGCCCAGGCCACACTCAAGAGAATGACATCTGTACTCTGCCTCTTGAAAGCATCCAAGAATCTTTCCAAACTGTTATGAACCCTCCTCCCAAATAGTGCCAAGGTATCACTTTGTACAAACTGGCTTGCAGGCCAGTGCTACATGATTTTCCACCCTCCAACTCTGCTTCCTACAGAAATGTCATACAGAGTCCCTTGACTGTGGCTGTAGCTCACCTTTTGTCCCTTAAGAAACATCATCTGATAAATGTGGTAGTTATACATTTAGAAAGTTTGGAAATTGAACTCTCCCAGTTTTTTAGGGCATTTCTCCAGAGCATTTGTGATCCCAGTTCCAAGGCTGACAGAGGAACCTTGATTTGTGTTTCCTTTTCATAATTTAGAATTGTGACTGGGAATTGACTGTCCAGCTGGGACCAACATTGTTAACTCTTGCTTATATCTCAGAATATGGATGAAAGTGATTTGTATTTTTCTTGAGTGTAGCCTGAAATCATGGCTCTCTACATGTTTGCCCCTAGAGGTAGATGCACCAGAGGCTGCCAAGTGGAAATGGGAGGTGGAGCTTCTTTCAACAGAGTGCTAAGCACTGACTCTTCCCAAGCACCATCAGGGTTTTCATGAGTGAGACACAAGCATCTACCCTTTTAAAGCTGTACAATTTTAGTCTTTATTTGTTATAGCAGTACCATTATCTGATACTCACTCTTGATTGTATGGCTTTGGGGAAGTTACTAGTCTTCCTTATTGCCTCTAAAACGGAGATAAAGAGGCTACTACCTCTTGAGATTATTATAATGGATAAATGCAGTCAATCACAATAAAAAGTGTCTGGGTCACCCTTAGTATGTGCTCAGTTAGGTTATCAATTCCTTTACTTATTAACCTCACTAAAATGCCATTTGCCAAACTCTGTCACATGGAAAAGACTGTTGCTTCAAAGAAAGTTTCCTGTCTTGATATGCTAGTTTCCAGTGAGGGTTGAGCTACAAGACAAAGCTGTTGTGTAGTTTGGTTTAGCGAGAGTAGTGGGCCTGGGTCTGTGTGATTTTCCTTTGGTGTCCTAGCTGTCACAGACTTGAGGGGTGTTTCTTGCTATGTGCATAGGCGATGTCCTCATTAGACAGATGTCTCCTGAGACCCAATGTAGAGCACTGAGGGGACTACTAGCTTCTGAAGGTCTGCTGATGCCACACAGCCACGTAGGAGCCCTTGCCTGACTTTTTCACTATCTGGCATGCAGAGGCTGAAATCACCCTTTGCCCTTTCCCTCTTCCACAACCACTGTTGCTCTGCTTAGTCTGAACCCCTACTTGCAGAACTGTGGAATGGCCATTTTTGTTTTCCATTCCAGCTGGGTGTGGGGCTGGGTACCAGGGAGGCAAGCACTCAGTTAGAGCCATTTCCACTCAGCTGGGTGTATCTAGCACTCTGCTGCTTATTTGTAGTATTGAGCTGGGAGAGGCACTGGGGAAGTGTTTGCTACCTCAACATTTTGGCTACTTCTAAATAAGCTGGGGATTTATCGAGGTCAGCAATGGCTGGATGATCAATAAGGCATTTCAGATAAAACCCCATTTTTGCCTCTAGCAAATTCCCAGCATTACTTTGCCTTTGTAAACAACTTCTTAAGGAGTGTTGATTGTAAATCATCTTGGATGTACCTTTATATCCCTCATGCCATATATTTCTCCTAATAACTTTTCATGGTGGTCAAGAAGAGATACTTGTATCAGTGAAGGCATCGAAGCTCAGAGGATGAAGTTGATTCATCTGATGTTAATGTATGTTTGTGGGGGGGGCAGATTAGGATCCCAGGCTCTTAGGTCTAGGACCCTGCCTGGCACAGTGTTCAGCATCTTACTTAGCAATATGCTCAGAAACCTCCCTGACCTGGGTCAGTGCCCTCCACCCTCACATCTGAATAGCAGTGTTTACTGCTGGGTGGGCTGCAGGCAGCCACATGTCCAGTGACGTTCTTGAGGCTGTGAGGTTATCTCATCTGCTGTCTGGGCAGGCTAGTTGGTGATCACATTTTCCTTTGGACCTAATTACTTGAAAAGACTACCTCACGGTGAATCCATTGAGCTGTCTTCTAAGCAGCCTGCAGGCACATGCAAGCTAAAGCCGAGACTTGCCTAGGAAAGAAAAGAGCAAGCATGGATGGTCTGCAATGAAGGACCTAGTGCTAACTGTGTGGGTCCAGAACATCTTTGCATGTTTCTCACCTACCCAAGAGAAACATCCTCTGAACTGTGCTCATCTGGATTTAATGATGATGGAGAAAGGGCTGGACTCATTCCTGGGACACTTGCAGGGAGAGAGCTCAGGAAACACTGACATCCTTGGGCCTGGCTTGAAGCTTTCAGCACAGCAGTTCTGCCTCCCAACTCTTAGTTTCCTGTGTCTGGCAGTGACCCTCTCCCTACCTGCAGAGCTAGACTAAAATCATGTTGTCATTAAAAGCTATGAATTCACCTGTGTGTAAAAAGCATGGCTATGTACCAGGGTAGACCAAGTATTGAGCAGAGGACAGATATATCTTCTAACCTGCTGTGGCCAGAAAGAGCAGATATGGGTTGTAGACAATGAGTATCACCTATTGTGGTTTGGATGCAAAATGTTCTCCAGAGGCTTGTATGTTTGAACACTTGGTACCCAGCAGATGGTGTCATTTTGGAAGGTTGAAGCACTTCCCTGGAAGAAGCCAGTACCTACCTTGAACTTATGATTGGCCCCACTTCCTATCATACCCTGCTTCCTGAGTAGAGGTACAGTGTGACCAGCTACATCACACCCCTGCTGTCCTGGTTTCTCCTTCATGGCGGACTGTACTCAGCCAGCCAGCCAAAATGAGGTATCCCTTTCTTAAGTTTTCCCTATTGTTTGTGGCAATGAAAATAAAGTAAGATGCAATCCTTTAACTAGAGCCCACTGTCTTCTGTCCTGTCAATTACCATTTAGCATAGGTTGGAGCTAGTTCCTAGGCTCACAAGAATTGACTTTTTAGGAACTTGATGAACTTCTCTCTCCTCCTCTTCCCCACTCTCTTTGCAGGGCTTGAGGATGCTGGGCAAGCTCTGAGCTATATCACCAGTCCCTTTCTACCTTTTAGTTTTGAGGAAGGGTTTCATTATATTGCCTAAGATGGGCCTTCTGAAAATTTGGAAGTATCAGGTCCAGCAAACCAAGTTATTTATTTCCCCTCCCCACCACATATTGTTTTCTGATCTGGATAGGTCCAGGGATTGAACCCAGGGTAAGCATTTCAACTGAGCTAACTCCTGCCCAGATATACTTGTCATAGGCTCTAACTGGCTGTAGTAGTAATGTGTGCACCAGGGTACTGATAATGCCTCTATGGGTCAGTTGCTAAACAACAGCATAGCACTAAGGGTTGCCTGGGAGGAGCTTTTCTGAGCTCAAAGCCAGGGAGCTCTAGATGCTGCTGGCCGAGCCTTACATTTACATATGTCCTATCAATGACTTCCAGGAAACCTAACTTCTGAGTTGGGGTGACCTATGTTCATTCTCTCCTTTACTCTGCTCTGGCAGGTGCACGGCAGGTTGCCATGTCTGCCCTGCAGGTTGGGAATTCTGTGTCCTCTCAGTTAGGGGAGAGGCCCATCAACCTTCAGATGACGGTTGCTATTTCTCTTGGCACTGCCTGTCAGGCATGTGCAAAGCCGCTTGCTCTGACCTCCAACTTTGCCTTTTCTTCTCATCATGAACATGTTGCCTCCATCTCAGCCCTAAGGCTGATTGCCACCATCTGCTCCCTCCCCTCCCTTACTCTCAGGGTGGTCCCTCTGCTGGGCCAGCATACACTTCCAAGGACCCATAGGGATGTGCCACTAAATAACATAGTTGCATTTTTTGAACATATTTATTTTTATTCCATGATTATCTGAAGGAAGCTCTCTAGCTTTATCCTCATTGGTTCTCGGTCAGGGACTATCGAATATGATCTCATATTTGGGGACAACTCACTGTGTGTAATAATGGACATATACACCCCACAGGTATTGTGTTTCATTCTTTTCATAAAGACTCATGACGGAGATGTTTCTCTTAGTTGCACATTACTGAGAGGGATCAGTTGGCAGCTGTGTATTGCTCATTGGCGGTGAGATGGGGATCCCAGCACAGGCCTGTATGATTTCACAGCTCATACTTTTCATACCTGTGCCATTCTGTCCCTTCACTCTCTCCATGAGATGGCATGATGATCAGGAATGAGGCAGAAAGCTGACTCTGGCTGCAACTGCACCTAGAAAGCTCTTGGAGACTAGTGGAATGTGGTGTCCATGAAAGATTTAAAGGGGGATCTGAAGATGGCTTCTCTGGGGTTAAGAAGGGCACTGAGTGGAACAGTCTCGGAATCTTTCCATTGCAGGATGTAACAGTTTTGTGGCAGTTGTAACAAAGTTTGATAAACTAGGTGGTTTCATATACATAAAATTGTCTGCTTATGGTTCTTTAGAAGTCCCACATTGGGGTGTCAATAGAATTGGCTTCTTGAGGGCTCCATGTCTCTCCCCTGGTAGTAGCTGCTGGTAGCTTGGTGACAGCTGTGGTATTCCATGGCTTATAAAACATTGTTTTAATCCCTGTATTAATCTTCTGTGGCATTCTCTGTGTATCTCTGTATCTTCATCTAAATTCTCCCCCTTTTATATCGACATTGTTTATAGGAGATTAGGACCAACCCTAAAGATTTCTTATTAATTTATTGTATATCTTCATTGACTCTCTCCAAAGAAGATCACATTCTGAGGCACAGGGTGTTAAGTCTTCAACATGTAAATTTTAAGGAGACACATTCCGGCCCATAATTGTGTGTCCATATGAGCTGTCAAATGGAGAGAAATGATTTAAAGGAAATTTTGGTTTTCCTATTTCACATTACAAACATGTTTATGCATTGCAACTTCCGATAAAAATGAGGCAAATACATGTTCTCTCTTCTGGAATAATTCCTATCTCCTTAAAATCACACAAAATAATCCTCAGTTGTTTGTCATGTGTCATGTCCTTTGAGAACCCCAGGCCTCATTTCTGAGGGAAGAGTGAGACATATATAGGCAACGCTTGACCCTCTCTAGATGTCTGTATATTTTCCTTCTCCACACTCTATGGGTTTTATTTTGACTCTTCCTCTTTGAATATTTGCTGTCTTGCTGGCAGATTGCTCATCACAGTTGAGGTCTTGGTAACTAATATGCAAATTATCAAAACTCTGGTGGCTGTTAGGAGCCATGTCTGTGTGGCATGGTCCCACCTGTGGACTAGATCTTCATAGACCTGGTAGGGTATGGTCAGCAAGGGAGAAGAGGAGAAACCTCAGCTATGTAGGAATGCTGCTTTCCCACTGGGACTGAGGGGGCTTCAGATAAATGGGGCCATGGAAGAAATGGAAATGGCTTACTTAGCTCCTTGGTGCTTTTGAGAACACACCCTTGAGTCCACAATGACCTTCCCATCTAGCAGATTTCTCTTCCCATCATAGGCTGAAAAACTTTGGAGCCTGGTGGTGACTCTCAAGCTCTGAGAGCAACTTTGTTCTTTCTCCCAAACACTCAGAAGGCACATTTCCCCTGACCTCACCACTTACTCACCCATTCTTCAGTCAGCCAAGGACAAGTTTGGCCCAAAATGGGGTGAAGTGTGGAGGAGAGAATATTCTGGACCAAGGTACAAGGGTCAAAGGTTGTAGAAAACATGGCAGATGCCAAAAATGAAATTGGGTAGATCTGGATGGGTTGAGAGGGAGGGAAGCCCCTTCAGGAAAGCCAGTCCCTGAAGACTACATTTACCCTGAAAAAGTGAGGTTTTCATGTCTGAGAGGGGCGTGGTGGATCCCTCTGGATTTGAGGCAGGGAGTAATTGGGGTGGAGATGGGATCAGAGTCAGGTGATGATTGAAGAGATTGTTGCAGTAATCCAAATATTGACCTACTCACTTGTCAGTTCCCGAGTCTCCATTCTGAGTCTCTGTGGGGGAAGGGTCAAGTGAAGTGGAGGGGGTAACTCTATCCATTGCTTATAGGATAGCTCAGCCTCTCTTTGGATAGGGCAGCCTGTTTCAGGCTGAGCCCTGTGCATTTTTCTCATCCTAGCAAAACCACTGGGGGATCAGGAGGCCGTTGGCTGTGTTTCCTGCTTCACAAGGAGAGCTTTGTTTGAAGAAGTTTCAGAGTGCAAAAGTCAGATTGAATACAATGGACACACAAAATGAAATTGCTCTTTACAAGAAATACAGGTGCAATAAAATGGAAATACACTTGTTTTAACACGGCAAATGTCCTGAGGATTTCTAAAGGCTACTGAGCGGGTTAAGCAGAGGTGGATGGGAAACAGGAAAGCTGTTTGCAAAAGGTGTGTGAAGATTGAGCGTGTGGGTGCTGGGGGTGGGGGGAGGGTTATGCTATCTGGAAGTGTGGATCCTCCTTACACCAGTTACAACAGCCATTCCAACACAGGGGCTGCACTGGGGTATGAGAACCATCCATCTCTCCACTCTGCACAACTGTACCCCTTCCGTTGGCATTCTTCCATAGTCAGAGCTACTCTGTGCTCAGCTTGACTGACAAGTGGCTTTATGGACACCTGTTGCCACCCCAGTCCCGAACTAAGGGTCATGGAGAGAAAGCAAAAAATTTACACACCGAACATGGAAATAGGAACACTCCTTTCTGAAATCGAACACTTTAATAACTGGTTAAGGCTTCTTTCTGGGACATGAGTGAGGACTGTATGCTAGTCTTCATCTGTTAAGAGGCATTCATTAAGTGCCTGCTGTTTTCCCACATTGCTGGAAGGCTCATTTTGCAATCAAGACTCAAGCTGCAAACTGGCAGTTTTCAGGTGGAACATGTTTTGTTTGAGTGGAACGGTGCCTTTTGTATTTCTTTATTTCAGTCAAAATGCCGTTTGAAAAAAATGCATTTGCCAGCGAATCATAGCCATCTGACCCCAGGCACTCCTTTGCTGGTAGTTTGTGTGAGGAGAAGACACCCATGTCTATGAACAAGTTGTATCCCTTCTATTCAAGGTGTGAGTCAAGGTTCTGGGTAGACTGAGTTGGCAGGAGGTACCCGAGAGAGCCTCAGGGTGAGGCTGGGAGACATTGGCAGTGTACTTAGTCTCTGAAGTCAGAGTGGGTAGAGAGCCACTGAACTTCTGTTTGTGCTTGATGTAGCTTTCATTTCAAGAGCTTTGGACTTTGGTCCCCAGACAAGTTGGAGTTTAGAAGTGATAAGTGATTGGAATGACTAAACAGGATGCTTGTGAAATGAATTTGGGTCTATTTTGGGAGGAGGAGGTGGGGACTAATTACTCAGCCTGAGCCTCATCTGAGCTCATTTTATCCTTCTCCTCATTCATTCTCAGCTTCATCCTATGATGCATGATGGGAGCTGGTGTTTTAGGCAGCTGGGTTATGTACCTCCCACTCAGGAGTTCTTGTGCCTTCTTATTCATCCAGTCACCCATTAAACATATGTTCATTGAGCACCTGCTATGTGCCAGACACAGTCTCAGGTGCTGGAGTACAGCAGTGAATGAAACAAAACAAAAACAAAACAAAACAAAGCCTTCTCATGTATGTATAGGAAGGAGGGGGTGGGGTACAGTGAAAGAAATTAGGAAGTTGTGGCAACGTCATGATGGAAGGGTTTATGTTATTTCGTAGTTATAAGGAATACAGCCTATGGTGGCAGGAAAGGCACAGCAGCAAGAGCATGAGTCACATTGTGTCTGCAGTCTCAGGAAGCAGAGGGAGAAATGATGTTTAGTTCATTTTGTACGTTTTGCTCAGTCTGGAACTCCAGTGCATGGAGTGGTGACTCTAGCAGGTTGACAGTCAACATTAGCCATCACATAGGTGGAAGCCAGGAGTCAGTGGGGGCTACTGCAGCAGTCCAGGTTGGAGATGAAGATGTCCTAGATGTGAGCAGTCCAATGCTTCTAGGGAGGAAAAGCTGAGTTGTTGGTGGATATGAAGACAGAAGGACCTTGGGCTTCCTGCTCAGTGATGTAGGTAGGGATCTAAGCGCTGCATCTCTGCACTCTGAATACTTTCCTGGACTCCAAATACAATATCAACCCATTTAGTCATCAGATATCCCATTTAGTTCTATTTTGTTCCTGCCCTATTGCACAGGGTTTGAAGTCCCCCCCCCCCGCATGGTTAGAATGGATCACACAGCTCATGAAGGGCAGGATTGTGGGGCACTTTTGCCCTAACTCAAGTTGAATCAGGTTCCATCGTTTCTAGTCCCAGTGAAAGATATGGGTGTGATGCTGAATGAAATTCAAAGCCACTCACCTTGGCAAGGTTGGGATCATTGTAGGCATGGATCAAATTCCTGAGGGTATCCACCATCATTCCCAGGTTTCCATGTCCTCGTAACCAAGAATTGGACCAGGGATAGTATGGACAGTGGTAGAAACAGGGACTTTTTATTAAGGGTGAAAAGCACTTCTAAAATGAAATGCAGGTCAGGAGATAATGAATGGTGCTGGGCCATGAGAACCATGCATCTGCCACCTCCTGCATTTGGATGCTGTGGGCTTTCCCCCTGAGCATGTTTTACCGTCCAGGTGGGAAGGGGTTTCCAGTTTTCCTGGCATCTGGTTTCTTTCCTATTCAAACCTTGATTGATCTCTTCACCCTACTCTTATGCTACAGGACGAAGCTTTGATGGGGACTTAGATGCCTCTACTGTGCTGTATTGGGGCCACAAATGGGGCCCCTTATATTCTCTTCTTCCCCCACACCCCCATGCTATGCCTATCCTCTGTAGTTGGGCTTTCAGTGGACTTTATTTGGCACTACTTTTTCTTTCATTCTTTTCTATTTCTTTTTCTGGTCTTGGAGTTTCACATTTTCACAAAGGCCTGGACCATATGAAACCAGAAGTAATTCTGGTTGTGAACGAAAAGAACTAAATCCAAAAGAAATAGCTGTTCCAATTGGACACCATAGTCTAAATGCATACAGATGACAGAAAGCTTACTGTATTGTCCCACTGGTCCAAAATTGGTGCCCAGGGCTAAAACAGGATAGACAAGTCCTGTGAGCCAGTGAGCCTGCTAATACCTAGGGGCAGCTCTCATGTTGCTGCCACCAACCTCATCCTATGCCTCTCCTCTGCCTCTATGTGAGAGATGGGAGAAATGAGAAGGCATGAAATCAGTGCCAACACAGCAGGACAGGAGAATCTCTCACCTTTTAGTCCCCACCACCAAGTCAAGTCAAGTCAAGAGGCTTAAGACAACAGAGTGCTTCCAAGCAACATTGCAGCTAGTCACCAGCGTTCTGATCAGGTCCCACATCATAAATGGTAATAGGGGAGGAAAGGAAGCAGGGGTGGGCAATGGGAACACAGAGTGTCTAGAGAAGGGGCCACAGGTTTGTGTTTCTGTGGGCATTATGGAAGGTGAGTGAACTGGACATGTCCAACCTATTATATCATCTGCTCCCTAGGGGTTGTACACCCTGCTATAAGAGACTAGAGTGAGTGGTTGTATATAGAGGCAAGGGCAGGAGCCTGTCTAGCATGTAGGGACATATGCAGGGAGGGCAATGGCCCTTCAGAAGTTCCTTGTTGACAGCGGAGGTCAACAGAATGAATTAGCAAAACTTGCATTTCTTTCTCTGGCTCTCTCTATTCTCATACGAGAACATTCAGATCTTGAAAAGGTAGTAGGACCAAGGGACCAGAGTCCCCAATTCAATTGCCAGGCTCACTATCAGCCTTGTTTGGAAGTGGCAGAGGAGAGAAGTTGAAATTGAAATTAAGTTTGAGATTAAAATTTTAATCTGTATATGTGACTTTTAATAACCACAAGTGATCAGAAAGTTATGAAATTTGATGAAGGTGCTGTTAAAGCATGGGAACAGGAGAGGTGTTTGATTAAAAATGGAGAATTGGGAAGGTGCCTGTTTGCATCCAACATGCTCAGAAAGGCACTTTATAACTCCATAATGTAACAAAGATGAAGTATTCTAATCTACCCTGGACTGACCTCAGTTGCCAGTGAACAGTCTGGATTCCCTCAACTGCATCAGTTACCTAAAACCCCCCAGAGTGCATCCTGCCAGGATGTAGACTTCAGCATCACACCATTCAGGACACAGAAACAGGGGGTCATGATCTGCACATGTGTTCACTGAACCCTGATTGATTATTACATGAATAAAGTATATCCCACAGGGAGGATCCAAAGCCAGGTTTGCAAAAGCATCTTGAAGTTGGGAAGATTCCAAAAGAGGAAGCAAGCAGCTGCCACCTGACAAGAAGAGCCTTCTCTACACATGAAAGTTTCCTGGGGAACCTGGTAGGACTGAATTTTATGGATTGTGTAGAAAGTGACAGCTGGGGGGTCGTTGTCTGAGTTCTGAACCTATGGTATCAGGGAGTATGTCTAAACAGCTGGGATCTGTCTATTAATGGGGTCTAAAGACACAGCTCTTACTAAGGAAACAGTGACTGATTTTTAAAGATGGAAAAAATACTTTGAAACTCATAGTTCCTCCACCCCTTTGATAAAATAACTGGATTCTTGGCTTGTGGTATGTTCTGACCATTGTGCAATAGCTGCAGGTGTAATCTCAGCCCCTTTGTCCATGTGTGTAGACTTATAATCATTCCTCCTCATAACTGAAGGATATCCTGTTGTAAATTGCATGCACACCAAAGAGTCCTCACATGACTATTAGCATTTTGAAGATGATACATGCCACACTGCACAAAGTCTCTTCCAACCCATGGAATGTCTTCCTTTTGAACCATCTCATGGAGATTCTTTTTGGCTATGGGATTACAGAGCCTGACTGGGTCACTGTGGTTACCCACAGTGGCACTTTGTTGTGATCATGACCCAAAACATGTTTTGTAAGCCAGACACTCTAGTGAAGGTGTAGGTGGGGTGTCCTGTTGTGACATTCCATGGCCATAATCACACCATTTTAAAGAAGGAAATGCTCAGATCTTTGTAGACAACGTGATCACCATCATGTACTTTGAAGGAATTCTTAAGGTTCCTGTATCTAAGTAGGTTGGCTTTTATGTCTTCTTTGGGACATTTATCCATTCCTTCCTCCCATCTATGATCAGTTATAGTCAAACTCTGTAGAACTCACTTTCTCTTTGTTACTGAAGAAGCCAATACCCTCTAGAAAAAAAGAGTCTAAGTCTCTCATTTACTTTTAAATCATATTTAAGAAGCAATTCTTGTGCCTAGATTTCCTCAAAAAAGAAAGAAATTAATGTCTTTTGTAGGAAAATTGGTGGAACTAGAGATCATGTTAAGATAAACAAGCCAAACTCATTTTTTTTCTCCTATGTGGGTCTTAGATTATACATATGTATAAGTCATACATGTTCATTCTTTCTGATAAAAGAGAGTTGAAAGTGTGGAATCGGGGAAAAAAGTTAAAGGGTGGGATATACAGGAATGAAGTTATCTTACAAAACTCGCCACTATGTAAAATGAATATCAGATAATTTATTAAGTACAGATTAATGTGATGCAAAGACATGTTATCTTTTGTGTTTCTTTGACAGCTTTCAGAAGCAGAGTGATACATACTACACAAGAGGTGATACAGTGTTCTAGAGTCTGAGAGAGCATCATTGTGGAACCATGTGTGGTGTGGTTTGGGTTATACCACCTAAGCTACTGCACAAAGCTCCTCAATTAATACCAACTCAGGTATCTATGCCAAGAAAGAGCAGGCATGTAACCTCCATGGGACTGACTTGAGTCCTGGCCAGTAGCATCTTAGAATTAAAGACCTCGGTTGTTACCTAAGCCCCTAAGCCTCTAGATCACACCCCTACCATCACTCACACTGTTCCCAGCTCCTGAAACTTTCACCAGAAGCTGTCAGGCTCATGCAGGTGGCCTGTTTGCACTGTGTCAGGGACACCTTTGCCTCTCCTCTTGAGGCTGCACATCTGATGATTCCTTTTCCTACTATGGACCACACACATGGTATTTTGAAAAGAAATTATTACTTTGTGCCTTATTTCTGGATTCTCAGAAGTTTTAATACAGTGAATAAAGAAGTAGAAGTTTGAGCTGCCTCTGGATCAGGCTTTGCTTCAACCTTGTTCTTTGGTGAGTGTCTTTAATATAGATCCATACATCACATGCATTGCTCTTACATTGTTTTCACATAACTGTACTTGACACTTCATTTGACAATGTCAACATTCACAGTGGTTCTTCAATATGTTTGACAGTATCAGCCCTTAAAATGCTTTCACAATACTTACCCGTAAGCACCTCTGACAAGATCAGCATTTGAAATGTTCCACAGAGCTGTGTATTCAGTTTCCAATGCCGACAATTCCTGCTTTCATGGCATCCACACACAATGCCTGCCTGTTTATTCAGTTAACTTTTCCTTTTGAAAGCATAGGAAGCATCATATATATATATATATATATATATATATATATATATATATATATATTGACTTTGGGCAAAAAGATAAAGATTTAACCAATACTTTCATAAAACTTTAAGCACACTCAAAATCAAATAACCACTAACCAGCATTTACTGGACACGTGCTACGTGTCAGACAACCAGCCCAGGTGTTGCTATATAACAACTCACTTATTTCTTCCAACTCACCCTGGACAGGCCAGATCCTGTTACAGCCAATGAACTTCAGCTACTGATTGGTTTAACACTTCCAGTACACAGTTAGAAATATACTTGAGTTCAGCCATTGTTCTTAGGGCTTTGGGACATTTCCTCCTATTGTGCATCATTGTGAGAGTACATGAGCAAAGAAGTGCTTTACTGTTATTATTATTATTATTATTATTATTATTATTATTATTATTTTACATATCAATCCCAGTTCCCTCTTCCTCCCTCTTCCCCTCTCTCCCACCCTCCCATGGCCCCCCAAACAATCTCCTCTCCCACTCTACATGTAGGGTTATGTATTCCAGGAGGGGTCATCTAAATCTGACAAGTCATTTGGAGTAGGAACTAGGCCTTCCCTCCTGTCTCTAGGTTAAGGGAGTATCCCTCCATCCTAGTTCCACAGTCCAAGGTCCCTTAGACTGCCCAGGACTTCTAATTAAGATCCGTGTTCAGGGGGTCTGTGTCAGTCCAATACTGGATTCCCAGCTATCAGTCTGGGGGCCCATTAGCTTCTCCTTGTTCAGGTCTGCTGTCTCTATGTGTTTCTGTAGCCTGCTTCTTGTCTTCCCTCCCTGCATCTGGATTCCAGTTCAGCTCAGTGTTTAGTTGTGGGTGTCCACTTCTGTTTCCACCAGCTACTAGATGAGGGCTCCATGATGGTGGATAAGTTAGTTGTTGATCTCATTATCAGGGAAGGGCATTTATGGTAGCCTTTCCACTGTTGCTCAAATTGTTAGTTGGGGTCAGTCTTGTAGGACTATGGATATTTCTCTAGAGTCAATTTTCTCATCAAACTTATAATGGCTCCCTCTTTTATGATCTCTCTCTCTCTCTCTCTCTCTCTCTCTCTCTCTCTCTCTCTCTCTCTCTCTCATCTTGTCTATTCCTCCTGTGACTCAGCCTTCCTAGTCCCATGTATTTTCCTCTTCTCCCCTTTTCTTTCTCCTAGCTCCCTCTCCACTCACTGCCCATCCCTATTCCGAATATACTCAGGAGATCTTGTCCCTTTCCCCTTCTGTGAGGGACTTTATATGAATCTCTTAGAATCCTCCTTGTATCCTAGTTTCTCTGGCAGTGTGAATTATAGGCTGGTGATCCTTTGGTCTATGTCTAAAATCCATATATGAGTGAGTACAAACCATGTTCCTCTTTTTGTGACTGGGTTACCTCATTCAGGATGGTTTCTTCAAGTTCCATCCATTTGCCTGCTTTCAAGATATCGTTGTTTTTTTCCACAGAGTAATAATCCACATTTTCTTCATCCATTCTTCAGTTGAGAGGCATCTCGGTTGCTTCCAGGTTCTTGCTATTACAAATAATGCTGCTATGAACATAGTTGAACACATGTCTTTGTTGCATGGATGTGGATCATTTGGGTATATGCCTAAGATGGGAATTGCTGGGTCCTGTGGTAGACTGATTCCCATTTTACTGAGGAACTGCCATAGTGATCTCCAAAATGGCTGTACCAGCAGTGGAGGAGTGTTCCCCTTTCTCCACATCCTCTCCAGCATGTTTCTAATTTTAGCCATTCTGGCAGGAGTAAGATGGTATCTCAGAGTTGTTTTGATTTGCATTTCCCTGATAGCTAAGAATATTGCACACTTAAGTGTATTTCAGCCTTTTTGGTTTCCTCTATTGTGAATTCTCTATTCAGTCCAGTACCCCATTTTTAATAGGGTTGTTTGGTGTTTTGTTGACTAGTTTCTTGAGTTCTTTGTATATTTTGGGGATCAGCCCTCTGTCAGATGTAGGATTGGTGAAAATCTTTTCTGTGGTCTGCCTTTGGTCTTGTCCACTGTGTCCTTTGCCTTACAGAAGCTTCTCAGTTTGAGGAGGTCCCATTTATTAATTATGTGTCTGTGCTACTGGAGTTATGATCAGGAAGTGGTCTCCTATACCAATTTGTTCAAGGGTACCTCCACTTTCTCTCCTATGAGGTTCAGTGTGGCTGGATTTATGTTGAGATCTTTGATCCATTTGGACTTGAGTTTTGTGCATGGCGATAGTCATGGGTCTATCTGAAGTCTTCTACACACCATCATCCAGTTGTGCCAGCACCATTTGTTGAAGATGGTTTCCTCCTCCCACTGTATACTTTTAGCTGTTTTGTCAAAAATCAGGTGTTCATCGATGTGTGGGTTAATATCAGGATTTTCTGTTAGATTCCATTGTCTGCCTATTTTTGTGCCAATACCAGGCTGTTTTCAGGAGTATAGCTCTGTAATAGAGTGTAAAGTTGGGGATGGTAATGGCTCCTGACGTTCCTTTATTGTACAGGGTTGTCTTGGCTATCCTGGGTGTTTTTTCCCCATATAAAGTTGATTATTATTTTTTTAAGGTCAGTGAAGAATTGTGCTGGAATTTTAATTGGGATTGCATTGAATCTGTAGATTGCTTTTTGGCAAGATTACCAATTTACTATATTTATCCTACCTATCCAAGAGCATTGGAGATCTTTCCATTTTCTGGTATCTTCTTTAATTTCTTTCTTTAAAGACACAAAGTTCTTGCTATATAGGTCTTTCACTTGTTTGGTAAGCATTACCCCAAGATACTTTATGTTGTTTGTGGCTATTATAAAGGGTGATGTTTCTCTGATTTCTTTCTCAGCCCCTTTATCATCTGTATAGAGTAGGGATAATGATTTTTTTGAGTTTATCTTGTATCCTGCTAATTTGCTGAAGGTGTTTTTCAGCTGTGAGAGTTCCCTGGTAGAGTTTTTTTTGGGTCGCTTATGTAAGCTATCAAATCATCTGCATATAGTGAAAGTTTGATTTCTTCCTTTCCAATTTGGATTCTCTTGATCTCCTTTTGTTTTCTTATAGCTTTATCTAGAACTTCAAGTTCTCTTCTTATGGAGAGAGAGGTCAGCTTTGTCTTGTTCCTGATTTTAGAGGAATCACCTTAAACTTCTCTCCATTCAGTTTGATGTTGGCAGTTGGTTTGCTGTATATTGCTCTTATTATGTTTAGGTATGTTCCTGTTATCCCTGATCTCTCAAAGACCTTAATCATGAAAGGGTGTTGGAGTTTGTCAAATGCTTTTTTCAGCATCTAGTGAGATGATCATGTGGTTTTTCTTTTTCAGTTTGTTTATATGGTGGGTCACATTGATAGATTTTCATATGTTGAGCCATCCCTGCAACCCAGGGAGGTAGCCTACTTGGTCATTGTGGATGATTTCTCTGATGTGTTCTTGGATTCAGTTTGCCAGTATGTTTTGAGTATTTTTGCACCAAAGTTCATGATGGGATATTAGTGTGTGGTTTTCTTTCTAGTTGTGTCTTTGTGTGGCTTGGGTACGAAGGTGATTGTGGCCTCGCTAAAAGAGTTTGGTAATGAACCTTCTGCTTCTACTGTGTGGAACAATTTGAGGAGTATTGGTATTATCTCTTCTTTGATTTTTTGGTAGAAGTCTGCACTGGAGCCATCTGGCCCTGGGCCTTTTTTTTTTTGGTTGGAAGGCTTTTGATGACTGCTTCTATTTCATTGGGGGTTATAGGTTTATTTAAGTTGTTTGTCTGTTCTTGATTTAATTTTGGTAAGTGACAGTTATCCAGAAATTTGTCCATTTCCTTTGAATTTTCAAATTTTGTGGAGTACAGGTTTTCAAAGTGTGATCTGAAAATTGTCTGGATTTCCTCAGTGTCCATTGCTATGTCCCTCTTTTCATTTCTGATTTTGTTAATTTGCATGTTCTCTCTCTGCTTTTTTGTTAGTTTGGATAAATGTTTGTCTATCTTGTTGATTTTCTCAAAAAACCAACTCTTTGTTGCATTGATTTTTTTGTATTGTTTTCCTGGTTTCTACTTTATTGATTTCAGTCCTCAAATTGATTATTTCCTGGCGTCTACTGCTCCAGGGTGAGTTTGATTCTCTCTGTTCTAAGGCTTTCAGTTGTGCTGTTAATTCTCTAATGTGACTATCCTCCGTTTTCTTCTTCATATGGGCACTTAGTGCAATGAACTTCCCTCGTAGCACTGCTTTCAAGGTGTCGTATAAGTTCAGGTATGTTGTGTCCTCATTCTCTTTGACTTTTAGGAAGTCCTTAATTTCTTTCTTTATTTCTTCTTTGACCCAGGTATGGTACAATAGCGCCTTGTTCAGTGTCCATGAGTTTTTAGGGTTTTTGCGCTTTGTGTTGTTGAATTCCAATTTTAAAGATTGGTGGTCTGATAAGGTACAGGGGACTATTCCAATTTTTTTGTATCTGTTGAGGTTTGTTATGTTGCCTAGTATGTGGTCAGTTTTACAGAAGCTTCCATGTGGAGCAGAGAAGAAGGTATATTTTTTTTGTGTGTGTTTGGATGGAATGTTCTATAGATGTCTATTAAACCCAGTTGAGACATAACTTCTGTTAGTTCTTTTGTTTCTTTGTTAAGTTTCTGACTGGTGGTCCTGTCTAGTGGTGAGAGTGGGGTGTTGAAGTCTCCCACTATGAGTATGTGAGGTTTTATGTGAGCTTTGAGTTTAATAGCATTTCTTTTATGAATGTGGGTGCCTTTGTATTTGGGACATAGATATTCAGAATTGAGATTTTGTGCTGATGGATTTCTTCTCTGGTGAATACAAAATGACCGTCTTTATCTCTTTTCATTGATTAGGTTTGAAGTTTAACTATTTAGATATTAGGATAGCCACACCTGCTTGCTTCTTGGGTCCATTTGATTGGAAGATCTTTTCACAACCCTTTGCCCTGAGGTAATGTCTGTCTTTGAGGCTTAGATGTGTTTCTTGTTTGCAGCAGAAGAATGGATTCTGTCTTCATATCCATTCTGTTAGTCTGTGTCTTTTTATAGCCAAGTTAAGATTATTAATGTTGAGGGAAAGTAAGGACCATTGATTGTTGATGCTTGTTTGTTTTAGAATTGTTGGCAGTGGTATTGTGAATATATTTGCCCTGCTTTAACCTTGGGTTCTGGTGAAGTGGGATTATCTATTCCCTATATCTTTGTGAGTGTAGTTAACTTCCATGGGTTGGGTTTTCCTTCCAGAACTTTCTGTAGGGCTGGATTTGTTGATATGTATTGTGAAAATGGCTTTGTGATTAAATATCTTGTTTTCTTCATCTATAGTGATTGAGAGTTTTGCTGGGAACAGTAGCCTGGGCTGGCATCCATAGATTCTTAGGACTTGTAGAATATCTATCCAGGACCCTCTGGCCATAAGATTTTACATGGAGAAGTCAGGTATAATTTTGAAAGGTCTGCCTTTATATGTTACCTGGCCTTTTTCCTTTGCTGCTCTTAATATTCTTTCTTTATTCTGTATGTTAGGTGTTTTGATTATTATGTGTTGAGGGGTCTTTTTTCTTGGGTTCAGTCTATTTGGTGTTTGGTATGCTTCTTGTACTTTCATGGGCATGTCCTTCTTCAGATTGGGAAATTTTTCTTTAATGATTTTGTTGAATATGTTTTCTGCACCTTTGACCTGGGCTTTTTCTCCTTCTTCTATGCCTATTATTCTTAGATTTGGCCTTTACATGGTGTCCCACATTTCCTGTATGTTTTGTGTTAAGGATTTGTTGGATTTATGATTTTCTTTGGTTGATAAATCTATTTCCTCTAGTTTATCTTCAGCGTCTGAATTTCTCTCTTCCATCTCTTGTATTCTGTTGCATATGCTTGTGTCTGTAGTTACCGATCATTTGCCCAGTTTTTCTATTTCCAGCATTTCTTTAGTTTGTGTTTTCTTTATTGTCTCTATTTCAGTTTTCAAGTCTTGAACTGTTTCCTTCACCTGCTTAATTGCTTTTTCTTGGCTTTCCTTACTTTCTTTAAGAGATTTGTTCATTTCTTCCAATATTTTTTTTGTTTGTTTTTTCTTCCATTTCTTTAAGGGATTTTCTCACATGGTCTTTGAAGACCTGTATCATTTTTATGAATATATTTTTAAAGTCGTTCTCTTCTGCTTCATCTGCTTTGGGGGTGTTCAGGTCTAGTTGGTGTTGAGTCCCTAGATTCTGGTGGTGTCATGCTTGCCTTTCCATTGTTAGGTGTTTTCTTGTATTGCTGTCTTCCCATCGCTTCTTCAAGTAAATGCAGGTGGGGTCTCTCTTTCTCTCTATGGTACTTCCCCTGGTGGGCTAAGGTGGGTCAGAAGTTCGATGTCTGTATCTCTGGGTGGTTCAAGCTCTCTAGCAGGTCTCTCCTCAGGCAGGGTCCTGGCATGGGTGTCAAAGATCAGGCTCCTCCTGCAGAGGCCTAGCAAAGATTCAGCAGGGAGGGTCTCAGGATGTTCTCGTGGTGATAGGCAGATCTCTGGCTTGGGCTGGGAGCTCTGGCAGAGGACCAGGGGTGGGTTGCAGAGAACAGGCAGGCGGAGACTCAGGTTGTTTCTGCATGGATAGGTGGGTCTAGTGTGAGCAGAGCAGCTGCAGGAAGTTCCCAGAAGGTGGCAGGATTGTTGGATTCATCCTCTGTTCCAGTGCTCAACCTGGTAAGGCACAGGGTGAGGGGAGGGCAGGCTCTTTGCCAGGGTATGAGAGCATCATGAGTGCTGTCACTGGGGACAGGACAGGGTGGGGTGGGGGGGTGGGAGCGAGATTCAGGGCCAATCCAGGGAGTTCCCAGGGAAGGGTATGGGAAGGATTCAACGTGAACTGGTCCCAGACTCACCTCCAGCAGAGGCCTGGCAATGGGGGTAAAAGATCCAGCAGGCAGGGACTCAGGATGGTCCTATGGGGATAGGGGGATCTCTGGTCTGGACTCGGAGCTCTGCCAGAGGACCAGAGGTAGGGGTCAGAGCATGAAGAAGTGCTTTAAGGGCAAATAAAAATAGCCATTTCTTTCCTAGGGTATTGAAGGAGGGATCCGGGAAAGGGAAATATTTGATGGGACTTCAAATGTTCAGTACAAGTTGAGCCAAGTATAGGAGGCAGCAAAATGAATGTATACAAATAAATTTCAGATAACAGTTAATAGGTGACATTATCTAGGTCATGGGCACATGTGTGGAGAAAGCAGAGAGTGCATGAGCTGGAAACAAGTCTGGGAAGGGTTTTGACCTTGTCCAGGCACCAGTCCTGCATAATAAACTAATAAGAGACGGGTTTACAGGCACACAACTTTTATTGATACTGGCAGGAGCAGGAATTCTCAGAAATGAAATGAAACCCAAAGAAGCCTGAAGACTCTAGGGCTCAAATATTATTTTAACAAAGGAAATAGAATTTGGGTTTCAAAAGGAAGACAAATTGTAGGGGAAATGTAGGAAAGTGCCTAGCAAGTAAGTGTGTGTGTGTGTGTGTGTGTGTGTGTGTGTGTGTGTGTGTGTCGGGGCAAGTAGTAGGTAGGGGCTAATTCTGTTGATAAAAATTTATCTTTCTGTCGAGTTCTTTCTCTGGGGATGAGTCCCTTGACCCTTCTAGAACAGGATGGGAAAATTGGTGCCCTGTTTGCAAGCAGATGTGGGAGAGGCAGAGAACTCTCTCTGCCTGTGTGGGTTCCCTCTGCCTTCAGTGGATATTCCTCATGGGAAAGTGGGGGTGGGGTACTGTGATTCACTTCAAATACCATGCTAAGGAATCAGGATTTTATGATACAACAGTGAGATATTTTAAGCTTTAAGAGGCATGGTCAGATTGGTGTGCATGAAAATGCATTCTGGCTGTAGTCAGAAGGTGGCAGTCCCTGAGATGCTGGAAGTCAGGAGGACACTTCCAGTCTGGGCTTCACCCTGTAAGTGTGGCTGGGGAAGAAAGAGGGAAATGGAGAGAGAGACACAGACACAGACACAGACACAGAAACACACACACACACACACACACACACATACACACACACACAAAGAGAGATAGATAGATAGATAGATAGAGAGAGAGAGAGAGAGAGAGAGAGAGAGGAAGAAAGGGACCTGCAATTTCAATTTCCTGTGGGGCCTTTGTGGCTATACTGTCTGTGTAGGATTTTTCACTACTACTTTCCAGACTCAGCCCTGGAGAGGCTCTTGGGCTTCTCAAAGCCTGCGTGCAGAATACAGTGCACATTCCTCTTCCCTAACCCTTTGTGGGATCTCAGCAGCTGCACACCAGAAGCTGCCACTGTTAAGAATACCCTTCCTGCTCCTCAGCTGGCCCTTCTTGCTAAGCGCTGCACTTAGAGTCCTTTCTGCTGTTTTGCAAATGTTTAACACAAGAAAGAGATGGCTATGGGTGACAGGCAGTGACAACTTCAGTTTTGTTCATTTCAGGCCTTGGGCTGTACCCACAGATGCTTGTGGGCAAGAGCAAAATGGGAGCCCTTTACTTCTTTTTGGCGCAGATAGGCAGACAGGACTCCCTAACCCTTGTTTGGTTCTAGGACAGCATCAGAAAGCCACACTTCTTGGATCTACCTTCTGCCTTTCCTCTCTCCCTTCAGCTCCTGGGAGACCAAAAGCCCAGCCTAGTGCAGTTCTCTGGGGCCAGCTGTTCTCCTCCTTGGGAGAATTTCTCTCTAGAGCTGGTATTATAACTTAATGATGTTACCAATCAGGAGAAGGTAATTGATTGTTAAGTGAAAATATAAATTGTAATTGAATCTGTCACATTTCAGTTTTTCATTATCCCATGACAAGTCTCTTAATGTATTGGCAAAGGGCTATAAGGATAGGAGAGGGGATTGAGCGAGACATAGAGGGATCGGGACATTTGACTTCTCTTCCCACTCCCAGCACACGACAGTGGTAGGCATGCCCTTTCTAACCATCAACTGCAGCACTGTGATTCTTGCACATGTGAGTGTACACAGGTGCATCTATGCCATGTGTGAGATGGAGACATATGACAGAACATAAGTGAGGGCTCTTGCAGTCTGTAGTTGTCACATGTAGGCTTTGGATTGGTGTTTTTAGCTTCCTCCTGGCTGTTGAGCCTTTCATAAGGATATGTGGTCAGAGGCTTTGTGCTACCACACTTATTGACTTGATCTCATTTAATATTAAGGAGAAAGTATAGCATGGGCATTAGGAAGTAAATAGGAACCAAGCTGCTTGGATGTGTTTTGTCATTTTCTTCCTTACTGTTGCAGCCTGGGACACATTAATGGCCTTTCTGGCGTCTATTTTGTCACCTATGACGATGATAATACACATTTACTGTTTAGAGCTTTGTGAGGATCAGAGTTAACTTATGTAAAGCATTTGGAAAAACACATATGGAAAAATTCAGTAGTAATAAAAACAACTCTTGTCATTGATTCCAATACCAGGTGTTCAATGTTAGTGTGAGCCTAGAAGACAGAGCTTGAGGCCAAACTTCTCATTAAGCTCAAGCTTGATTGGGGCAGACAGGGTTCATCCCTGGGTAGCAGAGGGACATACAACCAGTGTTTCTGTCATCAAGATTTCTCTGAAGGGGCCCCATGAAATGAGGGCCCCTCTGAGTAGACGTCTAGGTTCAGAAGGAAGGGTTAGAGCTGGATTTTGAGGCTCTTTTCTGTTTCTTCTCCTTTGATAGCTAACCATTATTACACAGGGTTTTGGCTGTCTTGGATTTCTGGAATATAGCATCTAGCTTCTGATAGCTGCTAGAAAACATGTTAACCAGATCCAGTGCTATGTCTCCATACGCCACTTAAAGTGACTCAGATATTCTTGTAAATTTGTCTCCCCTCCTTTTCTTTCTCTCCTTTAAAAAAAATCACATGTGATAAACAAATATTTACCCTTAGTCTTCAGATTAAAGAGGAGCTAACACATTTTCTTAAAAGGATGACATCTCAGAAAGAAAATATACTCCCCTACACACACACACACACACACACACACACACACACACACACACACACAGAGAGAGAGAGAGAGAGAGAGAGAGAGAGAGAGAGAGAGAGAGAGAGGTGCACAGAGAGACATAGAAACACACACATATAAAAACCTGTTTTTAACTATATTTAGTATGGTACTGTCACACAGGATGTTCAATAAATGTGTTGAATAGTAATATTCTTCAACATTTCCACCCATTCGTAGCAGTTTGAAATGAAATGCTTACATCTTTAAGGTTCGAGTCAATGCATGCTGACAATGTTACACTCTTGTAGAACCACCATAGCAAACAATATGTAAAAGTGTGCTATCATTCTGGAAGCTTCTGTCATTCTCCTACTCCAATATTCGCTGACCAAAGGACTCTCCTCCTGGTGCAATCATTCCAATCACCTTTGATTTTTATTCATTCTTGTAGTTCATGTAAGTAAAAAGATATGGTAGTGGTTCCTTTGTTTCTGAACCATTTTATTTATTGTGATGGCATTTAATATTCATCTGTGTTATTATGAACATCAGTAACTTGCCATCCTTCTCATGAATAATATTCCATTATATGACTCTTTTGGACTGTGTTCATTCAATTTTCTGTTGATGGACATTTGGCTAGTTTTCAGTTTTGGGCTATTATGAATACAGCTGCTATGAAAATTCTTACATCAATCTTATTGTACACATATATCTTCATTTCTTTTGAGCGTATGTATAAGAATAGAATTGCTGTGTCTTAGGGTGGAGACATGCTTCCTTTTTATGAGAAATTGGTAAACATTTCCTCAAAATGGCAGTGCCATGCTACAACCCTCTCACAAATGTGTGGGTCCAGCTGTTCTGCATGCTCCAAAAAAGTTTGTTGGTTTTACTTTCAGCCATCTTAGTGGATACAAGATGGCATCTTATTATAGACTTAAAATATAGTTTTAATGGCTAATGACATGAAGAACAGTTTCATTTGTTGATTGGACATTTTTATATCTTTTTCCACATCTATAATACTTTGTTTTTCTATGTAAAATTACCATAGGGGGAGAAAAGGAGAGAGGATATATCTTCACTGTGGAGAAATAGTAGGATAATAGGCTAAGCCTCAAAAGGAGGGTAGGGGATGTCGCTTAAAGTTTAAAATATTCTGTGTGAAAGTTGAAGGAGTCTCCACAGCTTCAGAGGCAGGGAGAGGTCATCTTTTCAGCAGGACTCTTTCCAGTCAAGTGTGCACAAGTCGGAAGGGCAGTCACTTTAATACTTGCTCCGTATAACCTTCTTCCTTAGGCAGATAAAGAGTGCCAAAGAGCTTGGAAGGCAGAGGTTCTTTTATGAGAGTTAAATGTCAGCAACAGCGGAACTTCTGTGTGCCAGACTCCTCTATGTCCATTGTCACCTAACACTCCAAGTCTGCAGGTATTACATATAGACTCTGGACTTTAGGGGCTTGATACCAGACTTTAATGATCACAGATATAAGAGTCATCTGGTAGTTGTAGATTCACAGGCCAAAGTAAGCCAGCTTGACTCTCCCATCACTTGTTGCTAGAATGTTCTTTGGCCCCATGTCTTGGTGGGAAGTGCAATTTGCATGGAGGAAATCTGAGCCTCTTAGAAACTGGCAGATCAGATCCTTGATGGGTTCATCTGGCACACCTGGTAGAAGTGTCTTGTGCAGATCTGTAATTAAATGGCCTTGGTCTGTTGATCAAGCAATAGATCATCTATCAGTGTGGCATCACTGGGATGCTCAGAAGTTCTAGCCACCTCAGAAAGGTTACCTCACAGACCATGGTGTCTCCAGCTCTGACTCTGTGGTGAACCCTCATACTCCTGAGAGCCACAAAGTGGCTGGTTTTCTTTGTTGCATACCTGTTTCCATTGTATTGACTTTTATTCTCATCTATCATTTTATTTATATTGCCTACTTTTGGCTAATCCACCCTTTTCCTAGCTTATGATGAAGGTTTAGATCTTTAACACCTACTACCTTTTAATTATAGGTTTCTAAAGCTATACATATTTTACCTAAGCACTGAATATATATATATATATACATATATATATATATATGTATACATATATATATGTATATATATATATTGTGTGTGTGTGTCCTCTATATAATTGACACTACTACCACTTCATTTGGAATACTTTTTTATAATTTCCTCCTTTATTTTGTCTTTGACCACTGTGCTGTTTATTTTTGTCACCTTGACATTTATTTAGCCATATCTAGAAAGAGAAAATCATTTGAAAAAATTCTTTCCTTCCTAAGCTTCCTTCCTAAGATTCCTGCCACCCTGGGCAGGTTGTCCTAGATAGTACAAGGAAGCAGGCTCAGCAAGCCAAAAGCAGCAAGCCAGTAAACAGCCCTTCTTATGTTTTCTATTTCAGTTGCTGCCTCTGATTTCTATGTTCCTTTTCGGACTTCCCTTCATACTGTACTGTGACTAGAACATGTAAGGTGAAATAAAGCCTTTCTTCCAAAGTTGATGTGTTTTGTCACAGCAATAGAAACCATAACTAAGAAAACTACCATGGCTATTAAGCATTTTTCCAAATATTCAGAATTTTTCTTGATTAGTGATTGTTACTGGTATCAGGCTTAATGCTATGCTTATCACAGAGCAACTCTTAAAGCTATTGACATCCTTAAATTCAACCTGTTTTATTGCCCAGTAGATGATCTTTTGGAATATTTTCTATTGACTTAAAACATATTGTGGTGTTTTGAATAAGAATGTCCTGCATAGCTCATAGTTTTGAGTAAGTAGTCACCATGGAGTGGGACTGTTTGAAAGGCTTAGGAGGTGTGGCCTTATTGGTGGAAGTGTGTCACAGGGAGTGAGCTTTGTGGTTTTGAAAGACCATGCCAGGTCCAGTGTCTCACTCAGCCTGCAGATCTTGATGTAGCTCTCAGAAACTGTTCTACTGCCATGCATGCTGCCATGCTCCCTGCCGTGATAATGGTGGACTAAACCTCTGAGACAATAAGGAACAAAAATCAAATAATTCTCAGTAGATGATAGGAAAAACTGTCATGATGTAGCAATTTTGTCACTTTCATACATGAATTCAATGCATTGTGGTCATATCTTCCCCCACAGATACCTGCTGGACATCTTCCTCTAACTAGTCCCCTTCCGACTTTTATATATCTTTGTGCACATTCAGGTCCTGTGCAGCTTTCCATAGCTGTGGTGCTTTCATAACCTGAATGGTTATGTGTTACCAGGTGACATTTCACTGTGATATTTCACAGTACTCCTCCCATCCTCTGGCTCTTGCGGTCTTTCCTACCCCTCTTTTGAGATGTTACTTGGGTCTTGGAAGGGGCCATATAGGACTATAAGATATCCAACTTCAGACTGAGAATTCACAAATCTCTTCTGACCCTCAGAACTTTACAAGTTATAAGTCTCTGGATTAACTGTTGCCTCTGAATAAAGCAGTTTCCCTGACCAAGGGATGGACATCAGTCTATGGGTGTAAAATGCATATCTAGAAGGCATTTCACTTCATGTCCATTTAGCAAAATATCAACAGTACATTTCTTCCTAGGGCTTGTGACATGCCCCCCATGTATGGACTTTGATCAGGTTTATAACAAGCATATATTTTCTCTCAGGCAATGGTCTTCAGCTATACCAAGAAAGCTGTTGATAACTCCCTTATCAGTCATGCCACTATTGCATTGGCAGGTACATCTTGCCTGGCAGTTGATGTTGTAGCATGCTGGGTAAACCACTGACAAATTTTCTCCCACAGCATAGAACCTTCTGGAATTATGAAGGCTAAATGGCTGAGAAGAAGCTTCCAGCTCTGTTTTAGCTTGGTTTCTCCTTATCCTATATCCAAAGGACTTGTGGAGCTTTCAGCAATAGTGTCTTCTCTAGTTATGGTGGCAACCAAGAGAAATAATGTATTCTGTTTATCACTGTGGATTTATCTGTTTATCTTCTTTGTACTTCCATGTTTCCTGATATTTGAAGTAAATTTTTAGGTGAAAACACATTTAAGATGCCTTTATTTTCTTAGTGAATTGAACTTTTCATGATGGTAAATGTTCTTGGTGTCTTCATTAAATATTTTTATTTTGAAGTCTACTTTGTTTTCTATTCATTTAGCCACACCATTTTGTTTTATACATAATGTTCCTATGGTATATAGTTTTCCATATTTTTACTTGAAACCTATGTATATCTTTAAAATATGTTCATGTGTGCAAAGTACAGCTTGTTATGCTTTTTATTCATTCTTATTTGGGATTTTGGTATTAATATTTTGTTAATTAATCTACATACTGGTATGGCTGATTTTAAGTCTATCATTATGTCCTTTATTTTGTATTTTGTATTATCCTTTTCTCCTTAACACTTTTTTCTTTGTTTTGTGTAACTGAAACATATTTAGTATTCCATCTTATTTTTTTCTGTTGACCTTTTATTATTCTTATTACTGGTACTTGAAGAATAGTTGTTCCAGATATATCACTATTCATATCTTTATCTTGTTATCAGTTTACAGTCAACTAATTATTAATTCCTGAATGATACAAGGAACTCACAGGATTAAATTTCTTTTCTCCTTCCTCCTATTTGTTGATATGCATATATGTATATATACATATATATCTATATATCTCTGTGTGTGTGTGTGTTTGTGTGTGTGTGTATTTTATATTCATATAAGTCTCATAGTACTTTTGAAATAATCTGTGGATGTTAAAACTGTATATGCTTATGTATGTATTATGTATATATGAATGTATTTATGCATGTATGCATAAATGAATGCATGAAGGAAGGGACAAAAGGAGTTGAAGAACATTGGGAAAAAATCTTAAAATAATAATACATATTCTTAAGATTTGCTGGTCCTTCCTATGCCCCTGAAAAGACGTGGGTTTTTATCTACTATCATTTCCTATAGCTGTAAACATTCCTTTAAATATTGCTTTTACAGTACAAATGTGCTAACAAAACATTCTCTCAAATTTTTATCTATTTAGAAAAGTGTGGGTTCTGCCTTATTCTTAAATGATTTTTTCCTAGATATGGAAGTCAAGGTTAACACCATTCAATTTTAAAAATACTTTAAGATATGTCATTGCCTTGTTTTATGAACTCTCTGGTTTCTATGTAAACAGTCACTGTGCCTGTATTGGTGATGTATGTGTGCACTGGGTTTTCTGTATCATCGTTGTTCATTTTGGGCTGCTCTTGTTGACTTTGACTTCTGGCAATGTTTCCAGGTGTCAGGATGATGATATTCTGTTTTTCGCCATGAACTAGTTAAGTAGGCTCTCTGGAATTTTCCACTTGATATCTATAGTCAGTTTTATACATTTTTTTGACCATTATCTATTCAGATTTTTTTTTTTTTTTTTTTGCTTTCTTTTCTTCTTCTGGGACACTAAGTTTCATATATGTTGTGTCACTCAGTATTGTATAGAGATCACATGTACTCAGTTCCTCTCACCCTTTAGCTTTCTCTCTCTCTATTTTAGTTTGGATAATTTTTCCTGCCTTGTTTTCAAGTTTACACATCCCCCATTATAATGAATCTAATTTTTAAAAAGATTTATTTATTATGTATGCAGTGTTCTTCCTGCATGTATACCTGCAGGCCAGAAGAGGGCACCAGACCTCACTATGGATGGTTGTGAGCCAACATGAGGTTGCTGGGAATTAAATCCAGGACTTCTGGAAGAGCAGCCAGTGCTCTTAACCTCTGAGCCATCTGTCCAGCCCCATGAACCTAATTTTTAAACCCACCAAATGGCTCATTCATTTCAGACATTGTATTTCTTATTTATAGCATTTCCACTTTATTCTCATTTGTACCTTCCATTCCATAATGAAATTCTCCATCTTTTCATACATTGTTCACAGTTTTCTATAGCTTTTGAAAACATGTTTATCATAGTTTTCAATTCCATATATAATAGACACAAGCTCTGTATCTTCTCTAGATCTCGTTCCATTGCTTTTACTTTGACCACAGTCACATTGTGTGTGTGTGTGTGTGTGTCCTAATTTTTCACTGTGTACAAAAATATTCTTGTCCAGGACATAGGAAATAAGTCAACTTTCACCCAGAGTAGGGCAAACGTCTTTGTTCATCGAGCTAGTAGTATGGAAAGTTGAGTTTCTTCACTATGTAGTTGAGCAGTGCCAGAGCTTTGTAGTAACTTTGGATAGATTGAGTTCTTATGTACTGATAATGTTCTGAGAGTATGATTGAAGCTTTCCCTGAAGCAGTGTTTAGATATGTGAGGATATGAAACTTTAGAGCTCTCTAAATTTTATGGCTTTCTAAACAAGATAGTCTTTTTTATAGTCTGCTTGTTGTATTAGGGGTCATTTTGAAGAATTCTCTACCTTTCTAGGACTCCTGGCTCTCTTTCCTTTGAAAGGTCTCTTTCCATCATGCTATCTCACTCCCAGCTTTGGAGGGGTGCTGTGTATGTTGTGCAAAACTCTCAGAAGATCTGGAGTATTTCCCCAGTTGTCCTGCCTGCCTTGTTTCAACCTTCGGCCAGGTGCTTTGGGTACTGGATATAATCTGTGGTGTCCCAGGGAGTTTCAGCTGGCTTTTTCTCCTTGACTCTCAACACCTTCACCAGGTCACACTGTCTTATACTGAGGGACATCACCATATGCCTTGTGATAAGGAACCGCCTTTGTACCACCCCTGACCTTTGGTCCACCAATCCCATTAACTTGATGTAGGTCAAGCAGGAGATCTGAGTTATTAACCCTGGAAGTGATGTCATGGACTATCCATTGCCCACATGGCTATGGAGATGAAATGACCCATTGGTCCTTCCTTACTTTTGTTGAGTTTCTCCTTCTACAGTTTCAATAAGAATGAGAATAGCTTCTGATCTCTACCCATAAGAACTTTCTTTTTTCTCAAATGTATTTCATTGTGGCTTATTAAGCTCTCCAATGGGCTTAAAATTATAATTTTATAATTTATACATGTTATATTCTTCTAATTTCATGATGGAATGGCACACCCTTACAACTCTAACTCCTGGACAATTACACCTATTTTATTGCTCTGTTGACTATAAGCCTTCATTGAGGACAATAGGTAGTTTCATATTTGAGCAACAAGAGATTATTTGATTCTTTGTTCTTCTGATATCTGAAAGTCCTTGCATACTGGTAAAGACACATTTATTCTTAAAATAAAAATTTTTACTTTACTATGTCATTGCTTGCAACATTTGGAAAGCAATATTATGAGATATGTTCATTTCAACCATCTGATGTTTGACTGTGTGACATTTAATACTGCAAATTTTTCTTTTTGGTTTTGAGCAGTGACTTGAACTAGTTCAGAAGAAACATAGTGGAGACCAAAAGAATCTTTTCTGCTAGGGAAAGAAGAACATTGTCATAAAGCACAAGATTGCTCTAGGTCATCTTTTATTATTCCTGTAGGCAGTGATAACTTGTATTAAAGACCCCCACTCACCACCAACCATCTGCCTTAAAAGCTAGTTTTATTCTGTCTGTGTTTTAACTTCTTCTGAAGGTTTATTCTGCCTTTGTTTGGATGTAGGGCTTCACTTCTCCCTTGTTCTCTGACATCCCATGTTGTCTCTTGCTAGTAGTGCTGCAGAGCCATCACACTGGGAAGTTTGAGAGACAACTGTGCTCAGAAATTTAGGAGGGAAGAGTATGTGCACACTGTCAAAAGTCACACTTACTTCAAAGAATGTTATAGACCTTTGAGCTTCATTAGGAAAAGCAAAACAAAACAAAATAAAACACACTGATAGTAGGCATGGTTACAATGCCAGAGATAATGAGAAAATTTTAATAGTGTGGTACTAGTAACTTTAATTAATCAAGGTGAATGCATAGCCATTCACACTTTGGGATGTGACCATTCACCTAAGATGTGCTCAGGAGGACTTGTGTCTGGGCATAGGCAGACTGACTCTTTGCACTTCGATTGGCTATGCATCAAATTTATATTCTTTTTATTTGTGTTTAGTCTGTGATAAAGCAGGGAACACTAACTCCAGGACTCATTCCTAATAAAAGATAGCAACAGTTTCTTCAGTAAGATGCACAGACAGACCTATAAAAGCCCCTACACTCATCATAAAAGTTTGATTGTCTTGAGATAATTAGCATAACATTATTGTGATATTGTTGATAATAGGGTATGGATTCTGACTTCTGCATTAATTTTGCCACCAGACTTATTAATTGTTGAGATTATTCCAAGTAATTGAAGATTCTCCATTCTAAGTTTTCTTTTTTTTCTTTTCTTTTTTTTTTTTTTAGGTCTATGTATATGAATGTTTTGACCACATGGGAGTGAGTATACTACATGTATGTCTGATGCCTGAGAAGGCTAGAAGAGGCCATGAGATACCCTAGAATCAGAGCTACAGACAGTTGTGAGTTGGCATGTAGGTGCTGGGAATTTAATCTTGGTCCTCTGGAAGAGCAACCAGTGCTTTTAAACACTGAGCCATCTCTCCAGCCTCCTAAGTTTCCTGGACTTTTTAAGAAATGTCACCTATGTTTTTGTTATCATAGCCTTTTCTTCGGAATTCTACCTGATGTTCTCATTCTGCTATACAACCAGCTTTATTGACTTAATGTAGAACTCGCTTCCCCCTTTATTCCCCCATCCATCGATTTTTCTCATTCTTGCATCCTAAAGCCACAAGTCTAAGAAGATTTTGGATTTTTCTTCTATTCGCCATATATAATATGTAAATCCTGTTGGCTTTATCCTCTGATAATGTGAATTCATGTGTGTTTAATAAATATGCACACATGCATATTTGTGTTTGTGCTAACCTACTTTCTATCAGTGTAAGAGATGCATAAAGCTACCAGCTTGCAAACTGAAAAGGTATCCTTTAGCTGACAGTTTGGGAGGGTCCAGTCTGAGTTCCCTTGGTTCTGCTGCTTTGGGCTTATGGTGAAGTCACACATCATAACAGAAATTCATGGTGGAGCAAAACCTCTTGCTTCAGGTTTGGATGCAAAACAGAAAGAAGATGGGGTTGGGCCTTCACTATGCCATTTCGGTGTTTCCAAAGACCTAAGACCTCCCTCTTGGCTCCTCCTCTAAAAGGTTGCTAAACTTGCCAATGGCACCATTGTAGGGGGTGGAAACTTGTAAGACATGGGCCTTGGGGGCAATATACCATATCAGAACTGTAGCGGCACTGTAAGTCAATTTGAATATATATTTTATGTTAGTCTTCCTCTACCAGCCTTACTAGAGTCTTATGAAAGCAAGAACCTTGAAAGTGTGTGTGTGTGTGTGTGTGTGTGTGTGTGTATACACATGCACACATTTATGTTTGAGTGGGGAGCTAAGAATGCATTATCAGTCTTCTTTCTTAATTGCTCTTTACCATTTTTACATTTATATTTTATTTAATTTATTTTTGTATGTATGGGTGCTTTTCTTGAATGTATGTCCATGTACCATGTTTGTACAATGACAGAGAAGGCATCAGGTACTCAGGAATTCGCATTACAGATGGCAGTGAGCTGTCCTATGGGTGTTGGCAATCAAACCCAAGTTCTCTGGAAGAGAGGGCAATGCTTTTAACCACTGAGTCCTCTCTATAGCCCTCCTACCTTGTTTTTTTTAATACACTTATTTAATTATTATTTATTTTTAGGTGCATATGTGAGTTGATCTGCAAGTACCATAGCATATGTGTAGCTGTCAGAGGGCAGTTCTCTCCTTCTATCACTTTGGTTTAGGATATCAAAGTCATATCATCATATTTGTTGTAACATACCTTTGACTGCTGAGCCAATGGCTGTCCCCACCCCCTGCCACTTTAGTTTTTGAGATAGAATCTCTTGCTGAAACTAGGATTCACAAATGGCTGTACTGGTTAGTTAGCAGGCTTCTGGAATCCACTTCTCTCTGTTTCTGGGTGCTGAATCTTAGGTGAGTACTTCCACATTCTGCTTTTTGTGCTCATTCTAGGGATGTGAACTCCTCAAGTTTCAATACTTGTGTAATAAGCACTCTACTCACTGAACAATCTCCCTAGCTGGAGGTTGAGGGCCTCAGCAGTCAATTCTGTACCCCTAAGTGCTTAGTATCCAGAACAGCTGAACAAACCTTACCTTGAAATGTCTTTGTAACATTTGCAGTTGGGAATGAAATATTTTCCAGACAGGGGGTACCATGTACTGAGAGACACGAGTGTTTATTTAATTTCACTGGGAACAAAAATTCTTAGTTCAAATGGAATCTGCTTGGCAATGGTCAAGGTCATGAATTTAACACACATTGGATCAAGTTGGCCTATTGAAGTCCCTGTCTGCACAGTACTTTATTGTTTCAATTATTTGATAACATTAAACAGACAGGTTCTCTGGATCTCCTGAGAGCTGGGGCCATCAGGCAACACAGAACTCACATTTGTGTTTTAATAGCACATTGATTTGCTGCCCTAGGGCTGGATCCCTGATTTCCAGTTGGCCGAGAAAGGACTTTCCTCAGCCCATTTGACTTCTTTGCCAAGATAACTGCCTGGCTGTTGAGGGCCTCTGAGCCCAAGACCTTGGCTAATCTGGCTTTCTAGACTATCCTGAACAGTCAAGTTCTCCAGTCCTCACCAGCCTGAGGTCAATCTCAAATTCCACATGGGCCCATGGAGATTGGAGGCATAGTGCTTGGTTGCCAATTCAGCCGTGGTGTGTAGGGTACAGCCTAGTTTAGTTTTGTTGTTTTTTTCTTTTTCATCTTCTGTCTGTGTCCCAGACATTTTCAGAGAAAACAAATTTCAGATGTTAATTAATCACAGCCTCTACTCTTACAGATAAGACTCAAAATTCTGTTATTGCTAGGACCCATTGACTAGAAGAACTCATGGTCCAAGCATTACCTTTCACCAGAAAATTTTTTCCTTCATGTCTCTGGACCAAGACAACACTAGCAATTGTCCTCCCTCCCTGCTGTATGTTTGTGCTCCAGAGGTTAGGATCTTACTGGAAAACGTCCTAGCCCATCCAGAGCAGAACTGGGTGTCACTTATGTCATGTTCTTATTCTCTTCAATGTATATGTAGCTGATTTCCCATAGAGCTTTATATTTCTCAAGGGTGGCAGGAGGTCAGCCTTCTGTGAGAAATTACTCTGGAAGATGAAGTTGTGAATCAGAATTTTTCTCAATGTTTATATAGCCATAGTGCATAGCTTTGGGGTCTGGGAGATTTCCCTTGGATTGTAAATGCCTATTCATTTTGTTATGTTGGGAGGTGGTTTTTAAGGCACAGAAGAAATACAAATAGACAACACAAAGCCAGCACATGCCCAGCATAAAACTGGGACTCTGACGTCAACCTACATATTCCATGCTTTGGTCACATCTCACTTATCGAATTGCTGTTTTAGAATAGCCCAGTGATGAATATGTATAGTGTCTGTCTGAGAGCCTCCAGTAATAGCTACAAGGCATTGGCTATGGAGACGCCACTTTCTATGGCAATGAGTCATTTGCTGGTTTTCTCAGAAGAAAACTTTTAAGAGAGTTCCATGAAATGTCTTACCCCTTGCTCTAGTATCTTTATCCATGAAGCTCCTCATTTTTCATTTGTAAATTTGTTAAAAACTCCAATCACACAGTAAATGCCAGTGCTGACTACAGGGATGCCATAGCTTGAGTCAGTCTGGGATGTGCTCAATGTCCAGCTCTTTGGAAAGCAGTGCTGATTAGGAACATTTGCCCACCTCAGCTCCTGGATTTCTGCAATAGCTGTGCGTGTGTGTCACCGGCAAGGCTCATCTTTTATGTTGATTTCTATTAGTGAATGTATAAATACAGCCTGAGGAATGCTACCTGTCCCCCAGCTCTTGAACCATCAATACAATCCAGAATGGTGAATTCTTTGTAGAAGTCACCTTGGTTCAGTTGGGAAAAAAAAATTACCGATGTTCTTTGAAAAGGTAGAGTTTGAGGTTTTTTTTTTTTTTTTTTTTTTATGTAGCTGAATAGGATTTTAAGAAAGCAGAATTATAATGTGGAGTGAAAAGAAAAGCGAGAGGTTGGGTCAGAAACTGGGTTATCAGTACAATGCAGAAAGGCAAAATAAATGCTAATAGACTGCACATATGCCCTTCCTGCTAGATTAGAGACCAGGAGGGCGCCTGCTGAATGCGGACCATTGTGTGGCCGCACAGAGCAGAGGGTCTGGGCTATTATCCCCTGCTCAGCCCCTTGTGCCACAGATGGTTCCTCTTGCTTCTCTTATCAGGGCCGTGCATTCAGTCTCTGCAGCTTGATCTCTTCCTCACTCTTCTGCTCATACAAAAAAATGGATTGATCTGCTGAAAGAGAGGGGCTAGGAAAGGGGCTTTCTCGGAGGAAAAGGGGAGGTTTGGGAAGCAAAAAGAATGGGAGGCCAGGTGCAAGGATTGGGACGGGCGGCAGATCCAGATGTTGTCTGAGGTGATGGGGACAGCCCCCTCAGCATCATCCTGTTCCCTAGGCCTTTAAGCTCAGCCACTTGGAAAATGGCCTTGCCTTCTCTACTCTGGAGACCTATAGCTCTCAGGTATCAGACAACCGGTGCAGGCTCGCCTTACTTCCCCAGGGATACGTAGCTGCCGGACCAGTCTTGCTGTCTGTCTTTTCTGCTCCTGTCCTAGGAGACTGCTTCTGAGCTGGTGGATGAAAGCTGCAAATTCAGCATAGATGAGCCAAGGATGAGGCCTCTGAGAGCCACTCCTCCTAAGACAGCTGAGTGGGATGAACAGAGAGTCCATTCTCAGGATTGAAAGGGTTGAATCCCTTGTCCAGGCTAGGCTTCATTTTGTGTCTTCTGGGTGTGAATCTATATAAGATGGTATGGCTTAGCCACACTCAGGCTTTGTCATCCAGCAATGGTGGAGTCTCCAAAAAGCCACCTCGAATTTCTTGTGGCTGTTTTTTTCGAATATAAAATGCTACTTAATTCATAGTGTTACTCGGAGGGTGGTACGAGTTAATTCACACACACACACACACACACACACACACACACACACACACACATCTTAGGAAGACTAGTGGTTTAGAAATGATACCATAAGAAGATAGCTATTTCTGTCATTATTGTGATTATTCCAAATTAGTTTTATGATGATGGGCCACATTAAGTACACACTATCATCATGGTAACACAACCATTAGACATGATGATGCATTTGAACTTGGACTTTGAGGTCAAGGCCATTTGAAAAACTTCATTCTAACATACCTGTACCACATACTTTGTTTGATTTTGGTATACTATTTACCATTCAAACTTCAGTCTCCCAACTGTGAGTGTTGGGGGTGGAGGTATGAGATAATGAATGTACCTTATCAGACACAGGGTGTGGTCATTGAAGAAACTCAACAAATAGGAGCTGTTATTATTTATACAAGCCTGTGCAGTCAAATATTGTGCATGCCTGTGTGCTATGTGGGTCTGGTTGATCAGTTTCTGCTTGCCTGTGTTTTATGTATGTGTGTAAGCTGTGTGTATACATGTTGGAAAGGCCCATTTTGCAGCCATGAGTCTTTATTAGCCAGGTCCTTCCTGCTCATGGCTCCTATGTGTCTTTGATTAAGCTTGCATCTCTCTCAGAATGAGCTGACTTATGGAACTTAAAATTCCATTATCTACTTCTCAAGAGTGAGCCTTGGTCAGGACTAAGAGACATGAGTCAGTTCTGGCTTCCCCATCAGTAAGGAATAAGATACTTATGTCTTATTTTTACACCCCATAAACCAGGTGACTGGGCCAGATGAGCTTCAGCCCTCATTTTCTGTTTTCTATCAAGATCTAGGATGTTCTTTTGCCATTGTTGTCTTCATCATCATCTTTGTGCCTTTGATGAATTATTCATTGTTTCATTGTGATTCCCCCAAAATTTCTCTTCCTAATTCTTTCTCCCTCTTCTTCATTTTCTGAGGTAGACTTACTCTGTAGCCCAGGCTGGTCTCAAGCTTTTAGTGAATCTTCCTGCCTCAGTCTCCTGAGTTAAGTGACAGTAGCTGTAAACCACCAAGTTCATGTATTTGGTCTTCCAAGCACCTCTTTTGCTATATTTTATCAAGGGAAATTGTGACTGTCAGATGGAGGGAATGACCAATCATCTCTATTAGTAGATCATGCTGGGAGAATAGTTTGGTGAGAACCAACACACTCAGAGACAAAGAAATCCATGCCCCTGCCCATTGTGTAGATTATTCTCCCCCACCCCTGTGGGTTAAAGTGCTCATATCCTCAAAGATTCCTTTCCCAGTGGGAAAGCCTGACCTTCTCCAGGTCCCAGATGCTGCCCTCTTGATCAGCTATGGAGCTGTGCCTTGGCCTGATGGACTTGCAGAGGATGGGCTCAATCCCTGGTCATGCAGCATATCCATGCAACCCCAGGGAGCAATACTCACATTCATATCTATCTTAAATTTATCATTATTGTAAGAATTTCCAGCAGATTGACATGAAGAGACTTGAGAAAGAAAGACCTCATTTTCTTTTTTTTCTGTGATTTACAGGAAGTTACCATGTTGGCTAGAAAGTGCCCTGGGATCCTCTGTTGCCTCCTGTGGTATCCTCAAGCTAAGCCTGCTGCCTCTGTACTCCCTAGCTCTTCTTCCATGTCCTATTCTTACATGGCCCTGTTCATAACACCATTTGTCCTTTGTGACCTTTCTTAGTTTGTCTCTAAGATTTCCATTTGGAAACTGCGAAGATCTGTTAGGAAAATTTAATCATCACTGGGTGATCGATACAGTTAGAGAAGTTCCAGTGTACCTTAAGGCTCATTGTCCCCTTGATGGGCAGGAGGAAATGGAGCCCAAACACTTCCTTAAGGGTCTCAAGCCTGATGCCCCCCTTTATAGTTCCAAAACTAATTTCCCTTCTCGCTATCAAACTCTTTTATGAAATAGTTCAAGCCAGGGGGATCTTGAGCCCACCCCTTTCTTGGATGTATTTCTGCATTGTTTGCCCTTGACTCTTGGAGATATTAGATATAGATGGATAGACTATTGTTTATGTAAATCTTCATGCAAGGCCTATGGATCTAGAAGTCTTGGGTGAGAGTTGCTGATAAGAATGCGGCTTATGCTGTCTTCATAGAACTTAGTTTATTGGCACAAAAATAGACAGGTAGACGAATGGAATCCAATCAAAAATCCTGATATTAACCCACACACCTATGGACACCTGACTTTTGACAAAACAGCTAAAACTATACAATGGAAGAAGGAAATGGTGCTGGCATAACTGGATGTTGCTGTGTAGAAGACTGCAGATAGACCCATATCTATTGCATGCACAAAACTCAAGTCCAAATGGATCAAAGACCTCAACATAAATCCAGCCACACTGAACCTCTTAGAAGAGAAAGCAGGAGGTACCCTTGAACAAATTGGTACAGGAGACTGCTTCTTGAATATAACTCCAGTAGCACAGATACTGAGATAGGCAATTAATAAATGGGACCTCCTCAAACTGAGAAGCTTCTGTAAGGCAAAGGACTCAGTTGAACAAGACCAAATGGCAGCCAGCAGACTGGGAAAAGATCTTCACCAACCCCACATCTGACAGAGGACTGATCTCCAAAATATACAAAGAACTCAAGAAACTAGTCAACAAAACACCAAATAACCCTATTAAAAAGTGGGGAACAGAACTGAATAGAGAATTCTCAATAGAGAAATGCAAAGTGGCTGAAAGACACTTAAGAAAGTGCTCAGCATCCTTAGCCATCAAGGAAATGCAAATCAAAACAACTCTTAGATACAATCTTACTCCTGTCAGAATGGTTAACATCAGAAACACGAATGACAGCTTATGGTGGAGAGGATGTAGAAAAAGGGGAACACTTCTACATTGCTGATAGGAGTGCAAACTAGTACAGCCATTTAGGAGATCAATATGGCCGTTTCTCAGGAAAATGGCAAGTCTACCAAAGGACCTTACAGTCTTAGGCATATACCCAAATGATCCACCTCCATGCAACAAAACGTGTTCAACTATGTTCGTAGCAGCATTATTTGTAATAGCAATACCCTGGAAGCAACCTAGATGCCCTTCAGCTGAAGAATGGATAAAGAAGATGTGGTACATTTATACAATGGAATACTACTCAGTGGAAAAAAACAGTGGAATCTTGAAATTCACAGGTAAATGGATGCAACTTGAAGAAACCGTCCTGAGTGAGGTAACCCAGTCACAAAAAAAGAGGAACATGGTATGTACTCACTCATATATGGATTTTAGACATAGAGCAAAGAATCACCAGCCAACAGTTCACACCACCAGAGAAATTAGGACACAAGGAGGAACTAAGAGATCCTTACAAGGTCCCTCACAGAAGGGAAAAGGGACAAGATCTCCTGAGCATATTGGGAGTAGGTCAGAGAGGCAGTGAGTGAAGAGGGAGTTAGGGGAGGAGAGGAGAACATGTGAGACCAGGAAGATTGAGTTGGGAGGAGAGAGAGAGAGAGAGAGAGAGAGAGAGAGAGAGAGAGAGAAAAGAGAAGATATACCATAATAGAGGGAGCCATTATAGGTTTGAAGAGTGCCCTAGTGAGTGAATGTGCAGCCCTTGGTCCTGCTGTACCCTGGTTCATAGTTGTTTTAATATTTCCTTTTGGAAAAAAATCTTTAATTAGGAGCTGTTGAGTTGAAATCTGAGTATTGACTTAGTCACTTTCTCCCCTAGCTACCTTTTGGCATCATAATTTTACGTTTTGAATCTTACAGTTTTTATCATCTGCAAACTGAGAATATAGTATTTATCTTGCCCAAAGAATGTAGTTTTGTTGTTGTTTTTAGAACAAGTAGGCAGAAATTGCAAGGGAATTTGGGGGATCATGGTAGGTGAAAATGTCATAATTGTGTCAGGATTCCTAACCCTTCCCCTTCCTTATTTTACTTATATAGCAATATAATTTTGAGTCCCAACAGTCTTAGACTGGCTGTCTTCACCAAGAATAAGCAATAATATTTATATTTGATCATTTACACCTTTATTTCTCCAACATTTGGCAGTAATCTTCCATGAAACACAGTTTGCCATAGAGAAATGTGACACACACACACACACACACACACACCAGGCCTACTATAAACGTTGACCCTTCCATTTGTCTTTGACCAAGGTAAAGATGAACCACACATAAGGTGCAAGTCTCTGCTTTTCATGTGGTGCCACTGATTTCCCCTTCTACCCTAGGTAAATACTTCTGTCTTTGTACCGTGCAGTCTTTTTTCCATATCCAGAGCCCAACCTTAATGAAACTGGACATCTCATTCATGCCACTTGGCTCTACTGGGGGATTCCTTTGAAGGGTGGAGACCTTTGCCTAGAAGAACCAGGAGGCTGTACCATCAAATAATGGCCTCACTGCAGGGCAAGCCATGAACCTACCTGTATTACTTTTATCTTTGATTTTTCTACAGGATCACTTGCCAAAGCAAAACATACTCTGTGAAAAAAGTTCCCCAGAATTTTGAACACAGGTGAAACAAATCAGTCACAATATTCTCTACACTTTCAATTCTTTATTTCTGAATAATAATAATAAAAAGTCCCAGAAGCAAATGCTATTTTGAGACTAATTTCTGGAGATTCCTATCAGACAAATCTCTCACTTCTCACCCTCTTGTTTTTTTTAGTCTAAGAAAGAAATGTCTTTGGGGAGGATGATAGCTTTTACTCTTCAAACATTGAGATATTTTCAGGAGGAATTCTGGATCCTTTGGTAGCTACAGTGGGCAGAGCAGAGAGCAACAGATAAGAAGGATGACAGAGATATACCTTGGAAAACAGAGTGCTCCAATTCAGCAGTTCCCAGCCAGGCTGGGAGCAGTAAAAGCCCTTGGGAACACTTCACACATTCCAATTCCCATGCCTTTCTGATTTAGCTTGTTTGGTATAAGGCTTGGAAGCCTGTGGCTGTATAGAACCCATTCCTATACCTTGGGAATCAGAATGGCTACAGAGGAAATAAGAGAAACTATTTAAAAACTGATCCTAGTGATTCTAGGACAGCCTGGTATCTGCACACATAGGCATTTTCTAACGATACCTCTGCATTTCCAGATATTGTATAAAAGCTTTTTTGGAGTGGTGTGCTCTGTCATATACTAGAGGACTCTAGTGGGCACTTATGTGTGAAGCTTGAGAATGGAGCTCCATCTCACTCAAGGTTGGAGCTGAATGTGGGATTTCAGAGACTTTATCTGAATTTTCATTGATACCCATAGGCATCCCTCTTGTTCTCAGAACTTTAATGTAAAGCCATGTTCAAGTTCATGGGCAAGGTTAATGGAAGACATGTCATTTCTTGGAAAGAAAAAAAAATAACATAGTAGAGAAGGTGGTAGTGGTCTTTAGCCCACAGCAATTTTCACTTATTCTGGTCTGTCAATACTGGGAGTTAACATTGGCTTTACTACACAAGCAATTTAGTTTTACAAAATCTTTCTTCATGATGCAAGCACAGTGCACTTCACCCCTGGGTTTGTATTTAACTACCCTTGAAGACTCACCTGCCATTCTATCTCTCCTAAAACCAGTTTTGTCATTTGTATTAAATAGGGCCCCAACAGAAGATGAACCAAAGGACAATCCCCAATTACCGTTGTTCTCTCAAAGCCTAAGAATCATACTGGTACTAGCCGTATGAGAAGGGACTAGGTCCTAGCTGGGGACTTTGGATTTAGGTTAGAGTTGGAAATCTCTAGGCATCTGGATGTTGTCACACTTAACATACTTAGTAGTGTTGACTGTTTATGGCTGATAGTGAAGTACTCACATTTTTACCCATCACAGATGAGCAATGAAGCCTCACCAATACCAGGTGGCAGGCAGCTTAATTCCTTTAAACTTCAGGAGTATGAAATGTTTAAAACAAATAACAGGGATGAGGAAAGATCACAAGTCCAAGTTCATCCCAGGCCATAGTATTCAGTCTGAGGCTACTGCGGAGGGGAACTTAGTGAGACTGTGTGTGTGTGTGTGTGTGTGTGTGTGTGTGTGTGTGTGTGTGTGTATGTATTTATGTTTCTATTTAACCACAGACCAGAAAGTTTCAATTTTCAAACCTTTTGTCTTTAATATTGGGATAACACTATGTAATCAGGATGTTGAAAGAGGTGACATTATATTCATCAGTAAATGATTCAAGTCACAGGGCTGTGAAAAGTTGTTATTTACCTCTCCAGTCCTGGAAGAACCCTGGAAACCTGGCATCTGCATCAAAGAAGTTCATAACATGTTTTGGATCTTTAATTTCAAATACAAATTGTCTAAATTGTTATTTGTGCTATGGCAAAAGGATACCTTGCATTCAAGGGATGGGCAAAGGATCGAGTGGCTGAGGGTAGGAATTTTGAAGGAATTCTCTGGGAAGATATGAAGAAGTGGAGGGCATCTCTTATAGAAGAGACAGAGGATATTTGGTTCATATTGAGGAAATAATCTAAGCATGAATGGGGCGAGGTTAGCAATTTTGGGGACTCTGGGCTGGAAACCACCATTGTGTACTTGAATTCCTCACATCAAACAATATGAAAGGACTAGAGTGAGGAGGTGAGTCTGAGAGAATTTTGACAAGGAGAGGTGTTGACTGTAACAAAATGGGATTTGACACAAAGATGGATATAAGACTGCTTTTGTATCCTAAACCTCAGCTGCCTGTGACTAGGGTGGAGACAGTGTTAAGCTGAGGTATACTGAAGAAAATCTAGTACTATACCCAAAATGATGGTGTCACCCGCAAACAGGATTTACCCTCATCATCCATATGGTTCTTGTTAAAACATCTTGCCACAGGATTTTAAGATGTGGTCATTGTGGAAAACCATTGTTATATAATTCAAGTGATCAGCCCAATAGTGCTTATTTACAAATGATTAGAAATGTCAATTCTCTAGTCACTAATGTATCACTGTATAGACTAAGAATGACTGCCCATCTGAGTCCCTTCTAGATACCTGTGCAGGCTACTTCCTAGTGGAAACCGTCTTATCAGGGAAGGCAATGGATAGCCTATCATCTAGGAGACTGTGCACTGAAAGCCCCACATGTAATTGTGGATTTTTTTCATTTCTTCCTTTAATTATGACAAGTCTTTTTGTTTTGTGTATTTGAGACTGTTATTGGATAGAGAGTCATTCACGATTATTACATCCTCCTGAAAGAAATGACTGTTTGTGAATTTAAAATCAACACCTGCTCTTAATCTATACACTCTAGTCTTCATATGCTCAGTGAAAAATACTTTGTCAGCCATTTATTTTCAATTTGCCTGTGCGTTTACCTTTAAAGCCGATTTCTTTTTTAAAATCTATTTAATTTAGAAACAATCTTATTTTACATATCAATCCCATTTCCTCTCCCATCCTCCAATACTCCCCACCGACCTCCCCATCCCACCCCCATTCACTCTCCAGGGAGGGTGAGGTCTTCCATGGGAGATCATCAAAATCTGTCACATCTTTTGGGGGAGGGCCTAGGCCTTCCTCCATGTATCTGGGCTGAGAGAATATCCCTCCATGGGAATGGGCTCCCAAAGTCCATTTGTGCACTAGGGATAAATACTGGTTCTACTGTTAGAGGTCCCATAGACTTCCCAGGCCTCCTAATTGGCACTCACATTCAGATGGCTTGGTTCTGTCCAATGCTGGTTCCCCAGTAAAGCCAATTTCTTACACATTGTAGATGGTTGAGTTTTGGTTTTTAGCCATATTTATTGATTTGCTGCTTAGTTACATGTGAAATTGTCAATGTGGCTGTCTCTACATGTAACATTTTACTATTTTCTGTATTTGTCTGATTAGTTCTTGAAGTTCTTGGTTCATATGTTTTTTCTTTCCTTAATTATTTTGAGTTACTATCTTATAAAAGTCATTTTAAGTTGATTTCATTGGATCTTTAGCTCCCCTCTTTATATGATTTTTTAGACAACTTGTCTTTTAGGGAAATTTGGAAATGCTACTGGCATCTAGTGGGAAGATGCCAGAGACACTGTACAACATCCTCCCACTGTGGAATAATCAGTAGTGGTGAGGTTGAGAAATATTATTCCACAAATTGCAACACATATCTTTAATTTTCAAAAAAATTATTTAAAGTTACTATTTGTTTCATGAAAATAACTTTGACCATGTAGAGGTACAATACTCCTGTGATTCTTTACACTATGCACACTTAATAACTTTTGCTTTACATGATTAAATGTATTTTGAAGAAATAAAAATGTGTCATTATGTCTATTACCGTATTGACAATTCCCAGTGTTCTCTAGTAATTAAAGATCCAAGTTTTCATCTGGTGTTCCTTCTTCTGTACTTGAAGGACATTATAACAATTTCTTTGGTGAATGTCTTCTTTTCTGGCTCTACATTGTCTTTTTTTTTTATCTAAAAATGTTTATTTTGGTCAAAATACACTGTATGGGATTCTCAAAGGATCAACACAAATATATTTTCAAATGTTTATCAGGTTTCTACTCTTGAATGATATTTTGCTTGCTATAGGATTCTGTATTGGAAAATTTTTCTTTCAGCATTTTAAGGATGCCTCAGTGGCCTACATGAAATGCTAGCAGCCATCAAATATTCCTCAGTGTGTGATGTGTCTTGTCTTTTAGTTACATTGAGTCTATTCTCTTTTTCTTTGTTTCTCACAAGCATAACTCTGATGTACTTGCTCAATTTTCATGATATTTATTCTATTTGTTGTCTGTCAAATTTCATCCCTTGACCCCAGCTTCATTGATATTAAACAAAAACCTCTGCATATTTAATGTTTATGATTTGGTAAGATTGAATGTGTGTATCTACCCATGAGCTATAGCTAAATGTCAACACACCCACCTCCTTCAAAGGTTTCCTGGGTCTTTCCCTTCCTTGTCTGTAGGAAGACAATACCTCTAGTTATTCTGCACTGTGTAACAGACCTCTGGAACACAGCTATCTTGTATAGGCAGAACTTTATAGATACTGGACATTTCATTTATTCTCTCCATAGCATGTGATCATCATTATTCAATTTTAAAAGAGTCATTTATAAGTCTGTTTTCAGTAATTCATGAGTGGAATCTGGCAGTATTTTTCTTCTGTAACTAAATTAGGATGTCTTCTTCATCTATCCATGGTATTGCAAATAATACCACTTTTCTTTCTTTGTAAAAGGATAGATAATACTCCATTGTGTTTATGCCACACTTCATCCATAATTATCTAGGCTATTTCTGTATAGGGATGATTGCAACTAGTGCATCAAATACAGGAGTGGGCACTTTACATCACTATCAATGGTGGACCAGTGTTCTAATTTCTGCACAAATGTGGTGGTACTCATCTTTGTAATTAAACAACTATCCTAAGAAGTATTCAGTGATATGTAACTGTGCTTAGTGAGTACATTTTCCCTGTATCTGTTCATCAAATTCTATGACCTTCTTTAGAGAAATGCCATTAATACCTTTTAGCCTTTTAAATTTTTTTTTTCAGAAACATTTGTAGCTATTGGGTACTAGGCCCCTTATATATTTTGGAAATTAATCTTTTTCCTGATGAATAATACTTCCAAAAATCTTGTAATACTAGTAATTTTTCTCTGCCCCCCCACCAGGATGAATATTTTTCTTGTTTGTATTAGCTTCTTGAGCAGAGAAAGGATATTTGACAAAATGAAGTAGATTTTGCAACAATTACTTCTTTGAACTGTTCTTGGTCCCCATTAATTCTCTCCTGATTTTTTTTGGGGGGGGAGGGTGTGGATGACATTTGTATGGTGACTCATAGATCAGGAATGCTTTTCTTCATCATTTTAGTAACTTTCCCCCTATTTATTAGCTTGGGTAATTTCTGTTGATTTATCTGTGGATTCTTTTTCCACTCTCGATTATATCTGACTAAGTGCTTTTGGTGACTGCAGTGTTGGTTAACAGCTGTATCGAGGAACAGATGAAACACAACAGACTGCACACATATAAAGTGTATACTTTGATAAGTTCTGTCATACAAACACACCCACCTACGTAACCACCAAATCATGGCTGAAATAATGAATACAATGATCATTACCCAAAGCTTTCTTATATTTTTCAGTCATGCCTCTCTTTTATCACCCCATCAGCTCACTGCAGAAACAGCGATTGGTTTTCAGTCACTATTGATGAGTTTCCATTTTCTTTATTTCATAAAAATGTCTTGAGAAAGTTTTCTTCTCTTCCTTATGTCTTTCTTTCACATAGTTTTATACAATCCTTTCAATTATTTGTGTGTGACTACTTCATTCACTTGCCATGTGCAGTAATACTGTGTTGTGAGAATACAGCACAGCTTGTTCATGTGTTCATTCTTTAAGCACTCAATTACTTTAAGTTTTTGGCCATTCCTCATGAAATTACTAGGAGCATGTCAAATCCTTGAATGAAAGCATGCTTTTCTTTTCTGACATGTTTTTTTTTATTGAATAATTCATTATTTCACACAGAGCACCAAACCCAATTAAATAATCACTAAATAAAATCAAAATGATTAAATACCCTTTTAAAGGTTTTAGATTTGCTAGGTTTAGTTTGTGTTTTTGGTTTTGAGATGAGTTTCACTATGTAACCCCGCTGACTTTGAACTCATAACTCATAGAAATCCATCTACCTCTGCTTCTCAAATTCTGGGATTAAAGTTGGAACCATCATGCCCAGTTAAAATCCTATTCTTAATGCATGTGTGCATATGTTTAGATATATTCATATACACACTGTGCACATAAAACACTGAAGAGAATGTTAATATATATATATATATATATATATATATATATACATACATACATACATATATATATATAGTGGTAACACAGATGCTATCAAGGGAATGAGGTCAACATGATGATAGAAAATACCTGCAAGTCATGTAGCTAAGAAGGGTTATTATAAAGCTTCTCAGGAATGGCAAAATATACCTGTAACTCTAGCACCAGATAGACTGAGGCAGGTGAATCAGAAGTTCAAGGTAACCCAAGAAACAGACTCTCTAATATTTACTTATGAATGCATACTGTGTTTGTCTTTCTGGGTCTGGATTTCCTCACTCAGAATGGCTTTTTCTAGTTCCATGCATTTGCCTACAAATTTCAAGATGCCATTATTTTTTTTTTACTGCTGAGTAAAACTCCATTGTATAAATGTACCACTTTTTTTTTATCCATTCTTTGGTTGAGGGATATCGAGGTGGTTTCCAGAGTCTGGCTATTATAAATAATGCTGCTATGAACATAGTTGGGGAAGTGAACTTGTGGTATGATTGAACATCCATTGGGTGTATGCCCAATAGTGATATTGCTGGATCTTGAGGTAGGTTGATTCCCAATTTTCTCATAAGTTGCCATAGTGATTTCCAAAGTGGCTGTACAAGTCTTCACTCCCACCAGTAGTGGAGGAATGTTCCTCTTACTCTACATCCTTTCCAACATAAGCTGACATCAGCGTTTTTGATTTTAGCCATTCTGACAGGTGTAAGGTGGTTTCTCAGTGTCATTTTGATTACATTTCCATGATGGCTAAGAATGTTGAGCAATTCATTAAGTGTCCTTCAGCCATTTGAGATTCTGCTGTTGAGAATTCTCTGTTTAGATCCATACTACAGATTTTAAATTGGATTATTTGGTAGTTTGATGTTTAGTTTCTTGAATTCTTTATATATCTTGGAGATCAGCTCTCTGTCAGATATAGGGTTGGTGAAGATATTTTCCCATTCTGTAGGCTGCTGTTTTGTTTTATTAACTATGTCCTTTACCTTACAGAAGCTTCTCAGTTTTAGGAGCTCCCATTTATTAGTTGTTGCTCTCAGTGTCTGTGTTACTGTTGTACTTAGGAAGTGGTATACCATGCCAGTGTGTTAAGGCTACTTCCCACTTTCACTTCTGTCAGGTTCAGTGTAACTGGATTTATGTTGAGGATGTTGAGGTCTTTGATCCATTTGGACTTGAGTTTTGTGCATGGCAATACATATTCATCTATTTGCATTCTTTTTCATCTAGACTTCTAGTTATGCCACTACCATTTGTTGAAGGTTCTTTATTTTTTTTCCTTTGTACAATTTTGGCTTCTTTGTAAAACAAAACAACAACAACAACAACAACAACAAAAACAGGTGTTCATAGGTGTGTGAATTAATGTCAGTTTCTTCAATTTAATTCCATTGATCTATGTTTCTGTATTTATGCCAATACTAACTTGTTTTTATAACTATAGTTCAATAATAGAGCTCGAAGTTAGGATAAGCAAGCTACAATCCCCAACCCCAGAGAAGCTAGTACCCTAAGAGGGACACACATGGAGGGCCCCAGGAAGGGGAAATAATTAAGATCTCTTGAGTAAACTGTGTAGAAGGAAGGGGTTGGGGATGGGAATATGAGGGATAGAGATGTTTTAATTAGGGAAGGGATAGAGAGGGAGATATCTTGATAGAGGGAGCCATTATGGGATTAGGGAGAAACTTGGTGCTAGGAAAATTCCCAGGAATTCATAAGAATGACCCCAGCAAAGACTCCTGGCAATAAGGGACAGGGTATCTGGAGGGGCTTTCCCCTTTTCTCATGTTCGTGACTGCCCTAATAGTCATCATAGAACCTAACATCCAGTAACTGGTGGAAGCAGATGCAGTAACCCACAGCCAAGCACTGGTCTGAGCTTCTTGAGTTCAGTTGAGAGAGGGAGGAGGGATCATATGAACAAGGGGGGAGGGGTCAAGATCATGATGGGAAAAACCACAGAGACAGTTGACCCAAGTTAGTGGGACTGGACTGAATTCTGGACTGACACCTAGGGAACCTGGATGAGACCGAACTAGACCCTCTGAATATGGGTGATAGCTGTGTGGCTTGGTTGCTTGGGGGCAGGCCCTGGCAGTAGGACCAGGAATTATTTCAGGTGCATGAACTGGCTTTTTGGAGCCCATTCCCTGTGGTAGGATACCTTGCTCAGCCTTGATGCAGGAGGGAGGGTCCAGATTTTGTTGATTACCCAAGGGAAGCCTTTTCCCTCCTCTAAGGAGTGGATAGGAGAATGGAATGGGGAGAGCTAGGGGTGGGAGAAGAGGAGGGAGAGGGAACTGGGGTTGGTATGTAAAATGAAAAAAATAATAAAATAAAAAATGAGAATATTTTGCTGTATTTTCAATAAAAGAGAAACACTCTTTTTCAAAAAAAAAAAAAAAAATCGGTGTCTCACAACACCACCCACACCTTCACATCCAAACAGTCAGCTTGGGATGTATCTCAATGGTAGAGTTCATGTTTCGAGTGCATATTTTCATTTTTCATGGTCACGAACTAGAACTGCTTAAGTGTGCTGCACATATATATTAGGTGTGTGTTTACATTTTTCAGAAGTAGCAAAAGGGTTTGCCAAAGTGATTGCAACATTTTACACCAGTCAGCACTCTATGAATTTCAGTTGCTCTATATACCCACTGTCATTTGTTATTGTAATGGTCATTATTTTTAATTTTAGCCATTCTTGTTGACATGTAACAGTACCTCATTGTGGCTTGAATTTGCATTTCTTTAACAGCTAATGAAGTTGAGCTTCCAGAATGTGCTCTGTGAGTTTCATATATCATTTTGCTGAATTGTTGGCTTCCATCTTTTGCTATTTTTCATTATTTTGTTTCTTATTATTGAGTTTTGAGAGTTCATTGTGCATTCTGATACAAGTCTTTTATCAAAATCTGTGTTGCGAGTATTTTCTCGTAGTCTGTAGTTTGTCTTTATAATCTTGTAACAGCAGCATCATTCATTGAAAAGTAGTTGTTTTAAAATTTTGATAAATACCTATTTATCAATTCCTTTTCTTTTATGGGTTCTTATTTTTTATGTCATTAGTGGGATAAATAAAAACTTTTGATACTTTCTTTCCTAAGAGAATTATAACTTTAGATTTTATACACATGCCCCATTTGATTATGATTCAATAATGGTTAAAGTTATAGGACTGATGGATTGAAGTTAATTACCTACTTAACTGAAGTATGTCTAGGTCTAATTATGTAGTAACATTTGTATGGGAGACTAACTCTACTTGGTTTCCTTTAAAGTTTTTCTGCAATATGGTGATAATCAATGGGTAGATCTCTTCCTGGATAACCCGGTGAATCTCACAAGACTATTTCTTATGTTAGAATGTCTCTCAAACAGTCATGTATTAAAGGCTTTGCCCACAGCTTGGGAATACGATGGGTAGAAATCTCTAAGGGATGGAACCCTTTGAAGGGTTTAAAGTCATTGTACAGGGTCCCACTCTTGGAAGAAATGTGGAATGCCTGTCTATTTACCCATGGCTTTGCTTTACCGTGTATCTCATATCATAGTGTGCTACCTTACTGAAGACCCCAAAGTAATGGGGGACATGGACTGTGTACTTTAGACTTCAAAATTGTGAGACACAATAAATTCTTCACTCCTTTAACTTGGTTATTTTAGTTATTTTGTTCTAGCAGCAGAAATCTGAGTTCTATATCTCAGATTTCTATAAATTGTGGTACCTGGTAGTATGAGCCCTTCCATTTTGTTCTTTTTAAAATTATTTTGGCATTTTATAATCTTTAAGTTCTTATTCGAATCTTAGGTTACTTCTCAACTGAGCTATTTTTGTTTAAATTCTACAACTAAATTTCACTTCAAGCCTACTGTGTGTGTGTGTGTGTGTGTGTATGTGTGTGTGTGATTATACTAAATCTATCAATTATTTTAAAGAGAACTAACATCTGAATATCATTGTGTGTGCCAATCAAGAAACAGTCTTCATTTATTTAGGTCTTCTTCCATTTTTCCCAGCCAAATTTTTGCTGTACAAACATTGGAAATGTTGACTCAGATTTAGCTGCAAGAATTCTGTATTTTGAGTTACCACTGAAAATTATATTGTTTTAGAATAAAACAAAAAAATGGTTACTTATTGCTAGCAAATTCAATATGATTGTATTTTATACTGAGCATATAACCTCTAATGTATTTCTTTTAGTAACTTTTCACATTGCTTCTGTAGGATTTTTCTCTATGATTCTGTCAACTCCATGCAGAGACTTTGGACTGACTGTTCTAGGATTCAGAGGAGTATGTGTTATGAACTTTCAAATTTATGATGATTCACATCTTATATGCATTCACGTGGTAGAAGGGGTACTAGGCTTTGAATTACCTTTATTTCCAAGAATTTTTGGTACAGGGCTCTGGCAGAAAACCACAGATCCTAGCCAGATATACCAGTGTGTGGGTTAATGACCAATGCTCTATATTCTGTGATATTATATTACTAAGCTATGGTGTTTATATAGATTAGTTATATCGGGGCATTTTCAGGCTCTCATATTGTTACTTTACAGTGGTACTTAATGGGCACAAGCTTGTCCTAAGTTAAGGAGCATATGCACTGTGTTTCAGATAACTTAAAATTTTAGTTTTGTAATTTCATGTGTCTCTTTTTTAAAATAGTCTTTTTCTATGTACCCGGCTTTTTGTTTTTTAATTGCATGCTGAACATTGTTCTTTATTTCTTTGAGCATAATTACAACCACTGATTTAAGATAATTTTTCTTTGACTGTCAACATCCACTCTGTAATCTCAGGGTTGGCCTCCATTGTTACATTTAAATTTGTTTAGTAATTTAAGATTTTATCTAGGATATTTTGTAGGTACTTTAGATTATTCTTTTTTGTCTTTCAAGAAAGTTTTCTAATGTATGTATGTATGTGTGTGTTTTTTAAAAGATGCATTTTATTCTCTCTCTCTCTCCCTCCCCCTCCCTCTACATGTGCATGTGTGCCTGTCTGTATGTCTGGTACAGAATCTGTGGGAGTTGGACTTAGATATGTGTGCATGCAACCAAACTCAGGTCCTCTGCAAGAGCAGCACATGGTCTTAACTGTTGAGCTATCTCTCCAGCCCCAGATTTACTTGTTTTTAAAGCAGAAAATTTAACTTGCTGGGTTGGGCAAAATTATCTCACCTCAGCTGGGTTTTTGTTATATGTATATAGCTAAAGAGATAGACATTTTTAAATATAGATATAGGCCTCTGAAAAATTTCTCCTTTGTAAAATTACGTTGTTTTGGTACTTTAATTCATAAATGTCCCTTTTAGTTCTCCTGTTCCCCTTCACTCTCAAATTCATGACCTTTTTAAAATTATTATTTACACACAGATACATGCAGAGACATGGGCTCTCTCTCTTTCTCTCTCTCTCTCTTTCTCTCTCTCTCACACACACACACACACACAAATAAAATCTGCAAAGTCCAATTAGTGTTTCTTATATGTATATGCATACTTCTCTCTCTCTCACTCTCTCTCTCTATGTATGTATGTATGTATGTATGTATGTATGTATGTATATATAATTTGAGATTGGATAACCTATTAGGGTCTGACTCATCCCTGAAGGAGACTTCATCTCTCAACATTCATTAATTGCCCATAGCTCTTCCTCTAGGGATGGATTTCCCCCATTCATGACAGCATGAAAACTGGTGATGTGATGATATAGGTATTGTTTAGGCAACCACATTGTTGAGGTTTTACGGGTGCAGCTTCCTTGCCATAGACAGAAGAGCATCTTTCAGGAGACATTCTGGTCCTATGTCTTTTCAGTCTTTTTGTCCCCATCTCCTGTGATGTCCCTGAACCTTAAATGTAGCAGTTGCATTTTAGATGTATTCATTAGGGTTGGGCACCCCATGGTTGGTTGTTCTCTGCATTTTGATCAGTTGTGGATTTCTGTAATAGTTGCCATATGCTGTAAAATGAAGCTTCTTTGATGAGGAGGAAGATTTACACTTGTCTGTGGATATAAGGATACTATTTAGAGTGAAGTTGAGAATTACACTGGTTTACAAAAATCACAGTAGTTTGTTATTCTCTGGTGACCATGACCTCACCAGCCATGGATAGTTGGCTGAATTTCCAGTACTAGGCATAAATTATCTCCCATTAAGTAGGCCTTAGGCCCAAATAGATGGCTGTTGATACACAGAGAAATAAATGCCACCATTTTGGCTAGGCTGGCTGGGCAGTGAGCTGTTAGGATGTGCTTGTCTCTAACATATAATGCTACCCATGTTAGGTTACAGACACATGCAGCTGTGTCTGGATTTTAACTTGAGTACTAAAAATTTGAACTCAGTTCCCATTTTCTTACTCACTGGGCCCTCCCTCTAGCCTCTCTACTCACCTTCTTGAAAACTTTATCATCAGTATGATGTGAGTTCCCTCTGTGTTGCCATTGTCATTTTAGCCTGGGTCCTACAATAAGCAAAGATAAAATACACAAACTTCATCTGAGATATTTCAAACACAGCTTACTGTTGCCTAGAGCCTTGTAGCCACTCCCAAATTAGGTTACCAAATTCACAGCACCTACAAATTTAAGAAAGAAATACTTGTTTTTCTCTGTAACTGAGCCTGTTATTGTCCATTACAAAGAGCTTGCTGACCATTATAAAGCTATTTTATTTCTGTTTCATCATATCTCACTTTATATCTGCCCATCTTGTTTTCATCAGTAAGTGCTGGACACTTACCTGTCCATCAGAAGTGTCAGTGTTGCTGCTGCATTAGTATTACATTTACTTACAGGAATTCTCAGCTTCAGATATTGTTTATTTCATGCTGACAATGGGAGAAAGGCAGCCAGTTAATCTAGACACAATTGAATTCAGAAATGCCCCAGATCTAATTTTACCCACTTCTGTATTCCGAAGTTACTCTTCCTGTTCCTTTTAGTTGTGTGTGTTTCAAATCATTTCCCACTGTTTATTTTTAATTTCTACTTTATTTTAATTATTTAATAGGTACCATCTGTGTAGCACCTGTCATTCATTGAACAATTTGTTTCCTGCTCATGAAATGTCAATAGTATTTGATGTGCTGCTTCATCCGTGCCACTGTTCTTCAGGCTGCAGATGAGGGGACCCAGTCTCCCTTCTCTTTCTGAGTGCTTGGAAGGGATAGAATTCTTGAAGGTGAACATGGCACTTACTTCAAAGATACAGCACCAAACTGTTTGTGAACAGCAAAAAAAAAAAAAAAAAAAAAAAAAAAAAAAGCAAGTCATATAGTTCTCATTGTTCCCCTGCTAATTGTGCACAAACACGTAGAGTTTAGAAGGCATCACACCATGCTCCATCACTAGTGTTAGGGGTCATTGCACTGAGTAACTAATATTTTTCCAAGCAAAGTCATTTCTGTCTATGGTTGAGTTCCATGGTTAGGGAAATGAAAATGTGAAATGTGCAATGGTATCTACAGATGCATTAAAGACCTGGCTGTGGAAGCCATGTTAGCTTTGAATCATGGGAGACAGATTTCACAAAGGGGAAGAGAACAAAAGAGATGCAGAAGATGCTTCTAGAAGTCCCAGAAACAGTAGTAGTGATGGTGGATTCATCAACATCATTCCAACCACTCCTGATATGTTTTGCAGATTCACAGTTTAGGATGAACCCATTTTGTGGAGTTCTCTGGCTTCAGTTCTCTCTTTAAAGTGAGTTGTCTCCATGAGACATCCCTTTAGCACTTTAGCATCCCATGCACTGGATGAATCTGAAATTATGTTATAGTTAAACTCAATAAATTCTGTTGTGTAGCTATTTCCTCTGATCTGCAACATTCCTAACTGGGGAGGAGGTTCCTTACAACTCAGGAAGTAAATAGACTTAGAAATCTCAGGAAGCTTGTGAAATTGAGAAAATTCACACATAGTTATGGTTGCAGAGAAGAGAATATTCTGAATGACAGAACAGAGTTGTAGAGGGAGCTCATGAAGAATAAACTGTGTTTGTGATGGACATTTTTGGTGATGTAACTACTTTTAAGTCATTCATGGTTCTCTAACTCTTAACTCTATAGATGGCTTGAATAGTCTTACTTGTTCAACTGATCTAGGCTTAGGTAGAATCTTCTCTTTGTCCTTGGTTTCCTATCTCAGAATGAGAGCTATTCATACCTTCCTAAGAAAAGTTATATAACATATGTTCTCAGTTTTTATTTTATTTTATGAAGGACCCAACATCATCTAAATACCTTGTGTGATGTTTGTTGAGAATTCTGAGTGGATGAATCTTGCTAGAGATCCATGCTTTTGTTATAAGTACTGAAGAAATGTCTCCCCAGAACAAGTTGAATAGGTTTTGGGACTGCACATGCCATTTATACCTTAGCAAGAATTAGTGTGCAAGATTAGTAAGCTAGCATGGCATCATCTGAACAGAATTTGACCATGGAAGCAGACAGATTATATGTTTGGGGACAGGAATGAAGCCAGGAAATAGTGGTGTATGTCAATTTGGTAGGGTTGCAATGAAAAGGAAATTGCAGCAGCAGGGGGATGTAGTGAGTTTTTATTATTATTATTTTTTTTACTGTTTATTTTACATGTTGATCCGAGTTCCCTCTTCCTCCCTTTCTCCCCCCCTCTCTCCCTCCCTCCCTCTTACCCTCTTTACCCCCTCACATGCACCCTGACCACCCTCTCCTCCCATCCCCCCACCCCAGTTCCCACATGTAGGGCAATGCCATCAAAATGGGGTCATGTAAATCTGTCAAGTCATTTGAAGTAGGGACTAGGACTTCTTTCCTGTCTGTAAATTAAGGCAGTATCCCTCCATGGGGGGTGTGTCCACAAGGTCCACAAGGTTCCACTGTCTGAGGTCCCTTAGACTGCTCAGTCCTTCTAGCTGAGACCCATATCCAGGGGGGCCTGAGTCAGTCCCATGCTGGGTTCCCAGCTACCAGTCTGGGGGCTGTTAGCTCCTCCTTGTTCAGGTAAGCTGTCTCTATGTGTTTCTGCAACATGGTCTTGTCCTCTCCCTCTGCATCTGGATTCCAGTTCGGCTCAGTGTTTAGTTGTGGGTGTTTGCTTCTGTTTCCAACAGGTATTAGATGAGGGCTCCATGATGGTGGATAAGTTAGTTGTTGATCTCACTATCCGGGAAGGGCATTTATGGTAGCCTTTCCACGGTTGCTCAAATTGTTAGTTGGTGGCAGTCTTGTAGGTCTCTAGACCTTTCTTTAGGTTCAGTTTTCTCTTCAAACCAATAATGGCTCCTTCTTTTATGTTCTCTCTCTCTCTCTCTCTCTCTCTCTCTCTCTCTCTCTCTCTGTCTCTGTCTCTCTGTCTCTCTCCTATCTTCTATTCCCACCCTGGCTCAATTTCCCTAGTCACACGTGCTTTCCTTTGCTCCCCTTCTCTTTCTCCTACTTCTCTTTGCATTCACTGCCCCCCCCCACTTCCCCTGAGCTCTGGGGGACTTGTCCCTTCCCACTTCTGTGAGGGACTTTATATGAATCTCTTAGAATACACCTTGTGTCCTAGTTCCTCTGGTGGTGTGAATTATAGGCTGGTGATCCTTTGATCTAGGTCTAAAATCCATATATGAGCGAGTACATGCCAAGTTATTCTTTTTGTGACTGGGTTACCTCATTCAGGATGGTTTCTTCAAGTGCCATCTACTTGCCTGGGAATTTCAAGATTCCATTATTTTTTTTTTCTGCAGAGTAGTATTCCATTGTGTAGATGTGCCATATCTTCTTTATCCATTCTTCAATTGAGGGGCATCTAGGTTGCTTCCAGGTTCTTGCTATTACAAATAATGCTGCTATGAACAAAGTTGAACACATGTCTTTGTTGCATGGATGTGGATCATTTGGGTATATGCCTAAGAGGGAGATTGCTGGGTCCTGTGATAAACTAATTCCCATTTTCCTGAGAAACTGCCATACTGATCTCCAAAATGGTTGTACAAGTTTGCACTCCCACTAGCAGTGGAGGAGTGTTCCCCTTTCTGCACATCCTCTCCAGCATAAGTTGTCATTGGTGTTTTTAAATTTAGCCATTCTGGCAGGCGTAAAATGGTATGTCAATGTTGTTTTGATTTGCATTTCCCTGATAGCTAAGGATGTTGATCAGTTTCTTATGTGTCTTTCAGCCTTTTTAATTTGTTCTATTGAGAATTCTTTCTTCAGTTCTGTATCCCATTTTTAAAATAGAGTTATTTGGTGTTTTGTTGACTAGTTTCTTGAGTTCTTTGTATATTTTGGAGATCAGCCCTTTGTCAGATGTAGGATTGGTGAAAATATTTTCCCAGTTTGTGGGCTGCTGTTTGGTCTTGTTCACTGTGTCCTTTGCCTTACAAAAGCTTCTAAGTTTGAGGTCCCATTTATTAATTGTTGATCTCAGTGTCTGTGCTCCTGGAGTTATGTTAAGGAAGCAGTCTCCTATACCAATTTGTTCAAGGATACATCCTGCTTTCTCTTCTAAGAGGTTCAGTGTGGCTAGATTGATGTTGAGGTCTTTGATCCATTTGGACTTGAGTTTTATGCATGGCGACAGACATGGGTCTATCTGCAGTCTTCTACACACCATCATCCAATTGTGCCAGCACCATTTGTTGAAGATGTTGTCCTTGCCCCATTTAGCTGTTTTGTTGGAAATCAGGTGTTCATAGGTGTGTGGGTTAATATCAGGATTTTCAATTCAATTCCATTGGTCTTCCTGTCTATTTTTGTGCCAATACCAGGCTGTTTTCAGAACTATAGCTCTGTAGTAGAGCTTAAAGTCAAGGATGGTGATGCCTCCAGAAGTTCTTTGAGAAAATCAACAGGATACACAAACCTTTATCCAAACTAACAAAAAAGCGGAGAGAGAACATGCAAATTAGCAAAATCAGAAACGAAAAGGGGGACATAGCAACACACACAGAGGAAATCCAGACAATTTTCAGGTCATACTTTGAAAACCTGTATTCCACAAAAATTGAAAATTCAAAGGAAATGAACAAATTTCTGGATAACTACCATTTACCAAAATTAAATAAAGAAATATGTCCCTTCATATATTAACACTACTTGTTTCTTCACTTTATTCAGGTCTCTGTCCAACTGTCACCATGTAGGACTCTCCATCACTGTCTATACTTTTAAGTATGACTTTATCTTTTCCTCAAATCAAATACTACTGCCTATCTTATACGTATGCTCATTTCTCCTTAGGCTCTCTATCATTGGGCATAGAATTATTGAGCATAAACAAGTCACTTATTTCCCTGCTGAACTCCCAATCTCAGAAGCAATACCTGGGGTATTGCATAGTCTCTAAACAGAGAAGTGAATGAACAAAGGGCTTCATTGTCTCATTGTAAGGTCTCTCTCTCTCTGTGTGTGTGTGTATTTTCTGCTACTGTGACAAAATAATAAATCAGCTTGAAAAACATGGAAGGTGTATTTTTGCTCACAGTTTTAGAGATTTCACTTTGTATTTGACTCAATTGACTTTTTAGAATTGCAACAAGCTAGAGTATCATGGTAATAGAAGTGTGTGGCAGAGGAATTTGCTCATGCAGGAAGGAAAAAAAAAAGAGAGAAATAGCCTGGATTTCCCAATTTTGTTCAAGGGCACTTGTGTCCATTAACCTACTTTCTCCAACAAAGGTCTAAACTAACCCCTTAGGTCTCTACTTTCTTCAATGGCTCCAATATCTGGGCATCAAGCCTCAGCACATGAGCTTTTGGGAGGATATTTAATGTTCAAGTTATAGTATAAGTGTACCCATTACCTGCAACTGGGAAAACTTAGGTTGCTGAAGCTTCATTTACCTGGTTGAATACTAGACAAGCTTCTTTAGATCTGCACAGAATGAGGTCTTTGGAATGATAATGGATTAATTACTTTCAAATTACTGAAACACATATTAATAGAAATTGTCCGTAGAAAGTCATAGTAACCAAAAATATGCACATCTGTTTTTTAAACCCATTGTATCATTTAACTCCCTAGCCTGTGACTGTGTTTTGTGCCTTCTTAAAACATAGAATAACCTAAGAGTCCCCGGGACATGGCAGTGTAGTGACAAAGATGCTTTTGATCCAGTATGGCAAAGGACTTCTTGCTTTATTTATTTATTTTTCTCATTACAAAATGGTAGCTGCAGCCTGTGGATGACCAAGATTGGTCAGGTTAGGTCAAGATCTTATGGAAAGCTTGGCTCTCAGGGGAATACATAATACATAAACTTAGGAGTTCAATCCACAGCCCTAAAGAGAGTTGCGAATGGACATCAGCCCTTGCTCTTTAAATGGCATAGGCTTTAACCTTATTGAAGGAACTTGAGTTACAAGTTATTGTGTAATAAAGATCCTTTCACAATTTTTGCCTTTTAAAGGTACACTGTGTAGTTACTGGTCTGTTAAGCTTTTTAACAAAATGAAAGATATTAAAGTAATTTGTCTTGGTTTCTGTAGTGTCTCAGAGTTGTACCAATCATAGGATGGGGTCTGCCAGTCTTTTAGTGGGCTGAATGCACTTGGTGGAGGCAACAGAATGTAACTAAACAAGAGCCTGCAGAATTTGGACTCTTTTGTGTCTCATTGTACTTGCCATATTAGATCCCAGAGCTGACTTAGAGGTAGTCTCACCTACTTGGCATGTGTGTAGACTAGTCAAGCTGCTGAATTCTTTGGAGGAATGTTACTAGCCCTTTCCCTCTGTAGCTACAGAAGGGTAAAAGCCCACCTGGAGGCATCAGTGTCATGAAACTTATGCTAAGACTCTCTTTCAATGCTATCCCTTCTTCAGTGGTGCTGTCACTTTTGGGGGGCTCAGAGGAAGAGCCCCATGATTAGGTTTCATTTTGTCTTCTACAGTGCTGAGTATTTTATACATTTAGGAATAAGGATGAATCCCAAATACTTCATGCTAACAACTAAGTTGGAAGCCATGGATATAACTTCATCAAAGTCCCAGGATGAGGTGGAATTATCCAACAAGCCCAGGCATAGAGGCAGACTGCCAGTGTTAGTGTTTGGGCAGAATCCCTGCTCTCTGTGGACTGTCTGGTTCCTGAAAGTGATGTAGTGAGAGCATTATCAGATAACTTTTTGAAAATTCACCAATAAAGCAGTCATATAAAAGGGAGGGATAACACTTTTCCACCATGTACAGTCTACTGGAAGACACCCATCTCTGCCCCTCAAATTAGCTGTATAAGCAGGTCCCTCTTGCTGGAAAACAAATTTTTCTCAGTCCTGTCTATTTCATGTGTCCACCTTTTTTGTTCTACAGCCTCCAAGTTTGTGATGTAGACAGCGAGGCTCTATCTTTACCTCACTGTGTTAAACATTGGTGCCCAGGTTCCAAAGACAAATAGAGGGATGCATAGCAGGAAGGTGACTCTTAGCTCCCCTCTCTGCTGTGTTTTCCAAGGCCTCTGGCATGCCATAGACTGATATTACCTCCCATTTGCAGCAAGGGACCTGCCTTTTAAGGGGCATCCCGGAATTCTCTCTTCCACACTGTAATTCACACTGCATGCCATCACTGGGTTAATGTTCTGAAAACACCACTCTTACTGAGTCACTCAAACTCTCCAGGTCTCCACTTCCTCATTGCAAAATGGATATGTTTATGTTTTCCCTGCCTGCCTGCCTCTCATCCTTGTAGAAAACACCAAAAAAAAAAAAAAAAAAAAAAAAAAGACCATGGTAGAAATTGCTTTGTGAGAAGCATGATGTGCATCCAGAGGCAAGAAGCCCCTCTTGGAGATGGGGTGCTTCTGTACCCTACTGTCTACCACATTAAGTAGGCAGTTGAACTTGGTATTCAAAGCTTCCATGCTCAAGCATGCTCTAAATGTATTTGCCCTTTAATCTTCTACAATCTTGGTTGTTTTTCTCCCAAGACACCTGTCCTTTTGTGAAGCCTTCCCCTAGTGTTGTTCCTCTCAGGTGCCCCCTCCCCCTTCCATCTGACATAATGAGGGATCTATAGCTAGAAGGAGTCTTCAGTGTGGTTGTACATTTAAAGGCATCAGAGCACTCTTTTAGGATCCAACCTACCTTTGATTGAATTACTTTGGAATGAAGTCAGAGTAGCTGTGTTCTTTTAAACATCCCAATGACTCTAAATGTACATCTAGGTTGAAGAATGCCTACTTGAGGCCTTCCATTCAGCACTGGGCAGTTTGGTTTCTTGAGTAAAAACATTCTTTCCCCTTGTTCTCAGTTTTCCTTAGACCAGAGGCTCCTCTTTGTCTCCATTACTTTGTGTCTCTTCAGGACCAGCAGGGACTTATCAAACCTGTGTGAACATGCTCCCTGTGTCCTCTGTCCTCTGAGTCTGAATTCAGCATTAGTTATTTCTGTGGGCTGGGCCAAGCATGAGCCTCATTTGGGCTTACCAATGGGAACTTAAATCCCTTATGTTTACTTGGTAGACCAGTGGGGGATGCCAACAGGAAGCCCATTTGTCTGGGCAGCCTATTATTGGTCTCTTTCTTGGAGCAGGGTCCATTTTGCAGTGGTAGAAGTTAATAAAACAACAGAAGTAAAATTTTAGAACCAATCATCTAGCATGCACACAAGGAGACAGTGTGAGGCATTTTCATGGGCAACCAAATCAAAACCATATTTTCTGTTGGCTATGTGTGTTTAGGGCCTGTGTACTCAAGACAAATGTCTCTCAGTGATGACATAGCAGTTTATTAAACAGTGTTCTCTGACCCTCCCCGATGTGCCAGGCCCATTGTTCTCACTTGCTACGGGAAGCTTATGTGGGGTTTTCTCGAATCCTTCTGTGGACTGGATGGTTTCAATTATGTGAGGGAACCGGGAGCTCTTGGATCTCAAGAATGGAATTATTGTTAGCAGACAGGTTTACAGTGACTCTTAGACACTGCTCACACACTGCACAGAAGTGGTTTCTACACCCACTCCCTCTGCCCTTTGTACACTATTGTAGCCACTCAGTTTCACCCACTCAGCAGCCGCAGGTGGGTTGCAATATTCACGGAATGCTTCTGTTCATTTCTGTTATTCTTAACAAGTTTTTAAAGGTATGCTTTATTTATTTTATGTGTGTGTATACCCAGAACACATATGTGCTACAGTGTGAGTGTGGAGGGCAGAGGATAACTTTGGGAATCAATTCTCTTCATCCACCATCGGGATTTCAGGGACCAAACTCAGGAGATCAAAGTTGGTGGTCCATTGAGTTATCTATATAAACTAGGCTCATACCTTTCATCCTGGAGGCTGAACCAGGGCCTCACATACTTCAGGCAAGTACACTACCACTGAGGTACACTCCAGCTCCTCTGTTATTCTTTTGTGAGAATTATAAATATTAAGTACTGTGCCATCTACTTTCCATTGTCTCTTTGAATATTTGTGACATTTAACTTCTTCCCAGAGCATACATGATCTCTCCAGGCTTTGCTTCATAGTTTTGCTTAGGGCCATCACCTTTTTAGGGACCCTTTTCCTAGAAAGTCTTTCTCTAGTTTGTGGAGAAAACAACATAAAAACAAAATAAAATGCCACCTTGATTATAGTTTGTTATGGTGGCTGAAAATTTGCTTTCTCACATATACAAAACACCAGGATGTCCACTGTACTTTATATCCAGCTTTCCTTATCACTCTTTAAATCTCTCTCCTAATCAGTCAGTTGGCAAGAACTCAATAGAAGACTTGATTTGGCAGGTTCATTGTTAACAGTGACCAAGGCAGCTTTGAATGTCAATTGTACCTGCTACAAATGCCTCACCTTGTCTCAAGCCTGTACCACTCTGGATTTGCTGAATACATGCTTTTTAAGGGGTTGAAATCAAGACCCAAGAGAGAGGATGACATGTTGATTGTAGCAAATCCAAACTGTGTTTGCATTTGGTAGATGGGTGGGGTAAGTCACCCAGATGCACATTTCTTGGTGTTGTGGGTAGATAGCCTGGCTATGGACTCCTAGTCTTTGTGATTTGAAGATTTGGCTCTGGAGTGTGACAGTAGCATTGATACTCTTCATTTGCCCTGACATTATGCATGTGTGCGTCTGTGTGTGGTCTGCAGTAATTACAGTATATGCCACCTGCCGCATCCTGGAAGCATGAGGGGGTGGCATGAGAGCATTTGTGCATTTGTGAGATGCTTTTCAAAATTCATTTATTTCAATAATTTCTCCTCCCTCTCTCAGGGTCAGTTGGCACATCTGCTGTGACTACACCCCTCATTTCCTGGCACTGGTATCATCAAAGACACCTGGTTTCTTCCTGCTCTATGTAGAGGGGGAGACATGAGGGTCTGTGGGCTCAGCATCGAGCATCTGAATCTCACAGAGACATTTCGGCAAGTATGCCGGGAAGACATATGCTGGGAGTTATTTTCCCAGAGTTGGGAACACAGCCAAAAGTACTTTATTTCATTCATTCCTTTGTTCAATATGATTTAGGTTACGAGTGTATGTTTTTCCTTGTGTGGAGACTTATGTGGGCAGGGAAGGCAGAGCTCTATAAGACATTTCCCCCCTCAAATCTGGTAACACACACACACACACATACACACACACACACACATACACACACACACACACACACAGACACCCCATATGCTCATTAGGCTGGGTGATAGGGGCTGTCAGTCTTGAGAGCTGGCCCCCTGTATCCTGTCATGATTGAGTCTTCAGCCCTATAGTCATTCACAGGCTGAACCTGACTGATCTAGCTGTGAATAAAATTCTGCACATAAAAGGTAAAAAAGAAATATTTACATCTATGTTGAGTACCAGAACCTGAGTATAAAAAAATTAAGGTCTGTTTTGAATCTGCGTTATGAGACTCAGTAGTATCCTCTTGGTAAATTCCCTTTTGAATGTAGCCTACAGTGTTTGGGGCCCTAGCTTCAACAAAGAGGTTTTTGATGGAAACTCAAATTCTTTGTGAAATATAAGCAATAGCATAAGGCTGTTGAGTGATCAGCCATAAATGGGACATCCAGATCAATGCTGCTAAAGCTTGGGAACATCTTGGAGAGAATGAAAAGAACAAAAGACTCAGAGGGAGAAGTGGGTTGCTGGGGTACACTGTTTTCCAGAGGTCTGGGTGAATCCAGCTAAGCTACTCCAGGAAATCAAGTAACAGGGACCTTGCTTGGCCACCTTCCTCACCGGCGCTCATGCCCCATGGAAGGCAGGCGTTACTGGGTAAGTGGTAAGTGGGGCATTAGTTTCTTGAACTGCTTTACTTTTCCGGAGACAGGGCCTCACCATGTAGCCCGGCCTATGTTGAGCTTATGCTCCTTTTGTCTTTGTCTCCTGAGATTACAAACTTGCTTCACTATATCCAGAAAAAAAAAAAAAAAAAAAAAAAAAAAAAAAAAAAACCAACCAACCAACCAACCAACCAAACAAACAAACAAAAAAACCAGTGTTTTTATTTTCCTTTCAGTTCTTGGTATGCATTATAATACTGAGCCACATGGCCAGGTGAAATTTTTATTTGCATACTTCTTATATGTTGTAATACGTGGGGAACCCAACCCAGTTGTTCTGCATGTCAGATCTTCATGCTTTAGCAATCACCTACATTTCCAACTGGGCTGTTGTTGGTACATCCATGTATTCTGGAAAAGTGCTAGCATTGGCAGCATAGATCCTGGAAATGGATGGAAATGCAGCATCAGTATGATCCTGTGACAGAATGACACCAAGTATTCTGGAAAAGAAGGAGACAGGAGCCCCCACTCTCCCCTGGGAGGTGACTCTCTATGTGGTATCCACTCTATGATCCTTTATCAATGCATATAAGCTGCTAGGCTCTATCTTTGGGAAATTAATTCCATTTTGTGAACTTAATTGCTGTGGGTTTGCTTCACTTTAAATAATTCAGTAAAAGATGAGAAAAGATTGACAATAAAATGTTTATCAGGTGAAAATATTCTTTACAGATTTCACACACCCATGTCTTTCTTGTAAATATGGAATTTGAAGGCCTAGGAAATAGTTGGGAAGGTATTGAATTTTTTATTCATTTGTCTATAGAAAGAAAATTATAGAAACAATAACAATCATACATGTGCAGTTTTGAACACCTACACTATGTTAAACACTCCAATTTTCCATCAAAGGACAAAGATGGAAGAGTAAGTGATTCTGTTCTTGAGAACGCTGATCACACACATATACATGGCTGCTCCCAGAGATTAGTGATGCCCATGTAGACAAGTTATAGGGAATTCTGGGAATATTTCTCCTTGGTCCTTATGCTCTGTAAGGATGCTTTATTTAGCATTCAGGATCACAGCTGACCAAGATGCTAAACCAGAGAGGCTTATGTCCAGTATGTGAGCAGAAGTGTCACAGACCCTCACATCTGAGTAAACTGAAGCTGCCAAGCAAATAGCAGAGAAATGACCATAGCAGCAGCAACAAGGAAGCCTTGGAAACTTGGCTCCGTGCCCCAGAAGTGACATTTGGCTGCTACTTCGAAGTGTGCATCGAAGGGCGTGCTTCCCCTCCTCCCTGCTCCTTTTTTGATACTTCCCCTTTTTGATACTTTTTTTTTGATGACTCCAACCTGCTGACCTCTTTGCAGACAACATCTGTATTTATTAGAACAAATTTAAAAAAGACCTGCTCATTTAATTCATAGTTTTAGTGCTTGCCCATGGTGGGCGGTGTCATTATAAATGGGCTTAAAACAAGTATTCTGAGCTGAAATGTCCAACTTTCTTTAATAATGTTGTCGTCTAGAATAGGGAGAAACACTTTCCAGTAGCGGGCCTCAGGTCTTTGTATCACCAAATCCTACTGCTACTTTTTCACACCTATTTTGTCATTTTAATGGATCCCCTTGATGCATGAAGAAGTCCCATGCACTTGGTGCTTGGTAACTATTTAATTGACAGTGATATGGGAAAGGAAGGGCTGGATGGGTCTTGCATATGAAGGATTTCTTTCTATTCTATGTAAGTCTCAGAAGTCTCAGTGAGTACAGTAAGTAGAAAGCCTTGAAAATTAACTGAGCCTAAATCTTAATGATCCACCACATAAACTGAAAGAAGCTTGAATACAATTTTGTTCAGGAATTTACAAAAAACTTCTTGTCATGGAAAATCATGATACCCACTGGTGATGTTGCATTGGAATTGTTACCTACTTCATCCAGACTTCTAGGCTGGTCATCTTCTGAAGGAGTGACCAAATTGAAACAACAGTGTACCCTTTTCCACACATCTTTCTACAACACTGTATTCAGGACATCATGCTTAGAGTCCGTTTTTGCACAGCTGTCATCAATGGTGCTTTTTTTTTCTTCTAAGAATACCATTGCAGTGCTGAATGAAATAAAATAATTATTGAGCTCACAACTTTACCAAGACTTGTTTGCTAATCTGAAAAGTTGGTTTCCTGGTGGAAGAAAACAAACAGTGCTCCAAACAATCTGAGTCAGGAGTCTAAGTACAAGTGTTAAGAATCAACTGTTTAAGTGTTTGCTTTATGTCATTTATCCTTACTTGCATAATAGGATCTGATGGCTTTACTGTTTTCTACCATAATCACACTCATTTACAAACTAAGAGGTGTATTTTATTATAAATTATTTTATCTGATCTCTCCATTAGCTCACAAGACATAGTACTTTCATTTTTCAAAGTTACATGGGAAGGCTATATTATACATGGCTTTTACAGTGGGTCAGCAAGGGTAGCTTAGGAATAGTTGTTGTGAAGGGAGATATGACTTGGATAGGGTTCAGATGAGTGACTGGGTGACAGCTTCCTGTAGCTAATATCTGCTACATAGAAAGTGTAAATTCTCCTTCAAGCCTCCATGGGCAGTGAGCATTCAGCTTCCTGTTTTAGATCCTTTCCCTTGATAGCCACATGATTTCGCTCAACACCAGCTTGCTAATTATCCATCAGTGATTTGTCAACTGATCTGATTCCAATGCCTCCTGAGTGTTTTCTTTCCCACTCAGAGGTTCATATCCTTTTTTTTTTTTTGTCTTTTTTCAGAATATACTATCATATTTGCCTTAGTATTCCTTCTCTTTTTCTCTCATTTTGCATACAGTTGTCCCTTGATATTCTTTCCAGAACCCTTACTAAATACCCAAATCTGTGTGTCCTCAAATATGGTAAATATGTGGCATGATGTTTGCATTCTTCTGTTTGTGTTAAAGCATCTCTAAATTATATTACTTAGTATTATCTATACCTATATGTTTGCTTACATTACCTAATGCAATGTAAATATGGTGGAAATAGTATCATACTATTTCTTTTATGGTTGCGGAATAGGAATGAGAAGAGAAAGACTACATCTTTAGTACAGATGCCTTTTGTTTTCAAATATTTTTGATCCATAGTTTCCAGAAGAATCCATGAAAATGGAACTCTGCATACCAATGGACATACAAGGAGGCATGCACACACACACACGTCATTTTTTCTAATTTGCAGAAGTTTGCAATAATACCCACATTGTATTGAATATCAACCCAATATCACACACACAAACATTTGCAGACCTGCTTGTTCTGTGATATTCTTTACAGTTGCAGGAGCCAACCTAGTATCGTTCACTGCACTTAGTTGTCCTGCAATTTTAGTTCTCATTGCTGTGTGGTGGTTCTCATTTTCTGTCATGGCTTTGATGATTTTAAGCATAAGTCTGTTATGCAGAAGACTATCTCCTATCTTGGGGTTTGGGAGATTTCTTCATCAATAGGCTCAGCTTCTGAGTTTTTGATAGGAACTCTATAAAGCAGCAATGGTGTTTTTCTTAGTGCATCATTTCACAAGGCGCTTGACATCTGCTTTCACTTTTATGCATGTACATATCACACTATGGACTTCTGAATTCAGTCTATTTGACTGTTTAGGTGTTTAAGATTTCCCAGTTTGGATCCTGAGGTTCATGTGTGGTTAGATCCCGTGTCTTTTGGACGTTTTCTTTTTCATTCCACAAAAGGATCATCTCTCATATTCCTAACCTTCCTCTGGAATCAACCCTTCCCCCCCCCAGGAATTCTTAATTACTTTTACTTTTAGAAATGGTGGGCTGGTGCTCAACCTGCTCATTGTTCCTGGCTTATTTCAGTTCTAGCAATTCTCAGAAGACAGAACTACATCTGTGGACCTTTCCCTATCTGCAGTTACAATTGTAAAAAGCCTATTCATCTGGCTGATAGAAACCCCCAGTAACCATCAATATCTCCAAATGCTATCTACCATCATGCATTTACTCTAGTCTCTTCCTCAGCAGCAAGAAACTTGGCTTGCATGGAATTACTTTACTTATTTTCTCAGGCACCTTGTAGGTAACTAATGACCTAACCATCTGGCCACTGGGATTGTTAATTCACAGTGTCCCACTGATGCCAAGGGAGTCACCTCTCTCCCAGGCTTTCCCTGAGTGTATTAAGGAAATATGCTGTTATTTATAAAATTCATTTCAGGGTAATGGTGAAAGTATTTTTATAGTGTATATTGACAGCTTTTCATGTCTACCACACAATCATTTCCTATAGATCATATCTTACACTTACATCTCCTTTCAATTTGTTTTTCTGTCTGAAAGGTGACTCCATTCTTTATTTGCTCTACACTCATGTACACTATGCAGTAGCGGCACCGTGTGTCATTCCTTCCTTCTATGTATCTGGATTTCCTTGTGGCAAGTTTGCTTTCACTCTGTGTTGGGGAGTTTTCTTAAAGACAGAGTTTTAAGACTTTCCTTTCCATGTTCTTCGGTGTTCTGGCTCTGATTAGCAATGAATGGACTTATTTTCATTTTTCTCATCTGATAGGTGAGGACATTTTGTTATCAGGATTTAATTTTTCTGATTCCAGAAAACTCGGCTGCAAGTGTTACTTCCATAGTATTTCCTTCATTCTTGTCTGGAATGCTCACTCAACCTACATTGCAGCTCTCAGTATATCCCTTTGCCTTTATAGGTCTTTTGTATTTCTTCTCTTTGTTTCTTTTTCTTTTATTTTCTCAGCATGGCCTCCCATTCGTTAGTTTGCTTCCCCCTCTATTGTCAGGCCAGAGTTGATTACATTACTGATTTGAAGAAATCATATGAATTCATTACTATAGTTTCCATTCATGAGATTCATCATTGGCTCATTCTCTTGCTTCATTTTTGCCTTTCCAGTGTAGGTTTTTGCTCATTCAAATAATGTTATCTTTTCATTAACTTATGCCAGCCATTTCTTCAATGCTATTCTAAAGGGATATGGGTTGGTTTTGAGTTTTATTTACTTATTTTTTTTTCATTCTCACTGTTGTGTTTTTTTTTTAATGGTTTGGAATTTGACTTATGGTATAATTTTGAGGGGTGCTATTCTATTGTTAGTATTACATCTCTCTCTTCTCTTGTGCGAGCTCACTCCTACATTGATGGCTTTTATGAAGAGATACTATAATGGCTGTTTTAGTTACCTGTTCAATTGTATAACCATAGCAATTACTGGGTCTGTTGGGAAGCCAAGAGGTACCTTTGTTGGTTTCCAGTCTTTGGGTCGGAGTTGTATTTCTGTGTCCCTTAGCTCCAAGATCTGTCATAGCTCCTAGCTTCTGGAGCACTTGGGGACAGTCCCTTTCTGCCAATTTTCTCAAATAATGTGTATCTTCAGGTGTATCAGTTATTTTTCTCATTGTTATGACAAAATACCTGACAGAAATGGATTCACAGGAGGAAGGATTTAGTTTACTTCAGTTTCTTAGTGGGGAAGGAGTTACTCCTGTCAGTGGCAGCACATGGAGGTAACATGGACAATGGGGAACATGGACATAAGGTCGGGCTGTCTCTCTCAAAGCCTATTCCTCTAGCTCTCTATTTCCTTAGATTTCAGTCCCCCTACCCCTAGATTCCACTGTCTCCCCAAACAGTGCCCCCAGCTGGGGACTAACTGTTTAAACATATGAGCCTTGGAGAACTCCCCCCCCCATTTATTTATTTATTTTATTTCATTTTACATTCCAACCACTGTTCTTCTCAACCCCCTTGCCTCCTCCCACCCCCTTACCTCCCTCCTAGCCCACTCCAGTCTGCTTTTCCTCACAGGTAAAGGCTTCCATGAGGAGTCAACATAGTCTGGTACAATAGGTTGGGGCAGGGCCTGGCCCCTTTCCCATGCATTAAAATTGAGCATGGCATCCTACTATTGGGAGTGGGCTCCAACAAGCTAGCTCATATACTAGGTTTGTATCGTGGTGCTACTGTCAGGGGCTCCTCTGATAGTTCAAGCTTCACAATTGTCTCCCACATATGGAGGGCCTAGTTCCATCCCCTGGAGTTTCTACCTCTGTCAGTCTAGATATCATGAGTTTCCACGAGCTTGGTTCAGCTGTCTGTGTAGATTTCTCCATCACAGTCTTGACTTCCCTTGCTCATATATTTCCTTCTCCCTCTCTTCAAATGGAATCCCAGAGCTCAGCCTGGTTCTTGGCTGTGGATCTCTGTGTCTGGTTTCATCAGTTACTGGGTGAGGGCTCTATGATGATAGTTGGGGTATTTATCAGTCTGGTTACAGGGGTAGGCCAGTTCTGGCATCCTTTCTTTACATGCAAACCTGCCATTGGAGGAGTGTTTGAGTAACTCTGTCCCATTGTTATAAGCAGTGGACTTGCTTCTTAGTCTGGATCCCAGAGGAACTGAATGGCAGGTACTCACTGCCTTGGACTGACCCTGGTGCTCATCAGTCTATCATTGTCAGGGATGTTTATAGTTTGGAGCTGCTGTTATGGTTGTGATTCTTTAAAACACTTTACTAAGAAAATTCCCAGGAATCCACAAGTATGACCCTAGCTAAGACCCTAAGCATTAGTGGAGAGGGTAACTGAACTGGCCTGCCCTGTAATCAGATAAATGACTACCTGAATTATCATCATAGAATTTTCATCCAGCATCTGATGCAAGCAGATACAGAGATCCACAGCTAAGCACTGGGCCAAGTTCCCAGAGGCCAGTCGAAGAGAGGGAGGAGCGAGAATATGAGCAAAGGGGTCAATACTATTTTGGAGATGCACACAGAGACAGCTGACCTGAGCTAGTGGGAGCTCACTGAATCTGGACTAACGGTAGGGGAATATGCATAGGACCAAACTAGACCCTCTGGTTATGGGTGATAGTTGTGTGGCTTGGGCAGTCTGTGGGGCCACTGGCAGTAGGATGAGGATTTATCCCTAGTGCTTGAGCTGGCTTTTTGGAGCCCATTCTCTTTGGAGGGATACTTGGTCCTGCCTCAAAGAGATGTGCCAGACTTCATTAATTCCTCATGGGAAGTCTTACCCTCTTTGAGGAATAGATGGGCAGGCAGGAGGTGGGGAGGGAGTGGGAACTGGGTTTGGTGCGTAAAATGAGAAAAAATTGTTTTAAAATAGAAGTAAAACAACAACAGCAAAACATGTTGTTTTGTTGTTTCTGAGCCTAGCTACACTTTGTTTTGTTGTGTTTTGAATATATCATGGCTACATGTTTTGAGCTAAGGTAGCAATGTCAACATGTGACTCTCAGAACTGTTTTGGTTGAAAGTTTCCCATTTTTATTGAAGCAGAGGTAACATTCTGGTAGAAAAAGAATGTGGTTTTTAACTCATAGGACTTGCCAGCACAGTTTCAGGTTGGAGCTTTGGAAGAATTTTTCTCTATCCCTCACTGAATCCTAAACTCTCTAAACACACCATTACTCTGGACCTTGTTTATCTCTCAGCCCAGGAAGTATTTCATGGCAAGTTTATGCCTGTGGATATCTTTCATTGTGACTCACCATGACTTGGTAAGAATGAAAATAATAATAAACAGCCACCTTGCTTTGTGAGGGAAACTCAAGAGGTGTCAGCATCCTCCCAACCCACCTAAAGAGCAAGCATCTTAGTAGTTCCTGAGAAGGTGACCAGATCTTTAGCAATCCACAGAAGAGAGTCCAAGGAGATCTTTTTAGATTTTAGTTGGCAAGATGCTTGCTAACATTGGCATAGAGTCAAACCCTTTCTTCCTTTGCAGCCTAAGTGTATTTCCTTTTAATCCACTATCATGATCATCCAGATAGTTCTCCATAATACAGCTGTTCAGACATGGGAAAATACTCAGTTTTAAATTCTAGGGTTCTCTTCTTGGGCTAATTCCTCACATTTCCTTTGGAGCTGAATCCTGCACCCCAATACTTCATTATTCTTGTCATTATCTTTCAATATGTACTATTGATTTATTAACCATTTTAAACTTCTTTTCTGGGGGGGAAGATATACAGTACTATGCAAATTAACATATACTTTTATAATTGATAAAAAGTAAGCAAGGATTGCCCAGTCTGGTCTTTTGCTTCTATCTCTTCTCGGGTGCAAAAGCATTCAATTGGTTCCATAACAGGCTTCAAGGTCTAATCAGATAAAGTCATTACAGTTGCTTTTAGTGTGGTTCTTGCAGCCCATTCTTCTCCAAGTACTTGTTCAGAATGCTGAGTTTTCAGTTTGGGCTGGCAAATGGTTCAGTACAATACTGTAGTCCTTTCCCTGCTATCATTTGTGTCAGGGAAGAGCTGCTCCCGAGGCTGGTCCATAGATTGGGTAATGGTGTATTGATTGCTGAACAGGTGGTGAGGGTGCAGTTTGATTTTTATATACAATTCCACTTTTTCTTTGCCAGTTGGATGATTGCCAAAAGGTGTTTTATGTCATAATTTCATTACAGAATAATAATTTTGATTGCAATGCCTGCCAGTTGCTTTGGCATTTATTTATTTATTTATTTATTTTTCTTTTCATAGACTGATATAGTGCTCTGAGGCTTATGAGGATTAGAAAAAGAGTAAGTTTGATGTGATTTGTTCAGCTGGATATAACTGAAAGAATATGTTCTCAGGTGGAAGACTCCAGTTAGCTTCTGTGAACTGGTTTGTGCTGAATGACTCAGGGATGTATTTCCCAAAGAGTGATTCAAGGGCTTCCATAACTTCATGAATGATGATCTCCACCCTTGTGTGATTTAGAAACCATATGTCTTATATATATCCTTGTTAGAATGAACTTTTCATTTGGTGGTATGCAAAGTGCTTGAGACTCCCAGAAGTAATGCCTTTCGTATGGAATGCTTACCGTGCTTATTTAGGAAGGAACTCATTGACTAGAAGACTGAAGAATATGTCTACATTCTGAAAAATTAACCTTCCACTTTGCATGGCACATATGGGAGATGCTACCCTAAGCTAGTCAGCAGACCTGTGGATATCTTGAGGTGTATGTTCATTCAGAAGCATGCTGCATGCCTGGCACATGCTCTGTGGTCCAAGATACTGAGATACACTTGTTTGCTTCTGGTTGGGAAAGTCATCTAAATCTTCATCCTGTAAGACACACCCACAAACTTATAGCTGTGTGGTTCTTGTGATATACAGCATCAGGCTGTGCCAGCAATTAGTGAAGAGCATAGGGGATAGATGTCATCAAAACAAGGTGGGATAGCTTGGCATAGTAGCATGAGTGTGTAACCCCAGTAAGGGTAGGAGCAGTGACTTGGATCATGGGTGCCTCCCAGTCATTCTAGCCAAAATGATTCAGATTTAGTGAGAGACCTCAAAAAATAAAAGAGAAGTGGAGAAGCAATTGAGGAGACATTCTGACATTAACCTCTGGCTTCCACAAGTAACTGAATAGGTGACATCATCTTCACATATCTAGCCACACACATGCACACTCACACGTACATGCACATATACACATGCATGCATGCACATAAGGTGGAGGTAGCTACTATGGTAGATATTTTAAAGTAAACATTTGTGAAAAATGGTATGGGCAGGAAGGAAAAGAGTTTGTTTGATGACATAGCCACTTATATACATATGTATGTATGTATATATAATTAAAGAGATAATGTTTTGGGAAAAGGGGCATGGGAGGGAGGAGTAAGAAGAAGGAGGTGGAGGGGTAATCTAAATACATTGCTTATGTATGAAGTTTTCAAGACAATAACATTATTTTTTAGGAAAGGAAGGAGGAAGGAGTTGATGAATTAGGGTGGGGAGAATTCAAGCAAATGTGTTCCATGTCTTGACTGATGCACAAAGGAGAAGGGGAAGTGGGCTGCTGTAGAGGGATAGATCTGGAGGGCAGCTAATGAACAATTCTCAATCCTCACCACAGAGTTTGAATAGTCACGACTAGTTTGAGGGACCCTCCTGAGAATCTGCAAGGGGAAGAATGATAATATGCTAACAGCCTTCAGAGACAGAGGTCCCTGTCTACTGGCAGAAATACTTGAGATCTCTTAAATACTGGCTTCTCCTCCCTACTGGAAACAACACGAGGCTCACGAGTGAAGTTCTTGGCTAGAGGCTACCCAATCACTAGGTAGTCATTAGGAGATATAAACTATTGATCATTATTTGTCTGATGTTTGTTGGAAACAGCAGGCTTCCTGCTAATATCTTTATCTATATCTAAGGCTGTCAGCCTATTGAGTTTTCTTTTTGAAACCAGTTGATTTGAGTTTGAGGTGCAGAAGAAATTACCTTTAACCAAAGGATGGGAGGCTTGATCATGACATGAGTGCAGAAAAGATTGGGAAGTCTGCAATGTTCCTTCTCTCTGTTTAAAGGGCAAGAGGTAGAAGCCTGGTAGTTTGGTTTTCTCATCTGAGTAGATTACACAAAATAAAGATAATTCAGAAAGGAAGGTTTAATGTGCTCCCACACCACTAGTCACATGGAATCCCTGGCGTTGGTTCACTTGCCTGAGTGAGGAGTTAGTGTGTTTTGAGGTTATGGTGACAAGAGGGCTGTGCACAATTTTCCACAAAGGCTGTGAAGCCTCTGGCTTATTTGAAACACATAACCAATGGTAGAAGCTTTGGATTTCTGCAGTAAACTGTGTTGTAGCCAGCTTCAAGTATTTCTTACATAAACAAACATGCAAGGCCTTTCTTGAAGCTTTGTTGTTGCCATACAGAGATCTGTGGTATAGGTCCCAGGCCAGATGCACACAAGATACCCTGCTTCCTTTTTCAAACAAAATACTGTGCCATCTCAGAATGAAAAGCACCTACCTCACAAAGGTCATATACTCATTGGGGATATAGCCCAGTTGGTAGAGTGATTTCCTACCATACACAAATCTCTGGGTTAGATCCCCAGCATCGTTTATAACTGGATGCGGTATATATCCATAGTCCAATCACTGAAGAGGTTATGGCAGAAGGTTCAGAAAGTACAAGGTCTTATAGTGACATAGGAAGTTTGAGGCCAGCCTAGACTGGAATACATGAGACTTAATAAGAAAAAAAAGAACAAATAAAGTTTCCTTTGCTATTAACATATATATGAAAACTATGTTTCTCATAGAAAGCATGCATTTGGTCTCATGCTGTTAAATCAAATATAGGAATATTTTTATTTGGAGGCAAACATCATCTATATTTAACAAAACATAGTATCCTCTGTCCAGTTTCCCTTGGTGATGTATTGTTAAATTACAAGTCACTATAACTATTAAGAAAACTGACAACCCTCCAAATTTGATTTGATCTCCCAAATTTTACTTGAATTTATTTTCGTTTTAATAGGTTTGTCAAAATATAAAGTTCTCAGGAATTTAGGATCATATCTCTACTGCTTTAAGATATAGAAGAGTCTACCAATATCAAGGCCCTGAGGTTTCTAACCCCAAATCCCATCTGCCTTGAATCCCTAGAAAACATTAACCTGCTATCCTTCAAAGCTACTCAGTCTCTGCAATAAGCATGATCTTATCTATGAGTTTTGTATAAATGTTCTGTATTAACTAGGTGATTCTACTCAATTTCTAAGTTTAGAGTTCTTTTCTATTAAATAACAAATGTGTACTAAATTTTATAAAATCATTTTCTACAATATTTCATATAATCATATGTTTGTTCTTTAACATATTGGTTCTATGGCTTTAATTTTTAATGTTGAGCCAGCTCTGTATTTCTGGAATAAATCCACTTGGCAATGGTACTTAGCTATCTTCATGCATCATTGGATTTGCTTGCTAGTATTTTATTAAGGGTTTTTGTGTGTAAGTTCATGAGAAATATAGGTTTCTTTTCTTTTGACATTTTTGGTACCATCTTTTTCTGGTTTTATTAATCTCTACTTTTTATTGAAGTATTTAGATTACTTTTATTTAATATAATTATTAATGTGGTTAAGTTTAAATTTATCATGTTAATTTCATTTTTGATTTGTTCCATCTATGTTTATATCTTCCTGTCTTTGTTGTAATTTAACTTTAGATCGAGTTATGTAAAATAATGTTATCTCCTTTTTCTACTTATATACATAATTTCTTTGTTTGGTTATTGTAATAGTTCAGTTTAAGTTAAAGGAACACATACTTAAATTATCACAACCTACTTTCAAATAGTATTAGGTCAATGCAGAAAACATTATAATAGTAAACTTCAAGTGTTCCTAGACCTTCAACTCTGCCTGATTAACTTTGGGAAGCTGCTAGGTTCTGCCTGCTTTCCCTGTCTGTGGGTCTTGACCTAGATACTCATGTTGTAATCTGGGACATCAATATGTCTCTTCTTATTTGTTCCTCCTCTGTCAGACATCATTGATGAACAAGTCATGTAACCATGTTTCACATATACTGCTTTTTGTTTTATTTATTTATTTATTTAGATAGGAGGCTGTGATGATTAATGTGATTGCCAACCAAATCAGGTTAAGAAATGCCTAGGGCATTAGTGAGGTATATCTTCAGGTGTGTCCATAAGGGCAGTTCTAGAGTTGACTAGATGAGGGGTTAAGACCTGCTCTAAATGTTGGTAGCACCATCCCATGGGTTATGTTCCTGGACTGGATAAAAGGGAGAAAGAAATAGCTGGGTACCAGTATTCCAATGTTTCTGTATTCTGATCTACCCAGGATGATCAAAGAACCTTGTGAGACATTCTACAGAGAATACCTTTTCTTTCTCTGCCTTCCTCTCCATCCTTACTGCACTCTCACACTGTGAGCTTAACACATAGTTCTTTCCTTAAGTTGCTTTTAGTCAGGTATTTGGTCAAAGCAATAAGAACAATGACTAATAGAGGGGATCAACTTTCTCCTTTATCTTGCTTTACCACTTTGATAGGATCTTTGTAGAGTTCATGCCACGGTTAAAGTGACTTCACTTTCCAGGAAGTCTCAAATTGTTATCTGAATGGAATTAAGACACCAAGGTGGTGTGTGGCATGGGTTGGAATTCTACTCTAAGAAAGACTCAGCTTTTGCAACAGCAACTCATGATGTGCAAGATGATGAAGGTTATTCTCCAGAAGGAAATGATTTGCATATGAGAATTTTGTTAAATGTATACATGGCCTCCATACCATTCATATGTATTTGTGAATGGGATAGAATCCAGGACTATGGAATCCTCCACTTCACACCTAACAAATAAAGCACTTCAAAGGTGAAGAAAATTGATGACAAGTGATGACATTAAATGCTTAGAGAATTATTTAGTCTTGGGTTCTGGAGGGCACTCTAGAATAACTTCCTGGCTTTAGGAAAACAGGGTAATCTCACCTTAATTTACATATCCTGGCAGTATTAAGTGTGAAGAGACTTACATGGGGTCATCCAATGCCCCAGTTCTCTTTCCAAGTGTATCAGACAACTACTTTCAACAATGATTGCCTATAGAAGCTTTCTTTTTGCTCACTCTGTTGTCTCTTGCGTAGTCCCCTACATCAAATTCTGCCTGTCTCCTGACTAGCTAGCATAATGTTGCTGAAAGGTGTTTAATATATCCTGCCTCTCTGGATGAAGACAAAATATTTCCCTCTCAAGTTTCTCTAGGTAGGCTTTAAAGCTACACACCTAACAATTCCCCCATTCCTTTTTTGTCCCCTTGTTGTCTTGGACTCTGATTGATGGGTGCTGTATTATAACACTCCCCCTACACACACACACACACACACACACACACACACACACACACACACATCATTTGTCATGTCCTGGCACAGTGACAATAGACTCTCTGTTTCTATAAATGCAGGAGCTAGAATGTCAGGCAGGGGAAGCTAAATGACTAAGTTTCTCTTGTAGAGTGCCACAGGACACTGAAGGCTAGTTTGAGACCCTTGAGTTACTGAAGCATGGAATATATCAACCAGTGTACTGTGTGATTGTAAAGCTTTTATTACCACCAGGCTTGGTCTTAGGAAAATGATGTTGATGCTCTGGAGAGGATAGGGGTTATCCTCTTCCACAAATCAGAGAGCTATATTGTTCTGGCCTCTCCCAGTAAAGTCCTGTTATAGAAGGTTCTTCTGCAATTAATGGGGAAAGGGGGGTTGATATAAGAACATTAGCAATGTTTAACAATACTTACATAAAGTTTGCCATTGGATAGCCCTAAGTCATATGCATTAACATAATACTGTTAACTCAGAAGGCCAAAAGCCCCCAGCATTCCAAAATGTAAAATGTTTTGGGTACTGGCATGCTACCTCAAATGGAAATTTATATCCAATCTCCTATGATGGATCACAGGAAAAATATAGGCACAGTAAAATATTGTAAAATGTTGCATTTAATCTGTGTGTGCTAGATGTGCAAGAAACAAATATATGTAATGTTTAGACTTGGATCTGATGCATATATATATATATATGAAACAATCTAAATAACAATTCTGAGATTAGGAACATGACTAGTCCCAAGCATTTCTGATAAGGGATGATCAGCCTGTATTATAGTTAGTTTATATCTTTGAAGTATATACTGCCTCCTTTCTGTGTAGGATAAATTGTTTGATATAGACTACTCAAGTTGTAAGTAGTGAAAGTGAGATTCAGACCTTGTCATTCATATGACTAAGAATTTAAGATTCTTCTTTATCAAATTATAGCAAAGGAGCAAGGGGTTGCTTTCAATACTGGATTAAAGATAAGAAATGATGTTTTCTACAGAGTTTAATGAGTGTTCAGGAAATAGTCCAGACCTGGTGCTGCTGGGATTTCTATAGGCTTCTCTACTTTTTCAGAACCCTCTTTGATTTAGGATTACCATATGATTAATTATGGTCAATAAGATGTGGGCAGACACAATATGGGCCAAGTTGAGTAAGTAATCATTTGATTACTCAGGTTCCTTTCTCTTCATCTATTAGCTAGTTGACAACCTTGAAGGACATCTTCAAGGTAATGAGGCGTAATCATAAATAGAGCAATCTGGATCCTTGAATCACTGTTTGGAGGAGGGTTACCTATGGGGTCCACATAGCTATTGGAGAGTGTTATGAACCGAATTGTTCCTCCAACTCCTTAGCTGAAGTGTAATCCCCTAATGTGATTATATTTTAGATGAGGTCTGTAGAGAAATAATTAAGATTAAATATGGTTATCAATGTAGGGCCTTATTCTGATAAAGTTAAGTGTTCTTAGTAGAGGGACATAACTGGGATGATGGCTCAGATAGCAGAGTGACTGCTGTTCAAGCTGGAGAGCTTGAGTTTAATTTGTAGTACCCAAGTGCCCACCAAATAGGGTGGTACAGCTGCATATTAGTCATCAAGGGATGGAGATGGGAGCTCCCTGGGGTTCACTGGACAACCAGTGTAATACTGGGTTCAGTGTGTAAGAGACCCTGTCTCAAAAAATAAGGTAGAAGACTCCTCACATTGATGTTCATTGCATGCACACACTGACACACATAGAAGGCACCAGAGTGCGGTTGTGCACCTCCTATGCTTTGAGGAATGACATGGTGAGAATATTGAGATGAAATCTTTCCCTCTCAATCCAGGAAGAGAGGTCTCAACAGAACAAAAGCCCAGGGTACCTAGGTCTGATATTTCTATCCTTTCAACTGTGAAAAGTAGATCTTATTTGCAGTATTTAGTTATGGCATTCCAAGCTAAGAATGGTTAAGAAATAACTTTGTTCTCCTTTAATCCACTGATGTTTCAATATATTTGTTATCACAGCAAAGATGAATCTCCCTGGACTAATTCCTTCCTAGGCTTGAATATCCATGTTGCCTAATAGCTATTTCTCTTAATGGCTTTTTCTTCTGGGTGAAGAAAGCCTGTTTGAGACTTACAAAGAGAGATGTTGCCTCAGCAGCTAGATAGAACTGTTTTCTTTCAAATATTGTTCAGTCGTTTACTAAACTTCAATAGGGCAATCAAGAAGTACAGGTTGGGGAAGTGAGTCTCAGTCTTCAAATATATAAATTGATGGAGTAACATTGTGTTTTATCTTACTATTCTTGAACTTCTGTCCATTGCTGATTTGTAGTCATATACTAGGATTTCAAATAACATGCTATTTGGTTGCTTTGAATTTTAGTAGATACCCAAGTACGAGGAAAATACATGCCAGCAGCCCTTGTGTGTTGAAGTCCATTTACAAAGAATTTGAAGAGGGTGATCTCAAACCTCAAAGAATTCTTCAAGAACTAATAGACCACCCATCTCCAGTGTATAAAAAAGAGAAGAGTACAAAAGGGGAAGTGATGATCAACAGTTTCTTTTGAAAAATACACTAACATTTGGTCAGCTATTCCTTTACACCTGGGATAGGAAGGGATGTAGAGGTTTCTTCCAGTGATGAAGATGACAGTTAGAAGCTTTATGTGTGTTCTTGGACCTTTGATGGACTGAGTGGTTGGACTCCAAGGGTCAACTACAAAGAATGATTTTGCTCCTTTGTTCCTCTCCTCTCCTCCTCTCCCCTCTTCTCCCTTGCATTCTCCCTTTCCTCCTCTCCCTTCTCTACTACTCCCTCCCTCCTCTTTCCACCCTTCTCCTCTGCTCCCCTATCTAGAACTGCTGTAGAAATAGCCTATAAATGTTTATTGTAGAGTTCAGGCCAAGCATATTTGTTTGTTACAGAGCATAGGAATTTCTGAGGAGAAGGATATGCATGGGTCCATCTGCCCCCTATAACATCTGCTAGAGAAGTGAGGGATGGAAGAGACACAGGACAAGGGTGGGACACAAGATTCCATAGACTGAAGGAATGAGGGATGCAGCTGACAATAGGAAAGGTTTCTCTTGTGAAGGGGTACAGGATTAAGATTCTCATGAACACATCCAAAGAATATATTTAGCTTCATACATTTGCCATATTCTAGGAGCATCAGTGCCAGATTGCCTCTACCTTTGTCATGTATGTGTGTTCCTTGTCAAACTCTTCCTTCCTTCTCTACTCTGCTTACATCCATCCTGAGCCACAGACTGGAGCTGCACAAAAGGTGTATTAGTTATGTTTGCTTTGATGGGGCAAAATACCCAGAAAATTAACTTAAAAAGGAAGGGTTTATTTTCTTTTTATTTATTCTTTGAGATGTTCATACAGTATAGTTTTTATCATATACTTTTCCATCTCCCAGGTATTCTCTTCCATTCCCTACCCACCCATATTCATGTTCTTTCTCTATGTTAAAAAATGTCCAAAACCAAACAAAATAAGTAAATGAACACACACACACACACACACACACACACACACACACACACACACAGAGAGAGAGAGAGAGAGAGAACTATAGAATCTGATAGTGTTGTTGATATATCTAGTGTCAATCCATCAGAGAAAAAAAACTTAATTTTATCTTTCTTATTAGTTATCAATGGTGAATAGTTCTTGGCTAGGGGTGAAATTTTGTGCCCATTTACCATCCTCTATGCTGTGATTTTTGTCTGCCTTGAGTTTGTGAAAGTCTTATGCATGATTTCACAATCTCCACTAGTTTGTATGTGTACCTGTTGTGTCTAGAAAGTACTGCTTCCTGGAACTCATTCACCACCTCTGGCTCTTACAGTTTCCCTGCCTCCTTTTCCAAGTACATTCATGAGCCTTGAGGGGAGGGGTTTGATAAAGATATCCCATTCAAGACTGAACACTCTAAAATCACTCTGTATCTTGAACAGTTGTAGGTTTCTGTGTTAATTACTACTTACTGCAAGAAAAAAAAGATTCTTTGATGAGGGCTGAATGATACACTAATCTATGGGTATAGCTATATGCCATTAGAAATTGTTTTATAATGGTATTCATTTAGCAGAATAATAGTAGAGTCTTTTCCCTTGGGCTCAGCACCTATCTAATCTCAGATTCTTGATCACATTAACAGTGTCAAGTATGGGTTTATCTCACAGAGTGTGTCTTAAGTCTAATTCAAAGTTGTTGGATACTTCTCTACCATTTGTGCCACTACTGAACCAATGGATGTATTTTACAGGCAGGTTGTTATGACTTTTGATTCTCTTAGTACTTTGGATACTCAAACCATGGAGAATTAGCCCTTCTCATTTCTATATCATCCCTGTGGGTGTTTACTGAATATGCTAAGTGAAATCCAAAGCCAAACTGTCTTTCATGGTGAATTCCAAAGGATATCTGTGACTTATAATACACAAAACTATTTATGTTTTTTAAAGGTGGCTCTTAAGCTTGATTATATGTTAAATCCTACTGGAGTATTTCATGACCTGTGTGAGTCCAGCCAGTATTCAGGTATATAGTCCTTTTAATTGTGTCCTCAAATTAGAGGCAGTGTTTAGATCATAGGATGAGCCCAGCTCATCATAGCTCTGGGTCAGCAAGGATCCTTGGTATCACAAAAGAGGGAATCATATATTTCACAATGGCTTTGGGAGTTGAGGGATTTAACTCAAACACACAAACGTGAAAGTTGTAGCAAAGTAGTATTCAAGTTGGATTGTATTACAGGTATAATGCCTTCTTCTTTAGCAAGAGGTCAGGAATTGATGTTTCATGGATCTCCCATACAGTGTCAAAACAGTCACAGGTATGAAACTTGCACATATAAGTCATTTAAAACCCAGCTGTTCTTGGTAAACCACTTAGAGGTCCCAAAGGCTAGGTGGCTGGCAATCTGACAGGGCACATGGATTCATCTTTAATAGGATCAGGCACTGCTATTTTGTTTGCCTGCTGATCCTGATCATTTTTCTCTTCTGCTTTTTATTTTTTCCCCCGGACCTTTTGGTACCCAATGATTTTTGATTAATTTATTTACCATCGCTGGGTGATTGATGCTGCTTGGTGCTGGTACTTTGTAACTTTCCAATTCTCCTAGGTGTCAGTGTGACAGCTCCCCAATGATAGATTAGGCTCCTGTCCCCTGCTCTTTTCTTTCTCCCTATGTGCCAAGGCTCTTTGTTTCAGAAAATATAAATACTTCTAAATGCAAATTTAATGATTAAGAGTACCAAATAGAATGTACAAAGATCTATGATATTTTCACACTTCTTCAATCTTACATGGAAACCTAAAGAATCAAGGGTTTTTCTTGTATTTTAGATTTGGTTATCTTATTTGTGGAATCCCCTAAGGTCTTTTTCTGACTTTTGACATTTCCTGGTAACTTTTTTTACCTTCTCAACTGTCTTGCTGGTCTAGGTAAATTCACTTTTCTTGTGTAATACATGAGCTGAGGTTGATGGTGAGAAAGAGTACTTACAGTTATGTCCTTATTCATCAAGCTCACAACAGGGAAGGCACTTTACTACTAAGTCCATAAATACTTATTGAAGATTTATTATATACAAGAAAGACTTGTGAACCTTTGTATAGGGTATTCATTTTTGCTTTATTTTATGGAAAAGGAGGGTGAAGCTCTGGGAGGCTGATCTGCATTTTAGATAATACCAATAGGAAATATATAGTAAGGCTTTGAACTCACTGTTTTCCAATTTATGAATTTATATCCTGAATATGTAAAGGGACTCCAAAGTACAATGGATTCAAACCCCACTCCTGATACCAAAGTCAGTATTAGTCAGGGTTTTCTAAAGGAACAGAACATATAGAGTCTCTCTCTTTCTCTCTCTCATCTATTTATCTATGTATCTATCTATCTCTATCTTCTATGATCTATTATCAACTTATCTGTATCTATTTCTATCATCTATACCCTATATTTCTATTTCTATATCTATATTTCTATTTCTATTTACCTATACCTATCTATCTATATTTATATCTATATATCAATCTAGATCAAGATATAAAGGGGATGGCTTACAAGCTTACTAGCTCAGCTAGTCTAACAATGATTATCTATCAATAGAAGGTTCAAGAATCTAGTATTTGTTCAGTCCTTGAGGCTAGATATCTCAGTTGATCTTAAACATAAACCAGAATGTCAAGGAAGTAAGCTATAATGTTTATAAGGAGAAATGGATTTTCCAGTGAGAGTGAGAACCATCAAAGAGGGTAATCTTCTTCTATGTCCTTTATAAAGGCTGCCAGCAGAAGGTGTGGTCCAGATTGAAGGTGGATCTTCCTACATCAAGAGATCTGGGTTAAAAGTATGTCTTTCCCACCTCAGAAGATTCATATTAAAAGTGAGTCTTCCTCCTTCAAATGATTTAATTAAGAAAAAATCCTTTGGATTTTAGTTAATCCCATATGTAGTCAAGTTGACAACCAAGAAAAGCCATCATAACTCCACCCCTTGACAACTTGACACACAATCATGTCTCTTTATGCCCTGCTTAATTTCCAAATGATTCAGTCACACAATTTTGAGGAAACTTACATTTGTTTATTTTTATATTACCATACCAAAATTCCTGAGCCATATGACCTCCAAAAGAAAAGAGTTTTATTTTGGTTGATATTCTGGTTCAAGTTTGAGGACTTAATTCTATTCATAGCTTTCTTGCTGGCAAAGTCTTAGGGAGGTACATCATATTATATCACTCATATCACTTGTGATAGGGTTCACATTGAGCACAGGCATGTGTCTATGTATGTGTGTGTGTGTGTGTGTGTGTGTGGTGTTTCTACTATGTTCTGCACAATGTATATGAACTGTCAACATAAGTACCCTTTATTGACTCACACAAATCATAGGCAAACCACAGCATAGCTGTAAGCATGATGTCCATCATGAAAGTTGCAGCTTCTTAAACTGTGAGTCCTGAATTGAATCTGGGTGTATGTGGAGAAATATTAGACAAATCAGTGACTCTGAGCTCAGAAAGAGATGCTACCTCAGCAAATAAAGATAACTGACAACAACCTCTGGCCTCTACAATGTTCCTACCAGCATAAACACATATAAACATATGTATAAACACCATATATACACACATACATATGTACTCATAAAAACAGAAAAGGAAGGGGGATATAGGCTTCTTCCTTGATTACTAAAGGACAAGTAATTGAGGTTGTTTAGACCTCTTAGGTGGAGAATGTCTCCCTTGGTTACAGTGGCTGCCTATGATAACCTATGGAGACAATGTAACACATTAGATATAGGATATCTATATATACTGCTGACTTTCTTCCAGGATGTTGATCATCTACTACTACTACTACTACTACTACTACTACTACTACTACCATTATTACTATTTTCCTTGACTTTGCTCATCTGCCAAATGGGATACTGGTTTCTTATTAGTTCTCAAGGAATATGTGTAAGGAATGAATTAGCTATTATTAATGTACTGGAAACTTCTTGGTGACACTAGCTACATAAATATAGATTGTTCTTGTTTTAAACAAGTGATGCTAAACAAAACCAAGGAATATTAAATTATGAATTTACAGAAGAGATAAATTATGGAGGTAGTTATTATTTAAATTGGAGAAATATTTCTCATTTTCAGCCCAGGGTTCTTTTACTAAGCAATCTGTCTTGTGCTTTAAAAAAAGTAATTCAATTTACAAAAATTTGATTTGTGTGCAACTTTTTAGAAACATTTATCATGCAAAGTGAGACATCATCTGACTAAATTAGAGAATTTACCAGTATGTTTTGGCTTAGGATAGATATCATTTCCTCCAAGAATGTAAGTATTGGCAAATTGAATCTCATGTCTCCCTTTCTCAAACTAAGACTATCCAAGTCCAGTTCTGAAGCATCTGGTTTGGCAATTAGCAGTAGCAGTGGAAATACTTGGAAGCATGTTTTAGATCTGTCAGGAAACCACCAATGACCTCAAGTTCATAAGGGCTCAGAATTCTCATCTGGAAAATTAGATTGGTAGAAACGATGGTCTCTTCCAGCCTTTGAGTTCATTGCTAAAAGGAGTGATGCAGGCTCACAAAGGCCTGGAGCTGGCAAGCTGTCAGTGTGTAATAAATCAAAACATAGATGGATAAACAAAGTCTTGGTTTTCATTTCTTTCCACCCAATTCTGAAAATCCTGAAGCAGAGCTCCAAGTTTACAAATAGGAAAATAAAAGCCAGCTCAGAAAACGCAATTCTTTCTTCATCGACTTAACCTCTCCTGATCATTCCTGCACCTATAAGCCTGGTGAGAAAAAAACAAGGTAGATACTATGATACTATCTAGATGGCTCTTTCAGAAAGGAGACATGCAGATAGAAGGTCATGCCAAGTTGATCCTTGGAAACTACGGCATGCCGTTTACCTCTCATCTCCTACTAATTTGTACTAGAGTTGCAAGGAGTGAAGAGACACCAAACCATGTTGGTAGCTCATCCTGAGTCCCTCCCTCACTTCCCTCAGTCCCACACATTTCCCCACACAGGTCACTGCTGCCATGGCACTGGAGGCCTGTGTGCTACTGCTAGTGACTCTGACCCCACATCCATCAGTAATGTCAGACTCAGTTGTCTTAGTCTCAGCCCAAGCCATGGGTTATCAGTGCTCTTTGGGCTCTTCTATCCTGGCAGAGGTGTGGTTCCTTCCTAAAAGTGGAGGGAGAGTTACTAAGGAATGCCATTAATATGCCAATGGCACACCAAACTTACAGAGTTTTGGCATCAGCTATTTGACTCTAATCAGAAAACCATTTTTTTTTTAAAAGAAAGATTTGTCAGTGTAAGAAAACAAGCTTCCAAACTAAATCGGGATCTGGATTATTCTGCCCTCCCTGCTCCATGTGCAGGGCACAGCAGATGGGGAATCACCAGTTTTGTGGGTTCATTTATTCCTCTGTGCATTTTCAGCTGTTGCCCTGGAACATGGGTGAGGCCTACAATGTGGGAGCAAGGCTCTCCAAGGTTTGGGGCATGTCCTTCCTTCCCTCTTATGAGTTGCCATTCTTTGCAAGGGATCTTGGGCTTCTGACTTTTGATTCCATCTTTCTCCTCCTAGATCTTACTTCCCACGTCAGTGAATTCAAAACATGTCTCCAGGAAATTAAAGCAATCCATTATATATTGTCTCCCCATCTCTGAGGCAGGGATAATAGCATTTAAGCCACCTTTTCAGTATAGTGAGTGGCCTGTCAGGATCTCTTTTTTTCAAAGGACAACTTGGAAACACTTTAATAAATGCTCCTTAACTGCATGCTTTAAAAATACATGGGGTCAAATGGCAAATTGCTCTGTAATAAGTGCTTCAGCAAACAAGACTCTGGTTGTCATTAGCTCAACTTCTTCTGTATCTCTTTTCTTCTCTCCAAGGATTGCATTTCTTCAGTGACATGCTATCTGCATCTGGACATACAGTCTTTGTGAGGGCTGGGACACCTAGATCCTGTTCACTACAGACCAGTCCTTTCTGTTCCTACAAACATGAGCTGGTAGTAGTGGAGTGACTCATTGTGTCACCAACAAATAGTGCTAAAGAACAGAGAGATGGAACTTGGTGGCGGTGCACAGTGTCAGTGTTGAGACTGGATAATGGCATGCTTTTGATTTTTTTTGTTTTTGTTTTTGTTTTTTGTTTTTTTTTCAGTGCAATTAGAAACATAATCACACACTTTGGGAGATAGCTTCTGTATGTCATACTGATTTGTGCGTCGTCATCACTCATTATACCACAAACAATTAGCCCAAAGCCTGTGTGCCACTGCAAGTGAGCAGGGAACCATGTGGGTTCTCATTTTATGTTTTCAGCACCTCTTCAGGGGGATGAAGAGCCACAGATGTTCCACAGCCTAGGGAAGATGCTCACCAGAACACAGTGTGAACCTTTCCTTTCATCCCAGGGATAGGAAAATAGAGCGAATGATGAGCTTTATTGCACTTTGGATCTGAAATATCCCCATGTGGTGTGATGCTATCCTGGAGAGACATGAACAAACATCAACTCACTTCAGATAGGGAACTGAGGACCAATCAAAGTGTGGATACCACCCAAGTCCAACTTTGAGTTTTATTAGGGTTATGGACAGGATTGTGGGTGAGGGCTTACAGGAATCAAAAATGACTCAAAGACAGCAGAATTACCAAAAAATCCACCCCCACATGGGTGACAGCTGACAACAGGAGGAAATGTGGAGCACAATGTACAACCTTTAGGTGGCCCAATGTGTTAGATAATGTTTGTTCTAGTTAACTCAATGGGTTTAAGCCTTTCTTGGGCAGCATGGATTTTTTGGGCTACCTTTCAATAACACTTACTGCTTATATTTGCTTGAGGAGGGGAGTGGGCTAGTGTATATGAGCAGTTTCAGGGACTTCCTGAAGGTGTTTTGAGTTATTTATTTCCTGAGTTAAATAAGCTTCTCTGCAGAATAGAATGCCATCCACCCACCAGACATCCTATTGTTTGGCTTCCCTATAAACACCCTAAATATTAAGAAACTTTCCTTCCAGATGGAAAGTTTGAATCTCAGGGGAAACTGCTTACAACATCCCACAGCTTCACAATAGGAACCCTTGGTTTTGGGAAGATCTATGATAACTTGTGGAGTGGTTCTTTGCTGGCAGAAGTTTGCCACTCTGCCTGGGTCTTTGACAGTCATACCTATTCCTCATTGTGGCTGGAGTCTCTGCTTTCTAGTCCAGCAAGATAGACAAAGTCTGCCACAAGCTCTCACAATGTTAGAGTCCTGTCTTCTCCATTGTAATAAGCTGAAATGCCCTTGAAACCAAGAGCAAAAATAAATAACTAAATGAGCAAATAAATAAATAGCCCAAATAAACCTTTCCTTTTTTCAGGTACTCCTATCAGCTATTTTGTTAGGCACAAGAAATCTAACTACTGCAGCTCTTATGAATGTGGCATTTGCTGGCTCTCTCACCTGCAAGGACGGAGCTCATTTCAACTGAGGGTTATTATGTCAGCTCTGTGAATGTACTTTTCAGTACTTTTTGTTGATTTTTCTTTTAAACTGAAGTGCCTGTGTTGATCAATGCCCCCACAGTCCCCTTGAATAGGAGATTCTTTGAATAAAATATAGCTTAGTCATAAGGGATGCCAATAATACCAATGATTTTCTAGAAAAATATGAATGTTTTCTTATCTTTGTTTTGTAAGAACCATGGCTTAGAACTTGGAAAGTTGACTTCATTGAGTTTATCACATAATAGCACAGGATGCAGAAATTGCTCTGATGCAAAAACAGTGGCAGGTATATATAACCAACCAAGGTCAAGCCCTATGCTCCTGTGAAACACATTCAACAGTGTTTTATGTTCTGAACTCCTGGATCTCTCTAACCAAGCTTGTGCCTTATTGAATGAAGGAAACAGATCTCAGAGACCTCAGAGATTAGCCAGCTTGATAGATCCTCTCCCCTCCACACACAGTATATATACAGAGAGAGAGAGAGAGAGAGAGAGAGAGAGAGAGAGAGAGAGAGAGAGAGAGAGAGCACAAGCTTAAGCAACTACACTAATAATACATTATATAGAATCCCCAAACTGTGGCATTTCAGTCATCTCATTGGCATGGTAGGGTGTAGGGAATGAGAGTCATGCCAGTGGATGTCCTTCTTGTTCTTGTCTATTTTCTGCATGACCCCCTTCCCTCAGCATCTCCCCAGGTTCACTTGAGGAACCCTACTATGAAAACTTCTGATCTTATTTAGCTTTTATGTTTGACAAGTGAAGATACTGAGGTTGGAAGATGTGGTTTAGCCTTACATTTACAAGTAGGTATAGAAATTGGCTAATAGGTGCTTCAAAATCATTCATATTTCGAACTAGGATGGAGAAGAGCTACACTGCAGGAGCCGGAACGATGTTGTAGATGTTGAGTTTTGCATTCAGGGCAAAAAGGAAATGGCTTCTGTTCTCCTCTCACAGTGCTCTGTTCCTTGAGCCCCTTGTTTCTTTCTGGGTCTTGGCTGTTTATATAACCTAGCTGGGCTGGGATGAGCCCACAGGAAGGGACTTTTCTTCTGTGCTGATGCAGGAAGGAACATAGCATTGATCTTGCTGCAATTATAAGCTCAATGTGTTTCCCTTGAATTTTTAGAAAAACCAAAGGTACTTTGCAAGTGCAATAGAGCTTCCAATTAGGCATTTAAGTTCCCCATTTCTGTTTCCCTAATGACTTGACTTGCTCTCTTGCTTTATGAAATGAAAATAGCTTTATTTGCGCGTGAGAATGCTGCTGATTGCATGTTTAATATGCCTTTGCAACAAGCTGTGGTGTGTTTCTAGAATGTGTGGTGGATAGAATAATACATTTCTGTGTTTGGTTTTCCTACATATTTATGGTTATCTCGTCAGCTCCAGACCTTATTGACTGAGGGCAGTACAGTCTGGGTAGAAATGTCCAGAAGGCTGGAATATTAGGGCTACTAAAGGAAAACTATTTTTGAAGTGAGTTCACTGGACTTAGGGTCGTGGAGAGGATGCGGTGTCCTAGACTTGGAACGTACTGAATAGTAGGAAATAGGGATGGTGTTTGGGGGTCCAGTGATGTAGAAGGTAAGAACCAAAGCACCTACTTTACTGTAACACTGGAGCAGTAGAAACAAGAATAGTGACACACAACTTTATTCCCGGCACTGAGGAGGCAGAGGCAGATGGGACTCTGATTTCAAAACCAGCCTGATCTACAGAGCAGTTTCTGGACAGCTCAAGCTACACAGAGAAAGCCTGTCCTGGAAAAAGTAAAAAGAGTAGTGGGAAGCCCCTTTCCAGACTCCACACAGCAGTAGTGATCTGGGTCAAGGGGGAGACTGCCAACAAAGCTGGTGTTTATTTCCAAATTTATCTTTGCACTTTGCATGGAGATGGTTCCAATTTCTGGAAACCCAAACATCATTTCCCCCCTCCCCAACTTTGTGAATTATGGAAGCCACTGAATAGACTGTAGCTCCTCAAGTCTTTTCTATGACTGACAGCATTTCTTTAAATGCTTCAGTGACTGCTATTCTTTTCACTGCTCAAATCTTCATCATTCAAGCCACACAGAGGCCAGAATCCTCCACAGACTTCTCAGCAGGACTCTGCTTGCCTATCCACCCATTCAGCCTACACTATACCCCACTGTTGTTCCCTGTGTAATATATGAAGTTGTATAATTTTCTTCATTAGTTGGATCCAGATCGATGTCCTTGGTGGCTTGTCCCTTGACTATCAAGTGGTGGTAGCACACATGGGAAGTACGAGAGGCAGCATTGCCTCTTATGGCATTCTGGCCACTGGATGTGGGTGAGGGCATGCCCCCAGATTCTCCACTGCTGCTGTTGGGCAGACTGTATGCTTATTAAATGTAGAGAAGGCCATAGCCATGGCCCTGGCATCTGAGTGTATTGCAGTCTGGGGAGAACCTCACCTCTGCTCTAGTTTAGGATGTCCCTTAGCTAGCTTTCTTGTCTAAAGTGCCCTTGAACAGAAATGAGATTAGAGAGGACCTTGATCATTGCTGCAAGGCAGCTGTGACTAAAATGTAGAAGAAAAAAATAAATAAAAAAGAAAAGGAGGTTTCCCATGGGTCAGGGTCAATTCCTTCCTATTTCTGGGAACACTCTGGGCCTTCCTTAAAGCCTATCACCTGCTCAGCAGTGCTAGCTGGTCTGCTGAGGGAAAGGCCTGCTTTACCAGTCTGAAGGAGATCCTGAGGTCATTGTGTCCATTCCCCTGCCTTCAGGCAGGATTAGTGATAAGCTGGCCCTGCCAGAGGATAATCTCTTCTACTTGTAAAAGCTTCCAGAGCAGTCCTGACTCTCTCTGGAGACCATTCATTGCAACTTTTAACAACTTTCACCATCAGGAAATTCTCCCCCATAGCTATCCTAAATCCCCTATGCTGGGGATTAAGCTCTTTTTCTTATTCTATCCTCAGTAGCCACTGCCAAGACTTAGCCTGCACTGCCTAAGAACTATTCTGATACCTGAAGATTGTGTGAAAAATCCTGCCTGCCTGTCTTTCCCCCATGAATAATCCCAGCTTCCTTTCCTCCCAGACCCTGATGCCTGCCTGCTTATCACCTTAGGACTGCCTTCTGAGTCCCACTGAGGGCTAATCTCCCTGGTGGGAAGGAGGCCCATATGGGGTAAGGAATCTAGGAAATTTCTAGTCCATCTGAGGTGAGCAGTTTTTCTGAGATTCCTGACTTGAATGTTACCTTGCTGTCCATGAACCTGAGAGGTACTTGTGTTATGAACAATAACTCTGCCTGTGAAAATGGCCACCTTTTATCCTACAAGCTGCTAAATATACTTCACTCCTTTTCTGTAAAGGCAAAGTGTGTCATTCCTACCAACAAAATGAATGTACATAATTCCTCTGGCAACTGCCGCTTCTAGGAGTAAGGACTAGGGAGAGTAGGGATGATCTGGAGTCCCCATGACTCTCTGTGCAGTATTTAGCAAATCATGTGACCTTGAAAATTTTCTTGGATGTGGATACTCAGGTCCCTCAGACTATCCCATCACTAGCTGACCCATATTTCCTGCTTGCCATAGATCTGTTTTAAAAACCACCATATAGTCACAGTTAAAATGTGCTCATTAATTAGGTAGGAACAAACATGGGTGGGATAGACAGATTTCTCAAGTAGCATGGAGAGAGAGAGAGACAGAGAGACAGAGAGACAGAGACAGAGACAGACAGACAGACAGAGAGTGAGAGAGAGAAAGAGAGAGAGACAGAGAGTGAGAGAGAGAAGGAGAGAGAGACAGAGAGTGAGAGAGAGAAAGAGAGAGAGAGAGAGAGAAGACAAGACCCAATCATTTGACTGTGTGTTCTATAGTTGCAAGGTCAAAGTCAGTTCCCAAAAGGGCTAAATGTGTTAGGTAGGGGTTAAGTGTAGAGAACATGGCTGGACTTCCTGGGGCAGGTTTTGTTGGATGGGTTTTGGGCACAGGAGAATGTTTGCAAAAGTAAAATGGGTCTCCTAAGGAAAGGAGGTAAGAGGTACTTGATTGGGAGTATAAACTCCCAGTTGTGTTCTGCCCACATACCAAATTTTCCAGTTCTTTGTATCTATATTTTTCAGGAGAAATATCCCTTTTACTCATCATTGACAAACAGCAAAATATCAAAGGAGTGCCTCTGTGCTGGAAACTCTTCTAACCCAGGAGCTCGCTATGATTTTCTCCAGATACTGGAAGGCTGTGATTGGTTAACAGTAGATGGGATTTTCATTCTTTAGGTCTCTTGGTTAGAGTGGTAGGGAGTATGTGAGTTGGCCATGCTTCTGGGTCTACCTCATCTCTAACTGTTGAGCAGTCTCCTTGGCTTGATCCACTGTTTTGTGTAGTAGTTTTATTTTCTATATATCCTTTGTGTCATTAGAAGCACTATTCTAAATCTTGGCCTTCAGAGATAACAAGGTAGAAAAAGCTATACTTAAGAATAGTACACAAAATTCTAATATAGTCTTGGAGATTTGTATTCCTAGATGTGCATGCCATATATAACCCCCTCCTCTTGAGTGTGGCCACAAAGTGAAATTAGGATGTGACAGTCACTCCAATAATTAGCCAACTTCAAAGTTGGCAGACATGCAAGTCAAAGCATTATTCTTTCTAACAATGAAGATAATCTATGGGGGGTGGGTGAAATTCATGTGAGGAAGGTTCTTTGCTTTTAGCCTTGAAGGTGGAGAACTCATGTGCCAAGGAATGAGGACAACTTTTTGAAGCAGATAGAAACCTTAGTCCTATGGCCCATAGGATCTGAAATCTTGCTGTAATGTTTAAATATGTCTTGCAGCCTCCAAAACCTCATGTTGAAACTTAATCTTTAGTATGAAGTATTAAAATAGAAATAATCCCAGTATCATGTTCAAAAGTGGAATATTTGGATTAGGATTAGACACATCTATTGGAATGGAACTGTCATGACTGTGGCTCTTTAAGAAGAAGGAGAAAGACCAGGAGATACATACACCCAAGCTTCTCACCATTTTTTTTTTACCATGGGATTTGATCATCAAGACCATTACCAGATATGGTCCTTTGGTTTTGGACCAGAACTCTTGAGGTAAGATAATCCTCTTCTTCATTTACCAGTCTCTGGTAAATGTTGTGCTGTTAGAAAGATGATGGCTCTCACATACCTCAGAAGCATGGAAGAGGGCTCAAAGCTCCAGATGAGAATGCAGTCATTCTGGATCCCGAATTTTAACTTTCTAAATTCTTAACAGAGCACCAAGCAGTTCTGTGCCCAGACTTCCAGTCTTCAGAACTGTGAGCTAATAAGTGGGTGTTGTTCTCAGCTGCTGAGTTCATGGCAATTTGTTTTGCAGCAATAGAAAATTAATACACGAGGGAATACAGAAAAGTAAACATGAAAAATTCAATAGTGGCAAGTGTTGTAGAGAAGATTAAAACACAGCATTATAATGGAGTGTGGACCCCTTGGCCACTTTAGAAGAAGTAGTTTTAGAAGGCCATGCTGAAATGATGCTCCAACTGAATGACAACAAGAAGTCAGATGAATACAATGAGGGGATGAAATGGAAGGAATATTCAGGTCTAAGTTGGCTCAATATGCTCCTTCCCCAGAGGGTTGTGTGTGTAGGAAATGTGAATGACCATTCCCCTTGTTCTGGTGGAATGGCCCTGGCAAATGCTTGTAGATGGATGATAGTAAAGTTTCTTCTCAAATGGTTGTTGATAGAACTATGTCTGGCCAAAAACTACCATGTACTAATTTGATTATCCATCCATCACTTCATTTGTTCTACAGACACTTCCAGGCATCCCTAAGTGCTCATCTTATACAAGACTGTGGGCATCTTCTGTGGTGGGAGAAGGTATATTTGTGTCTACCATCTTAGTGCTGAAGCCCTGGCTTGCAACAGGACAGAGTTAGGAGGTGGGGCCTCTGGGAGGTACTGAGGTAATAAGGGTGAAGATGATATTAGTATCAATACAGGAAAACTTCTTGTTTTCCTTGTTCTCTGCTATGCAAGGATATCAGTGATGGTGTTGTACAGGTCTGGAAGGGGACCTCAAAAGACACTGGATCCATGGACATCTTAGTCATGCATGTCTTGGCTTCAAAAGCATGATAACTTTCTACTGATTAAACTGCCCAGTCTGTGGGATTTTGAATTATTAGGCTCAGTTAATAGAGATACCTCATCAGCAGGTAGTTGATGAACTTAGATATTTTTAAAAATGAGACTTAAAAAAATAAAAATCATGGAACTAAAGAAAATAAGAGCCAAAAGAGCTAATTATTTAAAGGACATTAACAAGAAATCTAATTGGTTGGATCCAGAGATTCATATAAGGACCAACTCCACATTCTGAAGGCATAATTTAATGGACAAGCAAATGTAGGAATCAATAAATTCTGTGCCTCTGGTTTTGCTGAATTCCATTCGGTTTCACCTCTCTGAGTTTGCATTTCCTAGAAGATGGCTACAAGAGTAGACAAACATTCAGTAAAATGGTTTCATGAGAAACCAGCTCCTGTGAATACTCCAGGCACTGGGGTTGATATGAGCCACATGTTAGGATGAAGGCCATTTCATGTTAGAGGGAGAGATGATAGAAACACTGGTTAAGAAGTGAGAAGGAAAATGGGCTTAAGGGACTACTAGGAGACCAAGCCTCCAGAAGGTCACTGCTGAGAGGGAGGGGGTGAGATGAGTAGTCCTCATTGTCAACTTGATAGCATTTAGAATCACCAATCTCTGAGAAAGCAGGTGTGTGTGTGTGTGTGTGTGTGTGTGTGTGTGTGTTTGTATGTGTGTGTGTATGAATGTGAATGTGTGTGTTTAAGTGTGTGTGAGTGAATGTGTGACTGAGAATGTGAGTGACTATGTGTGTGTGTGTGTGTGTGTGTGTGTGTGAGAAAATTTAGAAGCATGGTAATGGTCAGATTCACCTCAAGATACTACGCTGAGGTAGGAAGATCCAATTTGAGTGTGGATGATACTATCCTATGGGCAAATATCCCGGGACTGTAAAAGAGAAGAAAGTGAACTGAGTATCAGCATTTATCTCTCCCTCCTTCCACAGTTGGGATGCAATGTGGCCAGCTATCTCATGTTCCTGCACCATGGTGGACTGTGGTCTGTATTCTACAATGATGAGTCAAAATAAACTCCTCCCCTGTTTATGTTGCCTTTTGTTGTATTTTTTCCTAACAATGAGATAAGTAATTAACATGAAGATGGAAAGTCAGGGGTCATAGGCTTCTTCCGGGTCTCTATGACTGTGGGCAACTGGTTGGCTAAACTGTTAGTTCACTATGAAACACTGGGGTACAGTTTCAGGAAAGTTGTTGAAAGCTCTTGTCAGATCCATAGGGCCAAGTGCTGAGCTGCAGTTTAGGAGTCAGGGCTATTGGCTCATGGATGTGGACTTTGGGACACTGGAAGCCTAGAAAATGAGCTAGCAAGGCAGTAGGAGGAAAGGTGTAATGTTGAAGAAACAACTTTAAAGATAAGAAAAGAAAAAGCTGATGGAGGAATTAAATGTTGTGTATCAGATGATGGTGTGGTGAATTATAAATATGACTTTCCCCAGGTGACAGTGGAGGGGATTCTGTAGCACATGTGTTGTTATTCAGATGTGGCTAGGGGACCTCAGAGATCTGGTCACCACAGGGAGGTGCCCATTAGACACTGCCCTTGGAGTGGGGAGGAAACAGGGTGACTTAATGATTGTGATTCTGCCCATCTTCTTTTTATCCTTTTGCTTTTAAGAAATAAATTTCTAACACAATACAATGCTAAAACACTACCAGGAAGGATCCTGCACAACTGGAAAGGTAGGGGGTATGGGAGAGAAGAGGAAGTTGAGGATCTGGGAGAATGAGGAGGAAGGTCCCCCCTTTCATATTTTTGGGGAGAATAGTGGGTAGAGATGTAGGCTTCAGGCATGTGTGTTGTCAGTTGTGCCTGTATGTTTTGTATATGTATTGTATGTTGAATATATGCTATATGTGGGTTGCATGTACACTTCAATGTGGTGACTATGTATATTTGTGTATGTGAGTATGATACAAAAGGCTCAGGGGTTTTCATTTGTTGCCTTCTGCATTTTATGCACCACTGACAATGAGTTTGTCTCTTGGGAAGGCTGAGGACAGTAATAGAAAACAGAGTTTGTTAGGTGGAAGGCCCCATGGAGGAAGAAGTGGGTGGCTAGGAGTCCTACACATGGGTTAATTCTATATCCCATCAGCAGCCATAATGGCCTGTTTCTAGAAATTCTTCCAAACCTAGGACTGGGCTGGCTAAGAAGACTGGAGGTGCCATCTCCAGAGACTTCCTAGGCCTCCAGGGCAGAGGTGAGTGCTATGATAGAGAGCAGCCTGCATTACCACTTTTCCTGAAGTGAAAGGTGGGTACCACCTAGTGAGCCAGTAAGGTGAGCATCTGTGAACCTTCCTGTCCCCATCTCACTGTTCCTTGCCTTGCCACCTGTTGCCTCCTCATCCTCAAATCTGCACATGAATAATTAATTACTGTAGCACATGTTCTGTCCCTGTAATCAAAGATGCCTTTTGGCAGCTTTGCATCTCTTGTGTCTTTTTGGCTTCACTAGCAGAGCTGCTCACCTTGTGTCTAAACTGGGGTTCTAGAGAATCTCCTCTGAGAACCTTAGTGTCATGACGGGCCAGCCATCCTTACCACCACACATGTCTTAACTGTGAAACCCAAGCTGTCTGCATCTGGAGAAGTCTTAGATGCTAAGGGAGGAGAAGTTTAAAAGCTTGGTGAGGGTCCGACTCTACTCAAGATGCTACACTGAATTCTGTGTAAGCATGTGCTCTGAGGCCAGTGTCCCCAAGAGCTGACACAGAGCCTGAGAGAGGGATACTTGCAAATGTGACACATTAGGGAACACCTTCAGGGGGTAAGAAAAGAAGAGTAGGACAGGGAAAGGATGGCTTCAGCTTCCCGCCATCATCTGATTTCTCATGTCTGAGGAGAAGCATTGTAATTCTTCCTCATGTCCTATGGAAAATCAATGTTAGCTGAGAGAACTACCAATGGTTTCCCTTATATATATTTCTCTCTCTCTCTCTCTCTCTCTCTCTCTCTCTCTCTCTCTCTCTCTTTCTCTCTCTCTCTCTCTGTCTGTTTCTGTCTGTCTGTCTCTCATTCATTCAGCAACACATACTAAGACTGACTCTTCTTTCACACACACCCTAAATCTGGCTTGTTCAGAACACATTTTTTTCTGTAAATTCTGAAGTAGTCACCAAGAGCCAAAGGATTTTACACTTTCAACGCTGCCAAAAGACCTCTCTTTTGTTTTTGAGTATTTGCTGGCTCCAGCTTAGTAGTATATTCTTGGCATTGGCACCCTGTTTGAATACGTTTACAAGTCTCAGTGGGATGGAAAATGAAGAAAGCAGGAAAACACTGGCTGCCTCAGGAAGACACAGAAGAAAGAAAGGATGGAAGTGGAAGGCCAAAGCTCTGTGCAGGTGTCCTAAGCCTTATAGTGGCCGAGCACAGGCAACATTTGAGATAGGAAGGGATGAGGGATATGCAAGCTTTGAAGATGGATGTTACCTATCTGGCAGAAATTATGCCGAACTGAGTGAGCTTGTGGTTGACCCATTGTGTTAGTTACTTTGCTCATCACTTTGACTTGACTCCTGACAAAGGCAACTTAAAGATTTTTGTTGGCTTACTGTTTGAGAAGATACAGTCCATCAAGGTGGGGAAGGCATGGGGGTTGGGGGCATGAACACAAGGTAGCAGATCACTTGGGGTCCATATTTAGGAAGTAGAGAAAGATGCATACCAGAGTTCCTTAGCCTTTCTCACTCTACCCCCTTTATTTAGCTTGAGCCCCCACCCATGGGATGACACTATCCACATTATGGTGGGTCCTTGTCTTCTTATTTAAACTTCTGGAAATATAGTCATAGATGCTCAGGAGACAATAAAGATCAGTGATTAGATGTCTATCACAACAGGACCACAAATTCAATGTGAAATAATACAGCTTGCCCTATTGGGCAAGGGTTCTGAGCTCACTGCTGCTCTTGGCAGGATGCTAAAGAGAAGCTAGCCTATCACTCTCCACCCTGTGTAACCCCTATGTATAAAAGGAAGACATCATCATCTCACTAGATATCCAAACGTCTGTCCAGGGCTACAGGTCTTTATCTCAATAAGTCTTGGTGCAGTTGACTTAGGACAATTAATATAAGCCAAAAGGGACATATTTTCTGATATGTCAGGAGACTTGGATAGAGGGGGATGACATCCTCCTATGGTTTGGAGGGAATTGACATAGGTTGAAAGAAACTGTGCTTGCATCAGAATTGAGAGTTGAAAAGCTTGAAAATGGACCTAAGCTCAATAGACAAAAATGCCATACTTTTTAGTGAAACATTCATAATTGTATAAATACAAACCAGGTAATCCCAGCCCATAAGCAGTTTAAGCTAAGACTTGGGAGTCTTAACTCAGGATACATTGCATTCATTTATAAGTTCAATAAATTCCTATGGAACCCCTGGTACTAATGCAAAAGTGAAGGAGACAACAATGAGTAATATGACATCATTGCTAGGTGGCTTACATTCTAATGCTGTAAGGTAGTAAAATCTGCAGCCTATAGCATACCACATGAAAGAGTAGGTTCTATTATGCAAACCAGCAAGAAGCATGTTATAAACATGAGGCACAAAGCAAGGCAATAAGCAATGAGATGATGGGTCATGCTTGATTAATTTAAAGCAAATGTAGACATGGCTACCAAAATGCAGCAAAATCCTGAAGTCTATGGAAAACACTTTCTACCAATCAGAGTGCCTTATTCAGAGGTTTCCACCTATGTCCATACCCTGACCTCCTTCAACTTCAGGGCCACCCATGAAAGTCATTCTATTCTATGCCTTTGCAGCTTTTCTGACCTTGACCCCCTTTTAGCAATTTTATATCTCTGCTTCTGTGAGTCATTGACCGTGGACAGAACCCCTATCATAGACCACTTCCAACCGCCACAAACCGTCTGTGCTAGCATGGGAGATGCTGAAACTGGCTGTATCTCTTTTGATCAACATGGAGCCCACCCACAGAGATCACCTCATCACCTTCAAGTGCCCAAATTGACTTGTCCCAGTTCTCTCTTTGTTTCAAAGTCCTCATCTGGCATTGGTTGCCAGATGAGACTCAAAGGGAACACTTTTTTCTTCTGTTTTATTAATGTTCTTTCTCCTAAGTTTTGCACAGTGTGTAGGATAAATGCTAATTTTTCTAGGTGGGAGAAAAAGTTTTCTCCCAAACTTTTTGCAATTTTATTAATAATGTAGCAAATGAGACAACATATTCCGAGGGCTTAGAGAATTCCAGGGTGGCAGCCCAGGCCTCGGAGCACCAGCTCTGTTCCTCCTGCTGTCTCTGTCTCTCTCTCAGGCAGGGAGCTTCAGCACTGAAGAGCAGAGGGCAGGGGAATTATGCATGAGCAGTGAGAGGAGCCGCTGACCTTCTGTGTTTAAAGGTTAAAACGATTTCTTGGGAAATGGAGCAAACTCACTAATCAGAGGCTGTTCTGAATTTTTCTGCAAAAATTAGACCTAGTACCTCCCTTCAATGTTCTGTTTGAATGGCTGTGTGTCTAGATATTCAGAAACCAAGCGAGGTTAGGCTCAATCTATTGAATACCTACTATGTTCCAACCCTAGCATAAGTTACTTACATACATACACACACACACACACACACACACATACGAGAGAGAGAGAGAGAGAGAGAGAGAGAGAGAGAGAGAGAGAGAGAGAAGAAACACAGAAACACATGAAAGGTTTTGGTTACTGACAATTCCAGTAATAAGAATTCTCAATCAGCCACCTTTCTTCTTTACATGACTTAAAGGGAATGCAGTAGTTATGCCAGAGATTTACCAAAATGCAATCATGATACACCATGGAGTCTCCCCATTTTCATAGCCACGGTGCCCATGGGTGATGAAGCAAAACTCAGGATCAAGGTGATGGCCATGATGAGGTGAGGTCTTGGCCGTTAGGCTGAACTTGATGGGAGTCAGGGCTTACCACATATCACTCATTTACACACCCAGTGTGCAAGCCCTGAGTGCATTCTCAGTGGTCAGCTGTAATAACCACTGAGTGATGGATACTAGAAGGTGACTCTTGCCTTTCTAATAAGAGACAGAATAATATGGTAGAGATAGAAACTATTTCTGTTTTGTTTTCTGCTGTATTTCTAGGACACAGAGAAGTGTGCATGTATACAAATATCATTTTGTTTGGTTAATGAATGAAAGTATGAATTTGTTGTGAAATGCTAAAAGGAGGTGGAGAGGGAAGTGTGAACATACACACGTGGTGTCTTAATGTGTGAGTAGGGTGGCTGGGTGTTAGAGTTCAGTGAGCATGGAAGATGGAAAAAGATGGAGAAACTGATTTTCCCCCCAGGGTGGGAATAGGGTATGAGAGAGACTTCACAGTTATATTATACTTTCATTTTTAGAAAACTTTTTGATTAGGCAGAGAAATGAATTTGTTAAAGATCAAGGAACTTAGAATTTGTAGTTAAGGACTTCTAGACTTAATGTTATAGACTCACTAGTTACGCTTATAGTGGCAGAGTTGTGCAGTATAGAGGAGGCATCATTGCCCCTTTGATGGACACTGAGGTGATGGTGTTCACTATTTATACCATAGTGCTGGGCAGTGGTGCTGTAACAAACACTGACATCTCTGCTTTGCTCATATACAACAAGCCCTGTGTTGTGTATGATTTTTCATGCTCCTAGTCTCAGATTGAGACTCTGACTTGAGAGCCCTTGATTGCCTTAGGTAATTTGTACTCTAGCTGCAAGGGAGGCTGGGAAAAATGAATTACTGATTTGTATTTAGTTCTGAGAATTCCGAGTTGAGGCATTTATGAAATATGGAAGCATGTCCAAAGGTATGACATAGTCAAAAATAAAAATAAATGATTGTGGCTATAGGATATAAGGTCCTACTTAGCATGGGATGAAATTGGAGATGGGTCAGAATAAATCACTCAGAGTACAAAAGTTTGGATTCTTACCCCTAGACAACTGAAATCCCTTGATGAGTTTAAGGGAGTGAAGTGACGTGACTAGATTTGAGTTTTATAATGAAGACGCTAAAGGCAGAGTGAGAGCAAGGTGGAAAGGACTGGGCCCTGGCGTCAGGATGATTATTAGCTGTTGGAGTAAAGGGACTCAGGGATGTGGTCACAGCTACAGAGGACCTGGGATGGGCAGTGGACATAGACATGGAAGGATGAATGCAAAGGACATTATGGAGAATATATGGGCTGGATGGGAAAGTGAAAGAGATACTATGAAAAAGGACTATGTGTGAATAAAGAGTGATGATGGCTCTCACTGAGAAAGGTCATGAGCAGTGGACTTCAGCTGAGGCAGAAGAATCATAAGTTTAAGGTCAGCTGGGTTCCATACCAGACCCTGTCCTTAAAAACAAGTGTGTATGGGGGAGCAGGAAAGAGGGAGGAGCTGGCCATACAGGAGACAGGATAATTGGAAGGGAGTGTTTTTTGCAGAGGAGGAAACAGTGGAGATTAGAGGAGTGTGCAGTCATCAATGGGGAGGCCTTGTCTTTCCCTGAGATGAGAAGACAAGAGATAAAACCAGATATTTGGGGAGTTGTACTTGGCCAGTTTGCACTGTAGTGACTTGACCTATCCAAGTCTTAGACCCATTTTCCTAGCTCCTTTCTATGACTTGTCTCCTCCTGTTTCATCTACATCAAGGGTTAGCTGACTTGCCTTAAGGAGCCATATGGTAACTATTTCTGGCTTGTGGGATCTGGGGTCTCTGTGTCCAATACTCAACTCCACTGCTGTAGTGTAAAATCAGTCATAGCCAATCTGCAAATGAAAGGATGAAGATGTGTTCCTATAACCTTTTATTTATTAAAACTAGCCAGATCACAGTTACTGCCCGCTGATCCAGCTGGTTCCTTCCCATCCTGACACATGGAACATGTTGTTGCTGCACTTTGTACTTCCCCTACAGAGTACCCCTTTCATCTCCAATTCATTATTTGTCTAATTGTGTTATACCTAGACTCCCATGTGAATGTTAAGGCAGAGTCCATGTTTTCTGGCTCTGTGGATTTCCCTGGCCAGCTCAGGTGGAACACCAAGTGTGTATCATTGAATGCCTTTCACTTACTAAATTATTCAACCTTCCCAGCATTTCCAGTAGCTAGACAGTGCTACCATGTCTATTTTGAAGATAAGGAAGTTGAGGCTTAAATAAGAGAAATTATTAGAAATCATACCACTGGAAAATGGAGGGGTCATGGGGTACAGATCTTTAAATTTGCAAGAGAAGCACTCTATTAACTGAGCCATATCCCTGGTGGCATCCCTGAAGGACTCTTGATATCCTCTATCTCTTGAAAAGCTGCTAGTGAAAAGTGAATCACAAATATCAGAAGCCATGTTTGTTTTTTGGTGTGTGGTTGGCTATGGTAACATAGGATGCTCAGGGACATCACGTGGGACCATGGAACTGTCCACATAGGGAGAGGGCAGAGCTTTCTCCTGCACCACAAGTGATCATGGAAGTGTTACTTTCAACCTATAAGCTTTTCTGTGGTAGCTGTAGCAGCAGGGTCAGGGGAATATCTGGTTACTGTCTGGGTTGATGCAACATGGGGTTTCCCAATAAACTACCTGAGAATAGAATAGCATCCAGAGCCCAGATCAGACAGCCCCAGCACCAGACTTGGACCTGAGCACTTTTGAACCTTGTGACATGGTCACATAACTTCATTTGGCCTTGATTTTCCTAAGCAGAAAACAAGTATGAGAAAATCTTTTTGTGGTGTTTTGGTGGCAATAAATAGGAAATTCATATACAATGCTGATCTGTAATAAAAGCCCCACTAATTTGCTCTGGGCTCTTCTGAGAGCCTGTGCCTAAAGGGCTCCATGAGAACATTATCTGCTCCTGGATTGTGAAGCCATACCTTCAGCATGTTCTCTCTCTCATGCTTCATCATGTGATCCCCGTTTCTCTTTCCTGTCCCAGCTAATGTTCCCAGCTCCAATCAGCTTGCACTTAGGACAGTCAGCTGCCTACCACATATGTGATCATATTAGTACAGTCTCAACCTTCCTGATGCTGTGACCCTTCCAAACAGCTCTTCATGTTGTGGTGACTCCCCACCATGAAATTATGTCATTGCTACTTCATGACTGTAAATTTGCTACTGTTATGAATTGTAATGTAAATATCTGATATGTATAATATCTGATATGGAACACCTATTGTGACCCACAGTTTGAAAAATGCTGCCTTAGTGTCATATGAATTTTGCATACAGCTATGTGTGGGGAGCAGAATGCATACTCAGTCTCTCCTTTACATGGGCATGAACTCCTTCCGGTATGTGTATCTTTGTTCATATATAAATGCATATATTTGCATTTATGTACATGTTACTCACATGACAACCCTTAGTTCCTGATAAAGTAGTTTTTCTTGTATATCAAAAATGAATTGGATGGTATTGGTCTTCTCTGGGGTATAGGGATCATAGTATATCATAGATACAAGACATGTCATAAAGAATTGAAAGAACAGGTTATATCTGATAGGCCGATTTAATTTTGGTGTGTGTGTGTGTGTGTGTGTGTGTGTGTGTGTGTGTGTAAGCTAGGGGGCCTGACATATGTGTGAGCTCACTTACACTTTGCTCTTCTACGAAATCCTATGTCTCTGACTGACCCAGACATCTTGTGTCTTTGGCCAACATCTATGAAATGGTTTCAGCTGACCCCATCAATTTATGAGCAGGCTTATATCTTTGCCTTGCCCAGTCCTTAGCAAGGAGAAGGGCCAGCATGTTACCCAAATGAAGAATGGGAGAAAAGTAAGCTTAGGTACTGAGAGAAAAGTCACATAGATTTGAGAACTGTTTTTTTGTTTGTTTGTTTTGTTTTGTTTTTTAAATCCTAGTAGATCACATGACACAGACACAAAACATGCATGTAACTGTAGAAACAAAAGTTACCCTGGTCCCAGTGTATAGGAATTTCATTGCCAGTGATATAGTTCACTTCTAGGGAGTTCTGCCTAAGAGGTGAAACTGTGTAACAGAATTTCAAGATGATTCTGAGCATTCATCAGCCCTTGCTGGAGCCTCCTTAGAGGAAAATCCTTGACGGTGTCTGAAAGTGGAGTAAACAGCCCCTGAGACTCTTGGTGTTAGTATGTTTCAAAGTTGATACTATTCCTAGTGTTTAGAATTCACCAGCCAAGAGATATTTCACATCCAGGTCTCAGGTGAAAATGCTCTAGGAAGAAGACACCTTGGCATAAGTTCCATGACCTTGCATCAGCACACTGGCTTAAACTGAGAGAATGTAGAGAGCTGGGTACAGTAGACAGTGGAGTTCTTCCTGTGAGCAGGATTCCAGACTCCAGCTACATTCTTCCAAAGCCTTTGCTTGGATTAGTTTGACTTTCTATTTTATAATTAGTAGCCATCAGTAATTGCAGGCATAGTATGTGACATTTGCAGAAGGAATGGATGAAATGTAAGTTTTAACCAATGGCTTATAAATGTATATATTTTAAACAAGCTATGAGAGCTTGCACCACACTAAAACTCAAAAGCTAATAAAACATAATTCATTCCATAGAGAATATATAATTTATTTGAAAAGACAGAATCAATACCACATAGTAAAGTATCTCAGATACAAGGGTGTTATGAGATTGTGATGAGGCACAAATCTGTGGGGGTCTGTACCCTCACAGGCATCATTCTCCCCCACCTACCACCCCATACTCCAAAGACAACTTTTAGCTATTTACCAGTATCTCCCCTGCAATAAAGGAAGAAAGCAAGGCTCTTGATCTGGAGAAGGATAAGGGTTGCTGTGTGGAGAAAATGCAGAGAACATCTTTAGGGTGAACAGGAAACCTGACAAAAAACAGTTTAAATAAATGTGCCTATAATATATAGTCAGACATCTCTTGATGTCCTTGGAGAGGTATAAGTAGAGACTATAACTCCTCCTTGGTCACCTTGGGTGGTTGTAACTTGGCTCTTTGAAATCAGTTCCACTCAGAAGGTTCCTGTTCCCAAAGATGTAAGCAATACTGAGAAAGACATCATAGTGAGGAACTGGAGCATGACTTTGCAAGGTTGGAAGGTAGATGCCAAATAGAAGGATGAAGGGAGCAGGGCATGCAGGGTGGTGGGTAATATGTGGAAAACAATAGGGCCAAAGTGTTAACATGGAATGGAAAATTCTAGGGATCCTGAAATGACCCTCTTCTTCTCTGTGGGTTGTTGAACATCTGTCTAACATTTGCTTTCTCCTGAGCCTCCTACAGGATATTGTCTACAGAGACTCACCCATGGATGTGCAAGGCTGGGATGCTTTCCCTATATTCTGGAGATTGCCTTGTCTTGTCTCCTTGATGGAGTCCTGGTTGTAAGAATCATGAAATAGCTTCCACTCTTTTTTCATTCCTATGAAGTTCAAGTCTCCTAGCTAGAACTATTTCCTAAGTGACAAAGACATAATCACAGAGTCACTGAGAGAGATAAAATATTTATGGTGAACCTGGGAAGTTGGTTTAATCACAGGTTGCTCTTTTCCTCTTGTGTATTAATTAATCCTGATACATACCCCCATCAATAAAAGTTGCCCAGAAAAGGCATACAAGTAGAAGAAAAGTAGTTGGTGTACTTTAGATAATCTTAAATGAACAAGCGCTGAATATTTCATGAGTACAGAAGATCCATCATCAGAGAATACACTTAGTATGCCTTTGTGATACACAGCCATCTTTAAGTCCTAGAACAATACCCCATGCTCACTCTGTGGGGCCACTGAAACCCATTTTTGTAAAAATTAAGTAGGATGAAACAGGTCTGAGTCCATCAGAAGGAAGCACGAAATGCAGCAGCACTGAGCAGTTCATTTTCAAATTGTGTGTCTATTTTATGCCAAAGGATAAGGAGACCCTGGGAAGGAGCATCTAGAAGTATGGCCTGTTTTAATAGCTGTGGTAACTAGGGTGTTATCTTTTCTGTATGTACCAATGCATTTTAGCCTGAAGATAACAAATACTAACACTTACATCAATCTAGTCTATCTGCCACTGTGATAACCTTAAAGGACTCTTTAAGAACTTTGTATATTTTTTCCCTCATTTCAGTCATCAAAGTTCTTAAAATTTAAAGATCATTTTTTATTTTTATTTTTTATGGAGAGGTGCTATTTTACTCTGATAGTTTTGATTCATGTTTACAATGGAACTTCATTTTCTGGCATCCACACGTAAGACAAAAAGCAATCAGATTCAGAAGGCAAAAGGGAATAGCAATGAGATGTTGGATAGACAGACAGTGGAGAACACTGCTCCTTCAGGTTTTTGCAAGAATAGTGAGCAATATGAGGAGTATGGGAAAGGAAGGTGTATGTGGGAAGACCACAAAAGTATACAGGCAAAGGAATGTATGCAATGAGCTACAGTGGAAGCCAGGGAAGCCAGCATGCAGAAGTTTCTGATGCCAGACTTCTCAGGGAAACTTCCTGCAGAGATTTAAAAAACAAACAAACAAACAAACAAAAAAACAAAACAACAACAACAACAAAAAAACACTATTGCCAAGCCTTACTTCAGGCGGATATATTTTTAATAATTTATGCCTCAAAATGGACTAATTCAATTTAAACTGCCTTCCTATTCTAGTTTAGACCACTGAATAAATGGAAAGTTTGTTTGGGAGACTTAATTAATCATGTAGCATGGATTAATTAATTAAGCAATCATTTGCATGCCATTTTCTATGTGCTATGCTCACATGAAGATAAGGAAATCCCAATTCCACACTTTGAGAAGGATGCTGACCAGTAGGGACTAGGTAAACGAATGTACAAATGCTGAGCAACAGTGCTGTTGCATTCCAAAGCCCTGTACTCCCAGATGATCTTGTTTTCTTCCAGTACATTGTCCTCTACAGTCACATCTTTGGTGTTGCCAATGACCCTCTATTCTTAGACATTGTGGGTTTGTGTTCTGACCCGGCTAAGGCAGAGCAAGATGATGGAAGATCTTGCTCTGTTTGCATTTCAAAGTAGACTCAAGAAGCAGTATTCTGAGAAGTGACAAGATTAGCCCAAGGAATTCAACAACATACAGCCTGCAAGATTTTGTCACTTAAGAGGGGATGTGATGTATGTGATCAATTGGTCAAGGAAAACTGTAGATATAGTAGAAAGATTAGGTTGTGTCATGGAGAATGTCAATTCTTAGATCAACAGTATCTAGAATCATCTGGGGTGGGGGTGACCTCTGGGCATGTCTGTGAGGGAGGTACTAGACTGGACTGCCTGAGGTAGGAAAGACCCATTCTAAATGGTGGCTTCATCCTATGGGCTGTGGTCCTAGACTGAATAAAAATGTGATTTGGAATTGTGTAACATCTTCTGCTGCTTCTTGACTGGAGGAAAAAATGCTACTATCTCAAGCTCTTGCAGCCATCCTGTCTCTACCAAGATGGACTGTACTCTCAATCAGTGAGCCCAAATAACACCTTTCTCTCCAAAGTTGCCATTATAAAGTATTTTGTCACAACAAGTAGCCAAGTAACAAAGACTGTTTTGTTTTTTTAAGAAAGAAGTTTTCAGTGTATCCCTGACTGTCCTGGAACTAGCTCCATGACCCATGTTGTCCTCAAACTCAAAGATCCACCTTCCTCTGCCTCCTGAGTGCTGGAATTACAGGTATGTGCCACCACTGGTTGGCTACAGATTGCTTTTTAATAGTTTATCTTAATAGCCATTATGGCCTTATCAGGTAAAATCTAAAGACGGAGGTAAACTAGACATCAAGTGCTACATTATTTCTTTGTGGAAATATAGCCCATATTAAGAAATAATCTATGGAAACCAAAGACTTTCAGGTTTAAATAAAAATGGAGGCTATATTGAGTTTTTGTCCTTCAGCAGAAGATAACAACATGTGAGTTGATTTTCCTATATATAGACAAGAAAAGAAGAACATGTATTTCACTCATCATGGACAATATTTAAATAATACAAATCTACTTTTCTGACTTAATAATATAGAATAATGAAAAGGACTTCATATTTTGGTGGTTCACTCACATATCTTACTATTTATTACTTGTATTACATATCGAGTTTACGTACCCTAGGAGTCTAAGAATTCCACTGGAAGAAGTTTATTTTATACATCATGGCCTTTCTACAAAACAGCCTATGTGTTGAAACATTAGTAGTGATCCATAAAGAATAAGGCTGGAATGACCAAGGGACACACATTCAAGGATGTTAAAAACTTTGTATGGGAGAAGACCACGGATGTGTATGTTTGCCTGATAAGGGATGTTGATCAGTGGAAGAAGAGGTTGGAGACAATATATATGAATAAAAACTGTAGTATGTTAAAAATAGAAGGCCTTTGTCAAGGCATGAGATGATCCTCTTAAAGTAAAGTGAAAATTAAATGATAAGGTATTGGTCTTCCTTTCTTTGTAATGCTAGTCTTTGAAGAGAAAGGGGCAGCCAGTAGTCCCTCTGTTTAATGGATACATGGTGGTGATTTTGGAGACCAGTCATCATGTGCTTATGACCTATCCAGGGGCCTCGTTTACTTTTGGCAGAAACTCAACTGGTTCAGTTCCTTCATTACCTGATGAGTGTTCGTTTGACAAACGTTGGATTGAGTAGCTAAATCTAAGCTTGGGACTCTGCAGCAAAGAAGTAGGGAGAACGTTGCTTTTGTAGGAAGAAATTAAAAACCTAAACTTAATTTGTGGTGAGCATATTACTCCTAAAAGGAGAAAAGAGTGGCCCAACTACGAATGATATGCCTGTTTTTATACCCAGTGCACATCATAGGCCTTACTGTGTACTGTGTGTACATGTGGGTGTACACAAACACCATGGAGTGTAAACACTCATGTAGCAACACACACTGTCTCTTTAGAGCTGTGGTTCTTAACCTTCCTAATGTTGCAGCATTTTAATACTGTTCCTCATGTTGTGGAGACCCCCCCCCAACCGTCAAATTATTTTATTGCTACTTCTTAACTGTAATTTTGCTACTGTTAGGAATTATAATATAGATATATGATATGCAGGATATGCCATATGCAAGCCTCAAATGGGTCAGGACCCATGGTTGAAACCACTGCCCTGAAGTGGGTATCATTTTGTTCATTTATATTTGGAGCAAGAAACCTACAGTGAACTGGCCTTTAATAATGTTTTCCTTTCCTAGTAAAGATATTTTAACTATTTCATTTAGTTACCTTTACTTGCATGTTGTATTTGAACTGTGCCTGGATGTCTATAAGGCAAAGGTCATGGGGAGCATATGCAATCTAACTAAAAATTATATCTGAGTTTCAGAAAGATAAGAAGCATCTTTTACTTCAAGAATCAATCAGGGAGAGGAAGACTCCTCTTTTCACCCTTGAGAGGTTGAGAATAAGTTTCAATATCTAAACACATGAATCAGATATCTTGCATCCATAGTTTTCACATAAAGAGGAATGCAATCAGATTTCTATTGCTCACCCCACATAAAAACAAATTCAAAATGGATCAAAGTCCTTAATGAAAGACCTTAGTGAAACTTCTGTTAAGGGAAAACACATGTGAAATATTGAGACCTGGGCATAAGCAAAGGGGTTTCTGAAGGGAAAAAATAAGAGACTCCAATAGCATAGGAAATAATCCCAAGAATTGACAAATGTGGTTATGTGAAATTAGAACATTTCTGACACAGTCATCAGAGTGAAGAGTCAACCAATGGGATGAGACAACACCATCTGTCAGCTGCACATCAGACAGGGAATTGTTATCTAGGGTAGATGAAGAAATACAAGAAATAAACACTAGGAAAAATAATCATATCACCTAATTAATAAATATGACAACAGAATGACTAGATATTCTTCAAAAGGAGAAATATAAGTGACCAATAAACATAAGAACAATCATTCAACATCTTTAGCTATCTATCAGGGAACTGTGAATTAAAACCCTTTTGAGATCTCATCACATCCCAGTCAGAATGGCTATCATAAAGACAACAAATGACAAGTGAGGATGTGGGGGAAAGGGAGACTTTATTTACTGCAGATGGAAATGTAAAGTTGTGAAGCTACTATGGAAATAGCACACTATTCCAAGCAAACAAACAAACTAACAAATACACAAACAACCTGAAAATAAAATCCATCAAATGTCCAGCCTGTATTACTCCTAGTTATTTACCCAAAGGACTCTAAGTAAACTTATCACAAGTATCTACTTGCACATCCAGGCTCATTGCTTAGCTATTCACAATAGCCAGGAGCTGAAAGGAGACTAGCTGCTAATTAACATATTAGTGGATAAATACAATGGAATCTTATGAGGCTGGAATGAACAATGAAGTCATGCACTTGGAGAAAAAAAAACAAAAAACAAAAACAAAAAACAAAAAACAAAACAAAACAAACAAACAAACAAACAAAAAACCAACTGGAATTGTAGGTCTTGATGTTAAGCTAAACAAACCAGGCTCAGAACTACCTTGTGTTTACTCTTAAATGAAGCATCTAGATTTAATATGTATTTATTTACTTACCACAGGTAAAAGTGTGAAGTTGTGTGACCCTTAAAATATTGCCTCTTATTTTGAGTTTTTGTTAAATCAACATTATACTTTATCCCCATTTGGTTTAAGTTATATGGGTGGTGGCATAAAGAAAACGGAAGATTAGGAATGGTCCAAAAAATATTCTTGGTTAATTGTAGCACTAACAGAACAGCATTGCTGATTAAAAAAAAATCTCACTCTCAAAATATTTCAGATGGTTTATAGCTTATAAGAGAAGGTTGATTTGCAAAAAGATTAGAGGAAGAAAAACTCAAATATAAATAAAAAACATTTCTGGAATTTCCATATTATAGAAAAACATGGAAGAGATTGAACCCAACTTTTGAGAGGTCAAAGAAGTCAACATATCACACACAGCAATGAGTGATAAAATATCTTACATTTTATAGGTTTGGTATAGTGCCCAGCATACCAAATGTGTTAGTTACTTTAAGTGGAGTCAACAATATTCCCTTCCTGCTGATATGAAGTTAGTGTTGTCACTTTGAAAACCCTGTTAACTCATTAACTACAGGAATTCTGTTGAGTTGAGACAGGAAAGGGTTCACTGGACATCAGTGTTGTGGTGGAAATAATCTTTCTTCCTATAGCGAAGAGATTTCTGGCTTCTCATTGAGATAATCGATTCTAATGTTATTAAGCAGTGGCCCAATAAATCTGCCCTTGTATTTTTCTGATACAAATACAATATACCTACCACTGTTCAATATCTTTCATATGTGAAATAATAAAACTAATTCAATATGAAATCTTGTACTTTACATGTAAATTGGATTGCTATGGGCCATTAGACTCCTTACATAAACAATATATTTTGTTTTAAAGAAAGAAACTACTGTGCCCAGTTTAACATTCTGAAAGTTTATAATGCACAAAATCACATTAACAGAGCAGATGATTGTCAAGGGTGTGGTTAACAGAGACAGAAAACAGAAATCTTGACTTTCTAGTGAAATAATTTTAATTCCATGGCAGTTTCCAAGATGACTACCAGTAGGTGAATGCTCACTGACATCAAATGTGATTCAAACTCTAATTCTAGAATTAATCTGTAAAGTGTACACAGAAGACAGTGTCCAGTGGTTGAAGCAAAGGAGCTCACCCAGGACAGCAAAATATTTGGCTCTCTAAAAAGACAACCATGGCTCCACAGAAAGGCAATTGCATAGGAAGCCAAATCTGGTTATGCAGTAGGATGTCACAGAACCCATTTTTGTGATATCATCTGATTGGTTTCATTGTAGTTGGCCAGTATTATATGTTTGGGCTCATTTATTTCTAGTATGTACAAAAATCTGCAAACCCGAATTCAGTAGACAAACCTTGCCCAAGTGTGCTGAAATATTTGCATCTTGGCCTCCTTTGTAACAAGGATCCTTGTGCTTTGCCACAGCTGTCAGAGTAATGGCTCTCCCCCACACCCCCCCTTTTTTTTAATCTGGTTTGGCTATATTCCCAGATTCCAAATGAAAGAGACAGCATTTTACTTGACCACCCCATTCCACCATTCCAACCGTTAAATACTGTGCCTTCAGTCTCCAATGCTCTAATGGTCGATTAAAGTTGATAACAGTCTGTCCAATTTCCATTTTTTAACATCCAGCTTGCTGAAATTGTAATATTGTAAAAGTCTGAAGCCTTCAGGTCCTGCCTGAGAATGTGTCTGGATGTCAACACATACTAATAAACAAGGGAAAAATAGGATTGTCAACAGGCCTTTCGAGTTTGCAGAGCTTGGGTTAGCAGTGTGGTTGAGCCAAGTTTGTACAAAGGCGAAGTAGATGATAATCAACTAGTCTACCAAATGGGAATCTATCCTGGAGCTACTCACAGTGTGGATTACATCTGCATAAGAGGAAAACCACCAATAACAATTGAAACCATTGAATAACATATACTTCCCTCCCTCCCTGCCTTACTTACAGGTAAATAATAAATCTTTCTTGGCCTCATGAAGACTTTTCTTTGTTTCGTTTTAGGGTTTGTTGTTTCGGTTGAGCAGTCATAGTGGCACAGATCTGTGAAATATTTTCTCATATCTAATGTCTCAGTGGGTTGGAATAAAATAGCTTGAAAGACTCTTCCCCCACCCCCAAACAAAACCAACAAGCAGGTTGGTTCTCTTGAACCTTAGGGAAAAAAAATGGAATTAGGACCAAAGCTTCAGACACTGATCTGTAGACCAGTAGAATTCCGAGCAAAGCAGTTTGATCCCAGTCATCTGAGTAAAGGAAAAAAGAATGAGGACTTCACCATGAGCACACTCCCTGTTTCTGCAGTGTGCGGTGTCTACTCAGTTCCTTTCACAGTACTAGTCAGCTTGCCTTTCTTAGCCACGCTTGGATTCTTTCTCTGAACATGAATGAGCTCCCAGAGTTCTCATCTTTGGTAGGCTAGTCTCATTTTTTTTTCAATCAATTGCTCAACTCTGGGATGCTTTTATCATGTTGGAGAAGCAATTGCCCATTTTCTGAGTCTTTGCTGCTAAAGTAAGTGTAGATGAGCCCTTCAGACTGCCAAATTTATCACTGCCGATAAGTATGATATTTCTGGGAATGTGGCATCAGCCTCCCTTTCTATCCAGGCTGAAATGAAGACTGGAGAATTTGAAGGCCGAGTATTTGGTTCTTCCAATTGTAACCTCATCATAGAAGTAGTGCTCCCTTCCCTTAGACAAATAGTCTTTGTCTCTGAATGAATGTACTTTATTGGTTAATCCTATCACCAACTGAAACTCTAACTCTCACCCACTTTATCTTAGCTCTAGGGAGCTTTTTTTCTAAGAGGCAAAAGCACACCTGTTTTCTAATAATGTAATGAGAAAAGAACATATAGAAATTCAGCATCAAAAAAATGATGTGATGACTTATTTTGGTTTGGGGCTAAGTGTTTGTCCCACATAGTACCCTGTGAAACATATGTTTGTTGTTCTTTTTCTTCAGATATTGAAGGGCTGGTGGTGATGGTTGATGTTAATTAGCAAGTTGACAGAATCTAGAATCACCTGGGATACAGGGCTCTGAACATCCCTGTGGGAAGACTTGCCCACTGTGGGTGGCACTGTTCCCTACCCGGAATCCTGAACTATGTAAGTGGAGAAAGGGAGCCAAACAGCAAGCATCCATCCATCCATCCATCCATTTCTGCTTTCTGGTTGTGGATGTGATGTAACCAGCTGCTTTAAGCTCCTGATGCTTGACTCCTCTGCCATGATAAAGTGGACCTGAACTCCAAGCTAAAATGAGCCCTTTCATCCTTCAATTGCTTTTGACAGCAACAAGGAAATAAACTAAGACATTGGCGCTTATTGTTTTTCTCTAAAATATTTTTGAACTCCCAAAAAAACCTCCATCCTATAGGACTGTCCTTATTTCCTAGAATTAGATATCAGTAGATATTTACCCTGCAGAACTTTCTTGTAGCTAAAACTATGTCTCAAAAAATTCACTGCCAACTATATCCATCCTTGTCTCATGGATTTTCTTTTATGTCTCCAGACACTCCTGAAGAAACTCCTGTGACATTAGACAATAACAGTCATAATGATAATTAACAATAGTAACAGCAGTTTACTGACTAGTACTTCATCAGGTGTTGGGTACTTTTTGAAGCATGTGACTAAGATGAGCAGATGCTGTACTTGCAGAACTCTGTAAGGCAAGTAGCATGGATCTTAGCATTGTACATACAAAGGAGCTGAAACTTTTCTAAAGTCACAGAGCTGGGAGAGATTTGAACCCAAGAAATCTGACAATCTGTAGCTTATCTGTAGTTTTCTTGACCTGGAATGGAAGGAGAGGTTGTTCTGAGCCTGGCATTACTGAGGGACACTTGGATCTTCTGTGTGCCTATAAATAGTAACATTTCTCTGATAAGCTTTTCTGATTATTCCTTCATGTGCTTTACAGGTGTAAATCCTGGCTTCACATGCAGGAGTTAGATGGAATGCTCAGTTTTTGTGTTCTGTCACTTGACAATGTTCAGCACCCCTGCATCTTCATCCATCTCTAAAGTGCCTTCTATAGTTCTTTAAGATGAGACTTGACAATACAAGATGAGTGGGGAAGTCAGAAATTACAATAGGAGTTTGGAAGAAAATAGAAAATAATTAGAATAATAGGTAGAAGAAAGCAAAAAAAAAAAAAAAGTCTGTTATGTAATGTCTTCTGAATTGGATAATTTATAGAAAAGTACTTGAAAAGCCTTTGATGTTCTCCAGTGGGAGGTGGCATTATTATGATAATTGTTGCATTTGTTTTATCATCTTCACCTTGGGATTCTTGTTTCTGCCAAAGTTGAACAGAGAAATAAATCAGTATATAGATTGGAAATGCTGAAAGCTGGTCACTGTTGAAGGACCACAGGTTAAGTTGCTGTTTTCTTAGGGCTCCTGCAGACCTAGTGAGTATCTTGGATATCAAGGGAATATTGTAGTTTGTGGAGCTACAATCAGCAGCTAAAGAGAAAGACAACCTTGTGCTGTAAACCAGAGAAAGGAAGGTCCAATTTGCAAATCAATGTCACACAGGATCAGTTTACACAGGATCAGTCACACAGGCTTCCAAAACACAGAACACTTTACCCAACACAGCCAGTAAATTTAAGAGAATCCGTAACAATCTTGCCAAAGTATCAGAGAATGAGGCAAGGCTTGCAGAGAAAAATAGGCCAAGTAATAAGTGTGAAAGGGGTTTGAAGTGAGTAATGATCAAAACTGGCTGAGATGTGGAGACTATTTAAAAATTTGCTCGAAAACATAAAAATTCCCCCTCAAAAACAGAAGCAAAGAAGGAAAGTGACGTGAAAGGGGTGACACAGGGATAACCTTGAAGAATAATGAAACCAAAAGCCCAGTGTTGTAGCTCAGCACCGAGAGAAATCAGTATTGGATGGCAGGATTCCGAAGGCATTAAGGGAGCTTGTACTCTCTGAGCTAATCACTTCATGCACTCACAGTTCCTGGGGGGTGGAGGGGGGGGAGGGATGACGACTAATAAGAATCTAAGGATGTTAAGAAGAGAAGTGATTGTAAAAGGTAGTTTAATATTGAACCTAGACAGAAACATTATAGAAATGCAGTTCAATACAGCTAATGTCAACATGCAATGGGGGGCGTGAAGGAGGGACCCAAGCATTCAGAGGGTAATGGGATCATTGGCTAGAACCATGATTGATTTTTCTACCCCCTAGAACAAAGCTGGTTCAAAAAATTGATTTTTCTTGTGCACAGGAATTGGCTGACTGTTAAATAACAGCATAAATCCTTGAACTTACACATTTGGCATTGGGGTTCATTTCAAAGATGGGGTAGCTGGGCCATATGGAGCCTTGCCACATGGTTTGAGAGAAGATCACAGTAAAGGCAGAGGCAAATGGGAATTTAGCCAGGTCATAGTTGAGTGGGGAACACAACGTCCAGTTGAATGGAACTTTTGGGTTACTCTCAGAGGACTCTAACACAATTTTGGGTATAAAAAAAATACTGCCTAACAAAGCTAGAAATCTGTAAAGTAAGATTTGGCTAAGTAAAGCTAGATGCTGTTATAGTAAAGCCACTAGGTTTGAAGAGATTCTTGTCTTGTATAAAGAAATCACTTACCTGGTAATTTTGATAAATTTCTGGAGGCTCACAGTAGACTAGGACAGAATGAAAAAATGACAGAATACCCTGTCTTAGATGGATGGTCTCTATTTTTGTGGGATTTACTTGAGTGAACTCTACAAGATTCTTCTAGTGAGGACTCAAGCAAGAACTCATAGTTCTGGTAGCTGAGGAAGGGAAAGCATCCTTTATTTAAAGAGAGCTCAGCTCATAGAGACTGTTTTTAGCACCGACTTGCTCCATTTGGATGGTAACTATCTGTCTCTCTTCAGTTACCTCTAGACTTCATGTCTCACCTAAGAAGAAAAATTGTAAGTTGTGAATGTCATAATGCAGGACATAGACTTTGAAAGAATGAAGTGAGGATGGAACACCTTTGTTTTTGCACATTTTATTACTATAGCAGCAGAGCTCCTGGAAAAGGTCAAGATTTGGTTATGAAAGAATAAGACATGAATTCCACTTAAGACCTAGTATAAAAGGAAGCTTGAAGAACACAGGAGACAAATCAGAAAACACTAAAAGCATTTGAATTCTCTTATAAAAAGAAACCCATTAAATATAGGCAGTTCATAGCCATCACAAACTGAGGGCCATCTTACTTCATTTCATATTATTCCATACATCATGCCTTAAGGTGAGCTGAGGGGCAGGATAGTAAAATCAGAAGAAACAATACTGGCATTGGAACCAGAAAATACATCACCATGTAGAATGGAATCGCAGACTGGCAATGCAAACATGCATATGGAAACTTGATTACTCCTGTATTTGTGCCACAGTTGCATCATTCAACATGCTTTACCAGATTAGTCATTATTGTAGCTTGCAGGCTTCAGAAATCGATAGGATTAATGTTTATTTTTCTTTGAGTAATGTACATGGAATCTTACTTTCAGTAAATATGAAGTTGTGTCCTGCTATTATATGAACTTCAACAGATAGCTACATACATCTTAAAATTTTATACACCAACTTTTAAGAAATGATATGATTTGTTAATCATTTGATGAAAATGATATGCCAAAAGTAGAGAAAATTGAGAAGAAACAAATTCATTTAAAATAAGCACAAAAACCACAGGAAGAAACAATGAACATATGTCATGAATAGAAGAACTTAAACACAAACTGTCCAACTGTATTACTAATTGCTTAAATGTCAATGGTCTAAATACAGAAATTGAAAGACAGAGCTTGTCAGAGTGGAAGTAAACAAGACTCATCTATGTTTTGCCTACAAAGCATTCAGATATATTAAAGCTGAAATGTTGGAGAGGCACACCATGCCAATATCTATCCAAGACAACTGGGATAACTATGGAAATTCCAAGGCAGACTATAAAACAGGGAAAATTATTAGAAGCAAAGGAGGATGCTGTGAAGTTGTCATATCTGCAAGGAGACATAAGAATATTTAATGTCTGTGCAGCTAACAGAAGAGTGCCAATATACACGAAACAAAACTAATAGAACTTTAAGAAGAAGTGGTTAAGTCCATTACTGTAGTTGAAGACTTTAATACCTCACAGTAATTGGAAGATCAAGCAGGCTGAAAATTAGTAAGGGTATAATTGGAAAAGCACCGTCAATCAACTGGTTCAAATTGACATTTATAGATGAGTCCATCCAATACTTGCAGAACTCACGTTTTTTTCAAACTCACATGAAGAATTATAAAATAGACTACATTTGGGATACACAACCCATCTACACAAATTTCAAATGATAGAACTTGTGTCAAATATGTTCCTGGATAAAAATATGATTAAACTAGAAGTCTGTAACAAGAAATCAGTTGGGAAATATCCAAATACTTGAAAATTAAGCAAAACATCACTAAACAACTAATGAGTGGAAGAAGTCTCAAGAGCACTTAAATATTTTAAATATTGTTGTGAGGTAAATGAAAATGAAAAATATACCTCACCAGATCTGTAGGGTGCAGTGAAAACATGCTTGGAGGGAAATATCTAGTACTGAAACCATGTTATCAGCAGGAAGTAGTTTGGAAAGAACGACGCCCAAATTCCCAAATATTGTCTATAAATGTTTGTTTTCATTTAAATGGACTTGGTTATATAAAATAAAAAAAATAAATAAAAAGGGGGGGCCTTAGATTGAGACTGTAGGCTCCTACCTCATGAAACCAAAGAAAGAACAGTCAAAAACTAATTTAAGCATGATAAAAGAATTCTTAGAAACTAAAGCAGAAACTAATGGAACTGAAGACAGGAATACAGCAAAAGAAAACTGAGAAACCTAATTCTTGTTTCTTGAAAATATCAGTAAAATTGATACATATCAATTGAACCTAAATGGAGGGAGGGGTTTATCAAGATCAAAGTAAAAATAGGATCACCACTTTATTTATTCATAAAATTATGTGGATGTAGATATTTCTGTAATTCTATGGATATGAGTGTAGGTATTGTATGTGCTCTTGAAACCTAAAAGTGATGAATTCCCCTAGAGCTAGAATTACAGGGGGTATGAGCCACTGCCTATATACTATAGGTAGAACCAAATTGCATCCTCTGTAAGAACAGTGTTTACTCTTAACCATCTTGAGTAAAATTTCCAATCCTGATTCTGTAAACATTTAAAGGAAAAAAGAATGCTTGATATAACATTATTCCCACAAATATTTTATATTAAAATGGATCAATTTAATTAGTTCTTTGTGAGTTCCATATATATTTTGATTATACTCACCCCATTACACTTCCCAGATCCATTCCCCCTTCCAAAATGTGTGTCCTGAAACAAAGAAACAAAGAAACAAAAAATATCAAGAACAATGAATGCTTCTGAAATGAATTTAGGGATGTAGCCTTCCACTGGAAGGTGGTTGACTTACCAGGGTCTACATTTATAGAGAAAACAGTCTCCCCCTTTCCCAGAAGATAACAGCTTTATGGTTAGCTGTGGGATTTTGTGTCTAATTCCCATCTCTATGCTGGGATTTGATGCGGCTTGGCCTTGCACAGGTTTTTTACATGTTGTCTCAACCACTCTGAATTTATATGTTCAGTTGCCCAGTTGTGTTTAGAAGACATTGCTTCCTTATAGTCGAGAGTCTACTGCCTCTGACTATTAAATTATTTCTATTCCTTCTTCCTCAATGATCTCTGAGCCTTGGGATGACAAGGTGCAGTATATATGTTCAGTTTGGGGGTGAGCACTCTGTTGTCTTGTATTTTCAGTACTTTGACCAGTTGTGGTCATTATGTTAATCAGCATTTTTGAAAACAGAAGCTTTTTAGATGAGTGTTGAGAGATGTAATGGTCTATGGACATAACGATATGTCATTAGAATTCAGTTTAATACTGTGTCCATTTAGAAGAATATTAATAGTATGTTCTCTTCTAAGGCCGATGGTATACCCAGGTATAAGTTGTTGGCTTAATTGTAGAGACAGACAAGGGTTTCATCTTTGAAGCAGGACTGAAATCCAATCAGAATATTATTGGTTACTCCAATGGTATTGGTGGCACTATTGTACCAGTGATTATTTCCTATCATGCGAGTCATTATTGCATCTCACATGTTCACAGTTGTGTGTAATTGATGCTCACTTTTTTCCTCTGGTAGTGTAATAACACTTTGTAGTACAATGGAAGCTAGCCAATAAGGATGAAGCTTCTAGATAAGTTGCAGCTTGATTTCTACATGTTCTATTTCTCAGGTCTATGTTTCTTCTTCAATAGACTCCTACTGTAAAGTTTTGGAGGGTTACTAAGAGAAATGCAAATACACTGTAATGTTTAGAGATCTATGAGCTTTCACTGCCAACAGTTCAGAAAGAAGGAAACCATGCCTGACACTGAGCTTTTTAATTTGTTAACTTCTTTGACAGATGGAAAATAGCAAGGTTTCACAAAGACTAATTATTCTATGTATAAGTTAAACAATACTTAGCTATTCTTTCAAAACAGATAAAAGAAAGCAGCTGGCTCAAATGGTTTCATTGGTGTATTCTTGTAAGCACTGAGTAAATGAAGGTTTGCTAATTTTCTACAATGCATCTAGAAAAACAGAAACACTTCCTAGCTGATTGTATGGGGTCGGCATTACCCTTATACAAAAACTGTATGATATATTAAGAAAGGAAAATTACAAGTAAGCACATGGTCAATATAGGAACAAAGGCTTCAACAAAAGATTGACAAGTTGAGTTCAACATTGTGTGGAAAGAAACACCACAACCAGATAGGATTCATTTCAGAGGATGTAATCCTTGGAGATTAGAAAGGTAGTAAATGTTTACTTGTTCACCATGGCATTAACAGACAAAGACAGGGAAATCAATGCAAGAAAGACAATCTGTGTGTATGGACTGTAAGTACAAGTTAGGGGGAAACCGAGGAGGGGAATGAAACTAAACTCTTAGTTTTTAGATTCCCCAGGCCAGAATAAACCTTTGCCTGGAAGGACAGGGTTTGGTGCCTTTTAAACAGACGCCACTCCTCAATTAGCCAATTTGTGGTTTTAATTATTTGTCTTGGTTTTGGAATGGCAATACATGCTTAAGGGGAGATTTCAAACAATAGCAAAGGCCACAAAAGTAAGTTTTAGTTTATTTCAGGATGCTATGTAAATTGTGTGTGTGCTTTCTTTTTCTTTTCTTTTCTTTTTTATTTCAATTATGTTATAATCAGAGTTTGTGCCTAAAAATGCTAAGCACAATTTGACTGACCCATCTTTGAACTCTTCAGAAGCCATACATAATCACTAGTGTTTATATTATTATAACTGCCTTTTTAAATAATGAACACAACTAATTTCAAAGTTTGCCAATTAATAGTCAACCTGTATATAGTAGCATCATAGATAATGTACCAAATATATTGCCTTTTATTCATTTTGGGTCAGACCAGGATTGATGAGACTTGACCAACTTCTTTTGAGACTGTATTGAACATGAATGTATGTGTTGAGTCTTGCAAGGAGAAAATGTCTAGAAAATATCTCTGATGAGAGAAGCTATGAAGGTTCCCTGCTTCATCTGTCTCCAGGGTATGCCTATGGGTGTTTCTATGTCTTATCTGAGGATATCAGTGTTCTGAAGTCTTCTTCATTCCTACATAGTAAGAGCCTTGATTTGCAGTGTGGCTTTGAAACCTAGTACTGTGGTTTGTAGCATAAGTCTGTGCAATTACCCAGCCTCTGTTTATGATTGAGGAAGTGTCATATCATGAAAGAGACCTATGCTTTCCCACAAGTCTCTTAGTTTCCTTCATTCAGTAACACTGGGATGAAAGAATTAGGGAAATGTATAGAAGGCTCAGACACACTCTCATAAATAGTAATCTTACAATGAATACCTGGCCCCGGTTGAAGAGATTTCAGCCTTCTTGTTCTTCCTGTTTTGAATTTTTGAATCATCACAGATATTTTCCATACTTTAGAAGGCAAATTGTACATCACATGGATAAACTTAACAGATTCAATATGGTCAAATAAGCAGGGAGTGTGGCATATAAAAAAGGGCCCCATAGCAACCTTAAACCTTTGCCTTGACTGTTGAGGTAGAGATTTTCTCCTGGGAGTGTCATGCACTCTGTTGTTGAAGCAAATGAGAATTGTTCTCTTAATCACACATCTATCAACATGGGACCTTTCTACTGAGTATTGCACTGAGCTGAGGATTGGAATTTGAGTCAGGTATTTGACAGATAAGATATAGAAATGCAAAGATACCTTTCTGTTGACCTGAAGATTTAAAATTTAGGAAGGAATACTGATTCTCTGGCAATCTAAAACGTAACATCACAGCAAAACTCAACTAATGCATCAAAGGAAAAAAAAAAGTAGTGTGTTAATGCCATGAACTATCTAGAATGGTGCAGAAATCTGTGGGAATCCAAAGAAACAAACACTGTGATGTGATTGGAAGTCCTCTCCCTGCACTGTGGTCCCCAGGGGAGCTTTTCTTATGTGATTAGCAGATGGTCTCAGAGATTCTATTTAACAATGCCATGCTCCTAAATACTCTACTTTTGCTGTCTAACCAGGTGTGGCTATTAGTTATGCTTGGAATTTGCTCTAAATCAGATGAACTTTGGCTTAGTGACATTTCCTACAATGTGACACTCCACAGCACCCCATGTTTACACAGCTATGTGAAGCAAAGCGAGGGGAACTCCATGGGGATACTGGTGATTCTGGTGTTTATCCTGACAGGCTTTAGAATAAAGGATGCCTCTCTTCCTGGACAATGCTAGCTTTTATCTCTTCCTGCTCCTTGTTTGGGTGAAGCTAATGTAATTGTTGTTCTGAGTTCTCATTCTTTCTTAGAGGAGTAATTGTTGTTTTTGTGGCCCTATAAAGAATACCTTGAACTATTCTGAAACAGCACTATTAGTAGCCAGTTGTCCATCAAGTGTGTGCATGTGTGCAAGGGCAGGCTCAGGAAGTCAAATGCCTGCCATCACCAAATGAATCACCTAGAAACATTATTAGGAACTTTCCAGTGACAAACTCAGATATATTTATTCGTCATTAGTAGGCTTTTCTTACTTGAGATTGTTCTTCTCAGAGAAGGTGATAGGGTAATGCTGAGCAAGGTCAGCTGTCTTGGTCTTTTCTAGAGAGAGAGTATTAATGTACTTGTGTAGTATAAAGTTCAGTGGAGAGAGAGAGTTAGATGTTGGAGAACTGAAAACTACCTATTGCCAGCCTCCTAGTGAGATTTTGGATCACTACCTTGATAATTTTGAAAACCCTAATTTAGTCTAGGCTCATTTCAGAGAGGTCACCCTTAGGTTTGCCCACTTCAGGAGGAAGTGTTTAGTGTGGGGAGTGGACCAAGTAGATCGTTACAAAAGACATTTAAGGACTTTGAAATTAAGGTGAGATTATTTGAGTTGTAGTTTACCTGTTTCTCTCTTACTAAATTCATCTTTCACCCACATTCTTCCCCAAACACTTCTCACTACCAATTTCTCTCTTGTCTGTTGAATTAATCCAATGGGGGGGGTAATGTCAATCATTCTTTCTGTGTTTTTTAAAATCAGACACTTATTATTTGGTTCCAACTAGTTTTCATGTGTGGCTAACCCATGTTTTGTTTTATCATGCTAAGCATTTTCACTGGGAACACATATATTTTTGGTTTTGTGACATCAATAGTCAAAACCCTGTTCAGTACCAGTATAGAGTTATAGTTGGGGTGTTTCTGCACTAAGATATTGGACACTAATGTAATTTGATTAAGACAAATAAGTTATCTCTCTGGATTTAGATCTCAATAAACCAGGGATCATTTATGAAGCAAACTGAGTCCATCAGCTCAAGGCTCTTATAAAGACAAGAAAAGCTAATAATACATGTGAATATGTTCCCAAAGAATTTGGTGTTGTATGCATTGTAAGTTTTATCAGAAGTGGCATTGGCCCTTATCTTTCAGCCTCTCACCTTCTGCTTGTGCCAAAACAGTCCATCTTGCATACTCCCATCTCACATGCATCATCATAGCTCTTTGAAACTCCTCTATTACCCCACTTCTTATATTCTTTTGCTAGGCTTGCAGTGGCAAGTACTACAAGCAGAAAAGGTGACCCCCATCCTTTCACTTCCAGAAAACAGAAGTCTGATATTAGGTTATCAGAAGATTTCAGTTAATTTGCAGTCTCCCTTGTAAGGTGTAAGGTTTTTCCTTCCGCTGCCTAGTCTTGTTCTGCCGCCACGCCAGCCCCAAATAATACACAGATACTCTGTATTTGATACAATGCTGTTGGCCTGGTTACTTGTTTCTTATCTGCTAGCTCTGTCTTAATTATTAACCCTATTTCTATGTATTTCCACATGGTCTCCTTACCAGTGAGAGGCGGCTGGCGGTTCTGCTTTCTCCAGACTTTCCATCTTGACTCTTCCTTCCTACTTCCTTTTTTCTCCTTGTCTCCTAGTCCCTCCTATCTCCTTTCCTATTGGCCAACAGTGCTTTATTCATTAACCAGTATGAGAAACATATACAGAATGACATCTCCCATCACTCCCTCTTTGTCTTATAGGTGGCCATTTTTGTTTTATTTGCCTTGTATTTATTTATTTATTTATTTGTGTGTGTAAATACCTGTGCTCATATATGTTCACCTACTCAAGTGCATATGCCAACATGATCCATGGCACATATGTGAAAGTCAGAGGACTTCTTGCCAGAGTTAGTTTTTTTCCTTCTACCATATAAGTTTTGGGAATTGAACTAGTTTTGGCAACAATTGTCTTCACAAACTGAACCATCTTTCTGGCCATGCTTTTACAGTTTTTGAAATAAGATTTTACTTTATAGGTAGAGTGGCCTCATACTAGCGGCATTTCTCCTGTTCAGTCTCCTATATGTTGTGATTATTGACATGTGCTACTCCACCCTTCTTGTTGGTTTGCTTTGTTTTAGTTGCATAGCCATCTATATCTTTTGTCTTCCCATTGTCCCTCTCTCTATGCTGTGTCTTAATAACTCTTCTTACAAGGACACTGGTTATATTTGAATTAAGTTCATCCATACGATTTCATATTAATGTAATTATTTCTTAAGAGTCCATGTCCAATGCAGTCAAATTCCAACATATTAGGAGTTAGAACTTCAACATAGAAATTTGGAAGGTGATAAAACTTAGACCACTATAACCTGGTTTCTCTTATGATTTCACACATTTTCAAATTGCCTTGTATGCGTGTTTCCATGGTATCCTCCTTTATTTTCCCTAGGCAGGCCACTTGTCACCACTATAATTTCTCATTTGTTTGACCCTATTCTTCAGAAGAGCCTAATAAATGTGAATATATACCTTTTATATTCTTCCTATAACCCAAAATATCAAAGCAAATTGATTCCTAATTAATTATTGAATATTACTTGTTACTACTTGAGGTATGTGAAATGAAACAAAATATGCATTTAATACTTTTCATGTCTAATCATTATAGGCTTTTAAATGTAAAACCTACAAAAGATTTATCAGGTAAGCATTCTTGCTAAAATCACTTTTATAGTTGAGGACATAGAAGCATAGAAATATTAAGTAATCTACCTAATAGCAAAAACAAAACAAAACAAAACAAAAAAAAAAAACAAAAACAAAAACAAAAAAACAAAAAAACAAAAAAACAATCAACAACCTGAGATACTGGTAAGGGTTGGATTTGAACCCATAAAATATGGATTTAAAACCTTCATGCTTTATTACAGTACTTACAAATGTTGTGGTGCTATGGTAGAAATAGTGTGTTTTAAAGTTATACCAGCTTGTTAAGTTCTACCAAAGCCTCCATTGAGTCCTGTCCCATGTAAACCATAATTGTGGTTGTTTCAGAGTTATTTCATTTGTTTCAAGGTGAATTCCAAGGATGGGATGAGGAGATAGTCAATATAGATAATGTGTTTGGAGTTAAAGGAAACGGGAAGAGATGCAGAGTAAGGGACCTAAGGAGTTTCAATGCAGGTGGGAGAATTCCACACATTTTGCCTTTGAGATGATCAGCTTCTAGGTCTTTACAGGGTTAAGGGTTCTTTAGAGATGATGCTAGAGTTACATGGTTGTTGTTGTTGTTGTTGTTGATAACAGTGTGGGAATTCTTGAGTTCTTGAGGACTTTACCCCATTGTCAGGCTAGGCATTATGAAATGGGATTCTGAAGTTCAGTTATAACTCACCTGCAATTGTGTCCCTGACATTGACTTCAATACTAGAAGGCAAAAAAAAAAAAAAAAAAAAAAAAAAAAAAAAAAAGAAAGAGATATACTTCTAGGAAGCATCGCCATCAGGGAGGAAGAGGTATGAGCTGCAAAGGTTCACAGGATCTAGCCAAGTGTTGAGTGAGAACAAAGAATGTAAGGGATCAGAATCAAAGTTGTTAGGGAATCTGGTATTTGGAGGACCACTCATAGGTGAATCATCACACAGATGTTTCATCAATAACAAACTATCAGTTTCATCACCATGTTTCACAATATACTTCCAATGGTGTGTTAAGTCTATGCTCTCTTGAATGAAGTTCATATACATTTTTTTTTCTTCAAAATTTCCTTAAGAGGAGAAGGCATAGAATTGGCAGTTACCATATATATATGTTTGGTTTGTTTTAGTTCTGTCTGCCAGGGACACAGTCTTCTTTGGCCTTTCTCCAAAGTGGATTAGTGCCTATGTACCAGGCAGGTTTTCATCACCAAAGGGCAGGGGTGCTTCTGCCTCATGCTCTATCTTTTCAGGGTGATATTCTTGTAATTAAAATAAAATATTTATTTTAAAACTTTAAGTTCTGAGCTACATCATCTTAATTTTCATCTTGAGTTTTTTCCCCTGTTGTTCTTCCATAATAGACAATTAGATATATTTCAGAAATATATCTAGATTAGAAGTAATAGGCATAATTGACTGAAAGAGAATGATCCCATAGGCTCATGTATTTCAATAGTTGGTTCCCAGTCAGTGGAACTGTTTGGGAAGGATTAGAAGGTGGGGTTTAATTGGAGGAGGTGTGTCACTAGGGCAAGGCTTTGAGATTTCAAAAGACTTGGGTGATTCCTAATCTCTTTCTGTGCCTTGTGGGTGTGGATCAAAATGTAGGCTCTTAGCTATTTTTCTCTCTAATACCACGAAATCTAACCCCCTGAAACCATATGTCAAATTGAATGCTTTCTTTTATAGGTTGCCTTGTCTACAGTGTTTTATCAGAGTAGTAGAAAAGTATCTAAACAGGGGGTTGCCTTTCTTGAAATTTCCCTTCCTCCTAATTCGCTTTCCAACTTGGTTAATTGATGTGCCACTGTGTCTTCTCTATGAGGCAGCTTGATTTATAATGGGGGCAGAATGGAGTATTGTGATGGCAATTTTTCAGTGGGACCATTGGATTTAAGATAGATAGGCAATGTGTTCTTCATCTAACTTATAATCTTTACCACCAGATTTGCCTGTTCCGAGATAAGACTGGGATAACTTGAGGAAACAGTACTATGCTGGTTGACTTCACAGATGGCATTCAATTGGGATGTTTCTTTCCACCTTAGTAGAACTATCCGGCTATAGGCATAAATTCATAAATTTAGTTTTGACACTGTAAATCAACCATTCACCCCAGTCTCAATTTACAGAGCCATGATCACCTTGTTGTCTCAACTCCTGGTATACATGGACAAGTTACAGATTGTTAACCTTGTATGCATGTTCTGGGGGCAGGGGTTCAGTTTTGGATAGGAAATGCCACTGTCATGAAAACTTAACTGGCTCACTTCTGTCTCTCAGACTTAGGTAACTGCTTTATTACCTTGGAATGTTCATGTCCAATTTTTTTTTCTGATTGTGTTAGTCTTAACTATTGTTTAAACTCAGTTACAGTGTTACATTATCTCAGAAGGCTCCCTGACAAGGAAACTCAACAATCCTCCTTGTTCTGATAGCTCTTGCATCTAGCTATGGTCTAGCATATATTGTCATTTCTCCCTGCCTGTGCTTAATCCTTGCCACTGAATTGTTAGCTCCTCAAGGCCAATGGCTCTGCCCTTTTCAATCTTTGTATGACCAGAAGCTTTCTATCTCTGAGATTTGTTTATAGTACATGTGAAATGAATGTGAAAGATTTGCTGATTTATGAGCACACTCTCTAATAGAAGATGTATGGAGTTCATTGGCTTGGAGTTTGAGTGTCACTACCCCCACACTCACCCTTTTCTCCAAGTTATCCTCTTGGCCTGGGCCAGCTGAAGCTGAGGAAAGTAGATAAATCACCTAACTCTTAGGTCAGACAGCTCAGAGACAAATGAACACAGCAGGTCGTTGCCACTATAATGATGCAGTGGCCATTCTGTTTGCCAGCTTCTGGACAACAATAGATTGCCTTGCTTCTCTTAACTTTAATTCCATTTCTCATAAGCCTGAAATTGCACTTGCTATTTTCCAAGTCCCCCTTCCTCCAATACCCTGCCTGAGTTCATGTCAGTGTTTCCTTAACTAACATTTTTATGACTTGAAAATCAATTTTGTGTCAGATATAAAGACATACTCTGTCTCCAGCCTGTATTTTCTGGTCTGGTATCACCACTCTCCATTGGCCTGTATGTGGCTTGAAACTTACTTGCAAGTTTTAGTCTTAGCTGCCTTTTTATTTGAGCTTTATTTGGTCCTGTGTTGCTGTTTATCAAATAAAATTTTTCCTTCTCCCTTTTGTTAGATACATTCCCAACCAACAGAACCTTTGGCATTATGAAACTGAAAAGTTATTATAAATCTTCATTTTACCACCTTGAATTTGAAGGTTTTGAGAAAATGGAGAGATTCTGGGATTAAAATGAGATGTTTGAAAATAGGTTTAACTCAAACTCAATAGATAGGCTCAGAGTAGTACTTTAGACCTTTCATCTAGTTCCAGGTTGCTCATCAGGCTTTTCTTTATGCCAGATGTACAGTCTTTATGCCATGGTGATTTCAGCACCGTGGACAGCAAATGGTAGATCAGGGGATTGTAGGAAAACCCAAGTTGGGGAACTTTCTTCAGGACACAGGAGGACCAGTCTCACACTCAGGCATGTCCTTGTTTAGCAGTACCTACACTGTGAGCTGCTAACCTGATAGAAAAAACACATTTTGATTCTGTAAGCCATGACAATTGTAACAACCTTTAGTAAAAAGTACGTTCTTTGTAATAATGCCATCAAGTCTAAAATTCTAACTTTTGTAATTTCTAAATGACTAGTTTGTTTCTATGTAACTTTGAAAATCTACCACCCTCATAAGGACTGGGTTTGATTTTTATTGCTACTCCTTATTAGCTGTACATCTTGAACAAATAAGAAGTCTCTAAAGCTCTTTTCACATTCCTTAAGCTAGGATTTAAAAAGTACCATATTTTTTTTTATAGTTTTGATGGAACATTATGTGAGATAATACCTGTAAAATGGTTGGAGCCTTCATCCTTATGAAAAATTAAAAATTCCAGATCAGTTTGGTGTTTAGAATAAAACAGAGTACAATGATGCACACCTCTACTGTAGGAAAGGTCTTTGGGAGAACTGGTTATTCCAGTTGTTTTATGCTTTTTTAGCTTGGCAATGAGATAGAATGGCAGGCAAGATAGACAAGACCAGAGGACCAAAAGATTCAGTGAAAGCTTCATGGGGGCAGAGATTAATAGACTTTAGAGAGAGTGGATATTTTTCCAAGAAGATATTAGAAGAAGATATTAGAGGGTCGATTGATACTGGATTGACTTTAAATTAGGAGGTAACATAAAGATGCCAAGGATACTACCTAGAATAACAAGTTTGCCCTGGCACTTGGGACTTTGGCACTTGGCACTGTAGACTTTTCTCTGATTCTTCTTTCTCCCTTTCTGCTCCAGCTCTGGCATTTGCTGCTGGCATGGCCCTTTAGTATCTTCCTGTAATCCCTCTTCTGGCCTGCCAAGTACCAAAAGCTGGCAGATCTAAGTATGACCAGTTCCTGTGCATGTCACTCACCTGAAAGTCTAGCCTTGTTGCACCAGATGCGATACATACAATTCTGCCTCCCTCAGAGATTGCACGGCAGCCTGCTGCTCAGATGCATCCCAAGGCAAACTATGCTGAGCTGGGCCTTCTGGCTCCTTTGTTTGCACACACCAAATTTGAGATGGGCTATCATTAACCAAATGGAGAGCAGCTGTGCTTACTGAGAAAATGGCTTAGTCGGATTTGTGGACATGTCAATTTTTTTTTCTTTCCAGAATGTCTGGCTAGAGTCTGGAGGCCTCAGAAGCATATACAGCATCCTCAGTTAATGTTCTAGAACGTCTTCCTTTCTCCAGCCATAATGTCTCTGGGCCAATCTATGATGAAGCTGTACATTCCTTAGTTAAAGGACTATGCACTTGCAATAAGTAAGGTTTTACCTGCTAAAAGTCAAGATCTCATGTTAAGCAGGTCCCAGCCAGGAACACCAGTTCTTGAGTGTGAGCTAGTTGCTGGCGATTTTTAGGAGTTAAATAAAGCTGGAGAGGAAATCTACCAGGAATGATGAGTCCAGTGAGAGTCTCTTAACCTGCAGGAAGCCAGAGAAAGAAATGAGAATCCTTTTGACATTATGTGCATAAGAGTCATCCTGTAGTTGCACGTAAATTATTACTTCATTCCAATTCTGTAATGCTATGATTTATTTCCCAATGTGATAATTAATTTTTTGGGAACAGGATTATTTTCAGGTGTTTTGAACATTCTCTTGTGTATGCTTGTATCAATACAGGCATGCATTTACTTTGCATATGTATCTAGGAGTGGAAGTTATGAGTCACAGACTGAGTAATTAGTCATTCCTGCTTAACATTTTTTTTTTTTTGAGAGAGAGAGAAGTCATGCTTTCTGCATTCTATTCTACTGTGTGTGAGACTTAGACTTACTTTACCCCTACTTCAAGATTTGGCATCCTTTTCCTTTTCCATTTTAGCTTTTATGTGTGCATGAGTGTGTTTGTGTATGAGCGTATGTGTGTGTGTGTGGGAGAGAGAGATGGGGGGAGAGATAGAGAGGAAGATAGAAATAGAGAGAGAGAGAGAGAAAGTTGTGTGCATATGGGTAGATCTCAGAGGAGTTTTGGGTACCTATGTACTCCTGCATGTGTGGCCTTCCACTGAAGCATAGTCTATCAGGACCTTAACCTTAAAGAAAACCAAGTCTCCCTCTCTTAGTGGCTGTTAACTACCTACAGATTTTTGGCAAGAGGTGGAGTTCCATGCTCACCTTCCTCTTCCATCCTGGGGTTTTGTCTGGTCTGAGTCTGTCCAGGTCTTGTGCATGTTGTCTTAAGTGCTGTGAATTCAGATGTACAATCCCCCTGATGTTAATTTTTACTTATCAATTTTTTAATTGAGATTAATGATGTTAATATTCTATTTTAAAAGTTTTATTTGTTCTAAGGTCATGAAAACATTCTTCTTTTTTAAGAAACATTATTGTTTCATGGTGTATGCTTAGAGCTACAATCCATCTTAAATTACTTTTTGCATTTATGTATAATATAGCATATATATGTGGAGATATACATACATATATTCCTGTGTGTGTGTGTGTGTGTGTGTGTGTGTGTATGATGAATGTAGCAAAACTTTTTGAAAAGAGTAACATGCGTTCTTGTGGCAGTACTTTTGTTTCAAGCCAAGTAACTGTACATGTTGGCTGTTTCGATGTTTCATATTTTATTCCATTGGTGTGTTTGTTGACCTTTGTGCCAATACTAAACCCTCTTAATCACTGTATCTCATGATAGGTGTTGATATCTGATACAGGGTTATCATACTTCTTTTGCTTGGTATTCACCTGGTTTATCTTTGTCGATCCATTTATGTACAGATTTCTTTCAAATTTTATCCACCCAACCCTCCAAGATTGCCCATACCTCAGCTGTTTCCTTTGCTGATTATCAGTGGTTCTCTGCCAGTGTGTGTCAAAATTGTGTATTTCTCTTCTGGGAAATATGGCAGGTTTAGCTCTGTTTCCTATTGCTCAAGCATTTTGACCCCTCAAATCCTAAATTGATTTTACTTTCTTTTCTTTGCATATTTTTAGAAAAAGTTTTCTAGCTATATAGAAGCATGGATTTACTCACAAAGCGATGTTCCTAGCCTCCAAACTCAAAACAGATTCCCAAGGCCTCCTTACTTAATGTGCAAATTTAATGACAGACATGACACCAGAGAATTTATTAATGTGATTTACCACATTATTAAATAAAGGGACAAAGCTTTTTATTACATTAATAAATGCAGGATATGATCATTTGATAATTGTAACACAACTTTATAGTAACAACTCTCTTGGAAAATTAGGCATAGAGAAAAATTTTATCAGTCTGATAAAAATCATCTAAAAATTATCTCAATTCATATGTAAAAATCTAGAGATTCTATATATGAATGTGATACTATGTGATATTTCAATATAGTTAATGTAAGGCTTAAATGTGGTTGAACATGAGCTCATTTTTTTTTTTTTGGCTTTTCTAGACAGGTTTTTTTCTGTATTGCTTGAAGCCTGTCCTGGAAATAGCTCTGTGGAACATACTGGCCTGGATCTCACAGAGATCCACCTGCTTCTGCCTCCTGAGTGTTGGGGATTAAAGGCATGTACCAATGCCTGGCTGAGTTCACTACTTTATAATGAAAGCACTGAAATTTTTCTTTAAGCCGTTTGAAGTGTGCATTATAGTTTTTCTGAAGTCACCCTTCAGCACAATAGCCCAAAACCTCTTCTTACACTTATATGTGACTCAGTACTTGTGGACTTACCACTTCCCATTGTTTTTTCCCCATCCCTACAAAGTTGATAATATCCCCCCACCCCAGGGTCCTCTTCATATATATGGGATCACATTACACCTATATGAGAGATGGTTTTATGCTTGCCTTTCTCTGCCTGGTTTATTTTATGTAACATAATTATTTGAGTAGAAGTCTTACTCTACAAGCCTACAGTACACCTCAACATCTCCTTTTGATGGTCGTTCTCTGTTAAGACTGAAAAGAAGACAGAGACATCATCAATGTTATCAGTTACACTATTGATGAAGTAATGTATACACACATTTTTACAATCACACCCCCAACACAAACATGATTGTCATACATGCATTAATTAAAAAGGAAGTTACAAAAAATGAGTACAATTTTCTTAGAAAAACTGTAAGACCCAAGAAAAATGGGCAGGTGTTGAGACAATGCTGTTACCCAACCACCACACCTGTACTGAAGTCCAGTTAATAGAATGCTTTCTGAGCTTGCAGAAAGCTCTGGGTTCCTTTCAAGTACCTCATCAACCAGGCATTATGGTACATGCTCCTAATCCCAGTACTCAGTGGTTGGAGTCAGAAGGATCAAAGAATCAGCTGCATCCTTGGATACATAGCAAGTTTGAAGATAGCTTGGGGTATATTAGACCTTGTCGTAAAACAAGCATGATGCAAAGACCATGGAGAGATGCTGCTTACTGCCTTGCTCACTATAGTTTGATCAGCTTGATTTCTTATAGAACCCTACCCCCATGAAAACATTATGTAGCATTTGAAGTAACATTCCAGCTCTTTTGCTGATACAGATACTTTCTGTCTCATTTTATGTCAATTTGACACAAGCTAGAGTCTTCTGAAAGGAAGGAATCTCAATTCCTTCATAAGATAGAGCTGTAAAACATTTTCTTAATTAATTATTGATGAAGTAGAGTCCAGTCCATCCTGGGTTTGTGATTTTGGGTTCTATAAGTAAGCCATCTCCAAAGTCCCATTTTATAAATTTTGAATCTGCTGTTTTTGAATCCCAGTTGGTACATCTTTAAAACATATAGAAGGAAAGGTGCAAACCTTTTTGTCAGCCAACCTCTCTTAATAATAGGGACTTGGTCTCTGCTTGAATCTCAGATATACTAATTGGCTCTTTCTTAGAATAATGTTGCTTCTCTATGAAAACTTGATCCATATGTTGCTCACAAGTCCCTGTACTTAAAGATGGCAGAGGAAGTGGCTGCAATTATTTGAAAGGGAGTAAGTAGTACAAATGAGGTTGACTTAGTATGAAAGCTGTGTAAGGGGCTCATCTTGGCTCTTATACTTTAACTTAGGGAAAGTGGCTTAACTCATTAGGTCAGGAAGAAGAGTGTCCCCTACCTAAGGGGATGCTGAAGCATGTCACATCTTTCCAAATGGTATGTATTAACTTTGCCTTGAGAGGTAGATATGTAGGCTGTTTACCTAATGACTTTATTGGAATGTCATGACAATCTAAGACGAAGACTGGTATGGCTCCATCTTGGTGTAATGGAGCATTGGTCAGCTATTGTTCTTCCATTTATTTGTCTCTGTGCCAGGGTGATATAGAGCATATAGCTCCCCAGGGTTGGGGATTGGTCTTAGTTGTTAAAGTGTTGTTTGCACAAGCATCAGGACCAGGTTTGATTTTTTTAAAGCCATCTTTGTAATGCATAACTAGGTAAATTTACACAGGAGGATACCTGAAGATCACTGGCCACTTAGCCTAGCAGAACTGGTGGTCCCCATAAGAAACCCTGTCTCAAAAAATAAAGGTAAATGGTATCTGAGGAATGATACCAAAGCTGTTCTCTGGCCCTCCACATCCAACTATCTATTATCCATCCATCCATCTGATCTATCTGTCTATTTGCACTTGTGAAACCATTTGTGTACATACACTTACAAAACACACATGCACAGAGAGAGAGAGAGGGGGTAGAGAGAAAAGAGGGAGGGGAGAGGGGGGAATGGAGAGAATCATGAATTTATTTCTGTTTGGAGTATGTGACAGTCCTTCCCTGGGATGTTACTGAACATGTTCTTCTTGGGGCATCACTGTAGACAAGCAGTATTCATTGGGGAGAAGAGATCTTCTAAATGAATAAACTTAGTTCCCCTGTATTTCTCTGTTACAAAAATATTTTTTTTCTACTCTTATTTTTGTCTTGGGTTTAAAGCCACTGAGTTGGTGATTTTCCACCACTTAACACTTTTCCTATAAAAGTTATTTTTCATCTTCACTGAGACGAGGAGAAGGAGAGTGAAGAAATAAAATTGATTTCTATTCTAGATCCTCCTGATGGTACCAGCTTGGTACTAAGGGTGACACCAGAGAATGGAGTCAAATGGCTGGATTATGAACTGTTGGTGCCCATCTTGACTGTAAGAGGGTAGAAACATGGCAGTTTGTACACATGTAATGTATAGATTTCTCTAGATAAAGTCCTAATTAATTAGCAAAAGTAGTTTACATTGGAAAGGGATTCACTATATAATTGTGAAAGTTAATCAAAGAGGTGACTTGCCAGGCAAGCATGAGGACTTGAGCTTGAATCCTTCGAATCTAGGTAAAGCTGGATTTGGTAGTGCAAACCTGTAATCCTGACATTCCTCTGTCAAGATGAGAGTCAGAAACAGGGGAACTCAAGAAGCTTAAAAGTCCCTTAACCTGGGAGATCCAGTGGCAAGTGAAAAGCCCTTCTTCAAACATCATTAAGGTTTTGGTTAGCTTAGGCAGCCATTTCTAGGATACACAATCTCACAGCAGACTTTCTGGTCTTCTGGTTCTTACAATCTTTCTTCCTCTTCTTCCATTATATTCACTGAGCCTTGGGTGCAGGAGTTGTGATGTAGAATCTACTGCAACCAACCTTCACATACATGCAACAAACAAGCATGTGTGAGCCCTGTGTGTGTACCTACACACACACACACACACACACACACACACACACACACACACACGAGAGAGAGAGAGAGAGAGGGGGGACATTCTCATGGCTGAAGTGTTTGTAACAAGGATGGGAAGATGGGAAGGGGAACTTAACTAAGGTTAGAGAGAAATGGTGGGTTGGTTCTGTTGAACCACTTTGTCTGTGGTTTAATATATTGACTTTACCATACAAGACTTATGTGGCACCTCCTTGCTCTGAGCTGTAGGCCACTCTTTTCAAATGTGTTTTGGATTGTTAATCAGAGATAAAATGATGTAGTCTCCGGTTCTCAACAGAAGGTCCTATATGTGTGTGGGTCAATGGAGAAAGTAATTTTTGTGGGGTTTTCCCCCCAGTCAATTAAGATATTTTCCAAAGAATAGTAAAGTAACAAATGTGGCTGTGATCACTGCCTTTCTGTTTGTTGTTTCTGTCTGAGCACAGAAGTGCAAGATGACATGGGGAAAAAGAACCAGAGAGAATGGTAGGGACAGTCATGATCTCAGATGGCTGCCTGGGAAAACAGTCTGCTCAAGGGGAAAGCTCACAAAGGCTGTAATTAAACCTTGGCTTTCAGTTCCGGGCTGACCTGGAGGGACTGTATTTTGAAACAAAGATTTAGAATGAATTCAAAGGAATTCATTGATGAAGACTGTAAGCAAAAGTCAGGTTAAGTAAGGAATGGTAAATAGCCTCGAATTAAATCTCCAAGCACATCTTGGGATTTATTTAAAAATTTGCTTTTTCTGAAGACTGTTTACTTCAGTCTTTCAAGTCTGAGCCATGCAATTTAAAAGTAGCACTTCATTATGGAGAATTTTGAGCATACATAAAGATAGACAAAAATCTCTTACCGAACAGTCCTGTACTCATCTTACATACTTGATGGCAACTTACCCAACTGAGCCCACCCTTCCCACAGCCCAAGTACCACCGATCCTCACATACTATTTTGAAGCAAAGCCTATAAGCCACATCATTTCGTCCACAAATATTTCAGTGTGACTCTCTAGCAGGAAAAGCATCTCTCTTTTAATAAATAAGATAAACATTTTGCTCATCCATCCAAGCCTGTGGGGAGATAGACTATTTGACATGTAAGGTTATACTTAAGGCAATCTTGATTTCCCTTAGAATCTAGCCTTTTGGTTTCCAAACTTAGAAAGGTAAATGGCAAACTTCATAGAAAGCAGTACAAAGTATAATAGCTCATGTGTTGGGAGGACCAGTTTGAATAAGTGCAGGATGGTCAGCCATCCAGTCTATATTAACTAGGTCATTGGACACCAAACAGACTTAAGTCAGTAACTGCAGAGGAGGGGAAGAGAAATTAAGAGCTTTAGTGTAGTCAAGGGAGAAGAGATGGGCTCCCATTTAAGACATGCTTTTGTTGTCTACAATAGGGAAAGATGGATCTAATTAGAAGAAGAACAACACAAACACAAGCAGCACAAACAGGTTGATGTGTTTCTCTTCTGTGGAGGCTGCATGCAGGTTAGATGGAGTTCTCTGCAGATGGAGAGCATTCTGGATCCTGAATGTATTTTGGCCCTCCCTCCTACTCTGTAATTGTGATCTAAGATCAGCTATACATGGTAGGAGGGAGTGATGTGAGTGTCCTCAGGCTTGTGTACCTAGGACAGGCTAAGGCAAATTATCAAGTACTGGTTCATGGTCCCTTCTCCAGAATATGAGTTCAGCAAGCCTATAATGCTGTTTTCACCCACAGTTTAGTGTAAAAACACTGTGTCAGACAAGGAGAGCAGAGGTCACATGTAACTTACCACGTATGGGGCTCCCCTTCCAAATCTTGAGTTCCAACGATGGACTAATATGGTGGGATGACTTTTTCAGTTAGCCTTTTTTCCCCCATGTTAAACCCTCTGGGACTGTTCTGCAGGGCAAAGCTCCTTTCTGGCTCACTAACTGGAAAGTGTGATTGTAAGATGTAATCCCCAATTGGTGAATGAGACTCTAATACCTTCACAGCACTGGTGTGTAATGGGAGACCTTTCTCCATCTAGTCTGGGTCCTACTAGACTTGTTTCTTTCCAACCACCAGGTCCCCACAACTGCTATGAAATAACCACTCACAGACTTAATTTATATTTATAATTGGCCATTGTCTTAGGATTCTTACAGGCTAGCTCACTCTTAATTATTAACCAATTTCTATTAGTTTGAATATCACCATGTGGCCTTGGCTTACCAGTAATGCCCTGACGTCCTGCCTCCCCGGTGCCTACATGGCATGCATCTCTCTCTGTCTTCCTTCTCCCTGCCTCTTTGTTCAGAATTCCCACCACACTTAATTCTGTTTGTCCATTGCCTCAGACAGCTTTCCTTCTCAACCAATAAGAGAAATACCTAGTACCAGCATACAGAAGACATCCCCATCACTGGTGTCTGTATGAGGCAGAACTTCCGCTAACTCACCTTTCTAGGAAATAAGAATAACCATATTCCAGACCTGCACAGAATAGTTCATCAGAAATTTCCCAAGCCACACATAAAAAGAGATATATTGTTTCAACAGAGGGCATGTCTAGGAGTCACAGACCTAAAATCTGTAAACTTTTGGACCTTAGATAATGCCACTTGTAAGGTTCCCATGAATGTCAAATTAGGTGACACCTCTGTCATCATTCCAATTTTTCTTTGCTCATATTATCATTGTTAGTTAAAAATCACCATGAGTTGTCCTAGTTATGGTTTTATTGCTGTGAAGAGGCACCATGACCAAGGAAACTCTTATAAAGGAAAACATTTAATTGGGGCTGACTTATAGTTTTAGAGGTTTAGTTCATTATCAACATCTTGAGAAGTGTGGCAGCATGTAGGTAGACATGGTTCTAGAGAAGGAGTGAGAGTTTTGCATGTTGGTTCACAATCAGCAGGGAATGAACTGTGTACCACATGCTGAGAGTAGCTTGGATATATAAGACCTAAAAGCCAGTTCCCACAGTGACACACTTCATCCAACAAGGACACAGCTACTTCAACAAAATCATACCTCCTAATAGTGTCATTCCCTATGGGCCCAGCATTCAAACACATGAGTCTATGGGGGTCATACCTATTCAAACCATCACAGTGTATATGCCAAATACAACTTTGATCTATTTCTCTTGGTGGCATAATGTTACTATAGTCCATATCCCATGGAATAGTAATGGGAGAAAACTGGTTTCATTGGCTGATAAAATTTAAATGAAGACTATCACTTGTTTCCTTCTTCCCCTAAGATGTGTAACTTCTTGATGATTAGTCAATGCTGAATCCCATCTATTTTGATTTCCTTGTCCCAACTTAATTCTTCCTGAGTGTTATTAATGGGTTCTCACGTTCTCCTGAACTTGACTGGTCCATAGAACAAACACAGTTAAAAACCATACAATCAAACCAGGTCTTTCAAATGTGTAACTGCTTGGCCTTCTTCCTTGGTCTGTCTTTAAGACTGTATTAAAAAGGTTGGGTATTACTATTTAGTAATATTTTACACTATATTGTTTTATATTTTCTTGCCAACCTGGTGATGGATTGGAAGCAAATGAAACTCACTTATAAAACCCTCAGCCATTTTGTAGGAAATAGTTCCTTTTCAAAAACTTCATCTACACGTTGGAGCTGTTACCCCTTCCTCCCCCACTCCATGATCCATTTATCATCTCTGCATTATATCCAGTTGTGGTATGTATTTCCTGATGAGAGAAATTTCTTTCATGGGAGGTGAGAGTGATACTTTACCTGCAGATATGAGGGTGAATAAGTTGTAGATTTGGTGAGGAATAAGTTGTAGTGGCCTTGGTGTCCAAGGCTCAGAGAACTTCATGAAGAGGGAGCAGAAAGATTGTAAGGGACAGAAGATCAGAAGGTCTTCTGTGAGACCATGCTTCCTAGAAATGGCTGCCTAAATTAAACAAAAACGTGAACAATGATAGCATCAATGTATGTGCTAACACAGAAGAAAATCTCATGAGGTATCACCCCTAGACAGGGCAATTAATAACTGCTGAGAGAGGGAGAATTAGCCTCTCCTAGAGATCAGCTCCTTAATTGAGTACAGAGTACAAACTAGTCAATGATAAATCCTATGCACACAAACAACAAAAATAGACCCAGAAGTTTTCATTTATGTATTTGTATATATCGATAATAATAAAAAAGGGGGCTGTCAATTTGAGAGGAAGTAAGATGGGGGTATGGGGTGTGTTGGAGAGAGCTAAGGGAAGGGGGAAGCAATGTAATTATGTTTCAATTAAAATGTATTTTATAAAGGAGTTCATCTAAGTGTTTCTTCAACAATTTACCTAGCCTTTCACTAGACACTGTAAAGAATACAAGGATGAAAACTGGGATTCCTAGCCACAAGAAGTTTATGTCTAGGAAAGCAAAAGAGAGACAGAGGAATGAAAACTGAGAAATCATTACTGGGTTTTGCTGGAGGGATGGTTACAGCTTCCTGCCTCAGTTTCCCTTTTCTCACTGCTACACACTCCCCTTTCCTTCTTCACAACCTACCTCTGCCTACGCCTGATAACCTCACTTTAAATTCTGCTGGTCCCTGTATCAGGGAGGGGAACCAGCTACCTCTTGTTTTTTGATGACATCTGTCTTGTTGTCCATTCTCTGCTACACAGACTGTGTATTATCTTTTTGGATGTCTGGAGGGTTCCAAAGTGTTCCCTAGAATGTCTATAGGAGGAATCCAGGGGTTACGTGTACACTGCATCTGACTTCTCCCTATTCCTTTCTTATTTCTTTTCAGTTGGCAAGGCCATGTGAGCCAGATGACTGAATCCTGCTGGAGCAGAGGGATGGTTGTTGATATTTTCTGAATCTCAGGAGTTCCCTGATCTTGACAAATGGGTTTTATGACACTAATCCAAAAGGTCATCTGAACTATGCATATATGGCATGTAAGGCCAACAGTATGTTTAGGGAGCAAGTCTTCTTTCTCTAAAACACACAACACTTCTCTCTCCTTCTTTCTTCCTTGTGCCAGCATTAGAGGGTCTATCAATCCTGCCTCACCTTTCCCAATCTTTAGTTAATTGCTTAGCACACTATTTAATTCTTTGTTAGAGCATGAATTGGTATGCTTGCCCTTAAACAGAAATCTGACCAATCACATTCCATTATACCCATTTGTGCATTTGTTTCTAAGAAACTTCTTATCATGGCTAATGAAGTCCTCACCTTGCTCCAGTCCTCCCCAGCTTCACTTACTTCCTCGTTCCCTCATCAAGTTCTGTGTGATCTTCAGCCTAAGCACCCTTGTGTCAGAGGTGCTGTATTTGAACATCTGGAAAGTATGTTTGCGGCTTCACCCTTCGTGACTGTCTACATCTGCAAACATCAGGCTCTGTGATCCTCTGTCATCTCTATTCCAGCCATCTCAAACTGCTCCAACTAGGGGTCACACCCTCATGTGAGCTCCAGGGCTGCTTCAAATTACTCTGTTTGATTATAATTATATTTAAATGTGTATTATGATGATCTGTCAGGGACAGAGGAAAGGGATTACTTTCTCACCCATCACAAGGCCACTTGGGCAGCTAGCTGAGTGTACTACTAAGTGTTTGTTAATGTAAGTGGAAAGGTGCCTAGATCTTACAGAGTCTCTCCTTGCTTAATTTCTCTGAAAGTCATTTATGGATGCATATGTGCATTCGTTCCTGTTCAAACATTGACTGTACCTACTATGTGGGAACTCCTTTCCCCTTTCTCTAGGCAACAAAGCCTTGATCAAACACACACAAGAGAAGCAGCTGCCAGGCTTTCCTTTAGGAAGCTTGGCTCCTCTGGCCTTCGTTATGAATCCTAAAGCTTCGCTTTCCTTTTGTCAGCTGTTTCTCTAATGGCCAAACTCATGGTGGCAGTGACAATGGATTCTGCATTAGTATTAAAAATTTATCCAATAAATAATGGATTAGAACCTCTGTTTAATAATTATTAATGCACTGCAATGTCAGTTGCCCAAATCTCAAGATGTTTTAAACATAACTAATTGAAAACACAATTAACAGCAACTTGTAGAAATACATCTGAAAGGCAGAACACCCTTGAAAACCTCAGAGTCTAACAGAACAAAACATTCAAAAGTGAAGCCTTCCTCTCCTCCCACCACTTCTCCATGAAGAGATGATATTGGGCTCCATCAGAGTAGGACTGTGGTGTTTGGCAGAGTTTGGAATACAAACATAGGATAATGGCAGCCTTTCTACAGCCACGAAAATGTCAAGTGACCACTTCATCACAGTCAAGATTGTGGGGATGTGTGTGACCCATAGGCCATGCTCAGACACTTGCACAGGATGGGTCTTTGGGGAAAAACTCTGATCACCCTGAGCTCTGTGGCTCTTGTGGCTCTGCGACTCTTGTGGCTCCTGTGCCCTTCTTGTGACTGATTCTGCACAGTTGAAACCAGCAAAACCCAGTGCTGTTAGCTCTTTGCACTTGCGAGAAGGGCCCTTGGACTTCCTTGCTTCAAAAAGGCAGGGAAGAGAAAACAGACTGAAACACAGGATGGGCTTGGGCTGGTTAGGGCTCTAGCATCCTAGAGAACAATGAAAGCAGGGCCTTTGGGCTAGGTGTAGCGTGGACAAGTACAGGATTTTGGAGCTGATGTTTTTCTTTCTCATTATATTATCAAGGCCAGGGAATTTGTCTTCTTCATGATGGCATCTGAACCGGGACCTTCTGGCATTCTTACTTCCATCAGTAATTCATAGGGAGTTTTCTGTCTTTTGCTGGGGGGTAAGGTAGGTGTTCAGTGACACGTGGTAAGGAAATTAATTAATGGCAATGATTGGCATTCAACAAATGGCAACTCCTCTCCCATTGTTTAGCCTTGTGTATTGTTCCTGCATGAACAATCTAGCCCCATGGTACCAAAACTCTTCTATGGGTATGCTTTCAACCAAAATAATACAGGTATTGGATGCATGCATACTATTCCTGGACACAATGGAGTAAGGGCCTGCAATGATAGCTCAGTTTGATTCCTAGAACTCATGAAAGAAAGCAGATGTGATGATTTGTGCTTGTAATTCCAGTGCTAAGGATAAGGAGATAGATATACCTTTGGGGCTAGGTGGCCAATCAACCTAGGTGAATTGGTAACTCACAAACTAGTGAGTAATCCTGTCTCAAAACACAAGGAGGAGAGCACCCTGAGAAATGTTTACCTCTGCCTCTGGCTTTTATGCTCACATATGTATGTAATACGTGTGTGTGTGCACGTGCTTATATGAACCTGCACATATATGAACATACACATACCCAGATAGATGTGCCAAACAAGAAGAAGTAAGAAAAAAGGGAGCTTCAGGAGCCTGGTCCGAGAGTCACCATGGACAATGGCTTGGCTAAGAGCTTGAGGTATGCTAAGTGGCCAGACACAGAAATGCAGGAATATTGCAAAGTATCTGAAGTGCCAGGCTGGTAAGTTTGACTGTCACTGTATAGAGTAATAAAGTTTTTCTTTTTAAGCTGCAGAGTTGCATGGATTTTAGCTTTATCTGTTTATGTTGAGACAGTAGTACTTAAACTTTATTGAGCATCAGTACCTCCTGGAAGGTGAATTTTTTATATGATTGCTTATGCATGAGGCTATGGAATTGAGTTCTGAGTATTCGGCTGATAGTGACAATGCTGTTCTAGAGATTAAGATTTGAAGACATATCTTTTGGGAATGTCCTGGCAGTGGGCTGGCCTAGAAAGGTGAAGCTGTCTGTGTCAATCAGTAGGACACAATGTTTTCAGGCTGTTTTTAGCTAGGAGGAATGCCTCTAAAACAGTGGTTGCCAATTTTCCCAGTGCTGTGACCCTTTAATATAATTCCTTGTGTTGTGGTAACCCCCCAGCCATATAATTATTCCATTGCTACCTGATTACTATTTTTGCTACAGGTATGAATCATAATGAAAATATCTCATATGCAGGATATCTGATATGTGACCCCTATGGGGGTCACTACTAAAGGTTGAGAACCACTGCTCTTAAGGAAAGGGAGATATTACAGAGGAGACTAGCAGTTTAAGACCAGCTGAATTAATGAGAAACACTGGCAAATTCTCCATAACTTTTCTCCCTGGAATCCCAAAAGATGATAATGGTTCTCATGAAGAATAGCTTGGAAAAGAGACTTCCTGGTCAGGATAGAAAATTGTTGGTTCCAATGCTCCAAAGCTCAAGAGCTACAGGAAACCATGTGTGGCTGGCTTCTAATTGGTTTCTCAAGAGTGATCAGGACTGCAGAAGCAATGCTACCAGCAGAAGACCACCAGCTACTGCATCTAGGGTGAGTTCAGTTAGGTTCTAGCATATAAGATGTGTGCAAACTTTGTCCAAATCCAAAGGTGAGTTCCTCACTAAATGTTACACTGGTGGGTACCTCTCTTCACTCATTGAAGCCCTGGGGTATTGTGATGCTGTTGCTTCAAGTCTGAACAAGCTTGATAGAGATGAAATTAGTTTTAATTCCAATCCTTATTGTAACCAACTTATAGACAGCTACTCTTGTCCTGAAGGCTACCACATTCTCTGTCCCCCTTTACACCTTTTTAAGGATAGATTCTACTGTGTAGCTCTGGACCTCATGAGCTACATGGATCTCATGGAGACTAGGCTAGCCTTGAACTCTCCACCTGCTGTCATTAAATGGATGTACTATCATGTCCAGCCATGTTGCTATTTTGTTGAGTACAATTTGTGTCCACACAAATTTTATACCCACAGAACTGAATGAAGCTAAGCATAGAGATAAAGGAAACCCTACACATCTACACAGCCACAATTGGATTATGTGGCACAGTTTCTCAAGACAGAAAAGATACCTGATGTTTCTGGTTTCTGTAATGGCTGAGCCAGTGGACAAAGCCTCTTGGAGTACAGAAAGTCAAAGATTGAGTTTTGAAGCTTCCTTCTTAGACACACTTGTAAATACACTCTTTGGGGTTGTTTATTTTTGTTTCTGTTTTGCCTTAGGGACATAATATATGGAACTCCATGATGCAGCCAAAGCAATCCAAGTTTAATCTCCAAGCATTCATCTCCCAAGTTCAGATTTTTTTTCTTCTCTCTTCTCAGCTGGTGCATTCCCCAACTTCTGAATGTCTAAAAATACCCAGCATGGTTCCCTCTACAAAACACCAGCACCCTGCCAGCTGTTAAATAAATAAACTCCAAACAGAAATGCTGTAGTTGTGAAATAAGATATATTTAATTAAATAAAAAAAGGAAAGCAAGTGCTATTACAAGAACATAAAACTGTAAGGCATAAGATAAAAACTAAATTACTGCAAGGCAGCTCGATCCAATCTAATCCTTGAAGATAAAGATGAAACCAGAAAATTGCATGTATTGAGAAATCAACATAAGCCCTGAGCAAATATTAACTAGAGATCTATAAACTGGTTGATAATAAACAGTAATATGAACATTAGGATTATGGCAGAAAATGGAACTAGGATCACATTGGGTGAAGGGGTCCTGAGTTCACCTCTCTATCCTACTTGAAGCAAGCCTTTAGCTGATCTTGTTTGAGAGACTTTTCCGTTAGTTAATTTCAGTCAAATTGACAGGGAGCATTGAAAGGTGTGGAAGTACCTGGGCATATGTCTCTCCATCATCTCCTGAAAGACATGGAAATTGATGTGTTCTCATCTTACCAGGCCGTAAAATGGAGCCTGCAGATAAAACATTTGCTTTTTACCCTGAGTTTCTAACTTAGCTATTGACACCGTTTTAACAGTGTATTTAAGCATGAAGAATGGTCCAATTATGTGTTAAGTAGCCCCTTTTTATGGTTCTAATAAAGGTCCATTTAGATGTCTATACTGACAACTCAGTTCTTTGGAAAGGCATTTTTCAAGTTGCCTGCTGAAAGAGGACATTTCATACCAAAAAAAAAATTCTCTCTCTCTTTTAAAAAACTCACTATTAGTGGGAGAATGCCGCTTTGGCTTTGAGAGGAAAGAGAAAGCTGGGCCTTCTGGTGGAGAAGTCAGCAGTAGGCAGCTGGGAAAATCAAGCTAATTCACAGGTGAAGATGTCCTCTTTGTTAGGGTTTCAAGCTCAGGATAAAGACGCTCCTTTGAGAGCATTCACTCTTGTCCCACCCCACACAGGGAGCTGCTGAATGCCAGTGGAATGGGAGCCTGACTCTGGAGAGCGAGGGGGCGGCTCTGGCAGCAGTATCCTCCCTCACATCAAGGTGCAGGGATGGCGGAGGCCTCCAAGGGAACCAGGAGTCCCTTTGGGGACAGAGTTAGTGTTCTTAGGCCCCTGGGGGAAGTGTGTGACCTGGGGGTTCTTAGGAAATAGGATTTTCTTTGTGAAAAAAAAAAAACACATTTAGTGAGACTCCATCAAAGAATACCTGACAAAAAGATATCCCCTTGTGCTCTCAACTCTGGACAAAGGTCTCCAGTATCTCCCAGAGTCAAGGTCCTGTCGTTAATTCCTTGTAAGTCTTTTGGGGAGTGGTCTCCCGTGGCTGTCAGTAGTTTTGTGAAGACAGGGCTATAGTTTTCTGGGTTTCCAGAACAAAGCCCCATGGACTGGAGCAATGGCTTAAACAACAGAAACCATTTTCTTTGCAGTGCTAGAGGTCAAAGACCATGCTTGAGGTGTATTAGGAAGTTTTCCTCCCAACCCTGTCTCCTTGGCCTGTTCATGGGACTCATCATTGCCTTCTATTTAAGTGTGATCCAGCCTCAACTTCATAAGGCCCACATGAATGATGCCATTTAAGTTCATTCCCATGTTAAAGACCTTGTCTTTAACTACAGTCATATTTTGAGCTCTTGTGGGTTAGGGCTTCAATATAAGGAGTAGGGTTTTTCCGCCCGCCGCTGGTCCTGGCCCGCAACTGCGCCAGCCCCAAATAACTTATTTAGACTCTGTATTTGATATAATGCTGTTGACCAGGTACTAGTTTCTTATGGGCTAGATCTGTCTTAAGTATTAACCCATTTCTGTTGATCTATGTATTTCCACGTGGTCTCATCTTACTGGGGAATGGGGCAAGGCGTCTCTCTATCTTGACTCCCCCTTACTCCTTCCTATTTCCTCCTTGTCTTCTAGTTCCTCCTCTCTTGCTTTCCTATTGGCCAACAGTGCTTTATTCATTAACCAGTATGAGAAACATATTTGCAGAATAACATCTCCCATCACTTCAACACTTAAATTTCAGTAGGACATAATCCAGCTCCTAATGGGGCTGCACACTATGTACGTACATCTACTTATTCCTATGCCTCATTTTGATAAGAAGAGGGAGAGAAGAAAACACAACAAACATTAGCTATGACTGTTCTCATTTTGTATAGAGAACTCAAGGTCAGTTGCCCTGTGTAAAATATTCTGTTGGAAAGTATAGAAAAATTTTACTTTCAAAGATTCTGCGAATGTCATTCTTTACCATTCTGGTCTCTGCAATTCCTCATGTAATTAATACGAGTTAAGGGCCAGGCATGCATAATTTTTAAGGTACCCAAAATTACCCTAAAATGCAGCTAGGATTGATAAATCACTATTCTTAAGGTCTTTGGACACATAAAAGTGACCCTCCATAGTAAATTGGCAAGTCTCTTCTGAAACACCAAGAGACGACCTGGCAGTTTGGAAGCAGGGTAGGCTTGTTGCTCTTTTGAGAGATGATATATGGGTGTTTTCCGTAGGTGATTGGGCCACAGCTTTTCTTAGTGTGAAGAAATGAAATGAGCATGGACAGTCTTACATTAGACTTAGCTTTGGGAAGAAGCAGTGAACTTCCTCCAGACTGGATAAGTCCAATCATGGTCGTGCAGTGTATCAGGGTGCACAGCAGGGTCAGTGTCATCCTAAGAAGCAGTTTCCTAGGGCAAAAGGACAGTCACATCTCTGGGACTTGCTGGCCAGATCAGAGAGCCCTAGATTCCGAAGAAAGACTTTTCTCAAAAAGTGGATGGATCCTGAGAAATAGAACCGCCCCCCCCCCCGAGGTTGACGCCTGGCCATATACTCTGCACATATATGTACATGCTATCTATCCCTCACATGCACCTAAATTCACAGAAACGCAGACGCACATACTTGCACATGTGCCTGTTCTCGAGTACATGCACACACAGAGTGCATGAGAAAGAGAGAGAGAATACAGGCCCACACATAAATCATAAATCCTAACTCTGAGTACATGTCCTTGCATTTTGACCTAAGTTCAGGTGCTTAGAGCAAGGATTAATTTTGGAATGCCAGAGAAAACCCTGTATCCTTTAAAAAAAATAGTAGCTGGAAACTTACAGAACGAGTGCCATTGGTTTTCTGAGAAAGGGAGGGGGTCTCAGTACATATGATCACATGAAGGAGAGATGCACATGTTACTTATGGGCACGGGAGTCATTCAGTGAAGCATAAAGCATTGGTGCTGTGGGGGAGATGAAGATAAAGATGAAGAGCAAGGTGCCTTGGAGGTATCAGGGTGAGTGGCAGCTGGGAAGGTGGCCATGCTTTGGTGAACCCTTCATCCTACTGTTTCTACAGTGTTATGACAATTAGAGTAGAGAGCCACAGAGAAGCAACAGTGATCCTCAACCTGTGGGTCTCGTTCCCTTTGGCAAGCCTGTATCTCCAAAAGTATTTATGTTATGATTCATAACAGTAGCAGCATTACAGTTATGAAGTTGCAATGAAAATAATTTTATGGTTGGGGGTCTCCACAGCATGAGGAACTGTTGAAAGCCACTGAACAAAGACATCGATCTGATGTAAGCATGGAGCTGATCTTTTGGACCACTGAGAAGAAATCAGGAGTGGGGATGTAGAGGGGGGAAGAATGAGCTATTTTGCTTTTAATAATAAAGCAGTGAAGATTCAGACTACATTGGATGATTTCATCCCAGACTCAAAACCTCCTTCCTGGGTTGCTGACATTAAGGGAGGGGAAAAAAAAAAGCTGTTCTTGTCATTCATGTGACCATACTGCTAACCTACTTTAAGGAGTTTTATTTTCTCAGTCATTAGTCGTTGTTGTCTTGCATTCTTAGAGATTTTGAAGTTTCTCTTAATCTTTCCTAAATCCTGTACATTCTGGAGGTAACCTGGAGAGGCTCAGAGGGCCCCAGAGATGCTGAGAGCTCCGAATGCATTCCTTGTTGGAGGAGCTTTTTCATCATCCTCCACATTAATTCACTTAATGCCTGTGTGTGTGTGAATGGTGGCACCCGGGTGCACAGGCCAGGTACCTGCTGGGTGTAAATGGAGGTGCAGCCCTCACTTCAGGGAAGAGAAGTGAGCGACGCAGGACTTTCTGCTAAGCACATTATCAAGGTAGCACTGTATTAGTGGGGGGAAAGTAACTGTGGTTTATATAGGATATAATCAGATTTAACTGACAAGCTTTTCAGAGTTCACCCCTTGATAGGAAAAATACAGCCAAACAAAATCACATCAATAAAGCAATGGTAAGCACAATAAAGCAAAACCAGTTAAGGCAAAGAAAGTCCTTGAAACTGAACAAAATTGTGATTTGGCAGAAGCTGTGTGTGTGTGTGTGTGTGTGTGTGTGTGTGTGTGTGTGTGTTTACATCAGAGGTTAACATGAATTTCTTTTTTTATTGCTCTCCATCTTATTTTTTGAGCCAGGGTGTCTCACTGAACCTAAACTCACCATTTGGCAAGTTTGTCTGGACTGCGAGATTCTGGGATCTTTGTGTTTCCATTGTTCAGGTCTGGGACTACAGGTAGGTACACGATGCCATGCATGACCTTTTAATGATGTTTTGGTGTGTATCCCTTTGTGCCCCAAAGAGTCTGGTTATACAATGGTGGCCTACAGTGGCTCAGGATTTGTATTAGGGATCATATATGTGTACCTTTGTCTTTCTCCCTGGATGCCCTGTTCCATTCTTGGTTATTTCTGGCTACAGCATGATTCCCAGACTGACTGCTCATTCCTCAAAGACTGTAATCCCACAGTTCCACTGTAGTCTGAAAGGGGAAGCAGATGGTTAATAAAGAAAGCTATGGCTGGTGATTTTTCTTTTTCGTCTTGCTTGGTTCTGAGGCTGAAAAAAAAAATTGCCGCATACTTCAAACTTGAGCAGTGGCTGTGAATGTATTCACTGTTGAATTCATCTGTGAGGTTATTATACGAAGCTTTGATGTTACAGCAAGACTACCTGGGTCGTTTTGTTCCAATTACGCAGTGCAGAGGAGGAGGACTTCCATGCCACATGAAGCCACCCAACTTTGATGTCTTGTGTGGAGGGTGCCCTTCTTGGGATCAATCTATCAGGAGGAACTCCAGGTAGCTGGGCATGTCCAAGTGACAGGGCTCTAACCTGGGTGCTGTGTCTACTCACAGTGATCTAGCTGTCTCAGTGTGGAGAGGCATGGGAGGGGAGAGGCCATCAGTGTTGGCCCTATCAAGCACATTTCCCACTGCATCACAGAGGATTTGGAAATAACCTCATTTTCCTCAATTAGGAAGATGGAGATTGTAATGGCTGTACTTTGCTCTCTTCAGCCGTCTTTCATCTCTGCATCGTAAAGTGCTCTGAAAGCATGATTAACAGGGCTTCCCAACTCCCCAGCCGGACAGGCGCCCCACTGCCTGCTTTGGCAGAGGCTAAATGGTTGAGGACAGCTCTCAGGTGAACTCAGAGTAATGGGGGAGTCTGCTGACCCCAAAGCAGGGCAAGGACAGATGCTGAGAACCTCACGGGAAGGAGTGGGGAGGGAATGCCAGCCTAGGCTCGGGTGATTGCTGGCTCTTGAATACAGCCCTTGCCTATTGTTTCAACATAGGCTTGTTACTAATGTAGATGCCAAAGCCTGTCCAGATCTAGGATCAGTGTGTAAAAACCAGAAAGTGGATTTTGAGGTGTTCATGCCTCTTTCCACTCTGCCATTCTGTGTAGGTGTGATCCTATGCCATTGCTATGGGATCCTCAGACCATGTGGTGTGTCATTTGGATGGCATCTCTTCTCAGAACCAGTCATCCCCAGTTGCTGTGGGATATCTATACCACTGTTGCCCACAACTTTCCCCTTCTTTGTTACCTTGTAGCCACTGCATAAACCCCTACAGTACTGCAAAGCAGATGGTACTCAAGGACCAGCTTGGCTGCTTCATATATTACTCCATCTCCTTGTTTGCCCATTCTCTCAGTGTAAATACCAGCTTGCCCTGTGTCACTGTGTCCTTGTGTTTTTGTTTTGTTTTGTTTGTTTTTTTTTTTTTTTGGTTTTTGGTTTTTTGGTTTTTTTGCCATGGGATTGCTGACCACTCTTCATTCAGGTCAGGCCCTTCCTCTGAGATCCTTCTACCTTCTACCCTCCTACAAAGCCTAGGGTTGTGGCATTAACTCACTCCACAGGCATCTATTCATCTATACATCATGCTTTAGACTGTGATCAGCTGGGTTAGACTCCCTGGCCTCATCACTCCTGGCCTCTGATACTTCCACCTTCTGGATATAGTCCCTCTGTAGCATGATTAATAAAAACCTAGACAGATATTAGGGTTCAAGCTTCAAGATCTTGGTTTTTATTAATCATTCTCTGTCCCCCCCATGTTTCCCTTGAGTTTTTCTTGGTATGTGATGGACTGAGAGGTGAACCTACAAGATTAAATTGTAGGTCTGTGATTGAAGCGATGACATGGTTGATAAAGCATTTGCTTTTCATGTATCTGGACCTGAGTTCAATCCCCAGAACCTATGGGGAAAAAAGCCAGGTATAGCAGGCAGCACTTGCCAATAAACCCAGAATTGGAAAGGCAAAGACAGGTGGATCCTTGGAATTCTCTAGCTAGTTAATCTAGCCTAATTAGCAAGTTTTAGCCAATGAGATATCATGTATCAAGATAAATAGATAGTGCCTAGGGAAGGGCATCTGAGGTTATTCTTTGGGTGCCATCCACAGGCATCTACACACACACACACACACACACACACACGTACACGTACACATATGCACATGTCTAACCAGAGGCCTGGCATTGTTGCTTGCTCATTAGTACCTTGTCTCTGACATCCTTGAGTGGAGCAGGAGATCTCTCACCCGATATTCAGTGCCTTTCCAGGGCCCCTTCTCTAAGAAGATCTTGGGTGGCTATACTTGTAGTTGTATTCAGGACAGGTGAGGCAGAATGTAATAGCAGAAGTAAGAAGGACCTGGAGGATGAGTCCCCAGAAGGAGGCAAAGGGTACCAGAAGATCAGTTTGTTTCCTTCTGAGGAAGAACCTCAGATGTGAGGCCTGTCCTTTATGGTTGCTTCTTCATGGGTGCCTCAGAATGTTACATTTTGAAAACAAAACAAAATCACAATAGAACACAACTGGAGAGTTCTACCTGTTTTTGCAAACCCTGAGGGTTATCCAGGTGAGAATCCTGACAAGGTCAAGTTATACCCTGGAAGATAGATGGTTTGCTAATTGAAAAACTCTTATTTTCACTCTTGAAATTTCAGCTTGCCTTCTTCACTTTCCTGTGGAGAGAACTTGGCCCTGGAGGGGCGTTCACCTGGGGCCCTAGCTTGTCATATATGAAGGCTGCCCCTTGCTTTACTCACAGGCTGCCCTGCCCAGCCACAATAAAAAAAGATGCTCAGGGGTGGTGCTGCTGTGTTTTGTTGTGGAGGTTTCTCAAGTGTAAAAAGCACAATAAAACTTAATTCTATCCCTTTTCTGGAACAAACAGAAAGAAAACTGCTGAAGTGGAAAAATCAGAATGAGAACTCTAGGACAGCCATTAAGTTTGAGTTTTAAAAACTGCAAAGGATGCTTTTGAGTATTCCATGTGTGTGGGTGGGGTGGGTCTCCCAATGTGGGGATGTTCAATAACAGCTCCATTTTATATGTGCTCATGGGTCCCATGTGAATTCCCCTGTTGGGCCTCATTGCCCATCCTTCCTTCTTACTTTTCTCACTTCAAGTACCCTCCAGGATTCTTGTGATACCACTGTGCTCCAAGCTTAACCAAACTTAACCCTCCCATGTCCACAAGCTGCTGCCATTACTTCTGGGGCTCCCCATTACTCCTCTAACTTCCTCAGTGTCGTGACCACATGTTTGCCTTTTGTTGCCATTAACCTTGGGACAAGGATCTCCAGGGACAGCCCTGGATGGGAAAGGGCTTCTTAGCATCTTGACTTCTGACTTTTGACCTCATAGCCAGCTTCCTCCAGGTTCTTTTTAAATTTCCTTTTTGGTTGTTTTGAAATAGGGTATTACTCTATAGTCCATTCTGGCCTTGGTCTCATGGTAATCCTTCTGCCTCAGTGTCCCCAAGTGCTGGGATTACATGTGCCACCATACCCCAGTTTGTATAGGTCAGGTTGTCCTGCCTGACCTTTGGCAGATGAAGGAGTCCTTGCTGATATCTGTTACCATTACTGGACATGTGAGACCTGCTCTGAGTGAGGATTCCATCAGGAAAGGCTGAATAGGTGTAGCCAGCAGGGGCTTGACAGAGCTCTATGGAGGACTTCTTGTAGGAAGAAGTTTGAGGGACAGTAACTTTCATACCTACTTACAACATGAACAAAGGTTAGGCAGAGAAGGGAAGGATACAAAGAGATCTAAATGCCCTGCCCAGGCATAATGGCAGGATCCATTGTAACGGGCTCTTTAAAAATGACAGAGGAACAGTAATTTTTCTTTGTGTATGTCTCTTTAGAATATTAATTCATTTTAACCACTTTATTTTGCATTTCCTGGCCTATAACAGGTCACAGCCCATTATTTTGTATATGCCCCTGCAAGTTCATATATTCTCCATAAGCTTCAAGCTGCCTTCAGAAGTAACCAGTTGACTGCCAAACATATGTGTTCCTTTCCATCCACAGATCCATGACCCAGAAAGAAATGTCTCAAAGCAAGGAAACAATCATGAACACTTTGCATCCCACAGTGTCCAAACAAAGAGCTGCGGACAATAGAAATATGGGCAGGATTGACAAGCATTGTGTTTGAACCAGGAGTGTTAGAATCCTTGTCTGATAACTGTTTGGAGAAACCATTGAGGACTTTGGAGTGGGCAGAGCCACAAGAGGGAAGGAACCTGGGTCCCAGATTGAGCATATGGAAGCATCTGAGACCCATGACAAAAATAAGTAAGAAATCATTGTATGAAGCTGTCATAGTAACTTGAGGAAGTGCTACTTCAGAGAATGCAGATTGGTTTAGGTAATCTAAAGCCCTTTGCGGAATTGCCTATTCATAGGCTGCTTGCTTCATTCATCATCTCTGTCCTCTCACCAAACCTTACATTAGTGGCTCAGGAGCTGCTACTTTTGAGTGAGAAGGTTAAAAAAAAAAAAAAGCTGATAAGAATCAAGATGCCATCTAGGATAAGAAGGTGGGTGAAGGGAGTTAGTGAAGGAATTTCTTCTCCAGGCTCTGATTTTTTTTTTTTTATTTTTAGGTCTTTAGAATTATGAAAGTAATGGAGTCATGAATATAATTACCTCTATTCTGTAATTACCCAGCAAATACCATATGAATACATCGGGGGTTTGAGTCAGCAGATCTGGCAGCTGCGGAGTTTGATTATGATGATTTAGCTGTTGGGAAATGCCAGGGATTAATTTTAGTCATCAGTGTAGGAACAACAAGGAGAAATGGCCCCCAAATTAGGAAAGACAGGATAGGGGGAGAAACACTTAATGCCCATGAGGTCAGTTTGACAAAGGAACACTCCCTCTGGAAGTGGTCCACCCCTCCAGCATCACAACACAGCCAGAGTGAAGCAAAGGCTCATTTGCACCTGCTGCTTTTTCCTTGGGAATCTGCTTTGCTGGGATCTCACAGTGAGAGCAGGGTGGCAGATGTCTGTTTCATTGTACAGTAGAAAGGCTCAGCTGTTCCCACTTTGCAGATGGGGATAGTAAGCCTATCAGAGTAGACTATCCCTAGTGGCACCAGCAGGGGTAATTTCACTGTGATTGTCACATTTGGTATTGGTCATTCTGAGGGACATGTCTCCATCATATTTTCCCAGGAAAAAATGGCCATTTCTTTTATGACTTGTTTTGACATGGTTTTTAGAAGACTTTTCATCAAAAAAGTGTGGAAAGATAATGCTGCTGTTCCAGGGATGAAGTGGAAAATTTCCCTAAAAACTTGGGGTCTTTAAAAAGTTCCAAGGACTCCTGGAATACTTCCTTTATGATCACATCCACTTATTACATGATCTTAGCTTTACTGTTAAATCACGCTTACTCCATCCCAGGGGCAGTGATAACATGTTGGATCTAGGATTTTTCTGAACTTTCTAGTAGGCCAAATTGCCTTTTTCTCTTTTTGTAGTGGGATTTGGTGTTCATAGTCTACTGACATGGACATTCCCCAGAGGATGAGTTAAGGATATTCCCAGACAGACCTGAAGAGGGGCCAGGAAGCCACTCAGAGAGCTTCAGGGCACAGCCTGTGAGAACCATTACCAGGTTGTGGTGGGAATTTTGATGATGCAGCTGCATTTTAATCACATATGGACTGTAAGCAACCCCTTATTTGTACTCCTATAAGTAACCCCATTGGTTAACTCATTGGTTGGCCAGCTTGGATTTGGTACCATTGTCACTTTGGACTGCCATTGTTTTAATCTGGTACCTATAGACACTTGTTCATATCTCCCCAGGGACTGTCATAATACACACACGACAACCTGATCTAGCCTTGAGGAAAGAAAGACAGCCAAGGAAAGACATTTGGAGATTTGGAGCTGGACTGAGATATAGGGGACATGATGTCCTATGGCAGAGATGAGGAAGTTCATAGTAGATTCAATAAAGGCTGGTCCTTTTGCCTGCATTGGAGTTAAAGGCCTCTGAGGAATCTTCTGCCTTTACTAAGCAAGCTTTTCTGTTTACTAAACACAGGTAGGCTACATTTTTAGGGGCTTCCTTCATTTCTTCAGGGACACACAGATGACAATCATGCAAACATGGGCAAGATAAGATGCTGGGCTGGGTCTCAGTGACTTTCAGATGGTAAATAACCCTTATTCACAGATGGAAACAACCTTGGAGACATAGGGTGAAACTTTTGTGAGGGTAGCTGTACCCAAAGATACCTTCCAGGTATACAGAATCACCTACACAACAAACATGGCAACAGTTAATTGCCATGTTGCCACAGCTCGTTACTTTGAACTTTGTCAAGAACCCTATAGCCTCATCCCACTTTACCTTGGCTCTCAAGTTCAGTATAACTGGGTCTGACAATACTGATTAAATTCTATTTTTGACCTGAAAATAAAAATAAGAATCTATCTATCTATCTATCTATCATCTTCTATCTCATATATTTGATGACATATTGATCTTAGGGATTAAGTTGTGACTGACCCATTTGAGAACCTATTTGTGTAAACTATTCTTGATTTTAAGATTCTTGATTATCAGATCTCAGCTTCTTAGGGTAAACAGAAAGAATCTTAAAATAATCATATGATATGATGAAGAGGTGCAAGGTATAGCTTGCGTTCATCCTATACTTTTCTTAAACTTTGAAGTAGGAATAAGGACTACATGATCATATATATATATATATATATATATATATATATATATATATATCCACTTACAACACTCAATAATGTATATTAGTCTCCTTATCATCATAATTTTCTACTTCAATCAGGAGTGCCTCTGACATCATGACGTTTCACAAAATAAAAGTAACTTCAAAGTACAGGCTCCTTAGTTTTCACTCAACAGTGGGGACACATTTTCATAAAGATATTCTCCCTGGAGTTCAAGTTACATTGCACAGACAACTTTTCTGCCAAGTAGAGAGGTCAGTGGGTGACACATTCTTAGACCCATGTGTTCCATTAAGTGCAGCGCAAGGAGGGGACATAATCAAACTCTGGAATTGAGGTTGTTATACCCATCATGCATTGCTCACCAGTGATAAACAAACTCATGTGATGGGAGATGTCATTCTATAAATATGTTTCTCATACTGATTAATGAATAAAGCACTGTTGGCCAATAGAAAAGCAAGATAGGTGGGACTAGGAGAGAAGGAGGATTCGAGGAAGTAGTAAGGAGGAGTCAATATGGAGAGACTGGGGAGACCAGAGGCCGGCCCCATTCCCTGGTAAGATGAAACCACGTAGATTAACAAAAATGGGTTAATAATTAAGACAGAGCTAGCCGATAAGAAACTAGTACATGTCCAACAGCATTATATTAAATACAGAGTCTCAGTGTATTAAATGGGGCTGGCGTGGCGGTGGGATAAAACCAGAGGTGGAAGGAAAAACCTTACTACTTACATATGGCGCCACAACGTGGCTAATAAGAACTTCCACTTAAAATTTAACAAAAGCTTAAAAAAGGGTTTTAGAAACAAAAGAACAGAGACAAGCAAGGTTTCTTGGTAGCGGCATTTTTCTCGGTTGGACTCTGCTTTGCAAGAGACAAGCAGATATTTGCACAGCTCCTTTAAGGGAAGTTTCCTGACTCAGCATAAGTGGCAAAAAACTGCACGGCTTTTAAGAAGCACTGTTAACAATTTATTGGTGTGTATGAGAGCTGCCAATGGCAGTGACCACATCTCCAAGCCGGCAGCATGCTGCTAGGTGCAGCATAGACCAAGTCGGTGAACATAGCTCTCACTGCTGGCAGTAAAAGTACCCGCCACCATCTTTGATAAACTGTGGCAAAAACAACTATGGCTTTCATTTTAGCAATGTTGTTTACCAGATAAAAGACTCATGGCCAGAAAAAGATTTACAGTAAAGAAAGATTCATATTAAGAAAATCTCTAAAGGTTTACAGTGTGTTCTGAAATATATGTAGGCTTGGGAGAGAAAAGAAAATGGTTTTCAAAAGACACCAAGGAGCTGGGTGTGGTGGCACATGCCTTTAATCCCAGCACTCGGGAGACAGAGGCAAGCAGATCTCTGTGATTTTAAAGTAAACCTGGAATTCCAGGACAGATAAGAGTTACACAGAGAAACCCTGTCTCAAAAAATAAAAAAAAAAAAAAATAAAAAGTAAAAGAAACAGTAATAAAAGCCACATAAAGATGAAAAGCACAGAGAAACTTTGGATACTACACGCTATTGTGTTGTCTTTAAATTGTTTGACTACTGAGGAAATAACAACAACTGTTAAAACAAATGATGCTGGATTAATTCAATTTATATATTTCAAAAATGCTTTGACTTCAAAATTTAAGTCTAAGGAAAAGTTACTGGGGAAAAGGGTTTCTATTTTTGTTTCTACAGAAAATGAAAAGCTGTGGATTCCTTCCAGACTAATGTGGTTTGATCAAGCCAGACCCCCTAAAACAACATTCCAGGTGACCCAACATTCAAAACAGTTGGGACAAACCAGCCTTGCAGACTACAGCCAGGATTTCTGTGTCTTCTTAGGATCTCCATGACAGCTCCCCCTACCAGCAGGAAGCAGTTTGAAAAGAACAACGCCCAAATTCCCAAATATTGTTTACAAATGTTTGTTTTCATTTAAATGGGGTTGGTTACAAAGGGTTAATGACCACAACCAATCTTTTTAAACATAAAAAAGGGATTATGGTATAGATATGAATACTTTGTTTTGGAATGGATTTTCATTTATTGATACAATTTAAGGTCAATTTTGTGATGTGTATATTTCTCCTTCTGTTTAGGTATTGTGTTTATATAGCTCATTTAGAAATGTACTACATTAGAAATGTAGTACAGATTATAGATAATTACCTATGATAGTCAAAGCTTAGAGTTAAGTTAGTTAGGTTTTTCAAGATACACAGAGATGTATTTGAGATAGATTGGAATTCTTCAAACCTTTCAAAGACCTATAGAATATGGCATTTAAAATGGTTTAGGGTTTTTCTTGACAGTTGCTCCTGGCAACACCACCTGTGTCAGAAAGGAAGATGGACATTGAAGAAATAGGTTATGAAGTTTACTTTCAATATGGGAAGACTAGCCATTTGGGCAAGATACTGCTCTTGTCTGGACTGTTCAACTTTATGCTATATAAACTGGACATGCAGGACCCATAGAAAAATGACTGCTGATTAAAGATGGACATTGCTACAGAGTTCCTGCTTCATGGAAGAATCTGCCAGACAGTCTGCAGGACACAAAGAAAAGTGACTGACAAACTGCCAAAAAAGAAGACAGTTTAAAGTTTCCTGCTTTGCTGAAGAATCTGCCAGACACACTATGGCCTATGGGCTGAAGATGAAAGGTTACAGAAAAACTTCAGGTGACTGACCAGGCAGTGAGTTGTCTCTGTCATTTCTAGAGTTTATATATTATCCTTCTGTGGTCTTTAAAGCAGTTGAAGACAAATAGTTATGGTTATAGTTTTCCTTAGTTAGGATTTCAGATAAGTTACAGATAAGACTTTAGACTTACAAAGATAGGATAAATGATAGACTAAATGTTAATGGACAAAATATTGTTAACTGTGATTCTTATTTGATAAATGTTGTGTGATATATTTTGCTATGTTAAGGTTAAAACCTTTCTTTTTATTTAAACAGAAAATAGGAGATGATGGGAGATGTCATTCTGTAAATATGTTTCTCATACTGGTTAATGAATAAAGTGCTGTTGGCCAATAGGAAAACAAGATAGGTGGGAATAGGAGAGAAGGAGGATTTGAGGAAGTAGCAAGGAGGAGTCAGTATAGAGAGACTGGAGAGACCAGAGGCCAGCCCCATTCCCCGGTAAGATGAAGCCTCATGGAGCTACTTAGACTAACAAAAATGGGTTAATAATTAAGATAGAGGTAGCCGATAAGAAACTAGTACCTGGCCAACAGCATTATATCCAGCACAGAGCCTCAGTGTATTAATTGGGGCTCGCGTGTTGGCGGGACAAGACAAGCGGCAAGAGGAAAAACCTTACTCCTTACATTCATACATTTGTTCATTCTGTCATTGTACAGTCTCTGCTATGTCCTGGGCACTGAGCAACTGAGCAAGGTAGGCATTGTTCCTCCCTTTGCAGATTTTTCAGTGCAGGGTCCAATAAAGATCCAGACCATGTGGGAGAAACATACTCAAGGTTAAAACTTTAGAAAAATTTAGGATATAAATGTTGGTTTTAATGGGTGAGGTTTGCAGGATCCGTACTTAGTGGGGGAGGAACTGAAGAAGATCATGCTGAAACTTAAGTGCAGGGAGGAAGCTACTCAAGTAGAAGCATATAGGAGAAAAGTATCTGCCCAAATAAGGCTTTTGGGTGCATGGGATTGAACTTTATTGTAGGATAATGCTTGCAATGTTTGTGACTTTGCCACCAATAGCTGTTTTTGTATCACATTTCATAGAATTATGACAGTTATTAGTCCCATTGTTGAATTTTGTTAGCAAATATATTAATGAAGAAGCCCATATATTTTTACTATACCACAAATACATATTTGAAATAGTCTTTAGATGTTAAAGACTGGTTTTAGATGTAAGGGGATACTAAGCAGAAGGCTCAGAGATTTCTCCTATGCTGTCTGCCTATGTGTGCTATTAATGTTTTGATACTTTTGGTTTCCTTTGTAATTTCACAGACTTCGTACATTAAAAACATCATGAGTAGTATCAGGCATGGTGGTACAGACATGTAATCCAAGGCCTGACAGATGAAGGCATAATAACTTTTCATGGCTACATGAGACCCTATATGACAAACAGGGCTATATTCAGGGCTAGGAAGATGCCTCAATGGGAAAATCACAAGGACCTGATTCTGGAGCTGTAGAACCCATGTGAAAACCTATTGCAGTATCTGTAATCTCAGTATGGATGTCTGTAATCCTATCTCTGTAGGGAGATGGAAGGCAGACACAGGGCAGCCTTCAGAATCTGACTTATATCCTAGGATCTGACTATATCCTGCTATGATATAAGCTATAACAGCAAGACACCCTTTCTCAGAGAAGGTGGGTGGTGAGGACTGCTATACTAGATTGTCCTCTAGCCTCTATGTGAGTGACATGACATACAAATGCCCCAACTCAACACAAAAACATAAACATACAGACATGCACTAATGAAGATGGGGTGAGGGGAGAGAACTTTAGAAAGCAATGACAAAAATTAAACCCCTGAACCTCAAAACCTGACCATATTGAATAGGGTTCTAGGTCACAAAACTTGAACATGGCATGTAGAAGGCTAGGACAACTACTTAAAATAGTAAGAACAGCCTGCAGAAGCTGAGGATGGAGGGTTGGAGAAAGGGAGGGAGGGAGGGACAAGTATAGGAGGCAAGGGGAGACTGGAAAAGTTGAGCATCACTGGGAGGAACTGAGTTTGGGCCACAGATGCTAGGGAGGTACAGTGGTGTTTTTAGCAGAAACTGATTAATGATTCAATTCACACTAGAACAATATAACAAAAATCCTCTTCACTGTTTTGAGTGACAAAGGAATGAAGGATCCAATAAGCAATAAAACAGGGGCACCTGCAACTTAGACTACAGTGACAGCAATGGGAATATAGAGAAGGGGGGTGGAGTGGTGATGTATCTTGGAGGTGAAACTGGGAAGCCTGTGGTAATGAATTCCAGGTGGGAGGTAGCAGTAAGAGAAGTGTCAAGGATGATCCCACGTCTGTTACTTAAACAGCAGCAGATGATGGTGCTATTGTGTGTGATAAAGATGAATGAGGAGGGGCTAGAGGAAGGGGAGTGTTCAGTTTCAGACGTGTGTCAATTGAGATCCTGTGAGGCATCCAAATGGATGTGTCAAGGAAGCTATTGGATAAATGAGCCTGCAGCTTACATGAGATTTGGGTGGGAGATAGGAATTTGGAGATGCCAATGTATAGATGACACAAAGTCAGGGAGATGAATGAGGCTGCCTTAGGCAAGAATGAAATGGGAAAAGGAGAGCACATGGCTCAATGGAACTTAAAATTTAGAGATAGTACAATAATACAGCATAACTCAAGTAATAAGTGATAATTCAAATAGCCATAACCGGGGACTTACTTTGTGGTAGGCAGCCTCATAATTATACTATATGCATATTTTTGAATTTTACAATAACAATGTGAAGTAAACTAAGTGGTGAGAGAGGAAATATTTTGCCTTGTCAAATTAGTAGGCAGTGGAGCTCAGGGTATGATCCCCAGTTTCTAGACCTCCCTTCATCTTTGGGGATCCAGGAACATCAAAGCCAGAGTCATCTGTTTGGAGAAAGACCCCAAGAGTCAAGAGAAAATTATAATATTGGAGGGGTATTAACATGGTCATACATATCATAGAGGTTAAAGATGACAATAGTAAAGGCCATTCAGTGGAGGTGTGGGAAGGTATCAGCAGACACTGACTGGTATGGCTTTGAGAGAAAACAAGTTAAGGACACACAGATGGTCCCCAACCATCCCACATGATAGAATACTTATTCTCCATAGTAGCTAGAAAGTCTTTGAAGTATATTTAAAGAGCCTAGCATATAATACTTAGCATATAATGATTAGCATATAATACAACTGCAATACATGTCAACAGTTTTAATTCTTGTCTATGTTGATCTTGAGATAATAAAGCACTGAATGTTTGTGGTTCATGAGTGTGAATAGACTGGCTCAGTCTCTGGTCCACTAGTTTATGTATGTGCAAGAACAATGTCAATGAGACAACAGAGGGTAAATATGACAAAGTACCTCTTTCTCTGAGTGAACTGATGTAGAATGAAAGGCATGGCTAGGGAAAGGTGGGAAGAAGGCTCCCTGTGTCCTGCTCAGCCAATAGGCAAATGGGGAGGCTAGAAGGAGAGTGTGGAGGAGAGATCTCTGGACTTTAATAGGTGATGCATTTGATTGGAAAAGAGATGGATTCTCTTACTGTTGTTTTTGCTTTTGCACAAAGAACAAGGAAGCTGGCTTTGTCCTCAGGTTGGTAGATTTTAGACAAAGCTTCTGTTTGAACACCTTCCTATGCACTTTTAAATGTTCTTCACTCCACAGGGGCTGGAAGCAGTTTCTCAACTGAGCAGAACACATCTCTTTATTGCTTTCACCACAGCAGCTGGTTCTGAAGGCTGGTGGGAAGGTGCCAGGGCCCCTGGTATGAGCAAAGACAGCCTGGAGAAGCTCCTACAGAAGGGACTTTGTACTGGAATGCAAAGCTAGTATTGGGGTGGTTCCTAGAGTTCCTGAGTACTCCTCAAGCCAGCCCTTCCCAAGAGAGCAGAGGAATAGGACACCTCCCTTGACCCTAGAGAAGGATACCTGATAAGGATAAGGATACCTTCTCTCAAGTGACCAACATTACATAGCTCCAGGAGCAAGGAAATGAGCAATGACTTCTTCAAAGGCAGAAATCTATGACTCACTTGCATCAGGCTAGGGCCAATTCAAGGTACGGTTGTAACGAGTTTGCTAGACCAAATATAAATGATAATTGATAAATGGGATAATGGGGATACACAGATAATAATAATGAACTACTGCAGCCTTTCTCTGCCCTTCTGATCAGTGACCAAAGAGAGAAAGTGAAAGAGACCACCCAAGCTGCTTCCTTCCAGTTTCATCTCACTTCCAGGTGCATGCCCAAAGGGGTGTGGCCATTAGCACAAACACACTGGATAGTATAGATGCTATTATACTCACTAAATGTTAATGGACTAAATATTGTTAACTGTGATTCTTACTTGATAAGTATTATGTTATATATTTTGCTTTGTTAAGGTTAAAATCCTTCTTTTTATTTAGACAGGAAATGGGAGATGATGGGAGATGTCATTCTGTAAATATGTTTCTCATACTGGTTAATAAACAAAGCACTGTTGGCCAATAGGAAAGGAAGATAGGTGGGACTAGGAGAGAAGGAGGAAAGAGGAAGTAGGAAGGAGGAGTCAAGATGGAAGACGGAGAGAGCAGAACGCCCACCTCTCTCTCTGGTAAGATAAGACCACATGGAAGTACTTAGATTAATAAAAATGGGTTAATACTTAAGACAGAGCTAGCCGATAAGAAACAAGTAACTGGCCAACAGAATTATATCAAATACAGCGTCTCTGTGTGTTATTTGGGGCAGGGGCTAGGGTGGGGGCTGGCGGGGGGGGGTGAACTACTCGTAACAAAGTGTCTCTAATACAGCATTGCTAAGTCCTTTGACCTATGTTTTGGATAAAGTCCTGATGGATAGTGAAGTAGAGTTAGGTAGGTTGTAGTGGGCTGCAACCCAGTGGGACTGGGTTGGGGCACTTGAGAAATGGATAACCAAATTTGACTACAAGCCCCAGATGACTTTGGGGTGCTCTGTGGTTGTCTGAGTTATTTGGAACCTGCCCCAGTTATTCTGATATTAGCACATTGCTTTCAGTAAGTATCCCTTTTCACACAGTTTATATAAAACCTTTTGCAAACATGTAGAGTGTCCTAGCTAATTTCTGAAGCCACTGAGTGCTGTGTGGAGGTTTGGGAGGATGTAAAATGAGGTAATCCTGAGGCCAACTATGTAAGAATGTTCAGGTAGTAAATGCATTAGTCAGGGTTTTCCCAAGGGACAGTTGATAGAAGAAATATATATTACTAAGGGGACTTACTAGACGGAGTTGCAGGATATAGGCTAGGTAGTGAGAATGGAGTGTGAGAACAAAGCGTGAGAATCCAGTAGCCCTCTGCTTAGGATGTCTTGGAAATCCCAGTCTGGCACAGAGGCCAGTAGGTTATTAAAAGGTCAGTGCTCTTCTGTCCATGTCTAATGGAGACTGAAAAAAATTCTGGATTCTAGTGTTGGAACATGGTGGAAAGATGAGCATCAGCAGAGTAGATGCACTTGTAGACAGCAAGGAGTGAAAAACCTGTAGGCTATAAACATTCCCTGCTTTTCCTTTGGGATTCACTGTACCTGGACCACAGCCAGAAGGTTGTCCTTTCTCAGTGAATCTTTTCAGTGAACACTGTCAAGGACCCACCCAACAGCATGTCTTTTAATTGATTCCAACTGCAGTCAAGCTGACAACTTGATCTGCTATCATGGTGACAATGTCTTCTGCACAGGGCTGCTTTAGGCTGTGCTCCCGAGCCTGCCTCCAGCTAAATCCCAGCTGCCATTTAAACTCCCAGGTAAATGCCACATCTGCTAGAAATCCTTTGGTAATTTTTCTTTTTGTTTGCAGCATTCCTTTACTATCATTATTACTGAGCCGGAACTCCCACCATATAAAATGTATTAGTCAGGGCTTGGCCATTAAAAATGAATTAGTGATGGTTGGAGCATTCACACTGCTATGAAACTGCCTCCTCTGCCCTGTTCAATGATAAACCTTGTTATTATCATCATTGAAAATAGGCACTCAGCATCTACTGTTCATTTTTCCTTTCCTTCAGTCCCTAGCAACCAAAGGAATGACCCATCTGATTCTATGAATTTGCCTATTCTGTATATTCACAGAGATAGAAATACACAATCTTTGGCCTTTTGTGTTTCACATCTTTCACATAGAGAAATGTTTAGAGGATATACAAGTTTCTTATTGGATCATATAATAGCTGCATTCCTTTTATTGGCTAACTAATGTGCCATTACATAGATATACCACAGTGTATTTATCTATTTATCTGTTGATAGACATTGAGTTAGTTTTACCTTTTGGTTGTTGTGGTACTCTGAAGGCTTGTGTACCTTCTCTCCCTCCCTGCTCCATTCTGTTTTGGGCAAGTGCATCCTGAAGAATGGAAATCTTGATTCACATCTATGTTTAGCTTCGTAGGAACTACTGTGTCCTATATAGTGACCGTGCCATTTTGCCTTTCTCAACAAGCAAACCTTAATTATTATTTCTTTCATGGTAACACTTTTGCAAAGAAAATGATTGTATCCTAGGTACATGTAAGATGCCCTGTGGGTTCCCTGTCAAGTTTCAGGCTTTGAACCTTCTACCTTCTAATAAGTATCTTATTACTTATTCACTTACTTATAGTCTCACTGAGCAGTCAACAGCATATATTTTTGTTATTAATCCTGGATCTGGAATAAAAATATCTGTAGATATGTATATCTGTTGGCATATGAATTATTTTGGGAAGCAGGTTGAGACAGAATCTATACTATTTTGGCACCATCCTGACTCTATGTGTCAGTGTTTCTCAACCTTCCTACTGCTACAACCCTTTAATATAGTTCTACATATTGTGGTGATCCCCAACTATAAAATTGCTTTAGTTGCTACTTCATAACTGTAACTTTGCTACTGTTAATGAATTGTAATGCTAATACGCAGGATATCTGATGTTTGGGTCGTTTGATTCCCATAGGGGTTGCATCCCATAGCTTGAGAAGCACTGCTCTATGGAGATGAGAATGGCCTGAATGCCTGATCATCATTATATATTCCATTACTCTCTCTTACTCCCTATTTTCATTTAGAGTTTATCTCTGCCTGCTTTAGTTCTATGAGTCTGAATTTATTTCACATAACCATCTAGAGTTCCATTAATTTCCCCATGCATGTCATAATTCCCCTCTTCTTTGCTGCCGAATGAAAATTCCACTGTATGTGTATACCACAGTTACTTTACCCAGTCACCTGTTCCACATCTTGGCTATTGTGAATAGTTCTGCAACAAACATTAGTGTGCAAGTGTTTCTGTGCTATGCTGACTTAGAATCATTCAAGCACATACCCATTGATAGTGTAGATGGTCAAGTGGTAGTGTAACTTTTGGTTTTTAAGGAACTTCCATATTAGTTTCCATAGTAGTTGACTGTTAAGGTTCTGGTTGCAAAAGGGGTTTTGAGACAGATGGTTTCAAGGAAGGTTTGCAACTCATACCCTTGCCTATACAGAGAGAGCTACAAGGATTCCTGTGCAAAATTTTACTTTCATGGCCCTTTAGTAGCCTCATAAGTGCTCCATTTTTGTGGCCAAACACTTGTTGGAACTAGAGGCAGTGAGATTATCCAGCCTGAACTGGTTTTAGGTGCAAGTATAGTAAGCTAACTCTATCATCTGATGAAACTTTAGGGAAAAACTTCTAATTACCTTCTTGTGCCAATGTATGATTGGGCACACATATGATTAAAACCACATACATCATAGAAAAGGACTGGTGCTGTGAACAAAGGCTTATCTCATCCTAGCTTGTCAATCCTAACAGAAAACCACCCACATCTGCTACTACCAACCATCTCCTCCTCCATCTGGACCATTAAAGGAAACCCTAGTAACCAGGTTACTGTCCCCCAGCAGCACTGTCCCCCAGGGTCTACTATTCCCCGGCATTGTGTCCACTCAGCGCTTCCACCTGCTTCTAAATAAAACCCTGTGTTGTTTTGATATCCATATACACTTCTCAAATATTTCTTTAATTCCACAAGATAGCAAGGACTCCAACTAGCTTTTGGGATTAACAGTAACACCTCTATTAGGCAATAGCAGAGGGTGGACCTTTATCCATTTTACCTTAGTCATGATGAAGAGAGTGTGAAGGTAAGAACCTTCAGATATAAGACTTCCATGTGCAGCTCTCTGGCAGAGAGAGAGAGAATGCATAGGGGCTTGAAGTCTTGCCATGGCCAGCAAATATTTCTGTGTTTACTTCAGCTTCCTCAATTGGGAGAGGTGCAGCTGCTCCCCACCATCATGCAAGTGCAGGAGGATTCCTCCCCTGTGTCTAATTCAGAGTCATCATGTGAATAAAGTTAGATCCCTGGATGAGGAGCTGATGGGTGGGGCCAAAGAACAGAAGATCTGGCACTAGTGAGACAACTTGACTTCATTAATGTGTTTCTCTTGGACTTGGCCACTTGATTGGAAAGGATGAGTGGATCAAAGATCTTGCACAAGCCCCAGCAGCTTCTAACACTGTATAGTTACAGTGACGCCAAGATATTTTTAAGTGAATACTTCACAGATGATTCAGTTTAACAATCTCTCAACAACGTGAAGCTCTTGGATATGGCCATATTCTGGGTGGTTCCCCGCCCACTGAGAGATTGCTCATTTGGATGTCTACTAACAGCCTCAGATCTCAGATTTTTTTCATTTAATCACACCCTGGTTTTGCCATGATCAACTGCCCCTTGGGACTTGAGGAGCCTCCAAATTTCCTAGGGTGGAGAAGAGAGAAGTATACACTGGTGACCATGAAATGTTTTTCCAGAAACACAAAGAGAGGCCCTTTCCTGGCATTTGTGTTTACAGAAAGAGGGCAAGAGAAGTTCCTCTGGCAACATATGACATGGCCCTGATAATCAAAATCTTCTGAGGCTATGCAGGAGAATTCATGACCTATAGGGAAGATCTGACCCTCTGGAATTTCTGGGACTACTAAATATAGAAAGGGAACTGAAGCATTCCGGAATGAAATTAATTTTCTCTCCTCTCCTCCCCCTTCTTCCATCTTCCTTTTTCTATGTCTTTTTTTATTATTTTATATAACCAAGTCCATTTAAATGAAAACAAACATTTATAGACAATATTTGGGAATTTGGGCATTGTTCTTTCCAAACTACTTCCTGCTGGTAAGGGGCACTGTCATCGGGGATTTGAAGAAGATTCAGAAATCCTGGCTGTAGTCTGTAAGGCTGCTTTGTCCAGCTGTTTTGAATGTTGGATCACCTGGTACTCTGTTTCAGGCGGTCTGGCTTGATCAAACCACATTAGTCTGGAAGGAATCCACATCTTTTCATTTTCTGTGGAAACAAAAATAGAAATCCTTTTCTCCAGTAACTTGTCCTTGAACTTAAATTTTGGAGTCAAAGCATTTTTTTAAATATTTAATTTATTATTTTACATGTCGATCCCAGTTCCCTCTCCCTCCCCCCTCCCTCCCTCCCTCCCTCCTTCCTTCCCTTTAACCCTCTCTGCCCTCTCACATGCACTCTAACCACCCTCCCCTCCCATCCCCCCACCCCAATTCCATATGTAAGGGAATACCATCCAGTTGGGGTCATGTAGGTCTGACAGGTCATGTGAAGTAGGGACTAGGGCTTCTTTCCTGTCTCTAGATTAAGGCAGTTATCCCTCCATGGGGGATGTGTTCGCAAAGTCCTTTTGTGCACCAGGGATATATCCTGGTTCCACTGTCTGAGGTCCCTTAGACTGCTCAGTCCTTCTGGCTGAGACCCATATTCAGGGGGGCCTGAGTCAGTCCCATGCTGGCTTCCCAGCTATCAGTCTGGTGGCCTGTTAGCTCCTCCTTGTTCAGGTATGCTGTCTCTATGTGTTTCTGCTGCCTAGTCTTGTCCTCTCCATCTGCATATGAGTTCTACTTAGACTCAGTGTTTATGTATGGGTGTTTGTTCCTGTTTCCAACAGGCATTAGTTGAGGGCTCCATGGATAAGTTAGTTGTTGATCTCACTTTCCGGGAAGGGAATTTATGGTAGCCTTTCCAGGGAAGCTCAAATTGTTAGTTGGCAGCAGTCTTGTAGTTCTCTAGACCTTTCTTTGTGTTCAATTTTATCTTCAAACCAATATTGGCTCCCTCTTTTATGTTCTCTCTCTCTCTCTCTCTCTCTCTCTCTCTTTCTCTCTCTCTCTCTCTCTCTCTCTCTCTCTCTCTCTCTCTCTCTCTTCCCTGTCTTTGTGTGAGTTCTGAGATGGTTTCCTTATGTAGCCAAGGCTGGCCTTCAGCTCATGGTTCTCAGCACTAATCTGCCTTGCTTTTGAAATGAGTACTTTTAGTAGCTAAATGAATATTACATTACAAAAAGAAAAAGTCATGCCACATGGGTGATAGAAAACAGTCCTTCCAGCTCCATGTCAGAAGAGAGACCTTGGAAGCAGAAGGACATTTGCAGAGGACAATGTGGCTGACTCTGTATTTGGGAAGCTATGGGCAGTTGATGGTTCCGAGCTGGGGATCAGAAATCTGAGGGAAGCCTTTTAGAGCAAATAAGATGTTTGAATCAGGTCTTGTGGGGAGCATGGACAAGTAGCAGATGGAGATACACTGGGCCTCACTGAGACCAAGCTTTCTCACTTGTTGGTATTATGGTATACTTTCTCTGTCTCCTGTTTGCATTGCAGCCTCAGGCTCTTCACTCTGGAAATTGTCACTTCAAGTCAAGAACAAGGAGAACAACAAATTCTCTGGAGAAATCTGTGTCTCTCTCTAAGTGTTGTTGGCAGAGTGGGAGGAAGGGAACTTGACAGGTGATATTTGGGGCTTTGGGATAAAGAGCATATTTTTTCACAGTGCTGCAGGGCATTGGGATGTCCTGTGATGTTTAACTATACCCTACATAGCTTTATGGAAGGTGCTGAGGTCACCCACAGCCTTTTGGGGACAGGTGCATCTCCAGCAAAGCCTAACAGTGTTTTGTATCTATTTCTGAAGAGGACTTAAGACAGGTTGTGTAGGATAAGGGATGCCCTTTAAATTACAAAGGCAATTAGGGCAGGCTGGAAAATATACAAGTGGCAGGTGGCGATGGCTCTTTCAAGTAATCTCCTGGCTGCCAGAGAAAGGGGTGTCTCCTATACAATGCTGTAAAGCAGCTGAGCATGCTAGAAGAGCCTGCACCTAGGCAACTGGGAAAGCAGTACACAGTACACCAAAATGCAGCAACGGCAGCACTTTTATAGGCATGTGAGACAGGCTACATACAGCTTGTTTGCTCTTTTAGAAACTCCCAATTTCTTTGGCAGACATAAACAGATATGTCTCAGAAACTGACAGGGGGTGACAAAGTTAAGGTTTGCTGGGATTATATTTTAGGAAGTATGGGAGTGCTTTGCTGTGGAAGCCTCCACATCCTAGCCTACCCTCTATCTCAGGAGGGATTCCAACTCTTCATGCATGCCCTTTTCCCAAGGATGTGCAGATGCATCCTCTCTTGTGGCCCCAAGTAACCACCACTCAGAATCTTTCTAGGAACCTGAACCAGGCTTCTGATGATCCCTCTTTCAAAAAATCAGAAACTCCTTGGGATCCACTGGGAGTCTTCCCTGCTTTCAAAGCAAGCTGAAGAACCACCTCCTGTGAGACAATTCTGAGCAGCAACCTGCTGAAGAGAAGGCAAATAAAGACTTAGCTGGGAGACCATCAGGTTTTCCTGTTTGCAGCTGCCTCATCAGAAACCCAGGTCTGCTACCTGGATGGTGGCAAAGACAGAGATCCATCCTTCAACCATCTTTGAACAGCTAAGATTCAGATTCTGCATACACTTGTGCTCTGGAGGGGTGGGGGTAAGAAGGCTACACTCTCCACAGTGTGTGCCAGCATCTCACATTGAAGTTGATGTGGTGCTGAAGGCCCACAGACCCCAGCAGGGGAGACACAAAGCACTGCAGAAATATTATTGCCCATGCATATTTAACTTAGTGGTGTGTGTGTGTGTGTGTGTAGGTGGGGAGGTGTAAACGAGGACCTCAGAGTATCCACCCACCTGTGTTCCTCCTCAGGGGCTTGTGATTTCTGGAAGTTGAAAAGTTTGGACACCACCCAATCCAGTGCATTAAAGATGGGAGCTTCCCATGGGGGGGCGGTTGGATGACCCTCTGTTCATTCTGAAGAGGACATTAATGATGAGGGTGGTGGGTTTCATCAGGAGATATAGGAAGGAACTTGTTCATGCCTTTAATTAATTCATTCATTAATTTTCTTTATGTCTACACTAATTATAACTCTCATTGTCATCTTATTTCCTCTAAAATCCTTGATTTCCAAACCAACAATATGCTATGTCTTCTATTATTTTAAATTATTATTATTATTATTTTAACATTTGAGTCAGGGTCTCATTTATAGCAGCTTGATGTTGAACTCACTAAGTAGCTAAAGATGGATGACCTTGAACTTATTGTCTATCTTCCTGCATGCAAGGGATGCACTATAACAACTGAGCCACACCCACAGCCCATAGTGATCTGTATCTTTTAAAGACTAGCATTTGTTAAAGAGACTTCTAGGGAAAACTTGACATTTTTTTTTTTCATTTTAAGGTAATCAAGATGAATAGATATCTAAATGATGAGATACAAGGCAAATATCTCTATAGAGCTTGACATAGACATTCATTCTCCTCCAGGGCATTCAGATTTTCTATATGAATTTGTTAAGACCACATTCTCAAGCTATAGTTTATAGAGCAGGCATGATTCCTGGGCAGGGCTGGGTTCTCCTGAGGGTTGTGAAGGAAGGAACCATTCAAGGCCTTTCTTCTTGGCTGGAAAGGAACTGCTTGCTCCCTGTCTTCTCACACGGGTTCTTCTCTGATACCTACATTTTTTTTCTATGGATAAGTTTCCTTTTAAAAATAAGGACAGAGGTCATGTTGGATTAAGACTGTTTCTAAAGATCTCACTGTAGCCTGATTATACCTATAGGCATCTTATGGAAATATGAACTTATATTCTAAAGTACTAGGGGTCAGAATTTCAGCATATATTTGGGGATGTTGAACAAAATTCCACCCATAACACTGGATAAAAGCCAAGGCTCCAGGTATGCAGAGACCTGAGTTTGGATCCTATGAGTAACTGATCATCTCACTCTTATGGAGTCTTGGGCTTGCATATTTCACAGCAGTGGCAAGGGGAGCTCTGCACTTGGAGGACCATCAGGGTCTTCACCCTCTTAGAGTCTGAGTGGCCCATTTGTTTTGACAGGGCATTGGCTGATATTCAGGGGGACAATTTTGAATATATGCTGAAATGTGTAGTTTTGTGTGGGGATATTTGTGCCACACATATCCCATGGGTTGTACTGTCTGGCTTGAGAAAAATGGATAACCACTTTCCACTGTTCCAGAAGAGTCTTTCCCTTTTCCAACCTCCAGTTTTTAATCTCATTGTTTGGAGAAATGGCCCTGTTTTAGCTGTTTTAGTGCTATGTTTTTAAGGCTCTAAAAACCCTGTAAAAACAATAATTTTGGGTGAGGTAGTCAAAGAGTTCAGTGAATTTTAGTATTATTTGTGGCATTTCATAAAAACAAACCAACTTTTACCTTTTATAGGAATAAGTATTTTCAACTTGGAGAGTTTGCCCCTCCCACTCCCTTTTTTCCCTTTCTTCCTCTACTCTAATTTCTAGAATAGTCTGGCAGAAATTGCACCTAGTAGAATCCTTTGTGTGTGTCTGCCTTCTGACTAACTCTCATCATCTTTGCAGGATGGCTTTGTTTTTGTTAAATGATAGAGTTTAAATGTTGATCCATTTCAGCAGAATGCTGAATCCATCAGCATATAATTGCATTAATATTAATTCTCATTTCAATGAGAAAGGCACTTGGTAATCACTTGGTATTTAACCCTGACTGCAACCTTTCCAAGAGAGAAGAGGATATGTTGACAGGTTCTGAGATGAACAATTTTGATGTCTTCCTGCTCAGGGTCACTGTATGGGGAGAATGGAATGCTTCTGTGTCTAACCTGGTATTGTGCAGACATACCAAGACTTTTATGCAATAAAGGAGGGGGGAGTGCCTACTGGGGCATTCAGGAATCCAGACTCCTGCAGAAGAGAGTTGAGAGCTGTGGATATTTGTCAAATACAACTAGGAGATTCTCTCAAAACAGATGTCCCCTGGGTCATTTCTCATTGTGATGCTCTTCCCAAGGCAGCAGATGTGCTTGCCAAGGTTTCTTCTTGAAGAAAAGCAACTTTCCCCCCGGGATTCAGAGGAGGCTGACTGCCAATAGAAGAAAACTTCCCTCACAGCCATGAGGAATGAGGTCCAAGGCCTCCCAGGCATAGTTACCTTGGCCAGGAAACTCCTTTTTGTCACATCTTGCAATAGGAACAACATGTCTGGCAGCCTCTCTCCTGAAACAAAGTGAGGAGTAGCAATCCTAGGATAGCATTGACTTTGTAGAAAAGTGTTTCTCATCATCAAGAGTCTTGCTGCCTGGCCCTGGGAGTGGTAAGCCATTTGGTCTTCATTTAGGTGGTTTTTGAATCACACCTTCAAAACAGGGCCTTACGTAGCCTGCTTTGCAGTAGTTGAACTCAATCTAGAGTTGAGGAGGAGTATGAACTTTTTCTGATCCCTCTGTCTCTATCTCCCGAATGCTGCTGATATTATAGGTATACCCCACAGGACTAATATCCCTAAACTCCAGTCTAAATATGACTGTCTTGTTCTGCCTTGCATTGCAGCATATATTAAAGAGCAATAAATACATCATAGAAACTTTTGGAAAAAGTGTTGATCAGAGAAAATTAATTTTAATATAAAATCAATACATATAAAATCCTAATGGGAACTAAAAAAAAAAGACTGATAAAATCATGGCAGGTTTTCTTGTTCTTATGTTTATAAGTGGCCCCATGTTGCAGATCCCTTTATATTTTATGTGCTTCTGGGGAGTTACCCCCAATGGATGGTAAACCCGTTGTACTCAGGCTAAAAGAATCACAGGGGATACCCAGTGGATGTTGAAAACAATGCTTTTTTTTTTTTTTAGGGAAGGGGCTTCATTGGGAATTGTTTCTCCATTTAGAGGGAGCTGTCAGGGAAAGTGGGTGATCTATGACACAGCTTTCATGAACAAATCAAGGGCTGGATGGGGGGGGGTCTTCTCTCTTCTTTCCTGATTCCCATAGATTGGTCATTTCCAGGCAGGTGAACAGTTTCTTATTCTTCCAATGTTTGCCTCTTATTCTTGACCTTCACAGGACAGGGCCTAGGTCTCTCTCTGTCCATCTACCATCTTCCCACAGAACTCTGCCTTCATCAAGTCATTTGATGAATGTCTGTTCCTCTCTGAAAAAACCAACTCATCTTTATCTGCTTGGCTTTTCTCCTCACCCAGGCCTGGTAATTTGGACACACAGTCCTCCTATAGGAGTCATGCAGTTGAAACAAGAGTTTCAGCTCTAGCTTTCCAGAGATTTGAATCTTACAGGAGAGAAGATGGGTCAACACTAGTTACCCTCAAGAAAAAGGTAAGGATGTTATGGGTGATTCCCTGGGGCAGGAGGCAGTGGGGGATGAGTGAGTAAGGCCACTTGGTCCATATATCCTGTCATCCAGCAGTCATCTCTCAGGGGATAGGGGTGTCAAACCTCCTTCTAGGCCTTGAACAACAAGGCCATGAACTGTGCTTCCTATGCCTGGGAACTCAGCTCCTTGAAAAACACAAGACACCCACAGGGAAAGCCCAGTTAGCTAAGACTCAGGATTAGCAGCTGCACAGCAAGGCCTCCATATCTGTTTTGATGAATAATGCAGTGAACTAAGGGCCCAATGGCTACCAGGAAGGGATGTGGGGGCAGGGAAGGGAAGTGCTCTGAGACCTGGGAAAGTCAAAGGGGAACTTCTAGAGACAATTCAGTGGCCCTGAAGGACCTGTATTTGTTGACTAGGCCTTGATGAATGAGAAAGATCTCTTGCAGGAGAGCAACCCCAGGCTGGGAGGAGCAGAACAGAGTCGAAACAGAGCTGCATATTAAAAACATTTCTTTAAAAAGCACTTCCTTTCCTCACTTTACTCTTTCAGTCCTTGTTTCCTACAGTCCCCCACCCTGCTCACTCCCTCTGATTTCCCCTTTGATATTATTTTTTTAAGGCAAGCTGGGGAAGGGCTGCATTTTAAAGTCTATGTTGCCTGCCAAGTTGTGTTCCCAAGTTCTCTAAGCTCCACATGCAGCCAGAATAACTTTAGGATGAAGCTCATTAATAATGTGCATGGCAAATCACAGCCTCTGTAGGAGGCCTGCCAAGGGGGGCCCTGCCCCTGTCATCTAACTTTCAGAAATGGCAGCTCACAAATAAGACACCCTGTCCCAGCACAGCCTGTAGTGCCATAGCTGTCCATGCAGGTGTCCTGTGGGGAAACTTCTTGGGTGAGATTTCTCTACCAAAAAGGCAGGCCTCAAGGATAGGAATCTGATAGCCACAAATACAATTGCTTCCCGGCTGAGCATCATTGTTGCATGTTCTTAGATACTCACAGCTGTCTGCAGGAGGGGACTTCCCCACCACATATCACTTTGCACGAGTACACCCATTAGTTGTAATTAAGTAGAGCCTCTGCAATGATTACAAATGAACTTAGCACCAAAGGGATTGTGCTCATATACAGAGCCATGCTCGTGGTCTTCACATGATAAGTCAAACAGGCTTCCCAGCAAGCACTGGAGGAAGGCTGGTGACCACACTTGTTTCAAAGGGCTGCATTTCCTGGGAACAGATGGTACTTAACTTGTTTATTTTGTGCAGCATCTCCAATGCCTGGAGCCAGGCTCCATGCTACTAGCCCAGTGTATCTGAAACCTTTATCCTCCTGCCCCCTGGTTGCTTTATTCTGAATGCACCCATGCCATCCATCTACCACTTCCACCTAGGAGGGAAAGATGCCCACTGTTGGGAGCAGGCTTTCCCTATGATCCTGTCACCCTCAGTTCTGGGCTCCTGAGGAAGCTCAAATCAATGTTAACATCTTGCCTTTAAGTGAGCAGAAGCCTTGTGCTGGTCATCAACAAGATAGCCAATACCCAGAATACCAAATCCACCCTGTGAGCCTTGCTGGTGGTATCTCGTGGATATTGGCATTGGCTATTTTATTTTATGTTTTGAAAGGATCAATCACTATGCCTGTGATATCCCTGAGGCTCCAAGTAGACAGTGCTCTATTAGACCTTTTGAAATAGGGGCGCAGACTCTGGGGGTAGGAGTGAGTATTAAAACCAACAGAAAACAAATTGGGAGAGGAGTGATGGATGGCAGTCAGATTTCCTTAGCAGGATGCAATGAAACAAGAGGAAAGATTAGTATTTATAATAATGAAAGGAGACCCCAAGGGAACTGTATGCCTGTTATTGAGCTAGCCTTTTGCATAATGGGAGTTCAAACTTGGTGATCAAGATCAAAGACTCTGTGTTCCATTGCTTGGGTCTGAATCTTGTTTTTGCTGTGGACCTTCTGGGTCTCCTAAAGACAAGTAATTTAATTTCCCCATGCATTAGTTTGCCTGTCTATAAAATGGGGCCAATAATCTTACATTTCTAAGAGGACTGTTGTGGTAATTAGGTGAGCTAATTTGTGCAAGCTATACATAACAGAATCTGTATCTTGTGAATACTAATTAATTCTAGCACGTCTTTAGTCTTTATTACTCTCACAGTTTTTCTATAACCATGCCCTTAAATATGAATGTTTATAGACTTGGCAAAACCTTTAAATAGTATGAATATGACAGACATAATAAAATGTACAGATCCAGGCATGCTTACAACCCCAGCACTTGGGAAGTTGAGGCAGGATGATCAGGAGTTCAAGGCCAGCTTCAGTTATATAGTGAATTTAAGACCAGTCTTGGCTATATGAGACCCTGTCTCAAAACATAAAACCAGATTAAATAAAAAAAATTAAAAGCCAAGGAAGAAAAATTGCGGAGATAAGAAATTATCATGAAATGAATCACCAGATCAAAACATAAGATCAGAATATTTAAAACTCTCCTGGTTTCTTGATCATCTCTATCGGTGACAGAGAAGAGGGACCTTCAGGAGGTGACAAAGCCATAGAGAATTTGTCTGCCTCATAAGTGGGATTCTTGCCTGAAAAAAAACTCAAGGGAAGTAGCTAGGCCTTTACCTTCTGTTTTTCTACATAAGGAGACAGAGACAGCATTTGTCACTCATGCATGTGACATATGCAACCTGAGTGCAAAGAGCAGTTCTTACCAGCCACTGGATATGTCAGCATCTTGACATTGGACTGTCCTGTTCCCATCAACATAATATATATCTTCTTAGTACATATTTTATCTCAGGTGCTTCATTATAGAAGCCTAAATAGACCAAGATGGCTGCCTGGCTGCTGTAATTATTATACCAGACAGTTGAACTTTTATTTTGATAATGTAGCCACCATTCATCCACTTTTATTGCTGAATGATTTTTTGTAAGGTTTACTTACTTTATGTATATGAATGTTTTGCTTGCATGTGTGCATGTGCAGCCTGTGAATTCCCACAAGAGGCCATGTAGCAGGGCTTATGGACAGTTGTGAGCCAGTTGTGTGCTGGGAATTGAACCAGGGTCCTCTGAAAGATCAACAAGTGATCTTAGCCTCTGAGCCATCTCTTCAGCTCCTATTGCAGAATTATTTTTTTTTGTTTTATTTAGTGAGTAGAAAAGTTATTTATAAATGCACAGATATTTACAATTAACACCCCTAGTTATAGGAACAAAACAAATGTACAACAGCACATACACACAAAAAACACAAGAATACAAAATACTTTGTTCTGGTACCAGTCAGCAAAACTCGGATTCTAAAACCAAAGACACTGAATATCAAAGCTCAGCCTCTGCTCTATAGTCAACACCACAGGAGAATCAGACTTAGGAGAGCTTGGATGATATCTTTGCTCCTTGACTGGAAGGCAAAGTAGAATGTCAAAGTAGTGATGATTTTTCATAAGCATTGTGAGGACAGGGTAATCCAGCTGTCCAATCAGCAATGACACTCTTCATGACAGGCAGTGCGCATGTAGGCACATCCCTGTGGGGCCATCTGCAAAAACATTTGACCTTATCGTCTTCTGCAGGTCTGTGTACACTCAACGTGGTACACATTTCTGTTAGCCACTACCTTTTCTTCACCAGGTGTTAAGCCCAAACAAACATCAGGACTACTTTGGTATGGCCAGATAGAATTTGAAGCAAAGAGTAATGCAAATGCTGACTTTGGGGGTTCTCCTCAGCTCTGACTTGAGTCTCTGCTCAGATTTCTTCCTGGACCAGCTTCATGAGCCCTTACTACCATCTTGAATGTTCTGAATCCTACTAAAATCAAAAGTGTGGTCATGTGACCTGTGGCAGGACATAGGTGAAGAACAGTTTTGATCTCTCTCTGCCAGACCCTCAGGCTGCTGGGAAAAGGGAAGTAGGCTTACTTCTATTGCTGAATTACAAAACATGAGTATGTTCTACTTTATCAGGAAGGGCCAGGTAGCTTTTTCCAATTGCAGCCATTTGCAAGGCCATTGCATTAAAATCTCAGCCAAATTTGTAAGTTTCACCCATCTCCATGTCTCTTCACATTTAGCATCATCATTGCTTTTATTGAGTTATTCTATCATCTACTGGAACCTTTCTGTGCTCTTTTTTTGCATTTCTCAGTTACTGATGAGAACTATTGGCTATTCGGACACCTTCTCTTGTGGGAGCCTAATAAGTCTATTATACATTTTCTTGTTAAAACATCTTTTTTGTTGCTTTGTAGAAACTCAATGTGTTGCAAGTAACTGTTTCACTCCATGAGAACTAAGTTTAAATATTAGATTTTTGTTAAATAGTAATATTTGCCAAATGACAAGTTTGATATTTAGTTATTTTTCTCAAAAATAAGGATTTAAATAAAACTCTGACTCTGTCCCAATTAAAATATTGGGTATTAGTGACATGCTATTCTAGACTCTGCCTGAGTGCTACTATAGAAAAATGTTTGTTGCATTTAATAGATTGCATTGGTTTATTGCTTTTATTGATCTTTGGGAATTCTCTGTATTAGAGATATTGGAGGTAATAGCTTTCTTTTGAGAACATGGAAATTCTCCTCATTAGCATCCATTTTTCTATGAGGCTTTGGGCGGGGGGTGGAATACCAGATGCACAGGGTTCATTTTGGTGATATATTGAGGACCATCAGGGTGAACAATGGCTTTAACATAAATCAGATGGAAGGAAGAATTGAGCCCATTCACCATAGGCTTGCTGGAGTTTTTGTAGTAAAATGACTAGGCTACTTTTCTTCCTCTCTATGGTGTCAAACCCCTCTGAGTTTTCCAAGCATACTAGCAGTAGGTGAAGTAGCTCTTCAGGGAGATGCATGTCTCCACAGCCAGTTCAGTACATTGTTTTAGTACATCCCACAGAAGCCTTGCAGGTGACAGGGTTACCCCACTGGCCAGTTGTGTTCCAGGCTTTTCATCTGTGTCAGTTTGTCCCATGACCTTCTCCTGTGCATGCTTGTTTCCTTTCCTTCTGTATGCCTTTTGGTCCAGGACAAGCTTTTGGGAGGCACCAATGCAGGCACTCACTGTATGCCTGTATCTACACACTACTACACATGTTCACAGTCGCACAAACACATTGTTCACAACATTAGCATTTACAATGACATAAAACTTACATGATGAATTTTTAAGTGTAATAAAAATATATGATTCAACCTGATTCTCTGGGCAGTTTTATATATTTGTACCTGAAGGGTGCACTCTCATCAGGGAGAGTGTGCAACTGCCTGTCATTTCAATAGCAATCACCACAACCCGGCTTTCATATGAATATGAGAGAAGTGCTCTGAATTCAAAAATGATGGGTACTTCTGCCTCTGTCCTCGGTACCCCCTGCTCCTTCCTTGTGCTTTCATGGGGTGACATTTTTCTCCCAGACAGGATAGTAGAACTTAGTACCCACCTGCTCTTACTTAGAAAGGTTCGGTGGGGTTAGGTGCCCATCTCTAGCCTTCAGTCATGGCAATGACAAATCTTTCTGCCTTCCTTGTGGATGTTTCTTTTGAGCCCTCGGACCTCCTTGAACCCTTTTCCACATCTGGCAAGAATCAGAATATATACTGCTTGTGCATGCACAAGAGATATGTCCTCATGCCTGGAGACCTCAGGCTTCCACTTCCGGTCAGCAGGAACAGTTCCTGGTTTGACTATAATCCCAAGCTGGGTGACCTTGGGCAGATCACTTAGCGTCTCTGAACCTCAGGTCATTTCTTATTTACATAATGGGATTAATAAAGCCAATATGAAAAGATTTTTTTCGAGGACTCAATAAGCCAGTGTTTGCCAAGGGCTTAGTAGCATGCGACACATAATGCCTGGTCAAACAGTACCAGCTCTAGTCATTACTAGTTTCTTTAAGCACGCTTGGAGCAGGCAGCACTGGAAACCATGGCTAAGGGTACACCAAGTTCCGTTTAGACTCTGTTGTGCCCTGATTGCAAGCAGCTTGTGCTTCAGGGATGGTTCTAGCAACTAAACTGTCAATCACAGCACAGCAGGAGGTGTCCACTAGAAGCAAGGAGTGTAGTGACAGGGCCTGGAGTTCTCTGCAGGTTCAGGAAGCTGTCCTGTCCAGGAACAGCTAGGACCAAGGAGCAAAGGCAGTACTGGAAGTCCTCTTTGTGCAGCAAGCCTTCCCCCGCAACAATCAGGGAGCCTTCCCTTTCCATGCTTTTCCCTTTAAATATTATCTTTCAAAGGGCTGGGCAAGTTCAGTCCCCATGTGAAAAGGTCAAGTAAAGTAGCTTGCCCTTGTAATCCCAGAGCTGGGGAAGTGGAGACCTGCAGAGCCCCAGGGTTCACTGGCCAGCTACCCTATCTATTTGGTGAGTTCCAGGTCAGAGAGAGACTGTGTCTCAAAAAAGCAAGGTTGATAGTACCTCTGACCTCTACATGTCTGTATATGTATGCATGTAGCCTGCACACACATGGATACCCATATACATATAAAAACTGTGTGTGACAATGCTGTGCATAGTGACTATAGGCAGTGGAAATGGTTTTAAAAATGTAGTTAAAATTGTGTATGATTCAATCTGATTCTCAGGGTAGTTATGTATGTTACTTGCCCCTGGAGAGTGCACCTCCTACAGGTAGCATGCACACTGCTTGTTATTGCATATTTATCAGGGTAGGGAATATCACCTTTTCATGCTTGGCAATCATTCCTTTTTGGATTGGTTGAGAAAGCAGTAGACACCAAGATTTTCCACACTCTGTGGAAATGCAGCTGGCCTTTTCCTTCTAACAATCTGGTAACTAGCTCCATGGATGAAACCCAGGCCCTCCTGTCTGGCCAGGAGTGGGACTTGAGCTGGAGGCTGTGTTCATTCCAGCAATCAGTGTCTAAGTCCAGGCTGGTCAGAGCTGACTCCGGCACCTGGCTTGGGAGAAAGGGTGATGGATCCCTTATCTGATAATCAATGCCTTTCTTGGTCCTTATCTTCCGAGGAAATGCTTCCCAGTGTTATCACAGGCTGAATCGATTAAAAGCAGAACTTTGAACTCATCTGCTCAGTGAGGTCTCCCTGGAGTGACTCTCAGCTCTGCTTTGACATCGCTCTGGTGCCTTGCCTGCCTGCTGAAAACACAGCTGCAGCTCAGACATGGCTGTGCTCTGTGAGGGCCCAGACTCCATTTTCACAGATGAGCTTGGGCATGGAACATTTAATAAATCCATCTGCACAAGGTACCTTCAGCCTGTTCCAGTCAACTTGTTCCCTTTGTTAAAATTACTTTAGACGGTTTATTTTGATCATATTCTCCCCCTCCCAAATCTTCTTTTTCCCAGATTTTCCCTAACTCCCTATCCAACCAACTTCTTATTCTGTCTGTCTCTGTTTCTCTGTCTCTGTCTCTGTCTCTCTCTCAGCTCAGTTAAATTCAACCTTTTGGTTTTTATTACTGCTGGTAGTTTGTAGTTTGTCTCCTTAAAAATGCAACACAGTCTTCAGTTCTCATCATCTCGAAAGTTCTCATTGGAGAGGTGTTCATGCTCATTTTAAACTTCTCAGCAGTGGTGAGGGCAGAAGTGTACGTGGAGCTCTTCTTTATTCCATTTCCATATTTCCTTCCTTCTTTCCTCTCTTCTTCCTTTCCTCCCTCCTTCCATTTCTCCTTCCTTCCCTCTTTCCTTTCTTCTCTCCTTCCTTATGGGAAATGGATTCTTCTTTTACACAATACACCCTGACCATGGTTTCCCCTCCCTCCAACCCTCCCAGCTTCCTCCACTCCACCTCACAGAAGAGGAAGGGGAAAGATTATAGGAGTCAAGGGGTATAGAGAATACTAGGAGAGCATGGCTCAGTGAACCAACTATGTACCTGAAGCTCATAATTGAGAAATGGGATTAGGATAAAGAGGCATTTCAGAAGTGTGTGATCAAAGTCTAGCTCTGTGCTGAGGACAACTGGGTATCCAGAGGGGAGACGTGTAATGCAGAAAAGCCAGGGAGCTGGCTGTCAGAGAAGTGGAGTTGGTGTTAGGCGGTGGAGGATACAGACAGGCTTGGGATGGAATTGGGGCATTGTATAGCTCGATATGGCCCAGAACTTCAAGTGGGCATGCATGACAAGGAGAAGGAGACAGAAACTGCCATGGTGTCTCAGGCAAGCAGGCTACATGTTCTGTCGCAGATTCCCTCTAGCTGAAACATCTCTCCAGGAGGGAGGGAGAGGCTCCTGAGACTCCTGAAACAAACAGCAGTAAGCGACATGCTACATGTATGGGAATGTGAAAACCTGAAAGATTCTAGCAGCTGGCTCCCCACAGCCCTCAGTGTAACAATGCTGGGGACTCAAGTCAGCCAAGCTGAAGGAAGATTTCTTGGACTCCTCAAGCTAACTGCAAGTTGTGCACAGAGCTCCAGTGTCGCATCTTCTGGGAGTCATCACCCCAGTCTGGGTGGTCTTTCCTGTAATACAGCTACTGTTGACTTGTTTCTGCCCCTGTAAGTGACCCCTCACCCATACTCTTGTTAGTGACCTCACAAAGAAAGAGCCAGACTTTGTGTCATTATTAGTTTGGTTTGTTGTGGGCTCCATATTGGGAATGAATAGACATAGGCCTCATCCAGCCAGCTAAGACATTTGGTAGGGTTTGAATTTGAAACGCCCCTCATGGACTTCCATGTTTGATCTTGGTCCACAGATGGTCATTGTGGAGCCTGTGTAGTGGGAGGTATGAGTGGCAGAGGTAGGCTGCTGGGTATGGATTTTAGAGGATTTTAGCCAGGTTACTGCTTCCTGTTCTACAAGATATCAACACCACATGAAAAGCTTGGATCACCAAGGATTATGCTATGCCAGCTGCCATGATGGACAGCACCCTCTGAGACTGTAGCTCAACTACCCACCTCCCCAAGGTGCTTTTTTGGCATTTGGCCACAACAACAAGAAAATAATTTGAACAGTACTTAAGGTCAAAGACAAATCTATCCCGAAGGAGAGTATCTTTGGCAGACCACCATCCAGGGACTGGCCTTAATTTCCAGCATGCCACCCTACAGACTTGAGTTCAAGATAGTAACATCTACTCTCATCTGAATTATCACCCAGGCTCTTACATAAACACCTATCTTGAGTTCTTTGGGGAAGCAGAAAATTGCTTTTGTAAGCAGTTTTTTTCCTGAGTTGTGTGAGAGACACATGTCTAGAAGGCTGCTGTGTTGGCGGGTGTCCTTAGAAGGATGCTCTCACTATCAGGTGTGGGAAGAAATGTCTTTAGTAAGACAGATCATGGGATGAGACTGCCTCTCTGTAGCATGGATGGGCAGAGTAGGTTTCCACAAGGGCAGTTCTTACGAAGAATCTCTGTAAAAATGCATGGCTCCATCTGTCTCCTCTCTGGTCTTTGGCTTCAGATGAGCTGAGCCATTTAAAAATTCCCCAACAAGAGACCCCAGGCACCAGAAGAAGTGATGAACAGATTTTCAATTTGGCCTTCATTTGCATGAATCATTTTTTTCCCCTTTGGCATTTTAAATCACTTTCTCAAACGAGATGCTGGAGATGGGGAGTGAGTTCTCCCTCGAGGCAGCCAATTCATGGGTTGGTCTGGAGATGGCTGAGGGTCTAACTTTAACTCAAGAAAGGTGAGAATAACACAGGGAAGACTAAGAAAAGCACTTAGGAATGTTTCCCAGGATTTAAATCAGTGCTTATAGGGTTGGTCTAGAACTCTTGCAAGGGCTCCCTCCAGTGGGTGTCTCCTTTTGTGGTTTCTTCCTGACATTTCTCTTACCCAGGACAGACAGTAAGGTCGGCAGTTAGAACCTGAAAAGGCTGTGGATGTGTGTGTGGCCCTAAGTGTATGCTATTTGGGGATGTGTTTTGTGGTGATGTAGAGGTGAGGGATAGTTACATACAGTAATAGATGATAATGACTTTATGCTTATTTAGTTACCACCCCTACCCCATTTATTTCAGGCACTGGCCTGGGCTTCTTTTCTTCACATCTTGATTACCACATAGCTCTTACTCAGCTGGGGTGAGAGGTTAAGAAATGTGCTTGGTTACCTGGATAGTGGGTGATGGTAGAGCTGGATTTGACCCAGGAGGTCTGCTTAGGGCCTGTGTTCCTAACCTCAACTCCTGACTTTCTCCCGAGCTGCCTCTCTGTCGTGACACAGAGTGGAGTTTCTTTGTTCTGTCTAGCATACAGGTCTGGCCCCTTGAGCAGTCCTTTGTGCACCAGGCTGAAGGGCTCCAGGACCTTCCTGGGGATAGCTGGTACTGGTACAAGAATTTTCCAACTCAAAAAGGGATGGGCTATCTCTTACCCTGCAGCAAGTCCCTCTTCCTTCCTCCCCCTTCTTTCTTGTGTGAATTCAATGTCTGTTTTTTACCTTAAAGGCCTCAGTCCTTATCCAGACTATTCAGAATAACAACTGGCTCAGAAAGTCTGCATAAGACAGGGTTTCTCTGTGTAACACTCCTGGCTATTCCAGAATTTGCTTTGTAAATCAGGCTGTCTTTGAACTCACAGAGATCCACTTGCCTCTGCATCTAGACTGCTGGGATTAAAGATGCTCACCACCACTGCCTGGCTCTGAAGAAGACTCTTTGAAAAGGATTTTCTATCTTCTGGAAAACATGTTGGATCCACGACTAGAAACAGCAATATAATCCTCTACATCCAGATTCAGACAAAATTCTTGCCATGATTGAACTCTTTCTATCCCACAGGAAAACACGGGAGGGTGGGCAGACAAGATGACAGTGACCTTCTGGACTCTCTCCATAACCTTGTCATAGAAAGCCACCCCTGGGTATTGCTTAAATTTTGTCTTCCAGGCCACAAAACCCACTGTGGTCTAGTCAAGAAAGGAAACTAGTGGGTGTGGTGAGGAGTAGGGTGGGTCTGTAGGGTGGAGGCAGAAAATCACAATCAGCAAGCCACCACTGTGTGCCAGAGCCATAGAGGTGGCTCATCAGCTGTGGGTCACAAATGATCCTCAGCACTCTGTCAGCCAGGAAACTGGGCAACTTGAGCTCCCAGGTCTCAATAGCTTTCTGCCTTCTCCCTTTAAGTAATTTCCTGTTCTGTATGTGCTGTGACATTAAAAATATGATGCCTAAAAAGCCTGTGACAAAGGTGGTACTGCTCAGAAAGTGTAAGAATTATTATAATATTATTAATTCAAGACTTAGGCAAAGCCTGTAATAGTTCATGAAGCCTAATGATTTTTTGTGAGTTGACAAGAGTCACCCACTGTAGCCTTTGGCAGACTCATCATCATTGTACCTTACAGACTCCTTGTACAGAAGGGGATGCTGAGGTCACAAACAGGGAGTTTATTTACACCATGTCTCTGGATATTTGACATTCAGGCTCTGGATCTTTTTTGTACTGGCTCATGCCTTTCTTGGGGATTGATTTGAGAATAATCTACATAAGGGTCTTGCTTGCATGGCTGCCCTTATTCTGAATGCCTTATTGAGGCATTCAGAAGTATTTGTGATATTCCAGGTACCATTTTGGACATGGGATGGAGTATGAATTGAACATCCATTTCTTCATAGAGTTAGTCTGTGGAAGACAGACATTCAGTGTCAGAAGGTGATGAGGACAATAGGGAAAGTCAATGAAGAACAGATCTCATGAAGGACAGACCTCAGGTTAGAGATCATCATGAACTCTCAAAGGATGGTGATAATAGGAAAGTGTTGCCATTCAGTCATAGGCCTCTTCATGGACACAGACACTCTATCCTGACAAATGTCAGGAAGTTGGCTTTGAACTAGAGTTTGCAATTCAGAAGACCATGGGAGAGATACAGAGAGATGACATCACCCAAGGGACCAAGGAATGACCAAGGCAAATCTGGGACTGGTGAGATCGGGTCAAAGGGAAGTGAGGCTTGGCTGAGCATTGAGGAAATGGCATCACATGGAATTCAGGGATAGCAAAAGCAAAGTGTGTGTAGTCCTCAACAGGTGGCAGAGAGAGAGAGAGAATGTGGCAGGAAAGAAGTTTCAAGTCCAGAGGTGTCCTTCAAGAGCAGTAAGTGGGGCTGTGGAGAAACAGTAGGTGGAGTTTGTCTGCTGGGCCTGCAGAACTCTTTTAATTTTTATATCCAGAGCTGACATTGGAAAAGAGGCTGCTTTATAGACATCATGCTGGTGTTTGTAGGAGAGTCACACTATAGGGAGAAAGTGGCTATAATCCCTGGCTTGACTAGCATCTAAGATTATGATGTGGGGAGAGGAACCTCAGGGCTTCATGTCTGGGTTTTGTCCTTTTAGGTCTGAGGGTGTTTTTCTGGGTTTTGGAAGTACCAGCACCTTCCTCTTTCATGACCATGAGCATGTTGACAACTTTCTATGATAGGGACCAGGAGAACTGAGTGCCTGAGGACATGCTCCAGATGTCCAAACTCTTCAGATGCGTTATTGCTGCTGTGCTCAGCCAAGTCTCTCTTTGCAGTCTCCTTTATGATTCACACTTGCCTGGCCAAAGTGAAGTGAACTCTGGGAGATAGCCACCAGGGACAGCAGAGGTCACTGCAGATATCCTTGGAAGTGGAGCTAGGAAGGAGGATGCAAGTGTGTAGCTTGTTCACACTACAGTGAAGGATCCCAGAGTCATATTCAAGTCCCTACAAAGCAGCAGGGCAACTCTTGGAGATGGGCACTGGAGATTTGAGGATCCAGGCTCTGGGCCTTTTGGTTTATTGTATTTGGTTGTTTGAAAGGAGAAGCACTGACCCCTGTACTCAATGTTTCTTGCAGGAAACATAAACCCACATCTGGGCTAAATAGACCTAGAAGAGGGGATGGTGCTGTGGTTAATTCCAGGTCCTACCAAATACCATCCTGGTAGCCTCTAAGGTAGACACAAGTTGAGTGGTGGGTGGAGGTTTTCTAGTTCCAGTGGGGTCATGTGTAGGGGATCAAGAAGGTCCAGGCTCATGAGTAGGAGAGATAGCCAAGTTACTGGTATGAGATATATGAGATGTAGATATGAGAAGGAACCCCACTTGGTGGCAGAACTGATGTCTGGGGTGTTGAAAAGAGCTAACTGAGAAGTTAAGGAGATGATGGTGTGGCAGGTGGATTTGAGCACCAGCCGTGGGCAGACACTGTGCTGTGCCACTGTAGGCTTTCCCACCCTCTCTGGGTGGATGGAAGTGGGTGTGTACTTTGTGCTTAATTATAGTGCACACAAGCAGAGAGGAGCTGCTTGGAAGCACATGTCATTTTGTTTGGGGATAATAGACATGCAGGCTCGAAAATATCTATTAACTCATCCTGTCCTACTGCTTGCAGAGCTGCAGAGATCTGAATCAGATATTTTGGTCTTTCTTTAGCAGTGACTCCCACAAAGAGTCATGGACAAGGCCTCTGGGAAGGTGGTGGCCCCATAAATTTCCTTCTTGGGATGGTTATCTTTTCATTAATGGGTCTGGTTCTGAAGGACCTCTGGTACCTTGAAAGTCAGGGAGCCATGTCCACTGAGTCTCTGCTCTATGTGGGGCTTGTCTTCTCATATTTGGATTTCACAATGGCACACACAGAGTTGCCTCAGTAGTCCCAAGCAATGAGAAACATGCCCATCAATCACTCAAATTCATGTGTCACTGTGGGAAACACTGCAAAAGGGGACAAGTCACTTTGGTACCTACATGTCGGGAAGTCGTCTGGAAATGATGTTTCCTAGCTAGTATAGAGTTCACCAGGAGGAGGAATGGCACCAGGGTCTGGCCTTAGAGTCTCCTTTTATAACCAAGTGTCTTCTGGACAGAACTTAACATTCCATAGCTCTGAGTGCTTATATAAACACTCTCCCTAGGTCACTCCTCACCCCATCCCACCATTTCCTAAGGAATTTGCATTAAGCCATCAAAAACTCAGCTTGCAACTGATGCAATGTCACCTTCTTGGACATTACAGTTAGTTGACCATTTGTTTTCTTCCTTGGTGTCCTTGTCCTATCCCTATCCTATGATTTCTAGAGCATTTATCAACTAGTTCTGATCTGTTCCCAGGAGTGTGGACACCATATCTCCTCTCTATCTCTTGTTCCCAGATGGTGTGAATTAAAGACCAAACTTCTTTTTTCTTTATATGTTTTTAAAATTTCATACATGAGTACTGTTTTTATAGTGTTTCCACTCCTGCATCTCTCTTCTCCACATCCTCCCATGTCTACCTACTCTCTTGGACTATTTATTGACCTCTTCTTCTTTAATTTGTATTCACACACATGTCTATTACCTATTGAGTCCCCTTTGTGTTACTTATATGTATGTGTGTTTAGGACTGACCACTGGGGATTGGAGAACCCATCATAGTTCTCAGGAGATGACTGATTCTTCTCCCAGGAGCCATTAATTTTCTATAGCTCTTCATCTAGGGAGAGGGCCTTGTAAGACAGGAGATTGGCATGCCATCTCCTGTCTCAATGTGAGCCTTGTTTAAATGAATACATTGCTGAGATTTAATGATTGTAACTTCTGTGTCCCATATAGAAGGCATTGTCTTGTGGCTGCTTTTCTGGTCTTCTGAATCTATAATGTGTTCATACATATGCAATTTAAATAAAGTTATGCCACTGCTTACCCGCTAACAGCCATAGACTCTCAAAAAAAAAAAATCCAGTTTCAGGTATGGGAAACCTTATTTCAGGTTGTTGGTCAGTGGAGCCCAAGAGACCCCTCAGATAATATAGGCTATTGCTGTGTTCCCTTGGTTGTCTCCCAGAACTTGAAAGTACGACCCTTTTGCTGAAGACACCTCACATTCATACATTTTAGGCACTGGATTTGGAGAAATTGAGCTGGAACTGCCCTGGAAGTAATATATATCTGTTATATATCTGAAGAGGCTACACAAGCTTCCAAGGGAGAAAAATAACCAATAGTCTTATTCAGCTGTAAAGCCTATGACCACATCAATAGGCAGTCCAGCAATTGTATAGTAGTGGCACTTACATCTTGGGGTTAACCAGCAATTGTCTAATTGGACTTAGGAATGCCTCAATTATATGGAATTCATACCTGGTACTATAAATCTAGCTAAATAACCATGCTAGGGAGGTCATGGACAATAGAACATCAACCACTGCCACATTCCTAACCTAGTATTGATGGGGGGGGGGGTGTACTTCTTATATGTGTTTCTCTTATTGGCTGATGAATATAACACTGATTGGCCAATAGAGGCAGGAAGATAGGTGGGACTAGGAAACGAGGAAAGGCTGGGGAGAGAGGCTGCCAGGAGGGATGGCATGTAGCTGAGGAAGGAGTAAACAGTTCCACACCCTTCTCTGGTAAGATAAGACCACGTAGAAGTACTTAGATTAATAGAAATGGGTTAATAATTAAGAGAGAGCTAGCCAGTAAGAAGCCCAATTCATTAGCCAACAGTTTTATAATTAATATAGAGTCTGTGTGTTTATTTGGGGGCAAAGTGGTTATGGGACCTGATGGGAAAGAAACTCCAGCAACACAGTATAGTTATAACTGAATACTAAATTCTATCTTTATATCTGAACTGAAATGAATGTTGCACTCAGACCACTGACATTCCATCCCTGCCCAAAGTTCAGGGTCTTTTTCCAGAGGGCCCTGCAAAGAAGACTATTAGAAGCTGTCTGCGTGTCATTAGCTCATGCACACAGTTCTGTCAGGTATTTGGCATTTTCTCTTTCACAGACTAAAGTGAGCCCTTGAGCTGACCCAGGAGGAGTTCTTAACACTTATCACCTAGTATTGATGACCGTGTATTCTGCTTCCTCTCTTTATGCCTGGAGATGAAGGAAGAAATACAAGCTCCTGTTACAAAGAATATTCCCTGGTTTATCAGCTCTCTCCCTCTCAGCTGGAGCTCAGAATGATTTCTTAGTTCCCAGCCTTTATGCCTATGATCAAAGTGCCTGAGGCGGTGAGAGTTGGCAGCACCTGCATTTCTGGCTGAGTCCACAATGCTGTCCTCTTTGGGGCTGTTGGAAGAACCTGTGGCTCAGTGGGCTTTGTGCACATGAGTGTGGCCTGGCAATGCTGAAGAGTCACAGCTGCCCTGGGACATTGGGGTCCACTTGCCTTTTCTCTAGTGGACAATGACCCATCCTGTTGTCTTTCTTTGCCCCCCCTCTTTCTAACTTGTATCCTCTCAATCACCCTTTCGTAAGTCACTTCCTCCTTTCCAATGAATCAAATGCAGAAAAATCCTTGAGTAGGATTTCTCACATCAAAGGATCAAATAACCTGTCTTTGTTTTCCACCTTAACATTTTTCCCCAACCACAAAAAGGAAAACATGCATTAAAGGTGAGAGAAGGAAAGAAAAGTTGTAGTCAAGTAATTTCAAGTTGAGAAGTAGAACAGCTGAGACCCAGGGTAAAAATGTACACTCAGCAATATGGTCCTTTCCTACAAATTAATTAACCCAAAGTGCTTGTTTAATTAGTGTGAGGGGTAGGGAATTGAGGAGCTAACAATATCTCTTACCCAGTTTGGAATTATGTTCACAAAAGAGTTTCCTCTTTCCTCCCTGAGAGGATGAGAGAACTGCTCTCATCAATCTAGAATCAGTAGGGACCTCAAGGCTGGCGATAATTCTTTCAGATGACTTTGCCCTCTAGAGAGGGAGCTTTGCAGATATACTCCTCAGACTCCCTGCCTCTGACATGGCATAGGAAGGTCTTCACATAGTGAAGACAGAGACTGCTCTGTCCTGCTCTTGAGAAAGTGGTTTTGACAATACCCCCAACGCCACATCTGCATCTCTGTTATCCTGGCTATTTTTACTTCCTCCATATCGTATCTATGCCACACACTAACATTCTGCATTTCCTGCTTTTGATGTGAGTGTGGATATTTGTTTCTTCTCAAGGAACTAGGAACATTGGATCACTCTATAGCTCTGAGAGCTATAGTTTAAGATAATATCCTAGTCTATCTGCAGTTGCTATTTAAAAAATACCCAAGACTGGGTGATTTATAAAGAAAGACATTCATGGGGCTCATATATTTGTGGGGGCTGGCAATTATAAGAACCTGGTACTAATGTCTGCTTGGCATTAGGTGAGGGATTTGTTGCTATTTATCACATGGCAGATAGCATTCCATTGTGAGGTAGAACAAGCCTGTTAGCCCAGGTCTATCTTCTTCTGTTCATAAGTCACTGACACCATATGAGGGCCTCGCCTTCATGAGCCAGAAAGTCCCAGTTACCTCTCAATGCCCCTCTCCAAATACCATAAGCATATGAAGATGGGAGTTAAGTTCCCAAACACATGAACTTTTGGGGAACACATTTTACCCATAGCAGATCCTGTAGCTGATAATGTTATAAGAATCTCTGTGGAGGGCAGAAGAAGGGGTCACTGTCATGGGGATGTGGTGAGTTCTTAACTACCCTCTCCTTTTTACCATAGACTCTTTGGGTATCTGGTGAGTGCTATGGGTTAATTCTTAAAATTCTAATTTTAAATACACAAAGACAAAGGATTGTAAAGGAAGCTAATTTTTCTCAATGTACACTTATCGAAATAAATCAGATATGTGGTACCCTTGTGCACATGCTTTTTAAATGGACTGATTAAAATGCTCTGTCTACTTATAGTTTCAACTGCTATCATATGCTTAAAGTGAGTGGTAATTTGAAATTCTCAAACAGTCATGACATACTAAACACACCCAATTCCTGCCAATATGGAACTGTAACTATCATGGAAGTGTAGTGGTTTGTGGCAAAATTCACCATTGAGAGAAGCATTACATTTCAGTAAGAATTTACTGAACATAAAAGTAGTCTTCATCTGTGTTGATTGACCCTCTGAACTCAGTTCATGAACCTTTGACTGAGTTCCTGCAGATACACGAATTCTTGATGGCAATCACTAAGCCCTTGTCACGTCTATATTTCCCTCTATTGGGGGGTCGGTGAAATTAGGTTTTCTCCAACTTTGGTGAGTGCCTATCACCTTGCGGACTAAATGATTATCTCAGATTCACTGAGAGTTGTGTTTTTAAGAAACTGTTTGAGGAAGAGGTGGGACAGAAACTGAGTGAGAACCTAGGTATGTTCCGCTGAGAAAGTTGTTTTGGGTTGCTGGTCTGTACTGGTAGGTGAGGCAAATGAGGAATATGGGCTCAGGAGGTATGTGTAGTTATGTAACACCCTGTACTTCTTGGTGAGGAGAGACTGCTGGCTTAAGAAACAAACTGGTCACATTATGTGGCAAGAGGAAAATGACTACAGGCCAGTTGCAAGGAACAGGGATATGCTGTTAGTGAAGACGTAGGCAAAACCAAAAGCTTTATATCTGAAGCCCAAGAGCCCTGAGTTAGGCCTTTCCCTGGCTCATCTGGAAGAGGTGCCAATTTGGCATCATGAAAGTGTGGATTCAGACATACATCTGAGAACATGACGTGGGGCCTTCTCTTCCACGTGCTCTACAGGAAGCAGGATTCAGCATTACCAGTAGTGCTTGGAGCTCAGAGACAACCCCGGCATCATTGCCACCTCTCCAGTCTTCCCAGAGTCTCTAAACATGGGCTTTGGGGGCAGACAGCTATATGCCAGTAGCCGGCTTGCCACCTGTTTAGTTCCTTTGATAACTAATAATCTCAGAACAGGAAAACATTTTATCTTTTTTTAGTTGCTCTTCGGAGGACCAGAGTAGGTGATTGAACTTCTCTGCTTGAGAAAGAGAAGTTGCTCCGGGTAAGATTTAATTTCAGTGAAGGAAAAAGTCCCCAAATGTCATTTCTCCTTAATATGTTTTGTCCTTGAAAATAGAGCTTGCATCAGATAAGTAAATTACTACCTAAAATCTCAGTCCTGGGGTAAAGCCTGCAAGCAAAGCTTGGAACCCTCAGCTCCTCTCTGTCAGCATGGAGCATGGGTTCTTCCAGGAGACAAAAGCTTCATAGTGAAAGATTTCGAACAATTCTGGGTCAACCAGGGGTGATGGGCCCTGTTTTGCCCCCTGTGTATGTTCACATGTGTGCTGTAATTCACCTTGGGCTTCTCTGAAGGGCTGTTGTGTTCCTTCAGAAGCCATTTCTGACACTTCTAGTCACAGCACATGGGAGGCATTGTTGGGTAGCAAAGAAGGTGTTGATCAGCCTCAACCAAATACAGGTCATTCTATCATGGCAAACTGTGGAAGGAGTTATTATGAGGAAGGACCTTAGAAACCACCACATGATAAAATGCTCCTGGTCTAATTGATGGGGGGTGTCTAGAGCTAGGAAGAGGGTGTTGCAATATCTCCTGGAGTGAAGAGAGAAAGTAGGTCACATGGGGGCTTTCTTAGGTGCTGTTTGTGGAGAGTCTCTGAAAATGTGGGATACCTGTGGGCTTTTCTTTCACACCTTAGCAATGCTGAAACCCCTTGTTAAAGCAAATTCACAAGTGGCTTTGTTTCATTAGCATTTTTTGTAAACCTGTAAAACAACCTGAATTATTACAGTTCTAGAAGAAAAGAAATATAGTCTCTGAGATGAGAATGACTTGTGTCATGGCTGAGGACTCTGACACAGGAGTAACAGAGGAAAGCATAGTTGGTTTGTGCCTCCCTCAGGTTCTTGGAATAATGATCTGGATCCCAACTTCTCCTCATTCTAGCTCTTGTCGGCCTGTGTGTAGCAAAGCCTGATTGTCCTATTTGCCTTAATGTGCAACACATTGTCCAATTTTCTCTGAGTCACTGATCATTTAGTGCTATTACTATTATAATCTTATTTGGGGGGAAAAAGGAGAAAGAAATGAGAAGACCCAAAGAAGTTATAGAACTTGGTTCAAGTATCCTAAGCAAAATTTAAACTGTTGCACAGCTTTTCCCTTAAAACAGTAATATTCCTTCCTGAAGGCAGCTGGGAGAATGGTAAGACTTGGGAAGGAAAGGAAATCTACAATGCTCAGGAAGGAAAGGAAATCTACAAGGCTCGGAAAGAGATGAGAGATGTAAGATTCACAAGGTACCAGGGAAGACTTTATGCATGGTGACAATTGCTTGGGACAGGAGACCATGACAGAACTGAATATGCAGGTTGGTCATTGGGCTCTAGGGACATACCTTCTCTGAGTCATCCCCTGGGTGGACCTTCTGGTGAGGCAATTGCCCTTGTGTGGCTCATGTGCCTTTACCTAACCCTTCACCCATGGTTGTGTTAAGTAACTCCAATAAACTCATTAGTTCACTAACTAGATTTTAGTAGAGCCATGTTTTGGCTTGTTTTCTGTGGCCAGTCTGAACTATTGTGTGTATGGCCATGAAACACAAACCCAGGCAGTCAGAATCTTCAGCCACACAGTCCAATACAAGCAAAATATGAGGCACAATTAGTGAGCCCTGGGCAGGCTTTTAAATTGTATAGTAGTCACATTAAAATCATTTAATAATAAGCAGAGATATTAAACTTATTGATATATTTTGCTGTGTCTAACATATAAAGAATATTATCATTTTGGCATGTAATCAACGTTAGAAATAATTAGTGTGACATTTTAAAACACACTACATACATGTTTTGCACTTGCAGCCCAAAGACTTTGACATGAGTTTAGCAGCCATGGGTGGTGAGCAATGCCATCCTAAAACATACTTTGCCACAGTGGGTTCCATATGCTGTTCATGGGACTCAAAGAACTTGAAGGTGGTCCTATGGGAGCAGTGGTTTCTGGGTGGCAAAGCCATGGCTATGATGCACAGAGAAATAAATGCAATCAAAAGCAATGTATTGATATCAGGACCATTGTGCAGGGCACCACGCCCCACTTTGAGAAGTTGTTCTTCTGGACTCCTAGAAGTGAACTTCCAGAGGTCTCTACACTGATCTCAGCATCATGTTGCAGCGCAGTGGTGTAAAGTCTGTACTCCCCCACCCTGCCACCTATCAAGGGTTTCCTCTCTTTCACCTTTTAGACTGAAGATGTAGCTCCTTTGTATTCCATAGCTATCCCACAACTGCTTCTCAGCTAATGCTCCTCAGGTACTCAAATGAAGTGGCTTAATCTGGACAAGGGAAAAGATTTAGATCAATGTGTCTCTAGTGAAGGAACTGCCATGGGTTCCCATGGACCTGCTTCCTGATCTTTTGCTCCTGGTATTAATGTGAGTAATTCCCTTGGCTGTTATTGCAGGCATGTGTAGGCCCAGCCCTGAGTTTGGGAGTTACTATGTTCCTTCTGTAATCCTTTCTCCCATTTGGTGGAAAGAGGGCCCTGAGGACTAGGAAGAAGGCTGAGCCCCAAGAGGGTAATTGCTTAGTCTCCTGGGGGTCTGGTAAAAGTATACCCAGGCAGAGAACCATCACTGGACTGTGATAGACAGGAAAAAGCCAACTTATGTTTTGTCAGACTACTATACATACAGGATTTATTGGCTAGAGCAGCTGGCAGTATCTTAACTAATACAGTGTTCCCTTGGGAAATACTCCTGAACACAATTCCTCTCAACCAAGAACTGAAGGATTTAAGCAGCACCGAGCTCAAGGTTACTTTCCCTGACAACTACTAGGATACAAATATTCTCTGTTTTCAAGGAGGTGAGTGGGTGTGAAGCCTTACATTTCAATAGTCACCTAAGGTGGGGGCAAGATTAACACACTCTTGTCACAGTTCTGTCACCTTGCAGAAACTCTTGCCTGGGTGGAAAGCTCTGCTGGCCTCTTGGAGATAAGCCAGTTGCCCTCAGGTAGGAGCAGTATCCTTCTCAGACAGGCATTTTGCTTTATTTACCTCCACACATGGGAACAATAGTACTCACAGCCACATTGCTTTCCGAAGTCAACTCCCCTGTAGGAATTTTTGCCTGGGAAAAAAGCTTGAAAGAACTATAACCCTGTAAATGTTGAAGCAAACCTTGAACAGTAAACTTGGGCAAATCCTTTTCTTTTAATTTGGGGTGTGGTTTGACATGCATAAACACTTTACCCATTTGATGCATATAATACAAGAACATGGATATATATATATATATATATATTATGTATATGTTAATATATGTATGTATATATGTATTTATCCATAATCAATACCATATCTTATGCTTTATTATCATCACCATTTTTCATAAAGAGCCTCTAACACATATCCATATTTATTGCTGCTCTAGCTACAATAGCGATGAAATGGAATGAGCCCATATGTTCATCAACAGATGAATGAATAATGAAGTGTGGTACATATACACTATGGACTATTTTTCAGCCACAGATAAAAATGAAATTATGGAATTTGCAGGTAAATGAATGGATCTGGGAATTATTATTAAGTGAGGTAACCTAGACACAAAAAAACAGGCACTGCATGTGAGTCTTATATGCAGATCCTAGGTTTTAATGAGAGAGGGGGGGCTAGAAAGGAGGCCATGAAAGGGAAAAGAGACTACTGGAGTGCAAGGTCAGGGGTGTGGGGGTTGAATAAGGAGGACCAACAAAACAATGTATGTTTGAAAAATGCCATACTGAATCTTCATACTTCACAGGCCACTGAAAAAATAAAAAAAGACTACCTAACAAAAATCCACCCTTAATAAATTAAACACACAACACAGTATCATTGGCTACGGAACTCTACTCTCTGATAGTTCTCTACGACCTGTTCACATTAATGAAACTGGACATCTTTGGCCATCACCTCCCTATTTCTCACTTCCTCTGAGACCCTGGTAACCAGCACTGTCCTTTCTGCATGTGTGACTATGACTATCTTAGGCCTGCATGTGTGAGGTCCACGCTTCAAAACAGCAATGGAAGTGACTCATGGGACAGAGCAGAAGAATAAAAAATAGAGAAGACATACATTACCCCCTAGCACACAGACCACCAGGTGAGCAGATGCTAAAGGGTACCCACACACACACAGGTACTCACAGGCTGTACAGGGGCCTACAGGGAGAAACACACAGGCAGGCAGGCTGGCTGGCATAGGCACTTACCTCCAATCTCTCTCAAGTCCATATTTAAACGTGACATACAAAGGTGGCATTAAACGTGGCATACAAAGGGATAGTTATGTAACAGATTATATCACTGTTTACTTTTGGGTTCCCCAGGCCATTTATTTTGCACTGACTCAGCCACACCTTCCTGTTTCAGTGATGTACAGCATTATCCATCTTGGTCCACAGTGGATATCCACAGTCATACCATGTTTTCTAAGTATGAACTGATCCTAATGGCCTCTGTTCCCTAAAACACATATGCCATATAATACAGTGTTTGCCTTTTGGGGCTTGGTTTAACTTACTTAGATGGTACTCCTAAGTTGCATCCATGTTTTTGCAAATGCTAGGATTTCCTTCTTCTTTACTCCTTAATAATATTTTATTGTTTATATACTTTATATTTTCATCTATTGATAGATACTTGAGGGGTTGTATCTGTACTATAAATAACATTTCAGTGAACATGTGTGTGATATTATATCTGATTTAAATACCTATAGATAAATACCAAGGAAGAAGCATCACATTTGCCTTGATTACTTTTCATATCCACCAAAATAGTATATCATTGCCATTAAAATGGGCACAGTCCAATAGAATACAGCAGAGAGCCTAGTTGGCTGTATATAAAGTCAAGGTATTTACAGACGAGTTTCTAAGAATACAAAGTACAGAAAAAGTTAACATCCTCAGTAAATGGAATTGAGAGAAATGGAAATCTACATGATAAAAAAGGAAATTAGCCTTTCATATTACAGTACACATACAAATCAATTAAAAGTGAATTTAAAACTCAAAAGACAGACAACAGTAAAACTTGAAGGAAACACTAGAGAAAGCCTCTGACATTGGTCTTGACTGTGATGTGTCTGGCTTGAAAATGAAAGGGCAGGCAATGAAACCAACCAACCAACCAACCAACCAACCAACCAACCAACCAACCAAGAGGGATTGTTATGAATCAAAAGGTTTCTGGTTACTTAGGGGGTGGGAGCAAGTCAACAAACTGAAAAATACTTAAAGGCAGGAGGAAATATTTGTAAGTCGCATATCTGGTAAGGGATTAATAATGGTCATATTCAACCTAAAACCTTATTTAATACTCACCAAGGCTACCAACTACCCAGAGATCCTCAATAAAGGTGGGGCGTGGAGAACATCTTTCCTGCCTATGTGGCAGTTTGACTGGTTTGATCTTGCACCTGTCTCGAGCAGCAGACCACAGCTGCTGGGAGCTCATGAGTGTCTTAGCCATGCTATGTGCAGATGACAGTATTTCACTGCACTCCTGACTCTGGCTCCTACAGTCTTTCCACCTCCTATTCCAGTATATCCCTTGAGGTTTGGCAGTGAGGGGCAGATGTTGATTAAGATGTCCCATTCAGGGATGAGCACTCAGTCTCTTAAGTTGATAGCTGCTGCTGGAGGAAAAGCCACTGCTTTTGTGAGGGTGCCGCTGCTGACAGATTCCTCATGCTCCAGTGCCTGGCCCCACACCATTGCACTAATGGGCAGCACTAATTGAACTTAATGGATTATAAACAACAACAGCAAAGCATGTAAAATTAGGAGGGGGCATGTTGTATGTGGGGAGAATATGGAGGAAGTGAAAGGGGGTCAGTAGAGGGGGTGGATATGAGTCTGTTGAATTGTATACAGATATAAAATTTTCAGGGAAAACATGTTTACTGTTTTAAAAAATAGTTAGCAAAAGACTTGAATAGATATTCCTCTGAAGACAGACAGATGGATAACAGGTATATGGAAAGGTGCTGTCAGCATCAACAGAGAGATGCAGTTCAAAACCATTAGTAAGATATTGCCACACTCCTGTTAGGATAGCTGCTATGAAAAAACCAAAATAAATAAACACAAATAAAATAAATATTGGTAAAGAGGGGTAGAATTGAGACACATTGCTATGTGAGAATATGGATTGTTGTAACTATTGTGGATATCAATTTGGAGATTATTCCAAAAACTAAAAAGAGGGAGCCTATATGGTTCAGTAGCTCCTTTTGGGCATTAGTTTCTAGGTGTGACACATGATAAATACCCGGGTTTGGTTTATATACAATTTTGTAGTCTATGTGTAAGAGTCCTTGTAAACTCTTGAAAGCAGTTTTTGTTGTTTTGTTTTTGTTTTACCTGTTGTGTCCCTAGAGCCACTGCCCTCTCCTGGAGTGAGCCCTTGAGCACTAAGAAAGGGCATTTCAAGTGCTGTGCAGAGTAAGATGATTTGCCCTTATGGAGGCAAAATGTAGGTATGGAAGCCACAATGGAGAGAGAGAGAGAGAGAGAGAGAGAGAGAGAGAGAGAGAGAGAGAGAGAGAGAGAGAGAGAGAGCCCTAGATTGACTCCTAAATACAGAAAAGGATAGAAAAGAACCAAGAGAAAAACCACTTCAGGAGGGAATGGTACCCAGCTGTGCTTAGCAATGATGGTGTTTTTATTACATCATGCTCTAAGGAAGCCTTTGGGGCTTTGTGAACCTTGCAGGCATCCTTTGCTTCTGATGAAAGTGTATCATTGAGTCATGTGTAGAGCTTGGTGATCTGCCCAACAATGAGCTCATAAATTCTCCAGATTATAGTGAACAGATGAGAGCAATAACAGTGAGAGAATTGATAGTGATGACAGGTGGGGAGTTAGACACTCAGCCAGTGCTTGTATGTGGCTGGGACAGCTGATGCCCCACCCAAGGAGCACATCCAACCACCATTCAAGATTTCACTGTAATTGCTCAAGACTCAGGTCCTTTGTCCTTGAAGTGGATGATGTCAAACTATGGCTAAAGGTTGAGATTCAGAAAAGGCAGTAACAGGGATCAGTTCTCATTCTTACTTGAACTTTGAGGCATAGTCTTATATTATTTTAGATGTTTACTCTGTAATTTTCATCCCCTGACATGCTTTTAGGGTTGGACAAGAGCATGCACAGATTCTTCCTTGGGATACAGGCTGAGGCAACTGTGATAACTAGAGTCACCAGCTTTTCTGCAATCCTAAGTGCCTTTCTCCCAAACTCAGGACTGTAAATAGAAGGACCTGTATAAAGCCAGGGATTTTCTTATTCTAACTGTTCTGCTTGTTGGTTTCCCTTCACCTCAGGATCTTGAAGGAGGTCTATTGCTTCATCTAATCATGCCAGTGCTCTGAGGAGGGAGTCCCTTAGGACAGTGCCTCCTGAACTTTAGCATGCAGGTCAATCACCTGGACAGCTGCTAAAAGTGAGCATTCTGCTCTGGGTGGAGCTTGAGATTTTGCATTTCTAACTACTTCCTAGGTGATGCAGTTGCTGCTACTAGGAGGACCACACTCTTTGTAGGAAAGGTCCAGAGGACAATACCACGTGCAGAGATGCAGGGACTGCACTGCTTCCTTGGGCAGCCAGGTAAGGGACTATCAGAAGCACAGAAAGAATTTCCTGTTGTTCTTCCTTCCATTACACCAGCTTTTTGCTTTTGTGTGCTTGCTGTGACACATTTGGGCTGGGGGTTTCTTGTTCCTTGTGTTTGAGCTAGGTGTTCATCAACTTGAGACAAGGTAAACAGGGCACAAGCAGATGGTTGAAAAGCCTGGCTGGGGACACAGGGACTAAGACACTAGCACAGGTCCCTAGTCAGCATCTTGGGTCAAAACACAACTGCTTTCTGTCCCCTCATTCTACCAGGACACCTGGGGGAAGAATGCCATGGCTTCTGGAGAGGCTTGGCTCCTTGTATCCTGACACATGCATTCTTGCTGTTTTATAGAAAGAAATGTGTCTTGGCTAGAGGCCCACACTTCATTCCAGTATATCCTTTTTACCAAAAGGGCTGTCCCTGGAGCTGCCAACTGTGTTTACGAGAAATTCATCCAACAATACTTTGGATCTGGGAGCATGCCCTAACCGCAAACATGGCCTTCACAACCCCGCAAAAGCCCTGGCACATGGTGTTGGCATCTTTATTTTTTATTCCAAATGTAAAGGCAGTTTATTTCTTTTCTTTTCTTTTCTTTCTCTCTCTCTCTCTCTTTTTCCAGCTGGGAAAACTCCTGTCGGTGAATGTAGTGTCCTTTCCAGATTCAATATTATGCAAACTGCATATCAGCATATGGAGTAAACAAATATGTCCACAAAGCTTCTCAATGCACAGAGAGATTGAGGTCTGGCCAATTTGTAGACACAGACCTGAGATCTGCACAGTGGCTGCTGACTCCCTCTCTCCTTGTTTTGTGACATCTTGCTTCCTCGGAACGTGTGGCTGGAGTCTGAGATCTTGACTGATTGGCCTCAGTAAGGGCAATTATTTAGAAATCAAATGTGAGCTGTTCTAGCCTGGGCAGGGAGGGTGGGAGGTCTTGTTTAGGTCCCAGCACTGAACTCAAGTCTCAGACATCCTGTGGCTACTCACCATTTCTCACTCTTCACACCCCACCACAACTGTGAGATCCTGAGCCACAGCCATTGGTGCAGAGTCCCTGCTTTCTCTCTCCTCCCTGCCTGAAAGGCTTAGATAAAGGACAAGAAGAGGCACTGATCCTCACTGGTAAAGATAGCTGAGCCAAGTTCTCTTCCACCACAGGCTTTTAATTCCAGACATGGACCATGTTAGAATAGGTATGACTGGCCAAGGCTAGTTTCTGCTTTGTAATTCTCTCCATGTGTGCTGGTCCAAGCATGCTCCTGTTGCTATAAACCCTGTGAGATTAAGCACCTTTTGCATTGTCTCTCATAAGCAATGACAGATTCTTAGACTGATTTGTGAAAGGTAAATAATGAATAGATGGAAAAGCTAGTTTCTTAAGAAAGTCATGTTTTCCATTTGTTTCTTTCTTTTTTTGTTTTATATTTACTTATATGGTATGTGTGTGTGTGTGTGTGTGTGTGTGTGTGTGTGTGTGTGTGTGTGTAAGTGTGGGTGCCACAATGTACATGTGAAGATGTGAAGGTCAGGAAATGTGTTGCAGAAACTGGTTCTCTTGTCTGCTCTGTGAGTCCCAGGAATTGAACTCAGGTGGTCAGACTCACCAGCAAAAAATGCCTTTAGCTGCTGAGCCATCTTGCTGTCCAGTCATGTGTTCTTCTATATAGTGCAACATCATGTTGTTCCAATACATCTGTGTCCAGAACACAAAGAAACAAGCACATCAAAAGATTTGTCCTCAAAACTGGACTGAAAAATTTTGCATCTACCCTCCATAGACCACTTCGCCTATGCTATCAGTATGTGTTTTCTTGCATCTTCTGTTCCCCTTGGACTGTAGCAGGGAAATCTACCTTTTGAAAGTGTTCTGTTTGCCTACATGGGTGTTTCTCTCAACACAAGAACTTGGTATGTCCTCTGTTCATAAGGGATAAGGCAAGAGGCTCCTTTACCATAAGCTACTTTATAAATCTGCCTTTGCAGAAATAGTTACTCAAGTAAACTGGCCTTGGTTCCTGGACCCTGATAAGCAGGACATTCCCTCTTTATTGTTTTAGAGGGGAGAGGAGCTTGAGAGTTCAGGAGAAAAAAGGCCCTGGACCCAATTTTGTGCCTGATCAGTTTCCCTGAATGCTGTACCATATTACCAAGCAGATGGCTGTGTCACGTACTTGCAGAAACTGTGGACATACTACTTAGTCACTTTGTCCCAACAACTCTGGAAGTTCCACTAGCAATTTTATGCAAGATTCCAGGAAGAGAGGTTGGGAAGGTCACAGTAGGGACAGCTGAGTGGACAGCCAACTATATTTAATAATCAGATATCTTTTTGTAAAAAACAAACAAACAAATAGAAACCCTGAGTGTCTGGTATTTTTTAAACACCTACCATGAAGTTAGTACTTCGTGTAAGTTTTTAATGATTGCAACATAAAAGTTTTGAGAGCTCTTCTCTCTATAGAATGTTGTTAAGTCTATTCTTGCCAGCAGGGAAAAGGGAGGAATCAGTCAGGCAAAATACTCTTAGGACAATCACTGTGTCCATTCAGTGTTCTGTTCTCTATGCCAACAAAATCTCCCAAGAATACCACAGAAAAAAACATTCGGAGGATTACTGTCAGATTAGCTTGTTTGCCCCCTGCCATCCACAGCCCTTCTGACATAGACAATAAAGACAAGCACAATGGAATTATACTAATGAGTTTGTTTAGCAAGGAGCAGCACTGGCAATGTGATTGCAATGTGCTGTTGACAGACAGACTCTCCTCATCACACTTCCCAGTTCCCTCTCTTCTGATTCTCTCATCAGATAGATGTGCCATCCAGGCCACGAATGGGCATGCTTTGCCTTCACGGTTGTACTTGCCCCTCAGAGATGGGTTTTTGATTATATTTCCTTATCTTTCACATTCATGGACTTTGACTCTCGCCATGACAATATGGTCAAAGAATAGGATGCCATCCCTGTGATTATGTTACAATATGTGAGATTCCATTTGGGTAGCAGTTTCTCAGCTGATTTCTTTGGTGTTTTGATGGAGTAAATGATCATGTTAGGCAATCCACGTGGGCTTTTAGTTTTCGAGGGCAGCTTCAAACTGTTAGTCAGTGAGAAGCTGGGGTCTCAGCAGAAGAGAAATGATTCTTCAAACAGCATGAATAAGCATGGAAACAGATCCTTCTCCAATCTGGTTTTTGGCTAGGAATATACCTTGATCACCATCATGGCCATTTTTTGCAATAGCACACAGAAGGCCCACCCAGCTGTGTGCTCCAAGTCCGGACTCTCTGAAACGAGTTAGTAAGTGTGATGTGTAAAGTCCCTACTTTCATGAAAATCTTCTCTGTAGTAGTAGAAAGAGATACGTTGCAGCAAGTAGGAGTTCCTCTGTTCCTTGGGTAGGAGTTTGTGTTTGTTTTCTTCTTTCCCCAAGTTCTCCTGCAGGTCACTGTATAAATGAAAACCTGAGTGTTTTACCAGACAGTCCAAGTTTATGACTATTTCTGTCTATGTCAGTAGACTGGCCATCTCTTCTGAATTCTGGACCTAAATGCAAACTGAGAGATCTTTACTTGGCGGTTCCACCCTGTAGATTAAAAGGTGTCCAGATCAACTTCTCATCTGTCCAAATCTGTCACTTCATCATTGCCTTTTATATAAGGTCACGGCATAACTCCTATTAGTATGGATCCTTGCATTGCCATTCTCCAAGACCAACTGTTCCTTGCGCCCTCAAATGGATCTCACATTTCAGGTCTCATGCCAGGAAGGGAAAGACATTACAAAGGCCTTTGCAAAGTATCTCCCTGCTCATCACTGTGACCTTTATTGTGGCCTGAAGGCCTGCAGAGAATCTTTTATCTGGGAGATAAGGAAGCTGTAAGTATTAGGTCAGTGTAATACACAAGTGAGCTGCTGGGGTGCTGGTCCAGAAAGTGGCATTTGCAGAAGAAAGAGGAGCACTTCTTCCCCAGACCCATGTCCCCAGCCTATTTGTTCCCATCTGTTAAACATGCATCATCAGAGTTTCAGAGCAATCATCTCCAGACTTCTCCATCAAGCTTCCTTCATTTGACACCCAAGGCTTCTTTATAGAACCCAGATTTTCACAACTGTACAAACCTCCTATGATTGCTTTTGAAGATTCTTGGGTTGAAATACTCCTCTACATCTGTATTTTGTGTCGAAACTGGAAGTTCGAAAGCATTGACTTTTCAAATATGTGTAATGAAAGGCGGTGCCATTACTTCAGGTAACCAGTCAGGAAGGTAAAAAGAGACTGTGTGCATGCTTCAGAAAAAGCAAGACAAGATCTCAGAGAAATGTCAACTGGGAGAAGAAGAATTAAACTCACATAAAAATGTTATGAGACTAGGGAAAATTGACAAATCAGGAAGCCAGGGGATGCAATGATGGGTAGATCATATTGTACAAAGCAGTGTTTGGAAAGGCAGATGTGTGGGTGAAGGGCACATGCAGATGTGGAAAGAAACTTCCAGAAGCAAGGCGCTTGCTCTGTCAGTTCTACCATATTTGACAAAAAGCACTCTGTATTTGCTCCCAAGGTGTCTAGCAGGCAATGATGGTAGAACAGGAAAATTGCACAAATTGCATTGCCATCCCAGTGTCAATAGAAGCACACTGGATGCTTAAAAGAACTACAGACATTCCGACACTGAGTCCAGAGACTAAAATTCCTCATGGAGACAAGTAAAAAGTAGAGCCAGTTGACTTAGTAAGCCACATGCTCCACTGTACTTTATGTCTGCAGCAAGTGTAAACCCACCCCTTACAATAGACTTCATGTGGGCAATGGGGACACACCCCATAGAAACTTCTGGAAGCAGTCCCAGAGGAGGAAAAGATGACACAATGCAGTCCTACAGTTGTCTGACAGCCTGCTTGGCTGCAAAAGGAGAATTCGGTCTCTGGAGAGAAGACACAGCTGTAATCTCTCCATCAACACTGTTCTATCACTGAGCAGTGGGCAGTTTGGTGTCTTAATACAGCTGGCAACCACCTTCAGAAGATGCTCACTGAAGCTGGGTATCAGAACAATAGCCATTGGGAACAGCTGGTCTGATGAGCACAGTCCTGAGTGGAAGATGCACTAGAAGATAGGTTATCAGTTCATTGCCAGAACATGCAGATTCCTCTCCAAATTGTGGACAAAAAGACCATTAATCCATTTGAAGGTATTTATGTAAATATACTCTATATATCTGCAACTTAATCTTAACTTTTTGATGGGTCAAATGGCATTTATTTTTCTAGTTCACTCATGTCAACAGGCAAATTTTCTAAATTTCTAGATATTTAAAAAATTCCTTTCTAATCATTTATTGTTTAAGTCTTTCATCTAAACAGCTATCCTCAAACAATAACCATTCCATTTTATTATTTGTGGTCAAAGATTGCTGTATTCTTTTCATATTTTTTAAACCAGCACACTGTCGCCTTTGACTCTTTGATATGAGTACAGGGTTTTCCATTGACATTGAATTGTCTGCATTTTTTATGTATCCTCCACTTATCTCCAAGGCTCTACTCTCTTTCCTTAGCATGATACAACTTGTTATTCTTTTATTTGAGCATCACAAGGTCAGACGTGATAAGCAGCTACTAGACAAGAATAGACAGCTATGGGCTGCATAAGTAAGAGAACCTTTACTTTTGAGAACCATGACCCTGAGGACAAAGTATCAGGTCAGAGAGTGTGTTTGGAGCTGGGACTTGCTGAGTGCCATCACTTTCTTATATGCAGGTGACTTAAGGAAGATGGAGAGGTACACAAGAAAGTAGAGAACAAGCCAGCAGCAGCACTGAGGGCTCAGACACTGAAGGATGGATCCTAGGAACCAATGGAGGACCATTTTGGCTAGAACAGTGTTACATATACTTACATTTGTGACTATGCTCCAGCACCCTTGAGTCACGTGGTGCTGGTGTTTCTACCAAGCATAAAATTGAAATTCATTGTTGAGTCATGTGTCACCCCCTGCATCATCTTTGAGGAAAAGTGCCATGTAGATAATCTAAGCTTTCCTCCTATTTGCTATGTAGCCAAGGATCATCTTAAACTCCAGTTCCTTCTACCCTCAAACTGTGATTATAGGTATGTAATCCTATAATCCCTTCCCCTCCCTTCTTTCATTTTCTGTTACTGGGTATTGAACTCAAGGCTTTGGTACTTGCTCTGCACTGATAAGTTCATTCCCCAACCAGTCACATGCCTCCAGGGAAGGAAGTCAAGGCATGTGTGGTTCAAGAATCATAACAGCAGTCCACATAGCCCTCTGATAGATGAATCAGATCTCCCTTTCTTTTTATTAAACTGGTAACCAGTACCATTTGTACAGACTAAATGTCCTTGGGATTCTTTTGAGTGTTCTTGAAAGTGGTGCTGAGAGGGGAGGAAGGAGGAGTTTTTATGATGGTGTGATGGGTACCAACATCTATTTAAATTTGAATAGAAAAGGTCCCCCATTAGTTTGTCAGGGCTGTTAGAAAAACAGAACAAAGCCCCACAGGTTGGTTGGCTGAACAACAGAAATGTTTGTTTTTCCAGGTCTGGAGCCTGGAAGTCTGAGGTCAAGGTGCTGGCTGAGTTGGTTTCTTTTGAAGCCTCTCTTCTTGGCTTGAAGACAACCTCCGCCTTCTCAGGATGTCCTCACATGGCCTTTGCTCTTTGCTTGTGTGAAGACTTCCACTGGTTATAAAAGAAAGTATTCTTCCATGAGCTCTTACCCTAAGGCCTGTGCTTTAACAGAATTAACTCTTTAAAGACCCTCTCTCCAAATATAGCCACATGCTGAGCCACTAGGAGTTAGGGTTACAGCATATGAATTTGAGAATTTATAGTACAGCCCATAACATGGACCTTATTATTTATCATTTATTTCAAAGGTGAACATTATAATTCACCCAAGTCTGCTTTCATAATCAGATAAAATAAGCTCCACCCTCTACTTTCTTTATTGGATACAAATAATTTTGCCATGATTTTGTTCAAGGTTTGCTAGTATCTTAAACTAGTTGCCAAACTCCTCATCTTTTTCTGTGTTTTTTAGCAGGCATTCTGGGTCTACCGGGCCTTTCCTGAAACCATCAAAAATAAGCACATTTCAGAATTCAGAACATTTGAGCTGTTAGAGAAGTGGTGACATCCTGTGTGATTACCTGTCTTAATGAGAGTGTGGGTGTCTGTGACACCAGATATAATAAGGCATATTGATATTTCACAGTAGAATGCATAAAAAGATTTAAACTGAATAAGGACCAGTTTGTGCTTAGCAATTTACATTTGGATACATTATGCAAGGGTTTCCTCTGCAAAGAATTAGAGTTGGAGCTGGAGTGATGGTCAGTGGTTGATAGTACTTGCCTCTCCTGCAGAGGACCTGGATTCAGTTCCCAGTGCTCATATGACATTTCATGCTGGTCCAAGTCCAGTCTCAAGGGATGCAACATCCTCTTCAGGCATGCACATACAGGCAAACATTCAAATCGATTTCCAAAAGCATAAGGACCACTCCTTCGGAGATTACCTGGTCTGCTTGGCTCAATCTGCACCAAGATGATGTGTGTGGTGAGTTCATGGACCAGGAAGAAGCCAGATATTAAACATGAAAACAGCCAATACTGAATCTGGAATAAAGAGAGTGTTCAACAAATCAGCTTTCCTTTCTCTTAAATCTACCTCTCTCTGGGGGTAACAGCTCAGGGAAAGTGGGTGTTTCCTATAGCATTTGTCTTCTCAACTCCAATACAACCTGCCTTTAAAAGTCCCAAGCACCTAGTGCTAACCCTTTGTGAATCCTGAGAGCAAGCCATTGATACCCCTTAGGCCTCAGTTTCTCCAGTGTTACACCGAAGATATGAAAGTTTGGCCTGCCTCATAAGATCCCATTCCGTTGTGACTTTAAAGCTGGTGGACAAGCTCTGACACACATGCTTCCCTCCTCGCGGCTATCAGCCACCATCTGGCAATTAGCAGCCTCTGAGGCAGCTAATCCCACTCTGAGCTGGATTAGAGCTGAAGTTTAAAACATGGCGATAGGCAGGTGATTTCTGTTTGAGTCTTTGGGTCCTGCTGTCCCTGGCAGCATGGGGAGGGAGGACAGAAAAGCTGATTTCTTTCCCTTACCTACTCTGGGAGGCTCAGGAAGCAAGATCAGCTCTCCAGAGTGGCATCACGCAGGGCAATGTGCTGGGCTAGAGGACAGGCCAGCTGAGCCCCCAGGGAGCCCCACCCCAGAGACAAGGGCAAAGGTTGCAGGACAAGAGGAGGGTAGAAGAAGCCATCTTCAGTATGCCACACTGCACTGCGGGGACAATGAGAAGCCTGGGGCACAGAGACCGGGACCATTTTGAACCAGGAGACCCAGATGCCTTAAAGGGCCTTAGGGTGGTAGCTGACAAGCCCCTTGGCTCCTCTGGGGTGCCCTCTCATTAGGCAACACGGTCAGAAACTAAGCTCATGTGTTTGTTCATAGCCCGAGGAGATAATTAACTTATATCCACAGAGGGCCTTGATTACATTCCTAGCATGTTCAGAATGAGAAGCCTCATCTTGGAAATGCCAGCAGGGGTGGGGGCAGGGGCGAGGGCGGGGAGGAGTTTGCAATGGTTGGCTGAGGGGTCGTTTGTGCAGAAATTGGGTGAGTAATCAAACAAATGCCTCTTTTTCCTAATTGTTGATAAAAGTCAGTTGCCAGGGCAGATCTGGGGACTCAACTCCTAAGATAATACATTACTTGAGGTGAGCATGCTTCTGACGTTAGCATGATCTAGATACATTTCACATAGCTTGAATTTAGCAACAAATGGTAATCATTGTGAATTTTATGTCAGGTGGGCTTAGGGGAGGGAGATTTATGCCTGCATTTTATGGCTGGCTTGCTAACTGCTGCTTAGGAGCACTTTGTTGTTGTTTTTAACAAAGATTTACTTAGATACCTAATTGAGCACCTATTGCATGCAGCTAAATATTAGGTGAAAATGAGACCAAAGGAAATAATGTCTCTTCACCTTTGGAAGCCCATTAATGCCTTACAAAATATTCTTGAATCCAGAATTATGTAACATACTGTAAATGCATCTTTAAACATTTTTTAAAAGATGAGTTTATTTTGGTCTGTGTATATAGCTGGGCATCATGTACATGCAGTTCCTGCAGAGACCAGAAGAGGGGGTTATATCCCTTGGAGCAGGAGTCATACCCACCATGTCAGTGCTTAGATTCAAGTCTACAAAAAAAAAAAAAAAAAAAAAAAAAAAAAACCAAAAAACAAAAAACATGTGGTCTTAACTGCTAAATCATCTCTCCAGCCCCCTAAAGAATTTACATTCATTTTTATTATTTTAAAATTATGTACATGTGTGTAAATTTGGGTGGGGGAGATTATTTGCACATGAATATAGGTGCTTAGGAAAGTGCAGATGCCTCAGAGACCAGAGGTTTCCAGTTGCTAGAGGGGGGTGCTAGGAATCAAACTCATGTCCTCTGGGGGAGCCATACAGGCCTTGAAACACTGAGCTGTCTCTACAGCTATGAGGGTATTGTGAGGTAATTTCCTCAACTGAAACATTATATCCTGGACTCATTAAAGCTTGGAAAACAAATAAAACATACAAAACTTGCCATGCAAATAACTCGCATGTTTCAGAATAAGTTTGAAATGTACAAGATTCACAAGACCCCTCCATAAAGTTTAGGAGCTGTAAGGACTACTGGGTTGAAAGACTCTGAACGGTCGGGTGGCTTGTGAATCATACAGGGAGCTTCAGAGATGCAGTTTTTGTGAGTCATCAGCTATGCCAGGATGGTCTTTTTTAGCTGATTTAGGGTCTGCCATGCTCCTGTAAATAATCCCCAAAAGCTCACCAGTTTAGTAGGCTAGACTTGGATGGAATAATTTCTTTATTCTGCCATTGGTGCTCTCTCTGGGGTTCATATCACCCCAGTAAAAGTTACATACCATTGGACCTGCAGATATTCAGTGGATGATGAAACCAGAGTGTCCCAGAATGAAATAGCTTACATATTTTGAGATCTCATGAGCTGGGAACAGCAGTAAATAAGTATTATGCTGTTGAATTCTTCTGAGGATTCTGTGAAATTGCTGTTTTTACTACTCCTGTAACCCTGAGAAAACTGTGGCACAGAGCTGTTAAGCACCTGCACTAAGACCTGTAAGAAAAGGGCCTGAAGGGACATGGAGTTGGGACTTTCTCCACTCACAAATGCCATGTGTCCACATCACTTGACTATACCACTGAGCTATATTTCCAGCTCTGGAAACACTTTTGACAGTGAATTTTCCAATAATTTGATGAGAAAAGTCATTTAAGTGGTCTTGTTTGCAATTTGGGATAAGGATGCTAAATCTCATAGAGCTAAACTGACTTATTTAAGGTCACATAGCTTATCTAACAGGGATGTGAAATTTCCCATGTCTGATACATCTGAAGACTGGCTGGTACTCATTAATTTTGAGTCTCAGAGTCCACAGAGTCACTGGCCTACCCAAATGGACTGACTTCAAGTTTCTTGTGACTTGATTTCCTCTTCAATTTCTCAGAAAAGTCATGTCTAGAGGGGCAAATTGAGACCAGCTTTATTGATGAGACATTGTAAGGATGGAAAAATATAGCCTAACTCTTCAATGACTCCAGGAAGCTAGAAGTTTAAAAATACTAAATACCTTAAATTCCAGACCCTACCCTCAGCCAGTAAATAGGTGAAAGGTCACATTATTTGCTGTTTATGACAGGGCCTGTGAGTACATGAGTACAGGAAATAAGCTTTGTCACCCAATCCAGGAGCCCGTGCAAATGAAGACCTCCTGGGCTATAGAAAACTGATTGGTCTATAAAGTGCAGGCTTAGATGGTTTAAATTCATTGGCCTGCATTGCACAGGCTCTAGATGCTATGAGATGATTGGTTTAAGATGTGTGGGCTTTGTTGTAACCCTATAAAAGCTGTCTCAATTCTGTATTCAGGGTTCTCGGTCCTCTACCCCTGCGTGGGGCATTACTGTGGACCCCAGTGCACTTGGAATATAAAAGACCTCATACTTTTACATCAAGACAGCTTCTTGTGAGTGATTTGGGGTGTCGCCTTTCCTGAGTGGGAGCATGAAGGTCCACGCTCTGTGGGTCTTTCAACATCATATTTCTGTAGAGCAAATGGAGAAGGTGTGGATAATTTTCTCATATGTCTCAATGTTTATTCTCCATGGTTATTCAACAAAGTTTCAATTTACCTACAAGAATTACCTAGTTAAAAAAATGTGGCTAAATATGCAGCTGTAGCAAAAGAAAGAAGAAAGTAACTAAAGCATAACATGACCCAGGAACCAGACCTCAAAGACCACTACAGTAAACTTGACATAGTTTAGGTTTACATTGTTTGGTCTATGTTATCAAAAGAGGAAAATATAAATAAACTTGGTGCTTACATAATCCCCAGTTACTTCACACAAAAGCAGAACAAGCAGTTTGGAGAAAAATAGCCACTTCATGTTCTAAACCGAAGGTTAATTTCTCTTGAAAGGAAAACTCTCCAGTGTTTTCCAGTTCTTCTAAACCCAGGACCTTTTGATGGCAACAAGACCTCACCACCCACTGAGGATTACTAGTACACAGAAAATGCATTTGTGTCCTATATACTCCTGTTAACCAGGATAATTTTGTTGATCTTTACTTTCTATACAATGTATTCAAAGTAAGTACCGATTGATTGTCCAAGTACAAAATCAATTCCTCAATTCTGCAGGCATATTGCCTTACCGTTTCAAGGGAGCATGGTAGTCCTTCTTATTAAACAACCATCAAAGGAATAAAACATTTGGCAAGGGTCATCTGCAGATGTTGAAAATATTAGATAAAATTTGATGAGTATCAGGGTTTATACTAGCTGTTATGCTATCTCCACTTAAGAATTGAAATGGTAATTTTATGAGGTGCAATACTTGATGAAAGCAATCAAAGTTGTCACCATGTATTGAGTAAGTTATTGTCTACTGCCTTAGCATGGCTTGCTGAAGCATGGTCTTCTTCTTAGACTAGGTAATCTAGGTATAGCTGTGAATATAGCTGGATATAGCTTGGTATAGCCTTCATTCTAACAGTTGACTTATACTCTTCCAAAGTGTGAAAGTCACAATAAACAGACTAAAGGAATGTTCCAGATGAAAGGACAGAAACCAGGTATGATTTAGGAATGCAATGTCTGACCTGGAGTGGGTGAGAAATTTGGACCAATATGTGCTTGTCCCCCATCCCTCCCTCCCTCACTCTTTCTGTCTCTCTCTCATACATATAAGGGGCACATCATGACAGATGGTAACATTTGAGTGAAACCTATCTATATATTAGGTAATACTAAATACTGAAATATTATTTTCCTGATTTTGTTAATTTCACTTTGATTATGTGAGCAAGGAGCACAAATATACAGGCTGAAGTTTTCAGAGTAACTTCAGGACCATATGAAGACCATAAATTGTAGCTTACTCTCCGATGGTCACAAACATGCCCCACCATCCCCCATGATAAAGATAGATAATATTAATAGCTTTACAACACATCGTGTCTATAGTTTTGAAAAACTATTAAAATATAACTTGTCACGGTGGCCAAGAATGAACTCTGAAATTCTCTATTTGAAAGGTCTTAGGGAGTCTGTAAATTGGGAGCCTGCAACCCTGCCTACAGGATGGAGGATCATCTCTAAGTCAGTCAACTGTTAGCCAGCATCTTCTTTGAAAATAACGGCTATTATCGAGGATACTTTTTTTTAAATTAAGTTATTTTGTAAAGTCATTGCACTTCACCCGGAGGGTCTTGTCCCTGAATTTTATTATGATGGAATTCTTTATTAACATAAAGAAGGAAATGACATCATGATAAGGGTTTAAGTATTTCTCACCTTAAAATATCCTTATTAGTTACCAGCACTTTCTCCTGCCTCTTTATTACTGTTATTTATATCTCACTAGGAAGATTTTCACAAGCATCTTTCTGTTGCCTTTCATCACCCCTTTTTGATATATTTTCTTCATCTGTGCTTTTTCTCCCCCCCCCCCTTTTTGATGCCGACAGTTTTACAAGGAATGGTTTTAATAGGTACATGCTGTAAAATGGAAATATTTTACTAGGATATTACATAAAATACACAGAAGAAACCAGGGTATAAATTATATTTTTATTGTAAGATTTTACTGCAAATAAGTTCACATATACAATCTTTTATTTATGATGAGAGCAAATTCTTTTTACTTATAGCTGCTTTTGAACATGGTGCTTTAGCGAGGGAGCTTATGTGTAGCTACATAAAAGAAGCTTCGATTTTGATGAGAAATGAGAAAACCCTTAGTTAGCGGATGTCGTTTTTCTTGTTTACTTACAAAGGTAGGCAAAGGAAGAGTTGGCTCTGCTGGTGGCAGGGGAGGTCATGGAGACAAGGTCATTTGTTCCCTTAGACATCCAAAGATGCCTGAACAGTGTATTGATGCTACATAGTCCCCACCTCCCTTTTCTCTACCCCACTCAACCTACCCCCTTCAACTTGAGCCTTCCTAACTTTTCCTGTAACTGAGAAAAATACTGATCATTCATGGAGACCCATGGTAGCCCTGCAGAGCAAGATTCTTCTATTAATGGAAGCAGATGAGATGGAAATGCATTCATTACGTGTTGTTTCTCATTTACAATTCTTTTATTATTGTTTTGGTTTGTGGTGCAGGGAGTAGAATCCAGATCCTAATACATGCCAGGCAAGTGCTGGACCACTGAGTCACTCCCCCTGCCCTAGGCACTAATTCATAGCTAAATGCTATCTTCCACAGAGCTCATCATAAGGAAGATCTTAAAAGATGCTAAATTTCTTGTTTAAAACTTGTGCTTTAAAAATAAATCCCAAAAATTGTGCTTGATTTGTTGTATCAGTTTTTTCTTCTTTTTTTCTGAGATAGATTTGTTCCATAGCATCCAGATTGGCTTCTATTTACCATCCATTTACTTAGAAATAAGCCCAACTCTTTAGGATCCCAAGTAAAAATTGGATGCCACAGTGTACCTATGCTTCATTTAAACAACACAAACAACAACTGGCTTTAAAGCGTTGTCTGGGGTTTGCTTACACAGGCTTAGTTCTCCTGTAAGCCAAGTTCTCATCTGAATGTAAAATCCTTTGATTATCAACCCTGAACCTCTCAGACCCCTAAGGGACCCCATGCTCTTCAGTCACCTTCAGGCAGACATTAAGAGTGCATGGGCCAGTCCTGTACAGCTTGGGTCTACCTCTGACAAGGAATAAAAACAGAAGAGATCAGTGTGGCTGCTCTAATGCTTGCTGACTTGCATTTTTTATTTCACTGAAACAGGAAATTAACTGAAATGCAGACTTGGCCCCTGAGAAGAGGTGTTCTTAATTTTGTCAGTTCATGAAAAATATCTCCTGGAAATGGGATCTCAACCAATAAGACACTTCCATTTAATGACCTCCCTACAAACATTTATTGAGTCCCCTTTCTAGGCTTATATACTTTCTCAAAGATTCACCACCTCTTGACATACCATTTATTTTAGAGATGCTATAATTTTTTCAATTTCTCCAGTGAAATTAAGTCACCGCAATTTCTGGGAGGCAAATTTTCAGAAAGAGGTTCTTAAGAAAATCAATGAGTGGGATTATTTGACTTTTAATTTGCCCCTTTCTGTTGTAAAAATAATGCAGTCTCTCTCTTTCCTTCCCTATTTCTTTTCTCTTGCCTTTCCATCAGTTTGTTGTTTTTGAGACAGGATCTCATAATGTGCTCTGGGTGTCCTGGTACCCACCATGCAGACCAGACTGGCTTCAAACTCACAGAGATCTGCCTGCTTCTACCTCCTAAGTGCTGGGATTAAAGGATGTGTGACACCACATCTTCCCTGTCACTATTAAGAACATTTTTTTTTTATTTCACAAGCTAGAGCGCTTGCATAGAGTCATCTCTGAAGTTTAGTCTATGACTCACTGTTTTCTTTTTACACAGAAGTAAAGTTTAGTACAACTTCCCTCTGAACTCCGGAGGCAGCTAGCATTTGTTCTCCTTTTGGTTTTCTTCTCATTTTTGGGGTGTGTGTGTGTGGGGGGGTTCATGTTCAGAAGCCTTTTATTGTTGTCAAATTTTTCACAGGTCCCATGTTCTAAGCTGGAAGACAAGCCAGGGCTTAGCTCTCAGCTAACCTATTGACTTACTGTCCCATCAACTTGATACCAAGTGGGGTTTTCTAGGAAGAGGGAACTTCAACTGACAACTTGCCTCCATTAAATTGCCCTATGAGCATTTCTTTGGGGCATTCCCTTGAATAAGGATTAGTGTGATATGGCCCAGCCCACTGTGGGTGGTGTCATCCCCTGGGGAGGTGGTCCTGGGTTGTAAAAGAAAGGGAACTAAATAACCCAAGTGAAGCAAGCCAGGTCTGTTCTTCCATAGACTCTGCCTCCATCCCTGCCTCCAGGTTCCTGCCTCTAAGTTACTGCTTTGGCTTCCTGTAAGGAGGACACTTGGTAGTGGAAGATGAAATGAGTGCTTTCCTCCCATCAAACTGGTTTTGGATAGTGTTAATCACAGCAACAGAGAAGCAGCCTTTGACAGAAACTGGCACCAGGCATATGTGGGACTGAAGCCTGATCATATAGGGAGAGAGGATTGTGGAAGAATTTGGAACACTGGGAAGAAAAATCCATTGAGTTTGATGAGATGTACCTGTGGGGCTTGCAATAGTTACATGGAGGGAAATGTGGATGATGGAGGCTTGGCTTGTGGTTTTCCAGAGGGAAGCAAAACCTCTATCTGTGGTGTTTGTGTTGTATATTTAGTTAAGAGTCTGTAAATAGGAAACTTTTCTTTACTGGGACAACTGATGCTAGTTTGCTGATGATGATGAGATAGTAGAGATTAATAAAAGACCAGCATCCCTGAGGTAAAATCTGGGAAGTTTCTTATTGGGGTCAGAACACAGGCTATTCAGAGAGAGTCAAGGCTACTGCTCAAGCTGGCAGCTGAACTTGGTAATGTGTAAGAATCTCACATGTGGTTCTGGTCTTGATGGCATGAATGTTCCAGGATTGGAGGTGTCAGGGTTAGTGTCTAAGGCTTGACAATGTGTAACAGTGTCATAAAAGAGGCCAACAGAGGTGACTGATGAAGATGTTCACTCAGTTTCTGTCAAGACCAGTATATTGGAGATGCCAGGGCCATAGGGTGACCACCAGTAAACCCCTCCCTCCCAAATTAGTCACTGTTTTATAACAGCAACATAGAAGCAAATCAGATAGAGCACTCACTTTGTACCTTATTCAAGCTACTCCTTCAAATCTCAGCTTCTACTGTTGCAATGAGAGTAATAACAGCATATACCTATCAGAGATGTAAACATTTATTGAGATATGGACCTTGAATGCAAAATGTGTAATGCAATGTTTGGTATATAATAAAAGCATTAAATACTGCTGATGAATAAGATGGTGATGATTGGCTATCTACCCATAACTTCAATGAGTTTTTATATGCAATAAAAATGACGGGAACCACAATAAATATCTATATGGACTTTATTGCTGGTCCTAAGAAGAGTCTGGTTGATACCACCTGGGAATTGAAGTATAGACAATCAAGAAAATCTTTATAGACAGACAATAATTTCACCCACTTTTCAAGGCAAACCTACACCTCTCCAACAATATCCAATTGACAATGATAGCTAAAGTTCTTCTCAGATTGATGATAAGTGGGCAAAGACTACTTGACAGCTTTAGCTGAGTTAGGGGTGAGGAGGATTGTACCCAGTGGAGAAGATGAAAGACACATTTTCTAGGTAGCAAAGTAACTGAGGTATTTAAAAAAAAAGCATGTTGTAGCCAAGCACTGGGCCAAGGTCCTGAAGTCCAATCAAAGAGAGGGATGAATGGTCAAGATCATGACAGGGAAATGCACAGAGATAGCTGACCTGAGTAGAGCTCATGGACTGATAGCTGGGGAGCCTGCATGGGAGTGTTCTAGGCCCTTGTATGTTGATGACAGTTGTATAGCCTGGTCTGTTTGTGGGTGCAAGCAGTGGGACCAGGATTTATCTCTGGTGCATGAACTGGCTTTTTAGAGCCCATTCCCTATGGTGGGATACATTCTTCACCCTTTACATGAGGGAAGGACTTGGCCCTGTCTCAATCTGATATGCTAGGCTTAGTTGAACTCCCCATAGGAGCATTACCTTCTCTGAGCAGTGGATAGATGGTCAGGGGAAGGAGATGAAGCAGACTGTGGTCGGTATGTAAAATGAATAAAACATTAAAAAATTTTAAAACTGAAAATAGAATATTTCAAGCAGTAGAGACAAGCAGTGGCAGCTGGGGTAGAGGTGGGTCACTCAAGAGAAGATGTTGGAGAGAAGTGGAGGAAAATGAAAGCTGTCAGGACAGAGATTCGTGTGTAATTTGGAACACCATCACACAGGGTGCTGGGTGGTTACCGTGCTTATGAGATCTCTCTGGTGGCAGAGTAGAGCCTAGATCAAGGATGACAGACTTGGAGATTCGAAACAAGCCTGCTTTGCTGGTCCATCCCTGAGGGCATAGGGTCTGCGTTCCCCTCTGTACCACTGCACTGTACACCACTCCATCAGCATTATATATGGCTCCTGCATTGCATGCTCATGGCCCTTGATGCACTGGGATTCTGACTATTCTCTTGATTTTCATGGTAATATATGGGAAGACTTAAGTATTTCTCTTTCTGCTGCTTTCTTTGAAATAAGGGACATGCACTTACAGATAAATCTGCTTCTGGCCAGTTTCACAAATCACACTTCTGCCATAGTGAACACTCTAGTATACTGGGTTTTCGTGGCACTGTTAGCAACATTGCCATTCCTTTCTTTGTCATTTTAAAAGGCATAAATGTATTGTTTTAATCTGCCTTTCTTTGATATCTAGAGAAATAAAATGCTTTCCCCCATTTGTCTTCTAATTATGTGTCCTCACTTGTGAATTGCATGTCATGTCCTTTGCCCATTTGATAAGCAATTGTGTTCAATCCCTTTTTTGGCTGGCCTCTCTTCTGGCAACTCTCCACATACAATTTCCCCACAGGCTCACTTTCTAATTTCTTTTCTCTTTGATCTATTGAAACCAAATCCTTTGTCTAACTCAATATTACAATAGACATAACAATTCTAATTACTCTATTGATTTGTGGCCACTACAGTTGTGAGCACATTAAGAAGCATTGGGCTTTGCCATCGGAGAGTAGGCCTTCAAGGTCTGGGCAGCATGCTTCACAGATGTGTGATTTGGTTTTAGATGTTTGATATTTTAACACTCTGAGCTGACTTGCTTATCTGTAAAATGGGAGCAGTAACACATCAATTAAGAACAGCCTTTGGCAATTAAAGAACAAATACAGTAGCTAAAAGTAGTGGCCTATTGTTTTGTGTTAAGTACTTTTATTTGTTGTTATGGTTCTCTGAAAATTTCATTTATGTATACAATATATTTTGGTCATATCTACTCCCCATTCACTCCCTTCAGTTCTCCACCAGACACCTTCATGTTATCTCCCTCCCAACTGCATGTCCCCTTTATTTCTAAAGCCAGATATTTCTGGCCATGTGCTCATGAGTGAGGTGATTCATACACTAGGGCATAGGCAACCTAACCAATGGTGACCGCCACAAAAAAAAAAAAAAAAAAAAAAAAAAAATGACTCTTGTCCCTTCAGCAGCCATCAACTGCCAATAGGTCACCAGCAGTGTGACACTGCAAGTTTTTTCCTCCATATTGGATTTGTTTCATGGGTTTGATCTACTATTAGAAAGAACTGTAGAACTTAATTGGAAATGTCATGAAATCTCCATGGAATGTGGTTGTGAATTTAGTTAGACTTACTGCAGATTTGCTTTTTAGGTCCAGTGAAGCAACTGTGTATTCTTGGACAGAAACAACTCAGAATCTGTTCTCTTACTTGTTGGACAGATTATTTGTTATATTCAGATCCCCAGCACTTTCTCTGATGGAAATTATGCATGCTAAATCAGACAAAATGATCCTGTTAATCAGAATCAAGTAGTAAGTCATAGAGTATTACTATCTCTTGAGGTGGGTCCAGGCTTAGAAGCTCTGGGTTTCAAGGTATCTCTGTAGCTATCTAGCTACTTGCTTGAGTGTCCATAAACTTGTACCTCAGAAAAGGGATTATCATAAAATCATCAAATACAGGCTCATGATCAGCTTCTTGAGGTAGGTCCAAAGAAGGACCCAAACCTCTATCACCAGATGAAGCGAATGACAGATCTATGCCTGTGGCCATGGGTATTCTGGTGTGATGGTTAGAAAACAAACCTCATGAATTGTTAGTCATAGTAACAATACAGATTTTCTGCAACATCACAAAACGGTCACAGACAGAGGGCTTGCAGATCCCTTGCCTGCTGAGAGAATGTAGAAACCTCTTGTTCTCTAGATAGGGTTTATTATTATTATTACCAGTTGAATTACCATAATTCTACTCTTGACAAAGTATATTCATTATAAGTGAAATTTTTGTTCAGATCTTGTAGTTCATGCCTGAAAGCAAAGATATTAGAATTAATGAGCATTTTTGCTGATGAGAAGGAAAATCACTGAAGGGTGATTGGACCTTAGCCTTTTAATGGGTCTGATATTCTCTTTTATTAGGTCTGACAAGGGTGTTATCTGGCTCCCTTTACACCCTTTACACTGTGTGCTGTGGTTTAAGAGAACTCTTTGTACCATATGAGTCTAGCATTTCTTTCCTAGTAATATGGCCTAGCAAGGCCAAAAACACCGTAAACCGAGCTCCACCTCACTGAATGAGACTGGCATAGGGAGGGTGACAATGAAAACTTTGTTAGCAGGTGGTAGGAAGGCCTTTGCTGGGTTTATTAAAATGTCAATGTAATTTGATTCTGTGTTTCCTTTTACACAGTTGGCAGGCAACAGGATTTATAAAGAGAGGACCACTCAGGGAACCAGGTGACAGTGCTGAAGGATGTGGCTGCTGCCAAGCCCTGAAGACAACAGTGGTATGATGTTGATGATCCAGGGAGTGTGGTCATAGACACATTTTCCAGGAGGTTCAAACAAAGGTGGATGTGTCCTGGAACCGGATGGGGCATAGAATTTCAGGCTGAATCAAAGGAAACATAACAAGATGCCTCCAGGGCCTTATGTGATTGGGTAATCTTACTAATGTGTTGGGAAGAATTTTCTTACTGAGAACAGGCATTCATTGTTTTATACCCTAAGGGCATGGGATTATAGGAATCAGGGAGAAGAATGGAGGCATGAGTGCTAGCTAGCAGTGCCACTATTTCATAGGCATCACATTGAAACAAGCAGGGTGTGGGCTGGAGAAGGTGTATTTCACCATGTGTGGGGTAGGATAGCTGCCATATTTCTATGAGATGGACGCAGATATGAATATGAATCTAGCTGCTCTTGTGAACTGTTTTAATTCCCATTGCTTCAGATTGCAAATGTAATGGGCATTGTTTCTTACTATAACTTGTTCCCTAGCTCACCCTATACCCACTGAGTGCCCTACAATTCTATGCCCGCCTTATCATGACACCAAGGGAATCTCAATGTCAGAGGAAATGGCATGTTAGTACCTGTAGCTCATCGTGGAATGTGATATGTTGAGGTTGGTAAAGGTACTATAAGGAACACAGAAGAGTGATTAGTTATGGCAGGAGGATCAGTTATAGTGTCACAGAAGACACATCAATTTCAGCTTGGTTGTGAAAGATGAGAATGATGTTACCAAGAGAGGATAAAGGAAGGATATTCCAAGTAGAGGCAGAGACACATGTAAAGCCACCAAGTGGTGAATGTCTATTTGGGAAATAGTGAGCTGAACAGCATGGTGATGGCAAAGGTGCCTAACCAAGAGCAACCATGATTGTCAACAGTAATCAAGCATTTATTATATGCTAAGAACTTTTAAGCTCTTCATGCATATTAATTCATTTAATCCTTAAAACAATCCCCTGAGTAGTAACTAATATTATCTCCATTTTACAGAGTCAGACATAGAGGCTTAGAGATGTTAAGGGACTCTCTCGAGGTTGTAACTAGCAGTGGCCTAGAGCCAGGATTAGAAAGACACATCCTTCATCTGATTGGCCAGATAGACAAAAAGGATAGAACATAATACTGCAAGCTTTGGGCTTATTCTTTATCTCTGTCCTTCCCAGAATCTTCCATTTAGTGGTACCAAACATGAAACATTTGGATACAGGAAGAATATTCTTGAATATTGTGTGTTTGATTTGTCTTATCTTTACAAATTATTGAGTAGTATCAAAATTTCTCCTATAATTCAGTATACTTGAACATGTGTATAGTGTCTGAGTGGAAAGCATATAGAAGTTAGGAGGGTTTGGACTAATTTTATTTAATGGGACAATTGTCAGTCAAATAAAAAAAAAATGTTCTAGACCAGGGATTCTAGAGTGGGGCTACTTGACCAGCATCAAGGACACCTGGAAGATGGATGGTAAGTCCCCAAACAGACTGACTGAATCAGAAACTCTAGAGCTCTGGGCCCATCAGTCTGTACACTAACAGATATCTCATGGGCTAGATAGAATAATTTTAAGATGAAAAGAGAGTTGCTTTAATTTAAGTCCTAGAAAGGTAATTCTAGTAGTGTTGACTGAAAGTTTGAGATATTGGAAATGGCTACTAACATAAGCATGGCAAGAGCTGAATAGGTTCGTGGTCAAGTAAAGGAAGTAGGAGTCTGAAATACTGGAGAGGGGGCAGATGCAGGTGTGGCAAAGAAGATTCCAGTTTGTAGAGCTACTGGTACACTGTGGGCCTAAGAGTCAAATGTGTGGCAGTGGGAACCTTTAGTAAATGATTCCAAACAACTTGAAACATATAAAGAATATTCAAGGTTAGCAGGCAGCTAGAAATTCAGACTTTTTTCCTTTTGGTTTTTTGAGACAGGGTGATGGGAGATGTCATTCTGTAAATATGTTTCTCTTATTGGTTAATGAATAAAGCACTGTTGGCCAATAGGAAAGGAAGATAGGTGGGACGAGGAGACTAGGAGAAGAGAGGAAGTAGTAGGGAGGAGATTCAAGATGGAGGACTGAGAGAGAAGAATGCTGGGGCCTCTCTCCGGTAAGGTGAGACCACGTGGAAATACTTAGATTAATAGAAATGGGTTAATATTTAAGACAGAGCTAGCTGATAAGAAACTAGTAACTGGCTAACAGCATTATATCTAATACAGTCTCAGTGTGTTATTTGGGGCTGGCATGGCAGAGGGACAAGACCAGAGGGAATAACTACTCATAACAACGGGGTTTCTCTGTGTTGCTTTGGAACCTGTCCTGGAACTAGCTCTGTGTACCAAGTTGGCCTTGAACTCACAGAGCTCCTCCGGCCTCTGCCTCCCCAGTGCTGGGATTAAAGGTGTGCACTACCAACTCCCGGCTGAAATTCAGAGATTTAAAATCCAGAGGAGGAATAGACTTGTACAATCCACCCAAAGATCCATATACTACTTAAGACTGATCCCTAGTAAAATGAATATGAAAAATGATAAATTGGAGGTTGTGTAATAGCTGTGTGGGTAAGAGTGCTTTCTCTGTAAGTAGGAGGACTTGAGTTCGAATCCCCAGTGCTCATGTCAAAAGCCAGGATCAGGAGGTGTAGACCAGAGGATCCCAAGACTTCATGAGCTGGCCGTGCCAGCTCTGATATTATGTTTCCTATTCATTGAGGGCTCTTGCCTCAAGGAAAGGAGTCAGTGAGTGATAAATGAAGATACCTGATATTGTGCTTTTGCCTCCATGTGAATACACAGAGACAGATGCATCTATGCACACACATATAACACATCTATCCATATGTGAAAAATTGTGGAGTTTCTAATAGCTAGGACCTTGAGGGCAATAATTAGGCTATATGGCACTGCCCTCAGGAGGGATTAATGCCCTTTCCTCAGGGGCATGCCATATCTCCAGGATCTAGGTTAATTATTAAAAAGGAGATTGTTAGAAAGTGAGGCTGCACTGCACTGTTGGCTTTTTCTTAATCTTCCACTTGTCCTTTTCACACACATCCCTGCTTTGTGATGTTATCCATGCATCATAATATGACTGGGAGCTCCAGATTTTTTTGTCTCCAAACTCATGAGCCAAATATATTATTTTCCTTATAAAACACCCAGTATCAGGGCTTTTGATAAAGAAACACAGACTACTATAGTTCATAAATAAAAGTATGCCAGTAACATATATGTAGTAATGAAATATTATATATGGATACAAGAGTGAGTTCTGCTGGCCAAAGAGACAACTAAGACTAGGAACTAAAATCCAGGGATTTTTAACCATTTTGGTGTCATGGCTCCCTATGGTATCTTAAAGAAGTTGGTAAGTTCTTCAGACTCGTGTTTTTAAGTATATAGTGTAAAATACACAGCATTAAAACTAAGAATAAACTATAGTAATATATACTCATTAAATATCAAAAGCAAATTTGTGACTGTGTCTGTGTGTGTGTGTGTAGGTGTCCTATACATACATACTTCAGAAATGTATATATATCCATTAATACATCATAAAACGGCTCTACTAGTGATGTTATTCTCCTAAATTCAAAGAAGTGATTGTTGTAAATGGTAATTTGAGATGTCTGAGTTGACTGTTTTATGATATGAAAATGTTGATGATTTTGACTAATGACAAAAATTACTGGTGTCTTCCAGCTTCAGTGCTTGCATTTGCAATTTAACTGGATGCTAAATTCAATTAAATGTTAGGAAAATACACAAGTAAGCCTTTTATGAACATATGTAGACTCCTAAGTTTTATGTGCAGAGACCTTACAAGTGCATTGATTCCACTCAAGATGTGAATCTTGAGCCCATTTCTTACATGGAGATCATTTAACATTGAGAGAAGCTAGGAATAGACACAATTTTGTTTGCCTAATCAGAGACTTGTGGTTTTCTTGAACTTTCTCCAAACTTTGCTTGAAAGCTGAAATCATTGCTTGGAAGTTTCTTAGTTCTCTCTATTTCTTATTTCTCTCTGTCAGTATTTTCCCCACAGGTAGTTAAAAAAAGAAAGAAAGAAAGAAAAAAGAAAAATAAAACAAAGCAGCCAGTTGGTGTTTTGGACCTTCTGGGAACTCTATTTAGCCATTTTTCCAGTTTGTTGTACATATTTTCCATTCCATGTGACCAGAGGTGACAGTTTGAGTAAATGTCCTACCTTTTGGTCTTTCTCCAGCTTCCAAAAACATTTTTCCCATGTCTAATATACTCTTGATTATGGTTTAAACTTGAAACAAACTCCATAGGCTCATATGTATAAATACTTGGATGCTAGATGATGGTGATGGTGATACAGTTTTGGAATGTTGTAGAAACTTTAATAAGCAGAGCCTTTGCTAGAGAAAGTAGGATACTGGGAGTGGGTCTCACTTCCTGTCTGTTTTCTGCTTCCTGACTATAGACATGATGTGGTCAGCCAACTCCCACTTTTGTTGCCATGACTTCCACACCATGATGGAATGTATCCCATTGATCTGCAAGGCACTCTAAGCTTTTCCTATCTTAGGTTGCTCCTTGCCATGGTTTTGATACTAAGGAGAAGGAAAGCCATATACTCTTCAAAGTCATTTTTAGAGTTCGTATTTTTTGTGGCTCTATTCATTTCCACCATTAGTATTGTGTTTCCAGGCACAATAATAACTTCAAATTTCATTAGCTTAGATTGGCAAATAATTATGTTCCCTAGTATTGTCCATCAGGATGTTGAGGAAGTATCAAGAGTATACATTCTTGTGCCCATCCATGTCAAGTCAGTAATCCTTCCTGTGTTGTTTAGCTGGAAGAGACTGGGCTAGAGGATCTAAAAGAAACTTAAAGCAAGCTGCTTGGTAGGGTAGAGTAGTTGATATTAGAAACAGATTTTCCACATCTCCTAACAAAGATGACACTAGATTGCCATCTACTTCTGAATTTTCTTTTTATCCCTTTCTTAGGACAGAAACGGGAAATGTGTTTCCTTCACAGACAGGGAGTCATCTGCCTTTCACATCCCGGGATCTGTATATGTAGCCTGAGTCATAGCTGTCAGGTTTCTCTAGTATTCCACCTCTGCTGGTTGCATTTGGGAATACTTTATAACTCTGGTACGATTTCTTGCTATGTATCTGTATGAAGGGTCAAGCCACATGATCTTAACATTTAATTTGCCAGAACTGGCTGTGGATTCTGTAACTGACTGATAAGGAGCAAAGTTCTCACACTCAGCTTTGCCTCTTACAACTGGGGTTGCCCACTGTCCCAGTGTCTGTTGCTGTGATAAACACATACAGTTTCAGGAGGAAGCCGTTTATTTGCCTTATATTTCCATGTCACAGTTTATCATTGGGGCAAGCCAGAGCTAGATCAGAGGCAAGAACAGCAGAGGAAACTATTTACTGGCTTGCACTCCATGCTTGCTCTTCTTGCTTCCTGAATACAGCCCAGGCTCACTTGTCCAGGCTCACCTGATCACAGTGGAATGGGTCCTTGTTAGTATTCAGGCATCTGCACTGGCCTATCCTTGGGGTTCTGACAGGATATGCCCTCAGCTGCAGCCACTAAGAGCACCACCAGTGCACATTCACTATGTTCTCTTTTAAAAGGGCCCTGCCAACCTCCCATCCTCCTCTCTCTCTCTTCCTCTCTCTGTCTCTCTCTTTCTCTCTCTCTCCCTCCCTTCTTCCCTCAGTTACTCATTCTTTCCCTGTTTCCCTCTCTCTCTCTTGCTGTGTCTCTCTCTTCTTTCCTCTCTTCTGCTGCTCCTGTCCCTGCAGGTTGGTCTCCTCCTCTCCTTTCCCCCTTTTATGACTCCTTTCCTTAATTAAAAAACAACAAACAAACAAACAAAAAATAAAAACAAAAAAATCTGCTTGCTTGAGAGGTTTGGTGTCTTTCTCTCACAGGCCACTTTTCTTAAATTGTAACAGCCCTCCCACATCCATCATTCATCAAGAAAATCCCTACCCATTAAACATGTCCTCAGGTCAGTTTGATGGATATAATTCCTTTAATTGAGGTTCCTCTTCCCAGGACACTCTAGTTTGTGTCAAGTTGACAAAAACAAAGGCACATACTCAAGAAGGACTTAATATTACCCATTCTACAAATAGTAGAGTTTTTGTAAAGATTTGTTTTATTTTTAGTTATGCATGTTTGGATGTGTCTGTGTGTAATTGCAACTGACTGAGGGCACCCACAGAGTCTCAGATCCTCTGGAGCTGGGGAAGTTGAGAGCCACCCATGGAGGTGTTGGGAATGAAACCAAGGTCCCTTACAAGAACAGCACATGGTCTTACCTGCTGAACTATCACTTCAGTCCCCAGATAATGTTTAGAATAGTATTTTAAAAACTCACTATCAGTGGTGCCCAGTATGTAGTAGTATTTAGACTGTGTGCTAAACTATAAAATTCCGAAAGCCTTCTTCATTCAGTTACACCTTTGGCCTCTTCCTTAGCATCTGTACTGAGTTTCATTTTTTGGTTAATTTTACCTCTGTCCATTTTTATAAGATTGCAGCCTATTGTCTTATGTCATCACACAGAATACAGGGACTAGTTTCAAAAATAAAATAGTGATGGAAGCACATCAACAATATTTCCCTGGGAAAGATGTATTTTGGTGAAATAGTTTGTTTTATTTATTTATTTATTTATTTATTTATTTATTTGTTTGTTTCAAAATAATATGACGAGCAAGGATTGGGGGAAGGCATCAGAGGAATGAAAAAAGGCACAAGATGTTATCTTAAGCAAAATGAACGCGAGAAACAAACTACAAAGCAAATGCCGTATACAGTTATTGACCAAAAAAAGAGAGAGGCTGGGGTTTGGAAAACAAATATTTTTCAACACAGACACATACAGAGCCAGAAGGCATTTTAATGTTTTGTGTTTTTATATCATCTATGCCAACAGAATTTATGATCAGAACATTTCTTTATGATTTTTGAAATTAATAATACAAAAAAGGAGCTTGGCATATGAAGTAAGAATTTTATTTTTCACAATGGACCCAGCAATGGCACAGAATGCCCCCACCAGCAGAGAGGAAATTGAGACTCAGAGGGCTTTGCATTTATATTTCTGTCCTTTTCTAAGGGAATAACACACAATATTTTGGAAGTCCAAGTAAGCAAATGACTGTGGCCCATCTAAGAGTTTAAATGGTCAAGGTCAAGGTGCCTAGATTCTGATGAACAAGCTACTCACCAGCCATTGAACCATTTTCAAATCAGAATAATTTATCTCCTCAAGTGAAGTGCTTTCCACTACTGGTACCGGAAATTGTATTGAATGTGTAGGTTGCTTATATGCTAGGTCAGTTACCCAGAGCAGGCCTCATTGGAAAGTGTAGATGGAGAGACAGAAGCTTAAAGAGCTTATTGAAGAAGAGACAGAGAATATATACATTATGACTTTTGTTCTGATAGTCTTTCAGTGTCCTCATACTATCTCTCATGGTAAGCAGTAGAGGCCAATAGATAGGGGTAGTAGGCAAACCACCTTGAGTCCACAGTCACTTGTGGTGATACTGGGATTGAAGAGACAGGGTAAAATCCCCACACTGGCAAAATTAAAATATAAATTACAAATATTCATAATTAAAAGCTTAGATTTTATAAAAATCTACTATTAAGAAATAGAAATAAAAGACTGGGAGAAAAATATTGGCAAATATAAAGCACTGCTATCCAGAATACATAAATTACTTTGAAAACTAAGTAAGAAAAGCAATCAACCCAGTTAAGCATGAAAAAATATTTGAACAGATACTTTATCAAAAATATTGATGGCAAATGAAGCCATAGTAGCTTGCTCATCCTCATTAGTTAGAAAAATGTAAATTCAAACCACAATGAGATCCACATTAAGTCTGTGGCCATACCATCCTGAACTTTCCCTATCTCTGATATTGGGTACTAAGCAGGACTGGGCCTAGTTAGTACTTGGATGAGAGATCCACATCAAACAGATGGTCCATAATGCAGGCAGCCAAGTGCCGATGCATGTGTAGAGCAACAAGAATTCTTGTGCATTTTTGGAATGTAGTCTAGGTAGATGTTTTGAAAACCAGTGTCGTGCTGTCTCGTATTTTCCCCAAGAGAAGTGAAAACTTTTTGTCACATACAAAACTGTTTACACATGTATGTAGATACTTTAGTCACAATAGGTCTGAACTGTAACAATTTAAATGGACTTTTAAATGGGGAATCCACCTATAGCACAGCCATGTAAGTGGATGATATATGGCCATAAAAGGGATTAAATTATTGACACAAACCACATCCTAGGTTAAAGGCAAATGTGTTATAACAACTGAAGGGAACCACACTTAAAGGGCTACATTATGAACAAAAGGGAAGTATATATGGAGGTACACAGGCACAGACACACACACACACACACACACACACACACACATACACACATACACACATACATACACACATGCATAAGTCAGTTTCTAGGGAAAGAAACATGTGGGATCTGATTGGAACAAAAGTCAATATCCAGTGTAAAACTATGCCAAACTATGAGAAAATGCCAATTATCTCACATCAGCTACAAACTTAATTTTGCTACTTAAAATGCTGAGTACTCATAAGAAAGAAACTCAGGAGACTTCTGGAACAAAGTCCACATTGAACTTAAAACCTATATACTAATGATAATCACCATCAAAAAATTGGATAAGTGGTTTAAATAGCTAAATATGATAATATCAGTTAAAATAAAATGACTTACATTGCCTTTATTGGGCTGAGGATAAAACTCAGTAGCCTGTGTGAGAATTGATTACCACAAAACAAAAAGAAGAAAAAGTGAAGCTTTTGATTAATAATTTATTTTACCACACAGAAATAATCTGAATAACCAAGTATCCAGGATGCAAGGTTCCAACTATTTGTTCAGCAAAGATAAATAAAGATAAAAAGAAACAGAAACAAAGATCACTAATTGGAACCACTATTCCTCAGTGAAAAGTACTGATATTTTCTGAGTTCTTGAATACCAAGTCAACGTTCCTTCCTAGGCCTGTGTGCCTAGGAATATTGCCTAATTCCCTCAAGTATTTGATATTTATGTTTCACAGTGTACCAACCTGGTAGGCTTGATTGCAATCCACACTATTGCTGTAGCAGCCCTCATAGCTCTTTTCTCCTTGTTGATTCTTGAAACCTACCTTGCTGTCTTTGACTATAATCTCTGCTCTCCATTTGAAAATATAAATACTTAAGCTGCTTTCACAGTTTCTCACAGTTTCTCCATGGTAAAGACCAATGCTTTGTATCATATTTTTAAAAAATGAACAAGGAGAGCCAGAGAAATGTCAATGAAAGTAAACTTAGAGTACCCTACCCATCCTTATACAACCTGGATGTCACTCCAAGAAAGTCAGACAGTGTTGATTCTCAGCCACATACATTAGCATGACTGGGGACCTTGGATAAGCTTGTTTCCCATGACATGTTCCTATATGGATGAGTTTACATGAACCTTTATAGTTACTAAGCAAAAGAAAGCCATAAATCAAGGTACTTTCCAAGTATATTGGTGGGAACATCAAGTGGGTGGGCTATAGAAAATCCAGAAGAGGAGTTCTCTTATTGACTTGGATGTTATATGATTAGATTCTTAGCCTTGAGGTTGAGGAAGAGAGTGGTCTGTTAATTAATACATTCTAAAGATTATACCTGGTATTTGAAAAATTGTTTGGTCAGGCATAGAGGTGGGCAGAGCATCTATTAAGGGGCTAAAGGCTCTGGATAATATTAGTTCTTGATTTATGTCATTTCAGTTCTCCATAATCATGTAGTTCTAATTAGTCAACTGGCCTTGTAGAGTCTTATAGGTGCAGTTTTCACCTCCCTGACAGAAACTTTGGTTCACATACCTCTTTCCTGTCTACTAAAATGATACTAAAAACAAAAATGAAATGGTGCATGCTTTTCAGTCCTGCTGATGACATTTAAAAAAAAAGTATTATGCTGAATTTTCACTGAAATGGCCTCTTAATTTCTAAAATTATTTGAAATAGCACAATGAAAGTACATCATGAAATCTAAAAAATGTACATTTTGATTAAATAATTTTCCACTTAGGAATTTAACCAAAGGAGATAAGTTGATGGGAACAAAATATACCTGACCCACATAGACAAGAACCAGCCAAAATAGCATTAAAATAGAAAGCTAATTAAGTGTTCACCATTAAGGAACCTGGGTGATAAAGAAAAGGAAATTTGGCAGAACATACATTTCAAGGAGGCTTCTTAGCATGATATTTAGTCCCAGATTCCTGTAGCCAGCACTTACATTAAACTTATATTCCTTTCATAAAACATCCATTCACTGTATGTCGTGTGTGTGTGTGTGTGTGTGTGTGTGTGTGTGTGTGTGTGTGTGTGTGTTTAGTTTTAGTTTGATGGATTTCTTTATTATATGTTTTCTTTAACTTGGTGAGTTTCCCCTATTTTCCTCATTGATTCACTATTGTGTTTCCTGTGCCTTGAACTATATCAGGCATGTAACAGATATGAAATAAACAGTTCAGGGGTGGGGTGTGTGTGAAAAGATAGTAAGGGCTTTTTAGTGGTCTGAGTTTGAAGCCTCTGTTGTGCTGTGTACAGCCACTCCTTTACTTGATAGTATTTTTAATATTTCAGTAAGCCTTGATCTAAACCAGACATCATAATAGGTTCTGGTTCATATAACCCTGCTATAATGGAGCTCATGGTATCATGGGAAATGTGGTCACCAGGATAGCAGTCACCGGGAAGATGCAGAGGGAATGTGTATCATAGGTTGTTTACTTCCTTGTGGGATAAAAGAAGGAACTTCCTAAAGGAAATTCCTTCTATCAGAGCTATAGGGATATTGAGGAACTCACTCTAATGAGCTGTTCCAAGAGGCATCTTCAGCAACAGAGACCTTTAGCTTTCCCCAGTGGTTAGGGTGTGGTTATGCCAGTAAGCACAGAACATTAAAGAAGAGAGGCCCAAGATAACCCCAAGTGGAAAAGTCTTAGAGTTTCATCTATCCAAGGGTTATGGGAAACTATTGACAACCTCTACTCCAACCAAAAACAAACAAACAACACAGTTTTAAATGAGGGAGATGACATGATTGTATTTGGAGTTTGCACATTGGTTGCAACTGGAGTTTGCAAAGCAGGGAGGTGTGTCTGAAGGAGGCAATCCTAGACAGCAACACATTCCTGGAATGGACAACTGAAGTCCTAGGTCTAATTCCTGCTTTCTCCTGGTTTCTAGAGGTTAAAAGAGGTCTCTGTCTCCTCTGTTCCTGGTGGGTTTCAAGGAGAAGGAGCCATGCTTCACAGGGTGTGCAATTGTGTTGCTTGGTTTGTGTCACATTGCTACAAGCTATAGTGACCTGGGAAGAAGGAATATTGACTGAGAACATGCCTCTACTTCCCCACCAGATTGGCCTGTAGAAAGCCCATAGGTCAGATTCTTGTTCCATAATTGATGTAGGAGGGTTCTGACTATTGTGGAAAGTGTCACCACTGGGCAGATAGTCCTTCTTGGCCTGTGAAGGTAGACCGAGAAAGCCATAGGAAGCAAGCCAGTACACAGAAGTCTTCCATGGCCTCTGTTTAGTTCCTGCTTCTAGGTTCCTGCCTCAAGTCCCGGCCCTGTCTTCTCTCTGTAGTGAATTGTTACCTAGACATGCAAGCTAAAATAAACCCTTTCTTTGGTTGAGTAGGGTTTGGTCAGTGTTTGGGGTTTTACTTTGTTTGTTGTTTGTTTTTCCAGAGCAACAGAAACCAAATTAGGACAGAAATACTCTTTGTGTGAATAGGGTTTTGTAGTCTTCATCTGACCTAGAAAAGGGAAGAATCAAAATCTTATGACTGTATTTGCTTAGTTCTCATTTATATGCTTAACATGAAAGGAAACCAGGATATGGGGCACACAGGGCTGAGGGTGGACAATGAGGGTTGGGGGACAAATGAAAATAAACTACAATAATGCATGTATGAGGCTGTTATGATGAAACCCATTCTTTTGTTCTCAAACCTAAGAAATAATGATAAATACATAAAATAAATACAGTAAAGAAATAGAATATGAAGGTACTAGTTTGAGTAACTTTTACATTTCCCTTGATTATTTAGCTCACACCTGAAGATGGAGAGCAAGATACATATTATCATTGCTTTAACCACATAGATTAATTTATTGACAGAAACACAAATTTGTCTTGGAACAGTAAATAAATACATCCCTGTAATGTCCTACCTGTTTTCTCCTTTGAGCTCCATGAATAGAGTGACAGATGAGGTTTCCCAACAGAGCTCCCTAAAACCACTGGCTGAAGCCCCCTGCTTCTCTATTTCTAATCAATTCTTGGCCTGCTGAGGCTTGGGACCCAGTCTTTCAATTATTCAAGAATAGGAAAGCATCTGTTGCCTGATACAGGATTTGCTTTTATTCAACAGAACAAAACCACGGTTAATGCGAGCTAATACCTAGGGCTGTCAGGTTTCTAGATACACACATGTTTCTGAAAGAGGCGGCTGTTCTAGGAAGTTGATGGGTTCAAACAGCATACAGAGTATGTGGAATATGGGGGAAAAGACAGAGGAATAGGGAGTGTGATGGCTTGACTTGGAATGGGCCCTATAGGCTCACATGGCTAGAGTTGGTCTTCAGATGGAGGAATTACTTGGAAAGGAGTAAGAAGTATTGCAAAGTTGGAGGAAGTGTGTCACTGGGGAAGGCTTTGAGGTTTGAAAAGCCCACACTGTTCTAAGTAAGCTCTCTTTGCCTCATTCTTATAGACCAAAATTAAAGCTCTCTACTACTCCTCCAGTGCCGTGCCTGCCTGCCTGTTGCTATGCTCCCTACCAATGTTGTCATCAACTCACCCACTAAAACTCTTAAACTCCAATAAACTCTTTCTTCTATAAGCTGCCTTGGTAATGATATCTCATCACAACAATAGATACGTAATAAGATAGCGAATATGCCAACTTATCTTCTATTAAACTTAGGCATATGGATGTATCAGAAACCTTAGGCTGCAGCCCTTGGAAGTCTACTCACCAAGGAACAGTCCTAGGCAGAATCATGGAAACTCTCAGGTCCAACACAAATGTCAGTGCTAATCTCCCTGTGTCTAGAAAAATTGCTTCTCACAGTGGGGTACAACTTGGGAAATTGAAAAGGCAGGTTGTACAATCTTCAAGCTTCTTTTGTGCCTGGTTTGTGAATTCAGAACTAGTCTCAGGGTTTAGTAACAGCCATTGCTATGTTCTCTGCTTAGGTTGAAATCAGTCTTGTTATAATATGCCCTATTTACAGTCATCCATTCAACCCTGTATAAAGAAATATTGAGCCCTTGTTGTGTATGAGAGGGAACCCCTCAAGGAATCTCAGACAACCTGGCTTCCCATAATGTCGTCTGATTATGAAGGGCCAGGTGAGAATCTTCTTGACTTTTGCTTCCTCACTACACTCTGAAGTCTGGTAAGTTTGCATTAGCAGAGCCTTTTAATGAGCCATCTAGGAGCCATGAGACCCATTTGTTTACTCAACTCTTTATTCAACAAGCTTCCATAGAGCACAAGCCAAATAAGGGAAAGTCAAAGATGCACCAGCTTCCATAGAGCATAAGTAGAAGCCAAATAAGGGAACATCAAAGATGCACAAAGAATACACACATGGCTTCGTTGATGAGACTGGGAGGTAAAAATGGAGCTACAATGTGCAGGTTGCACAAACATGAAATTTAAGAACAAGGTCATTGAGCCCAGAGAGTCATTCATGGCAGTAAGATTTTTGCTGACAGTCAATTTCAAATTGCTGTATTACTTAATTCCATCATAGAATGTGTGTGTGTGACACAGGACACTCAGAAAATAGTAAAATTAACAGTAATCCACAGTAAAGAGATAACTAAATTTTATTAATATAACTTTAAGATAGTTAATAACTAAAAATGCTTTGATATATATGCACACATATGATATTTTTAATACCCACTATTTCATTCTTTTAGCAAAAATTGTCAAAATAATACTTTGTACTTTGCATTTTCATTTGATATTATTGACTTATTAATGTCAATTAAAAATTACTTTATAATTTTGTACCTGTAGTTCATATTTATTATAGAAACACCTATTTTTCTTTCCATGAATCCCGAGTTAATGGACTTAGGTTATTCTAAGTTTTCACTATTATATGCAACATTGTGTGTGTAAAAAATGCTTATCCTCAGCACAAATTATTAGAAGTAGGCTTTCTGGTCCAAAGGCTGTCTAAAGCAAATACTGTTATAGTGAATTTTAGTTTTCAGGCAGAATTAGGTGTGTGTGCTTGTGTGTGTGTGTGTGTGTGTGTGTGTGTGTGTATGCATGTGCATGTGTATACTGAGAGGTGTACATTTTCCTTAACTAACATTGAATGCACTATATCGCTATATTGTACATATTAGAATAATATTTCATACTCATTGTCTGATTTAATAATTGGTTAATACTTCAGCCAAACAGCTCATGTGCCATGATAGTGATATTCAAAGAAAAATCAATCCATTAACTCATTTCATTTATCAAACCCCAAAACTAGTGCTATTTGGAGGCAGAGGGGAGGCATTATCAATTTTGAAAGGAACTGTAGTATTGCAGTATTGTTTATATGAATTGTCCACAGTTCAACACTTGTCATTTTAAACACAATTAGAGTAGGTATTCAACAGGAACCTCTGATATCTGTTGTATCAGAGTTCACTACACTTGCATCCCTGTATCAACTGATGTTTTCCTGATTTGCCTATATAGTCCCAATCTGTCCCTGTGGTCTGGAAAGGATTACTGAGACTATACCTTTTCATTCCCAGGACTGCCCCACTTGGGCAATAATTGATTTTGAGAAAATGTTCTACAGATTAGACAGGAATTGGGCTGAAAGACTGACAACTGCTACCAAAATTTTATACCTTGGAGTGGGTCATCTTGGCTTTTGATTATCTACAACAGCACCCTCCCGGCCATGTGACCATCTCACTTACCCAAGTAATAGCTGAGAATCAGAGGAGAGTAGAAATGTCGTATGTTGTTATTTTTGAGACAGGAGTCTCACTAGGTAGCACTGGCTAACTAGCTTAGAACTTGTTATGTACACCCAGCTGACCTTGAATTCAGAGAGATCTGCCTGTCTCTGCTTCCCCAGTGCTTGGATTAAAGGCATGTGCCACCACACCCAGCAACTACTATCCTCTGAGAGTAATAAAACTTTTACCCCATCCAATAGGAAAACTTTTCACTGAAAGTCAATCTAGTGTTGTTTTTAGAACAGACACTTAGGCCCTCCAGCTTTACCGTGTTATTTCCCACCTACAGGGATTATAAGGATGTGTTAGAAGAGAGACCCCGTGCTTAAAGAAAACACCTTGGCATCCATAAGAAGGGATGGCGTCAGTCTGGAGAATCAAGACTCTTTAAAGCAAATGCAGGAGCTGCTAGTGAAGGTGAAAATAATGGATGGAGAAAGAGTTAGTGGAAAGGATAGCAATAGCAGTTCATAATAATGATGGGGATTCATTAAGAAAGTATTTTAGTGCATTTTGTGGGTTGTGTTTCCTTAAAGGCAGAACACAGTGAACATTTTAGATGAGACCTCAGTCCAAAATATTTCTTGTTGCTCAAATTAGATTTACAAAAAGCTAAGCCTTGAGCGAGCTAAGCACCCTGATTGTATAGAATGACTTAACCTTCTAAGAGTCATGGGCAGCTAAGAATTTAATATTTAAGGGAAGGCATTTAAGTTGTATTTCCTGCCCTCAATGACTGCAAATTCTTGTTGGTAATATAAGGTTTCAACCTTTCTAGATGTCTTTGCATTTTAATAAAGGACTTTAAAAGACTAAAATGCCTTTTAATCCCAAAGGAGTCAGGTTTCCATAATAAAATTCTAGGCAGTAAGAATACAGGAGAAAAGTTTGGGGGCCAAAGGATTTTTCTGATTATCTAAGAGGAGCTGTTGGTTTTCTTTCATCTGAACATGCATCTGAAAACTAGATTGTCTCCACAGTTGCTTATGTTCTTTGGCGTCATGACCCACCACCTCGGAGGGACCTGATGGACTTCAATTGGACCCATAAGGCACAGGGCAGAGTGAGTCAAACAAGCTCATGGCCAAGCAGAAAGCTAAGGAGTCCCCTGAGTAACTGGGCCTACTACTCAGTACTAATCAGAAACAAAATTATAGATCATTTAAGTGACAAGTGGTCCCAAGCTCTCAGAGTCAAGACCTTTGGGGTTCTGAGAATTCTGGCTGAATATCCAGCAGACCTCTTCTCATTAATTCTACTCATGACCATGTTTAAAGTGTAATGAAAACTCAATGCAAAGGGATTGGAAGGTTTTCTCCCAATTCAATGGCTTTCTCCCAAAGTGCACAGCCCTAGGACAGAGGACGTGAGTTCTGGAAGCAGAGATGGACACGACAACCTCCATGGCATTGATGCTCACTTCATTAGTTTCCTGGCAGGAGAAAGGCAAAGAGGAAAACAAGACACCCTCACTTAGAGGATCAAGCCAAAGCCTTGGCCCAAATGCCCACCCTTCAGTGAGATTACTCAACTCTGCTGAAAGATAGTAAGTATGTCATGTGTTCTCACCAGCAGTTCAGTTCAACTTTTCTTACTGAGAGGCTTAGTATGTCTTCCACAAATCCTCTTCCTTAGTACTAACTTTCTTTCAGGGAATTAGATTCTGGGTCTCTGACATTCAAGCCAAAAGAACAGCCATTTTGATTTAACTGTCCTCCCTCTGTTGACTTCAGGTCTATGTGTTTTAGTGTTTCTTTATTACTCACTTCTTCTGGAGAACAAAGGCCCACAGAATGCAAGTAGCTGACTCTGCTATACAGAAACCAAATGAAGCCCATTATCTCCTGCCTTGAGCTGAGACAAAGAGTGCATGCTTACTGTACATGACCTCAGAGCTAGAGGAACCTTTATCCAAAGCAGTATCCAGTTTCTGTATTTGATGTGTGTAATTATATCATTAGGTTTAGGCCTCTGTGGCTTGTGTGGATTTGTCTCATGTGTCAGCTATCATATACCCCCTCACTGCTGATAGAAGATGTGTCAAAGGAAGACATTTAGGACACTGGTCAGTTCAGAAACGGACATAACACAAATGGAACAGAAGGTAGAAAGACCAATTTCCCACTTCATGCTTGATCTATGGAGACTGTTCTGTGTGGAATCCACCCCCTTACCTCACATATCACATTCTACTCCCATCACTCACAGTCCACTCCCGTCATCATCCCCATCTCCCAGAGTGGGATTGGTATGGCTGCTGATTTTGGTATAGCTCATGCCACCTAACCACAAAGTCTTATTTTAACATCTAAAAATGCTCATATATTCTACTGTACCCTGAAAAAGTTAACATCAAATTATGGTAGTTTCATGTAATCTAGGGCTTTAGAAGTCTGTTGGTATATGAAGTGTACTGGCTAGTTTTACGTCAACTTGACACAGGCTAGAGTCATCAGAGAGAAGAGAGACTCAGCTGAGAAAATGCCTCTATAAGATACATTGTAGGCAAGCCTGTAGGGAATTTTCTTAATTAGTGATTGATGGAAGAGGGCCCAGCCCATTGTGGGTAGCCCTGGTATTTTTAAGAAAGTAGGCCAAGAAAGCCAGGGAAAGCAAGCCAGTAAGCAGAACCCCTCCATGGCCTCTGCATCAGCTCTTGCCTCCAGGTTTCTACTTTGTTTGAGGTTCCTGTCTTGACTTCTTTTGGTGATGGACTGTTACGTAGAACTGTGAGTAAAATAAACCCTTCCATCCACCCACAATTTTCTTCTAAGAAGTCAAGAAACAGAGGGGATAGGGTCTGAGCCCACAGTGCAAGCTCCAGAAATTAGTTTCTAAGGAGACATTGAGCAACATCCCTAGACCTGAGACAACTCTCCTTGGCATTTTAGGTGCATGGGAGCTTGTGGAATCCTTGGAATAATTGAAAAATATTTAGATTCCTTGCTTGGCACCAAGAGGAAGCAGGGATTACTGTCTCTAGGGAAATACCAAATGAGCTCTCAGCCATGGAACAGGACACAAGGGCTCAGGACATATGTGTACATACAGGCATGCACATACATTCAGAGACGGTGGGGGGTGAGACAGCAAAGACAGAGAAAGAGACACACAGAGGCAAACACAGACAGACAGACACAGACAGAATGATGCACAGAGACAGACACTGACACACACACACACACACACAACACACACACACACACACACAAGGGGTGAGGAGGCCAAGGAGGCAGTCAGAGAGACAAAGAAAGAACACACACACTTGATTGCAAAGGAGTAAGGACAGCCTGAAGGAAAATTCTGCACGTGATGTTTTTGAGCAGGTGAATTTAAATTTTACATAAAACAAAGATTAGGAGGGAGGAATCAGTGACAAGTAAAACCTGGTATCACTGGGTTTCCCCAAGGCTGGGTTGTTCAGTGAGTTGGTCTAGCTAGTTCTCAGTGGCTTCCTATGACATCTGCCTGTTCTCCCAAGGTGTGAGCCAGTTTAACCCACCCCTCTGTGTAGCTCATTTCACATCATCTACACTTTCCAATAAGCTTTTACTCTATTAGATTGCTTCCTGGAAGAGCCAAATATTAAAAATCACCGGTCAGTTGGTTCTTTATTCTGTTAGTCACCAAACTGATTTTTTAAGCTCAGAACCAATAAAGCTGTGATGGTGAAGAACAGATATAGATTTCTCTTTCCCACATACTCATATATAATAATAATAAAACTTTATTAAACAAGAGACATGTTGTTTCAGGGAATTTTTCTTTCTCTTCTCTAGTGCCCTGAGGATAAAATATACAATCTTATTAACTTCCTTGAAGAAATACTCCATTCCCTTGGTGCAAATGCTGAGCATTCATCTTCCTGGACCTGGAAAATGAGACAGGACCTTGACAGGGAGGTGTGTGGGTCATGGTTCTATCTAGGGAAATCTCTGGAAGCCAGTGTGATTAGGAGGGTCTCTGGGAATCTGAGGAGAGCCGTAGAAGCACTCTGGACTAGCTGTTCCTGGATATCACTGGTGAAAGAAAAAGACAAGAGTCTTAAGAGCAAGTCAGCATGGTGTGGCATGCTGGGTATGAAGGAGATGCCATTTAGTCTCCCACCCAGTCAACAGAAGAGGGGGTGGGGGTTTGGACAGCAGCTGCTGCTTTCCCAGAATCACACAGAATCAATAGTGGCATAGCAAACAGAAGGCTGGCACTCTGTTCTGAGCCGCCTCATTTTCTGAGTCCCACTCAACAGAGGCAGATTGATCTCAAATCCCGGAAATACATCTGTGATGGTAATAACATGGGCTCAGCATCCCCCAAGGCATCAGCAGCCAGGCTGCCTCCTGCATGGCTGCCCCCAGCAAAACTAGTCCTGCTACTCTTGAAGCCAGAGAGGCAGTAGGCATGAGCAAACATAGGCTGAATGAATAAATGATCTCTGAGATCAGGTGGAGATGGAGATTAGATCACAATATCAGGATAACAAACCAGCCTAAAAAAACATCAGTAGCAGAATGTATAATGTAAACATGGTATGCAAACATGATGGAGATTTGTTTAGCTGTAATGAGGAAAAATTGTCTCATTTACAGGAAAATGGGTAGAACAGGAGATGATCATGTTAAGTGAAACAAGACACACTCAGACAGGCAAATATTGCATATTTTCTCTCATATGTATTTAAATATATGGACATATTTATATAGGTATATACATGTGTTAATATATATTATGTTTTTGACATGAAGATGGCTATAAGAATGGAGAAATAAGAGTAAGGGAAAAGAAAAGGATAAAATGTGTTTTTCCTCATGAAGCAAGCTGACCCTATTTTCTAGAGTTAGAGCCTTGAAAAAGGTTAAAGACAAAGGTATAAGCTGGCACCAAGGGTGTCCTGACTGGGCTAGCTCATGGTCCACCACCAAAGGTGGTGGGTCCATAGGCAGAGGGCTAGAGTTACACCTGGCATGGGGAGGAGGCAGAGGGACCAAGATGGAGGAGGTAACAACTAAAAAGCAGCATGTAGGTCTCAACTCCTCCCCAGCCTTGTGATAAAGGAGCAGGCTTGCATAGCAGTGAGTGGCCCACACATCTTCATACGATTGCATAAGGATTCAGAGTGTCCCTTGGAAGTCAAGGTATGATGCAAGTTGAGTATGTCTCCTTAAGCCCAGGCTTTGAAAGCTTAATTCCCAACTTGTGTTTGGCAACACTTTTGGAGTAATACAATTAAATGGGATCCTAAGCATGGACCCTAGTCTTCTAGGGACAGTGTCCTTGTAAGAGGAGAGGCACCAGAGTGTTCTGACCACTCAATGCCCTGAAGATGTCACATGAGGATCAAGAAGGGTCTGTAAACCAGCAGGAATAAAAGCCTCACTGAAAGTCAACCCTGCTGATACCTTCACCTTGGTCTCTGCATCCTCCAAGAAGGGTGAAAAAATGTGTTTCTGTAGTTTGACATAGTCTGTGACACTTCTGATGACAGTCCTAGATGATTAGCACATGGCTGGCAGTGAGGGCCAGAATCTCGTAAGGAAATTCTAGAAGGAGGCAGGGCCATGGCTCTCCATTTTTGCCACTTGCTGTAATGTAATGGAGCAGTAGTCTTTGCTTAGAGAGTCTCAGTAGAATTGAATAGCCATGTGTTCTCCTATCTCTGCTATGTTACCTTTTAGCCTCTGCTGGAGCCCTAGACATAAGGAATGCAGTTCCTTTCATTAACTAGAGCCCTTCCAGGAAAATAGGAATGGATGACATGAGCTCTGAAGGCCATTGTAGTTATAAGTCTCTAGCCCAGGTATATCATTGGAAATGCTAACAAACACATGGATTTATCATGAAGGATGTAGTACTACATTTTTCTGGCAGGATTAGAAATCTTTTCATTGTATATAAAGGGAACAACAGTGGAGTCATTACAACAAGCATTTATAAATGCATTTCAGATTGTTTAGTTGTGTTGTTTCTTGCTTAGTAAATCCTAATGATGTGAATGTCAAATGCATATTATTTTCAGAAAAAAGTTCTCTAGACATTTGTATGGCACATGCTTCTAATACACAATAAATAATTGCAGTGGCCTGGGCACCTGCCTACACCCCCTTTTCTCCATCCATTAGAGTGGCTTTGTAGGCACCCTTTGTACATCCCTCTGCATCCTCTCTGGCAGTATCATTTCAGCTCTGGATGCTGGATACATCTTCCACCCTGAGCCTCCCTGTCCTCTAAGGTTTTCTGTAGATCCTATTTAAGATCAACCACCAAGTGTTCTCCAGGCAATTATTGTGCACTTAGCTTTGTGCTTTTCTGAACAGTGAGATAGAAACTGAAAATACCTTGAGTTTACTTCTAACTTGAGAGGTGGGGGAGGTTGCGTGGACATCTATCCCCTGTGACCTCAGATATTACTTCTTCTGTGATGAGTACACAATGGTGGTCCTGTTCATTCCATTTCCTCACATCACAAGGATAGGCTCAATTTCTTGGTCCTCCTTCTCTGAAAATGTAGCCTACCTATTGGTAGGAACATGTGACAATAAAAAATGAATGAGAACCATGTATAGCTTCCAATCTTGTCTCATGAAACCTTCAGCTCTTTTCTTAGCTTCTAGTGGTAGGAAAAGAGTAGAAAGTATAAAATGAACAAGTATAAAATGCTGGGGCCTTTGGAGATAGTGGGATCCATTACATATGTGGAGCTTGGATCTTTATTAACAGTGTGGTACAGAGGCTCTGACTAGCCACATAGAACTCAGGTAAGAGTAAGAAACTTGCAGTTTGTTAAATCATAAAATTAAGGATGTTTTGTTCTGGTAATTAGCTTGTACATTATTGGATGTCTAAGTTGGAAACAAGAGCTTTTCACCCTCTACATTGAAGGCATCCTGAGATGGGAAACTTTTGAGTATTACAAGTCCAGTTTTCTAATTTCATAGAGCTCTGGGTGCAAGCTGTTTAGTCCATTTTCAGAGCCTGCCTGTGATATGTGTCCTCTCCAACATCCACAGGCTATGCTGGTAGCTTCAAGGGCTGCAGAGAGTCTATGGGCTAACCTCACTCTTGATAGTTCCACAGTGGAGGCAGTTTTCCAAAACAGAGGGATAGCTAAGACTTGCTGCAGAGAGTTGTGTTTTCCTTCTTATTTCAGTAGGACATTATTGTGATTTCTTATTGTGACTCCATCCTCTTAGTAAATCCTCCCTCAAACCTCCTTCAAAAAATTGTAGCAGCTTTTGAGTTGGATTTACTCAGGTTGAGGACAGTGAGTTTGTCAAGAGAGGCTTTGAAGATGGCTTCTGGTACACTTTGCAAAACTTGTTGGGTTACCCAGAGCCAGCTTTCCGGTGTTCAGAGATGGAATCCTAAACCTATGGGTACTTGGTGGCAGACAGGTTAGCCAGGCCCATAGTTAGGGGCCCAAAACTCTTGATATGTGTTCTTACTTAATTGAGAGATTCCAAAATACAAAAAGTCATTGCATTCTTAATTATACCCCTGCTTAGCTTCTTCCCCAGCCGGGGCCTTGGCAACACTTGCCTTGGTATAAATCACCTTCTATAACTGCAGGGCTTCGGGGATCATTTTGGAAAACTACGATGTTAATGCATCAGGTTTTGTTCCTCCTGGGATTTGGGAATCTCTCTTTGAAATCTAGGTAATGCTAAGGAACTAGTTGGGGCTCCTGGCCCTCTTGACTTACCCTTTTCCTGCCAGGGATCTCACTCATGAAATCAGCCACATGTGCACCCTCCTGCCAGATCTAGCCACAGACTTTCATCACAGCTGGTTCTGTTCAGAGGCATCTGACTATACTCCCCTTCTCTTCTCTCCTATTCTTTTGTCAATTTCTAGCTAGACCCAGGAGTGCTTTGTACATTCAGGCCCTGAGTAAATATTTGTGGTTATTTTGATGTCAATTGCATTTGATATTGTTTCCAATGGAACCTGACCAGAAGCTGTACTTTTACTGTATCCTCAAGCAAAGATTATGGTGAGATGCCAAGGAGAAGGTCCTGGAAGGGGACAACAGGTATATTCCATGAAGCAACTGAACTGAATTTCATTTAGTTTTGTCTCTGAGTTCCCTTCAACTTCCAGATTCACTTGTAAAGTCTCTTATGACACTATTTTACAGGGGCTATTTTAAGTGGCTTATAAATATTTACCAATTTACTATATTGCATTAGTTTTATGACCACTGCATGATAAAGAACTGAAGACTCTAGGAAGGTGAACATTTCTCTCATAGACGAAGAAAGTGGTGGGGCCACAATGCGAGGCATGGTAGCTTGCTTCTAGGGAGCATCCACTAAATCATAGGACTAATCTTTCCTTTATCAGTATGCCTGCATCTACAACTAGTCTCATCATAGACTCCTTAGAATGCCTGGTCTCCTGCTGCTTGTAAAGATAAATCTTGGTTCTCAAATGTACTTAGTTTCTACGTGGTTATCCTTAACATTCTACTCTATATATAGTTGATCAAGTTTGGACCAAAATGGCTTGATCTGTGAAGACATGTCATTTGGAACTTGGGTGAGGGAATGTCCATGAACCTACACTTTCTGATCTCTAAAATGATTATTGCACCTCCTTCATTGGATTAAAAGATGAAATTGAACAGCCACACCTAATACATTTAGAACAGTATCGGTTTACATAGTTACATGGTATGCATCTTATTTGATATCTACTATGCATTTTATTAATATTACTTTAGATTCCTCCCTCCTATTGTTGTTGGGCCATAGTTCTACTTTCCTTTCCTGATTCTGAATCCCTGCATGTTTGTCCTCATCTTGAAAACAAAGATTAGTACAATGTCTGCTGATAGTAAACACTAATTTAATAGCAATAGTGACTTGATGAGTCAAAGAAGCTAAATTAGATCATCAACCGTAATGTTTTAAAGCTTCTTCTTGTTCATCCACTGAATTTTATACAAAATACATCATGGTTCCTTGTCAATTTTAGAATAGTGCATTTCTGTGTGGTTGGAACTGACTTTACTGAAAGAAGGACTCTCTCCTAGATAAGCAAACAACCCAGTACTATCTGCAGAAAGGAGCTGGCCGACTAGATGGGGATATTAACAAGTTGTTAAAATGGATGCCTTGCAAGTCTGAGGAACTGAGTTGGAGCTCCAGAACACACAGAAAGAAAATTCAGATATTGTAGCACATGCTTGTAATCCCTGGGCTAGGCTGCCAGAGTCATAGAGATTCTCAGGGCTCACTGGTCAGCCTATCTAGGGAAATCAGTGAGCTCCAGGCTCAGCGAGAGACTCTGTTTTAGAAAAATCAAGGTGGAAGGGGCCCGCAGGATGACAGCTGAGGTTGTCCTGTCCTCCACATAGATGTACATTTATGTGCATGCACACACATATGTGCATCTGTACATACATTCACATGCACATTCATTCATACATGCATGAATAAGAATTCAAGAATCTATGACTCCCTGTCTTTATCTGTGTAAGCTTGGCTCTCCAGACTTAGCTTTGGGGGAGACACCATTTACTCCTAGTAGGATCCTAAAGATACTTCTGGGGGATTGAAAAATCATTCAAGGCCAGTATCTCATGATCACTTGAAGCACAGTGCAAAGAACCACACATAAAACCCTTTCTATTATTACTATTTGGATCCTCAGGATCATTGATTTCAGAATATTTTAAGGATCATTATGAAGTCAATAAACCTGGATACCACATGGCTATAGGTCTGCTGGCTCTTTGCCAGACAGCTGTATCTCACTTCCTCTAAAAACTGGTAGCATGCATTTCATTCCAGGTCTGCTTATATACTCTCTGTGTAGGGCAAACATCTCTGTGTCCACTCAGGGTAAAGGGGTAGGACCACCTGAAGTCTTACTCTGGTTGTCTTAACATGTTTGTTACTATTCAAGGAAGTTAGCCCCCACCCCTGGAAGGAACAGGCACACAGTTATAGAGCCCAGGCACTTCTTTTCTTCTAATAGGAAGATCAATACCAACATCCTTAGGCATCACTTCCTATCTCTGAAGCCATCAGTGGAACTCCAACCATCCATGAGAAGTATGAGGAAGAACCAGGGACAGATGTGGCTCTAGATAATTCTATATTACTACCTTCCATGCAGATCTAAAACATGCTTTGTCTGTTTTCCTATGGCATTCTGTGGAGTTGAAAAATGTTGCTTGTTTAGGTACAGGTTTGCAGTAATTAGTATTTTATCTCACACTTGCCTGGCTCCCTTAAATGAACTATCTACTGCACAGTGTCTTACTGATGAACTACCTACTGCACAGCATCCCATAGTCTTCTGAGAATGGAATGGATTTTCTTTGGGGCATATGGTTAGGTTCTGAGAAAGACAGGTGAGAGCCAAGTGCCCTTCAAGGCGATTTTGGTAGCTATTGTGCCAAGATTTTTGCTGTGTGTGACTTGTGAGTGCTATTTACATTCCCTGTACAACAATGTCTTCCCTGGACTCTTTCAAGTCTTATTAGTGTGGTATACAGTGTCAAGAACACTCATTTCCTTGCTCTATCTCAACACCCTCCCATAAGTGTCTATATCTTTACACATTTTAGTTCTGCACTGCATGCATAGTACAAATCACTGTCACTATTCATCTTTCCATCATTAGCCCTCACTGGCTTCCTCAAGGACTATGGTTGCAGTGCTGTGAGCTTTTCTGTCTATGTGACAGAACTATGTGCACGATGCCTCCTAAAGTCTACCATCAGCTCTGTCACTGTTATCTTAGGTTCCCTCCTTCCCATATCAATACTCACCCACAGAGGCTGGGGGTTTTTATAGCTATTTCACAACTATTTTAAAAACAAGTGATCTAAATTCCAGTTTGAGGACCTAAATAGTCGCCATGGTATCATCCTTCACAAAAGAAAAACAACATGTTTTTATTGTCAGCATTATCACTGGGGATATAGCCTGAAGCATTAACTCCTATGTAGGAAAATCTTCATCTTAGTGAGGGGGGAATCCCAGAGCATCAGGAGGAGAAAGTACCTGTCACCCCATTCTGCATAGACGCTCCTTCTTCCATTTGAAAACCTTTCTTTCCTGTGCTCATACACTCCCCCTCCCCCAGTCCCTAGTTTTTAGTAGGCATGACTCGTATTCTTGTCCCCATGGAGGACAAGAATTCCCTTTCTTGTCACTCTAAATGATTGAAATCATACATAAAGTAAAGATTAGCACAACTGTACCATATAAATATGACTGGAATATTTTAATGTAAAGCCAAGTCCAGAAAACTCAAGCCAAGGGGGGTGGGCAGAGAACAGAGCTCCCATCTAGCATTCAAATAAAGGCAGGTTGGTTTTTTGAGAGGGCTCTCAAAGGCTGCTGGATCCTCACAGTTTAACTCCAAAGAACAAGAGCTAAAGAACACATACCATTTCTATATTTAACTCCAAGCTTTTTTGGGTGGGATCCAAATTGTTAAGATTTTGTATTTCCTATTTTTGCATTTGGGTTCTATCTACTGAGTAATGTGTGGTTCATGACTCATAATGTCTTCTGTAATGATAGGATTGGAACACAACCTCATTAAGTATTGAAGGGAAAGTGATATATTCTTTTGGAATGAATGAATGAATGAGAGGGGGGAAGAAGGAATGAATGAATGAATGCATGCAGATATATAAGGAGGAGGAGGGCAAGGCCGTGCATGACAGCCAAAGCTTACTATATACAGTAATCTCAAATCCAAACCCACAGTCTCTCCCTGGAAGGACAATATATATGTAAATAGAGCCATCACATTTAGAATGTCAGGCCTCTGAGGTTTCCTCTGGAGCTCACAAAGGCCACTTCACATTTCTCCATGAAATTCCAAAACTTGACAGCTTTCTTAACACAGCGATGGTGTAGAATAAAAGCTTCAGAAATCATGCTGTTTGAAAAGTAAACTACTCACTGTTTGGTTCAGAGGGGGGATTCTGAATTCGAGTACTCCACAGTCATCAAAACTTGGCCTTATGACACAACAATGATTTAAAATGTAAATACAGTTTGTCAAGCATGCAGATCAAGGACCAGCCATTGCCCAGCTTAACTTTGTGGAGAGTGGGACTGAACTTGAGCTTTGTGAAAGAAAGGAACAGACTCCTGAAATTTGAGCTGTGAAAGGGGCAGACTCCTATACTCACTGGGTCATTGCCCTGATCCAGGCTTTGACGACTTGAATCTGCAGGGTTTAATGCTACAGTACCCTTGCCTCTCATCTCCCAAGGATGTCAAGGAGGCGTTACATATGCATTCCTTTAGACACATTTTTACGAAGGAACTGTGCAATAAATGCAGCTGAGTTAATAACTGAAGCAGATGGTCTTCTAAAAAAAGTACTCTGTAACCTCCATGAAGGAAAGGTTGTATGTGAACCACATCTTGCTTTTGCCTCCTACCTGTCCCTGTGTGTACAGCTGTATTTGACTTCAAGTGTGCATATGTATTTGTGTGAACATGCTATGCTTTGAGGCTCTCTATTTCTCAAAGTGTATCTGCTGTGAACTATACCAATTGCTGTTTGTCTTTTATGGACTGAAGATAATTGGGCAGGATCCCTGATGTGCACTGGTCACTACTGTCAGCATAGGCCTATTAGTCCCTTTTCTCTGCCTCCTTAAACTGTGGGCATCTGCTACCCCAGGACCTGGCAATGTGGGCTGGGGATGATGCCAGCCCCTATGGAGCCAGAGCTGTTCTGAGGTTCCCTGGCAGGAGCTGGCAGACTTTTCCTGGGGTGGGGGGAGGACTAGATGACCTCTAAGTTCCCTTCCAATCTTAAAATCCTGTGACAGATTTGGATGACATGATACTGATAACTCTCTGTATTCAAGGATCATCCTCCTCCATATACAGCTGTAAGTCTAACCTTTCTTGTGACTCTTTGCTACTTTTTCTAGAAAAAAACAGTCTCAAGAGTATGGCATCTAGATAAAAGAAGTGGCTCATCAGTTTTGATCTTGATTGATTAAAAAACAAAAAAATAAAAAACAAACAAAACCACATTGCACTATGGTATTGGTATTCATATATGTATGTGAAATTACATGTCCAAATATGACATTTTTTCATATGTAAACACTCTATAACCACATTGAAAATACCCAGAAGCCCTAAGCACGAGTAAGCCAAGGTTAATTTTTAAAGGGATATAGAAATCAGTGAAGCAAACCAAGGAAGTTGCCTATGGATGTAAGGTTCTGGAAATGATTTTCTGAAATTTAATTCAATGAATATATATTGAAGGTTGGGGGACTATGCTGGGATGGACTTTTTCATATAAAAAGAGTCCAGTTTCATTTCAGAGACTGATGGAACACAGCTGTTTTTATAGGGATGGATCAGTGCAAGAATAGATAGTCACATTTATTACCAAGGGCCAGTCATTAGTCAGTCCTTCTGCCACACCATGCATTATGCATGTGTATAGGCATTTTCTGCTTAATTTCTAATGCTTAATCAGTCATTAAAGGTGGTTATTCATCTCCATTATACATCTGAGAAAAACAACTCGGGAAGAGGGTAAATGGCTTGATTTTGAAAACAAGGGTGTTTGACTTCAAAACCCAGACTCAATCTTATACCCACATTTGGCTATTCTCTATAGCAGCAACAGTAGCTGGCAGAGGGATTAGGGAGTATCTCTATGTGTCCTGTGTCAGGGAGCACAACTCTCTAAGATTCAGGGTCTCTTCCCAGATCCCCCCACCCCCCCCACCCCCCACCCCCCGTACCGTGGAGGCCACCTACTTCTTTTCATTTGCAATGTGCTAGATGGTAAATCCAGGTGTGAGTGGTGGTCAGGTTTTCAATCTGGCTTTTAGTAATAGTTAACTATCCAATTTAGGTGAGGAGTTTACTAGCCTTTTCTCATAAGGTCTTTCTTCTGTCTAAGCCAGTGTAACCACAAACACAACCTCCCTGACAGACAGCCTGTTCAGAAGCTCTGAATGCAGACCACCCGTTTCCTGGTGAGAAGTGTGCCTGCAGATGGGAGGCTTTGCAAAGGCACCTGTGTGAATCCCAGGGTGAAGGTATGTACTCAGCTCCCAGCCTTCTAAAATCTACACAGGTTGGAGCCTGTTCTTCATCCAAGGTGATGCACACATGAAAACAGGAGGCTGCTCCCGGCAGCACAGATCCATCTTTGCCCCCTGTGATGGCTCCACTCGCCTGGCAGCCACAGGCAAGACGTGTTTTATTCGTGTACATCTTTCTTGTTTCAGCAGATAATGGACTCTAGTTAGGAGACAACACAGTAAAGGCAGCATAAACATGGGGCTGTGCAGCTGGAGCGAGACTGCATATAAATAAGAGTGCTGGGAGCCAGGAAGGTAATAAGTCAGGAGTGCAATGGAGAAAAGGTTATTAAAAGCCGAGCTTGTAGTAATCTGCAACAAGGCTGGGGGCTTGGAGCAGTGCTTGATTAGAAGAGGACTAAAGGCAGCAGTCCGTTTCATCTCTGCTGCAGACTGGCTGGGTTACTGGACACTGCACTTAAAATCCCGCTGCTACTGGCTTTGTTCAATTGTAAAGTTGGGATTTTACACACTTAAAAATATTCTAGGGCTGTTGTAAAGCTGTGTACCTGAAGGCATTATGACACACAAAAAGCTGAATGTACTACACAAATGCAAGGTTATATTATTCTCAAATTTTGAAAGTGCCTGAAATTACTCTTACACATTTGAGCTCTCTTGTTGGCTGAATATCAAGAAATGTTCTCCTTTATAACCAAAATCTCTCATGGATATAGCAGTCATAAAAGCATTGTCTGCTACAGTACAGCCAAAACAGAAAGACCTCTTTTTTATTAGCTTTGCATTAGTCAAGATCCAGTAGGCTATGCTGCAATAACAAATGAACCTTGAGATCCCAGTGGGGTCTTAACAATAGTGAAAAGGAATGTGCTGCCTTTGTGAGACAATGCCCAGTATATCTGAGGGGCAATTCTCTTGTATTTCTTTGAGAACCTGGGGCTTCTGACACTCAGGCTAATTCTAGCTAGTGGCCAGTGACACCTGTGTGTAGTGGTGTTGTGTGAACCTTTAATGGTGGCCACACCCTTTTGGGCATGGCTTCAGGCTGACAGAAGTGGAAAGAGTAAGGTGTGGCTTCTTTTTGTGCAGTCTTTCTCTTGGGTCAGCCTCCATTAGGAAGGGCAGAAAAGGGCCCCCATGGTTCTTTATATTTATCTGTGTGTTCTCCAATAAACACCCATTTATCATTTATTCATACCCATGCCTTCACCTGTGAGTTCCAGTATTAGCACAGACTGGAAGTAAAAGGCAAGAGGATTTCTTGATGAATTTTTTTAAAAACATACCAAATGGTTTATCACTTCTATTCCTATTGCTTTGACAAGAACCCAGTTTTAAGGGTCTGACCCAACTACATGCCAGAATGGACCTACACAGGGAGGTTTGGAGGGGGGGGACCTTACTTGTCTTGCTGTTCATATATTTGGCCTCTAGCCAGGGAAACCTTGCAGTTGCAGAAGAAACTATACCTCTTTGATGTTAAGCTTCTGGCCTGTAGGCCTGCAGATAGGCATAAACTCACATATTGGAGGGCAAAATGAAAAAGCCAAAATGACTTACCAACCAGCTATCGATGTGTTAAGCAGGTCCATTGTGATTTTAATACTGGAAATTTGTGTGTCGACTTCCTGGCTTATTCAAGGTAACACTTAAGTAATTTAACCATATTTCCAGGCTAATTGCTTCCATGCCATCTTAGCCGCTATGATATAATTGGGATAGTATTACCTCTTAGCCTTCTAATGCTAAGGCTAATAGCTTTGGTCAGGCATTTTACTATTGATTAGAATACTTTATTAAAAGTCTAAGATCATTGTGCAAAAAGAAAAACTTGTTAAATGCAGTCATATATATCTTACAGCCTAACAGCTGGCATTTTCATTGTCTGAAGTCATCAGAAACTGCTGACATTACTTACTACATATAACCTGTCTCAATGTTAAAGTTATTCAGTGGGAACTTTTAGGTTACAGAGATTCCATTGGCAGCATGACTGAGATTCTGTTGTTATTTATGTCTCCATGTACAGAATGAAGTGGACATCTATAGAAAGAAATTAGTACTTCAAAATAGCACTTGGCATTTAAGTTCACTTTAAATACCTTTGCCAGATGGACAGCCAACTGTTTTCATCAGGGTTTGGAACTTCCCTGCAGTAAAATACTGGTGTGTAAAGGTTAGCCATTCATTTTATCTTCAACAATGCAGTCTGTTCTTAAAGTGAGTCCATTCTCCCATTTTGTGAGCTTGATGGTTTGAATTTGCCAGTCCTAAACTCCATCTGTTTGTTGCCTGTCAACAGTGGAACAGATTTCAATAAACTTAGAAGCTGTAAATAAATTGTTGAATAAACCCAAATGATAGGCAAGTCTTAAATACTGGAGTCTGTTGGACATTATACTTAAGACACAGAGAAGGGGGTTTGGGGGAAATGTTTAGTGGGTAAAAGTACTTGCTTGTATAGGCATGAGGACCTCAGCATCCATGTAAAAAGGCTGGGCATGTTTGTGGGTGCCTGGAACCATCATTGGATGAAAACAAGGTAGATCCCATTCTGCATCAAGAGAATAAGGCAGAGAGCCATAGTTGTATTAACAGTGAGGAATAATTAAAAGTGATCAAGGGTTTCTGATGATTGATGTAAGTGAATTGAATGCTTGTCTTAGTTATCTGTTCTGGAGTCTGTCTCTTAATCTACATATTTATTTTGTATTTAGGAGGGATTCTATCATGCTTTATTGTATCTGTCAATTTTCTCCTTCTCTATTGTTCTTGTTATTTAGTTGTTGTTTTTCCATATTCTCTTCTCCTTTAATTTGGAATTATTTAGTGTTTTCAATATTAGGTTTTATTTATTTTTTTGTTTGTATGGACTGTGTGTGTGTGCGTGTGTGTGTTATATACAGGCATGGGCATGCCACACATGTGTAGGTCAGAGAAAAATGTTGGGTGTCTCACCTTGTTTGTTACATTTTGTTGTTATTTTACTTGCATATGTCAGGTTTTCTGGCCTGAGTTTCTGAGGGTGTCATATCTTCTCCTGTCCTTGTTGTAGCTCTGGTTGCTCATGACATGCATCCAGATTTCTCATGGATTCTAGGATTTCCAGGTCAGGTCTTCATACCTCTTGGTCCATCTACCCAGAATAAGTTGTTGAATTTTTTCTCTACAGTTAGAGGTACCTTTGGAGCACTGGTTCTCCATGTTCCTAATGTTACCCTTTAATACATTTCCTTATGTTGCGGTGACCCCCAATCATGAAATTATTTTTGATGCTACTTCACAACTATAATCTTGCTACTGTTCTAAATCATAAATATAAATCATAAATATCTGCTATGCAAGAGACCTGATAATACCCAAAGGTGTTGAGATCCATAGGTTAAAACCACTGCTCTAGTGCAATGCTTCTCAATATGTCTAAAGGCCTTCAACATTATCTGACAGTTATTATTTGGGTAGTTCATCCAGTCTCCTCTCAGGCTAATTCCAAGAATTACTGAATCAAAAACACTGATGTCCTTACCAAGCAGCCTGTCTGATGAGGACCTCTCTATGAATCTAATGTGTCCTGACATTTGACAACAGTCTTGTAACATTTAGAATATTCAAATGTAATATTCTATAATCTACCTTCGCTTGGCCTACACAAGCAGTAAAATGGTTTCATTTTTTTTTCTTCCTGTTTGTGCATGTTAGTCTTTGTCAAGTTGGTATAAACTAAGGGAAAACCTCAACCTGAGAAATTGACTCCATCAACTTGGCCTATAGGGAAATCTGTGGTCCATTTTCTTGATTAATGATTGGTGTTACATTTCATTCCATTGTGAGTATTGCCATCCCTGGGCAGGTAGGGTTGAGCAAGCTGAGCAAGCCATAGAGAGTAAGCCAGTAAACAGTATTCCTCTGTTGTTCCTGCCTCTGCCTCTGCTTGAGTTTCTGCTCTGGCTGCCCTCAGTGATGGACTGTGGCATAGAAGGTAAGTCAAATAAACCCTTTCCTCCTCAAGCTACTTTTGGTCATAGTGTTTATTACAGCAGTGGAAAGAAGGCTAGAACTCTTTTATTTTTATGAGTCTGCTATTAGTTTGTCTCCACTTATTTTATACTGTAAATATAGTTTATTTTGTCTTTTAAAAATTAGTTGGAAAATGAGATATATCTTTCATATTTATCCATATAATATCATTTCTGTTGGGTTTCTTCGTGTGTAAATGAGCTTCAAGCTCCTTTAACTACCTCTGATAGCTAAGTGTTCTTAGTCACAGCTTCTCTGAGTCAGCTTGTTTCAATATACTTTTATTTCATGCTTGTATTTATTGATATTTTCACAGAATAGATATTTCTAGGCTGACTTTTTGGAGCACCATAAAGATGTTATTCCATTTTTGTCTGGTTTACATTGATTTTTGACATAAAATCTCTGTTTATTTTTACCTTTGCTTTTTTATATGTTATTTATATTTTTAGTTTGATTTTAAATATTTTCTGTGTATCACTGGCTCATAGCAATTAAATGATGACACACTTTACTACTGTTTCATTTGTATTTGTATTCTTTGGTTTTCATTAAGTTTCTTGGCTCTGTGGGCTGACAGTTTTCATCAAATTTGGACAAATTTGAGGGCATTACATTTTCAAATATTTTCTCATTCCTGTCATTTGTGTCTGCTTTCCATTACAGGTAGGTCACCATTGTTCTGCTTATTAACTTACTTATTTTGTAGAGGATCTTTTCACTCTGTGGCTCTGTTTACCTACTTAGAAATCCTTACATTTTCATGTTTCCTTACCTTCTATTACTCAGTGTCTACTCTGCTAGTCAGTCTGTTCAACATCTTATTTGCTAGCTAGAATTATTTTTGTTTTTCTTTTGAATATTCCACAGATAAGATATACACTAACACACACATGCATTTTATTCAAAGGACTAAATATATATATGGGTAATATTTAAATGGCTTTTCAAGAGGTTCAAGAGGCACATTTCTGTCAGTTGTTTAATACTGTTAAAGTCAGTCATCTTTCCTTCTTTGTCTGACCAATACAATACTTGTTTACTTATATGGCTAAGAATTGAACCCAGGGCATTCAACATGTTAGGCAATTACTTTACCACTGAGCTATGTGCCCAGACTCTCAGTGTGTCTTACGTGAACGCCTAGTATTTTTGATTATGCTGTTGAAAGTTTAGGCTTGGTTTCTGCCTTTAAAGAGTGTTAGAATGTTGTTTGGACAAGCCATGAAATTATTTGTGGATTAGCTTGATCCTTTTGATGTTTCTGTGAGAGATGCTTCTCTGTTGTGATTTGTTTGGAAGCAGGCATGGAATAACCTTTGCTCTGAGGCTAATTTAGTTTATTTCTTATTTGCTGTCTTTTATGAGTCTCACTGGGTGTGCTGAATATTCAGGGAAGTCTTGCAACATCAACTTGTTGAATTCAAATGTGTCCCTGGCCTGTGTAAGCCTGAAGATTCATTTGCTTGACAGTGTAGCGCTGTTCTCTGCTTGTCTTCATGTGATACAGTTTTGTGAATACATAGCTTCATGTTCAACATCATATTCAAGGAGACCCTATGATGGTTCCTGAAACTTTGTTTTTGCCTATCTTTCTCCTCTTTATCACTTTAATCTGCAAATTTTCATATCTCAGGCTCCTGGCAATTATCATTATCTCAAGCTGATGAGACCCATATACCTGTTTGATTCTCTGTTGTTGAGCTATGGATTTCCAAGTGCACCTGGGAGGATGAGGGAGTACTATAGTGCTCAGCTTGTTGTTTCTCTTCTCTGTATGGTTAACAGACTGAGATCCTTGCTAAATTTCATGTTTTACAGTGGTTTGAATGGGAATGTCCCTGATAGGCTCATATATCTGAATTCTTGGTCAGTGCAGTTGGTGGAGCCATTGGGAAGGATTAGGAAGTAAGGCCTTGTTGGAGGAGGTGTGTCAAAGGAGATGAGCTTTCAAGTCTCAAGAATACACACCATCCTAAGTTAGCTATCTGTCTTTCTTTGCTTCATTCTTGTGGCTCAGCTGTTAAGTTTTCAGCTACTGCTCCAGCACTATGCCTGCCTGCCTGCTGTCATGTTTTCTGCTATGATGGCCACAGACTATCTAAGCAGCTGGAACCTTAAGCTTCAGATACTTTCTTTTAGAAGTTACCTTTGTCCTGGTGCTTTGTCACAGCACTAAAGTAACTAAGGACCAAAGTGACTAAGACAGTGTTACTTTCAATTTTGTATAGTCTCTAGTTGTGGAGGAGACCAGGGTTAGTATCAGTCTTATTTATTTATTTATTTATTTATTTATTTATTTATTTATTTATTTATTTTGGCTATAGGTGAAAGTCCCCTCTGATTAACCTTGAACATTTGCTTAGACTTGAATAATAAGGCATTAATTTGTTTGATATAGGAAAACCCCACAGTGGGATTCTTCAAGTCATCTTTCTTCCCTTTTCCACCTACAAACTATGACCTGAAAAATCCTTCTATTATATTTCGATATTGGGTTTCAGTATTTATATGTTGAAAAATTATGGGATACTATTCCTGTTTATAACTTTTAAGAGAGAAACTTCATGGTATTTTAGTATGATATTTCCCTGCTTACATGTTTATATAAATTAGGCTAGGCATGTGCTATGGGAAAAATACTCCAAATTCCAGGACCTTGGAATTACGGTTGTTGATCTTTTTCTTGTTCAAGATAAATTTGCTAAAGGGCAGTTCAACCCAAGGGACTAGACTCTTGTGCATGTGTGTAACAGAATGGATTATCCAGGCTACTAGAATCCTTGGTTGCACAGTTTCCATACTTGATATCTGTGCTTACTAACAAATGAAGAAAGGACTTCCACATTACTAATGACTTAACCTGGAAGAAAGGCATGCTATTTCTACTCACATCCTTTGTCACAACTACCTGACTCTTTTCAGGAAAATGTAATGGAGATTCAGTGTGCCTCAAATGATGAGAATTCTACACTGACTAGTATACCATCACTGGTCCCTGGCCACCTAAGACAAGCTTCTCTCCATCACCGAAGAGGGCCTCTCAGGCCAAATGCATGCTTGTAATCTCTTCCACTTATTGAAGGAGCATTCTTAAATGTTATCTTAATATCTCTACATTGATGTTTGATCTATGCTGGCTAGACTGTTTTAGCCACATTGCCCCCGGTGAAAACTAGACACAGATCAAGAGAGAACCTGGAAAGAGATTTATCTTTATTGTATGTACAATTCCCTGGAGAGAGTATGCCAGTCAGGGTCACCAAGACAAACACAGGGTCAGCCATGAGACAGGCAGGGAGAAGAGTTGGAGTAAGTACATCTATTATAGCTTCTATAAGAATGAAAAAGCAATGTAGGTTAGCTAGGTTCAGGATTGGCTAGTTTAATACTGGCAAGCTTTGAGGCTTAGGGTTGATCTTAGTTTTTTGATACTTGGTCCTGTTGTGACTGATGTGTGACAGTCCTATAAGGGTGACTGTTAAGGCATGGATTTGATTGACCATACCCTCAAAACTGAGATAAAACAGCATATAAAGAAAAACAGTTATTATGGGTATTACTTATTACCCATATTTCTATTTATTCATACTCAGGGAAGATCAATTTTTCAATGCCATTGGTATTACCTAAAGGATCCTGGTGTTGGGACATGAAGCTCTGGTTTGCCGATGGATGCACTTCCCAGTGCAATGCCTTCTACAGAAGGATTCACAAACATTCCCACCAACATTGAGGTATGGCAGGCTTCCCCATCTGCAGCCTCATTTAAGGGAATGATCCTTTTGCTTCTTATACATTTTGTTGGGGTGGCAAAGTCCTAGAGGGGCAGTTGGACTTACAGGATTCCTAGAAGGACAATTGGATCTAGAGGCCATTCTTCAGTTCTCAGTAAAGGAAACGTCTCTTTCTTAAGAGAAAGCACAATAAAGAACAAGAACCAATCCTGAACCAAGTTCAGTGGCAATTAGAGCAGGTGAGTGAAATTTTACCAAGACTATAGATTCTTCTAGACCAGTGGTTCTCAACCTTCCTAATGCTGTGGCCCTTTAATAGAGTTCCTCATGTTGTGGTGGCCCCCAATTATAAAATTAATTTCATTGCTCCTTGATATCTGTAATTTTTCTAGTTATGATCATAATGTAAATATCTGATATGTGACTCATGTGGAAAGGATTTTTGACCCCCAACATGATCACAAGCCACAGGTTGAGAACCACTGCTCTAGCTCCAGTGTTAGTATGAAACTTGAAAACTTGCTTATGTATAATAAGGGTGAATGACAAAGATCTATAATATTCAGTGGTACTTTGGGTGTCCCCAGAACTTGAAGGGGTTCTCTGCTTATATCCCAAGTAGGGCCCAAGATTAGTCTGTGGACTGCAGAGATGGGCTTTCTGAGAAACAGCAAGCATTCTGGAGTGTTACCATGTTGTGATGTCTAGGTTATATAAATATTAAGACCTATTTGCAAACACTATAGACAAACTAAATTGAATTAATTTTTAGTTTCTTGAGTTAAAACACTGAATTAAAAAACAATTTAAATGTCTCACTCTGAGAAAAAAATCAATGGTTTAAAATTAATTTCATATTTTAAACTTACTGTTAACTCAATAAAGCTTTTTGGGCTTTTTAAGCTAATTGTGTTTGAACTCATTTTAAATTTAAAAATCTTTATAGTTTTGATACTATAGTTTTTATACTATCCCCACTAAAGTTGTCCACATCACAAATGTGGAAGGATATAGAAATAATTAGCAAATTGTAAATATAAAAATGATGCATATATATTTGAAACATTCCTATTATTTTTATAGAATTGTATGAATTATATTATGCCACTTTAGGTTAAGAAAATTCTATGTGTATATGAATGTATATTCATGTACATAAATGAAAATTTGCATATTCATGGAAGAGTTGTAATTCTGTATTAGAATGTTTTCTCTAAGGAAAGGGAAGCATGGGAGATTCCCTATAATTTTACAATTTCTATTTTTATTTGATCATATCTAGAACATTTAAACACATACAGATACACACACACACATACACACACACACACACACCACAAACATAATTGATAACAAGCAATTTGAAAATCTGTTAATTCCTGAATCTGCTTGAATGTAATCAAATCAATTGTCCTTGAATATTAATGTGACTTAGACTTCTTTCTGGCATTGTTGTTACATGTTAGCAACAGTTTCAATACCATAGCAGTATTAAAACTTCATAATATTCGCTTCATAAGTGGATAATCACTGTTTTTACTTAGGGTTTCTATTACTGTGAAGAAACTTCATGACCACAGTAATTCTTATAAGGAAAACATTTAATTGGGGCTGGATTACAGTTCAGATGTTTAGTCCATTATTGTCATGGGGGAAACATGGCAGCAGGCAGGTACTGTAGAGTTGGCTGAATGTTCTACATTTGGACCCTCTTGCAGCAGGAAGTGACAATTAGCTGCTGAGTCTGGACTTGAGCTTCTGAAACCTCAGAGCCATCACCACACCACAAAGCCATGACTACTCCAGCAAGGCCACACTTCCTAAGAGTGTCACTCCCTGTGGACCAAGCATTCAACCACATGAATCTACGGGTGCCATTCCTATTCAGACTCTCACAGTCACTCAGTTTTTATTTTTCATATTTTAATTTCAGTAGAGATACATGTTCATGGGGGGAAAGTGGAATCTGAAAGTCTTTTTCCTGTTTATTCCCTCATATATGGATGAATACATCATTAAATTTTTGATGAAAAATAACTCTATAGCTTTTATTATTTATATAAGGGTACCAGATGATATACAATGAAAATTAATCCCTCTCAAGTAGTGCCACTCCCTAATGATCAAGCATTCAATTATATAAGCCTATGGGGGCTATTTCTATTCAGTCCACCACAGTCCCCTAAGCCTCCCTCAGCCTCCATGGGAAATGTTTCATTTGGAGGAAATGGATGCCTACAGAATAGAAATCACACGGAAAGGAAAAACAGAAAATGCACACCAAAGATGCTTCACATATATTATTCCATTGTTCTCACAGACTTAAGACCCAAGACTGTCTTCTTTTGGTGTGTGGGCAAAAGGCCTGTGATGCCATTAAGGCTGCGACTAAACAAAGTATCTATCCTCTTCTATGGATAAGTTCATGAGAATGAAAGATAAGCTCAGAAGATTATATTCTTCAAATTAAGTACTGTCTCTAGATAGGGAAATGTTAGTAAGCCAAGAGCTGGGTATACTGGAAATAGCTTTTCTGAAGTGTTGTTTCTATGGCTTTGCCTCTTAATGTGGGGTCACACAGTACAGTGGACATTTTAGACATCATAGTTCCCCTCAAGTTCCAGGAAAAGTGGCAAAGGAGGATTTGAGGGCAATCCAGGAAGAGCTATATTCACCAAAGCAACTGTGGTGATATCTTGTTTGTACTCTAACAAATAAGCTTGCCTGAAGATCAGAGAGACAAAGCAACAAGCCACAGCCACACCTTACCTCACCAACTTCTCAGCAGAAAAGAGAGCAAACTCCTGTCTCCTTCCAACTTGTATTCCTTTCTATGCCCAGCCATATCACTTCCTGTCTGTCTGTACAGACCTCTAGGACTCTGATCTTTAGGCAAGCTTTATTTGTTAGAGTATAAACAAAATATCACCACAAGCAACAGATGTTGCTTTGTAGAATCAATCCTCATATACCACACTTTCCAAACAACTTTAAAAGTGTGTGTCCTTAATGGTCTTTACATCAGTGAAGCCCAACCCATCTGTTCTCTATCTTGTAAACAGCTCAAGGTCAGTGATGCTGAAGCTCTGAATTGTCAAGTATGTCCTCCACCTGTTCTCACCACATCTATATTCTTTGCCATCGTTAGGCACCCACTGCTGGAACCATGTCTGCTCTTCTGAAAAGAATCCCAGGATTTTTATGCTTTTATCTCTTATCTGTTGCTGCTGTTTTACTATCTCATTTTCCTGCCTCTTTCATTTTAAGTGACTCATCTTTTTCAAGCCTTTCCAAAGCAATCCACTCTGGCATACATAAAAATGGCTCTCTTTTCATGCTCATCTTTCATTGGTTTATGTGACATGTAATTTAATTACATAATTGCAACAGCATATCCACCTGGCATACATAGGTTTGGGTACAATTGCACTTGACATAGCCAAGCATCCAGCTCAACTGGTGGAAGCTACAGAGTTAGTATATATCAGAAGTTAGCCAACTGGCAGATGGCTATCAACATGCTGTGTCCTGAGTCAATGTGATTTACCGAAGACATAGAGAACATGCATTTTAAAAAGTGGTTTGCTGCATTCCCCATGAAGGGATGCTCCCATTACCTAGAGGCAGGAGGGAGGGCCTAGTCCCTGCTCTAAATGACTTGGCAGATTTTGTTGACCCCTCCTGGAAGGCACCACCCTCCCTGTGGAGTGGGGGGATGGGATGGGAGTGTGGTGGTGGTGTATGGGAGAGAGGGTGGGAGGGAGGGAGAGGGAACTGGGATAGATATGTAAAATCAGAAAGAAAAATTGGTTTGCTGAGGGGAGAGGAATACAAAGAGTTATGCTTTAGTGAATGCCACAAAGAGTTGCTTCATAGTCCTCATGTCTTCTCCTATATCTCTGGAACCCAAGTCTTGCTTACCCTAGGACCTTAGCAGAACTGTTATGCTTATGGATGGGTGTGCAGGTGATCAAGGCCACACCTACTTTGGGACTGTTTTTCCAGATTCAGAATTCATAGAAGGACCGCTAAACTGTGGCTTGAGCATATTTGTAGCAGTTTATAGCTCCTTTGTCCACTTGATGATATCTAGGATCACCCAGGACACAGGCCTGTGGACATTTCTGGTAATGAGTACCTTGTTAGATTAACTGAGATGGGAAAGCCCATTCATCACAGGTAGTATCCTGAACTGTAATCCAGATGCAGAGGGAGAGGACAAGACCAGGTTTCAGAAACACATAGAGACAGCTGACCTGAACAAGGAAGGGGCTAACAGGCCCCCAGACTGATAGCTGGGAATCCAGCATTGGACTGACTCAGGCCCCCCTGAATATGGATCTCAGCTAGAAGGACTGAGCAGTCTAAGGGACCTCAGACAGTGGATCCAGGATATATTCCTGGTGCACAAAAGGACCTTGCAGACACATCCCCCAAGGAAGAATACTTCCTTAACCTAGAGACAGGAGAGAAGTCCTAGTTCTTACTTCAAATGACTTGACAGATTTACATGACCCCACCTGAATGGCATTGCCCTACATGTGGAATTGGGGTGGGGGATGGGAGGGGAGGGTAAGTGAGAGAGAGGGAGGGTAAAAGGGAGGGAGAGGAACTGGGATTGACATGTAAAATAAAAAAAATAAATAAAGAAAAAATGTAAAATTGAGATGAACTCAAACATTTATCACTCTCCTTTTTTCTTGATTGCAGATAAAGTATATTCAGCTATCTCAAACCCCCACCATATTGATTTCTACACAATGATGCCTATAATTTTAAATTTGAGCTCAAATAAATCCTCTGTTCCTGAATTTTCTTGTCAGGGTATTTTATCATGGCAACAGAAAAGTACCTAAAACAGTACTCTAGGAGAAGAAACAACGGCCCTCCTAAAGATTTCTTTACCCCGATCACTGAAACCTGCAAAACTATAAGTTTAGATGGCAAAATGGAATAAAGGTGGCAGGTATTCTAAAAATTGGGAGGTTAGCCTGGTGAATTTAGTGTAAAGAGAAGGGATCCCCCAGGCAGAGGGATGAAGCAGAAGAAAAAAGTCACTCAAGGATTAGTAACTAAGACAGGATCTTGAGAAAGCTCTATGAGACAAGAACTCAACCCTTCATTGATAGCTGTGAGGATGAAGGAAGACCACCATCTTTTATAATGTGGCAAAGGCAAGACAATAGATTCTACCCAAAGAAAGGAGACAAGATAGCCTTAGATGTTAGCCTCAAGAGCTACACATCAGCCTTCTGACCAACAGAACTGTAATTTTGTGTTTCTTGAACCCCTAAATGTGTGTTCACTTTTATAGTTAAAATAGGAAACTAACTAGCTTTACTTCTGTCCCCAACATCCTTTCTCCTAACAAAGATAATTACATTCAGAGGGTTATT